>NC_090933.1:1183584210-1184853436 GCF_040938575.1 Ambystoma mexicanum | reverse complement strand
CAAAAAGCTGTGCCCACAATACATGCCAACATTGTCACTGCTTCACATAGTTATGAAACAGTGCCCACATCTAACCACTTTATTATACATACACAATATATGCAGCTTTTACAATGTAAATAACTTTCATGATGTCTCCCCTCCCCGCCTCACAAATTCTTGAATCTAACTCCAACTCAAACACAGTCACACATGCAAACATACACTAACACACTTGCAACAAGCACAGAATGACTCCACACTTACACACACACACACCATTATATGTACACATGGATATAAACACTTACACAAATAATGCATTTACAAGTGGTCTTCTTTTGAAAATTTCTCCTGTTGCAAAATCAGGAATAAATGGGTTCAGTGTGAGTGTTGTCACTGAAGGGTCAAAACATATGGGGCTGTGCTCACACCACCCAGGCCAGGAAGGCAGCTACGGTGCCCAGCAATCAGGGGTAAAATGTTCAGCACCTGTAGTTATTGAACGCACAGCTCACATCTGCCCTCGTTTCATTTCAATGGAGCACCCCATCAACTATGCTCCAGCCAAGGGACAAGCAAATGGCATGGTGGAGATCCCCAAGGAGCAATGCCACCAACAAACCTCTCTGGCTCCAACACTGCAATTTAGGCAAGTAGATATTGACGTTTATGTTGTATTTTGGACCATATTAATCTTTTATTTTTTATTTATTTATGCATTTTGTAATGCGCCAATAGCTCGCAAGCTTCGGGGCGCAGGGACAAGGACAGACAGAAAATTGGACAAGGCAGCATACGGGACACACAGGTTCAGGTGACAAATAACTAGTTATTGAGGAGTGGGAGTTAACTGAAGATGTGTGTTTTCAGTTGTTTGCGGAAGCGCAGGTAGTTCGCTTCCAGTCTTATGTTAGCGGGGAGGTTGTTCCACAGGCCAGCAGCCACGATAGGGAAGGAGTTTCCGGAGCCAGATTTACGTTTGTGTGAGGCTACCGTGATCTTGCCTTGGTCGGTGGATTTTAGCACTCTGCCAGGTGCGTAGAGGCTGATGTTAGACTTTAGATATCTTGCTTCTCAGTGCAATAATAAGGATGAACTTTTCACTTAGACTTTATGGTATTTGGAACTGTGATTTTTAACAAGGTGTGGAGAGTTGACTGCAGCAAACGCTTAAATAGTCGGCTCTCTTAACAAATGCATTAAATGTCAAGACGAGCATGCACGATTTACAGGTGTGTGTTCATAGAAATGCAAAGGCCGGGTGGTCGGAATTGCTTGTGTGATGCTTATGCGTGATATCATTGTGGGTGAACATGCAATATTTGTAGATTAGAGATATGCAACCTGTAGTATTGTATCCTTGTCAGTATTATTGACTTGGAAAAGGAAATTCACCTTGATGGCTGATGAAAACATGGTTGTCATACTGAAAAAGTGTTGACGATTTTCAGAGAGCTGACAAAGGTATTTGCTATTAAAATATCCCCAGTCTGTTAAATCCTAGGCAAGATTGGTATCTATCCAGTGACAAACAACACATTGCTTGATGCTAGTGTTAAAATGGCCGCATTGCTGCCAGAGTGATAATAATGAAAACTCTCCGAAAGCAAAACAACGGTGGCACTTTGCCAGTTAGAGAATCCGGTAACAGTAGCTGACTTGTACTGCTTGAACAAGACCTGCATCTCTGCCAGCCACACTTCTGTCCAGGATCTCAGCGTAGTGAAGGCCTCATGACTATGTGGTCCAGCCTCACATGCAGGGAGCCCAAGAACAAGGACTGAATTTGCCCTCAAGACTGAATAGTGGGTCTCATAAGCATCTTGACAGCAAAGGCAGCTATGATCCCCGTTTTTCATTACATCGAATCAGTCGGGCTGCGGTTGAACCAGGTTTGCTGCACCGTGAATGTTTGGACCCATTTGTGTTGCTTTTGGTTTGTAATCAGCCCTTTCAAACTCTGTGTTTGCAACTTTGAACCAGCTGCACCGAGTCTTCGCAGAGCCCCTCACCTGCTTGGATCAAATTTACTAATCATCACCAGAACTGACTCGAAATGCTGGAGTGTCACTCCTCGCTGCGGTTGAACCAGGTTTGCTGCACCGTGAATGTCAGGACCCACCTGTGTTGCTTTTGGTTTGTAATCAACCCTTTCAAACTCTGTGCTTGCAACTTTGAACCAGCTGCACCGAGTCTTCGCAGAGCCCCTCACCTGCTTGGATCAAATTAATTGCTCATCACCAGAACTGACTAGAACTGCTGGAGTGTCACTCCTCCACTACTCGAACTAGCAGTTTCCGACTGACTCGACCCTGCTCGATCTCGAACTGCCAATTTTCCAAACCGTGCACCAGTGCAACTGGATCATTGCTTCAAACCTTTGTCAAACAGATCCTGGTGAACACTCTAAGCTGCATCACTGAACATGACACTGAGCAACCCCATTCGATCCTGCCCGACAACCGCTTGCTGATTGGGCACAACACCATCCACCTTACCTGAACTGAGCTTGATCCACTCACACTACTGCTGGAGGCTCAGTTTACGCTGTTGAATCGCCAAAGAAGGTACTACTGGCCCATAACTGCCCTCCTTGTCTATTTTGGGTCCAAGAGACTGGTTAGGTGACTCATTGTAAAAGACAATGGTGGTTATTGAATTGCCGTTCACACCTGTATGCATGCCCAGAGCGCTGCATTCACATTTATCTTGAATATTCTCTGTTCTTTCCACAGGGGTGACTTTTGTACAGTTTTTCTATTTCGTTTTCTTTCAGGTGTGTGTTTAATTATAAGTGTATATATATATATATATATATATATTTTTTTTTTTAGAACCTTGATTGTGCATTCCCTTTATTTTGAACAGTTAGACTTTGCTGTTTCAGTTGCTACTGAATCACATTCACATCCATCTTGAGAGTATAGTATTTCCTCTGCCCATTTTACCACAAAAGGATAGGGCGTTACATCTCTTAACTGTTGGACCTTTATGATTGGGATCACTATTGGTTTGCAGAAGTGTGGAGGGCTGAGTAAGTGGTTTTCCTACTACTCACGCTTGTACTACTGCAGAGCAGAAGTCATTTTGTCATAATCACCTAAATCAATCATTCTTTTTTCTTCACCTTAGAAGCGTGGATTGACCCGTTGTGTATTGCACTCAAGATGGGTAAGTTATACACATATCTCATTATCCCAGTTAGTTTTCTTCAGGAAAAGATTGTTTCAGACTGTTGTGGTACGTGTGACTCACGTTTTCACTCTACGGGTTGCAATTAAGTCGAGGCACTTTGAGATCAGCATGCAATTTCAGGTTCATGTTCCCAAGCTGTGATGTTACTTTGAGCATATGACTACTCAATTCTTGTAGAATGTGAGTACCATAGATTCCCAATATACAACATTTCTGTGGGCAGTGTTTTGTTTCACTGTGTTAGTGGACTTCTTGTATAGTTGTGCAAGACGTCTTCCCAATTTGCTATGGCAATTAGGAGTCAGATTCCCAACATGTAATTTGTATTTATGAACATGCACTTTGAACGTGCTATTCCACTCAGGGCTTTACCTTTAACGTGCAGTGTTTGTTTTTACACCGGCTGGTGATGGGTCTTCACTGTCAGTTTTCAATTTGCTAGGTGAATTAAGACTAGGTTTACCAATAGATAACCTTTCTTCACACCAGTAGTCTCTCACGTCACTATGGGACGTGCGTTGCAGCCTTCCCGGCATATAGTGTTTCTTTATACACGTGTCTCCTTCTTAGGCTAGAGGATGTTGGACTTAGTTTCCCAAAATGCACAGTTTCTTCATGCTTATGTGCGCTCGCATTATGTTATGGGATGCTGGACCCAACAGTGAACGTGTCTCTATACCAATGTCATGCTCATTACACTATACTATAGTATTTAGTGGCCCAACCTAGAGTGTGCAGTTAGGCAAATGTCCTCTCAACATGCTGAGGTCCCAAGTTCCTAAAATGTAGCATTGTGTTTTGCACATGTCCCCTTAGGGTGCAATGGGATTTAGTACCAAACACCTTCATACCAATATTAACTCACTTTGTTGTGGGACTGTTGGATCAGTTTGTTTCCAAAATGAAGCATTGCTTTTTATAAATGTCCTCCAAATATGGCGATTGGACAAAGGACAATTTTCACAACGTGCACGTTTTCTTTCTAAACATATATTCTCAAGACATCATGGTTCTGAGGACCCAGTTTCACAACGTGCAGCAGTTGGTTATTCAGATATCTTCCCAAACAGTATGGGACTTAAGACTCAGTTTGACAACTTAGTGCATTTCAATAATCTAAAGTCTGCTCAGTAGCTATGGGAGTGATGGCTCACTTTATGCAATAATCAATGGATTTCAGTCAGAAATATCAAGGTGCGTGTTCCCAGGCACCAATAGCCAGTTGACTCCAAGGCCTTGCTTTGGCTTGCACTGTCCAGCATGCTCCCGTTCCTCCAGGAAGTATGTGTGGGCTATTTAAACTCCACCATTTGGACTGTGTCAGCATTTTTGCCAGATCCTCCAATGAGTTTTGTCATCTGTTTGCGACCCGGGATTTTTCAAACTAAATGGGGAGATTTTCTCTCTGATTGCTTTCTCAGTCAACTGACCACTTGCTGAAACCTTCTGCCTTCACATGGCCTCCTTAGTGCTGGCAGCATGGCCTCTTTCCTCTCACAAACTACAGCCTGAGTCAGGAACCAACTTTAGGAGTCCGTGGGTATTTCAAATCTTTCATGCTCAGTTCATCAGGGCTCTGTAATTACAATCTATATAAATCTAAACGTCTAACTTTTTGATTCTTTTACAGAGCAATATCCCTGCTCTAATAGGCCCCCACCAGGACAATATCACCAAAGATATGGGACAAGAAACAGGCTTATTTTAAGCTGAATATTCTGTGATAAAATAAAACATAAATACATTAATGGTAAACACCTGCATATCAGTACTGGGGAAATCACAGGAAAAATGTCATATTAACATAGGCAGCTGGCCTATAGAATAGAAACACAATCTGCCTGCTATTATGTTAGCAATGTTTACTTTCTCAATAGGCACACAAATCCATACATATATAAGTACACCTGAATAACTATTCTACACAAATGTATAAAACCCTAATCAATATAATCACACAAGTTGTCACTTGTAGCTTAAACAACACACTTAGGATTTGTTTTTTTATAGCTATGTAATTCAATTAATTTCCTCTGAAACCATTCACAAGTGTTGTGTTCAGAGAAAACATATTTAGTTCATATGTGACTTATTTATTCTAGGGCAGCTTCAACAGTGAAATATTGGACACCATTGTTTCCTAACTTGGATATAGATCGAAGAAAGCCTGGTAGAGTTAACATAGTTATAGTTATTCTAAACACTTGGGTTCAGTGTACAAGATTTTCTTTTGGTGAACACAATGGGCCTCATTACAAGTTTGGCGGTCCGGAAATAAGGATGTCAGTAGCAATGTTCCAGCACCCTTTCTGAACTGCCAAACTAAGAGTTTGCTGGTACGGGCACAGAACTCACAACAGGCTTGACCTACTGGGAGTACTGGCCCCTACCAGCAGTGTTTTCACTGTAGCACCAGCATCATTAGTAACAGTAACAGTGCTTTGGTGACCCCATTCTCATGCAGTCGTATGGGACTCCACAGGAATGGGGATTTCCGCCACCTGCCCTAATCTCCCAGTTTGATTGGAAAGTCAGGCGGCAGAAACAGTGTTACACGGTTGCCGGTAACCTGCCGCCTACCGGCAACTCCGTAATGAGGGCAAATATATTGATGCAAGTTAACTTTCTTTGAGATTAGGAGTCTAACTGTCATTGGTATTATGAATCTACCTAAAATGTAATCCTTCTATTTCTGTAAAGGTTTTTTCTTTTATGTAAGCTATGGCCAAGAGGTTTATCAGTCCCTGTAAATCTGTGAGTCATATACATCCAGTGAAAACTTAGGGAATGAATTACTTAGTGGCGGCATGTGGAGTCTATTGTGTCCTGGACAATTACAGACTACAGGGCAATCTATGTTAAAAATACTTCCAGGAAGTTGCATTTACAGGCCCATTCCCCATTTAGTGGCATAGCTTTTAAACAAGGTTCCTGCAAAATACATTTAATTGCTAACTGTGATTTTTTAGTTTGATGGACATTGATCTATACCAGGGTTATTGCACTCAATGTTGGTTTGTCTTTTAAAATCCCAGGACAGGTGGCGACATCAACAGCTCAAAACTAATCTACCAGATAAACTATTCCTTTCAGTCTGTCCCCCTGGTCCCAAATCCCTCTCAGTCAATCTGGTTCTTTCTTGGAAAATGTGTCTGCATTTAGCACCCCATGAAAAAGGTTTCTTAAGAAAAGGTTTTGTTTGCCAGATACAGGGTGTAGAACACCAAACAGCTTTATACCTGGCAGACATTCTCTTCCTCTCCTGCTTTCCCGAAACCTCTCCCTCTTCCTATGTGTATAACTTAATACCAAACAAGGGCTTCCCACACAGCATCATTTGAAGCAGCGATTATGGATTGGATAGCACCTGCAATAGGTTACCATCACTTACTCACACACACACACACACAAATCCTCTTCTTTGCTTTGGCCCAATGTATTTTGCTATGGAATGAAGTGATGTATTTAGATGTGGACTAGACGTCCTCTCATGAATGATATGCTTACCTTAACCCTTTTTAATAGAATTGTGACATCAATGCGGCATATTCATTCAGAATCACAAGTAGATTCTGAATTCAGAGACACGGTTAATGTTTCTGCCGCTGCAGGCATACACAGAGTTATGAATACATTCACACATTTTATTGCTTCTCACATTTTAATTTATCCTTTTTCAATGTGCGTTTCATTAGAGCTATTTAGCTGAAATCAAATCTAGTTTTGTTTTTCGAATCTAGCAAAGGCTTCAAAAGTGAGAGTTGGTCATTTGTTTAATTCTTTGTAAATTAAATGCATTTAATTTCCAAGACATCTCAGGGGTAATTCATAGAATTTAGCGCACGAGTGGCGCACGCGGCTGGTACACAGAGTGCTCGTGTGACAGTCTGCGCCAGCGCCTGCGCCAAAACCCATTTTAGCGCACAGCGTATTCATGGATACTAACATGCACAATCAGCTGTGGCGCAGGGTGGCACAGCGATCCCTGCAGCAGTGCCAGTTACGCCCCCAACCCCGCCCGTGCTCCAAAAACATCCCACAAATCCAGTACATTGCGCAAAGGCCAGTGGACTAGCATACAGCCCCCCCAGCCAAGAAATCCACATGCACCCCTCGGAATACACGTACTCAGCTCGCGCCAGCGAAATCACGCGTATAAATCCACACGCACCCCTCGGAATACACATACCTTGCTTGCGCCAGCGAAATCACTTGTAAATATTGGATTTGTCTTCCTCCAACCTTTAACAAAGCAAAATCTCCTATCAAGTACTGCAGTAATTTTCCAGACAAAAGAAAAAAGAATCTTGCTGATGAAAGCTAGATTCAATTTACTACCAGCACAAGAAATACTTATGATCAGATCTGCCTCCAATAAGACAGAATGTCGACTATGCAAAAAGCCGGCAACAAAAGAAACTTTAAGGCATCTAATTCTAAACTGCGAAAAGAATAAACAAAACAGAACTACCTATCTGCTACCTTTGATGGAGAACCCCTGGATGTTCCAAGAAGACGAAGTGTGGCACAGACTGATATCAGGCGAATCCACCAGATGGTCGATGGCTACAGTAAACCTGATAGAGGCAACCTTCAAAGAGCTAAGCAACGGCACTCCATCCTACGTAAAGGGTCCAAACGGGGAATCAAACGACGGAGACACCTGCTGAGCCTTGAAGGAAGCAGTTCATTCACTTACTTCTCGCACTAGAAATTCTTAAATGCCTACTCTTCAGGGAAGACTTCTGTAGACAGAGGAATTCTGAACAAGTTTGATGAAGCAACGAGGAAAAGAAGATTTTGTTAAATTTATCAGGGTTTCCCTGTATAAAACAAAACGAAAAAAAAAAAAGAAAATTGTATTTATTTAAATTAAAAGTAATAGAAATCACAATACCCTACACACGCCACCTTCTTTTGGCTCACAATTAATTTCTTGTTACTCAAATAAATTGCACGAATTACAATCATTTTCTTGTTAAAGATTACACTTCAAGAAATAATTAAACTTTTCAATGAACTAAAGTTATTTCCATGTGTAATGCTGTGCAGTTTCGATTTTCCTGCATGCTCAAAAGGTGAGATTCATGCAAATGCATATGGCAATTATGATATCACCCACACTTCTGGTTTAAAATAAACGCAGGTTAATTTAGAGGTTTGTTTACAGACCCCCCTCACTGAAAGGTCTGTGTTGGAAAAGTTGGATGGTACGAATTGGGATGATCGGAGAATTTTGGAATTCAGACGCCCCCTTGACTTAAAGGCCAGTAAGTAGTGTGTCTATATGATAACTTATTAAAGTCACAACAGTCATAATTCTCAATCCTAACAAATCTAGGCGCAATCATTCACCTTGATTTCAGGACATAGGGCCTCATTATAAGCTTGCCAGTCTGGTCACAATGGTACCGGTAAGCTTGCCGGAATTGTTGTTACCGGACCTGCAAACTACAAGTTCTGCTTGCGGATGCCTTACTGCTTGCCAGGTCTTATCTGGCGGGCAGACCGCCACCCGTGAGCAGACCATGCAGATGCACCGGTACCATTCATGAATGGTGGTGGTGCATCCGGCCTCCCCATTCCCATTGAGTTCAATGGGACTCAAATGGGAATGGGGAGTTATCATCACCGGCACCCGGCAATGGGGATTTACCAGGTCCGCCGGGGCTGGAATCCCCTACCGCCAGAGTCATAATGATGACGGCTCAAATGTGCAACTGAACTAGTTTTCCAAATTTTGGGGAGGCAATGGCACTGCTTTGTGCTTCCCAGTTGGTGGTTCCACACTAGATCAAGTGAGACAACAGACTGGTCAGATCATTCCACCCTAAAGCTTAGTGAAAATCAAAGGATAATAGTAATGGATCAACGACCATACCTTTCTTATGTGAGTAGGAGATAGGCAGAAGTTGCTTCCCAATGGACTCTTTGGAAGGGAAGAGCAGGGCAGAGTGGAGTTTCGTCTGATGTCCCCTTTTTTTTACTTCTTCTATTTCTCTTTCTATTGGAACCCATCTGACTCAATTTCCTTCATTAAGGAGTGTGCACTTCAGTGTCCCCTTCCGTCTCTGGATTGGGGGATGTAGCGCGGCACCCCTTTTCTTCTTTCGTTAGAGAGTGGGCACTCCAGCCTCCCCTTCCATCATTGGTTTGGGGGTGTGGCACAGCGCCACCTTTCTTTGTTCTTTACGGGGTTCAGAGAGTCCTGTCTTGACTCCACTCTTGCCTCCAAGCTGGAATTGAACGGAGTTAATTTTTAATAAATAGAAAGAAAAAGAGGTCCAGTACTTTTTGCACACATATTTCCCTGGAAGATGTACACAGAATTGACAAAAACAATAACAGCATACAAGTATGCTACACAATATTTTAACCATTTAACAAAACTGTATTTATTTATTTTCTTTACAATGAGCACTAAGTAAATAACTCCTTGTAAATATATATGTTATGTATACAATTTTTCAGCCTTCCTTTTCATTGTACAGATGGTTCCTCTGATCAACTTTTATTTGGCGCCTCAATCAGTTGTAATGCTGGTCTGGGATGACATATTTTCAACTGATTGATGTGGACCCATTTTTCTTCTGTGTTTTCTCCTTTTGGGATGCAGATCTTGACATTTCCACTCCTTGGCATGATTCCTTTGAACATTGCACAAGTAAACCTAGTCCCCTGCTTCATACTCTTTCTTGGTTGTCTTTAAATCATTATGTGTCTTCCTTCCTTCAGACAAGTTTTCTAAGTTAGGCTGAGCATAGGCAAAAGCATGCAGGAGTTGCTTCCTTACATTTTCAGTGGATGCATTTATCAGGGTCTGCTCCTGAATTCTGTAGAGCAAATGCTGAGGTAAAACAATATTTTGTCCAGTCATGCACTCAAATGTAGACATCTTTGTTGCCGAAGACGGTGTAGACCTAATAGCCATCAGGACAAGAAGTAATCAGATGTCCCAACTGGGTCCAGAGTCTGCCAAAAACTTCTTTAAAATACTCACAATTGTTTTCTTGTATCTCTCTATTCCCCCCACACTTGAGGCTGGGCAGTAGGCAATCTGGAGTTCTCTTTTTACCCATAGAATCTCCTACATCTTCGCCATCACCTCACTGGTAAAATTACTTCATCAATCAGACCCAATTCTTTATGGGTGGCCGGATCGAGAGAAGATGTGATTGATCATTAAGTCAGCAGCTGTCTCCGCCTTACAATCCGGGGCGTGAAGACATTATACCAACATTATGAACAAGCATGTCACAGTCAACATGTACTTGTTACCTCTAGAGGAGTGATCACAGGCCCAATGAAATCCACTTGTAAATCTGACCTAGCAGTGTCATTCCCCTTTTTTGTAAGGGAGCTCTGTATGTGAATAAATTGGGTTGAAATTGAGCACACACAAGACACACATTTAGGTAAATGTTGAGGTCCTGGCCGATATGTCATGTGAAACCACATATAACTGCCAGTGGCCACGTCATGGGTGTGGTTCAACATCAGGATTTGGAATGAGATAGGTACCACCCACTGGTCACAGCAAAATAGGGCTCTCCTTACCAACAAACTGTCTTGGGTGCATAACATCTTGGAAAACTTCATCAACACCCAGAGATCCTCTTTACCGGTATAATCCGACTCTGTTGGAGGAAAACTCACAGGGTCTTCAATGTGTTGATAACATTTCCCAATGATCGGGTCCTCTTTCTGTGCAGTGATGAAATCTGCATGTGGCATATTGTTACTCCACTGGGCAGTTGAGAGTTCATTATTCACACAAGTTTGTGACCTGGTGACAGCAGCAACTTGGATTTCTCCCTAGAGGGATTTGGTTTCTCTTACACCCCCATTTCAGGGCTTCCATTTTACACAGTTGGTCAGCCAGGTCATTCCCAGTCTTGTCTGGCCCTCTATTCTGGAATGACCTCTAATTTTCTTCCAATAGATGGCCATCTCATTGGAGGTCACCAGATCATCAATTGACTGGATCAGTTTCACATGCTTTAGGGGTTTGGTGTTGGCTCAAAGCATACCCCGATTCTTCCACTTAATCAGGTGCTCCCCAAACCCATTCCTGACATAATCAGAGTCAGTGATTATGACCAGTTCATTGAGTTGGTGCACTGCAGTGAGGATGTCCTGATGAATGGCCATCAACTCTGCAACCTGACTACTTCGGGGTCCTATTTTATAACCAGCAGTGGGTTCTGGGTATCATTAACCCAGGCATTCCCATTGCCATCCTCCAGTTCTTTTTTTCTGGTGTGATCAACATGGTAGGAGCATCTATCCACATAAATTATGGGTGTACCGTGACATAGACCTTGTGTGGGGAAGTTAAGCACACTTCAATGTTGTTGTTGGTCATTAGACTTTCGTCCTCGAGACATTTTCTTTTTTAAACACAATCATGGAAGCTCGCCAACCCTCGCCAACCCTTGCACTAGGGGACTCTTCTTGTTTTCACCATATCTGAATATGTCCATTCAAAGCCTTGAATGGACATAATCCAGGAAGTAATTCTAGAATTACTCACGATCCCCACCTGGATTCTGTCATTTTGGAGATATTGGAAGAGTTGTTGAGGAGTCTCGACAATGATGTGCTCCCCTTGGATGAATGGGGGGGTCATATTTCAATGTCCATACCATTGCTAAGAGTGCCTTCTTGCAGTCATTGAATTTTTCATCCACAGAGGACAAAGTCTTGCTCGCATACAAGATGACTTTGATAACCTTGTCATGCTTTTGATACAACACTGCTGTCTCCACAAAGAACAAAGTCAAACAAGGAGCCTGGGAAATGCTTCTTTTCAGTTGTTTAATTGCCTCCGCTTTTTACGGACACCACTTCCACTTGACTCCGGCCTTTAATAAATGGACATGGGGTCGAGTGACCTCTGTGTAGTCTTCATTGAACTTCTGAATATAATTAGTGAGTCCAAGAAGGCCAGCCGGAGAACATTTTCTTAATATCTAACTCCAACACTGTGTGACCTTGTGCAACTTTCTGTGTCAGAGTTCGGGAATCTGTAAAGAAAACTTTGTAACTCGCAATGGAAGTCGTTGGGGAATCCTACTTTTCCCTGGCTCTGTGGTTGGCCACCTTTACCCGGTGACAGCTCTCAGAACCTGTTTGCAGAAAGGACACCCCATCAGTGTCTGGTGTAAATGCTTACCCTGTCCCATTCAAGATCTTTTTGGGACCCATTTTAATTTGGGAGGGATCCCCCATTCCTGAAAGAGAAGATTTCCTTACCTGAAACCTCCAGGGTTTCATCTCTTTCAAAGGGAATGATCTGGAGCTTTTCCATAAAGTTGGTACTCTTTTGACTTCTCCTAATTAATCTGTATTCTTTAGATTCCAGCTTTTCAAGAGTAGAATATTCTTATTCAGGCTCTGAGGTTTACAGGGGTTTTGTTCCAGTGGGAAAGAAAGCTCCTTTAGGGTTTGGCATCTCCCTTCCACCCAGGTCCCCACCTCAGCAACCTGTTGGTTGCCAGAATTTTCCTTCAGTCATTACCCCCCTGGGTGGGCATAAGACCCCGGTGTTAGGGTGTTCTGGGCAGCAGGTTCCAGTTGAGGATTTGACTGAGCCCTCAGAATGCGTCCCAGATTGCTGGTCAGTTGCTGGACATGTCGCTCCAGTTGAGAAACATTTTCTGAGTTGTAATTAGATCTCTGGTCTTACCTCTGCTGCTCCCAGAAAGGGAAACTGTCCCTTCTCCCAGAGTAGTTTGGATACTAAAAGTTTACCCCATAATTTTCGATCCTTGGTCTCCCTTCTCACGGGTTCAGGGGTCTATTGTCCTGGTAGCGGGGAGAGAGAGCAGGATTATTTTGGAAGTTCTGGTTCAGGGTTACCTGGGGAAAACATTCAGCTTGGGAGGTGGAGTAATACTTTTTTCCTGAAGGAAGTTTGGAGGGAACTTTCCTGGGGCAGTACTTACCTATTTGCCTCCCCCCCTCTCTGCCGGGGGATAGTATTCATTCCACAGGATTGGCCTATTACCCTTGTATCTCAGTCTTACAAAGGTGGCAGTGCCAGATGGGTCACCATTCTGATAACCCGCCTGACTACCATTCGATTGGGCTGGGTTAGAGTGTCCCCTCTGCCTTTCATTCTGCTTGTTGCCAGAAGGAATATTTGTAGGCCCCTCCATCTCAAGATCCAATGGAGAGATAGTTTTCACCTCTGCCATCAGCAGCATGTGTAGTAGAGTGTGTAGGCATTTTTGGGGTTGTTTTTACTATCAGTGGGCTTCTGGACCTCATAGATCCTGGTGGCTTGTTCAATCACCCAATCCAGGGTCCTATGCTCATGAAAGTCCTGCACCAGCCGAGTCATGATATATTTGGGGACTGCATGGAAGAAGGTGGTCATAAACTCCCTACTATTGGTGTAAACGTGTCGGGCAGTCTGGGCGGCAAATGCTTGTTTTAAATCCTGCACAAACTCCCAAGGTGCCTGGTTTTCCCCACATTGCAAGTTATATGCTGCCTTACAGTTCAATTCTGGGTGGCAGTGGGTGCAAAAATGTTTCAATATGTCTGCCTTATAGGTGGACCATTTGTAGTGATTCTGATCCTCCAGCCCTGCAAAGAAGCTGGAGTATACGAGGGAGAATGTCCACTTGACAAACTCCATACAATTCACACACAATTCACATAATTTTTTTATTCAAAATGACATCCTCATTTGCTCATAAACCTCTAAGTGCTCACTTGCCAAATATTTTGTATTCTTGTGGTACGGAGTCATGAAGTTCTTTATGTTCTTTATATGTTGAATTGGGTCTTTAACAACACTCTTTTTCTGTTTGGATGCATTTATTTTCCTTTGCACATGCATCCACTCACATTCTGCTACTGTGTGTAGTCCATTCCCTGTCCTCTATGCGCTCCCGATCTTGATGTTATTGGGAATGCCTTCCGGAGTCACAGGATTCGGACTCCTCTATCCTATGCTGCTGTGAACTCTCAGGATCATTTCCCCTGTATTCCACTTTTTGCGCAGGAGTGCACCCATTCGCTACATCTCCCCTTCCAGGTAGGCTGGGAAAATGCCCCCATACCCCTGAATATACAGAGGTTTTCAGAATGCTCTTCCTAGACTAAAGCTTTGAATCTTTTCTTTCTACCAAGCGGATAAAGTGATCCCTCTGTAAATTCATTTTTTGCCATTCCAACGCCTGGATTTTGGCATGAAGTCCCTGGTAGAGAGAGTAACACCCTTTTATCCGTGGGTGCTTTGCCATACCTTGACTTGTCTGGGTGCCTCCATGCCTGTTTGTATTTTTCAATTTCACTTGTCAAACTCTCACACCTGCTTCTCTCTGTCTTGATTTTCAGATGGTATTCAGAGAGCTGGCTTTTTAAATCTGAGACCAAGGATTTTGTAGTCTTGAGCACCCTGCTCCGAGTCATGACTCAATCTTTCATGTGTTGTAATTCCTAATGGAATGCTTCATTTTCTTTCTGGGAGTCCTGGATGATACTTGCATACTACAGCTTCTTGTCGTTCAAGAGACCGATATCTCCCAGAAGTTAAAGACCAGAGACCTCTGTTTGGCTGGCCCACTATGAAACCAAACCCAACAACAGGAAATAAACACCCATAGGTACAACAGCATACTCCAGTGACAATACGCTGAAGAATGCTGGTATCCGGAAACTTAAGAGAATCCTGGTAAGAACAAACACATGAAACAATGGACACTGCGCTCATAATACGTGTTGCCTGCAAATCTTGTAATAGTACATCAGATAGACAGCACACACTAGAACCCAGTGGCAGGGGAGGGGGAGTGAAAATAAACGTTAGGCACCGTCGTGTCCAAGCACCATCTTTACAGTTACGGTACACATCTCATATGAAAGTTAAAAAGGGAGAAAAAGAATTGTAGCATTTGTTTTCCCTGAAGCATCCATCTAGTTAAATCCATGAATAACCAAACATGGGAAAGTGTTGTTCTGTCCATACTGGTACTCTGGGTGAAGTCTGATACATTGAGAAGGGAGCTTGCATCACATTTGCAGGTTTACGGAGGAAGTTTGGTTTGATTGATTGCAGCTATGCTGTGCCGAATGTAGGCAACTAAGAGGTCAAATATCTGCTAAACTTAAGTCCACACCACAGAATTGTGAGCAAAGTGAGGCCTGGTCAACATTGGAACTCTGTACATGTGAAAGTCACCCTGTGAACACTGTGTATAATTTTCTAGCATCCAAATGAGAGGAGGCTTCAGATCTTGCAAGAATCTGGGCTGATCAACTTGGAGAGGAAGTTAGTCCTGAATGTTGGCAGAGATGTTTTAACAATGTTTGCTTCTCTAGCATGGACTGGGGTCTGAGGGCCTCACAGACTAAACTACTTTTTAGGGCATATGGTCACCAGAAAGAATGTTCAGAAGAAGTATCTCTGATAATGATCTATGCTGGAAGTGCAATTGATCAGTAGGCACTTTAAGTCACTTGCTTTGGTTTTGCGCAAAAAACAGAGATTTCTGGAAGGGTTTGTGTGAGAGGAGGGACCTAGTGTTGCAGGGTTCAATTCTGAGAAAGGCTTCACTTTGGATTCTCAGGGATGTCATCCAATTAAAAGACCTATAATTTCCAAAGAAATTGTGGGTGTTAAGAGGGTGCATGCTTGCCTAAAAAAATGAATTTGTGTGCATGGAAATCCCCCAACAGCTTCACAGTTGAAAATCGGGTGGAGGAACTGCTGACTGTGTCCACGTATGAGAAGGCAATTTTTAAATACAGAGGAGAATCTGATAAATGTAAAGATTTCCTCGAGACGTATGGCTAAATTATATGTTATTCTATTGGTTCATGAAATATATATGTTCGCATGGTTTCCTGAAATGTATTGTCAGATAATCTATTTGCTTTTGTTTCTACAATAGTATCCTATTGTATGGATTGTGGGTGTGACATTGACACAACTTGTTATGGATAATTTTTTCTCTATTTTCTTCACTTTGGGACAACTAGAATCTCCCGATATGTATAGAATGTTCAACAAGTTTATGTCATGGTACCTATTGGTGTTAAAATAAATATAAAACATTCACAAGAGACTGGTATCTTTATCCAACACGCCCCTACAATTTGCTGCCCGTTACAGGTCACCATCTACTTGTTTCACATGCACCACTAGTTCCCTGTTTTTCTGATGATTCCTTTTCTGCATCATGATCTTTTACCAGCTGCAAATTCTGTTACTTCAGAATATCTACATACTGATGCATTGAGAGTCCATCTGTTTGATGATACACTGGGCCTCATTACACGGATGGCAGTAAGGATTTACCGGTACCAGTATTTTACCGGTACCGGTAAATCCTTACCTCCTTACTACGAGGTCCCTTTGCGGGTTGGGGAATTTAACGCCTGCTTTTTGCAGGCATTAAAAACCAACCCCCAAAGGGACCCAGGGAGCTAATTACGGTACCGCAATTTGCGGTACCGTAATTAGCGCCTTCCCCATTCCCATTATGCCCTATAGGGCAAAAATGGGAATGGGGAAGGGCAATGGTGGAAGGGGGAATTACCGCCCCGCCAACCTTGGAATGGGGCGGTAATTCCCCTTTCCGCCAAGGCGGTGCCAGTGTTTTACCCGCATGAACCATGGCACTAATAGCGCCATGGTTCTCCGCCATCTGTGTAATGAGGCCCACTGACTATGTTCCTTCTATAATTGCCTGATTTGTTGTTTGAGGGCTATAATGTCATCTAACAGCCATCTATTATAAATAGTATCATCATTTACCTTATACTGCAGTGTGCTCAAATTTTCCAAACAACCTTTATGAGCTTTCTTATCGCTGCATTTTGAGCTCATTTTAGTTGCTCAGGGGGACTTTCCTGTTTTAATTGCAGCATATGTCTGTGTTGTGCCTTATCTTCTAACTGTTAAAGTTCCTGGTGGATCTCTTTCAAAACCGCAGTCTGATTCCACACACAGAACTCACTCTTTCGGAATCATTCTTACACTAACTGTAAATGAAAGTTCAAATACGCTGCGAACACAGCCATTTCATTCTGCTCATCACCAGTTGTTTGTGTCATGTAAAGGACTGTTAGAACTTGATGTAACAGGCCATTATCCTGCAAAATACCAGCACTTACAGATTTAATGTGCATCATTCTTGTTTGCAAAATATTTTTTTCCTCCTTCCATCCCCCTCTAAATAATAAATTGGATAAGAGGTGCTTTGTGGCGTCACTAACTTCAATGGTGCTCATTATGAAAAATTGCCTTTTTGCAATGTTTTAGAATTTCCTCTGTGCAGGGGCAAACTCACCCTGTTCCTGCTTCATTTCCACTGACAATGCCAAATCAAAAATTAGTTCACAATCAATTTTAATGTATCACCTATGCACCACCCTGGAACACAGAGTTCAAGACCTCACACCACTTTAACAAAACAAAGATAACTTTCCTAAAATGAATAGTCTGTCACCATGCACTTGTCATGAGCCATAAATAGCCAGCCAAATCCCGGCCACGAGCCCCCAATTTGTAACAGTTGATTGAGCGGCATCCTCAACAAAGGGAGTTTCTTCCCTCCTCAATCTAGGTGTCACACAATAAACTGTTAATGTTGATTCATGTATTCATCCGAATCTCCAATTCCTGTAACACCCCTTGTATCCCTCCCCCTGAGCTACCAATGAGCAAAGAGCCAGGCAGGTGTAAATGAAATATACTTGTATTTATTTAAATAAGAAATAAAAGAAATCAAAATAACCTACACACGCCACCTTCTTTGTGGCTCACAATTTACTTCTTGTTACAATATTTTTCTTTTTACAGATTACACTTCAAGAAATAATCAAACAGTTCAATGAATGAAAGTCTTTTACATGTGTAATGCTGTGCAATTTTTGATTTTCCTGCACGCTTAAAAGGCGAGCAGTTGGGTATATAGATTAGTACAAATGCATATGGCAGTTATGATTTCACCCACACTTTTGGCTTAAAATAAAAACAGGCTGATTTAGCCATTTGTTTTCAGAACTCCTTCAGTGAAATCTCTGTGTTGGGGAAGTTGGACAGTGAAAATTGGGATAATTTGAGTATTGTGGGTTTCAGACCCACCCCCTCCACTTAAAGGCCTGTGTTGGGGAAGCCAGATGGTAAATATTGGGATGATTGGAGAATGTTGGGGTTCTGACCCCCCTCCACTTAGAGGCCAGTGTTGGGGAAGCTGGATGGTAAAAAATTGGGTGATTTAAGAATTTTTCGATTCAGACCCCCTTCTCTTAAAGGCCTGTGTTGAGAAAGCTGGATGGTGAAAATTGTGATGATTGGTGAATTTTGGATTTCAGATCCCCCTTCACTTAAAGGCCTGTTTTGGGGAAGCTGGACAGAAACATTACTCAATTAAATTACAATCTATAGTTGTTGGTGCACACTGCGAATGAGCTTTTTTAATTTAGAATTTTAATAACATGCACCCTATGGTGTACTGCCAAGGGGAATTAATTAAATACTATGTTTAGTTAAATAGGCTAAGGATCGATACAGTTTTGCCGCTGCAAACTCTGCACACTATAAAAGGAAAGTGTTTAAGGCAAGCTGTTAAAACTGGAATGTATGCATGATGAGTTATCATGAGATGAATACATTCCATTTTGTTCACATATGCATTTTGACCATGCATTCATCTAGAAATAGACCATATTAACACTATGGGGTTTGCTTAAACTAGAATGGTTCCATGTTTTTTGAAAGCCATGTGATTTATGTACACTTGCCATTTTAGTAAAGCACAATGAGTGCTTTTAGGTGCTAGAGAGAAGTTTTCTCTGCCTCTGTCCATTCTGATGGGTTTCGCCGTGCGCGGATGGATTGTTTTTGCAAGGTGTGGAATGGAATGATAAACAATTGTCTTTGCCAGTAACTCTTTGGCCCAGACAGAATGGCCTTGGCTGGCAGAGAGCTGGGAGGAAAGATGTGCTTTTCAGTTTAAAAGGCTGACTGCGGAGAAAGATTGTTTTGGGTTTGCAAATATAATGTCTCCATGTCTCAAGCAAAAGACACGATTCTTAGACAATATGATATTTTGTCCTGTTCTAAATGTCATGTCAGATTGTTGCAAAATATGAGCAAAGCTGGTGAAATTGTATGTATTACACACACATAGACATAGAAATGAACAGACTGTCATTTGCATGTACTGTTAGACTTTAGGATACTGCATGCTCACCACTTGGGAGACTGCAGACACTGCACGCATACTGCATAGGGACACTGCACGAGGGACACAGTATTAGCTCTGCATTAGAGACGGCAACAGGAGAAGGGGAGTCATGAGTATGTGGTTGGGGAACTGCTGTTGAGAGAGCTAGTCGGGAAGGGAGCAGTCTCATTAGGGGTTGAGAGAGATTGTGTGTGTGGACAGGGAAAGGCTAAAAACTAGTAGGGGTTCTGCTATGATGCTAGAGATGCAGTAGGTCAGGCTCAGCTGGTCTGAGTGCTAGAGATGGAGTCAGGCTGGAAGGGCTGGAGAAGTTGCAGTAGCTTTGCATTTATGGTTAAGGAGTGCTGATTTGCTTGCTTATGTAGTAATTTGCTGTGATTAGTGTCATGCAATGCAAGGCATGAATAAAGTGTATTATGTTTCAAATTGCACTCATTACTGTGTTTCTTTTTGTGTCTTATTAAAGTGTCTCTTTTCATGATTTGTTTGTTTGTTTGTTCCATAACATAGCGGTTTTCCTGTAGTTTCTCAAATGCACCTCAGTAACACAGTGCACCATTCTTTTGGAAGTTTTCTCAAATGGCGCCGGCTCGCAGGGCCTTCACGGAGCTGATCGATGACTGGAACAGAAGAGGATTTTGACTGCCAAGTTCATTGCAGCAGCTGGTACTTCTGATCCACTGATCGAGATAGCAAAGGCGAGGTTTTCGGATACCACATTGTATGCAGCTGTGATGTTGTTTGCATCTTTGTTTGGAGACATAGTGATCCGGGAAATTCATCTTTGAGGGGAGTTCATGGGAGTTCACGACTCTCTTTGGAATCATTGGAATTTGGATGGCCTCCAGCTCTTCTCCATAGGACCCTTTATGCTTTTAGGCTTTCACAGAAATAGACAGCTCCACCCAGATGCAATCTATTCAAACTCTCCTTTTGGTGTTTCCTGGCAGCTATCCGATGGTAATTGCCAGCTGCTATCTCCGATGGTAAATTTCCACAGCTCTCTCTCTTGCTGATAGTACATCCAATTAATAATGCAGGAATGACAGCATTAGGTTTAGCAGGAGTACCCTGCAAGAGTTCTTGCAAATAGGATTGGACTGTTACCTTTCTCTGTCCTTCCAACTCCTGCCCCTCTCTAAGGATTATTTTAGGAGTCTGGAGCTGACATATGGCAATTCCCATTTGCAGTTCCCTTTGTTCTCACATCAAATTTTTGGCACAAACTAGTACTGTATCAAAACGTCATTTTTTTATTAGCAACTGCCATAATATATATATTTTCCAATTCAGCTAATCAGGGGGAATTTAATGAAGCATAAGCCAGGTCCTTACCCTTTTGCACGGCCATTTGGCAATTTTCTGCCATTTTTTACAAAAAGCATAACAGATAGGAACATGTTATTTATTAACAATATCCCTAATTTGACCCTCCACCAGACTGCCAACTCTCACATTCGGGACATGTTAAAAGCAGCCAAGAACACATGTTAGCTTGCCATTAAAATTCCCAAAATCGCAGATGGAGGATTTCTATATCACCAACATCACCTTGAAATAATCTAAAAAATAAAACATACATGTATACAGTGTGATTTGGAATTTCTGAGGAAAAACCACAATTTTTAAACAAAGGGAATTATGTGCAAATATGAGCTCCTTTCCTCCACGACATTTGTCTCTCTGAGCCAGCCTGTTTGATTTGTCTGTTTTTTGTTTGAGGTGTAGGGTACGGATTGCGATGCATTTGCTATACAGAGATCCCCCACTGCAGACACCTGGCATCCTGTCCTCTTTTCTGAAAAGCTTCTCTTTTCCAGTATTTTATCTCCAGAGTTCAGCCTTAATTAGAGCCCATATGTTCACACCTCCCCCTACTTTGGTCATGCACCAACTGAGCATTTGGCCTGCTCAGAGCTGCCCTCGGAGACAGTAGGTCTAGAGAAGGTCTGTTTTCAACACCTTTCAGACAAGCCACATTTTATTGGGAATTTTGCCGACTGCCCATGTCTCATATGAACTTTTCATGTGTACCATGGAAGAAATGTTTTTGTTTCTCGTGTTGCCAATATTTTGCATGTGAAGCATAATCTACATTACACCTTGTTTACAAGGACCATGTCTTTTCCCTGACATCTTAATTTGGGCAGGGGGGCATGTTGCTCATGTCTTGTTTTAACTTGCATAGCCGTTGTAGTGTCAGTATTTAAACATCCTATTTTTCATGTGAAAGGAACTTTTCAATGTTAAAATGCTGCTTTTCCATTGGTAATGAAAGGTAGGCCTTTTTCACATGGCCTTTCCGTGTGTTACTTTCAGAAATGGCGCAGTCTGACTTAATATGCCCATTTTCAGTGTGAACGTTTTGTTATAAATGCTTGCAGGTCATTTCTTTTTCAGTGGGCGCTCCATTTCCTTTGTTTTGGGGCCTTTGATTACATCCCGCACTCCACCTCTGCTTCTCAGAGTGGTAGCTCACACCCATGGTGCTGGAGGGAAACATGGATCACCAGGATTCAAATACCACACCTTCTTCTTTCCACTTACGAGTGCTAATCCACCTCATAGCACAGGCTCTATCACACTCACTGTAGAGGAAAGAGGTGAGTCTTTCTCCTTCAATGAAAAGGTCACATAATCATATCATTTAGAACATTTTGATATATGGCAAGCCATCGTACAATATAGGTCCGATCCTCCTGGTGTTTTTTTCATAAAACATCGAAATTGCAAATATTTTAATATGATTGAAAAGCAACTGTTTTCATGAGTCAAATGAGCAAACAATACTTCAAGTCCAACATGAATCACACTTTTATGACTCAGACTTAAACAATCTAACTTTAATCTTTAATACATTAGTGTACACTCATGATCCATTTGGGAAAGTAATACATTTCCACAATGCTAGATATAATCATAACAAAGTGTATGGACATTGCATGTTATCCTTAACTATGGCAACATCTGTGCATGTCTGTATAATAATTACTATAAGATCTGATGAAAGGAAACAATAAAGGTGTTACTCTCATACAAAATGTGCGACATTAAAAAAGGCAAGAACATCTCATCCACGAACACCAATTTCCACTTTCCCCATTTCCTGCCTTTCACATTGTACATGGTATCATCTATGTTATGACACATGTCTTTGTGGAGACAATGAATCATAAAGAATGCTGGGTTGGATAAATGCATGTCAATCGTACGTCTGAGGTCTATCAATTGAGTACCATTCAATTGTGTTATTACAGTGCCTAGATATAGGAGGCGTCTGTCATGGAGATCTGCAGAATATAGGTACACAAAATACTAACAGCCCTGTCTCCAAAGGAGAGTGCTAATATTTTCAAGTCGGGCTTACATATGAATATACATATATGTACTACTTCATGATCTGATATCGAGCACCATGGGGCATACTTCCCCCGCCTCAAACATTTATTGACCAAGCAAAATATGTGGTTTGCCGTGACCTTTATGTTTTTCCAGGCACTCACCCTAAAGAATACTCTGTGTGCCACAAAGGGCCAATGCTTGCTGTCTTCAGGCTTAAAGAGAACGCCAAAGTTCTGAGCTCTGTGGTTGTCCTAGGAATTTCCTTTTCAGCCCAAAATCCTGGGCACTCAAATAACCTCTCATTGTGAATTTGCAACAGATCCAACAACCAATGTTATGAGCACCATAAGGATGAGCGTCTGGAAGTGTTGAAGATTAAAGTCAATATCATTGGCAAATCAGTTGGCCTAAGCGATGTGAAAAAATGTGTTCTCAATGAGAAAAGCTGAAAAGCAGCTGCGGAAATCCTGTTCTAAGTAACATCTAGATGAGAGCATGGCTTCTGTGTAAAATAAAGAAGGTCTCACACCATCATTCAATTACTATGGGCCTCTTTAGGAGGCTGGCAGTCGCAGAATGAATGGTGCCGGTAAGGTACTGGCACCGTTCATTCCGGGCCGCCACATTATGGGTTTCCTCGTGGGTGGCACGGGATCCGTTGTTAGCATCCTCCCCATTCCCATTAAACCCTATGGGGGCTCAAATGAGAATGGGGATGTGCCGGGTCCCGAGAATGGGAATTACTGGGCCTGCTAAAGTCAGCATGGCCCGGTAATTCCCTATTTTTGGGACCCAGACCCGGTACCCGGTTTGGGGGTAGCCATGCCGGTAATAACCACATGGCTACCTCCAAACTCCTAATGAGGCCCTATGTGTTGCTGTGGGACTCATTTTGTGAATGACAGTAGCGCTTAAACAGGGCACCAATGGATTAACCATCATTTTTGCTGCGTTGCCACATTCTGCGACTATGGGGATGTTGGAGGAAAAGCCTCCAGCCCTAGGCTAGAGCTATTTTATCCAAACCTGGAATAATTGATCTGCACCAGAATTAGACCCCCTCTACCCCACCACCAATTTCCTGCCAACCTAAGAGATTCCAATTTGACTCCATAACGGGATAACACAAAGCTGGAATACAAAGGATTTGCCTCCGTACCCGAGGGCAGTACCGGTATTTAAATTTAGTGAAATTGATATTAAGATTTCCACTGAACTCGTATGGGTGCCCATCTCTTTTCTCGTCCCTTAAAGAAGTTACATGTCTTCTAATTCCCCGTGTGACAGCCCCCCTTGTTCTCTTGTGTTTCCTCATTGCATTTGAAGAAATGTTATTGACTTAAGGCTTGTTCTAGTAGCCAGGTACAACTCTGCTCTTTTTCAGCACCTCTCAGCAAGTCTCCCCTATCAATTCTTCACCACTTTGCTTGCGTAATGAACATCCCTCAGTATTCTGCGGTGTCTCGCGAATCCACTTACCTGTGCACTCATTTTCCTTCCTCTTCATTTGCTGCTTTCACAGTTCTCAGCTCCTATTCAATTTCCTTTCTAATAGCTTCTGATTTCTATTCGAATTCCTATTTCCTGGGCTTGCAAGTCCTCGTGTAATGAAGCCTATTGAATACGTGTTCCTGCAGTCGCGTTTTTTTTCCTCTCATTGTGCCCACATCAATCGAATTTCACAACTTCGCATCTTTCAGCACAACGGACGGATCTGCTGACATCCTGAGGCGGCCATGTTCTCCTTCCGAAATAATTAAATGACACTATTGCCCCTTTTGAATTCATTCACAGAGACTTCTACACGTGTTTCTCTTTAAACGTAATCAGTGTTGTTTTTCAAACCATGTCTCTCATTCTCCTTTTAGAGGTTTTGAAACGTCTGGGTGCTTTAAGAGCAAAGACAGAGCTGGAGACCAAGACTATGAAGAGTTTACTTTGTTGTGACAGACAGAACATGCAAACCTGAGATGGATCTAAAACTGGCTTATCCAACACCTAATGTGTACCTCGAGTAGCAAGCACAAGTGGAAAGCAACGGGATTAACCCTGCATTAGCTGAATGTGTCGAAAACTACATATTACTCAGAGCGAGCAGCGGGTATACTGGTCACTCTAAACAATATGTCGTGAGAAGTAAGAAACCTCAGATAGGGAAAGGGGATCCCCTTTTCATTTTTACAGTTTCGCCTGGGGGTAGCGCTGCGCATGCGCAAACAATCCCAGGGTGGAGCTAATGGAATGGGTGCATGCTTTTTTTTTTGTTAATCTGACCAGCCCATGACAGTTCAGCATTGATTTCTAACAAGAACAAGAAAATATTGATTGCGGCAAAAAAAAATATACATTTATGCAGCATTTATGCTTCAATAAAATAGGTATAAGCAGCAGCATAACTACAGTCCTCCGTTTCTATTGTGCTTTTAGTGACTCTGTATTGAAAACCATCTCAATCGGCCTCATCATTAGTTTGGTGTTAACGGTGTGTCCCTTTGGTGGTATCCCACCAGATTTACCGGCGGGATACTTCCAAACGGACCTACCGTTACTGGCACCTGTTCGGCCAGAATTACAGGCAGATTGCAGGTCCCGCCAACGGTAGGTTAACGATAGGTTAATCCCCACTCCACGGGGTGATTGCCGGTATTACTGGCACGGATAATACCAGTGGTGGTAATACAGGCTATTTTTTGACAGTGGGGTACTCTTTCGGTCCGGAAACATGCCAGTTAACGGAATTACCGGCACGTTGATTCCGGACCGGCAGGGTCATAACGAGGTCCATTTATGCAAGCAATCACAGTAAGAGCATGTGCATACGGTATTAGAGGGGTGGCCTTGCGGTACCCGTGCCGTGCCCTCTTACAGAAAAGGCCACACTGTGATATTTTTCAGGTGGGGTATATTTAGTAATGAAGCCTCCGGTGTTCCCTAATGTCAGTAATAGCTGTGTGTCCCTGCTACTTTTACTTTCATTACCACATTATTCCATGGTTTGTAACAAGTAGGGAACTATCAGTTACATTATGGGCTCAAAACAGAGCTATCAAGAAAACAATTCTATTTAGCCAATCCGTTTTTGAAAAGAGATATTATGTAGTTTCAAGAAGGAATTAAATTAATTATGTTTTTAAATTTGATTTTATAAAACAAACTGGGCATTTTAAGTAATGTCATTTTCTCCTATGTTGATAGATTAAAATGAAATCCCCTCTGACCGATACACCATAGCATATCTTGGTTCTTCAATGCTGCAGGCTAACCTGCCAAGCCTGCAGGAATCTAGCAGGAACGTCCCACTTACACAAACACGCTATGCTGTCAACCTAATGCCATCAACAACAGGCTGTGATTAGGGAGACAGTCTGTATGCACGTGGACCTGCATACATGATTTCAATTCCTCATTGCCTACAGTTTAATCATTGCATGTGTGGGTCAAAATACTTAGAAATCAAAACCCACATGTTAGGGCTGTTTTCGCATTACCAACTTGCTAGCTGAGGAGGTGGGGCAGTGGAGAGGGGTTGTGGGGTTCACATTGCGCCTGTGGTCTCTCAAATGAGACAACTGCCCACTTTATGATGCATGCGGCAATGGAGTGGGCTTGGATGTCAGCCAGTGAGGTGGTTGTGCTGGCAGGAGCCCAACGCTCTGGAAAAGCATGGACAGTCGGGATCAATAGGGGCTGAAGGGATAGGAGTGTGAGGCTGTTGGACGTTTGTTAGAAGTCACCCTAAATTACTAGGGGAATCCAGACGTGGACCCCTTGCTCACTATTCTTAGAGAGGCACAGCTACACCCTACTGATGAGGTTCAACCAGACCGAAAACACGTGTCTGGGGTTACTGTTGGTTCTCTTGTTCAGAGGAGAATTGCCTAGCATTTCCGTGCTGGACTGCCCCAGGGCAGGACACAGACTGATATGTTTGGGATATTTCCTCTCTCTGAAAGATGGTGAGCTAAAGACTCTGGGTAAGGCTCTTGTAACCAGGACTCTTGTGTGGCAGACAGTCTCCCAGGTCCCCCCTTGTTATCTACGTTTGTTAGAAGGTCCTTCTTTTTTAAACCTTTTCACTTTTATCTGTTTTAGGTTTTGTTGTACAGTTAGTTTAAGAAAAATGGTATTACTGTATGTTAAAACCTTTTTTGTTGGAAAAAGAAACTTATTCAAATGAAAAATTGCATAAAAGGTCTATGGACATTACTACACATGTTAAAAAGAATATGCTTAAAATTTATTCAACTGCTACTAATGGGATTAATGGTGCTGCATGACATGAGGAATCTACATGCGTAGCCATCCTCTGTATTTTAAACCATATTTTAATATAGACTTATTTCGGGAACAGTAACATTAACATGTACATCTCGTGGCATAAACACAATCAATAAGATAAAACTGATACACGTCAGGCAATAAAAATAAAAAAAAAACTTAAATTAGGATATACATCTCCACATTGCACAAGCTGCTCTTAAGTACTTAGGGCCCGATTCATTGGATTTTTTGCACGGTTGAGAGCGGCTTTGCACTGCTGAACAGTGCCTTTGCACTGCTGACACAAACCATGATTCATGGAACTGTGCAAAGTGTATTTAAAGTGTAAAGGACCCGGGGATCAAACCTGTGGTGCTCCGTGTCTTCTTGCTTCCAAGTCGAGCACGTTGCCCCTGAGCTATCCTTCCGAGATGGAGGAAATAGCATAACACGAAAAGGTGTGGCCAGGTTCTCTCCAAAGCATCTAGAAAATGCATCACCCAACCCTCAGCCTTTATAGGGTAGTTTTATAGTTTCGTGTGTGAACACCAAGATGTGCTCAGTGTTACGCTCACCTGGTTCCCATGGGGGCATCAACCGGAACTGGGCTGCTGTTGTTTCCACCAGAGTGACGTGTAGCGCCGAGATGACTGACTGGACTGGCCCGCTCAGCCTAGTTTGTCTGGCTCGCAAGAATATTCTTCTGCAAAGGAGAAGAGGAATTAACCACCCGTGGAATTGAGTGTCAACCAACCTTCCCCACTCCCGTTGTCTTCCCACAGATCACTCTTGATGTCCCCTCCTTAGTCTCACCTGATGGTTTGGAAGGATGAGCTCTCCATCCTGCGTCGACCGCAGGGGCGCGTTGATGACCAGTTACTTCACTGGCGTAGAGGAATTGGTGAGTTCCAGTATTGACTCTAAAGTCCAATTGTTCATAAGGGTTCAAATGTCTGATCTTCACTCTGTCCGATTCCTTGCAGGTTGCCGATTAATCCACTCGAAGATTTCCAAATGGCAATTGGTAAAATTCAGGTAAGTCTATTGTGGTTTTCCCCTTAGGGGCCGGGGTACGGCGATGAAGCAGAGTTGACTGTGCCGACCCGAGATGAGGTGAGACCCCGTGGTAAATCAGGTAAGTCCTTGGGGGTAGCTTGTATAGCCTTAGAGAGTCCCCTCGCTCACCTTGCTGTATTTGTCTCCTTAGGTGTCGTAGGGCGGCCGCGAGATGGAGAGAGCGTGTTGGAATGCTGAAGTACCGCTAAGCAGGTGAGTTCAGCGCAGCGCCGTAGGAATTCGAAGTGATGCTTCAAAGACTTCTGTCTTTCAGCTCTGTGGCGAAATGGATCAGGATTCAGGTAAGGATTAAAGTTAAAACTCCTGTTCTAACCTTTATCCTTCTTTTCTTCTTGTTTCAGGAGTCCCAGGACTGAAGCGGGCGTGGCTGAAGACTGGAGCTGCTGAAAACACGGTGAGCGTTACGCTGCAGCAAGCAGAATAACACGAAGCACGTGTGGCTGTCCGGGCGTGGTTTAAATAGCCTTGGAAGAAGATCCAGGTAAGTATTCTTCCACAGCCCTACCCAAGTAACAAAATAGTCCCTTCAGTAAAATAGTCCCTCCTAAGCCTCATTTGGCTTGAGTCTTCATGCAGCATGGTCTGCCTCAGGTGAGTATGCAGCATGGTCTGCTTCAGGTAAGTTATCAATAATGAGCCTGGCGCCCATGGCGCCAGGACTGACTTTATCTTTATGAGCCTGGCGCCAGGACTGCACCCAAACAGCCCCTAACTGGGGCTTTTGGGCATGCTCCAAGTGGCATGATGCCTGCTTCCGGGGCTGCTGGGCCTGGTCTGGCCTTCTGGGGGCAGGCATCATGACAGCACTCCCCCTCAAGGCCCCTCCTAAAGTCGTTCTCCCCCTTGGCCGTGGTTTGTCTGGAAATTCCCGATGGAACCTCTTCACTAAACGAGGTGCATGCACGTGGTCACTAGGTTCCCAAGACCTTTCCTGCGGACCATAACCTTTCCAGTCAATTAGGT
Organism: Ambystoma mexicanum; assembly: GCF_040938575.1. NCBI lineage: Eukaryota > Metazoa > Chordata > Amphibia > Caudata > Ambystomatidae > Ambystoma > Ambystoma mexicanum. The sequence goes on along the minus strand of NC_090933.1, from coordinate 1,184,824,409 downwards.
AAAAGAGTTTTGATCTCACTCTTTTTGAGTCCAAAATATTCTTGACTTCGAACTCGGGCTCCCCGTCTATGAGGATAGGTTCAGGTGGAGTGGTTAGCCTAGTTCCTGGTTGCACTGGCTTCAAAAGAGACACGTGGAAGACGGGATGGATTTGCATATGAGCAGGTAGGTCCAACTTGACGGCCACTGGGTTAATAATTGCCTTGACAGAAAAAGGTCCCAAATACCTGGGGTTAAAGGTCCGAGTCCCCTTGAGTGGTAAGTGCTTAGTGGCTAACCATACTTGGTCCCCTATTTGGTATTGAGGAGCTTCACTTCTGTGCTGATCCGCATCCTTTTTGTATTTTTCCTTAGCCTTTTGCAAATGGATGGTTGCTTCTTTAAAGGCTTGTGTAATAATAGCGTGGAGATGGTCCACTGCAGGCATCTCTAAATGCTGGGGTGAGTCCAAATCCGAGGTTCGAGGATGGTGCCCATAAATGGTAAAAAAAGGACTTTGTCCAGTGCCTGAGTGTATGGAATTATTGTACGCATACTCTGCGATCCACAGAATGTCTTTCCAATTCCCCTCAGACTGATGTAGCATACAACAGAGGTACTGTTCAAGAGTCTGGTTGGTCCTCTCCGTTTGACCGTCGGTCTGAGGGTGGTGACTGGTCAAACGCCTAACATCAATTTGTGCCAGTTGGCAGCATTTCCTCCAAAAATGTGAAATGAATTGACTACCCGGATTTGAAATTAACACTGAAGGAAAGCCATGCAGGCGGACAACATTTTTAAGGAATTCCTTGGCCAGGATTGAAGCTGAAGGTATCCCTTTTAAAGGAATGAAGTGGGCCCTTTTAGAAAAAAGATCTACAATAACTAGAATGGTATTGTAACCTTGGTACGGGGGTAAATCCGTGATAAAGTCTAATGACAAGGTATGCCAAGGGGTAGGTGGTATGTCTAATGGTTGCAATAATCCAGCAGGTTTTTTCTTTTGCCCTTTATTTTGTGCGCAAATGCCACAAGACATGACAAATGACTTGACATCCTTTCGCCAGGTGGGCCACCAAAATTGCTTCCTAATTTTAGCTTCGTTTTTTGCAATACCCGGATGCCCTTCTATTAAGGTGTCATGGTAATGGGAAATGACAAGTTCCTGTAGTTCTTTTTGCGGTAAAAATAGCCGGCCTTGGTAATAAGGTAAATCATCGATGACAGAGTACTCTGGACCTTTCTTTGCCCAGTCCTGTAGGGCAACGGAATCAAAGAGTTGGTGGATCTTGTTTTGAATGTCCTCCAGTGTCTGTATGGATGTCAGGCCAAGGATTCTCTGTTCCGGAATTATGGGTACGGGTTCTAAAGTTATTTCTGCTTCTCCCATTCCAATCCGGGACAAGGCGTCTGCTTTACCATTCTTACAACCTGGTCGATAGGTTATTACAAAATCAAACTCGGCGAAGAACAATGACCAACGGAGTTGGCGCGAAGATTGGGCTTTGGCTGTATAAAGGTATTGTAAGTTGCGGTGATCGGTGATGACCGTGATGGTATTTCTGGCACCCAGTAGATAGTGCCGCCAAGCCTTGAAGGCGGACTTGATGGCCAGCAGCTCCTTGTAGGTTATGGCATAGTTTAATTCGGGGGCTGAACATTTTCTTGACCAAAGCGCCACTGGGTGAAGCTGGTTAGTTTCGGGATCCTTTTGGGAAAGGACTGCTCACATGGTGAACTGGATGCATCTGTTTCCACTATGTAGGGAAGCTTGGGGCGCAGGTGTCTTAATATGGGAGCAGATGTGAATTTAGCTTTTAACTCTTGGAAGACGTTCTCGGCTTCCTCTGTCCACACAAAGCGTTTGTTTTTTCGCAATAGCGTTGTAATGGGATGTACAATGTGCGAGCTGTCCGGGATAAACCTGCGGTAGAAATTGGCAAAGCCAAGCATGCTTTGAACTCCTTTGATTGAACTTGGCGAAGGCCAATTAAGAATGGCATCCACTTTTCGTGTATCCATCCGGATTCCTCTCGGGGTCAGAATAAATCCAAGGAATTCCACTTCCGTAGTGTGGAAGATGCACTTTTCCAGTTTAGCATATAATTTATGCTGGCGTAACTTCTCTAGGACTGCTCGGACGTGTTTTACATGCTCAGATTCTGATAAAGAGTATACTAAGATGTTGTCGATGTAAACAACCACACAAACGTCGATAAGCTCTCGGAGGACATCGTTCATGAAGAACTGGAAGGCTGCTGGTGCATTGCATAGTCCGAAGGGCATCACCTGGTACTCAAATAGTCCGTACTTGGTGCGAAAAGCAGTCTTCCATTCGTCACCCTCTTTGACACGTACCAGATGATATGCCCCCCAAAGGTCTAGTTTTGTGTATATACAAGCGTCCTTCACCTGGTCTAGTAGTTCTGGGATCAAAGGCAGTGGGTATCGATTCTTGATGGTTATCTGATTCAGTGCGCGGTAGTCTCTACATGTTCTAAGGTAGCCTTCCTTTTTCGGTACGAAGAACAAAGCTGAAGATGCAGGGGACTTGGACGGGCGAATGAAGCCATTAGCAAGGTACTGGTCTAGGTACTGGCGCAAATGGAGATTTTTGGGTTCCGTAAGGGCATAGATTCTGCTGCAAGGTGGTTGTGCTCCAGGTACAAGATCTATTTGACAATCATGCGATCTGTGAGGTGGTAAGGTGTTTGCCTGTTCCTTTTGGAAGACATCCTGAAAGTCTTGGTATTCAACAGGTAATAGTATGGCTACTGGAATTACTGGGGCCAGGACTGAGTTTTGAGTTTTCCTTGGGTAGCAGGTGTGAGCACATTCTGGGAAGGTTAGTCTCTTCTCTCGCCAATCAATACAGGGATTATGTTTTTCCAACCAAGGTATCCCCAGTATCAGTTGAAACTGTGGGGCCTTGATTAAGTCAAACACCATAGCCTCTCGATGCCCATCTTGACTCAGCAATGTCATCTCTGCAGTGGAATGAGTTACAGGTCCAGAGGCAATTTCCGTTCCATCTACAGTGGTGACAACATCGGCCGTGGTCTTGCGTGTGAGAGATAGATTCATCCTGGTGCCAATTCCCAGTCCAAGTAATTTCCTATGGCTCCACTGTCTACGTACGCCTTTACCGCGTGCAAGCGTGATGGCTGCTCTGGATCATCTACAAGGACCATGGGTATGGTGAAATGCGAGGTCAGATTGTCCTTCTTTAAGCTCGGCAAGCGGACCTCTATGCTTGCTGGGCGTGGTCGTTTCCCGAGTCAGATTTCACATGGTTTTCGTCTGCTGCTCCTATAACTTTCTTGGGTGGTTTTACAGGGCAGTTCCGAAGAAAATGACCAGTAGTTCCGCAATATAAACATAATTGCAGTTGCCGTCTTCTATCTCTTTCCTTCTGGGTTAAGGGTCCTTTAACCCCCCGATTTGCATAGGTTCTGAGACATCTACTCCCTTGGAGCTTACGTGGGTTTTAACCAACACCCTGTTCTCAAACTTGGTTCGGTCAGCCTTCCTGGTTTGAAGTCTGTGATCGAGCTGGACCACTAGATCTATATATTCAGCACAGTCTTGAGGCGGGTTCACGATTTGGGCCAAAACATCTTTGAGTTCTCCCCGAAGTCCTCGATGGAATAATTTGATTCGCTTGGCTTCAGGCCATTCGGTTTCCACTACTAATCTATTGAAAGTTGCAATGTAAGATAAAAGATCCTGGTTACCTTGATGTAGGGATAAAAGTTCGTTGTCCAAAGCCTGTCCTCGGGAGTGTCGGACAAATAATCTTTCCATGCTTGTTCGAAAACCCTGGAAATCTCGAAGAATCGGGTCATCCTGGTTAACTAGTGGAATGGACCAATCCGCCGCACTGCCGCTGAGATATGACAGTACAAAGGCTACCTTGGCCTGATCGTTTGGGAAAGCTCCAGGTCTACATAAAAAGTGCAAGCAGCATTGATTCATGAATGTTGCAAACCCTTTTGGGTCTCCGGCAAAGCGTTCAGTCGGAGCCAAAGGAACGGCTCCAGGTAAATTTATCTGCACCGGGTTACTCGATGGTACAGGAGCTGGACTTGCCCCAAGTCCTGGTAGAGGTGTTTGTCCAGCCTGGCTCTGTAATAGTTGTCTGGCCAACTCATCAGTTTGTTCTTTTGACACTATCAGTTCCCTCCTGAGGGCATTGGTTTCTTGGCGGGCGGAATGCACTTCGGCCCTTAATTCCCCTAATAATTGGGCCAACTGATCAGTTTCCGAGGTCTCCATGACGCCCAGGTGGGTATTTGTGGGTAGGCTTCGCGTTCTGTTACGCTCACCTGGTTCCCACGGGGGCATCAACCGGAACTGGGCGGCTGTTGTTTCCACCAGCATGACGTGTAGCGCCTAGATGACTGACTGGACTGGCCCGCTCAGCCTAGTTTGTCTGGCTCGCAAGAATATTCTTCTGCAAAGGAGAAGAGGAATTAACCACCCGTGGAATTGAGTGTCAACCCACCTTCCCCACCCCCGTTGTCTTCCCACAGATCACTCTTGATGTCCCCTCCTTAGTCTCACCTGATGGTTTGGAAGGATGAGCTCTCCATCCTGCGTCGACCGCAGGGGCGCGTTGATGACCAGTTATTTCACTGGCGTAGAGGAATTGGTGAGTTCCAGTATTGACTCTAAAGTCCAATTGTTCATAAGAGTTCAAATGTCTGATCTTCACTCTGTCCGATTCCTTGCAGGTTGCCGATTAATCCACTCGAAGATTTCCAAATGGCAATTGGTAAAATTCAGGTAAGTCTATTGTGGTTTTCCCCTTAGGGGCCGGGGTACGGCGATGAAGCAGAGTTGACTGTGCCGACCCGAGATGAGGTGAGACCCCGTGGTAAATCAGGTAAGTCCTTGGGGGTAGCTTGTATAGCCTTAGAGAGTCCCCTCGCTCACCTTGCTGTATTTGTCTCCTTAGGTGTCGTAGGACGGCCGCGAGATGGAGAGAGCGTGTTGGAATGCTGAAGTACCGCTAAGCAGGTGAGTTCAGCGCAGCGCCGTAGGAATTCGAAGTGATGCTTCAAAGACTTCTGTCTTTCAGCTCTGTGGCGAAATGGATCAGGATTCAGGTAAGGATTAAAGTTAAAACTCCTGTTCTAACCTTTATCCTTCTTTTCTTCTTGTTTCAGGAGTCCCAGGACTGAAGCGGGCGTGGCTGAAGACTGGAGCTGCTGAAAACACGGTGAGCGTTACGCTGCAGCAAGCAGAATAACACGAAGCACGTGTGGCTGTCCGGGCGTGGTTTAAATAGCCTTGGAAGAAGATCCAGGTAAGTATTCTTCCACAGCCCCACCCAAGTAACAAAATAGTCCCTTCAGTAAAATAGTCCCTCCTAAGCCTCATTTGGCTTGAGTCTTCATGCAGCATGGTCTGCCTCAGGTGAGTATGCAGCATGGTCTGCTTCAGGTAAGTTATCAATAATGAGCCTGGCGCCCATGGCGCCAGGACTGACTTTATCTTTATGAGCCTGGTGCCATAGGCGCCAGGACTGCACCCAAACAGCCCCTAACTGGGGCTTTTGGACATGCTCCAAGTGGCATGATGCCTGCTTCCGGGGCTGCTGGGCCTGGTCTGGCCTTCCGGGGGCAGGCATCATGACACTCAGGCTGAGACCAGACACCGTGCATCTCTCACGCACAACTTCAAATTCCTAAACTAGGGACGATGAGTAGCTCCCGGCCGATTAAGGGCATCAAACAAAACGTCCTTATATATTTCCAGCAAGATAGCTTATCACATATTGATCCAAAAGAGAACAGGTTTTACTTTTGCATTATACGTAATCTCCATCTGCACTTCAAATAACAAAATGTTGATTTTTTCACTTCCAAGACGCGGGGAATTGATTTCATGTAGAGACCACTTAGCGGCAAAGTCATTCATAGCTAAGTTAAAAAGAGTGGGCACAAGGACAAAGCCCTGAGACGCACCCTTCTCAACTGTAAAATGGGAGGTTGTTGAACTACCCCTACATCAGGACTGTTAGGGAGAATTCTCAAAATGTGCTAATTCCCCTTACTTTTTGAGACCCCCAGCAACTTTGCTGGATTTCTAGGATTTTCTTTTTTACCTGGAAAGAGTGTGAGCCTTTTTTTCCCACTCTTTCATATATTTTGATGTGTGTTTTACTTTTGTGTTCTTTGGTTATGGAGTTTTAACACAACTCCATAGGCATCATCTTTTTCTGTGTGTCACACAGAACCTTCATTGCAGTGGCACATGGTTGTCTTTCAGACTTCATATATTTTGATGTGTATTTTACTTTTGTGTTCTTTGGTTATGGAGTTTTAACACAACTCCATAGGCATCATCTTTTTCTGTGTGTCACACAGAATCTTCATTGCAGTGGCACATGGTTGTCTTTCAGACTTCATATATTTTGATGTGTATTTTACTTTTGTGTTCATTGGTTATGGAGTTTTAACACAACTCCATAGGCATCATCTTGTTCTGTGTGTCACACAGCACCTTCAGTGCAGTGGCACAGGGTTGTCTTTCAGACTTCACAAGGTTTAAATACATTCACTGGGACTGACTACCATCTCCTAGAGCAGGTAAAGTTAAATTGACTTTACTAGTCTCTTTAAATGTACTGACCCAGCCCACACTATCTTCCTATAGAGTGCTGGAGGGGATGCCTAGCTTCCCCTGAGTCACAACACTCATGTAAAAGTCAAATGTTATCCTTTCCATCTTTAAATGGCTGGAGGCAGTGGTTTAGATCAAACTACCATGATTTTTCCCGTCCGCTAACAATGGTAGCTAAAAATCGGGTCAGCCATGTTTTTCAATATGGCACCCAAGACCTATCTGTAAAAACAGACTCTGGTCGACTTTTTTCGCCATTTCTTTTAGGAAAGGTCCTTCTTGTGCTTGTCTCTGCGTGCCACACCAGGTTTGGTCCTTTTATTCGTTGGCCTTCGGAGGGCTTCAGTGCTGAAGCCCTCCTCTGGCGCTAGGGTGTCTGGGGTGGACAGGATGTAAGGAGGGTGCCTGAAACTCCCTGTGCTTAGTCTCCTAGGACACCTGAATGCACTCTGGCGTGATTGGCTGGCTGGCTGTCCAGCAAGGACAGCCACCCGTCTGTGTGAGTGACAACCAGGCTGGAATGAATGGGGGAAAACTGTTTAAAAACAGGTCTCTGGGACTTGGAAAGCAGAGTCGACCACTGAAACGAAAGAACCGAAGACGAGCTGAAGGAAGAGGACTGCTGCAACTCCTGGACGACTAGTGAAGCCCTGCTGCAGGTCCGAATTGCCTGAAACTCCATCGACAGAGAAGCCTTTCAAGGTTAACTTCTTCCCTTGAGTTTGGTGGGAACAACCAACTCGCAAGCCACCTGGGCACCGACCCCATCTGGTCAAATTTTCATCAGAGTGTTGTTAAAAACTGGATAGCCAGAGGGAAGGAAACCAGCTTGTGGACTTTAAGGCACTCACACCTTAAACTGACATCTTCCTGAGCTTTTGGCCACATCCCTGGTCAGTGCAGGAAGCTCCTGATGTCCTCCTTCAATTGAAGCTCAGGAACAGTGAGATCTGCTTGAACTGCCAGGAACAACTGCCTCAGCTACAGCTCTTCTTTACTTTCAAGGTACTGTGCAAACGCGGTCCGGAAATCTTTTCGGCCATTGCGAAAGTTGATGGAAACTTTCTCAACCTCGAAAGCTTGTTCTTCCCTAAACATTTGTCAAACTTTTCTCCTAGCCAAATTATTCTAAACTCTGTGGTATAGACTTAACTGTTTACTACCAGAACTGTGATATCATATACAAAGACTCTGAACGATTGAATTTGGCCCAGGCCTATGAACTGAATTGCTGGTTGTAGTTTAATGAAACCCTTTGCCCTGCATATGCAAGTATGTGTGCTCTCTATTCCTCAACCTTTGACCACAGGGACCCCATCAGGTCCAACACTAAGTCCTGAATGTGTCTCTTTAGAAAAAATGAGACTTGAGTTAGAGTTTAAAAGAATCCAAGCTCAAACTGAAAGCAAACATCAAGAACTTAGACTCAGAGAAATGGGGTTGAAACATGCACATGAAATGAAAAAGCTGTCTCTTGAAACTGGTTCTCTCCCAGCGTCCTCCAGGTCTTCTAGTCCTAGGAGGCCATGCATGCCCAAATATGCAGTAAGTATGTATGAGGTTAAGCTTGATATTTTGGATTGGTTGGCTATTTTTGAATATAACCATGGGATTCAAGAAATTACAGGGAATCAGTTGATTCCTTGGCTTTTTTCTAGTCTACCCCCAGTTGCAACTGATGTGGTAATGGAGTTGAGGGATATAGACAGAAAGGAGTATGAAACTGTGAAGCTAGCTTTGATATCTAGATTTGAAAAGACCCCTTCTCAGTATCTTTAGAGGTTTATAACCCTCAAAAAGCATGACGGTACCCCTTGGGCTACCTGGGTGACTGACTGTTTGAAAAACCTAGATGGATGGGTTAAGGGTTACAGAGTGAAAACTTATGAAGGTATGAGAAATCTGTTTATGTTGGAATCTATTTATGAAGCCTGCTCTCCTGAGCTGAGACAGCACTTGGCTGACTCTAAGGAAATGGATCCAAATAAATTAGTAAGGGCTACTGACTTGTGGGTTGCCAACAAGGCTACTCACAAGGATTCTGCTGTAACTCAAAAGAAGGATGAGGGGGAGCAGCACAAGAAAGATACCAAAGAGAATTCAAATACTTCAACTCCAAAAGAGGGCCACAAACATAATAAGGATAAGCCACAAGGGAAACAAAATCAGGCTAGTGTACCTTCTGGGGACAAACCAGAAAGAGGTCAGAACAAACCCTCATTCATAAAAACATTTGGCAACTGTTATGCGTGTGTGTCAACTGACCATGTGAAAGGGGATCTCAGATGTAATGGTAAACCTTCAGGGGCCCACACTGTCTCCTTAGCCTTCTCCTCAGTGCATGAAGTACCAATGGCAAGTGGAAACTTTCACTTACTGGCTGAGGAACCCATGAAAGTCTCAGCCAGTGTTTCTTTAGTATTCCTGAGTCTGTGGGAACAACAGAACTTAGATGTGTATACCTCTATTCCAGACAATACTAAAGAGTATTACAAAGACAGTGTTCTTGTGAATGGTCAGCAGACCCCTGCCATGAGAGACACTGGGGCCAGCATAACTTTAGTTGGTGAATCATTTTTCAAGGAAGGGGATGTTGCTAAGGCACCCAAAATCCATACTAAGCTTGCTGGAGACCCTGTCCAAATGTTTCCACAGTTACCAGCTCTCATCCAGTGCAATGACATGACTGTCAAGATACCTGTAAGTGTGTAGAGTGAAGTACCTGGGAGAGTCCTGTTGGGGAATGACTTAAAAACTCTTTGAGTTGTATCAAGCACTCACAGGCCTCCAAGCAAAAGGAAACAGGAGCAGACTAGGAAGGCCAGAGAGAGTACCTTAAGCAGCTCTCCAGAGGAGATTATAAAGGAAACTATAACTCCCAGCCAACAGGACGTACTGACTGCAATTTCTAAAAAGGAGGAAAAGGGGCAACCAAAAACTTCAAGGAAGAAACCAGCCAGCACACCTGTGCTATCACCAAGGACATCCCCGAGAGGACTGTCCAAAGTCACACCTGTGACTCCTCCACCAGCTAAGGCTGAGTGTATGGAACAACCTTGTGTGGTTGAATCAGCTGCTGAGGAATCAGAGCTGGAAGAGGACCTTGCTCCTGTTGGCGATCTGGATACTGCAGACCATCCTGTGCTACTGTTTTTACTGGTAGAAGGTGGACCCTGTAGGGCAGACTTCAGCAAAGGTCAAAGAGAGTGCCCTACTCTTGAAGGTCTTCACCAACAGGCAGCTTCCCAGCTGGATGGGCAAGAGGAAGGGAAGCATAGGTTATACTGGGAAGATGGCGTCTTCTACAGTGAATCGACTGAGTCTATCCCAGGGGACTACAAAAGACTTGTAGTGCCTCTTGAAAGCAGACTCTAGTTCCTACAGTTAGCCCATGAGATACCTTTGGCTGATCACTTAAGGTTTAAGAAGACCAAGGAAAGGCTCTCTCTATATTTCTACTGGCCTAAATTGGGGTCTTTTCTAGTCTCTTTAAATTTACTGACCCAGCACACACTATCTTCCTATAGAGTGCTGGAGGGTTTGCCTAGCTTCCCCTGAGTCAAAACACTCATGTAAACGTCAAATGTTACCCTTTCCTACTTTAAATGGCTGGTGGCAGTGGTTTAGATCAAACTACCATGATTTTTCCCATCCACTAACAACAGTAGCTGAAAATTGGGTCAGCCATGTTTTTCAATATGGCGCCCAACACCTACATGTAAAAACAGACTCTGATCATCTTTTGTTGCCATTTCTTTTAGGAAAGGTCCTTCTTGTGTTTGTCTCGGCGTGCCAAACCAGGTTTGGTCCCTTTGTCCGTTGGCCTTTGGCGGGCTTCAGTGCTGAAGCACTCCTCTGGCGCCAGGGTGTCTGTGGTGGACAGGATGTGAGGGAGGTGCCCGAAAATTCTTGCGCTTAGTATCCTAGGCGGCCTGAATGCACTCTGGCATGATTGTCCGACTGGCTGTCCGGCAAGGACAGCCACCCTGCTTTGTGTGTGATAGCCAGAGTCGACCACTGGTACGAAAGAACCGAAGATTAGAGGAAGGAAGAGGACTGCTTCAAATCCAGGAAGACCGGTGAAGCCCTGCTGCAGGTCCGAATTGCCTGAGACTTCGACGACAGAGAACACAAAATTGAGCCCATCCACCGCTCGGGACCTCTCCGAGGTGGATGGGCTCCATTTTGTGTCCATGGAACCTGAAATGCTACTTTTTTAAATGTGAACTACATCACAATCAATTTGCTGTAGATCTAAACACACTATTGTGTCATCCTACTCTGCAAAACGTAAGAAGCCCAGGAACTGAAAGATCACCTGGGGAGCCAGGGATTGATCAGGAGGGGCTGAATCAAATGGAACACCAGAACTGCAATCTGGTGGTTGTGTATGAGCCAAAGTCCAATGTGGGACGATCCCTCCTGAAGATCTGTCAATAGAATTATGACACTGAAACACGTTTAGAGGGCTGCTTCGAACGCTGTTATTTTTGAGAAATGTTGTGAACAAACAATCCTAAGAAAAAAATGTGGAAATAAAAGACTTCTGCAAACTTACAAAAGAAGTCTTGTCTGCCTGTCAAGAGAAAGATCATTGTTACAAGAAAGCATAAACTCATTAACACTTACTGAGCGCACTGAGAATGGTTCCTTTGTTTTGAATCTTCTATTATCTGAGTGGAAAGCATTGCTGTTTGCCAAAATCAAAATAATGTCGCTAGGTTAATACAGATTACAGTACACTTTGCATTTGCAAACCTCAGGCATTAAGTGATAGATAAATACGTCTATGTATTATATATATACAGAAAGCTGACATGCCTTGTGTTCATAATATTAACATACTAAATAATATTGCACCCTATATGCACATTGTTGTAAGAAGATATAAAGTCACTGATGAGCTGTTTGCCATTTAAAGCACAAAGCAGCATGGCAAGAGAGTCACAGACCTAAGAGGTATTCAAATTCATCACAATGCAGTTTTTGGTGGTAAGATATTACTCGAAATACCAAAACAAAGATGAGTAAGCAAAAGTAAACATACTGGGCCTCATTACAAGGATGGCGGAGAACCATGGCGCTATTAGCGCCATGGTTCATGCCGGTAAAATACCAGCACCGCCTTGGCGGAAAGGGGAATTACCGCCCTATTCCAAGGTTGGCGGGGTGGTAATTCCCCCTTCCACCATTGCCCTTCCCCATTCTCATTTTTGCCCCATAGGGCATAATGGGAATGGGGAAGGCGCTAATTACGGTACCGCAAATTGCGGTAAGGTAATTAGCTCCCTGGGTCCCTTTGCGGGTTGCTTTTAACGCCTGCAAAAAGCAGGCGTTAAATCCCCCAACCTGCAAAGGGACCTCGTAGTAAGGCGGTAAGGATTTACCGGTACCCGCATTTTACCTGTACCGGTAAATCCTTACCGCCATCCGTGTAATGAGGCCCACTGTCTGTTGTCATTATCCAAAATGGAATAGTTGCCAATGGAAAGTGAATGATGATGAACAGACATTTTGCATGGATCCCAAATTCAAAAGCCAGGACTGGCCTACTGTGAGAGATAGGCTACAAACCTAAGGGAGGAGTGTCCAGTCTGTCTCAGTGAGGGAACATGATACATCCCAAACAAAGATGGGTCCCGGGTGAGTAGCAGGAGTGTGCTCATATGAAGTGCTGGATTGGCCTGAGATGAGAAGTTAGGATGGGCCTCATGTTAGTTGTAGGATTGACTCTCAGTTCAGGAGTATATGTTGTTAAAATAACAGTGATATGTTTCTAGCTGGGAAGGACAGCTTGCTGATCTCTAATAACCAGTATGAAGTGGACATCGTGTGAGGAACAGGGATTGACATGAGAAGCATTTCTGAAAGGGATATATTTGGGCTGTAAAGCAACGTATCTCATGTACAATGACATGGGGCCTCATTACACGGAAGGCGGTGAGCCATGGCGCTATTAGCGCCATGGCTCATGCCGGTAAAATACCGGCACCGCCTTGGCGGAAAGGGGATTTACCGCCCCATTCCAAGGTTGGAGGGGCGGTAAATCCCCTTTCCGCCATTGCCCTTCCCCATTCCCATTTCTGCCCCATAGGGCTCTATGGAAATGGGGAAGGCGCTAATTACGCCACCGCAATTTTGCGGTGCCGTAATTAGCTCCGAGGTCCCTTAGCGGGTTGGATTTTAACGCCTGCAAGAAGCAGGCGTTAAATCCTCCAACCCGCAAAGGGACCTCGTAGTAAGGCGGTAAGGGTTAACGGTCACCGTTGCCATTAACGGTGACCGTTAACCCTTACCGCCGTCCGTGTAATGAGGCCCATGGTATTAGAAATATCAAATGATATTTTTATGTCTATCATTGGAGGCCATCATTACCAACCTATTTTTGAAATACCAAATTATGGATTCCTGTGTCTGCTGGGTGTTACAAGACCGATGGAAATGCCAAACGTCCAATGGCCCCAATGTCTTTCTTCTGTTTGTCCTTTGACACAGAGGGAGCCATGATTCTAACTAGTTATGAGAGCAGCCTGTTTTGACACAGCGTGGGAGACTTACATCTCACAAAATGTTTGACTCATGGCTACGCCGCCACTCAGGAGCCACAGTGAAGTTGAGGGAGATGGGGATGGATGGCTAATTGTCAAGTATTACTTTTAGTCTTCATGGGGAATTTTACCCAAAGATTGGTCAGGTGTGAAATGCTGAATGAGAAGCATGCTTTACATGTTTTGGTTTGGGATGAGGGAATCAATGGTAGTTAGAGGAGGATGGCCAAACACATTGAGCCACATTAGGAACATTCAGGTCTGGAATTAACATGCTGGTAATTCCATTTATGGGCATGTTTCTGGACTGTTATACTTGAGTTCAGGCACTCCACCGGCAAAAAAAAAACTGGTGCCGCTAATACCAACCATCTCCCATGGAGTCCTATGGATGTCATGGAATGGGGACTAACCTACCATTGCTGGCACCTGTAATACAGAACCCTCACAATCATATCCCTGATACTCACAAGAATTGAATACACAAACAGCATCTACCTAGGAATGTCACAAGCAATCTGCATCACCCACAAAGCCGTGCACAGACAAGGAGCGGAATTCCTCCAAGACAAGATCAGCTGGTACTGCCCAAGAAGGGACCAAAGATACAGCATCGACCTACAAATAGAGACAAAACATTATGAAAAAAGGAAATTCAGTGGGACCACGTTCTCACGTCTAATTGCAAACCTCTGGAACACCATGGCCAAAGAAATTAGAACCACAGAATACCAAATGACTTTCAGGAAATGAATCAAATCCTGGTTATTCAACAGACAATGACAACCGCAAAGGGAAATTGGCAGCAATAACATCAGAGACAAGAGACTGGAGAGGAGGCGAGGTGAGCTGACAAACCTCAAACAAGAAGGTGGGTAGATACTATCAAGCAGTAAACAAAGAGTAACCAGACATGCTCAACCAAAACCAACCAACTTACTAATCCACACCCCCTTCCTGCTCCTCTAACATAACAAACACCACTACACTAGAACATCGGTTAGCCACACTACACATAAACAGACCAATAAGCAATTTGATGTTAACACCCCACCATCTCTTAGAGTCTGGAAGCCCACCTAGAGAGAACCACACGCAACATATTCTACAAAATCATCAATGGCAAAAGTACACACCAAGACACCAGATAATCATACAGCAACAGCCACTTGTGACTTTGGATCCCTTATGGACACAATCTGACCAGTGCGCACAACCACAATCCACCTAACATCACACAACATACTAACACAAACACTAGCAAACATCCAAGGCAGTGAGTCTTCCCCATACGGTTACAAGGCACAGGTCCTCCCATACCAACTCCCACATGCTAAACAACACTCACAGACACCAGTTCCTCCTGGTTCTGAACCTATCCTCTCATCCTATTCTCTCAAGCTCCTCGACCCACCTTCTCTTGCAGAGCCACGTGAGCACCTGTAGACTGCCTGTTGGATGGTGCAGTGTGCAGTATAAATCAACATAACATATCATATCAGGCACCAGTAATGGTAGGTCCTTTGACAGTATCCTGAAGGATTTGCTGGCAAAGTATCCTGCCAGATTTACTGGTGGGATACTGGCAAACTTAAAATGAGCACCATTGTATTTTTGTTTCTTCTACAGGGAGTTTGGAAGACTGTTTTATATTGAATATAGATTATCTTCCCCTCTCAACCTCCTGCATTGGGAAAGTGGGTGTACAGTGGACACAAGGTAACATACAGACACACCATAACATTACAAACAGATAGATTCCCACAATGGGGTTCTGAGTGAAATCAAGGTTACTTCCCAAGCTTCATTTAACATTGTTTATCAGATGTCACTTAGACCCACTTGTTGCAGTATGAGGTATAGTCATCTGGCTAGGGTGTAGAAGCCCTTAGCTTGTATATCATTTATTAATGAATACAATGATGTAAATTCAATTCAGAAAGCTCCATGCCAAATACTTAGTGACACATGTGCCCTGCTGCATCGGTTTCTTTCCTGAACTCCAGCACCGGCTCTCCAGCGGCACAGAGCACGTTAAAAGATTACATGTGATATGATATGATATGATATGGCATTTATAACGTGCCTATACAGAAGTGTTTCTAGGAATCAGTGGAGGGATTTCAGGGCTGGATAGATATGGTCTCTGGACTTGAGGCCAAGGATATGTCTCACTGTCCTGTTCTGTATTAGTTGCAGGGGGTGAAGAGCAGAGGTGGGCAGATTGAGAAATCTGCTGTTGTAGTCGCCCAGCATGGAGAGGACCAGGGCTCTGAAGACAGTGAGCTTCCGGAGGAAAGTGAGAAAAGTTAGAATACCTCTGAGGAGGTGCAGCTGGAAGTGGGCCTTTTTTGCCAAGGTCTGTCATGTGAGGGGACAAGGAGAGAGTGGAGTCAAAGATGACACCAAGGTTTTTTGCCTCACTACAATGCGAGTATAGAGAGCTCAAGGAGGGCGGCCAGAGTGAGAGAGGGAAAGTGGGAGCAGTGGTCCCAGTGAGAAGGATCTCCCTCCTACTGGGATTAAGGCAATGATCTTTGGAGGAGCACCAAA
The DNA here is from genome assembly GCF_040938575.1 of Ambystoma mexicanum. NCBI lineage: Eukaryota > Metazoa > Chordata > Amphibia > Caudata > Ambystomatidae > Ambystoma > Ambystoma mexicanum. The sequence continues at coordinate 1,184,808,702 of NC_090933.1, read as the reverse complement.
CCTGAATCGTGGATAGACAGTCAGGAATGAGTAAGGGAGAGGAGGCTGAGGGAAACCTGAAGGAGAGCTGAGTGTTATCCGCATAACACTGAAAGTTAGAGAAGGTGCAGATCAAGTGCACCAAAGGGGCCAGATAGACATTGAAGAGCCAAGGTGACAGGATAGAGCCCTGGGGCACCCCACATGTGGAGATAGAGGTGGTAGAGAGAAAATACCCACTGTGGACCTTGGAGGATTGGTCCAGGAGGAAGAAGGTCAGCCATGCCAGGTCCTGATCCGTGATGCGCCCTTCCAACAAGTGTTGTGACAGCCAAGTCACTGCAGTGCAGAGGTTGCATTTAAACATGCAACCCTGTTCCAAAAATAACACAATTATGAGAAATGACTTTCCTGGTTGCAGATTAATCTTTTAACATAACTCATACCTGAGTTTGCGGTATGGTGGCTAGTAATTCACATCATTTTTAAAGCCCCATCTGGTTTTTAATCATCCACATGTCAATATTGTCAGCCGTTGAAGGGTTGTGTGTATTTGAGTCAGGCAATCTGTCTTCTAGCCATAAGGAAAGGAGACTGAAACGTTATGCCTCGCTTTTGGTCCTTTGTGAAGACAAGTAACATCTCTCTCCAGCAGGACATCCCCTCAGCAAGAGTTGTTCTGGGAAGCAGCAATCAATGGGAACACCCTAAACAAAAGGACTAACCTCACACCAGGCGGTTTCATATTTAAGGGACTTTGATGCTATGTGTGTGTGAAGGGGCCAGGGTAAGTGTAGTTAGAGGGAGTTCAGCACAGTTGTGGAAGGATTCCACCATCTTATCTCTCTCTGCATCTCTCTTTCCTTCCTGTCTCCTCCACTACCTTTAGCACAAAGCACTTTAGGTATGATGCAAAAAGGCAAGGACCACTTGCCACAAGGACAGGGATTGGACCCTTGAAAGCAGGCTTGCTTTAGTCAAATCCCCTGTGGCATTTGCCTATAAAGGAGGGGGTCATCCACCTTTTCTTTGATTCATTCCTGACTGGAAAATAATTCATTTCAGGCCATTGACATCCCAACACCCTCTGATAGTGAGGCAAAAAGGGAGATCTCAAAGGCAGATGCATGTTCTTCTCTGTAACCACACATGTGGCACAATGGGAGTGAGATAGCACTTTAAAAAAAATACACTATGTGCAAAACATAATACTAATTTACAATTTTCCATTTTCAGTCATATTGGAGGTGGCCTGCTAATGCAGCAAGAACTGCATCTCTGCCAATTATTCTGGAATCCATGACCTCACTGGAGGTTAAGGTACTCAGCAAGTGTTTGCCAGCCTTTGGCATGCTGGGAGAAGGAGAAAAAGAATAATATCTTGCCCTGGAGCACTTGGATTGGGATGCAGAGCATCTGAGATCCAGAACAGTCAGGATCCCGGTTTTCTGCTGTCAAACTGTTTTGAGCTATCTTGGAATCCCATTCTACACCCAGTGTTGCATTTGGCCCTCCCTTGATCTTTGAACCTCTGTCAATGCTCCTTCAAAACAGTTTGCTTCTGCACTACGCCATCTGAACACATCGTTGCCACAGCTCAAGCCAAGTGCTCACACCAGCTCAAAGGCTTTAAACCGCCACGTTTTGACCAAGCATCTTGAGTCACCAGCATCTTCCACTTTGACCCGTAATCAAACTTTGAACTCGCCAAGGATGTCCCAGCGACCTGCTTCAGTAGAATGCTGCATCAAATCACAGTAAGTATCTCTTCGATCCGGACCCAAAGCCTACTGCCCATCTGGATAGAAGTGCACCTGCGCTTCATTCGAACCGTCAAAAAACAATAAGAAGCCCGGTGCAATGCCGACAAACCACCAAAAACTGATTAAAATACTATTAGAAGGCTCCAGCACCCATGGTCCATTTGTTGGGACACTAGAGACTGCTTGTGCCATTTTGCACCAAAGAGGGTATCCTTTTAGAACATTGTGCTATTGTACTTCCCGTTTCCTCCCAAGTATCCAGAGTGCTTGCATCTTTGCATACTGTATTTCTCTGTCTTTCTTTACAGGGGTGGGGGTTTCAATTGTGTTTTTAATAGTTGTATATTAGGGTTGTGTACTGAAAGTGTGCATATGTTCTATAGGACATTGGACAGTCCTTTATTTTGCACTATAGTACTATTGTTGTTTGGATTGCTGCTGTTTCACATTCATAACCCTCTTGAGTATAGCCTTCCCTTGGCCCACATTACCACAAAAGGTGAACGCGGTATATCCTTTAACTGCGCCTGTTTCACCTTAATTATTGGGATCACTCTTGTTTTCTGGATGCATGAATTATCAGCAGCCAGTTTAGCCACTACTCATCCTTGTGCTCCTGAAGGACAGAAGCCATTTGGTCACATTAAAAGCCACTCCTCCATAATTCTAGAGATAAGTGGATAGCTCTAATATCATTATTTAATTATTGTAAAAAGATTGGCATGCAAGAATTCTAGATATATGGTGCATTATTTTGTACTATTGCTTCACGCTCATCAACATTCTTTGTATTATTACTATTAGTAGTAACAGCAGCAGCAGTGTTGCAGATAATGATACTACTGCTGATACCTCTACAACTAACACTACTAGCATCCTTAAACATGATTGAAACAATATCCGTGGCTGCTGCTTATTAAGGATGGAGGGGTACCGCCCCTGGCCATTCAGATTTGAGAGACAGAAGTGGGCACTATATGCATTGTCCACACTCAGATTCTGACTATAGTAGCTGATACTGTGGGATGTTTTTACCCATGCATCCAAGCCCTACCATAAAACTGTGCATTACTGGCATTGAAAACATCATGATGGCCAGAACTCCCCAGAGAGTGCACAGGGAAAACATGAAGAATAGGCGCCACCCATTTTTGCCTATGTTGTGAGCACAGGAGGGCACTGCCTAAAACCACCATTGGGCTACACACACAGTAGCCTGAAACCATTGGGAATGGCAATGCTGATTGCCAAAAGCAACCCAGAACTGTGGGGAATTCATTTTCTTAATGTCAAAATGGATGCAATACTGGTGCTCACCACTATCAGAAAGCCAGCGTTTTAAAACCACCATACTTTTGTGTAAAACTGAACAAATGAACCCAAACCAGGCCAAGGAAAGACTTGCTAAGAGGTGGATACAATGTAAAACTATATTCTGAAATGACTTGAAGGAAGTAATTATTTAATGTGTATATAAAAAATAGCTGGGGATGTCAGAATCTTAAGTGAATTTGGGTTTAAAACCACTAAAATCGAAATGTTTAAATTAAATGAGTGACCTACTTTTGAGTGTCACATAGTTTGCAACTGTTAAATGTCATGGTTTTGAACTTAGAATCAGCATTCTAGCTGCATGTGTAAAAATTGTAAGTTTGATTTAAACTGGGAACAAACAGGACATTTAGCTGAAGCTTGGCTTAAAGAAATTGAATTCTGCCTAACAACTACCCCCGACAGGAGTTGAACTGGCTCAACAACTCTTCCCAGGCCTGGCTGCATACTGCTGCCCCCACCAAAAGGAGATCACACCTCTCTGATTGAATTAAGGGAGGGGTACCTGCAGACTGCAGGAAATTGAACAAAGCCCTGTCCTAAACTCAGGCAAATGTTATATTGGGGGGGTCGTAAATGGCTTCCTCTTGGGAGAAACTGGGAGGGGCAGTGCCTGTGAGGGCAAGCTGAGCTTGGGGGAAGTGGACAAACCAGAAACTCCACCATGTGCTTGGGGGAAACCACACCCCTTTGGGCCAGAGCATAATTTAAAAAAAAGATGGATAATTCATAGTACGGACTTGTCAGAATTATATAAGTAATATAATTATTCTTGTGATTTTTTTGTGCACGTTTTAAGAGGTGTTAGGACCCTGTGGTGCATTCCGGGGGCTTGCTAGCAGAAAATAGGGTCTTACTCCAAATGTCTGCATTTTAAAAATCTGACACTTCATCAATTAATGTCCATACTTCTTGCGCACATTTGTGTAATTTTTGGTAAATGTCTGATATTAGTAAACCGACCAAAAAGCGCAAAATGTTGTCATTTCTGAATCCCAGCTCGCAGGAACATGGAGCTTGAACAGAGACCTGCCTTAATTCATCTGTAATATGTACATGTAATGTCTACCACTTGTGTACCTGTGTTAGGCTCACCTGGTTCCCATGGGGGCGTCGACCGGAACTGGGCCGCTGTTATTTCCACCAGCGTGACGTGTAGCGCCGAGATGACTGACTGGACTGGCCCACTCAGCCTAGTGTGTCTGGCTCGCAAGAATATTCATCTGCAAAGGAGAAGAGGAATTAACCACCCGTGGAATTGAGTGTCAACCCACCGTCCCCACACCCGTTGTCTTCCCATTGATCACTCTTGATGTCCCCTCTTTAGTCTCACTTGATGGTTTGGAAGGATGAGCTCTCCATCCTGCGTCGACCGCAGGGGCGCGTTGATGACCAGTTACTTCACTGGCGTAGAGGAATTGCTGAGTTCCAGTATTGACTCTAAAGTCCAATTGTTCATAAGAGTTCAAATGTCTGCTCTTCACTCTGTCCGATTCCTTGCAGGTTGCCGATTAATCCACTCGAAGATTTCCAAATGGCTCTCGGTAAGATTCAGGTAAGTCTATTGTTGTTTTCCCCTTAGGGGCCGGGGTACGGCGATGAAGCAGAGTGGACTGTGCCGACCCGAGATGAGGTGAGACCCCCGTGATAAATCAGGTAAGTTTTGTGGGGTAGCTTGTATGGCCTTAGAGAGTTCCCTTGATCACCTTGCTGTCTTTGTCTCCTTAGGTGTCGGAGGGCGGCCGCGAGATGGAGAGAGCGTGATGGAATGCTGAAGTACCGCCAAGCAGGTGAGTTCAGCGCGGCACCGTAGGAATGCGAAGCGATGCTTCAAAGACTTCTGTCTTTCAGTTCCGTGGCGAAATGGATCAGGATTCAGGTAAGGATTAAAGTTAAAACTCCTGTTCTAACCTTTATCCTTTTTGTCTTCTTGTTTCAGGAGTCCCAGGACTGAAGCGGGCGTGGCTGAAGACTGGAGCTGCTGAAAACACGGTGAGCGTTACGCTGCAGCAAGCAGAATAACGCGAAGCACGTGTGGCTGTCCGGGCGTGGTTTAAATAGCCTTGGAAGAAGATCCAGGTAAGTATTCTTCCACAGCCCCACACAAGTAACAAAATAGTCCCTTCAGTAAAATAGTCCCTCCTAAGCCTCATTTGGCTTGAGTCTTCATGCAGCATGGTCTGCCTCAGATGAGTATGCAGCATGGTCTGCTTCAGGTAAGTTATCAATAATGAGCCTGGCGCCCATGGCGCCAGGACTGACATTATCTTTATGAGCCTGGTGCCATAGGTGCCAGGACTGTACCCAAACAGCCCCTAACTGGGGCTTTTGGGCATGCTCCAAGTGGCATGATGCCTTCTTCCGGGGCTGCTGGGCCTGGTCTGGTCTTCCGGGGGTAGGCATCATGACAGCACTCCCCCTCAAGGCCCCTCCTAAAGTCGTTCTCCCCCTTGGCCGTGGTTTGTCTGGAAATTCCCGATGGAACTTCTTCACTAAACGAGGTGCATACACGTGGTCACTAGGTTCCCAAGACCTTTCCTGTGGACCATAACCTTTCCAGTCAATTAGGTAAAAGAGTTTTGATCTCACTCTTTTTGAGTCCAAAATATTCTTGACTTCGAACTCGGGCTCCACGTCTATGAGGATAGGTTCAGGTGGAGTGGTTAGCCTTGTTCCTGGTTGCACTGGCTTCAAAAGAGACACGTGGAAAACGGGATGGATTCGCATATGAGCAGGTAGGTCCAACTTGACGGCCACTGGGTTAATAATTGCCTTGACAGAAAAAGGTCCCAAATACCTGGGGTTAAAGGTCCGAGTCCCCTTGAGTGGTAAGTGCTTAGTGGCTACCCATACTTGGTCCCCTATTTGGTATTGAGGAGCTTCACTTCTGTGCTGATTCGCATCCTTTTTGTATTTTTCCTTAGCCTTTTGCAAATGGATGGTTGCTTCTTTAAAGGCTTGTGTAATAATAGCGTGGAGATGGTCCACTGCGGGCATCTCTAAATGCTGGGGTGAGTCCAAATCCGAGGTTCGAGGATGGTGCCCATAATTGGTAAAAAAAGGACTTTGTCCAGTTCCTGAGTGTACGGAATTATTGTACGCATACTCTGCGATCCACAGAATGTCTTTCCAATTCCCCTCAGACTGATGTAGCATACAACGGAGGTACTGTTCAAGAGTCTGGTTGGCCCTCTCCGTTTGACTGTCGGTCTGAGGGTGGTGACTGGTCGAAAGCCTAACATCAATTTGTGCCAGTTGGCAGCATTTCCTCCAAAAATGTGAAATGAATTGACTGCCCCGATCTGAAATTAACACTGAAGGAAAGCCATGCAGGCGGACAACATTTTCAAGGAATTCCTTGGCCAGGATTGAAGCTGAAGGTATCCCTTTTAAAGGAATGAAGTGGGCCATTTTAGAAAAAAGATCTACAATAACCAGAATGGTATTGTAACCTTGGTACGGGGGTAAATATGTGATGAAGTCTAATGACAAGGTATGCCAAGGGGTAGGTGGTATGTCTAATGGTTGCAATAATCCAGCAGGTTTTTTCTTTTGCCCTTTATTTTGTGCGCAAATGCCACAAGACAAAACAAATGACTTGACATCCTTTCGCCAGGTAGGCCAGCAAAATTGCCTCCTGATTTTAGCTTCGGTTTTTGCAATACCCGGATGCCCTTCTATTAAGGTGTCATGGTAATGGGAAATGACAAGTTCCTGTATTTCCTTTTGCGGTAAAAATAGCCTGCCTTGGTAATAAGGTAAATCATTGAAGACAGAGTACTCTGGACCTTTCTTTGCCCAGTCCTGTAAGGCAACGGAATCAAAGAGTTGGTGGATCTTGTTTTGAATGTCCTCCAGTGTCTGTATGGATGTCAGGACAAGGATTCTCTGTTCCGGAATTATGGGTACGGGTTCTAAAGTTATTTCTGCTTCTCCCATTCCAATCCGGGACAAGGCGTCTGCTTTACCATTCTTACAACCTGGTCGATAGGTTATTACAAAATCAAACTCGGCGAAGAACAATGCCCAACGGAGTTGGCGCGAAGATTGGGCTTTGGCTGTCTTTAGGTAATGTAAGTTGCGGTGATCGGTGATGACCGTGATGGTATGTCTGGCACCCAGTAGATAGTGCCGCCAAGCCTTGAAGGCGGACTTGATGGCCAGCAGCTCCTTGTCGGTTGTGGCATAGTTTAATTCGGGGGCTGAAAATTTTCTTGACCAGAATGCCACTGGGTGAAGCTGGTTAGTTTCGGGATCCTTTTGGGAAAGGACTGCTCCCATGGCTGAACTGGATGCATCTTTTTCCACTATGTAGGGAAGCTCGGGGCGCGGGTGTCTTAATATGGGAGCAGATGTGAATTTAGCTTTTAACTCTTGGAAGGCGTTCTCGGCTTCCTCTGTCCACACAAAGCGTTTGTTTTTTCGCAATAGTGTTGTGATGGGATGTACAATGTGCGAGAAGTCCGGGATAAACCTGCGGTAGAAATTGGCAAAGCCAAGCATGCTTTGAACTCCTTTGATTGAACTTGGCGAAGGCCAATTAAGAATGGCATCCACTTTTCGTGTATCCATCCGGATTCCTCTCGGGGTCAGAATAAATCCAAGGAATTCCACTTCCGTAGTGTGGAAGATGCATTTTTACAGTTTAGCATATAATTTATGCTGGCGTAACTTCTCTAGGACTGCTCAGACGTGTTTTACATGCTCAGATTCTGATAAAGAGTATACTAAGATGTTGTCGATGTAAACAACCACACAAACGTCGATAAGCTCTCGGAGGACATCGTTCATGAAGAACTGGAAGGCTGCTGGTGCATTGCATAGTCCGAAGGGCATCACCTGGTACTCAAATAGTCCGTACTTGGTGTGAAAAGCAGTCTTCCATTCGTCACCCTCTTTGACACGTACCAGATGATATGCCCCCCGAAGGTTTAGTTTCGTGTATATAAAAGCATTCTTCACCTGGTCTAGTAGTTCTGGGATCAAAGGCAGTGGGATCGACTCTTGATGGTTATCTGATTTAGTGCGCTGTAGTCTCTACATGTTCTAAGGTCGCCTTCCTTTTTCGGTACGAAGAACAAAGCTGAAGATGCAGGGGATTTGGATGGGCGAATGAAGCCATTAGCAAGGTACTGGTCTAGGTACTGGCGCAAATGAAGATTTTCGGGTTCCGTAAGGGCATAGATTCTGCTGCAAGGTGGTTGTGCTCCAGGTACAAGATATATTTGACAATCATACGATCTGTGAGGTGGTAAGGTGTTTGCCTGTTCCTTTTGGAAGGCATCCTGAAAGTCTTGGTTTTCAACAGGTAATTGCATGGCTACTGGAATTACTGGGGCCAGGACTGAGTTTTGAGTTTTCCTTGGGTAGCAGGTGTGAGCACATTCTGGGAAGGTTAGTCTCTTCTCTCGCCAATCAATACAGGGATTATGTTTTTCCAACCAAGGTATCCCCAGTATCAGCTGAAATTGTGGGGACCTGATTAAGTCAAACATCATAGCCTCTCGATGCCCATCTTGACTCAGCAATGTCATCTCTGCAGTGGAATGAGTTACGGGTCCAGAGGCAATTTCCGTTCCATCTACAGTGGTAACAACATCGGCCGTGGTCTTGTGGGTGAGAGATAGATTCATCCTGGTAGCCAATTCCCAGTCCAAGTAATTTCCTATGGCTCCACTGTCTACGTATGCCTTCACCGCGTGCATGCGTGATGGCTGCTCTGGATCTACAAGGACCATGGGTATGGTGAAATGCAAGGTCAGAGTGTCCTTCTTTAAGCTCGGCAAGCGGACCTCTACGCTTGCCGGGTGTGGTCGTTTCCCGAGTCAGATTTCACATGGTTTTCGTCTGCTGCTCCTATAACTTTCTTGGGTGGTTTTACAGGGCAGTTCCGAAGAAAAGGACCAGCAGTTCCGCAATATAAACATAATTGCAGTTGCCGTCTTCTATCTCTCTCCTTTTGGGTTAGGGGTCCTTTAACCCCCCCGATTTGCATTGGTTCTGAGACATCTACTCCCTTGGAGCTTACGTGGGTTTTAACCAACACCCTGTTCTCAAACTTGGTTCGGTCAGCCTTCCTGGTTTGAAGTCTGTGATCGAGCTGGACCACTAGATCTATATATTCAGCACAGTCTTGAGGTGAGTTCACGATTTGGGCCAAAACATCTTTGAGTTCTCCGCGAAGTCCTCGATGGAATAATGTGATTCGCTTGGCTTCAGGCCATTCGGTTTCCACTACTAATCTATTGAAAGTTGCAATGTAAGATAAAAGATTGTGGTTACCTTGACGTAGGGATAAAAGTTCGTTGTCCAAAGCCTGTCCTCGGGAGTGTCGGGCGAATAGTCTTTCCATGCTTGTTCGAAAACCCTGGAAATCTCGAAGAATCGGGTCATCCTGGTTAACTAGTGGAATGGACCAATCCGCCGCACTGCCACTGAGATATGACAGTACAAAGGCTACCTTGGCCTGATCGTTTGGGAAAGCTCCAGGTCTACATAAAAGTGCAAGCGGCATTGATTCATGAATGTTGCAAACCCTTTTGGGTCTCCGGCAAAGCGTTCAGGCGGAGCCAAAGGAACGGCTCCAGGTAAATTTATCTGCACCGGGTTACTCGATGGTACAGGAGCTGGACTTGCCCCAAGTCCTGGTAGAGGTGTTTGTCCAGCCTAGTTCTGTAATAGTTGTCTGGCCAACTCATCAGTTCATTCTTTTGACACTATCAGTTTCCTCCTGAGGGCATTGGTTTCTTGGTCGGCGGAATGCACTTTGGCCCTTAATTCCCCTAATAATTGGGCCAACTGATCAGTTTCCGAGGTCTCCATGATGCCCAGGTGGGTATTTGTGGGTAGGCTTCACGTTCTGTTACGCTCACCTGGTTCCCACGGGGGCGTCGGCCGGAACTGGGCCGCTGTTATTTCCACCAGCGTGACGTGTAGCGCCGAGATGACTGACTGGACTGGCCCGCTCAGCCTAGTTTGTCTGGCTCGCAAGAATATTCTTCTGCAAAGGAGAAGAGGAATTAACCACCCGTGGAATTGAGTGTCAACCCACCTTCCCCACTCCCGTTGTCTTCCAACTGATCACTCTTGATGTCCCCTCTTTAGTCTCACCTGATGGTTTGGAAGAATGAGTTCTCCATCCTGCGTCGACCGCAGGGGCGCGTTGATGACCAGTTACTTCACTGGCGTAGAGGAATTGGTGAGTTCCAGTATTGACTCTAAAGTCCAATTGTTCATTAGAGTTCAAATGTCTGCTCTTCACTCTGTCCGATTCCTTGCAGTTTGCCGATTAATCCACTCGAAGATTTCCAAATGGCTCTGGGTAAGATTCAGGTAAGTCTATTGTGGTTTTCCCCTCAGGGGCCGGGGTACGGCGATGAAGCAGAGTGGACTGTGCCGACCCGAGATGAGGTGAGACCCCCGTGGTAAATCAGGTAAGTTTTGTGGGGTAGCTTGTATGGCCTTAGAGAGTTCCCTTGATCACCTTGCTGTCTTTGTCTCCTTAGGTGTCGGAGGGCGGCCGCGAGATGGAGAGAGCGTGTTGGAATGCTGAAGTACCGCCAAGCAGGTGAGTTCAGCGCGGCGCCGTAGGAATGCGAAGCGATGCTTCAAAGACTTCTGTCTTTCAGTTCCGTGGCGAAATGGATCAGGATTCAGGTAAGGATTAAAGTTAAAACTCCTGTTCTAACCTTTATCCTTTTTGTCTTCTTGTTTCAGGAGTCCCAGGACTGAAGCGGGCGTGGCTGAAGACTGGAGCTGCTGAAAACACGGTGAGCGTTACGCTGCAGCAAGCAGAATAACGCGAAGCACGTGTGGCTGTCCGGGCGTGGTTTAAATAGCCTTGGAAGAAGATCCAGGTAAGTATTCTTCCACAGCCCCACCCAAGTAACAAAATAGTCCCTTCAGTAAAATAGTCCCTCCTAAGCCTCATTTGGCTTGAGTCTTCATGCAGCATGGTCTGCCTCAGGTGATTATGCAGCATGGTCTGCTTCAGGTAAGTTATCAATAATGAGCCTGGCACCCATGGCGCCAGGACTGACTTTATCTTTATGAGCCTGGCGCCATAGGCGCCAGGACTGTACCCAAACAGCTGGGGCTTTCGGGCATGATCCAAGTGGCATGATGCCTGCTTCCGGAGCTGCTGGGCCTGGTCTGGCCTTCCGGGGGCAGGCATCATGACAATCTGGGAAATATGTATTTGAATCAAATATAGATTTGTGGGCAAATTGACCAGGGGAGGATCCTCTGACCCATAAACAGACCTCATCATGATGACAATCCATTTCCTTCCCCCCAATCATGGGAGAGGGGAGAATTGGGCCAATGACAAGTAGAGAGGGGCAGGCTCAGTTATGCCATGCACACACCCACTTTCTAAACACATAAAAGCAGACAGTGCAGGACAGGTAGGGACATTCACTTTCCACTTTCTTGCAGGACGCTTTGCCGGGAGACTTCAGACTTCACATCCAGAGATCCAGACTTCAAATCCATCAATCTCCAAAACCTGTAGCAGAAATTAACTCCGGAATTTGTAGCAGAGAGGCCTGAATCCACAAGCTGAATCCTCATCAGCAGGCCTCAAACCCAACCAACCTATTCAACAGCCGGGGGGGCTGTTTGAATTTTTTGCCAAGAACTTTTGCAAGAACCTGTAGCAGTATCCAGAAAGCAGTGCTGTATTCGGAACCAGAGAGAACCACAAACCAGACCGTTGTGAGCAGAACCGGTGCTTGACAGATCCAGAGAGCAGAGCTGACCCAGATAGCCGGGACTTCAGAACCACCCGCCGGAAGTCCCGTCCAACCTGACCAGACCTTGACGGCTTATTTCAAAAATATAGTGTGAGTACTCACTGTGCCAAAACCAATCTTAATCTAATCCAAACTATTTTAGCCCATTAGAACTGCCTCCTAGAATCGTGTCATTCTGTCATCTTTAAAATTGAAAACTGTCATCTGTCATTCTGAGCTTTAAAATTTCAAATCCGAAAAACTACCTTGACTAAATGGCCGTATCTCCGGAACCGTTTGTGCTAGGAGCGACTTGCTATTCCTTATAGGGCCTCCGTAATTACACTCGACGCATGCGATTAAATTTGCCACTATTTGACATTTTGCACAATTTCAGCCACGTGTAAATATCAGCAGCTCCTTGCTTTCCTTTGCTAAAATTCGTTTTAACCTGCTAGTTACTCATAGAGCATTGCTAAAGTGAGCCTGAACTAATATAAACTAGATATCACCCACCCTGAACCCCCTATAGGGAATTAAAAGCCTTTTTAGCATATTTTTCACTTAATTGCAACCACATCAAAGTATCTTGCCTGTGTTAAAACTCATACCTGTTTTCCTCTAAGCTTGCTAAGGGGGAACTGAATTATATTTGATTGCATTCCTGAGAACTGTGTGTCTTCTTTCCATCTCCTTATATCGCATAAAGGGGGGGAGTGAATTGTCAAGGAAAAGTGATTACATTGTCTTTTGTTGAAGCCATATCAAGTTATTTTCTGTACTGCATTTCATTCATCATTGCGTTTCCTTGAACCATATAAAGCATTCTTTCCCACCTCATTCTTCTGTTCCTATTCATAAGTAACCAAGAACTGTGCTACTGTAGGATTACCTCTTGCTGATTACTGCTCATATTCACAAGTGTACTATCCATTATCAATTTATTTATAGAAGTGTGATATATATATATATATATATATATATAAATATATATATATATATATATATTGTTTAATTTTTCAAATAAACCTTTCAAATTTGCAAAACAAGCCTACTACTTGGCTCAGTGGGGTCAAGGGGGATTCTAAGAGAGGGGTGTTATACAAGGGTTCATCATCCAGATTATAACTTGCCATAAAAATACATAAATAAGGGCTTCCCTTGGGCATCCCAGACAAGGCACAGACTTAGTGGGATTGCTTGATTGGAGTCACTTACAATACAGCAGCGCCAATGTTAAACGAAAAAATAAATAAATATTTTGCAGGGGGACTGTCACCTGGGCATGGGCGTGGCACACAGGTGTAGCGGCTTGTCCATGTCCCGCACATTTTCTCCTCTTTTTTTTCCTGTGGGACCCTTGGACACTGCAGATCGCGTAAAGTAATCCTGCTTTGAATGATTGGCAGTGGGAGGGAGCTTTGGTCCCGCAGTAGGCAGTGTTGTATGCGTAAACAGCGAAGTGTAACTGTACCTTAGGGCCTAATTTACAAAAAGGCTTTTGCAATGGCACAATCCCATAGAAAAATGCTTTGTAAAGCAGGCCCTTAGTCTTAGTAACAGGAGACAGCTACATTTCATTGGCTGTTGATCCGCCAATGGAATTTAGCCATAGGCAGAGTGGCGCCGCGTGCACTGTGGCAGACGTGAAGCAAACAAACAGGAAGCCCTCCTTTATCAGAGGTTGTGGTCAGAGGTACCAGGAACAATGGTCACGGTCTGGTGCTCGTGCGCATTAGCTTACAGTTGGCCCAGAGGCAGAGGCAGAGGCAACAGCGTGTGACTGTCATCAGAGTAAGAAAGTTATTCATACGTCGCAAATCTCTCTGGAACACTTGTGTATGAGCGCGATACAAATAAAATATCATATCTCCCCGATTTGCCCCACACCATAAATAAACAGGCGCTACAAACGGACTTCTGGCTGCTCTTTTTTTTCAATTGAGATCAAATGGTGTCTTTATCCATCCCCTCTCCACCCCTCTTGAGAAATGCGCACGGGGCCCACTTGCGTATTTCTCAAGAGGAGCGTATTAGTAGAGGCGCAGAGCTGCCTTAGAAGGAATTGCGTTGCGCTGTCAGCAAGGTGAGTTGACCATCTCAGGAACGGAAAAGGCAGCAGGGCGCAGACGAGCGTGAATCACCGCGTTCCAAGCTGCCACGTGCACTGCAGCCTTTTCAGTGGTCCCATATTCTGTGATTCGTCGCAGTTTTAAACCCCCAGGGGTTGTGAGAGACGGGGTTTGGGATGACTACAGCTGCTTAACCTTTGTCCCCAATAAAGCAATTCACGAGCCACTGATTCGGGTCCCAGTCTCCATATGTCCCACTCCCTAAACAGACGATCCCCCGAATGGCTGAAATTCAGCTGTTCTTTCCGTTTCTCAAAAAAGGTGTCCTTCCCCATTCCCACGTGTGTATTCCCACATTAATGATTGCGGTACTGCTATATTCTGCCTTGCGCTGCAATGTCAGTGAGGTGATGAGTCCATGTCCGAGTTCTTCTGCACCCATCCGGCTTTTCAGTTTCCCAGTTAGCCTGTGACGCGGCCCACGTGCACCACCCTGTGAAGTCCCTGTCAGGAACCCTTTATATCTCAGGGGCATATAGGTAAACCAGCAGACCGAGCCTGCACATTCTAATATTGCTCTTGCCTTACAGCAGACCGAGCAAAACTATGGTTTGCAGAGTACCATGGCCTGGCTGCTGACATACGTGCACAGTTGCACACTACTACCCTAGCGAGTGCAAACTAAGATGCCTTGGGGTATAGTTCTCTCATTTAATGGCTAAGAAGCTTGTGCAATCCATTATTCATTAGATGTCCTCGTTTCTCCTGTATGCACGTGACTCTCGAAATGAAATAAAATGAATCTCCTTGAAAATAGTTTGAAATCCGGTCAGAGGAGCGAATACCTTTGTAAAATTCCATTTACTGGAGAAACGATTTCTTGCCTACTGCCTATTACTGTAACCACTGTACAGCGCCTCGATGCCTCCGGGTTCTGCGCACTCTAGAAATGAAACAATAAATAGAAATAAATAAATAAAAGCCTAGGCATTATTTACTGCATATGTAACTTAACTGCCTTTTCTCTATTATGTAAGGCACCCTACATCACGCATAAAGATGTACGCGAGATCCACAACCTTCTTCTCCCTGTATCTCCACCCACGTCCACAGGTGACATTTGATTGCCTGTCACTCCTCTGACATGTTGCCACTTGTTATTGGTTGGAATGCCACTGCTGCAACTGTTCCCCTGTCAATACGTTATGATTTGGACCGAGTTTCAAATCCTTTCATATCAGTGGATATGTAGCCTGATTCTCAAGGATGTGGTATCAGGGCAAATGTGGCGATGAATGTGAGCATCAATGCCCGTGAGCACATTTTTGTGTGAGCATCTCGGAGATGTTCAAGCCAGTTCCATGTTTGGTCCAGTTATAGGGGCTAATTACAGGTTTGCTAGTCCAGAAGAATTGATTGTAAAATTGCTGATAATTACGGCACCAGTAATTTTTCCAGACAGACAAAAACTCAAGTTTGCCGGGGGGGCGCTGTTGCGCACGGCAAACATGGCTGCCTGAAAGGAGAGCTGCGGCTCCAATATAAATCCTGATGATCATTAATCCTTTCAGCGCCGTTCCAAACGCTTGAGAAAGGAAGATTGAGGTGGCGGAAGACCTCCGGAGCAGACACCCAAAAAGCTGACTGGCTACGTTGGAGGAAACCCAAAATAATTGGCTGGGAAAGTTTCGCCGGGCAGGAGGTGCTGGCGTGGCTGCCCGCCGGCTTCACAGAACAGCTACTGTGTGCCGGAAGTGTGCTTTGAGGAGCGGGCCGCAGTGGGGGAGGGGCGCTGCGGTAACTTCCGTGCCGCATCGTCCGTGATACTAAGGGCAGTGTTGCCGTCCCTGGCCTGGAATGGGGAGGAGCTGCCGGCGGAGGGCATCGCCGTCCGAAGCTGGTCACAGAAGGAGAGGGGAGCGGAGGCCCTGCCGAGACGCAGAGGGTTCACTGTGCAGCTCTCGCGGCCGTGCTGTGTGCCGTGCTGCAGCCGCTGCCGAAGGGCCAACCCATCCATTCCCTGAGAGGAGAACACGGAGGAGGACTGTGAAGATACGCGGGGGGGTCATGCCGCACCCCCACATCAAGTAAGTGAAGCGTGGCAGGCGGGCCCCCCCTCACGACCACAAGCATCAGTGTCACGCAGAGACCCTCGGGGAGAGACCACAGGGTTGCTCAGGGATAAATCCCAGGAACTGCTACCGGCAAATTAAATGAACGCAGCGCCCTGTGAAAAACAACGCATGAAGCACGGTGGGGACCGTTAAAAGGGGCATAGGAGGCCGCATCCCCCCTCCCTCCTGGCACTTGGCGGGAAACGCTGAGCAAGACGAAATTACCAGAGTACCACCAACACCCCGGTGCATATAAGAGAAGACCTAGGCAGCCCCGCCGAGAAGGGAAAAAGTGGGGGAAAAAAAAATCCCCATCAAGACTGGAGTGGTGCTGAGGGACACCCTGCTAAAAGCCGTGTGGGGACAGTCACTACAATCAACTTTTGGGACCTGCCCGGCAAAGATCCTGGCCCCGCAGGGGGCACGCATGAATACTAAAACACCCTAAAGAAAGAGGGGGTGCAGACGGCCAAACACTCCCGCACTACCCGCCTGTTTTGCTCTCACTTGAACAGTTATACACTAATATATAATACGTGGGAGGACGCAGTCCACTCAAAGGCCGCACACCACACCATATGGGACGCACCGAAAGGAAAGGCACAGGAGGGAAAAAGACCGGCCCGATGGACTCCTTCGCCAGCTCCCATCCACACAGGGCGCCCGATGGGACACCACAGGAACACGACAAGCAGGGAGAAGACCCCCTGGACCGCCTGGCGACACTGGTTCAAAATGGATTCATGGCAGTAAATGTAAAACTCGATGACATAGTCGCAACGATTGGGTCCCTGAAGGCTCGACTGGAAAAGGAGAGCATGCGTATTACAGAGACGGAAAACAGGATAAGCACTAACAAGGACACAATTTTACAGCATGGCCGTGACATAGCCCACCTCCAGACAGAGCTACGCAAAACTCAACATAAGTGCGAAGATTTGGAGTCAAGATCTCAGAGAAATAATATCCGAATTGTTGGAATTGAGGAAACATTTGGCAAGGGTGACATGGAGAGGCAAGTGGAGTACCTGTTGAGAAATATCCTGGGAGCAGATTCTTTCTCCGAACACTTCCTTGTGGAGAGGGCACACTGCACGCTGGAGCCGTTACCGAAACCTGGGGCGCCTCCTCACACAATAATAGCTCGCCTCCTCAATTACAGGGACAGGGACTCGATACTCAGACTGTCCAGGGAGAAAGGCACTCTACAGTTTGAACACAAAAGGATCCATATATATCCAGACTTCTCTGCTGGTACACAGGCACAGAGGCGATCCCATGAACAGGTTAAAAAACAGATGCGGATCCGCAATGTACCGTATGCCCTCATCTTCCCAGCGAAAATCAGAATCCAACATGGCGGGAGAGCCCACTTCTTCGAAAACCTAACAGAAGCCATGGCATATATAGAGGCCTCCATTCCGTTGCCTCCTAGAGACCGGATAGTCGACCAGAATGCCAGACCACAACCCGGAGATGCGATACCAGACGCAGCTGATTGACCAAAGTAAACCAACTGCTCCCTAACACTGGGAAGAATCAGAAGGGGGGAAAATGTGGTCTTTTTTCTCCTTCTTAAAAGAGGTAGCCAGCTCCTTACTGCCCTAAGAAAGGAACACACTACATTATGGACCGACTGAATGAAGACTCATAAATAACCGAGCCGAGAGCCTCTGTCGCGGCAAGCCAAGTGTAAGCAACGGGCGATCCTCAGGAAGGTTCCACCAGTTTAAGGGAATGAACGTTACCGGGCAGCATCGTCAAGTTGGGGGAGATGATGTGGGTGGGGGACCAAAGTACTACAGGATGTTCAGCTCCGTTGAGCAATGCGGCAAGGGGTGGGGGGGTTGAGGGTCTGGGACTCAGTTGGAAGAGCCCCACAAGTTAAAAATCGTGGTGACATTGCAGCGCATGGAACTCTCCTGAGCAGCAGCAAGTCAAGAGCCACTACAAGGGTATACAGATATGGCTAATCCTGTAACGTCGGCCTGAGGGCTTAAACTAAAACTTCTTACATGGAATGTCCGGGGACTGAACAATTGTGCCAAATTGAACAAGGTGGGAGCCTATGTCGCTCGACACCATCCCCAGATAATCATGTTACAAGAAACTCATGCACTCCAGAAGGTCAACACCGAGCTCTTGAAAGGGTGGGGTAAGCATAGATACTATACTGAATACTCTTCACAGGCGAGAGGAGTACTTATCCTGATCCACCCCTCTGTTGGTTTCCAACTGGAAAAAAGTAAAATAGACCCTCTGGGTCAATACGTGATGGTGTGGGGACACATTGCTGGGGAAGAACTGATATTAATAAACACATATGATCCGAACGTGGATGACCCTGACTTCTACACAAATGTAAGGCAGGAGATTGGGTTCTCTGGAAGTGTGCAAACATTGTGGGGCGGAGATTTCAATACCATATTAGATACCACCCTAGATCGCTCCACCTCCACACACAGGAACCCCACAAAAACAGCTGTTATTCTACAACAAATCATAGCGCAACTGTCACTGGTAGACGCCTGGAGAACACTACACCCCCATAAAAGACAGTATTCCTTCTACTCCTCGGTGCATGTCACCGAATCTCGCATAGATTACTGGTTGGTTTTCGCATCCCTTATGAACCAAATCGATAATAGCAACATACTTCTCCGCACCTTGTCGGACCACTCCCCTATCCTCTTGGATATGGTACTTGGGAGCCTGAAGCCACCGGTCAGGAGATGGAGAATGCCTCCCGGCATCCTTAAGGATCCCGCAGTGGCAGAGGAATTACATACAGAGGTAGAATTCTTCCTCAAAACCAATAGAGACTCAGTCAACAGTGCTGCGACTTTATGGGAGACATTTAAGGCATGGGTGAGGGGGATCCTAATTTCCAATTCCACGGGGCTGTTAAAGGCGGTCCGGGGGGAACTGGCGGGCATAGAGAAATGGTTGGGGGAGCTAGAACAGCAATACACAGCCATACATGAAGACAGCACCCTTGCGGACATCAATAGTAACCTACAAGAATTCAATAAACTGGCCACCAGGGAACTACTGTACATGGCTACCCCAGTTAGAGCACACCGGTATGGCGAGGGAAACAGGGCGGGTCACACCCTAGCCAACTTACTAAAGGCCAAAAGACACCATACCACGATTACCAGCATAATAGCAGGGGACGGCACGGTAACCACAAGTGAGGAGGGCATAAATAGAGAATTCTCCTGATTCTACACAGAACTATATGCCAATCATGACCTGAAAACTTCCCAAGACATTAGGGGATACTTAGATAACATCACGCTCCCGACGTTGTCAACAGAAAATAGACTGCTGCTTGACCAGCCCCTATAGATGATATAAACGAAGCGATTAAATCACTAGCCAGCGGAAAGGCACCAGGCTCTGACGGACTGGGGGCTGAGTTGTATAAGGAGCTCCGTGAGGAGCAGGCCCCGATACTACTGTCCGTATGGGAGGAGGCCATAGAGATAGGGACACTCCCAACGTCCATGAGGGAAGCCATAATAACGGTACTCCTCAAGCCCAGGCACCCTCCGAGTGAGATGTCCTCGTACCGACCCCTATCCCTTATAAACTGTGATGCCAAGGTATTCGCAAAGATTCTGGCCACTAGACTCCTCCCCAATATGACCGTGTTGGTACACCCAGACCAATGCGGATTTATCCCCACCAGATCGACGGCACTGAATCTGCGTAGGCTGTTTGGTGTTATGGCCCAGATTAAGCCAGAAGCCCAGGCAGTGGCAGTGTCCCTTGATGCCGAAAAGGCGTTTGATTCAGTGTCATGGACATACTTGTTCATGGCGCTTGAGAAATTTGGACTAGGTCCATACTTCCTTAAAGGCGTCAAGGTACTATACACTAACCCGGGAGCCAGAGTACTGACCAATCGCACCATGTCAGAATGGTTTGAGCTGGGCAAGGGTATGAGACAGGGTTGCCCGTTCTCCCCCATACTATGGAACCGGTTGCAGCAGCAGAAAGGGAACACCAGGGACAGAGGGAATATGGATGTCGGGCTTAACCCAATCCATTTCACTATATGTAGATGACACCCTGTTGTACATCCGGGAGCCGGACATACATCTGGGGCCAGCGATGGAAACAGTACACACATTCAAAGAATACTCAGGCTACAAAACTAATCGCTCCAAATCCAAAATCTTTCCTTTGACCCCTGCCACTAGATGTCCAAACAACACGCACGGCCTACAGTGGTCCCCCAACAAGATAAGAAATCTCGGGGTTATTGTGTCAGGTGATAGGACATCCCTGTTCGCAAACAACCACGACTCCCTGCTGACCACGATTTCTGCCAAACTCTGCTTCTGGGCTAAACTTCCCATCTCACTTATTGGCCGGGTAGCTATATTGAAAATGGTCATTCTCCCCAAACTGGTGTATATATTTACTAATGTCCCGATATGGCCTGATAGGCAATTCTTTGATACTCTTAGATCCATCGCGGTGGAGTAAATCTGGTGCGGGGGGGCGGTCAGAATGAAGTGGGAGAAAATGGTGGAACCCTACAGTAAAGGGGGCATAGCAGCCCCAGACTTTGAACTGTATTATCTGGAGGCACAGGCTCAGTTTGTTAAACACTGGTTTGATGAGCAGGACACCTCACCCCATATTTGTTTAGAAAAACATGCTGCATGCCCAACCGACTTAAAGTCAGTCATCTTTAAAGGAAAGCACAGAGATGAGTGTCCATTCGACACAATCATTACAACTGTGCATGCATGGTCCAAAATTTACCGTAGGCTCGGGGTGGAAACACCTTACTACGCTGAGGCCCCATTCTGGAACTTCCCCGATATAGCATCCACATATGATCCAGATGTGCAGAAGACATGGGCCCCAGAGAGAGAATTTAAAATCAAAGACATATTTCCCAATGTCAGATTTATAACGCTGGAGGAGTTCAAAACGGGGATGGGAGGGACCAATTGATGATATTACAATACCATAGAATGAGAATGGCCTTTAAAGCTAGGTGGCCAATGTTCCCAGATGAGTCCCCGCCACACCCGTGCCTGGTGGCCCTGTCAACCCGGTCGGGGACCAGTGTCTCGGGGCTATACATGGCTGTATAGGCCAACACTCCATCGGTAAATAATATAAAGACCTCCTGGGAGGCAGACCTGGGGGCTGTCATAACTGAAAAATCCTGGGAGAGGTACTGGGAAATGACCAAGAGGGTATCCATGAACGCGGGCCTCCGGATTTTCCAATTTAAGGTGTTGAATAAGTTGCACTACACCCCCCCAAAAGATTGCGAAATTTACAAATAACAATCCTGGCAGGTGTCAGAAGTGTGGGGCGGTTCAGGCAGACTCAATGCACATGTACTGGAGCTGCCCACACATATGTGTATTTTGGGGGAGGTGGCGAAAATCCTAGAGGAAGTAACTCAGATACCGGCAGACCTCACACCGCAAAAATATCTGTTCGGGGATATAGGAAAACAGTCAAAGGTAACTATAAGACTCTTTAACATTACGTGCGCGGTGGCAAAAAAAGTGCATCTGCAAAAATGGACGAGTGCACAGGCACCCCAAGTGAGCCACTTTCTTAAGGAACTGATGTACGTTAATGAATGTGAGGAACACTATGTACTGTCACTCCTGAATACATGTAAACCGAAGGACATTTGGGACCCGTTCAGAGTATATCTCTGCGAAGCAGAATCTACCAGTAGCAGCCGGGCAGGGCCCAGTAACATGTCTATTCTGTAGTACCACACTTTAGGTTGTATAGCAAAGCTGAATGTCTCTGATACGGATATATTTGGAATGCATGTTGTTGCAATGTTGTGTACCACAATCATTAAATAAAGTTTAAAAAAAAAAAACTCAAGTTTGCCGTTAGGGGTACTGATTTACCTCCAGTCAGCAGCTGGAGGTAAATCAGGCCCCAACCGACAAATAAATGCTGGAATAACCAGCACCAGCATTACCGTTGCTGGTTATGCTAATCCCCTCCATGGAGTCCTATTGGATGGGGATTTACTGCCATTTCCACCGCCTGTAATATCCCGGTAATTCTAGAATATCAGGTGGGCGAAACGGTTGGGACAGTTTGCTGTTATCCTGCTGGTATTACCAGCAGGATACCGGGAAATTTGTAATGAGCCCCATACTCTTTGTGAGTTAGATATAAGGGAGCGCCTGGTGGCAATCGGTAATGCTCACAGGCATTTTCTCTTTTGCGCCAATGGAAATCTTTGAGTATCAGGTCCAAGCAGTTTTGCCTCCCAAAGCAGAAACCCTGGGGCACTCAATAATAAAGGGTTGACTGCATGTACACCTATGTTTGGCACAGTATAAAATCTCTGTGGGTTGCATTATGTCTGCCACAATGATATGCACAGAAATCTGCAGAGGGAGCATGGTGTGCTGTGGGATTAGGGCAAATGGTGGATTCCAGCATGCCAAAAGTGCCTCATTATGCATCAGTCGGTAGTGCACCATCCTGCAATGCAGTGAGGGGAAAGAATATATTATGCATTTGGGAACGAGTCTTGTGTCCTTTTATTAAACTAGTACATTGGTAATTAGGCAATGTCATGAAAACACGTGAAGGCAAGTTCCTGAGCGCTCACACCAGAGAGAATACAACCCACTAGGGAAGAAAGGCCCAAGTCCATCTTGTAAGGATAACATGTTTTTAATCTCACACGCTCTGCGTTCTGCTGAAAAGTAGTACAAGCACAATCTTTTAAAGGAAAACATTGTCATAAATGACGCAATTGCATAGGGTAAAATCCTGCGCGGCTGGTTGGTGTGTTCCTATACAGGATCTGCAAGTCCCATAAGGGATGCCAGGCCATTGGTTCCAGCCCAGTCCGTCCACACATAGGTGCTACAGTGATCACCTTTTTCTCACGTTGAAGATCATAAAACAAATTAATTATACTTCTACACTAAAACTATTTTATCACTCATACTGTGCACTTGGTAGGCATTAAGATGGGCACAAAGGAGGTTCTGGGGCACTCTAACCTTCACACACACATTTCACTCACTCCGCTCCATGTCATCCGGCTTCACGGTTTCCACCCTCCCAGCAGCTCGCAAATCAAAGCACACAATTGTTGATTCTACAATATACCCTGTCCGTCCTCTTTCAACATTTCAGGACTTTTTACTTTGGGGTTCCTGGTCAAAGGGCACCTGGTGCCATGGAATTCAGAGTTCTTAAGTGTTAGTCAGATATGTGGGCTATAACTCGTGTTCGCCTGGGGATGGCCTGGGTCATGTTTTGGCCAGTGTGAGATAAACATCCACATCAGGCACTGGTTTGTGATCGTGGCTTTGTAGGGCACATTTCTCTCGAACATCTCTGCAACACTGTTAGAACAATGAATATGTGTTGTGGTGATTGTGGGTGTGGGCTGTCCTCATGGGAGCTCAGGCATGGCTGAGGATTTCTCTTGGGCTTATTGCACGCAATTCCGCTTTTACCACGCAGGCTTTCCCTTCTACCTGTGGTTACTAATGTCAACACAAAATAGCAATGCTGCTCGCACATTATCCTGTACTATGTAGATAAACTATATTTGGTTATATCGGAGTGGGGTCCTATTAAACTGGGAGGTGTCCCTCTCACCATCCCCTGTCCTCCGGGCTAATCGTAGTGCTTCAAATGCATCTCGCCTCATTCTAAAGTGCCGAGTGGGGTGGGACAGGGCTGCGCCCTTCCCAACATTCCCCCCTTTCATTATTTCTACAGTAATGAACTCTGGGATACCTCTGTGCTCCCGCTCCCCTGTCTCTGCTTCCACATATGGCTGAGTTCCCTTCATTGGCAACCAGGCCCTACACACTGACCACAAACTCTCTGCCCTATGTGTGTACTCTTCAGGTGAGCAAGTGAAATAAATGCAAAACCATACCCCGCCAGGTCCACGCAAACCTCAGTGTAATTTTCAGGGTCCGGGGGTGGAAAAATGATAGTGTGGTATAGAGTATTAACTTCATCTCCATATGGGACGCATTTCATATTTAAGGCCACGCTGTGGGACATGAGTTTGTATTTCAATATTTCTTGTTTTGTAAGGTGCTTTTGGAACCCCAATTGATACCATAATTCTTGCGCTATTAGGTGCCACATTGGCACAACATTGAAGGGGCAGCTGAAAGATGCAGAAAATAACAAGAATGAACACAATGATGGGCATTAACACCTTCATGATTGCTCCGAGCCACAACGGCGCCCAACTGAGTGCCGCAGTAAACCAATCACTGTCCTGTATTCCTTTCTCCTTCTTCATGCGAACACTCAGGCCATAGACAGCTGCAATGATGTGAGATAATGATGTGTTCTTCGCATCCTCTGCAGGCTTGAAAGTGCAACAGGAATACCAAACTTTTTGTAAATCTTACCTTCCATTGCTGGTAACATGTTAAACACATAACGATTTTGCATTGTCATAAGTCTCAATGCACACAACTCAACCTTGATCACGCTGAACCCATTCTCTGTGTCGTTCATGAGCTGGACCAATTCCCATTTTACGATCTGCATCCATTTGGCATTTGCTGCGGCCTGCACTCTGGGCAAAAGTTAAGATGCAAAAATGGATTCTGCTGAGCTGAAGAACCTGTTTTATTCTTGTATTTCAGCAAGCAATGTGGAAGAGTCTTTTGATATGTAATTTGATCTTTTCATCCACTGCAGTTGTTGGAACTGTTCTTTTCCTGGCAGGAAATGGGGCTCTTGTTTGAGCACCAACCCTCTATCTTCATTTTCGACTGTGGGGAGACGAGTTGGGCGATCTGCAGGCAGTGCCCCCCTTCAGGTGTTCTTCTGGGATTACTAATAGTGCTGAGTGCAATGTGGACAGCGAACAATAGCCCCTCCATGATGGTGGCAGGTGCAATTAAGCTTGTTGGCCACAGACCCATCAGCGCCAATGTTCCTTTCTTCATGTCTGTGACCAAGAGAGTCTTATTACAAAGTTCATTTGAGCTGACACAGACTTTTTTTAGCCAACAAAGACTGTCCCTTTGCTGTGGAAACAGTGTCTACATTCTTCTTCCTTGTGCACTCGCACCGGTTTTTCCATTGTTGTAATCCACATCAGCTTGGTGATATGCTCTGCCCAGATTTGCACACAGAAAGTGTCCACTCGTGCTATTCTTACCTTGCTATATGTTACTAGTTCTTCTGCCAAGCAAGGTAGTGCGATGTCCTGCCAGTTATAATTGACATGTTTCCGTCCTTTCACCATCAGATAGGCTAGCTCCACACACTGGATGTTTTATGGATCGTCGTTGCACTTTACAAAATATGGCCCCACCATTTGCAGTTACACACTATGTGCCTGGAACGTTCCTTTTATTCTGCACAGCCCAAAATGAAGGGTGCATTGTGCCACTATAATTGGGGCTGCTTGCAGTACTAACATCTTGGGAGCCTTTGACGGATGTGGAATGAGTGAACACACGTAACAGCTTCCATTTACAGCATTTCTACCCACACCATTCATGTCAGAATACTATGAGTTGTTGAACTCGGGATGATGAATATCCTGAATCACATCCAAACCCAGCCTTTGATACATGTCACACTTGTGTCATACTTCTCTTTTCATTCTTCTATACATGCTGTCAGGGATGGCAGCTTTAATAGTGCTATCAGAAATAACATTGTATCGTTTCACAGTGGTAGACAGCCTACTTGCTGAAAACAACCTATTCACTGTTTCCCCCACTGACCTATTGTGCTTATTAAAGTCATTAAATGAATTGCTATTATTATTGTTGGTGTTCACATTAATGCTAATATATGCAAATCCACTCGTATTATTAACATTCATATGTATTGTACCATTTGGATAATATACCATCCTATTTCCCCCATTCCCCCTATTTATAGGACCTCCCCCTATAACACCCTACACCAATACACTCCTAATAGTACTATCAATATCACACAGAGACCTACACTAATAGCCAACCAACAATAATAAACATAGGTCAATATTCTCTCATTCACACTTCTACACCTTGGATCCCTACTTAACAAATTATTTAAATTCATCTTCTCCTTCTTCTACTATACTGAAATGAAAACACAGACACACAAGACAAAGAAAAAGAGAAACGTACAAGATCTGCTTTGTACAAACAGAAAGACAAGTAACAAGGAAGAGGAGAGAGAGAGAAAGGAGAAAGAAAGAGAGAGAGAGAGAGAGAGAGAGAGAGAGAAATGAGAGAAAGAGAGAGAGGAAGGAGAAAGATAGAGAGGGAGAGAGAAAGGAGAGAGAGAGAGAAGAAATAGAAAGAGAAGGGAAAGGTAGAGAGGGAGAGAGAAAGGAGAGAGAGAGAGAGAGTGAGAGAGGGAAAGAGAAATAGAGAGAGAAAGGAGAGAGAGACAGAAGAGAAAGAGAGAGAGAGAGATAGAGAGAGAGGAGAAAGATAGAGAGGGAGAGAGAGAGAGAGAGAAACAAAGAAGGAAGAAAGGGCTCCTGGAAAAAATAAAGAAACTGAGCTAGCAGCTAAGCTTTGGCCTGCCACTGGAGCATGCCATCGAACACATATTGCTGCTGGACAGGCCGTTCAGGTAGACAGGATACAAGTACTGCTACCCCTCATTTTAAGATATCTGATGTACCAGTGTGCTCTCGGAAGGTTCCCTATGAACGTCAGAGAGGTGGACCCACTAGCGCAATTCATTGACTTTAACGGCGAGGGGAGTACAAAACACCACCTCGTAGGACCCTTGGAATTGAGTGTTATTCCACCTGCGTACAAAATTACAGACATATATGAAGCCCCCAGGAAACAGTGGTTGTGTGGTCATATGCTCGGAATCTGTCATAGCCTCAACATCCAGTTTCTCCGTCGTCACAATCCTGGGAGGTGCAATCTGTTGGGAGACATATTTAATGGCCCTAGTTAGTGTAGTCAAATACTTATTGAACTCATCACCTAGCACCACTGCTGACCTATGTGCATCTGACGCCCTTTTAAGGGGATATGGGAGTAGGCATACGCTGGCCTTTGACCACTTCATGAGGTGACAAATGGTGGTCTTTGCTTGGCTGCGTGCGCAAACTGAAGAGGGCCAGGGACAAACAGTGCTTCCAGTTTTTCTTCAATGTGGTACACAGTTTGGATAACTTACTTTTAAGGAGCCCATTTATTCTCTCCACAATGCCATTGGCCTGTGGATAGTAAATCGAACATATCAGGTGCTTGAGGCCAAGTAGTGCTGTAACATGCTGAAATAATGCCATTGAAGAAATGTGTGCCATTATCTGAACTTAATAGCTCGCACACACCCCATTACGGGAAAACTACCCAAACTAAAAATCTAGAAGCACTCTTTGCATCTGGATGTGCACACTGCCCTGCTTCCACCCACCTTGGGAAAGGACAGACCACTACACTGAGGTACCTAGATCCATGACGACATTCACCCATATCAGCGTAATCTATGTGTAATTCACAGAACGGCCCATCCCTGTACTGAAACCTTGACATCTGGTGCAATGTATGACCATTTCTGTAATGCTTTCCTGGATGTGTGTTATAAACCAGTCCTCCTGTATATCTGCTGCTATGTGCTGCTTCAAACTGAGATGAATAATGTAAATGTTCAAAGGCTGCGACTAGTTGCACCTGTGGCATTACTGTCTTCCCAGAGCATGTCTGAAAAATGCTTATAGAAATTAGCAAGCAGGATCACTGTTGACCAACAAATAGTGAAAAAATAGCAGTTTGTCTTCAGAAGATATTTGCTGCTCCTTCATGACACATGTTTTTCATCATCAGAAGTGTTGCTATGGGAGTCTGGGGGATTGGAGGTCTTTTGGTTGTAGCCCCGGGTAGAAGTTCAGGGGCCACAACTAAAAGGCTAGCCAGCCCCAAGTCCCGAAAGGCCTGACATTAGAGTAGCCCCAGATATTTTCCAGTTCTAGCAACACCCTGATCATCAAACAGATATAGAACTGAACATTGATATGTGTCAAGTGTTGTTTCTAAGTTCAAATCAGGGCAGAGCTTTGTCAGCCATTCATCCTTCTGAGGTCAGTAAATGAAGTAGGATTATATTTGGTTGTAATAACACCAGTTATTTCAGCGCTTCGAAGCAGGCGGTGTCAAACATGATGAGTTACACGTAAACATGTGGCATATCAACTATTCAAGCTGGATAGAGGGAACTCTAGGTCACAGTAAAATTAACGCATGGAGTATTTTGGACAAAATTATAGACCACAGAAAAAATAAAACATTCAAGTTGACTTTCTGTGGGAAACTTAGCCCTGCTGATGGTATCCAGTCGGCCTATCCCATAAATACAACCCCACCCTCCAGCTGTACCTTTTGTGAATATAGCACACTAGAGAAAGGCCCAATGCACAATGAGGCTTGTGGCAGGGGTTAATGGTACAGTGTTTAAAAGGTCCAAATGCAGCAGCTCACCTTAACTGGAATGTGCATACATTTAAACAGACTTGTTTTTACAATAAGGGAACCAAATACAATGTAATGCTTCTCATGGTTTGAGTGTGCTATGCAGTCCTCACACCGGGCTTCTTGCTGATCACTGCAAAGAGGGTCTAATCACCTGAGAGGGAACCAGTCATTATGAAAGGGCTGGGCAGTGCCCCCTCTGGCCCTTACCGACAAAATGAGAGAACATGATGTGTCCAGGATTGCACTGCGACTTAGGCCTTTGAACATCTCCTCAGCCCTAGTTGGTTCATATATGTTAAGATTTAGCTTCCAGCAGAAGAAATCACATAGTAAACAACCTGGCAAATGCATAATTATAAATAATAATAATAATAATAATAATAATAATAATAATAATAATAATAATAATGTATTTCTTATATAGCGCTACACACCCATAGGTCTCAGAGCGCTCAAATAACAGAAAGACATAAGTCCTGATATGTTAAGAACAACAAGTTGTTGCTGTATTCCCCCATTTTGAATGGGCGACTAAAAGGATGTGAGTCCAATCCCTGTGGTGTGCAATGGCACCTTTAAGACTTACAAAAAAAAAAAGAAACAGTGTGATCAAGTAACCTGGTGTGTTTTATTTCTTCTCGCCGGAGAGAGGAAGTTTGCTTCTCTGGAAACTGTTTTTTATGGACTGTGTGCCTGAGACAGCTTCCTCTCCTACACGTAATGCAGCCTGCCTGCAACCTCTAGAATGGTAAATTAAGCACTGGGTTAAGAGAGTGGGGCTGATGCTGTTTGTAATCCTAGCATGTATGTGTATATATTATACCTAGCCAGCTACAAAAATGTGCATTTGATCCCAACTCTTTCTTCAAACTCCATCCATCATTTCCTTTTCGTAAATACTCTGGAGTATTGCATGCCGTGCTTAATGGATAACTATATAATGAATTATTTGTGCATAAAATAAAGTACACGCTAGCTACACTCAATACAAGCTGCTTTAAAATACACCATCGCAATGTCACACGCCAGAATAATTTACCATCATTAGCACCTAAAACATAATGCTTTTTAGGCAATGTGTGTGTGAATTATGGCCCTACATTGCACAAGTATAAGCTATTATTCCAATTGTATAGGCTTAGGGGGCTGGTGCACACCCCCAATGCACCGTGAGAGGGGTTGGGCTCGCTCGCAAATTCAGGGTCCAAAATGTACGCCCCACCACTACTATATAAAAAGCAATAATATTGTTGTTAATGTGATGATTTTCTTAATTGACATATGTGCCTCAGGTCCATTTAGTCTTCTATCAATTGTTTCATTTAAATAAAACACATCAAATCATAACAAGCAGCTTACATTTGGGGCATTGAAGTTTGGATAGAGTTCAAGTTAAGTAATCAAAGTGGAGGGGCCACGGTGGATATTTGACACAAGGGTATCAAGTAGACACAGGGCAGTAACCGGGTTAAAATGTATTTTGGAACCAGGAGATAAACTTCAGTGCTTTTGCTTCTTAGGCAAAAATACCCTGCGCAACAGATACTTCATTATTTATAAATGAAATCAGTTTAAAAATTCATCCTGTTTACACCCGGAATGTAACTACATTAATAGTTCAAATTAAAAGCATAAATACCCATTTTAATAGAATTTTTAAGCAATGAGCGCGATATTAACTTCTCTATTAAGCCAAGTACAACCGAGCCAGCATAACCGAGGGCCTGATTCTGAAGCTAGTGCTTACTAAGAAACATGTTGTTCCATTTCACAAGGACACTTATTTCCACAATTCTGGTGTCCTGCAATTTTCCGGTGCACTGCCACTTCTCTTAAAGGAGTGCACTTCTCGCTAGATTGGTGCCAGGCCTGTGGAATTCTTAATTTGCAAGGGTATTCTTCTAGCTCACTCACCTCTTAACTCAATTGCTCTATTTACTTGCAAATGTTCAGGTGTCTATACCATTGTGAATAGGCTCATGGGCTGAACACTGACCACCCCACTGGTGCTTGAACACACTGTGGGACTAATTTACCAAAGGTTTTGTGTGGTGCAAAGTGACTTTGCAGCGTTAAAGTACACTTTGCGCTACCCAAAAATAACAATTTCAGATTCACAGATCGGACTTTGCGCTGGGCCTTCTCACTTTGAGCTGTGCACAAGCACTGTGAGTGAAATAGAGCACAACAGTGGGGAAGGGCCAGCGCAAAGAACTAAATAGGGGGCAGAACAAGCAAACTCCCCATTCAAGGTGGAAAATGAGGATCTTACCGCCACCTGTTACATGTCGCTAAACACGAAGATCAATGAAAGCTCTCGTATAAAAGATCAAAGCAACCCCAATGGGCATAGATTGTCACAATACTGGACCCTGCATTGCTAGCACTGATACTATTACATGGAAGGAGGAGGAGCATAAGGAGGAGGCCCAGAATGTTCCATCTACGATCTACATTATACAGGATAACAGATGAGAAGTTGCATGGAAGATACTGCTTCCCTCCCCATGTCATCTTAGACCTGGTCAGGAAGTGGGAGAATGACCTGCTATCACCCATCATGTGCTCACAAGCAGGGCCACCACTGGTTAAAGTGCTATCAGCCCTACACTTCCTGGACACAGGATCATTCCAACACACCACAACCATTGAGGGGGGTATATCACAGCCCACACAATCAATGTCCCTCCACCAGGTCTTGTGCTGCATCATTACACATGTGCATATGCACATTCACAATCCACGCACACTGCAGGCAAGGCATAGAGTGTGCCAGGAATTCTATGCATTTGCATACTTACCCCCGATACTGGACCCATGTAGCACTGCAACCCTCTGAGCCACCAATCACACATACCGAAACACGAAACATTGGTATTCCATCAATGTGCAGGTGATCTGTGATTCCAATGCATGCCAATTCCAATTACACAGTATACTCTCATGGCAGCTACATCTTCTGTCATTTCCCCATGTACCGGGCTTTTGCATCGGGAATCTTTGGATACAACTGGCTGGTGGGTGAGTATCAATTATCATGCACACACAAGCAGTCACATGACACACAAAAATGTATGAAATTACAATACATGCAATTAACAATCATTTGCTCCTTTGTAGGGGCCAGTGTCTACCCACTGTCAACGTTGCTGTTGACACCCATCATGAATCCAGCCACACCAGGTGAGGCGCGCCACAATGCAGCACACATAGTCACTAGGGGCCTAGTAGAGTGCACGTTTGGAGTACCAATGTCACATGTACGCTCCTTTGACCACTCAGGTGGGATATTGCTGTATGTCCCCCATGAAGTATGCAAAATCATTGGTGGTATAGCAGAAGAGGTGCAGGAGGTTTTCCACCCTCATACACAGACACAACTCATTCCCTTAGCAGGCAAACAGGGACAGAACTAGCTAATACAAACCTACTTCACATGAATACCAACCCCCTGTGGAACAAACACATTAAAGCCACATGCCTGATGGCTTCAATGATGCAATCGGGCGAATGCAGCTTGCCCATATCAACACCCTGAGAATGCGTCTCTCAGACATCCAAACTGTGTATGCTCCATAACCTGGAACAAGTACAAACCCACCCTAGTGATATCCATCACATGAAGTGCATAAACAACCACCATAGTAATTTCAAATGGAATAAAATGTTACCATGTCACATGCCCAAAATGCAAGACATAGTAAAGCCAACTGTGGCACTATGTCCCTATACCATGCCCCCTGCCCCTGAGTGGCATGAAGTGCAAAAAAGGGCTTACCTGACTGCCATCTTGCTGATTTGTTCCTCTGCACTATTTTTGCTGGTCCTGTCCAACACTGCCATGTAGGTGCTCCTGCAGTGGGGAAATCAACAGCTGCCACCCACCCCCTACACATGCATGTCTCTAATACCCTCCACATGTCCCTCATCCAAACATGGAGCTTCTCTCCAGGAATACCAAGAAGCAAACTAGCCAACAACAGGATACCCACACAGGACTAAGAAGGTAAGGTGACACACCCCTCTCCATCAACAGCCCTTGATCATATCAACGGGAACACATCAGCAATATTGCACATGAAACTTAAGAAGGAAATTCCGGCCCCAACACTTGCACCTGACTAGCAATGCAACACACTACACACATCACCCACATGCATACTTGTGAAATGGAACATCCGCCCATGTGGATTGTGCCAGTCAGGTGTATTGCATGCCCATGCAACATGGGCAGTGGTGGACTGGGAACCAAAGGAGGCCATGGAAATGACACTCAAAGTGACCCAATATCGCACTTCTACTACAAGACCAACCCTATTTCCATCAAAAATATGGAGAAAACACACAAAAGAGGCCAAAGGTGCAGAGGTCTATGATGCAATTACCAGAGTTCCCAATACATATGTCATGAGATGGCATGCAAGGCTGACATGACAGGAGTTCAAATGTAATGCCACACAAACAATGAAACTACTGTATCATCCCTCAGCAAAAACATGTGCACACGAATATCCTGAGGAGACTGACTACAGCAAGTTGTGGATGATCAACCATTAACACCAGTAACCTAAAACACATGCATAGCTGATCAAAGAGGCATGCACACACACAATTATGTAGGACAGCTCACATCTTCCACGACAGTGACCATCACCAAATCATCACTGAATCAAGTCATCCATGAAAATCCTATGAGTTCCGAATCATACCAAAATTGGGATCCATATATCACCAGCCATGAAAATCTATGACAGTGCACACCCTTACCTGGTGGTACAGCTATGGTGCTGTGAATCCCTCACCACCTCCAACTAACACCGAACCTGTGCATTGGTGCTAGGAGTGCCAGTGTCTAGCAGAGGGAATGGGGATTTCAGTGAAAATAGGGTGCTGGGGTGGCCTCCAGGGAGTGTGGCCACTGGATGAGGCAACATACCAGAAATAACATTGGACATATATTTGGACCAGGTAAAGGAGTCTGTTTGACAGATGGCATGTAAACACATCATTGTTGAATGGAATGTTCACAAAACCACATCAGTTGATTGCACTAAGCATGGTCACAAGTGCAGTCCCACAGTTGAAAATGTAATCAACTACCATGAGCAGTTGACTCACTGCCCTCGAGATCAAAACGGCACATAAATGAGGACCCACAAATGATATAGTCCACCCTGGACAAGCACAAAAATGAAGAATACTGTCCACCTTGGACGAGGGCAAAAATAAAGAATACAGTTACCAATGGATGAGGAAAGAAAATGTAAAAAACATGTCCACCATGGGTGAGGTGGTAAAAAAATTCACCGTATGGGGTCACGGACACCAGGTTGCATGAAAAAGGGGTGGTAAGAGGAGTGGTGTGTGTGGGATATGTCTAAGGCATTACCTGCATGGTCCAACAGGAACCCCCATCCTTTGGTGGACCCTGGATGGTGCACTTAGACCACACAATAACAAAGATTGGTCCTCATTGGCTATGGCCACTCGTGAGAGGGTTGTATGCATGAAGGCCCCAATAGCTACATGGTCCTTGGTGTTGGATGTCGCGAGTCATCATGCACGGTAACCCTTGACATCTCCAACTGAATGTTGAGGGATTATCTCAAGGAATCGATCTCTTGCCGGAGGTTGTCCCTTGTGGCAAATATTTCATCATACAGAGATTGTCTCAAGGAATCCGTTTCTTGGCAGCAGGACTTCCTTTTAGGCCAGCATCTCTGCCTGCAGGCATTTACTGTGGGACTCCGACTCTTGATGGTGGGATTCCCTTAAGGACAACATATGCACCTGCAGGAATTTACTCTGGGATACTGCGTCTTGATGGTGGAATTCCCTTAAGGCAAACATCTGCGCCTGCAGGTGTTTACTCTGAGATTCTGCATCTTGATGGGGGGAATTCCATTGAGGACAACATCTCCACATGCAGTGTTTCCCTCAAGATGTCAATTTCCTGCTGCTGGCGGTCCCTTGAGGCCAACAACTCATCATGCAGGGAATGTCTCAAAGCCAAACCATTATCGGGATTTCTACTTCAGTTGTTGCATGTCCTCTCTCCTCTCCTGCATGAAAGGCAAAGTTTGGTAGGTTGTGCATAATTTGAGGAGATGGCCATCTCCTGCAGGACCTCACTCCACTGAGCACTTTTGAGCAGCAGTTTCTCCTCTCACTCTGAGCGTCCGGCAGGCACACCTCCACCACATGTCCAAGCAGGGATGCTGAAGCCCGGGCCCACCGCAGTAATTGGCTGCAGTCTACAACCCTCCAACTAACACCAGCCTCTGCTGCTGGGTCAATGATGGGTGAAGGCAAACTTGCAAACACTGAAGCCACCATTGAAGCTTGGCTTCTCACTGCCAGGCCCAGGGTCTCCTGGCTTTCCTCCTCCAATTTAACAGTCTCAAGCCACGCCCTAACATCCAGACTACTCACTGGTGGACCCTCCATCATGCCCCTCAGCATGCACTCCACATCAGATTCAGCAACACCATCTGAAGAGTGCTGATGATGGCCTGCAGCACAAGACACCAGACACAGTACCCTGGGCTGCACTGGTGGATGTTTGTGCTTCATCCATATCTCTTCTCTTCCACCACTTCATCATCCGCTGCATCCTCACCTACACAAAGTCAGACAATAATATTCAGAGGCCATCCTACCTGGCGGAGCATCCATATGTGAATGCTAATGCATACAGACACAATAGAGCCAGCCATACATACATCACACATTGAAACTGGGCACTCTGACACCTGTAAGGCACAGGTGACTGGTATTCAATACCATGTGCAATCATGTTGGTGCAAATTGGTTGCTGCATCATGCCATGAATTGGAGGAGTAGGCAACCATACATACATACAGACATGTATGAGAGTGGAAGGCCTAACAGTAGACAAATGGAGGTCTGTGCTCCATTACTGATCCCCTACTCTACTTCAACCATGCCTACTTGCAACATGTGGGAATATCATGTCGGCTCCTTCTGACCAAACCTGCATGCAGGAATGTGTGTAGCCAAAATCTCCATTTCTCCCTTCCCCACATTGCCCAAGTACAGATTTGTGGTTACCTATGCTCACATGCTTTGCATCTATGTGTGAGGAGAGTACAAGATGGACATGACCTATGTGCACTTTCATGACCACTGAACAAT
Source organism: Ambystoma mexicanum (assembly GCF_040938575.1). Lineage (NCBI taxonomy): Eukaryota > Metazoa > Chordata > Amphibia > Caudata > Ambystomatidae > Ambystoma > Ambystoma mexicanum. Next base: position 1,184,773,106 of record NC_090933.1, on the reverse strand, counting down.
TGACGCTCCATATGTGGAATGAATATCACTCAAGAATCAACTGGCAAACTACCGCAACTCCTGTCTTGAACACACCCTCATTCGACTTCGTACTGAAATTGTCGCTCATCCATGTCCACTGGCCACCAGGGCCAGTGAATGGATGGCACTTATGTAATACACTGCTTGGTGTCATTCTATGCGAGTTCTAATTTGTGTTCACAATGCACTTTACAGAAGCATGACGCTCTGAGGGTGTCAGTGACATATGTCTTGCAGGCCATTGACACATATAGGTGTATGGTAGTTTTTAGCAAATATGAATACAGTAATGTGTGCTATAAGATCAATGTCAACCGCACACAGAGTTCAAACATCCACCTTGTAAAATGGGCAGCATGTGATGGTAGTGGCCATGGTGTCAAACGAGAAATTATATCGTGCCTCCTATTGCTATGAATATATGTATATTGGCCTACGCCAAGCTGCTAACAAGCTGCTTATAAACTACATGTGAATAAACTTGCATTGCAAGGTCCTGACCTTAGAAACCATGTAAACTGTCATTTTGGGTCAAGCCGCCATTTTGGGTTTTCTTGCTCGATAAAGTCACCATGTGAGCTAAAATGGTAGCCTATGTTATTCAGAACAGAACTCGATTGTCATGACCTCTGTACAGCTAATGTATAACTTGCCTGCAGGCCACTTGTTAGGGTCATGAGCTGAGACCTTGTCCTTCTGCTGACCTGTGTGCAATAGATTACCTGTATCACTGAAACTGATCTATAATTGAATGAGAACACCTGCTTAACTATATTGTATAAATTAAGTCCTGCATTGTAATGTTAGGCCAAGAGCATACATTATTACCATTTCTTCTTGTTAATGTATAAACCTAAGATGAACTAGATTTGACCTGGCAAGGGACCCTAGAGCAGTAACTTATTTATGGAATGGTTAACCCAAAGGAGGGCTGAACAGCAGGCTTGAAATGTATAAAAGCCTGACTGTTTCAATTAATATTTGCACTCACTGAGCACACCAAACCACGCCCGAGTTCGCTGTGTTGTACTGAGGGACGATAGCTATCTGAATTTTGTTCTGTTCTTTTGTAACTGGATTCAGTATAAAATAAAGTGCTTTGTATGTTCCTTTGTAACCTGCGTTTGGTGTGTTTCCTTTTTGGTTACCCTGCCTCATATTATTTTCTTGTTTTTACAATGGGAGCATCACTGTAGTACTCATGGATGGGACAGGAGTACTCCAAACAACTCTACCACATCATTTGACAGCATAACATTTGAAGATGGAGGAATAAATGACATGCACACATGGCACCTGCATGATGAGGCCGCATAGGTGTCCCTACCTCCCGCCCCAACCACCTTCTCACCAATGATGAGTCCACTAGTGACCTCTTTAAATGGAGGTACCTCATCCACATGTGATGATCCAGCTCCAGTGGGCAGAGGCCACATTGCTGCCAAGCTTCTCATTGGTCCATCACATGAGGTCCCTCGTTCCTCTTGTGGACCTCTTCTGTAGTGCTCTTCTCCACGCCACAGGCATTGATGTGATCTATGACCTCCTGCCACGTAATCCTTTGCTGGGTCACAGGAGGGGTACTTCTGGCCCAAGAGCACTGGTCGGTCGCCATGGTGTTCAATGGTCAATGGTGAGGGATCATGGACATTTTAGTACAAAACCTCTGGCAGGCCAAAGGTTGCAGGTCCCCGTACTAGAGATAGACATCCTTTATCATCATTGTTGTTCATATTAGCCTTGAAATCCTCCCGAAGAAAATTCGAATGTCGCCCCAAGTGGAAATCATGGTGATGCATAGTCTCTTAAGTGGTGCTTCTTTTTCATAGAGATGTGAATGTATCACCTTAACGAACATGCTTATTCTGCAATACCTTACATTCCATTCTTCTGTTTTAACTGCTCTGACTGTTGATGACACATGCTACAGCTTACTTGGGCCCCGATTACCCTCAAAATGATGCAAGGCGGAGCCTTCCCCACCACTAAGAGGGCCTCTTATCTAAATGGTGAGCACAGATAAAGGTCGTTTTTGAAGTGTTTACATGCTTTGGGGCTTGCTGGAATATCTGCCTGGTTTGTTCTTTCAGTTGTGCATGGTTAGTTCATATCTTGTTTCCCTGTGTATTGGTAGTGTCATACGCCTTCCATTATCATTCTTCTCTGATTTCCCAAAACTACTGTTTACATTTTAGGGTTCTAGTTAAAATGTGTCAAAGGCGTCTCATGGCCCCTGGATCTCTATTGTCCCTGTGCAGTAGACATCTGCTATGAACGCTAACATCAAACTAACACGGAAAGCATCAGTTACAATTTGTTTTAATGTATTTATTTGTTTATTTAATGTGGTTTAGTTTTCACATAAGACTTTACACATAAAAAGAAATAAAAAGTTAGCAAGAAACAATGAGTATAGAATGAGTACGAGAGTAAGTTAAAATAACAACATCAACATTAAATTGCATTACTCTTTGTTCCATAATCGTGTTCAGCATCAATTCAAAATTCATTGTTCTTGCTCACATTAAGGGGGTAATTCATAGATTTCAGCGCAGAGGCAGTGCATGCGAGCAGCACAGAGAGAGAGTGTGCTTACCCCCTCCCCATGTCCTGCAGGCAGCTCACACCACAGGGGACTACCCTACAACCCTCCCCATGCCCTGCCTGCAGCCCACACCACAGGGGACTACCCTACAACCCTCACAATGCCCTGCAGTCAGCCCACATGGGACCATGCACTTGTGAGCACACTTGTGAGGCCCAACTCATGTCCCCCTGCACCCTCACCCACCCAGCATTGACGGACACCTGCCATCAGGCCCCGACTCATGTCGCCCTGTACCACCACCCACCCAGCAGTGGCGGGCACATGCCAGCAGGCCCCGACTCAGGTCCCCCTGCACCCCAAACACCGAGCATTGGCGGGCACCTGCCAGCAGGCCGCGACTCATGTCCCCCTGCACTCCCACCCACCCAGCAGTGACGGGCACCTGCCAGCAGTCCCCGACTCATGCCCCTCTGCACCCCCACCCACCCAGCATTGATGGGCACCTACCAGCAGGTCCCGACTCATGTCCCCTGAACCCCCACCCACCCAGCAGTGGTGGGCACCTGTCACCAGGCCCCGACTCATGTCCCCCCCAACACGTCATCACGATCCACACTCTTGGCCCTTATAGCCACACAAATCCCACCCCACGCCACCCCAGTCCAAACACCCAACCAAGTATTCCATCCACCCTCCATTGAAATTCCAATGTCATGATAGATCCCAAAAGGCAGGTATGCACATCAATACATGTCCATCTCACACACACACAATGGGTGCAAGTGAATGAGAAAACCCACATCGTGACATGCATGAAACCAATTAGAGAATACCACACAAATGAAGTATGAAACCAAAATGTACTAAATACAAAATCAAGAGAATGAAAGAAAATCACACAATAATAGAAATATTAAACAAAAGGCTGCATGTCCAAAATGAATGAAAAAATATATGAATGCAGAATCCAAATAAATCCAAAAGTAAAAGGCTCCAAAGTGTTTGTCTATCAAACCAAATCCAAAGATAAACAAAAAGAAAACCATTGTTCCATGGGTAAAAAAAAATCTATCAAGTCAAATCCAGTCCAGAACTATGTGCAATGTAAAAATCCAGGGTCCATGAGCCCAACAATCCAAAGGAAACCTACAAAATACCCTACCTAACTAATAACTATATACAAAAAGCTGTGGCATAGTGCATGCGCCCCAAATGAAAGAAAAATATAAAGGAAACCTAACACTAATTAACTATATACAATGGCGGCGGGCAAGTCCTACAGCTCACTTGTTGATTTGCCGGGCCAGGGCATCATCAAACTCCTGTTCAACGTCATGTAGGCGGGCCTGTTCCCTGGCCCTGAGGTCTTGCAGGGATAATGTCATGTCCAGCTCCAACTCCCTGCTAATTCCCTCAAGGCACTCAGCCCGCCTCAGCGCACTGCGCATGGAGTTCTCTGCCCTGGCCACAGTGAGCCGTGCCTCTTCCGCCCGTTGCCACTCCGCATCTATTTGCTGGTCCAACCGCTGCCATATGGAAGACACTCCCAATCCAGGGTCCTCCTGTCCTACGGCCGATGCCTGCCCCTCTGATGTTGATGGTCCCGAGCCATCATCGCTCCCACCTTGAGGCTGCTGCTGCCGTGCATGTGCCCTGCCTGTTGATGCCTGCACGTCCTCCTCCTGCTGGGGTCCAGTTGTTGGGGTGGCCACCCCTGCTGGCCCTCCGACTCCCGACTGTGGCTGGGATGTGTCCTCCACCAGCTTGGCCGCTGGGTCAGAGGCAGCTCCACAGGGTACCCAGGTGATACTTGGGCTGGAAGATGGTACGGAGGACGAGTGGCGCATAGGGGGTTCAGTTGAGTAGGGGGTCGGTCAAGGTCCAGCAGACAGAGGAACCCAGCACTGGTGACCCGTCCTAGTAGGATGACGCGGTCAATGAGGCATCCCAAATAACATGCAGAGTCAGAGTTCAGGAAAACCCTGCACGTCATCCCGGATGCCACGTTGACGCAACGTCACCCCAGCCAGGACAGGCTCAACACAGTCCCAGATTGACACGTCCGCAGGGAGAGGAAGGCCAGTTGTTTTTTGAGCATCCCCTCCCTGAGAACGGGTCTGGACGAAGGCATCCCTGCTGGTGCGGGATGATGCAGTCACAGGATCAGGGACAGGATTACACACAGGCACCTCCGCAGCGGCCTGTGCTGTCTCCTGTCCCTGCCCCTGGACTGCACCACAAGCACCAGTGGAATCCTGCCCTCCAGACCCCGTGCGTGGCTCTTCCATGGCCTCCACCTCAACCAAACCCCCCACCAACTTGGATGACTCTGTGCCATCTTCCTCCATAGGTCCCTGTGGGGTCTCAGCTGCCCCTTCTGCTGCCGACGAGTTCACCTCTGACCTCGGCCTCTTGGACCTACCCTCGGAAGCTGTGGCCATGGACCCGGCACCAGACTCCTCACTCCCCGATGAGATGACAACCTGGGAAGGGAGCTGGGCATTGCGTCTGCAGCTGGCGGTGCGATCCCTGCCGCTGTGCTCCATAGCACCATCTCCGCCCTCTTCATCAGTTGACGCTGTAGACAGGGAGAGACAGAACACAGGCATCAGGGCACTGTACAATGGTCTGATACACACATGACAGTTGCACATGAGTGGCAGTGTAAAACTCACACATGGCATCACACTCCCCAACACACATATCATTTAAACTCACACACATGTGCAAATCAACAGGAATGTTGCAGCAGGCAGCACCATCCATACACCTGCAACAGCATGAGCATCCAAAGTTTAGCCTGATGTCACATGCAACACGGGGAGTGCAGAACACATGCACACACGCCACCAGACATACATGCATCTGTACATCCCCACCACCTGTCGCAGTGATATCATCTCCATCCATGTCACATCTGCCAATCAGCCTCCTACATGTCAGTGGCACATGCATCCATGGTGTATCACAGTGGCACACTAGTCAAATACACATACATGCACATGTACATTGTGCAGATACATGAAGGTGGAACCAGCATCCATGTGTCACACCACAACCATGCCACAGTACATACACAGAAATGTAAACATGTGTGCACCCACACATGCATTTGGCCACCATGCATTTGAACACATACACCATTGATGTGCCTCACACATGACTGGACTCACATGCGGCAGGCTCATGTCCCTGTACATACACATCCATACATGGGCCTACCAAGACATATGTCCAACCTGTACACTCCTGGCACACCTCGACATGCACAGCGTCCAATCAGTAGGCATGGTCACTTACCGCTCGACTCCAGATGGGTCTGCCTCTGAAGGATATGGCGGTGGAGCGCTGGGTTTATGCGTTCCAGGACCCTCATCTGGATGTTGTTAAGGTAGACCCGGCACCCCACAGCATGCTTTCCCTTCAAGAGGTGCCAGGCCTTGCTGAGGGCCCTGGACATGAAGTCCTCCCAGCGCTTCTGGACGTGTTGAATGTCACGGGCTGCCACCCCCTCAATGTTGATGGCAGCCACGATGTCTGTCCAGATCCTCTTCCGTCCTTCATTGTCAAAGCGTGAACTTCCATAGAGGGCATCATAATGCCCCAGGACTTGACTGCGGCACTGAAGCTGGTAGCCCTCTGCCTCTCTGGCTGGGGGTTGCAGGTGGTCTCCAATGGTCTTTCCCTCGACATGGCAACCCCAAGGCATGTGGGGGTGGGCAACTGGGTCCTGGGGCTGGGCTGTGGAGTGATGGAATACCAGACGGGAGTTTTCTGTTCCAGCAGGAGTGGTCACAGCAACTGGACCCGTGCAGGCACCAAACAGCAGGGCACGTGGCCAGCAAGCAGGCAGGCAGCAGCAGATGACAGGTGGGAGCGTGCTCGGGGCTCTGGGGGGCAGGAAAATGGCCTTCTGGGCAGGAGCGTGGTCTTCCGTGTGTTGTTGCGTGGCCAGCTTGATATGGAGTGATTTGGCACGTGAAAAAAGTGCATGTCAGCGTGTAATTCGAGGAAAGGCCCTTAGCACGTAAGCGCGTCTGTGACGTAACGCGCGCGGCAGTTTCCCTCCACACGGGTGCATGTTGATTGTACATGTGCAAAAACTTCACATCCGGGTGTCACTGCATGTAATTGGAGGAAAGGCCCTTAGCGCGTGCATGCGTAAGTGACGTCGCACGTGTGGGCTGGGTTAAAAGGTACGCGTAGGCGTTACTTGTGCAGAGGATTTTGCTTTCCTGAGACTCGCACATTGGAAGCTGACCCGAAGTGCACTGAAAACGCATCCGCTTTCACCCTTGCGGCGTTGAGCCCGGTAGGAGTAGAGGGCGACGGCTGTTGTGCGGCTCTTTGGCGCTGACGGCGTGACCAGTGAACGGGAGACTGTTTCTTCATTTATTTGTAATCTGTTTCTCCCTGCGGAGCAGGCGTGGGGTCTGGCGGAGTCTGAGGAGTCAGTGGAATTCCGGACTCCTCTTTGGACTCCACTGCCTCACAATTCAGCTCACCATGCTCTGCTGAAACGATGCGAGTAAACGTCGTCACCGCTGTTGCCAAAGGAAAGACAGCGAGCATATCAATGAAAACACGCGCCCAAAGGAAGCGGGCGCGGGACTCACCGTGCCCTGAATCGGAACGTTCCTGGCTCTCGGCAGAATCTCCTGAGCCTCCCCGGTGGGCGGCCCACGAGGAGTCATGTGGCCTGCTCCGGACCTGGCCGAGTGTGGTCCTGTCCCGAAAGTGGACGACTGACGCAGCTGGCATCGAAACGGACTCCAATGAACAACATTGAAGTAAGTGCTTGTGTGCCTACACCACCTACACTAGCCCCAGTAATGCTTGACTGTATTGTGCCGAGGGGGGTCTTGGCTGGGGGCTCGAGTCATGAGCTTGTGGTAGACTCATCTGCATCTGCTCTGCGAACTACAGCAAACGCTGCTCTCGTTCTGCCTGTCCAAACATCCTTGTCTGAAAACTGCGCCACGCAAGAGGTTACATCTACCTCTTTGCTAAATAAGAACGCTACCCAAAATGAAGCCCGCGAAAGTACAATAAACACGGCTACAGGTTACGGGCCCAATAAGCCTCCTGACCGTATTTCATCAAGTGACCGGGGTGAACCGTGTCCCGCGAACGATCTGACGCCAGTGTCCACTTGTTTAATTATTGACGACCAACTCCCCAACACGAGCACATGTGTGCTGGACACAACACGCACTATACCACATGAGGAAACAAGCAAAACTGCTTACTGAATGTTTCACACCTGCACGAGGCTGGACTCTCAGTCGACGACGTATGTTTGGAATCTACGTCTGACTCTTCATCCTCGGACTCATCCCTAATGGAGCGCCTTTTTCCAAAAATCAGACGCTTTCCTTTGGGTAGAAAGCGCCAAGCGGGTCACACAACAGAGTCCAATGCCAACGTACCCCAAATCCCAAATATGAAAGATCTTCAGACTATCATCATGTCCTCAACGACTATGTCGTTGGCACCCTTTCTCAAAATGTATGAACATTTGAATGAAAGCCTAAAAGATCTGATAGCCGTAGTCTCCGGCATGAACGCAAAGATTGTGGCTCTTGATAACACGCACATGACCCACATGGACGCAGTGCTAAATACCAATAACAAGGCCGAGCTGGCGATGGGGTCGTTAATGGACTGTAATAAAAATGCCAACTTGGACAGGAAAGTATTGGCAGAAGTGGCAAAACAAGCGCTTAACCTTTTTAAACAAAAGCCAGTAAATTGCCCTCGCAATGGTGCCCTGGCTTTTAGAGGAAACAGGGTTTCTTGTGACCCACACCAGTTGGTACCTGGTCCCTCAAGTTGCTTGCCTGAGGCCTCTTGTGATCTGACTTCGGCGTCCACTGTACTTGCATATAGAAATAACGATGGTTTGCCTGTCACAGCTGAAAAAGCCTTGTCTACACACATTCAAGATTTGCCCTCCTTGGCGTCTGACAAAGTTGTCAGCCAAACAGGAGCCCAAATAATCGACGAAACTCCAAATTTGGCCGGTTCAATCAAAAGCAACCCTATTCATTTCCATTATATTCTCTTGGTAAGTCAAGCAGCAGGAAATCTGGCTCTTTTAGATCCCCAAACAGCTTCCTCCTCGGACCAGATTCAATGCCCTGATCTGGTTGGTGAGGAGATTGAACCTGCACATAAAGAGGTGATCAGTGCTGCCTCAGAAGTATTTGACATTTTTAAGTCTTCTAAGAATGCTCCTACAGTTGGATCTAGAGCAAACAATTGTAGAGGCAACAGGCCCAAAAAAATCAAAAAACATGCCCCTGAAAAAAAACGAAACGAGGCAACGATTCTAGGAAATTTCTGAGAAACCTAAAAACAGTCAACGTAACTGTCAACAAAACTTTTATGAAAGAAACAAGTGGTGAGTCAGAACCCCAGACTAAAGAGGTTGTTATCGAGTTAGACCGATCGACTGGTTCAAAAACCAACTCATGTGACATACCTGAAGACTTGCTGAACATGTCAGTATATGATGATGTAGTGGCTGAAGACCTGGGCGGGGTAGAAGAAACAAAACCCTTGCACGGCAGCCCTGCGAAAGTGACCGAGTCTGTCGACAACAACTCTGTTTCCCTGACACCAGCTTGTCCAAAACCGGACACCAATGTTGTTCCTGTTGCAAAATCCTTATGTCCAACTAAGCCTTACTCTCACGCACCACCTCAACTGTCAAACAGAGTTGTAACATTGTGCGATGTCAGTCAGCCTACAACAGCCTCATCAGATGGCTCGGATTGCCAAAAGAAGACGTTCATGACGTTGGATGAAAAACGATGCAAGACGTCAACATTATCCAACAAATCGGCCTGTCAATTTGAAGAGCCCGGCGCTCAGACATCGCTGGACTGTCGTGGAAAGCTGCCGCTGTTTGGGTCTGCCATGTCGGACTCCTCAAACAAATACACAAGAGACCCTCAGCCACCTATGTCCCTGCAGCCAAAGTCAAACGGGAGTCCACCAACATGACCAATAACCAGAAAGAATCCGCCAAACGACTCCAATAAGGTCAATCAATCTAAAAAAAATGAACCGTTGCTCCATCAAGTGCTCTTGGAACGTATCGACTCTGCAGACGATCTAATTATGAATCGTCACAACGTTTTGTGGCTATGCCATCTTGTACCAAGCCTTAGAGCAATTGAATCTGGAGACCTAAAAATCATGGAATTCTTCAATGACACCAAAAACGACGCAGTCATTCTACACGTTCAGTCCAAACTCATAGTTGACACACTTCTTCAAGCTGGCCCGGTGCTATTGTCGTTGGGTTTTGACATTTCCCTAGCCCCGTCTCGTGGTTCAACTAGTGGAATGAAAGAAGTGCTTAATATGGCAGACGATAGCGAAAACAACCAAGCACACATGTCGAAGATGAGTGAACTTGCCAAATCAACTTCCCTCGCAAATTTACAATGTTCTGCACCTAACAACTGGAAGATACCGTTTGAGGCAAGTAGTAATAATCGCATATGGATAACAATCCAAGGAGCAAACCCAGCATCCTCAAAAGCAGATTCGATCGAGCATTGCTTGCCGCAAACAGTGAATGGAAATGGGTTGCTGAAACTCTAAACAATGAACAGTCATGTTAACGCCAGGCCCCTATTCCATGTAAAAATTACACATTAGGATCCTGGAACACCAGGGGTTTCAGCCACTTGTTTAACACTGCTTGGACTGCTGATTTGGATCTTGTTTGCCTACAGGAGACGTGGCTGTGTGAAAGACCAATTTTGGAGGGGTTTGAAATCGCCTAAAACCCTGCAATTAAACAGACCAAGGGTTGACCTATGGCTGGTCTCAGAGCTCCGAATATTGAGTTTTGCCAATATCTCCCCCTTTATCCAAGTGGTAAAGGTTGGTATTGGAGGGGCAGCCGATGGCGTGGCTTCAAATCTTTGTATTATTAATCTCTACTGGAACCATGGGGCCACCAATGCTAAATACTTCATAGATGAGGTTACATTGGCGTTTGATGACCTCATGGAAACCGGCCTGCAACATGACCTGATCATCTGTGGCGATCTTAACATTGACTGTATTAGCCATTTAAATGTACCTGGCCACAAGAAGCGATTCAACAACATGGAGCATCAACTGACAACTCAGTGGTGCCTGGAAATGGAGCTACGTGAGCTGACGATGCTAAATGGCCAAACTCCGGGAGACATTCCGGCTGCTCCGACCTGGAGAAGAGGGGAACAAAGTTCCACACTTGATTATATTCTCGTATCTGGAAAGATCCATATGAGAACCAATAGTTTTGCTGTCACAAAAATGCACCACAGCGACCACGATATGGTGGTTCTTAAATTTGCTTTAACCGTCCTACCTTCACAGGATAGATGGGCTTACTCAGTTAGAACAGGAACCGGCCGGATTTGATTAAATCTTGTCTCTAGTGAGGTGAGTCACATCTTGACGGGCTTCCAGTCCTCTGAATCCCTGGAGTATGATCATCTTCTGACGCAATATCAAGAAGGGAAGAACAAACTAAGAAATACCCAATTTACACCTAAACATAAATTCGATCTTGAGGTGCAACAACGAAAACGCCTTCTACGCTGGCAGCTGAGAACGATACGGAAACAACCTCCCATAGATGTCAGCTTTCAAGCACGGAAGTGCAAACAGGGCTATAAGAACTGGCTCAAGTCTCAGAAGGCCATCATGCTGCAAAACGACGCAGGGCTTATGCTGTCAAAAATGGAGAGCTCTAACTCAGATGATTATTGGAGACTTATAAATGACAATCTTGCTCCACAACATGCCCTTCAGGCCAACCTGGTGCTTGAGTCCGAGTGGATAGCCTTTTATGCTGATCTCTTTCATAAGGGTAACCACACTTACGATTATGAACCCTCAAACCTATCACACTGGGATCTCGCATTTGAATATGAGGACATCCTGAAAGTCATTAAAAACGTGCACGACTCCAGAGCACCAGGCCCAGACGGGCTAACAAACTTTACGATGAAGCACCAGCCAGAAGAATGGGCTGCCTTCTGTGTTTTGCTGTTTAACAGGATCATTGAGTGCTGTAAGACCCCGATCTCATGGAAATCTGGGGTGATTATTCCAATATTTAAAAAAGGAGATCGCAGAAACCCTAAGAACTACAGACCAATCGCACTCCTTGATGTGCTGGGAAAGGTGTACGCCACCCTTCTCCAACAAAAACTTCTGGAGTGGTCTACAAATAGCCATCGGGTAGATCCAAGACAGACAGGTTTTGTTAAGGGTGTTGGCTGCTGCTTTAATCTCCTTTTGTTAAATCTACTGAAGATGGAAGCCTTCCGATCAAACTCTAAGATCTATCTTGCGCTGGTAGATTTATCCCAGGCGTTTGATAGTGTAAACAGAGAGCTACTATGGGGAAAAATGGTCAATTGGAACTGTCCGTCTAGCCTGTTGGCTGCCATCCGAGAACTTCACACAAACACCTCAATCAGAGTTCGACTGGACCAAAAGGGCAACTTATCAGCTCCCATTATCACCTCTAGGGGCGTAAAACAAGGCTGCCCTCTAGCAGCAAGTATATTCAACCTGTTTATATCAGACATCAAAGACGCCTTCGATGGTTTACGCACGTTTCCACCCAAAATCCATGGTTCTCATGTTGATTCTCTAGTTTACGTGGATGACATCATTCTGTTAGACTCAACACCCATTGGTCTACAACGTAAAATAATTGCAGTGGAAACATATCTAACAGAGAACGGCCTGAACATCAACAGGGGGAAATGCAAAATCATCGTCTTCGAAAAGCTGCAAGGCTCGAAAACAAACCGGCAGAAATTTAAATGGTATCTGGACAAAGAACCCATTGAGCGTGTGCCAAACACCTGCTACTTAGGAATGCGAATAAGTGCAAGTAGAAACGACGCACCATGGGTTGAAGCAGTAAAGAGAAAATGCCGACAACTGGCACGTTAAGCGTCTCTAGAAAACAAAAAATTTGGAAAATTTTCCCTAAAACCAACGCTAAACTTCTTCCAGCAGAAGGTGGTTCCCTCACTGATCTATGCCGGTGAAAATGCTTTCGGCTGCGGAAATGAAGTGTGGAACTCGCTCGAAAACATTTTCTGGTCTAAAGTTCTACACCTTCCCAAAGGTACTTCTACGGTCTGTGTTAGATATGAGCTTGGGTACATCTCTATACAAACGAGGGTTGCCTGGAATCTCCCAAATCTTTTCAGGAAATTAAAACTAACGAATCCGATGACACAAATTGTAATAATTCATAATCCAGAGACCGAGAAAGCTCCCACAATCCTATATAAATGGAATGAGCTATGTCATGAGGTTCTTACCTCATATGACATCACAAAACAAACGCTGCTCGAAAACCCTGATGCTGCTAAATTGAAGCTGTGTGGAAATGACTGAACTAACACCTGTAACCAAAGAGTAACATCTAGGTCTATGCAAGAAGCTCCTGGTGAGGCGAGAGCCTATGGCTGCGTGCCGGCATACTTGTCTTGCTTCCCGGACCAGTGGATGCGATCCTTATACTTGCAGTTCAGGCTTAATGTTCTGCCGACCAAGGAACGGCTCTGCTATTGGTCCCATTCATCTGATTCAGACCTTACGTGTCACTTTTGCAACACCTCGAACGGAAATCTCAAACATCTGTCAATGTCATGCCCCGGTTTAGAGCATGAAAGAAACAGCATTTTCGGCACAGTCACAAAGAACTACCAATTCCTAATTCGAGACGATTGGTGGAAAGCCCTGTTTGACGGGTCTAATAGACCTGTGTTGTATGCTTTGGTTTCCTTTCTTCAGGCGGTAAAAGAGCGTCTAGATGCTACGTTGGCTGATCAGATGGGCAAGACGGTTTGAAGTCTGGTCTTGTTGATGTGTGCGGTGTCCAAACACATGTGTTAAGACTCCAAGAGATGTGGGTTGTTGTTTGTCTTAAAAGAACTGTAAATCTGTATTTTTCTTTTTTTAAAGGTTTGCAAAAAAACAAATAAAAATAAAATAAAATTAAAAAAGAAATAAAGGTACGCGTAGGACACCATTTTCTTGTACGTGCTTTTTGTGGAGAGCAAGCGGGTGATCCTTATACTTCTTGTCAGTTCACACGCGATTACTTCATAACAGTTCCAGTTCGTACTCCTTGTATACTCAGACAGCGTTCAATTCTTAATTTGGCGGGGGTGTTGCCAACATGCACACGTGCATCTTCTTCACGTTCTTTTTCCAGGCAGACAGTGAATCGCGCATGTATTTTTCAACTGTGGTTGCCCCTGTGTGTCGCGTACCCATTCAGAGGTCATTGTAGCCTGCGTGTACCATGCATACGCTTCTTTTTGTGTTTCTGGGTGCCACAGCGTAGTGCGGGTTCTTTATTCCACACACGTGGGCTACCAAGGGTCGCGTGCACATTAAATTTTGTTTTTTGGGGTGCCTGAGCATTGTGTGACCCGTCATCTTCCCCCAGGGGTCACAGACAGCCTTGCTAGAGCACTAGGGTACGTATTCCATCTAGTACCCTGACCCTTTCACCCCAATTGCCCAGGACAATTGTTTACTGCACCTCCCATTCGCACAAGAACATTAGTGCCATGGTTGGGAGGCGACCAAGCGGTAAGGGAGGCAAAGGTGGCCGACCTCCAAGAGGTGGACGCGGTATGGGACGTAGCCAGGATGTTCAGGGTGGCCCAAGAGGCCAATGTGTGGAGGACCAATCAGGGACACCTATTCCCCCCCAATGGGTCGGGGAGATGCAGCTGACACCATCCCAGCTCAGGCCTTGTTAACCCGCCCCATATTGTCAACCGAACCGGCACAGGATGACTCCCAGGCTGACCTCCGTGTCACCAAGTCAAAGCCACGTGTGGCGGTGAAAGTTGCTGTCACCGGGCCCCGTGGATCATCTGATGCCCCAAGTAACCACCGTGAGGAGGCTGCAGGGGCAGCTGCAGCTCAATCCACCCCAGCCCCGAGTCTCCCAGCCGGGACAGTGTTGGTCCAAGTCCATCCCACCGAGGTTGGTCCTGCCAACATCACCCAGCAGCCAAAGCCTGCAGTGAGACCTTTGGCCATCGTGCCTTTGGCTACTTCCAGTGGCCAGTCCACCTGCGCTTCAGCCCCTGCCAACCTGAGCGGCATAAGCCACTCAGGGTCCGCACCACCTCCCAAGAGGAAGAAGAGTGCTCTTGCGCTACAGGCTGGGACCCCGGACACGGCTCCCCCCTCCGGCACGTCAAGGAAGCGTAGTCTCAATGATGTGGAACTAGACGCACTTGTGGGCTACGTGCCGGCCCATGGCCGCGAAATGCTGGTGACTGCAGGGTGCAAAACTACGACTACTCAACGTTGGCCCACTGGCAGTGCATCGCGGATCAGATTAGTGCCCTTGGATTTGTCAGGCACACAGCTGATGATTGCTCTAAGCTGTGGAATTACCTTAAACGCAGAGCAAAGAATAAGCTGGCTTCCAATCATGCCTCTACACTGGTGACTGGCAGTGGGTCTCCACCAGAGGAGGAAGTACTCACAGTACATGAGTCATGGGTGTTCAAGTATTGCTTGAGGCTTCATCACAGAGGATCAGATCCAAGGGATGGGAGACCTACCAGATCTTGAGGCAATGTCTGGTGAGTGGCCATGCATGTGTGTGCAAACCATGTGTATGCTGCGAAGGGTGATGTGTTCTGATTGAGTGCCAGGTGAGGCTGTGTAGTTATGACTGATATGGGTCACCCATGTGGTGGCTCCAAACCATAGCCCGGCCCTGGGTTTGGGTTTTCAAGTAACCCTTCTGACCGCAGTTGACAATTTGCACCTGATTACTGCACTTGCCCTTCAACTGCCATCTTGCCACAACATTGTTCATACTGTTTCCCTGTTCATTCTGCCTGATTGATGAAATCCTTTGCATGTTTACCACACATTTTTGTGCCCTGCTGCCCCAAATGTAACATACTTCAGACATAGATTACACCCCACAATGGCCCACATATGTGTCCTTATTATGGGAATGATTTCATCAATCAGGCTGATTGAGTAATGTGCACCTACACATGGCCTGCACACAATCACTTTGGGGCCCTGTTTGAATGTTCAACATGACAATTGTCTTCTGTCATGTCGAAGTGACCAACCATATATGTATCCATGTGCCTGCCATCACTGCATTAGTGAACACTGGCTTTGTTGCAGCGTGTGGCATATGCGTGTTTTGTCACACTATTTTGCATGTTTGATTTCATGATGTCCATCTCACATGGATGGGTGACAGTACTGATTTGCTACCATCTGGGTGTCCTTGTCAAATATGACATGGCTATGGTACATGCCATTGTATGCTAGCATGTGTCATGTATGTGGATTGTCCATGCCGCTCACAGGCTATTGTCTGATGCCAGTGCTATCCAGCATGCAGCACATGTGTTGCTTTTCCATCTTGGAGTCCTCAGTGTCTGCTTTTTTCCTCCCCTTCCAAATCATTGCCAGTGCATGCATGCCGGAGTTATTGTCATGTGTGACATGTGTCATTTATGTACTGGATGTCTGCCTCGTCATGCCTATGTGTGTGGGCCATGGTGCTCATGCCTGTTTTCTTTACTTTTCTATTATGTTTTTGCAGATGATGAGGCACTAGATGCTGTTGAGGAGGAGATGGTGCAGCGGCAGGAGTTCTCACAGCCACAACCAGGCACCAGTGGAGGAGGTGGGGTGGTGGTGGGTGAAAACCTATTACTCCTACAGACCATACTGTCCACGGGAGTCTCTGGGTACACCTCCGGAGACCTCCATGAATCAGGTGCTGAATCAGACATTGAGACACATGTCCCGTCGCAGGTGAGTGTTTCTGGCAGGAATGTTGTTCTGTCCAACCCACCTGCACCGGGGATAGACCCCTCTATGGGACATTCAGTGTTGGAAAGTCCACCTGTGGCGGTTACGGATGCAGGGTCACACTCCACAATATTTGCTCCTGTTCCTGGGTCAGCAGATCAAAGGAGGAATGCAGTCCTGCAGCCTCAGGCAGTGCCAGCACAGCAAGGTGCACATCACCTTGCCCCAAACAGGTGTGGTGCCCGCCAACACGGTGGCCGTGCACCCCCAGGCAATACTGTGTGGGAGAACTCTATGTACACTATAGCAGCATAACAGGGGGCATTGTGTGAGATGATGGCTCAGGCCATGGATATGGTGGACACTTCTATTCTCCCCCCGAAAGGCAGGTGCAGCTCCAGCAGCAGGCAACAGAGTTAATTTGCCACTTCCCTCAAAGGAGGACATTTTGGCATCCAACAGGGACCGACGGGCTGGACTGGACACTCTGCGCAAAGCCATATCTGCAGAGTCACAGGCCCACAGGGATGCCCTGAGGTTAGAACACAGGTCCATCAGAGATACTCTGGGTGAACTTGAGGTGTCCCATAGTACAAGTTCAGAACAGCAGCTGGAGCAGCTGACACGCACACTCTCAGCTGAGCTCCAGGCAATCCGTGAGCAGATCTGGGCATCACGCGAGGCTTTGCAGGCAGAAATGCGTGCTACACGTGAGGTGCTGCATGGGGATCTCCGTACCATCATCCTGCAGGATCAAACCTTTCAGACCCGCATGCTTGCTGCCATGGAGGAGCATGCCAGGGCTTTGCGTGGTCTGCCTCCCATATCATGCCCACCTTCTGATGTACCACCAGAGGGTGATGTCATCGATGGCAGTTCTCCCACTGTAGGGTAGCCGTGCAGGCCATGAGCCCATGGAGGGTTTTTTTTCTCAACATCCACTCATGTGGGTGTTGGGGTGCACCCTGTACCTCGTCCGTCCTGGGTGGCCTCCTCCCACACCCCCCCCCCGGTCCACACATTTTCATTTTTGATTTTTGATTTTTGATTTTTATTTTTTTAGTTTATTTCGCATTTCATACCGATTTGCTAAATGAAATTACTATTTAATTCATTTATCTTTATTTCTTCTTCTTTTTTATATTTTTTATTTTCATTTTATTTTGATTCTTGATTTGTTATTTTGATTTTCACACATTTATTTTTATTTGGTTATGCTTCTGATTTTTACTTTATTATTGTATTTGCTTCTTTTACTTTATATTTACTTTAGCTTTCTCTATATTTGATTTGCATTTACATTTTTGTTCATAACCATTTTCTTTCAGATTGTGAAATAATGTTACAGTGTGTTGCTTTGTGTGGCTCCCGTAGGCATCCACTGTGTATTCCAGCTGGGCACATGCAGGCTTGTCCTATCTTTGGGTTATAAACTTGGGTTCCTGACACACACCCCTCCTGCTTCCCCTTTCCATGGGCTCATAAAGGGTGTGACCAAGTGACAGTAACTTACACAGAGGCATTGTGCTCTCATAACTTGTGTGGGCAGTCTGTAGTGCAAACTGTGAATACATCCCTAGTGGGGATTGTTGTTCATTTCTCCACTGCAGGGTGGATTTCTGTATGGTTTGACATATAGGACTTTTTGCATGCATACATGTAGCTTCTTCATGTCTTAACCAGCCCGCCAACTTTGCAGATGCAGTTCATGTTGTATGCTGTACACTGCCACATTTGACTACCAGCAACACTCTGCAGTTGGAAGGGGTGGATGTGCTGCCTTAGTCAGGTTGTGACACTTGCACTACTTAAATTTTTACTGTCATATGTTGCCACTCTTGGATCCTGTACTGATGTTTTGTCTTACTGAGTATTTGTTAATGTGTGCTGTTTTTTTTTTCATTGGTGAGAGGCAATTGTCTGTGGGCTGTTTCCATTTGGGGGGGTGCACTTTGTGACACTTGACACTTGTGTCATGTGATGTACATTCATTTGGTTGCTTTCACATTGCATGCCATGCCATGGTGTGTTGGGTAGCTGAGATGGGGTTAGGGAGCAGTTGGGTGACATGCCACTATTTTTTTGTAGTGTTTTACACGGGTGTAGTCCTTCATGCTGCATGAATGTGTGCCTTTTACTGACACAGAATTGGGTGTGTTTAAGTAGCTAGGGATGCACACAATGTAGCACTTCCAGGTGAACAATCTCAGGGTGGTATGGTTGTGGCAGTTGACTGACCCTTTTGTCAGCTGGTATATGCCAGGCCTGTGTGCTCTCCGAAGGGGTGGGATTTTAGGTGAAGAAATTTGCTACAAGCTGGGTACGGGCTGCCTCACCACGTCCCCTTTCACTTCCCATGCGCAACGGCCGTGCATGTGGTTGTGGATGTGGGGGCACCACCATGTCCACCGGCACACCCGCCGGGTTGCAACATTGTGCAGGACACATGCTGCCACTATGATCCTGCACACTACTGGTGGCGCATATAGCAGCTGCCCACCAGAGCAGTCAAGGGGGCGAAAGCGTGACTTCAGCACTCCAAATGTGCGCTCCACTATGCCCCGGGTTGCAATATGGGCTGTGTTGCATCTTAACCCCGGGTGGTGTTGTGGGTTTCCGTATTGGCGTCATCATGTAGGGTCTCAGAGGGTAGGCACTGTCCCGTGGGGAGGTGATAATGGTTGTCATTAGTGGGGTTTTCCCATTTCTCAGTGTCTGACATGCATGCATGTACAGAGGCATTTATACTCACCAATTAGCCATGTGTCGCCATGCCGCCCAGCTTCCAGGTCCCGGTTTAGGGCTGACATTCAGAATATGAAACTATCATGGCTGGACCCCGGATAGTTTGCATATACTCAGGTGATGATTCCCTTGGCATCACATTCAACCTGCACGTTGATGGAATGCCAGTGCTTGCTGTTTCGATAGATGTGCTCAGTGGCCCTGGGAGGACGTCGAGCCACATGGGTGCAATCAATGGCACCTAGCACTTATGGGAAGTGTGCCACCCCGTAAAAGTTCTGGATGACAGCCTGCCTTTCTGGAGGTGTTCTGGGCATGTATATGTGCCTGCAGACTGAGGGGCATGCAGTCATGATGGCCAAAACCTGGTGTAGGCAGCGTGACTGCGTGGCCTGTGAGATACCCCCGACTATGACACTTGTCCGCTGAAATGACCCAGTAGCCAAGAAGTGCAATACATTGAGCAAACTTTCCAAGGGGCTCAGTGCTTGGGCGCACAGGGTGGGTGATGTGAGGTCATCCTCCCACTCCCTGAACAGTTCTTGGATTATTTGTGGTGGAAACCTGTACCTCCCATACACCTGGTCATTAGGCATCCCAAAAAGGCTGGTCCTGGGGAAAAAAATGTGGGGCCTGGCTATCCTCCTCCTTCTGTGGTTTCCCACGACCACTGCTGCGAGGAACGGTATATTCATCATAGCGTATGAGCTTGTTTGTTGTTTGCGCACCCTTTTATGGTGCGCGAGGCCGCTTACGCCTGTTTCCTGCTGCCGTACGTGATTCCGGATTAGCGCATCTTTTTTGGCGCACAGGTTTCCCCTGTTCGATTCCATGAATATGTGTTGTTACCACACGTGTGAACGTTGCAAGCATTTACGTCCGCTACTTCCCCGTAACGCCCACATTTTCACATGTTGTTCCCCATTCCGCGTGTTATGACCCGTGTTCTGCCCACTTTTCATGTGTGCGCTACACTATGTGCGCTTTCCCTGTACGCGTCGTGCATGCCGTTTAGTAACATGTGTGCCAGTGTGCGCCACCCAGGGATTTGGCGCACATCCCAGGTTTTACACTCGCAGCGCATTCCATGCCGATTTAGCATATGTGCACTGCGATTTTCACGCTTGCGCTCCCCTTTTCGGCGCACATTTATTCCATGAAAAATAATAATCAAGATTAAAACACATGGCCCATATCATTAAGCACTTAAAAGAAAGAAAAACGCATAAATAAAAGAAAGAAAATATCAACTATATCAGTTAATAATAGTCCTCATAGTAGTACTAATCTTAGAAAAAAGTGGGGAGAATGTGAAAGGTGAAAGGAAGATTTCTTTCTCATGCTACATTGTATTTCATTACGTTTCCTTTCACTCCACACGCCACACTCCTGTCACTTAACAGCACCCTGATGTGTTTTATTGTTTACATACTTAAATCTATACACAAACGTAAAATACCATGGGCCTGATTCTCAAATCCCATTGAAAAACGGTTTGTGACTCATGCCGTATGTCTCATAAGACAACAAAAGAAAGGATAATGGGAGCATTTCTATTGGTACCTTTTCTAACCGACATCACGTAGCCTGACTGCACAACATGGCTAGGCTCGTCATTTCTATGTCATATGTTCTTCATGCCAGCATCCTTTAGAAGAGGTCAATTACAATTTACATTATCCTGCTATTTTTTATATTTGCAATACTGAAATGTGCCGTTTGAGGCTGTTCTTTTTTGAGCAAAATCAGTTAACATTATGGGGTTACCCTGGAGCAATCGCGCACTTAGAAAGCTATCAAAATATGCAATCGGACACCACTCAAGCTCATTTTGGATGTCACTTTGAGAACCGCCTTGTGTAGATTTGGCACTTTGGTCCTCTGATTCCGTTCGATGACAGGGACTATGATATTGATTGTAAAAAGTATTCTTAATCTATGAAACGGCTTGTAAAGTGTATACAAATGAGCTATCTAGTTTATACCGTCCCATTTACAGTGTGTGGAAGCTTTTGAAATTTCAAGCATGAACAAAGTGGTAGTAACTTAGGACAACGGTTTAAGCTGGATGTTGAGCCCCACTCTCTATGATTCCATTGTAACATGTCATAGTTATCTGTAACAATGAGTCCCATCTTGAGTTATGGGCCAGTTTCCACAACCTCGTTTCTCTATCTCTTCTGTGGGGATGTTGTGTAAAATTGTATGGTGTTCTTTCGAGATATTATGATCTATCATGTTCCATCTTCTCCTGTAACTGCATGTTGGGAGGGGCGAGGAAGAGGAGCAAGTCATACAAAACGATGCTATCCGCCTGGTAAAAAACCTAACTCGCAACACACACACATCGCAAATAAGGAAGGAAGTACACTGGCTGCCTGTGGCAGACCTTGTACAGTCCATGATACTTATACTGGCCCATAAATGTATTCATGATACTGCACCCACCTATCTCTCAGACTAGCCAAATACGAACCAAGTAGAACATGAAGATGTTCAGGTACCAGGCTTCTTGCTTGTCTCAAAACAAGACGGGCCTTGGGCAATGACAGTTCTTTCGTCACTTTGGGCCCAAGGCATGGAACACTCTATTGAACTTTCAGCAAGAGCTTAATTCATGCCAATTTGGAAAATGTTTGAAGATGTTTTTGTTCACATAGTTGCTGCTCTAAGTCTTCGTGCCTCTGCTTGTCCTGTGATTTATGTTTTGTCTTCTGTCTTTGTGTATGCCATGATGCCTGCAGGACTTGGCGCCTTACAAATAAAACATAAATACGTAAAATAAATAAATGTTCCCAGAAATCCTAATCTCACCAAATGGGGCAAAATGTCTGAAAATCATTCAACTAGACCCCAGCTATACTAATGCGACAAGCTATATGATAAGTTATAAGAAACAGGCAGTTATGTGACAGAGAATTCCTTTAAGGCAGGGGGTAGAGGACTTTGTAAAAGTTTGAGAAGACATCTGACACCTACTCCTGAGGAGCAACACTTCCTTTCAAGAAAGTTGGCCTTACAATCGGTCATCGACAGCACCCTTTGTTCTCCTTAGCAGACAATATATGACAAAATAGAAATAGGACCTCATCAGGCCATGCACAAACGTACCCCAGCATTAAAACCCATTGCTAGGAAACTGTGGTTTCAACATCTGGAAGAGCTTTCACAATGCTTCAATACACACCCACTAAAACCAATTTTTGAAACAAAATATGAACAAAGACACCTCACACACAAGATGGGCTAACATTGTTTCAAATGCCTTTGCTACTCTGACCTCAAATCAGACACTCAATGCAAATGTAGAAAATGTCCAGAAACGTTGGCACCTTTAGTGTCCACACTCGAACCAGTTTTAATAGAAGTAGAACTGCTGAAATAATAAGAAAACATACTTGTGAAATGAAGAGTTGTATGTAAGAAAGGAAACAACTTTCAAGACATTAAAGGCCTGATTTACACAAGTGCTAAGCACTTTGTAAATCAGGACATAACTAAAGAACATTGTACTCAAATGAGTACGTAAAGTATCTCCCACAACGCATTTTATTCTAAGAATATTTCTGAGGTTTAAAAAAAATCACTTTGAAACTAATGTTAAATTATAAAAATTCATACCAAAACAAATGTTTTATTAATTTTGCAAAATACCTATAAGGCACAGAAAAGGAACAAATACATTCAGCAATAATTTAGAAACACGTTCCTTGTCACCCTGGTTGCCCATGAACTTAAAGAGGCATGCAGTAGGTGGTCTTGAACCCCATATGCCCATTGAACCACAGTGGTTTGCAATATTATTTAAATCAATTACACACAAGAAGTCATATCCATGATCACTTCTAGATATATTGAGTTCTGAATAACAATAAACATGCTAATTACTTGTTTACCATTTCTGAGTCTATAGTTCACAATCTTTACACATCCTTATATGTGAAGTTACATTTTCTAATAATTTTAAAACTTTGCTTTTCCCCATGACACATATACATTCTAGAATCAGTGAACTGGGGTTTGTTTCATATTCCGATTGTAGGTCCATTGATGTGGAACTACTAACATGTGGGTGCAGTTTAAAATAGACTTACAATAGCTTACCTTTGAATTCTTCCGATTTTGAGTTAGAGAAGTAATGTTTTGAATTAGAGTGCACAGACTGTTTGGACCCATCCACCCAATGTGCAATATTTAATTAAATTTGCTCACATTTCCATTTTTTTTTAAATAGCTCTGTGCTTCAGAGAATACACATTGTCAAAGATATCCTAATCAGGCCATGAAAAGAGCACTTTTCAAACAATATCGACTATATCAGTAATTTGAAGCTGTCAGCACGGGGAAATGTTCTCTAATTTACGGCTCGCTCACAACAGAGATTGCACTTTTTGCAAATATAATCTCCATTAACCTTCAATACAAAGCAATCAGTATGTAAATCACCCTAGCAACCACCATATCATATTCTCTTTCCGTGCACAATATTTTGTCAACCGTTCACATTAGGTGCAGGAATTGCATGTTCACTATACATGATCAAGTCTCACTAAAGTTTCAAAATATTGGAAACACTTACGCATTTCCCACAACATATTACATTTTTCCAATCAGTTGCACCACCACAGGTCGAATCAGGGCAATCATTCCAGGGGACTTATCTAATTATATTTGGGGAGTCATCATGCTCACCCTGAATTCATCTTTCATTTCATGGAGCCTGCATAAACCCTTGTGTGAACACTGGGAGTATCAGTCAGCAGGTTTCTCTTGATCCTTTACTTGAAGTCAGGACTGCCTCAGGTTTAGTTGGTTCCTATCCATCATAAAAAAGGCCCAGTTTTCCAAATAGTATAAATGTTCAATTTTCATATAATGGGGGGCAGGTGTTCCTCTTCTCTGCAGCACTTCCCCCTGTCAGCTTCCCCTTTCCTGTGCTAATACAAAAAAGGTAGCAAGCGCCCCTCTCTCGAAAGAACACAGCATGATAACCTGTTCAGTGGTTTTTAACCACTTTGAGAGTTCAAAGCCATCTGCTTTTTGCTCACTGTACCTTTCCCAGATGGGGATACCTTTCCTGTGCTAACACTGTTTTTTAAAGTCGCCAAAATTCTTGATCTATGTTATAATTATGACACACTATGGGCCTCATTACGAGGAATGTGGTAGAGGGATAACAGCGCCGGTAGAGCTGTCGGCCCCGTTATCCCACTAAGGCCCCATTACGAGATCTGCTGGTGGGTGCCGCTAAGGACGTCTGGTAAAACCTGTCCTCCTTAGCGAGACCCATTAGCAAACAAGGATGCTAACAACAGGCCTATCATTAACGGGCCTGTTGTTAGCATCCTCCCCATTCCCATTGAGCCCTATGGGGGCTCAAATGGAAATGGGGATGTACCAGGTCCGTGTTTCTGGAATGGGGAAATACCGGGCCCTCCAAGGTCGGAATGGCCCGGTATTTCCCCATTCCAGGAACCTGGACCCGATACCCGGTATGGGGTAGCCATGCCGTTAAAAACGGTATGGCTACCTCCATACTCGTAATGAGGCCCTATGTCATTGGCCTTGTCTTTCCATGAGCTTACCAAACAGTCAGACACTCCTATTAAATACACCCCCTATCATCCTTGAATGATTTTTATTTCCATGTGTATGATCAGAAAACTGTGGTGGCAAAATTACTCCTAATTCAATATGCCAATTTAAGGAAACCAAGATCCGAATTCATGCTCTGAGGCATATGCATACACATGCAGCTTGGCATATAGCATGTTCAGTCATAATTTCAAAATTATTAATGATTCGTATTCATTAATACAATTGCAGACACGTGGAATTGGGTGTCTGATTGAAGAGGAGTTTGTAATCTTTAAAACACAATTAGTTGCATGTCTCTACATGTTATCATTCAAAAGATATGAATATAATTCACATTTTCCTATGTATTTCTATTCAAGGCACAATATATGCTTATTTAACTCCCATTGAGAAATGCATTGAACTGACATGTTCTGTATTTCATACAAAGGAGGGAAGTTTTCATGCACAGTTTATGGTTCATGACTATGATGGATAACACCTTTCAATAGCCCTTAATCAACCATCTGCAAGATTTCAAGATTTGCTGATTGGCAGATCAAGAGGTGACACTAATGCATTTGCTCCTCATTGAAATGAGGTAACCATCTCTTCACCAACTTCAAATTCTGCTCTCTGGTATGCCAGTTTAGTTTTGTAGGAATATCTCCTGCATGCCTTCCAAAAGTAGGAGCGATCTTCATCTGAGTTGAAATATTACTCAATCTAATGCTGAATTTCTAGCAACAATATTATTCAATCTTGATACAAAATATTACATTTTGCCATGCACATAACAAGGTATGTGTAACCCGGAATACATTCACTTATCAAATAGTTCTGTTCCATTTGAAAATAAATAACATTTTTTATGGTATCAGAGGCATATTTTTGTTCTTTGCATGTCATCTGAAAACATAGCATCTTCCTATCAAATCACATTGAACCCTTATGGTCCTTTTAATTAAGGTAACACAACGTACGATGGATGGGATGGCGAATAACTCTCACTCCAAAAAAGAAGACCGACTCAGGAAGTCGGCAAAACACTCTGTTTTAATGTCAATTATCTAAAACAGGGAGTACAACGGATATCAACAGACGTTGCACAGCATGATCTCAACATATATCATTAAGAATTACACTTCTATAGCAAAAACTCATCATACGTGACATCATACTATGTGACAAACTACAAACAACTACGGGGGATTGTGGTTGGATCAAGGGGAACATCTAAGTATATTTTCTATATGGGATAGGATTGTCATTGGGTCTCTATAGTAAGGTGGGCAACTTATGCCCTCCCTTAGTGCAAGTCATATGCAAGTCATCCTTGACAGTGATTAGAAACACAACACTTCATTGGCTCTCAAACTATAAGGCCCTTTGTTATATGGCCTTCTACAATTGGTTATCACGTGCATGCCCTTCTGGAACATTTGATTCTCTAGCAGCATGTAAGCTGGTAACCCAAGTGCTGGTGGGTGAACATGACCGTACCTCCCCACCCAATTAGCCCATCATCTCTCATCACTCATGCCATCTGCCATTCATATTGTCTTTGAACTTGGCCTTGTAGTAGCTTCTCGTCTCTGGGAATATAGGGGAGGGTGAGCACATTTTTTTCAAGGTTCAGGCTTGCTCACTCTATTCACATCTTGAACTCACGTGAATCGGCCCATTTTGTAGCATTTAATTGTCTTAAATGAAGGACTTGTCTCCCAGGGTGTTCTTTCTTTGCAACTTAACAAGGGATGCCTGAGCTTCTCACGCTTACTTGTTTTTCAAGGACTGATAACCAGTTTTGGCTGCTCTTAATCTTTGACACCAAGCCAAGCAGTTTTCCTTTGGTCCATCTTCGAGCCTCGGTTTATTCTTTGCTGCGACAAACACACAGCTGTCAATCCTCCTTTCTCAATGGGTTGAGCTTACTAAAATTGTGGTAATCCTTCATAGTGCATCACACTCATTTCTCGTGACGTTACCAGCTTCTTCTTTTCATGTTTTCAGACTTCCTCAGGCATCTCTCCGAGGAGACCATCATCCTTTCGGGGATACATCACATTGGGTTTTCTCAGTGAATACTTTGTCTCAAAAGCTTCTCATGATATAGGTATTCTTACTAGTATTGCACATGTCGCAATTTCCGGTTCCAACACATAGGAAGAATAGGGGCAGGACTTCCTGCAGAGGCATTCGGCTGCTCCTCTACAACATGATGACTCATTTAAATCTTCTTACTTTTCAATTTATTTCTTGGTGAATAGGTTTAGTTTACCAGTTTGGTGAATCATATTCCTTACACATTCTAGTCTCTTCACACTTTTAAAGATAGACTCCCATTTTGAACTTGTGCACTTTGCATCTCCTGTTTTCCTTGGCATTGGTAAAATCCTTGGGGTGTATGGTGCTCAGAAGTCTTTGGAATGGTTATAATTTGTGGCACTTTCCCCATTTGTTGAGTGCAATCTCTTAGGTGTGCAGGTGATTACCTGCATTCTGAACATGCACACTTATCATAGCAGTGAATAAGAGGCAGAAATCTTTTACCAGTGTTTCTCACGTAACTTCAAACAATTTCTAAGTAGGTTTTCGTTTTCCCAAAACTAGGCAATCTGCCTCACACATGAAAGAAGCAGCAAATATTGCATCTTTCCAGCTTCATCTTGCTTTAGGGAATTATTCTCAAGTTCCATTCACTACCACAGATCCTACATTAACACGGTCTACATTTCTATCAGCACACAGTACATGAGCTAGGAAGCTTGCTTTCAGTCTGCCAAACTTGCAGGTCAGATATAAAGTTTTGAATCCTGACCAATACACACTGTTTTATTCTAGCTTTAACAACCAATTCCCCCCATAAAACGAGACAAATGTTGCCATGAAGTAACCATCAGAGTAATTGACAAAAGAAACACATGGCAGTGATGAACGCAGAGACATTTTTTCATTCTGAGTTCAATGTGCTATTTTCACTCCTCCATTACTCAATTAATGATATGGTATGATTTGGCATTTATAACGCGCCTGTACAGAAGTGTTTCTAGGAGCGACAAGACAAGAGGGGGGTATAGAGGGAGGACAAAACAAAAATCTTAATAGCCCTTGTGTCAATCAGATTGCGCAAGTGCAGGGAAGTGAAAGGGGAGATATGCCAAGGGGTGGGGGGAGGAGGGAGAAGTGCAGGTAATCAAAAAGTACAGCCAGCGGGTGGCTCAGTGCAGGTAATCAGAAAATGCAACCAACTGGTGGCTCCTAAGTGCAGAGAGGAGGGACTGTGGGGTTACAGATACAGACCACAATTGCTAGGGGAGCCAAAAGGCAGTTTGAGTTGCAACTGGACATGCAGGGACCTGGGCCCAAGTTCAGAGGGTGGCAAGGTGACCAATGCGTAGAGCAGAATGGTCATTGGCAGGGGAGAGGAAGAGAGAAAGCGGAAGCGAAGTGGAATGTATTGAGTTGCTTCCGGAACCGGAGGTGATTCTGCTCAAGTTTGAGAGAAGCAGGGTGGCTGTTCCAGAGGGAGGACCCAGCCAAAAAAAAAGGTCTGCCCCCACTCTCTGCTTGGAAAAGCGACGGACCCTCAGAGAGTTGGAGGTGGATGAGCGGAGAGCTCGAGTAGGGAGATGTTTAGGAAGAGAGAGTTGGAGGTAGTACGGTCTCAGGTCCCAGAATGCCTTGTGGATGATGCAGAGGGTCTTGAACTTGATCCTTGCTGCCACTGCAAGCTAATTACAGAGCGGGAGAAATACGATCCCTGGGCATGAGGGCAAGGACAAGTCTCAAATCCTGTTCTTCATAAGTTGTAGGGGACAGATAGTGGAGGCAGAAAGATTTAGAAAAAGGCTGTTGAAATAGCCAAGCCTAGAGAGGAGCAGAGCTGCGGAGACAGTGAGCTTCTGGGGGAAAGTAAGGAAAGGAAGAATACCTCAAGGAGGTGCAGCTGATAGTTTGATTTCTTAGAGATGTTGGAGATGTGAGGAGAGAAGAAGATGGTGGAGTCAAAGATGACCCCAAGGATCTTAGGTCCACAGGTAGGAGCAGGAAGAGGGCCCATGGTGGGCGGTCAGAAAGAGAGAGGAAAAGAGGGAGCTGGTGTTCCGATGAGGAGGATCTCCATTTTACTGGCATTAAGGCAGAGATCATTGGCTGTACACCACTCCTGAATTGCAGAAAGACAGTCTAGAATGAGAGAAGGAGGCGGCCAAGGGGTGCCTGAAAGAGAGCTGGGTGTCATCCGCATACCAGTGAAAGATGCAGCAGAGAGCAGCGATGCGGTGGGCAAAATGTGCCAGGTATTGGTTGAACACCCAGGGAGAAAGGTTAGACCCCTGAGGAATACCACAGGTAGAGAGATAGAAGAAAGGATGGACCCCAGCTGGACCTGAGAGGGTTGATTAGTGAGAAAGGAGGTCAGCCAGGCCAGTGCCTGATCAGTGATAC
Source organism: Ambystoma mexicanum (assembly GCF_040938575.1). Classification (NCBI taxonomy): domain Eukaryota; kingdom Metazoa; phylum Chordata; class Amphibia; order Caudata; family Ambystomatidae; genus Ambystoma; species Ambystoma mexicanum. The sequence goes on along the minus strand of NC_090933.1, from coordinate 1,184,743,912 downwards.
CCAGGCTATCATGGAGGCGAGTGAGCAGGATGGCATGTTTGACTGTATCAAAGGCAGACAAAAGATCGAGGAGAATGAAGGCAGAAGGAAGGTTAGAGTCAAGGTTAGAGAGCAGGTGTTCATGGATGTTCAGGCGAGCAGTTTCCATGCTTCGGCTGCTCTGAAGCCAGACTGCTGGTCATGGAGACAACCAACAGATTCAGTGTGAAGATTAAGGTGGGAGATGGCTATCTTTTTCAAGAGTTTGCCCAGAAAACGAGTTTTGGAGATCGGGTGATAGTTAAAAAGAGAGGAAAGATCAGCAGAGGGATTCTTTTGGAGGGGGTGCTCAAGGGGGTGTTTAAGGGGGTGTGTAAGGTTCCAGTGTGCAAAAGAGTGATTGCAGAAATCGGCGAAGTCTGAAGCAAGAATGTCTATGTGGTCCTTAATGGCTTTGTATGAACAGCGAAAAACCTGTTTTGATGAGACTTTCATAGATCGGACCTGTCTAAACATCATCAGGGGTGAACCCTATGTCCCTGGTACCAACCGTGCTGTGGTTTTATGAGCTCTAGTCAATTCTAAATTAGATTACTGCAACAGTCTTTTGGTTAGATCTCTGGCCAAACAGATTTGCTGCTTTCAAAAAGCTTAAAATGCAGGAGTAAGGCTGGTTTTTGGTGTAGCTAAGAACACCCTAATCTTTGGTCTTCGTCGTCGCTGCCTTGGTTAGTGGTGGAAGACTGAATATAATTCAAAATAGGATGTTTGGTGTACAATTGTATAAACGGGTTGGCACCAATCAATCTAATAAATAAACTGAAGCGTTTTCAGCTGACCCGGGCTCTTGGATCGGAAGATCAATGCCTTTTCACTATTCCCAGGACCAACTGTGTCTCAAGAGGCGATCGTAGATTTTCAGTTACTGGACCAACACTGTGGAATAGTCTTCCATTGAATCTAAGAAGGGAAACTTCCCTATCGATCTTTAGAGCGGGCATAAAGACTCACCTGTTCAAGTAGATATGGTTCCTTTATGCTCCTTCTGTGAATCTCAGTGGCATCAATATTTATTAGGCTGGTTCTGTGTCCTATACTTATGGTTCCATCTGCACCAGGATTCGATTAAGTTGGTTGTGTGCACTATATGATTAACTCAAAATTCAAATCAAAATAAAATTCAACAAGGGAAAGGAAGTGAAGGGAGGAGGAGAGGTGGCTGCAGGCAGGCTACGAGTGGAGGAAGAGGAGAATGAGGAAGAGAGGGACATGATGTCCTGAGGTTTAGTGATGAAATGAGAAGCCAAGACCGTGCAGTGGGCCTGGGAGAGGACAGGAGAGATAGACACAGCAGCAGGATTGGCCAACTACTTGCAGATTTTGAAGAGTTCAGCAGAGTTGTTAGATGCCGCAGAGATGCAGGTTTGGATGCCTACTCGCTTCTTGGCGAGGACAGAGTGTCTGTACTGCCTTTGGAGCAGGCGGCAGGCCGGTTTGTCAGAGGGTGCACCTGTTTCCCTCCACTTCTTCTCAGCCCCCCTGCGCTTGCGTTTGAGGGTGATGAGGTCCGAGTCGGACCAAGAATTGCATTTGGATTTGGGTTTGAAGCCAGATCCTCATGTCAGGGCCAAGTACATCAAGAGTGTCAGAAATAGAAAGATGAAGGTTAGATAGGGCTGTATCAGGATGTGAGTCAGCCAAAGGGGCAGAGGAAGGTGAGAAAGTAGCGGCAAAAGCCTCAACTGACACACGCTCAATGGCTCGGATGAATGAGAAGGTAGGTGGTAGTGCTGGAGTTGTTTTGGCCTGATGGGTAGAGAGGGAGAGATGGGAGGAAAGGAGAAAGTGATCACTCCAGGAGAGAGGCGTGGTGAGAGGGTTGGAGAGTGGGAGGTCTGATGAGATCAGAACATCCAGTGTGTGCCTTGCAGAGTGAGTCGGGCCTGTGGGAATAATAGCAAGAGAGAGAGAGACTTGCAGAGGTTGGGAAAGAGTCCTGCAGAAGTACAGGAAGCATACAAGCAGATGTGAAGGTCTCTGAGGCAGAGAAGTTGAGTGGTAGAGGCAAGGAAGGAGGAGCAGAGTTCCACCCACTCAGAGAGAAAGGAGGCTACCTGGCAGGGTGGCCGTTAGATAGTGGCCACAGTGAGAGAAAGGCCAGAAGAGATAGAGAGTCTGCAGACCTGGCATTCAAATGGGATTTAGTCCTGCATTGGAATGATAGAAGCAGGGATCCACTCCAGTAAGATCAAGACTACACCCCCACCAAGACCGTTGGTTGTGGGCACGGTAAGGATCTTGTAGCCATCAGGAAGAAGATTGTCAAAGCTTGTGACAGAGCTGGCCATGAACCATGTCTCCGTCAGACCGAATACATTCAGATCAAGTTCTTCCAGGAGATGGCAGCTGTCAGAGGAGTGTTTGACAGCTGAGATTTGACAGTAGCAATGTGGAGCAGGTTGTCAACTTTGAAGGACTCCTGTGGAGGTATACAGGTCAGAGGTATGCCATGCAAAAGAGTTGTAGGTCCCCTACGATGAGCAGAGGAGGATGGAGGAGAGGGCAAGGTAGCCAAGGAGGAGGAGGTGGGTGCCAGAGGGATGTTGGAGAAAGGAGGCAACAGGGTGGTTGGAGATGCAGCAGATGCAGCAGATGCAGCCGTAGAGGTAGCAGAGGAGGGAGGAGGCAGAAGAGCCAGAGAGGGGAAAGAGAGGACAGCAGGAGAGGAAACGAAGTTGATAAGGTGCGGGAAGCATCTATCAAAAAAGGAGGAGGATGGCCTGAGGGCCTTGGATCAAGACAGTGCCATTTTAGGTAAACATTAATGATGGTCTTGGAGGAGTGGAAGGGGGCCAGGAGGGCATCCCATTGGGTGCCACCATTAATTAGTGAAGAGGAAAAAGGAGAGAGAACAGAGACCATATGGGGGTCCATAGGCCTTGAGAGGGAACAACAAAGAGGATGTCAGTAAGGGTTTGTCTGGAGGAAGCACTGGTGTAGGTATCATTGATAGGGAGGCCTGAGTTGGATACCAGGATATCCCTTTTGAACTTCCTCCTGCCAGAGTTAGTGAGAAGGATAGTACAGCCGATGGAAAACCAGTTAGAGAAGATAGGTGAGAGCATCATAGAGGGTGCAGAGGGAAGAGCGGGGAGGGAGAAGGGAAAGCAGAGAAGTGGAGGGGGTTGAGCTAGAGAGCAGGCAGATGTGGGGTGGAAACACTAGGGCATGGGTGGCACAGGAGGAGGGGCAGAAAAAATTGCAAGAAAATCGGGTGGAATACATAGACAAAATCAATTGCAAGCAGAACCTAGGAATAAGAATGGACACAGCAGGAAGTACAAAGTAGGCAAGCAACCATGTAGAAACACAGTGAAGAGAACCAAATGATCACTTAGGGAACCTAGAAGTAAGGAAGGGCACAGCAGGGATGCAGGCAGAACAATGTAAGCAAACAGCTATGGATAGCAGAAACACCAAAGAACAGAACAATCGCCCAATGGACCTAGAAGAAAAGGATTAAACTCAGCAGGGATGCAGGCAATGCAGTAGAGCCAACAATCATGGAGGACAAAACCTCAAGAAATGTACAGAATAGGTCCGGGGTTGGGGGCTAAGGGAAGGGGGCTAGGAAAGGGGAAGGGGCTAGGGAAAGGGGAATGAGAGGGCCCCCAAGGAATGTGGGGTGTGTGCAGCCGAGTGGAGAGAGAGCGGCATAGATTTTCAAGTGAGCACTCGCAATCTAGGATTGTGAGGGAACGCACGCGGCCTTGGATTTGACGGAGCACACGCAGCCAAGAATGGCATATGCAGCCTAAAATGCGAGGGAGGCCTGGGAAGCGATGTAGCTCGCACAACCTAAGATGCAAGGGAGCATGCAGCCTAAGATGCAATGTAGCGCACAGGGCCTAAAATGGGAGGAAGTGCAAGTGAGCAGGGATTGAGGGGGGCATAAGGACAAGTCATGGAGGGAAAAAGACACGTGCAAGAGTGAGAACGGGCACCAGGTCAGCGGGATTGCGAGGAAAGTAGCAAGCTAACTCTCCCTGGAACTTCTTTCCTGGTGGCTGCAGACAGAATGTGACACCTGCGTCGATCAACACCTTGGCCTTGCCCTGCGAGGGCTTTGCCACAGAGGGTCCATATCTTGGTTCTTATAGGCACGGATATGTGGATGTAGCAAAGTGTGCTACGTATTATTAGGCAGTGTCTCCTGCACATCTGGGTCGATCAACACTGCGGCCTTGTCCTTCAAGGGCTTTGCCGCAGAGGGTCTATACCTCTGTTCTTATCGGTTCAGATGCATGGACGTAGTGAAGCATGCTAAGTATAGTTGGGCAGCATCTCCTGCGCATCTGCATTGCTCAACACTACAGCATTTTCCTGCGAGGGCTTTGCTGCAGAGGGTCCGTACCGCGGTTCTTATGGGCACTGAAAATGAACACTTGAGACTTCAACGTGCCTCACTTGGATGCGTCTTCAACACACCTCACTTGTTTTATTTATTTATGTTATTTATTTTTTGCAATTGTTTCAGTGCACAAAATGCTTACACATCTATGCGCTAGGTACAGAAAGTGCAGGAACATTCAGCGAAGTGCAAAACCATGCATATTGGTTACAGAACAAAATGGAGTGCGTGAGCAGACTGGCAGAGCCTCACCTACTGGTACGGGGGCTACATCAGGCAAGCATATGTGACAAAATAGCTGTGTGTGTATACAGACTGATAAAGCCTCACCTCATAGTACCGGGGGCTATGTCAGGAAAGCATATGTGAGAAAATAGGTGTGCGTGCAAACAGGTTGGAAAAGCCTAACCTCAAGGCATGTGCGGCTACATCAGGCATGCATACAAGCATATGAGACAAAATAGGTGTGTGTTAACAGACTGTCAAAGTTTCACCTCATGGTACAGAGAGCTAAATAGGGCAGGCATATGTGGCACAATAAGTGCGTGTGTATACATACTGGTAAAGCCTTGTCTCATGGTATGGGGATTAAAATCATGCAAGTGTATGTGACAACATAGGTGTGTGTGCATACAGGCTGGCAAAACCTCAACTCATGGTATGGGGGGCTTCATCAGGCATGCACGAAAGAATATGAGACAAAATAGGTGTGTGTGAGCAGACTGGCAAAGCATCACCTCATGGTACAGGGGGACTACATCAGGCAAGAATATGTGACAAAAAAGGTGTGGGTGCATACGGGCTGGCAAAGCCTCACCTAGCTATGGTTGCGGGAGGAGTGTACAGATCAGCTCTGTGACAAATCATCTGTGCTTACTTTACCAATCTATTTTTGGGCTTCCCATAGTATCTTGCAATGCCCACATTGAATTGGCCCTATGGGATTCACGTTAGAACACACCCAAACAACCTTATCAATTAATCTGCTCGTTTTCTTTCCTTTACATTGCGTTTTGATAGTTGTGTTAATTCATCAGTCCTACACTATAAATCCTGTAGGAATACCAGATGGAGTTGAGTTTCTTATTTATGAAGTGGAAAAGCTTCAGTGCTGTGAATGTATTCATAAATCAATGCATATCATCCTGATCTGAAAGTGGCCTTTTGCCACTCCATTGTCACGCTACTGCATTTACATGGCATTCCTCTTGGAATATAAGCCTTAGTCATAATCTCTACTCCAAAGTGAAGAGATTTACATAACCCCTATAGGTACTATGTCCACATACTGAAGTGGGAACTGTCCCAGAATGAATATCATATGGATATTTTAGTGTTTGTACGCGTAGGTATCATCAAACAAAAGCAAGGTCACTTTCTATAAGTAGCACACATAGGTACCCCCACTCAAAACGAAGGACTCTTGCTATCGACCTCAAACAAATACCAATATCTCCGTGTATTTGTTGTGAGGTAGATAGCAAGGGTGCTTAGTTTTGAGTAGGGGTACATATGCGTATTAGGAAGGCCTGACACCGCTCAGTGGGAAAGCCCTTGTGAGAATATTGATTGTACCAGTAGGTGTCCATGAAACAGTTAATGTCTGCTTGTACTTTGATTATTACTTCTAAAATGGTAAAAATCAGAGAGAGAACATCCACATAAAAACCCAGAACAGAACATGGGGCACCCAGCCACATACCATGGAGTGCACAGGAACAAATAGTGAAAGCACAAAACAGGTGAGAAGCAATGTCTAAAAAGCAGGAATACCAGACAGCACCACCAGCCAACTGGTCAGTGCTTCAGGGAACTATTGGGTACTGCTGCCACCTGGAAGGAAATGATCACTCAGTGTGAAGAAATATATACATACAGAGAAAACCTACACACAAATGTAAACACTTAACCAAACAAACCGATTGGGATGTAGTTAAATGAATATGTTTTCCAAATATAAATAGTTGTCAAATTATAATTCCAATGACACCAGGCATTGTAGTAACCGGCTAGTACATTAAGATGACAATGTTCATAAACCCCAATTTACACAACTCGAATACAATCATAAGCGTAGAAGGAATGCATAGTTTAAGCAGACAATACAAAAAATAATTGATGCCACAATAAACCTGGTTAAGCAACAAGCAAAGAAATCAAAACATCAGACATGATATTCCACGACAAGACATTCAGTAAGACAATTGAAATTATGAACATAAATGAAACAGCAACATGTTACAGTATCTACAATATAATTAAAGCACTTTGCCACCAACCACAAGGAATCATTTAAAGGACACTACCTTTCACAATGACTCGGGAATAAGCACAGTTGCCTACACCTGAAACATACATATCTAAAGTGAAATCTGAACAGGCTCCTTGGAAGTGGAAAGGTAGTCTTGCTCACAATGTTGATTTTCCGTAGAGAGAACATGTCCAAAATCAAAGGAACTCCCTTAAAATATAAGCATTGGCCAGAGCCTCTCCTCAAAAGTGAAGAGGTAAACATAGACCCCCATACATTAAACACCAGGGGATTCCCCAGCATGCCCGCCACATAGAAGGTTGCAGCAGGAAGAATTTGGATGAATACAACGAAATCCTAAAAGTATCCCAGCACCACAAACTACAGAAGACCCCAGAAACCCGAACTCCAACATATACCTACACATCATAAACTGTATGACAGAACCCTCAGCAAAACCAAAGCAAGACAATAGGAAGAACATGAGATAGCTTGCAACATGGACAATGATGAATATTAACACAGAAATATGAACAAGGCCCCCTGACAACTGGCAACCTTAATAGCCTGCAATTAAAACGCTACCAGTAACCTTGCAATATGGAAAAACACTATCACAAGCTATCGGAAATGGCACCAAACTCTCACGGCCTGCATTCACAGAAACCAGAAAAGGTTTGATTATTTTGAAACAAACAAATCATTTTTAAAAAAAACGTACAAAATTGACAGAGCCTGTCTACTGAGCATGAACATGGCTCAAATAATGTATTCTGTGGGATGTCTCCCACTCAGGAGGCGATACAACCACATAATACCTACCTGTACATTTCATAGGTGTCCTTTTGCAAATTAGTCGGGTCCCAACCTTAAGGGCAGTCCATTACCGATTGTAGACCTTCGTGAGTGGGATACATCCCATAGAACAGATTATCTGAACAATGTTCGTTCTCACTAGAGGTGCTCCCACCCCTTTTAACAACTGAATAAAACCACAGTGGGAGAGAGTGCATTCATATTCTAGCTCCAAAAGCAACTACTTACAATAACATATTAATAACTTTGTTTCACATCAACTCTCGATCCAAAAAACATAATATCTAAATACATACTTTACTGTGCCCAGCTGAAACATAAAAGGTCGAAACCCTAAAATTGTTGGAGAAAACAATGCCAAATGACGGTGTGAGATACGCAACCACAATAACATCATCCTCTGTGACACTTTACCCTCCAAGAAAACAATACACAGAAAGAAAAAAACAAAGGAATTCAAACGAGGTACAAAAGTGAATTAGTCAGGCATATATAGCACTAGTAAAAAGAGGTCAATGTCGTGTGCTGATTAAGTTATGAAACAGGCAGGCATTTTCCCATGCATGCAATATTTCCCACTAGCTGAATCCCCTAGTTTAACCTGGACAGTGTTAATGACTCAGGATGATAACACATGTACTTCCTGATGCGAGTATCCTGATATTTTGATTCCTACATATGAGAACAGGCACATCAATAGAGAACATTGCCACTTAATAAAATAAGAACATTCAAACAGCCTTCTGTGGTTACCCTTAAAGGAAGAAACTGTCCAGAACACAAGGTAAACAATAACTGAAAGGAAAATACAATCTATTCAAGGCCCATTGACTTTCAACTATTAGAGGCAGGGTGATGAGAAGAGCAATTGGGAAAATGTAAGTACAGTTCTGGCTAGACAGCAGTTTGATAAACAATGCAATCCCAGATACGCCCACACATATCAAAGATTTGATCATTAGCCCATATTACCACAGCCAAAACTACCCTACACCTGGATAGAAATCCAGTAGAAAGGACATCAGACAAATCATCAAATAAGCAACAAAAAGTAGTATATATGTCCACATCTGAAAATTAAAACACATCAATTTAAGTACATTCTCACAAGGATAACATTATTAGTAATTGCAACTTTACATACGAAGAGCATACATACATACAGAACTCAGATGGGTCATTACATATCTCTTTTGATATCCCAGACTTCTTAAAGAAAGTTGTCAGCGTGTAAATAACTACAGCACAACCAGATTGAGCCAATGGCAAAAAAGAAGCCCCCTCGTCAAGCACCTCCTGGTCTACATGAATGTATACGAATTAGGAAACCGGACACAGCTAATGCATAAAAGCAGGAATTTACGAACCTTGACAAAGAAAGAGAAGGGACGAAGGTAAAAACATGCCTGAACCACAATGCCATTCTTCAAGGCCTCCCCAGATTAATACCAGCAATGTATGCCAGGCAGGAGGCTTTAAGAGAAATATGTAAGTTGGACAAATGCAAGCATCGACTTGATATCTGAAGATTAACATATAAAAAACATGCAAACATTGCACACTAAGGTTTCATGATACCAGCTGGCACTGTGATTAACAATTTAATAACTATTCATTTAATCTGCCTCTCAGTTTAGAGAAATCCCCAAAACATGGTAGGAGGGACATTCAGGGATCTCATTTCACCAACATGCAAGGGGTATCGGAAGTGACATCACACAATCCTTGACCTCTGAATACAACATAGGAAGTGATGTCATTTGACCCCACCCACAAGTGGCATCACAGGAAGTGATGGCACACCACCTTCAGATTCGACTATTGCCCGCGTTTCCAGGCACTCTCGTTTCAGCCAGATATAAAAACCGAGGCACAGAGGAAGGCGAGATTTGTCCACGATCACCCATTTGGGGAATGTCATTTTTTAGATTCGACATGGAGCCTTTATGTAAAACATACATAATTTAGTTCTTGTAACAGGGTAACTGAAATCTCTAATGCAGGCTACAGCAAGTGTATGAGGGAGTGTTAGAGGGATTCTTCTCCCTCCCATGAGAAAATGTTTTGAATAATGGGTTAAAATGGTGCATTACACAGCACACCTTCTGTGAAAATGTAGGTAGAAGGCCAGACAGTTTGCAATCAGTTTTCTAGGGTGTAGGGCAACTCAAGGAAAAGAAGTACAATAGATGCAAGTCACCAGAAATGCAAAAGTGCATTTCCCAATGCAATGTCATGCAGGTCCCTTCAATATATGCCGGTATAAAAAAACATGTTCATGCTGGCTGAGCCCATACATTTCCATGCTGGCTCCACCAACATATGCTTGTATTGTTATATAAGAACATACTCAAGTTTGCTTTGAGATGTTTTTTATAGTATCATTACTGGCACTAGCCACAAAGCTGGCTCTGCCAATATATGCGAGTACTCCTATGTAAGAAAATGCTCCAGTTTGTTTGGTCATTAAAAGTGACATGTCACTATAAGAAAACAGGTCCAAACTGGTTCAAATGTAAAACAGTCTAGACTCATAAGAACACATCATTCTTGGTTCATCTTAGATGATCGGTTGCTAAAAAGTGAAGCTACAGTAAGAAATGTACAGGCTGCTACACCAAAACGTCAGTCTAGCGAGCTAATAATACTTATCATGCTTGCTTTATCAAAGATGCCAAGTAATTAAGGTCATGTCAGAGTAAGCAATGGCTAGACTGGCTGTACCAAGATGCCAGTCTGGCCAGTTTATGTCAGACATGAACTTGGCTTTGTCCGTACATACCAGTAAAACCCGCACATTCAATAAAAGAAATGTCAAAAATGCTCCAGTGATCCCCAGTCTCCCAGGGCCTTACACACACACACACATAATCACACATGCAGACATCCCCTTTCACCCACCCATACATCTCCTCTCACATGAATTCACACTGCATTCACCACACAGGCATTCACCCACCCACAACCCTGACACACACACATTCATACCCATTCACACACAAGTCACTCACCCATATATATACCTTCTCTCACATACACTTGGACTGGCACCCACCCACCGAGAACATTTACACACACACACACACACACACACACATTCCTACTCACTCACACACCATTCACTCTCCATAAACCTCTCACGTTCACTTGCACTGCATTCTCCACACAGGAACACACCCACCCACACAGAACATTCATACACACACACTATCACATTTCATCTCATTCACCCACCAGTCACTGACCCATAGTGCATACATACATCTGACATGCACTTCACACATGCAAAATTCACATCACGTTTTAAAACAAAGCCTTCTTACCTGTTTTTCCCGCTCCGGTCCATGCTGCTCATAAACAGGAACCAGGAAGCTGGGAGAGCTTCTTCGTTCCAGTATATGAGCGCAAGGGAACCGGAGGAGAAGGGATTGGAGCTGAATGTGGTTTGTGACATGTGCCAAATTTAACAGTCAGCTCCCACCCCTATTGAGCGCTTCCTTCTCGCATGCAAGCGCCGGCTCAGCCTTCAGCCGTGGCTGTGGGGCCCCCGCTACTCCAGGAGCTTCTGTTTTTGTTTTTACAGGGCAAGCAAAGGAGATTGCGGAGGTAGCAAGGGAGAACACAGGGATTGCAGCTGTGATGCCTGATGACCCCCAAATGACATCCCTGGGGGCATTTATCCCTTGCACAGAAAATTGAGGAATGCAGAGGTACTAATATCTACAAATAACAACATGACTGGCAATGTTATAATATTGCTTCATGGCATTCTTTTGTGTTGGAAAATATACATGTGCTGTGTTAATGTATTGCTGTCTATGCTTCACATGCAAAGATAAGCTTCACTTGTATTTGCCATATTGAATTATAATGAACTGCCTCAAACCAGCCTAATCCTATGTCCTTGTGCACATGTCTTCACCAAATATACACCAGGTATGCTGCAAGAAGCAGTCTACTTTATAGACTGTTTGCTTCGTACGTATTTAGGCTTTCGCTCAGACAACCGAGAAGTAGAACATTGCCTTGCTTAGTGAGACACCTTCAGCGTGGCAACATTAGATGGACCAGGATCTGCCTGAGTACCGTGAGCACCGTAGTTATACCAGAATCTGCTGACTTGATAAAAAGGTATCTGGACATGTCTCACCCAGGTATGAGAAGGTAGTTGATGTTTGTATACTGTATTATGAGAACCATGTTGGACAGGTGGAGATATCCTGATGCATTGCATGCTGTGGCCATCGAAAGTTGCGTATTACGCCACGTGCATAGAAGACCATGTTATGAGATCAGTATGTAAACCAGTGAATGGGTATTTGTATTTGTATTTATTTTATTTATAAAGCGCACAAGGCCCCAAGGCAACCGGGCGCGTCACTTGGTTACAGGCAAGGTACAGGCAGAGACAATTGAATTATATAAAAAAAGACGTAAAAGCAATATAGTTAAATTATATAGGAATGTACAAGAAATAGACATAAAAGCAATATAATTAAATTATACAGGAATGTACAAGAAATATACAGGTATATACAAGTAGAGGAGGGGATTTACAGATGTAGAGTAGCAAGCCGATTAAGGCAAAAGGCAGCAATGTTATAGCTGGTGGTTCTAGAGGTGAGGGCATGGTACGTCACAGGATGACAGCCAGGTCAGGGTACAGTTGGAACACTTGGCTTGGGGTGTTTTCATGTCGTCCTTTTCTGAGGATATCTGTATGCTGCTTTGCCGATTGCCATTAAGGGCGCTTGCCAATCTTCCATAAGATTGGATCATTTATTGAGTGGTGATTCTTGTCCATCACACTTTGCAGGAAAACACAGACTTAGATTAAAGATTCACATGGAGTCAGGAGTAGGTGCATTCTACCATGTCATAGGAGTGTAACACAACCAAAACACAAAGCTGTAGTCTGATGAGACTAGGATTGTCCTTGTCAGGGGTATGTGCCGCCATCTGATCTAACTGTACCAGTAGACTGGCTGCTTTGGAAAGAGTGAAGGTTGACTCTGCAGGAACCATCTGTAATAGTTTTCTCTCTTCCATGCTGCTTGGTGGTCATATGTACAACCTATACCAGGGATCTACCACCGTTGTCGCTCCATGTCAGATGTTTTGGACTACAACTCCTATGATCATTCACCATTTACTATGCTGACTAAGACCGATGGGATTTGTAGTCCAAAACATCTGGAGAGAAAAAGATGGAAGACCCCTGACCTAGACCATGCCCCTTAACCTCACCACAGTTGGATGAGTCATATGTGACATAGCACCTATATGCAGCATCAGATGGTCAGCACCTATTGATTTAAAAACATGTTTCCATGGGAATATTCCATTGAGAAACGCTTTTTAAATCAGCCCCATGTGTCTGTTTTTGCAAATCATTTTAACCAGCGAATCACGTGGACAGTTTATAAAAAAACACATTAAAAAAAGAAAAAAAAACAATCACAAAATCTTTTAGACTGGTGCATGGTCCAGTCTCCTTTCTACTTCTCTATATGGCAACTTACATGTGGCTATTTACAATTCCAACCTCTGCTATATAGTCATAACTGGTCTTTCTTCTCCCGCCTCTTTCACAAAAGCAGACAGGAAATGGAAAAAAGGTGAAAGGGTGGCAGGAGGAAGAGCGGAAAAACATAACACAATAACATCCCATTTCAACTCTCCTTTAAATTACTGTCTTCGGAAGCAATTGTTTGCCAACTTCCTTAAGAATCCCTGTTCAGACATGGGGCGTGTCCAGGGAGTGTTCTGGGGTGGCACGTGCTACCCCTGGAATCTGATTGGCCACACCAGGTGCCACCCCATTATCCTCAACTATGATCATTATGTGTGTGCTAGTAATTCATGCCAACCCTGCATAAGCCAGTGCGCTAATGGGGCCACCACAGTCCAACGAGTATCAGCACGCCACTGTTCCAGACACCTGCGACCACCCTGCAGGTTAGCAAGCCCCCCAGGTAACACTCTGAATGATGCCACTATGTCTGGACCCCTGCCAACACCTCAGGATGGACCAAATAGTCAACTTCTTCTCGCACAGCTGGCACACCTAGATGACCCTCTCCTGTTTCTGTTCTGTAATCAGCAATCTCAATGCCACACTTGTCATCTGAAGTATTCCAACATTCCTGGTAACACTTTTTTTTTTTTTAAACAATGTCACCAGAATAATATGCTGTAATATGCTCCATTTCAAATTATTATGTTCAGAGTGTTCAATTGTTGGCGCAAAACCTGCACACACCCGTGTTGGTGCCGGGCTCGATCACTTGCACATGCGCGTACCCTGACCGTGGAACATCTCATTTTGCGCCCAGGGATCTGAACTTGGCTTCCAATAGAAGATGAGACATCGCTCTGCGGCGCGTGCGCCCGCATCCTTGCCCTAGCCATCCTTTCGTCTGGCTGGACGGAGGTTGCTGAGGATGCTGGCGGGTTCGCTTCAGACTGCCTGCCTCAGCCCTCCACAGTCGTGGCAGCCTACCCTGCTGGTCAGTGGCGTAACACAAAATGTGGGGGCCCCCCTGCGAGCCATGCTGAGGGGGCCCCCCAACTCGGCAACAAATCACGGGTTGCGCCACACTCTGGGCCGGCCTAGACTGTCACGCTTGCACAATACGCATGAACGTGCTGCTGAAGGGGTATGCCGCACACTGCACTAGGAAAAAGATATAAATATGTGTTTTAATGCAATATACAGCACACTTTCTGACATAAATTGGCTATAAAGCCAAAGTGTTTGCAATTGTTTTGTAGGGTAGCACAATCCAATACATGCAAGTCACCAACAGTGCACAGGAACATTAATGCTTCCAACTGGCTGCACAATGTAGACCAGTGTAAACACGTAATAACATTATAGTACAGAATGCCAGGCCACATTTAGACATACCTAGACTGTTTTCAGCAAAATGCCAGTCAAAGCAATAACACTCATCAAGAAGAGAGCACACAATAAAGCATGTGTCCCCATGGCCTCGAACAACACGGCCAAACTCTTTAAAATCTGCAAGGAACTGGTCAATCCTGTTGTGGTCTATACCTCTTCTGTTCCCTCCCATGCCCTCTGTACAGCTCTGGCCTCTCATTTCTCTGCTAAATCTCAGGACATCCTGTCCTCTATGTCCTCTTCTTCTCTCGGCCCATTTTGGCCATCTCTTCTCTCCTCCTCCTTTTTCCTCTTTCTCTCTGACAACACCTGATGAGGTTTCTAGACAAGTCCGATCTATGAAAGTGTCGTCCAAACAGGTGCTCCGCTGCTCCTCCAGAACCATCAAAGCCCATATTGACACCCTCGCTCCAGCCTTGGCCGATTTCTGTAATCACTCTTTTGCCACTGCAATGTTCCCCTCTCCCTTTGAGCACTCCCTTGTGCACCCACTCCTCAAGAGGCAGTCTGCTGATCCTACCTGCTGGAAAACTATCGCTCAATCTCCACCTTTCCTGAGCAAACTCTTGGAAAAGCTTGCCATCTTCCAGCTTACTCTCCACACTGAATCTGTTGGTTGTCTCCATGACCATCAGTCTGGCTTCAGAGCTGCCAGAGGCATGGAAACTGCTCTCCTTAACACCTGTGCTGCTCTCTAACCTTGATTCCAGCATTCCTTCTATTCTCATCCTTCATCTTTCCTCTGCTTTCGACAGGGTCAACATCCCCATCCTGATCAATCGACTCTGTGAGAACCTGGGCATCACAGATCAGACCCTAGAGTGACTGACCTACTTCCACTTGGACCGCCACTCCGCTCCCAGGTCGATTGTGGTCCCATTCTCTCCGCCACCTCTCTCTACCTGTGGCATTCCCCAGGGCTCTATCCTCTCACGCTGGTTTTTCAACCCCTACTTGGCCACTTTGGCCTCCCTGATCTCTACCTTATCCTCTAACTTTCAATGTTGTGCGGATGACTATGCTTTCCTTCAGGCTCCCCTCATCCTCCTCTCCTCTCTTGCTCATTCCTGACTGTCTATCCACGATTCAGGATTGGTGCACCTCCAACAATCTCTGCCTTAATGCCAGTAAGACAGAGATCCTTCTCATTGGGACCCTTGCCACTGTGTTTCCTCTCTCACTATAGCAGACCACCTTGGGCCCTCTTCCTTTGCCTTCCTGGGAGGCAAAAAACCTTGGTGTCATCTTCAAAGCCACACTCTCTTTCTCTCCTAACATCTCGGACATCACCAAGAAGTCCCACTACCAGCTGCTCCTCCTCAAAGGGACTCTTCCCTTTCTCACTCTCCACCAGAAGCTCACTGTTTCTAAGCTGGACTACTGCAACAGCCACTTTCTCAATCTGTCTTCCTCTAGTCTCCGTCATCTGCAAATAATCCAGAACAGGACTGCAAGACTTAGCCTTGGCCTCAAGCCCTGGGATTGTATTTCTCCAGCCCTGAAATTTCTCCACTGGCTGCAAGGATCAAGTTCAAGAACCTTTGCATTGCCCACAAGGCTTTCTGGGGCCAGTGCCAGCACTAAATCCAATGCTCTCTTCCAAAATACCTTCTTTCTCTAATCCTTCACTCAGCTAAATCCAACTCTCTAAGGCTTAGACATTTCTCCAGGCAGAGAGTGGGGGTAGACCTCTCTCCTCTGCTGGTGCCTCCAACTGGAATGGCCTCCCTGCCCCTCTCAAACTTGAGGCGGACAACCTGAAGTTTCGGAAGCAGCTAAAAGCTTTCCTCTTCTCTGCTGCTTTCGCTCTCTCTCCCCCCCTGCTGACCTACCTGACCTACCTGTCTGCTGTACTGACTGGCTGCTTGGCTACCCTCAGAGTCTCTCTGAGTCCAGGCTCTTTCTTGATTGGTCACCCTTGTAATGCCTCCGGGCCTACCATGCACTTAGGGGCTGTAACTGTAACCCTGCAGTCCATTGTTCTCCTTGCACAACCAATAGCTGCTCTGCCTAGGCTGCACTTACTGAGAGCATTGCTGCCCTGTTTTCCCCTCCCCTCTCACTTGCACTTCCCTGCTCCCTTTTCCCTTGCACTTCTCGTTCTCACAATGACACAAGGCCTAGTGAGATCGTTTGTCTTGTCCTCCCTCTATCATCCCTCCCTTGTGTACACTTGTGTACAGGCGCATTATAAATGACTTGAATCACATCATATCATTTTATCACAGATGCCCAGAAAAATATACAATGCCGCAGTAAGAAATGGCTAGACTGGCAGCACCCAAATGCCAATCTAGCCAGGTAATTAAAGTTAGCAGGACTACTTTATCAGAAATGTCCAGTTAAAAGAAAGTCATACCAAACTGAGGAATGACTAGACTGGCTAAATCAAAATGCCTCTCTAGCCACTAATACCACATATCATGCCTTCTTAGCCTGGACATGGACAACCATTATGATTTATCACACAATCCTGCCCACCCACACATCCACTCTCCCTCCCACCCACCACCCCAACCTCCACAATCAGCTCCTTGGCCCAGAATTACCTCTGCGTCCCTCTTCCTTGTCCCAGAGCTTTCGTATGAGGCTCCTTGCCTCATAGGTAAGTACTGGGATGAGGAACAGTGGGACTAGGAGTGATGAAGATTACAGGTAGCTAAATCAGGCATTACCTCCATGTACCTCTACCTCTTCCCAGTACTTTTGTATGAGGCAGAGTGCCTCAAACACACGTACTGCCTCGTATATAAGTACTGGGACGAGGAAGAATAGGGCTAGGAGTAAGCAAGGCATTAAACACAAGTAGTAGCGCAACACCATTGAGTTGACTGGGCTTCAGCACTACCCCCCCCCTGACATTTTGGGCTATATTGACTCAACTTGGCTAACATTTAGAGCAGTTGCCAGACCGAACAGGACACAGATTTTAAACGGCACCTGGTTTTTGCTATTAACAAGAACCCAGCAATTACCAACGTAAAGCATTTCACTGTACCTGCATTCAAATTCCACATTGTTTAGGCGATTGAAATCGTGATGTGGGTTTAGTACTTGCATGCCAGGGGAGTGATTGGAAGGGTAGAGAGGGAACAGGAGACTTATAGGAGAGAGTTAACTGCTTGTAACATTGAATCTGCACTAGAATAGTCTCATTAAAATGCGTAAATAATTTGGATGCGCCCACACAAATAAGTTTCCCCCTGCCCACCGCATGTGAAGTTAGCGCCTCTCCCAACATTTGAAGGGTTAGCCCCCCCAAAATGAAGGTTTTCTTGTGCCCCTGTACACAAGCACACACCCCATTCACCTTATACACACCCAGTCATCCACACATTTAAGTGTGCACCCTTTCACCATACACTCACACAGGTAGCCACCTATACATTTATGTGTGCACCCTTTCACCATGCAGGCACACCCCCACAGCCACCCATACATTTAAGTGTGCACCCTTTCACCATACACACACAGGCAGAGGGCTATACATTTGAGTGTGCACCCTTTCACCATAGACTCATACACGCACACCTCATGGAGTTGAGGGGGGGGCCCTATTACTTAAAAAAGAAATTGGGGCTCATTACGGGTCCAGCGGTAACTGTGCCGGTGCTACCGGCAGGTTGCCGCCAGACCCATAAAAAATTACTATGGCCTGACTTCCCGGTGCCACCGTGCTATTTCAAGTCCGGCGGCTGGGAAATCAGGTGCCAGTAATTTCGTTAAACCCCAGACTCCACGGGAATGGGGACACAGAAGCACCTGCACCATTGTTAACGGTGCCGGTGCTTCCGTGACAGGTCTGCCTACTGTGGCTGCTGCCTGGCAGGGTCAGACCTGTCGGGCACGGCAGCCCCACAAGGCAGACCTGTAATATGCCGGTCCGGAAACAACAGTGCCTGTAAGCTTACCAGCACCGTTGTTTCCGGACCGGCATGGTCAGAATGAGCCGCATTGTTTCTTTTTTAAGTCACTATAACTTCATTAAGAAATTATTTCAGTTAAGGACCGAACCATAATCAAAATAATTTCTTTATGATGGCTGAGTGGCTTCAAAAACAAACAATTTCTTTTTGAAGGCATAGGGCTCCCCACCTCCCCCCCCCACCCCATGACATGGAGGCCTCCAGCCTAGGGTCTACCATGTCATGAGTTACGGGGGCCCTCAGACTTCAAAAAGAAAGTTTCTTTTTGTAGTCACTCTGCCTTCATAAAGAAATTATTTCTGTTACAGAAATGTTCTTTATGAATGCAGAGTGAATTTCAAAAGAAACTTTTTTTTTTTAGAAAAAAATATATATTTTTTTTTTTACTGCGGCCCCCTCCCAGCCATGTGCTGGTGGGGCCCCCCACACCGTGGGCCCCCCCGCACCGCGGGGGCTGCGGGGGCCCCTGTTACGCCAGTGCTGCTGGTGTAATGTCACCCTGCCTAATAAAAATGAGTCACTGCAGATTCTTAAGCAATTTCCCTACGACGTGATGCTTATTCAGCTCGGAAGATACAGCCAATATCTCAAGCATAACGCGCTCTGCAAAGTGATTCTCCGGGTCTAAATGATGGCTTCCTCCCTGGGAAAGTATCCAAGTGAGATGCTGGTGGCACAGGAACAGTAATTCATGCTGGCCGGATTTTGGTTATGGAGGTGGATAACTCATTTCACTCCGATCAGATCAACGTATTACATGCCCCAAAAATGTTTTCTTTGCTTGGCATTACTTTGGCATGCTGCATTGGTAGTGGGCTGCAGGGACACGTGGGTGCAACCACCCCATTGCCTCAGGGACACTGCTGGCTCATTCAAGAGCGTATACACCAGTGCACACGTCCCACTGAATGCCTGCATGTGGCCATGGAATATTCACAGAATGTGGGCGATATGCATTCTATTTATTCGATCTGATCAGGCCCTTCCTTCTGAAACATGGGTGTCAGGCCGAGCAGGACCACCACAAATCCCTGGTTGCCTTTTCTGCTCCACAACACACATTTACAGGCTGATTCATGGAAGTTGTGTGCCGAAAATCGGGGATTTGTGCGCCAATTCTGCCCGCAAATCCCCATTTGTTAAACAGGGTTTTGCGGGCAGAATGGCACACAAATCCCCGTTTTTTGGCGCACAACTTCCATGAATCAGCTTTATGTATTTTCCTTTATATTATTTTGAATTGCTGCTTCTGCCTTTGTCTTTTCCCACTTCTGCATTTTACACTCATCCCTTTGCACAGTTTTATTTCCTCATTCTACTTTTTCAAATCCCCGTAAATGTTTCTCTAGTTCTATCCGTCTGTCTTTTTTCTTGATCTTCTCACCTTTTTCTGCAGTCTGACACCATTCTGATTTGCTTTACCAATTTGTTTGTTTGTCTAGTTATCTTCTCCTCTCATCGGTGACCTGCTTACATTTCGCTTTGGAAAATTGGACCTTGGTTCCTCTGGAGGACGTCTTTCCACGCTACACAGGGACTTGCCTGACATAGAAACCACGTGATTGATCTTGCACCATTGTCCCGCCCCTGTTATCCCTCCCCTTAACTTCATATAACCAAGGTGCAGCGCACCTGCATGCACACCTCGAAGCACTCCAAAGCACACTGTTCACTGTGCGGAACTCTGGCTGGCGTACATTTCGCTTTGGAAAATTGGACCGTGGTTCCTCTGGAGGACGTCTTTCCACGCTACACAGGGACTTACCTGACCTAGGTGATTATTGTTTAGGTTCACCTCTGTTCTCCTATACTACGGATTAATCTACGGACTAATCTACAAACTAGAACACTCCGTGTCTTTTGCTTTACTTTTCTTATGTCCTTTCTTTTTGTCTTTGTTTGTAGAAACCACGTGATTGGTCTTGCACCATTGTCCCACCCCTGTTATCCCTCCCCTTAACTTCATATACCCAAGGTAAAGCGCACCTACGCGCGCACCACAAAGTACTCCAAATGGTTGTATATGAATTGTTCGTTTTACAACTGTTCGAATTACAATTGACCTTTTCACAATTGACCGAATAGTGAAGGTCAATTGTAACATATATGTGGGGGGAAACCCCTCACAACCCCCTACCCAACGCCAAACCCCCCAAAACCCCCATATATATATATATATATATATATATATATATATATATATATATATAACCAAACCATATATATATATGTATATATATATATATATAACCAAAACTAAATATATATATATTCAGTGAAAAAAACGTTGTTAAAGGGACGTTATGGTTAAGTTGCGCTATTAAAAATCTATGAAATTCAGTGAAAAAACTTTGTTAAAGGGACGTTATGGTTCCAAGTAAAACCGAAAAACCCTTGAAATTCGCCAGTTATGGTAAGCAAAGCAATCATAACTCGCGCCACCACCGTGCACGGCTAAGACTAACACCCAGGACATCAAAGATGACATCACAAATGTCATTGATGACATCACTGATGACATCACATGTTTGGCTCACTATTTTTTCTTTTGCTGACATATCTAGGCCATATGGTTTTCTTCAGTAACAGTCAGAAACTAAGAATTTAATTTTATTTGTAGACATATCCTTCTAGTAGGTTCTTACAGTAATTCCCTTAGAGTACAGTCACATCATATGAAACATATACATATGGGAAAACACAAGCTTGAAAGACAGCAATCCTTTTTGTGCATAAAGATAATCACTAGATTTATGAGCACTTTCTGATAGTTCTGTTGTTTTTTTTTATGGCTGTACTTTCCCTGTATATGGTCATATTTGTATACATTGTACTCACACTACTTTCCTTAGGGTCCAATCACATCAAGTGATACATATACATAGGGTAAATAGCAGCTTTGAAACAGAGCAATCATTTATTTGCATGAATCTAATCAGTTAAGTTATGAATTGTTTCTGCTACTACTATTGCTTTTTTGCTAACTTCACTTTCCCTGTATATACCCATATTGGTATGTGTTCTTGTGTCTTTGTGTTTTGTCTATAGTAATGCAATTATGTAATACATGGGTTTTATTAGCTACTTATTACATATTTCACAGTACACAAAAATCTATTAAGAAAACAATTATCATTTCATTATTCAACATATTAACATTACGAATATCATACCTTCATCTTGTACGCTGCACACAATGTTATGTTTCTGTATGAGTAGCTTAGTATACTAGATAGAACCCCATAATAGGATGCTATTTATATCAATGCATCGTTCAATGCACTTATTAGGGTATATTTCTTGCAATGATTCTTGACACTTTTTTCGCAACATAATAAGAATCCCTTCTACACATATTTCATGAGAAGTACATACACATGTGATGTCATCAGTGATGTCATCAATGACATTTGTGATGTCATCTTTGATGTCCTGGGTGTTAGTCTTAGCAGTGCACGGTGGTGGCGTTAGTTATGGTTGCTTAGCTTACCATAACTGGCGAATTTCAAGGGTTTTTCGGTTTTACTTGGAACCATAACGTCCCTTTAACAAAGTTTTTTCACTGAATTTCATAGGTTTTTAGTAGCGCAACTTAACCATAACGTCCCTTTAACAAAGTTTTTTCACTGAATTTCATAGTTTTTTAGTAGCACAACTTAACAATAATGACTTTATATACATGTCATATGGAACTGACTAGATCTCTTCTTATGAACTTGATGTCCGCGAACATATTTAATGTTCGCGGACATGTTCGGAGAACAGTACCACTACCTAAAAACTGTGGGGGGGGTGGGGGGGTATGTTTGATTGTTATATCATAATATAGGAACATTTAACAAATTCAAAAAGCAGCACACAAACACATTATAAATAGTAATACATAAGAAATGTAACCGATATATGTAACACACTAACCATTCATTTAAATACAATATGTTCTGAAATGGAATATACCACAAGAACATAAATTGGCTTCCAACATAATTACCTCACAGACACAACAGAACTGAGAACAAGACCAGACCCACTGAATACATAGGACTTATCTTACCAGAAATAGTAAGTGTACTTCATTTTACTCATATATTTATAAACTTTCTGTATTAGATTAAAAAATATATTATCTTTTTTTTTTTTTCTCACAGAAATGTCTAGTACTCTGGAATGGCTAGAGGACAATTTCCCACATGAAGAAATGTCACAAGATAGTGAAACTAATGGTAAACACTTTATAATATAAACCATTTATTTATTATTTTTTTATATACATTTAACATATATATCATTTTTTTGTACAGAGCATACCAAAATAGAAAAAACTTCAGAAAACCATGTTATGGATAACAGTCTTCACAATATAGAAGAAAAAATGGATGTATTGTTGGCTAATTTTAATAATTTAAAAACTTTTGTAGAAAATCATTTCAAACCAAAAACCTCGTACCATTGCCTCACATGTACTTGTCCCTCCTCACCATATCCCAGTCAATTATCCCCAAACCCTCTCCATAATCCAAAACGTTTTGATGAGACTTCCATCCCTTCTTCACCTAATACCAATCATATTGAAACCCCAAATTCTCCTGTTTTTGTTTCTGTTTCTGCCTCACTTTCTCTGTAATAAATTATTAATATATGTTAAATAAAGTTTAATTTTTATATTGTATTGTGAATAGTTTCCGTTTTTTTTTTTTTAAAACAATAAAAGTGTCCGCGGACAGTGCAAGTGTTCTGAAATGTTCATACATAAACGAAAATGGAGGTGTCCTGAAGAACACCACACCTGTTCGTACTGTTCGCTAGCAAGTTGAAACTGTTCTAAGAACACACGTGGTGTCCTGAAATGTTCGTAAAGAAACAAAAATTAAAGTGTTCTAAAGAACACTATATCTGTCCGTAATGTTCGCTATCAACTTAAAACTGTCCTTAGAACACAATTGGTGTCCTGAAATGTTCGTAAATAAACGAAAATGATGTGTCCTGAACAACAGTACAACTGTTTGTAGTGTTCGCTGGCAACATGAAACTGTACTAAGAACACACGCGGTGTCCTGAATTGTTCGTAAACAAACAAAAATTAAAGTGTCCTAAAGAACACTATACCTGTCCGGTACTGTTCGCTAGCAAGTTCAAACTGTTCTAAGAACGCTATTGGTGTCCTGAAATGTTCGTACGCAAACGAAAATGGAGGTGTCCTGAAGAACACTATACCTGTTCGTAGTGTTCGCTACCCAATTGAAACTGTTCTAAGAACACAATTGGTGTCCTGAAATGTTCGTACATAAACGAAATTACACGTGTCCTGAAGAACACTATATCTGTCCTTACTGTTCGCTACCAAGGTTAAACTGTTCTAAGAACACACGCTGTGTCCTGAAATGTTCGTTTCACGTGTGACGCACTTTTATTTACTTCAGAACCCGAACAGTGTCCGTAGGACATCAATGCGCATGCGCTAACCAATCTCCGTGCACTTGGTGTCCTGCGGACAGGCGCTTCCTTCGCGGACTAGTTCGCGAATGGATCATATGACCGCGCCCACGCTGATCGTGTGTCCTGAAATGCGGACACTGTTCGTGTCCCCAAACAATTTAAAAGTACATTTTCAGTTAATCCATAATATTTTTCAATAAAATCTCACCATGGCACAAGTCCCACATAGCAATCTTGAGTTTCTATATACCTTTTGAAACTTTCCGATCCTTTTCTTGTGTTCGATATGTCCGCTGACAGTGCGCATGTCCGCGAACCGCGCACAAGCACCCCTATAAAAGACCACGCCCAAGAGCTTATTCCCATTGTGTTTCTGGCTATTCTTCAGAACACAGTGATTTTTGCTGCCACCTGTAGACTACACCATCATCGAGATAGCATCCTTGGCTGCTGAACTGCCACTTGGTGCTGCACCTGCTTCAGCACCACCCCCACCCCCTCCACCATCACCACCTCCCCAAGGGCCTGAAGAGGGGAACAGGAGTGAGGATGCGGAGGAGGAAGAAGAGGATGATGAGAATGAGGTAGAGGAAAACCCTACTACCCGCACTAGGGGTGAGTCTTGGATGTGGCAGTTATTTATCATTCATGGTAATGTTCCTAAGGTTCGTGCGAACCGTGTTACCTGCAATGAGTGCAAAATGATACTCAGTCACCGGAAGCACGGTAAGTACAGCTTTGGGACCACTACTATGAAGCGACACCTGAGGTCATTTTACTCTGGGGCTATTCGCAGGGTTGTACCTTGCGAAGAACGTAGCAGGTTCATTTCCTCTACTTCATCCTCTGTTTCTGATCCTGTCACCACAAGGACCACCTCTGTGGGACAGCGTCTTCCTCAAGCTGCCTCACAGGCCATACAGAATGCTGATGACCCTTACCTTTCGAGGGTCACAGTTGTATGTATGTACTGTGACACAGTACTCTGCAGGGGGGAGCGACTTCGGAGTGCTTTTGAGACTATCGTCTCAGAGCACGAGAAGACCTGCTCACTACCCAAATAAAACCCACTCTACATCTTCCTCTCTCAGCTCGCCCTTTCTTATCCCTGTGGTTGGTGTCCCCCCTTTACCCTCCTCTCCTAGTGTGTCGTGTCTGAAAAACCAAAAAAAATACAAAATTACAAAAATAAAAAAAAAAGGGCTCTTTTCAGAGCCGCCTTTCCCAGTTAAAAAATAGAAGTGAAAATAAAAGAAGCACGGCTCTTTGTATTTTTTAGAAGTCCGCAGACAGTTCGCGAACATTAAAAGAATTGGGTTGCTACTCCATCACAAACATTGTAATTTTCTCTGGAAAGAAGTGGTGGCTCTGAAAAGAGCCTTTGGGTGGTGTTTGTAAGTCAAAAATTGTAAATGCTTAACATCTACTTCAAAATCGTTGTTGTAATTCCAAAAAAGGTCGCAATGCATTTTGTACATTTCTCAGAAAAATCTGATTGCCAGCATAAGTAAGATGGACTCCATCTCTGCGAAAAATGTATGTACTACAAAACATAATATTTTCATTGTGAAAAGAAGACATGCCAAAATCTCTTAGAAAGGCACAAACAGCCTTATTAACATTGCGCCTTGCTTTTTCCATTTGCGGACCAAATGAAGAAGAACGAAGCCACATTTGTCTCTGTGCAATCCGTGAAAATATCACTTGAGAATTAGGAAACATGTCCATAACCTTCCTAAGTCCTTCTTTTTAATAGCAAATTGCAAAAAAAAATCCAGTCACATGTCCTAAACTGTTCCCTCCACAATGAATTACAATTATGTCTGGATGTTGCTCTGTCTCCAAAGTAGCACAGAGAGGTAGCAAGTCCAACCACTTCATTCCACGTACTCCATGCCAGTGTACTTCCACATGTGGGAATCCAAGATCTACAGCTACTCCACAGCTTTCTGCATGCACCTTCAACCAATGTATCCGCGAATCTCCTAAAATCCAAACAATCTGTTTTCTGAAACACACAGCCATAGCTATCTTTTGTTCTCTAAGCAAAAAGAGTATCTGAGAAAATCTCTCCTGGCACAACACACCCACCAAACTTTCCTGACCAATCCCTTTCAGTGCTTATTCTCATTTGCATGACTTCTGAATCCAAAAATCCCTGGATGTAACTCCTGATGTCCGCGAACTACCGCCATGTCCGCGGACATATCGTAACATGAACAGCCCTTCTACCATTTCCACTACACTCTCTCTGCCATTCCCTCATTGGATGTACCTCAAAAATCACATGACCATGCACCAATCACATTCAAGATCTCTACATCTAACTGCATCATCATAGATCAGCACTGCAAATGTACTCTGAATCTCTCTGAGTACAAGTGTCATATCATTGGCAAGCAGCATCTACCAGAAATACTGTACAAGTCTTCAAGGTTTCTACTTGCAGCTCCATGCATATCCATATGCTTGAACACAAACGTCAGGTATGCATATTTTCTGTATAGTAGATGAACACATTTTCAAACAGACTTTTACCTTGTAAAATCTGTAAAATGAATTTACTGTACTTTTTTCAATTTCCTAAAATCAACTATCACTTATAAACCTTTATACTATTTACTTTCTTTATACACACACACTCAAATCATGTTAAACTAACATTTTTTAAATGAAATATATAGACTACATATATTCAAACAAAATTGCATGCAAACACAATATATGTTTAAACCTTTATAAAAATACTTATACAATTTCATATTTTTTTTTTATTTATTTATTTACTTAATTACTTTAAATTAGACATGACATTGAGGCGCTATTACCTAGAACAGTTTACTTACAGAAATGGTGGTATTCACTAATATATTATAAATTTCACAAGACATAGTAAAGATATTTTTTTTTTGCTACAGTTAGTCATTCAATACAATTTGTTCATTAAGAACATATCATATGTACTGAACTGATGCAATGTATCTTATGTAAATAAATTAGTTTAATGGTTTTAAAGAAGGCACTGAGGATTTCAATTAAAAAAATCAATATCTAAATTAAAAACAGTGCTATATACAAACAAAGTTACTAATTTGAAGCTTTTACAATTGCAGTGAAGACCAGTTTCCTGAAAAGAAGCAGCCGAATTCGAAGAAGAAAGAAAAACTAAGAAGTCACCTGTTAATTTTAAAAAAAAGTAAGTAAAATATCACCATAATATTTGTATTATTAATCAAATATACTATAACGTTAATACGAGCTATTTCGGTTTCTAAAAATAGAGATTTTGTACCATTTTGTCCAAAAATGTCCATGTCTTAAACAGCGATTTACAGCCAGAATGGCCCACAAATTTCTATTTTTGGACACACAAATTACCCAACTGAACCACTACAATTTTCATATTATAGAACAAACAACTGTTTTAATTGTATACATTAGATTTACTATTTGTACTTTTCCACACCACTAGCTTACTTTTTTTTGTCATCTGAACCCCAGTTTAGTAACACATAAATTCAAGAATACCTATCCCTACTAGTTTTAGTTCCCAATGCACAATCACACACCATTACATACATCTTTATCATCTTACTCAAACACTCATGCACACAGCACACATACATTCCAGAACACCCCAACCCATATCTTCTTTATTTTTTTCAACAGACCCTAAAGAATGCCTACCAAAAGTCAAGTCCATAGAAAGCAACGCAAAAGTAGAGCAAATGAAAATAAAGGTGTCCAACATAAGCATCCATCTCTAGCAGAATTTGTAAAAAAAGTTGAAACAAAACAGCTAATACAATCATTTAGTGAAACACAAGAAGTTTCAAGTACAACAACTTCGCTTCCTCTATCAAACTGTAAAACAAACCAAAAAACAATTAACAGAAAATCAGCTATCAGTACAGATAAAACTACTTCTTCAAATTTTAATATAGTGCAAAGTAAGCATACCAAGAAAAGTATTTTAGCCAAAATATACCATCACAAAGTCCTTCAAAATCTTATAAAAACAGGAGAGAAATCAGGTTCAAAGCTTAAAACCTATTGTAGGAAATTAATCTTAGAAGTATTGATGGACAGTGCAATTCTTCTCAAAAGAAATGTATTTATTTTACTGTTAAACAAAATGAAACCACTAACAAAACTAATAACTAAATTACAAAAAAGACTTCTCAATAAGCGAAATATCAACAGAAAGAACTTCTTAAGTATCAGCGGAGGTGAATGGAATCACACTACAAGCACAGAACCATATTTTAATGAAGAAGCGTACAAACAAAAGCAAACAAATACAATTGCCATACATAGCAGTGGTCGAGGTTATGAAAAAGTGAATAATACCATAATGGAACAAGAAGTACTTCTTACAAAAATATGCCCTGAAAACTTAGAATTACCCCTCCATTCAACTGAATCAGAACGTCTAGTGTACAAATGGCCATGCACGTCAATGTGTAACATTCCCAAACAATGTTTCAAATCTTTATGCCAATTCCTCAATAAATATGTAAAAAGCAAAGACAAAATCAAAATTAAATTACTGCAAAATATAGATACCTGTCCAGTGCGCAAGTACACACGACTACAAGGACATTCATTGGCCTGCATTACAGGACCTACTTGTAAAACCACTTTCCATGATATCAAAAGGATATCAACACATCATTCAACTATAAGAAATCTAGTCTATAAACTGTACTATGCTAAAAGTCCTGCTTTAGCACTAGCAAAGTTAAATAACATCCTTCTACATGGTACAGCAAAAGACCTACTTGAAGAAATTCACTATATCCAGAAAAAATATTTTGGAAGTGAAAGCCACTTACAGAATGAAATAGCTTTAAACCAAGTAAGCAACAATTCTACACATGGCAACCTTTTGCTAAACACATACAAAAAAGAAATACTAACATTTTAAAGTACATCAGCTGAAGTACCAAACCATGTATGTGTATGTTGCCGTAGAATTTTTTATAAAAGTAACACAAAGACTGTGGACCTATCATACAAAATAGAAGACAATGAAGATTCTAAATGGTTTGAATTAGCTCTCTACCTTGTAGCAGAAAACAAATATGAAATAACTGAGCCCTTAATACTTTGCAGTTATTGCACTACAAAACTTGACAACAACCAAACTCCTTCACGTTCTATCACAAATAATTTGGAATTATATCCAGTACCAAAACCTCTACAACAACTTAATTTATATGAGAGCATCATAATTCAAACAGTACACCCATTTCAAGCAATAATACGCCTTCAACCAAAAACAGCAAAATTACCTCCCTATGAATTGGTAAAAGGCATTCGTGGAAAAGTAGTTTATTTACCATTAAATCTAAAAGAAAATGTGCATACTCTAGGAGTGCAACGTCCAATGCAGCAATCTTTAATTATATTAGTAAATGGAGTACCTACAAAAGACAAAAAAATATGGCAACAGCTGGTAGATTTATATAAAGTTAGACAAGCCTTCCAATATCTTAAAGAGAATAATGAATATTACAAAGAAATTAATATTGAAGAAAACTTGAAAGATACAACTGAAATAATTCAAGAAACACAAGAAGCTGGTCAATTTGAGCTACTAGATCCTGCTACAATATCAAATACTTTAGACCATTATACAATTCATCCTTTGCACTGTAATGACACCGTACAAGATGTACTGGAAACTTACCAAATGCGTCAAACAAAAGGATCGCCAATCAGTATATGGGAAAAAAGTATAGAAGCACATGCTTTTCCTCTACTCTTTCCTACTGGCAAAGGAGGAAGGTATGATGATAGACCTATTCAAATATCAGCTTCAGAATACCGCTCATTACGGATGTATTCTGAAGATCCCAGATTTAGACAAAATGTGGAATACATATTCCACCTACTCTTTGAAAGTGAACTAGCAACTTTATGTTACTGAGTTGCACACATATTAAAATCAGGATCACACTTTCAAAATATGACAGCTACACAATTATTACAGAAAGTGCAACAAAAGGATGAGGTTTTACAATCAAATGTTACAAATCTATTAGCAAATATGCGTGGTACTAAAGAGTACTGGTTTCGACGTCATGGAGATGTACGTTGTATGATCAGAAACCTTGGCCCACCCACTTGGTTTGTTACATTAAGTTGTGCAGAATATGCATGGGAAGATTTACATGATTTCCTACGCATATCAAATAAAAACAAAACAAACATAGATATTCTAACACCTGGAGAACTTTGTTCTTTGGATCCTGTAAATGTTTCAAGATATTTTCACCATCACTTCATTGCTATGCTACATTTTATTTGTAATAAAACTGTTCCTCCCCTTGGAGAAGTGCAACACTTCTTTTGGAGAAAAGAATACCAAGCCAGAGGAGCACCACATATCCACATGCTTTTATGGATTAAAGATGCTCCTAAATTTGGTCAAGACAGTGATGCCACTGTTTTACAGTTTATTGAAAAATATGTCACTTGTGAAATTCCATCAGAAGCCACAAATAGTGATCTTCATGCACAAATTTTACAATTTCAAAGACACAAATGTGGAAAATATTGTCGTCGCAAATACAAAAACAAAGGCAAATACTACACCAAATGCCGATTTGGTTTCCCTAGACCAGTTACAAATATAGGTCAAGTAAACAACCTCATGTCTTCAGTTAGACATAATGTTAAAGGTAAGTCACCTAAAAATACATATTACATAAAAAGAAAAGAAGAAGAAAAACATATCAATGATTATAATGCAATCATTGCCCACTTATGGAATGCAAAAATAGATGTGCAGTACATTGCAGACAATTCTACTGCAGTTGCACGATATGTCACAGCATACTTAACTAAAGCAGAAAAGACAGAGCTCCAGACCTCTGGAATGACCTGTCATCAGATAAAACAGTATCTCAGAAATTATACATCTTGGGCATAAAAATGCTCACCCATAGAGAATGTGGATCTTATGAAGCAGCTGATCGAGTAACTGGTACTTCATTGTATGGTAAATCTGAAAATATAGTATGGCTAAGTCTTGGTCCAGCTAAATCTAGAAAAAGAGTTCTAAAATCATATGGAGATATAGAAACAATAGCCAAACATGATCCCAACAGCCAAGACATTTTAAAAAACAATTTATTGGACACATACTACCCAAACAGAAGTAATACTTTGGAAAACATGTGTCTATACCAAATAGCCCAAAACTACACATACAAAAATAATATGAAACCTGATGAAAAAAAAGGTAAATATAGACTGTGAAGGCAGCTTAGTTAAACTCACTAAACCAAATTTAATTAATCATATTAAATTGTTATTGAAGACTCCTCAACATAAAGAAGTATATTACATGTCCCTGCTACAACTCTTCAAACCATGGAGAAAAGAAGAACAATTACTAGATAACTATGTCTCATATGAGGATGCTTTCAAAGCAAATGAAAGCACTATAACTGATGTAAACTTTACACAGTACAAAACAATGTTGCACAATGAACAGCAACATGAAGAAGAACTCCAAGCCCAACTAGATAAGGACACTCCTGACAGTAGTCAACCTTCTGTAACAGGAAGCCAAGAACCACTGGGAGAACCACTAATAACAAATGAGGCAGAATTAGCTATGATAGAAGTAGAAAACACCATGTGTCAGTATGAAGATAAGGAAGACTTAACTATACTACAATCAAAACTAAACAATGAGCAAAGTAGCATTTTTCAAGAAGTAACAAAGCAAATTGCACATGGTGTAAAACATGAAAATAAAGAATGTTCCTGCCATAATTATAAACCTATACTACTGTACGTCAGTGGTGAAGCTGGTTCTGGCAAAACATTCCTAATCAAAATCATTAGTAAGTTCCTTCAACAATTGACAAACAACAAACTGTCAGCTGTTGTCACTGCCCCCACAGGTTTAGCTGCGTACAACATAGGTGGTGTTACATTACACCGATTACTACTATTACCAGTAGAACACCAGAACAAATTAGACTATTACAAACTTTCTGCAGAAGCTGCAATGGAATTACGCAGAGTATTGAAACAAATGAAAATGCTACTAATAGATGAAGTGAGCATGGTCTCCAACCTGATGTTAGCTTTGATTCACCTCAGATTACAAGAAGTACTCAAAACAGTCTATGAAGAGCTCTTTGCAGGAAAACACATTATTGTTTTTGGAGATCTGCTTCAATTAACACCAGTAAAAGGTGAACCTATTTTTAAAACATTAGGGCACAAACTCTGCCGTAAAACTGTTGACAGCATTGGAAATGTCAACCTTTGGCAACATTTCCAATACAGAGAATTAACAGAAATCATGCGCCAATCTGCAGATCTAACTTATGCCAACATTTTAAAAAGTTTGAGAGTTGGTATACTTTCTAAAGAAGCAGAAGCAACATTGAAAACCCGGCACATTAATGCACTTTATGGCGATAATGCATGTGCTACAGATGTTATGGAACAATTAGCCCACAAAAATGTCAATTGTATGGCCTTAATGCCAACTCTTGCAAGCTGTCTCAAATTCAATGAAATAATGTTAAGTAAAGAAATGCAACCAATAATGGAAATTAGCGCCACAGACAAACTAGATGTACATGGTATGACACTACCCATGTGTGACCAAGCCACAACAAGACTAAATAATTTAGAAAAATCAATCTCAAACACAGCAGGCTTAGAAAAGATGTTAAAATTATCCTTAAATTGCAGAGTAATGCTTAAATGTAACCTTGACGTGGACCAAGGACTAGTTAATGGAGCACTGGGTACAGTTGTTGGCTTTCAAACATACCCACGTGAAAACAAAATTCAGTTTGGCAATATGCTCTTTGACAAACTTTCAGAAGTAAAACAGATAGGACGCTCAACAGCTAGATTCCTTCTCTTCAAAGATATGTATGTACGCAGAGAACAATTTTCTTTAACTCTTGCATACGCAGTCACGATTCATAAATCACAAGGTCTTACCCTAGACAAAGCAATGATAGATATTGGTAACACAGTCTTTAAAGAAGGCATGAGCTACGTAGCACTATCACGCTTACGTACACTTGACGGTCTATTTCTAATCAACTTTGATGCAAGTAAAGTAAACGCTGATATTCCTTGCATTTTAGAATATAATGGACTTTGCTCACTATACACTCCCCATCTAAACACATATTCTGTTCCACAAAAACTAAAACGTTGTAAAAGAAAACTAAATCAATCAGAAATGCAACAAGACGTAACTGCAAATCTTCCAAAGAAAATAAAAGAAACTAATACTTCATCAAGTACCAGAAACAAAAAAGAATCAATTAGAGAAAGTAAACCAGGTACTTCTTTAAAGAAGGAAGACAAACTCCAAAAAAAGCAGTTAGATACAGAACTACCTGGACCATTTAAATTCTCAAATATAGTTGGTGTAAGTTGCTATGCAAATGTAGCAATGAATATTCTATTTCAATTACCACCAATTGTTGACAACATTTACTTACACTTTAGAGACCCATTGTGTATGCAAATGTTAGTACTTCATAGAAACGCAAAAAACAATCCTGACAACACATATAGTGTTTATGGAATAAGGCAACAATTGGACTACTGTGCTGGAATGGTGAAATTCACTATAAACTCACAGGAAGATCCACAAGAATTTTTAATGTACTTACTACAAGTACTGGAAAACAAAAACATACCTATAAAGGAAATCTTCCAGATTTCATACATGTGGAAACATACATGCACTCTGTGCAACAATGTGACACAAGAAGAAATTCCCTTCATATATATATCAATACCAAATTGTGAATCCATTCCATTTCAGCAACTTGTACAAAATGCAAACCATGGTAGATTATGCTCTAACTGCAATTCAGATAATCGCTCCACGTTAGTAATACAAACACATAGTAAATACGTAATACTAATGCTTCTATGTTACAATGCAGATGGTACCAAAAACAACTGCAAGCTGACTGGATTCACACATAGTCAAATATCACTTGGTAAGAAAACCTTCACAACAATAGGTATAATCTACCACGCAGGAGCCACAACCAATTCAGGGCACTACACGGCATATAAAAAAAAGAAATGTGGATCGTTTGAATGTAATGATAGTACCATTACTCTAAAGCAGAGATTACCAGCAAATCTTACAAACGCTTATTTGATGTTCTTAAAAACAAAATTTGATAAATAAACTGTATTTAAACCTTTAAGTAAATTTGTGTTAAAAAATATAAACTGTTAGAATACTCCAAAAGCTATTTAACTGCTCAAAGATTCTACAACAACTAATCAGATAAATGAATACCACTAAATTAGACCAAAAAATACACAGTTAGAATACGCCAATTGGTATCTAACTGTCCCAAAATTATAAATTTGTGTTAAAATAATATAAACTGTTAGAATTCTCCAAAAGCTATCTAACAGCTCAAAGATTCTACAACAACTAATCAGATAAATGAATACCACTAAATTAGGCCAAAAAATACACACTTAGAATACGCCAATTGGTATCTAACTGTCCCAAAATTTAACAATATCCAAATAGATAAATCAAAACCACTTAAATATATTAAAAAAATAGACAGTTAGAATACGGCAATTGGTATCTAACTGCTCCAAAATTTTATAATATCAAAACAAATGAAGAATTTGTTACTGCTCCAAAAAAAATACAACAAAGCAAAGTATAAAGCATTAGCCAGAAACAACAAGTGAACACTGAAAACAAACAAACAAATAAACTGTAGCATAACAGAAAAAGGGTTTTTTTTTAATCCAACATGGATTTTTTTTTCTCCCACAGACCCAATGATTTTAGCAACAAATACAGAAATTGAGCAAATTGCACAGTACTCTGATTTGTACTCTACTAAATATGAGGGTCGAAAAAAAAATAAAAGTATATTGCTTATACAATGTAATAAGTCATTATAAAATACTAATACTAACATGCTATTTTCTTTTATCACAGAAATGAGGAAGAAAAACATGGACTCCCATTACTAGACCAAACAGTAAGTATACAATAATAAGGACAAGCATAGCAGCATATCACATCCATAGTATCTAATACCTTTGTTCCTTATACATTTGTTTTTCACCCAAAGTTATAAGCAAATATGAATGTGATATGCTGCGGTGGTTGTTGCCAGGGCATAGAGTCTTGGGTGCATGGCCAAATGGCCATGCACCCAAGACTCTATGCCCTGGCAACAACCACCGCAGCATATCACATCCATAGAGTCAAACATTTCAACTATGATCTATGGGAAACTTTTAATGTCCGCGAACAATGTGAGTGTTCTTAGAACACTTTGAACTTGCCAGCGAACAATACGGACACCGTTTTCAGGACACCCCCTACGAACATTTCAGAACAACGCGATAGTTCTTAGAACACTTTCAACTTAACAACGAACAATACGGACAGCATCCTAAGGACACCCCCTACGAACACTCCCCGGACACGGCGAGTGTTCTTAGAAGCTTCTTCAGAACACCACCATCTTGTTTATTTGCGAACATTTCAGGACACCGCGAGTGTTCTTAGGACACATTGAACTTGACAGAGAACAATACGGACAGCGTCCTAAGGACACCCCCTACGAACATTCCAGGACACCGGGAGTGTTCTCAAAAACTTCTTCAGAACACCCCCATTTTGTTTATTTGCGGACATTTCAGGACACCGCGAGTGTTCTTAGGACACATTCAACTTGACAGAGAACAATACGGACAGCGTCCTCAGGACACCCCCTACGAACACCCCCCGGACATATTGAGTCCTTAGAACACCCCCCAGTCAGTTTATTTAGAACATTTCAGAACACCTGTGATGTCCGCAAACAAATCAAACACAAAAAGAACATCTTACACATAAAAAACACAACTTTCATCCTATCTCATACACTCCCACCCTCCCCAAACACTCCTACACACCAACACACTCTACTAAATACACATTTTGAACAAAGTTTCACCGCGCTGTCCGCGGACGTCCACGAATCCAAGATGGCGGGCGCTACCGAAAAATCTGACGCGCTTCACACTCCACGCCGTCCAATCAGCGAACACGTTGAATGTCCGCGAACATCACGCAAGACGATTGGCCAATCAGGACACTGTCCGCGGAGCGAACAGGGAAGTGTGTCCGCGAACCTAACACAGATATCACTATTTTTTTTTACCTACTTTTTGGTCATTTTAAAAAAAACTACTGGACGGATTTTCACCAAATTTGCAAAAGCACGCTTTCGGGACCAAGCAGCTGCTCCTGGTCCAAATTTGGTGGGAATCCGTCCAGCGGTTTGGGCTGTAGGCGCGAGCAAATGTTTTTTCCCATTCAGTCTATGGAAAAAGAAAAGTTTTGGGACCCCCCGTATAAGTTCGCCCCCCCTGGACGAATCCTCACCAAACTTTGCAAAAAAATTGGTGAGGATCCGTCCAGGGAGAGCGAAGTTATAAGCCACCCAAGAAGTGCTCTTCCAATGGAAACAGCAACTTAACCATAACTACATGGCCACTACCGTGGCCATGTAAATATATATATATATATATATATATATATATATATATATATATATATATATATATATATATATATATATACGGTCAATTGTGAAAAGGTCAATTGTGACCCTTTAAATTCTGTCAATTGTTCACACTGTTCACTGTTAACGGTGAACGAGGGATCGGGGATTTCAAGTCTGCACGTAAGCTGACACGTTCACATAGGCTAGTGTTGTGCTGTCTGGGGGTTTATTAATGTACTGAAACGTACGACTTATAGGCAGGCACATCTATTGTACCTGAAATTTCAGCATCTTGTGCGTTTAGTCTTCTGTGCATAACGATGAAAGGAAAAAAAACAAAGTCACTTAGCCTAATGAAAGATCCCCACGCTGACTTTTTTACTGCTGTTTCGACTCGCAGAGCTAGTCTAGCGCGAGCTGCTGCCTTACCTCTTCCCCCGCAATGCTCTGAAGAGGAGGAGCTGTTACAATGCGCTTTAATATGCTCTAACCAATTAAAAGTAAATACAGATTTACCTAGTAATGCGGTCGATTGAAATGAGTGTTCACAATCACTATTTGCTGAAGATTTGGAAATTCTCCCGCAAAAAGACACGTTAAAATCTCTCTGGAGTGAAATGGCTACCTCACAGGGGGCTTTAAATACAAGTAATCTATCGTTGGACGAAACACCCAGTGTGTTAAAAACATCTGACATTGACGCCTTTCAATCAGAAAACAACCTAGACTCCCCTGTCAATGCCACAGGAACTACGAATAAAGAAATTGCGTTTGACAACTCGAATAACACGGACATATGTACCCTGATGGGTATCTTTAATAGATTGATTCTTGGCGAGCTAAAAAAACAAACAGAGATTCTAGTTCAAATCAATATGTCGATTCAACAAGTTCCACCTAAAGTGAACGAAATGCTCCCTTTGCCTTCTTCGTACACGTCTATGCTAACGAAAAACAGTGTCCCTGTATTTAAAACTAATGGTGATGTGAGGCATAAAGACTCCAGATCCTCTACTAAGATACACAATAAAGAAATAGTTACCATTGAAGATTCCCAACATCAGATTCACTAGTCTGAGGGTAGGAGTAAGGAAACAGATGCCTTGGTTCTACCCATTGAATACAAGTCTGCTGTAACGGCATAAGGGGCAACTACCCTAGCTAAATCAAATAAAAAAAAGATAAAAAGAAAAATCTCCAACAAAACAATCAAAATAAAAAAAAAACTTATGCAAAACATCCCAGAAATTTTTAAGGGACACTAATTTTAAGAACCTGATTGCTGAAGATAGTGAAGGGATGGCTGAAACCAATGTTTTAATAAATTCTGCTATCCCCCATAATACCACTGATGATAGGGGGAATCATAAAACGTCTAATCTGGCGACCCCCCAGATTCAGGATGGTTATTCAGAAGCTGTAAACTCCAGTACTGTCGCGATGAAGAAAAGAAAAAAAGTGATGAATCTACAGATATTGCCTTGCAGCTTACTTCGATAAAGTCTGGTCTTGTGGACATTTTTGAGATCTTTAAAGCTAATTCGATGCTGTCCGAAAGAAAGTCTAGTGTGATACAAATCCATGACTTTCCAAGTAAAGATTCGGGTACAGATGTAAATACTTTGCATAAAGAGCAGGCATTTGCGAAAACCAGCGAGTGGCAATCTGCTAATCTTGCTTCTTCGCTAAAAATCAAAACAACTTCGATGATGCAGATCTCACGGTTAGCTAATGAAATAGAGCATGTACGCGAAGAACCTATTGAGACGTTTGAAAAGAGATGCCACTCGCATGCTATACGTGTGAGTGACTTTCACTCTCGGGTCGCTGTGCAAATACCTGATATGGCTACCAATGATATACATACTGAAGATCAGACTATGGAAAATAGATCTGATGAATATGTGATGCAGAACGGCACTTATTGCCACAGGCGTGCGGAAAAGATAGGAACGGAGGGTAATAATATGACCAGAAAAGATGATATAGCCTCTATTGTGAAAAAAATCTTAGATGATCAACTAAACAATAAGGAAAACACTGCCCACTGGTTCCCCTATAAGCAATGTGGGGCCAGTTCGTCTTGTGAAACCGAATATAGCTTTGTGCCGGTTAATAACATACATGAACTTAAAAAACCAGCAATGAATGAGCTACCTAGTCTGATTTTCCCTACACTATTTAGGGAACAAGTACAAATATCGTTGAATCGCCCATATATACTATCATTATTTGCTACCATCCCTAAATTGTATTTGATATCTTCTCCAGATATAGTTCTAGTAGATTTTATTCACAAACAAATGTTAGATTATGTACGATTGGTTATTCTGTCTCCTCTTGTTGGGAATTTACTGATGAATGAAGCTGAGAATTTACAATGTAAAGGGTTTGATATTTATCAATACACTTCGAGTAAACCAAAAAATAATGAGAAATATCCCTTCTCTAAGGATGTTGGAAAAGAAATTCCTAACATTATCACGAAAAAAGATGATCTTGATAAGCAAGAATGGAGAGGGCTGACCCTTGCCCTCAGGGAAGCCATTAACTCTATGAAAGGCTTAGCGAAACCGCTTTAGCAAGGTTAAGAACACCACTCTTGTGTCCTGGAACTCGAGAGGCCACATGCATTTGTGTAATAATATTGAAGTTTGTGATATTTTACTATCCTATGATCTGGTTTTTCTGCAAGAAACGTTGGCTAGTATGCCGTTAGTTTTCGAAGATTATGACTTATGGCAATTGTTTGCCACTAAAGGTATTAAAGGTAGACCAATGGGTGGCCTAATTATTGCTTGTAAACACAGTATGGAAGCTGCAAACATTAACACATGGTCTAGTTTTAACTCTTTTCTAATGGTCACATGTTCTATGAAGCTGGGCACTAACATATTTGACGTATGTCTTATTAATGTATATTGGAAGCCTCTGAAACTAACTGAAAAACACTGAATTCAAGAACTAAGCAATTTATCTTTAAAAATGGATGCATGGCGGGAAATCTGCATGGACGGTCTAGTTGTAATAGCTGGTGATTTAAATGCTGACTGTGAGTTTACCCACATAGAGATAGATGCATTATTGTGTGACTTTGAAACTGTTAATAACAAAAGCGGCGGACCAGCTTGTTGTAACCGTAAAGTAAGAGGTGCCATATGGATGAATTTTCTGGAGATTATGGGCCTAACAAAATTGTTGACTCTCAATCATACATGGAATGCCAGAGGTTTAAGCTCAATTGTAGATTACATCTTTGTTTCTCACGGATTGGACGAATATATAGCTAAACTTATGGTGCAGAAAATGTCGTCAAGCGATCACAATCTTTTGAGTATAGATATTTTACCTACAGAAAATATTGAACGCACTGTAACATATAATGAAGACCTGATTACGAATATTAGTGGTACTCCCATTCGATGCTCCTACACAAAAACGAAAAGATTTACATTGCTGTTACTAAAAGATTTTGTTGATATGTCTGACGTAGAATGTTTAAGCAATCTTTCTGCTATTACATTTACTAATTATATTAATGATATTACACGTCTTACATGTAAGAATAAGAATGTTATAAAACAGAGAGTTAATCATACACATGTCTTTGATATAGATATTCTTAATCGGAAAAAACAGCTGAGACGAGATATTCACAACATCATTGGCTCTGTACAACAAGGTGTTGAATCTGATAAGCAGATAAGAAAGCTTAAACAACAATATAAGAACTTGCAAATTTCACACAAATCCACAAGAGATCAATTAGATGAAGAAAGAATGTTGTCCTATATTAAAGGGAAAGATATCTCTAAGTTTTGGTTCATGATTAATGAAATACAATTAACTCAAAAAGAGATAATAGTGACACAGATGAGTGAAAGAACATGGAAAGACCACTTCACTAAAATATATGATTGTAATAAATTGCTTATCAAATTTAATTACACAAAAGCTAAAGTATGGACACTAGACATTTCAGCTTCCAAAATTACTGATGTAATCATCAAAGCAAAAAAATCAGCTGCTCCTGGTCCTAATAATATGTCTATCAAAACTTTGAAAACTGATCCTATATTGTGGGGCAATATCTTAAATATACTCTTTAAAGACATTCTCATAAACAAGTTGATACCTGTGTCATGGAAAGTAGCCATTGTGATCCCCATTTACCAGAAAGGTCCAAGAACACGCCAGGAAGTTATAGGCCTATTGCCATTTCAGATCCTGAATATAAGATATTTTCTTCAATTATTCCAGAATAATTAGAAGAATGGATTGGTAATGCCAACATACTAGACATCAAACAGATAGGTTTTCGAAAAAAGATAGGAACCGACTGTGGAGGACTCATACTGAAAAGTTTACAATCGAAATCCCTCATGAAGCAAGGATCTGAGATTTTTGTGGCCTCAATGGATCTTAGCAAAGCCTTTGATCTTGTAGATCGCTCAACACTATGGCTAATTATGAGAGACTTATCAATCCCAAGCCATCTTTTAGATATAATCATGGAATTATACTCGGATACAAAAATTAGAATAAGACTGAACTCCGATGGTCGACTCTCCTCAGATATTCCGATATCTAATGGGCTGAGACAAGGCTGTAAGTTAGCTGTGATTCTGTTTAATATGTATGTTCATAAGGCTGGCAAAGAGTTGAAAAACAAAGGTCTAGTATCGCCCAAATTAGGAGAAGTGGCTATTGAATGGATCGCATATGCTGATGATTTTTTATTGATGGATTGTACTAAAGTTTGCCAGCAATGGATGATAAATGTTTTTGTTGCATTTACTTCTCGTTTACATTTGCAAATTAACGCCTCTAAAACTACAATAATACGTGTAGGTAAAGCTAAGAGAAATCCATTGGCTTTAACACGGCATTGCGAAGGGAAACAAATTAAATGTCAAACGGCTTTTAAATATTCAGGATATTATTTTACTGGTAATGGATCCAATGCGATGATAAAAAGACATCTAAGAACGATATCAGAAATGATCCAGAAACAGATGTGTAAAATAGAGGTGAAATATTGTAAATTTACTACAATACCTTTGAGGCAATTTTATGTTATGGCATGCATCCCAAAACTGATGTACGGCTTAGAATTTTATGAACTTGAAAACACTGATTTGATAAAAAATCTAGAATGTTTGATATGGAAAGGTGTCTTATTCTTTATACCAAAATGCGTACCCATTGAAGTCATCAGATATGAATTCGGTCTCCAATCATTAAAAACAATGATTATATGGAAAAATAAATGTCTCTTATGGAGAAATGTTTAAAAGATGAATCCAAAACGTTGTACACTGTAGCAGGGAAAGATGCAACTAATCTGTTCTGCTTGAAACTGAAATTGGTGATGGAAGAAATGCTGAATCTACTAGGCATCTCATTAGAAACATTCTTGAAGACCCTTTAAAAGTTGAAAAAAATCCTGAAATGTAACGATTGGCAATACACTACATCCATTGTCCAACAATCTAAAATGTTTAATCAAGTTTTCACGTTTTGGAAATTCAATCCAGTTCTTGAAATATACTTGCAGAAATATCCTTCTTGGAACTATAGA
The DNA here is from genome assembly GCF_040938575.1 of Ambystoma mexicanum. NCBI lineage: Eukaryota > Metazoa > Chordata > Amphibia > Caudata > Ambystomatidae > Ambystoma > Ambystoma mexicanum. The sequence continues at coordinate 1,184,702,060 of NC_090933.1, read as the reverse complement.
AATTCCTTCATGAGATTTCGATTCAATGTCCTAAAAACAAATTATATATTGAAAAAATGGAATCTGCTTAATAATGATTGGGGTTGGTGTAGATATTGTAAAGTGGAAGGCATGGAAGAAACTCTGTTACATCTTCTCCTTTTATATCCCGCCTTACTGACAAAACGTATATTGTATTTTGAACAATTCATTTCGCATTTATACCATGTAAATACTGAACTATTGTGGTATCAAATAAGGCATAGCTGTTCTACTGTCTTGTAGATAAGAGTTATAACCTTTCTTAAAAACTTTTGTGACTTAGCTTAAAATGTATTGAATTTTGTTAATAATTGTTCTAGTAGCTTGTACTATAGATGTAAACTACTTGAACTTCACTTTTGGAACCAAATACGTCAAGCTGCTATATTTAATTATTAGGATTTTTATATGGTTAATTGGTTCTAGGATGATTTTAAAGACGTACTAATTTGATTTGGTTTTAAAACGATGATGATCTTACAAGATTATGTGTTTTTACGATGTTTGAATTGTTTTAAATGATTGATGTGTTCGAAATGTTGTATTCTCCTGAACATGAATGATATGAAATGATTTTGTAAAGGTTTAAACAAACCATCAACAAATAAATAAATAAATAGTTATCTTCTTTTTCCCGCCATTTCTCCTTTATTGTGTCTCCTTTTCCATTTCAGTTCCTTTCCTGTTACCACCCCCTTTTTCTATTGTGCCTTTCTTTATTTTGTTGGATTTCCTTACCTCCCTCCCTTTTCCCTAACCATATTGATGAGTACTCCATATGCCCTTGCACAAACAGCACGTTGGCTAGTGCTAGCACCATCTCTGTGAGTCAGTGAGCTATGTAGTGCACTATATCACTAACATTCTGTGATAAATTATCATATTTCAATCGGTGGCCATTTTCATATTACAGGCAAGATTGAATGTCAAAACTGGCTCTTAACCTATCTGATAAAGTAAAGTTATCAGAATATTGCAAGTCACAGAGGAGTTCTGCGACCAAACTGACAAACAAGGCCAAAAGCTGAGTCCTTCATAAGGCAAAGGAACTCTGAGGCGACTTGTAATACCCTTTTTACGTACAGTATGGGATATTTTATTCCTTATAATACATGCCCATATACTGCCATCTCCTTCAATACCTGGTCTCTTCCTCAAAGTATTGTAAGAAATACTCCAGTTGCCGCTCCATATAATAGATGCAGAATCTGCTTGGGTGAAAAAAATAATACAAATTTAAGCAGTTAAATAAAATGCATTTAAAACCGTTTTCGTTTTGTGCTTTAAAATTAAGCACTAAACTCCAGCACTAGACTCCAACTGGTTGTAAAGTGTCGGAGAAAAAGATTTGACAAGAAAGCAGTTTGGCATCTTCGTGGGTTTGTTGGTAATCCGGCAGTAAATCCACAGAATGATTGCCAGGAGGGAAGGCGGTGCAAATCCCCATTTTGAGAGTCCATAGGACTCCATGGGGGTTTTAAATAGACTTACCATGAGCGGTATTACCATGCAGTAAATTGCCAGGTTGTGGGGGAACAATGGAGGATTTACTCCCGCAAAGGGCTAGATGTATATCATCCACCTTACCTCCAAACTTGCAGTACGGTGGTGCAGTAATATGGTGATAAAGTGGTGGCAACGGAATTACTGCCACTTTACCTCTTGTCTTACACTGCACCACCATACTTGTAATGCAGCCCTTTAAAAAGCTTTGAAAAGCATTTCTCAGCTTTAATTAAGTGCTGAAATGGTAGCTGGATTTCTGCCCTGTGCTGGCCCAAGCAGCGCACATTGTGACAGCACAACTAATTAGGAGTAACTGGTTACAGAGCAGAGTGATGCCATTTTCCTATTAAAGGTCAGTAGTGATCTTACAACTAGCCTGTAATAAGAACATTGTTTACATGCTTTTATACTGGTATCACAGGTGGCCAAGTATAATTAGAAAATACAAAGCAGTGCTTCACAGAAGAGACTCATCTTGCATATATTGTCAGATAAGGCTGCTAGATGTGTGCTTCCGAAATACCCCATATGAAATAAAATGAATTAATGAGATGAGGACATGCATTGACATTTGAATTAGATAGCAATGTCTTAGTTGGGTGCTTGGAGTTATGTTTTTAAAATATAAAGGGCATATGTAAGAGTATGGGCCTCATTACGAGTATGGAGGCAGCCATGCCCTTAATAAGGGCATGGCTGCCTCCATACCGGGTTCCAGTACTGGGTTCTGTGAATGAGGAATTACCGGGTCATTCCAACCTTGCAGGACCTGGCAATTCCTCATCCACAAGACACATCCCCATTGCCATTTGAGCCCCCATATGGCTCAATGGGAATCGGGATGGATCTAATAACGGGCCCGTTAATAACGGGCCCGTTATTAGCTCCTTGGTCCTCTTGCGGGACCTGCAAAGGACGTCTGGTCTGACCAGATGGTCTGTGCGGGTCCCGCTAGGGGACCTCGTAATAAGGCATCCCGTAATGAGGCCCTATGTGTATTAACGAATAATCAGATGATCATACGTATTATTTGCAAAATTGTGCAATTTCACAGGCTATTCGGTTAACCAGCATTTGGGAGTGAAAGCTCAACAGACATATTGTAATGCACACTATACAGGGACTGACTATTGGATCTATGTTGCCTCATATGCATGTCATTTTTGTTAGGTGTGAGATGCAGGATGTTCAGTAAATACAAATAAAGTATCATATTGTCATATTCTCTCCAAAGCCGTGTATCTTCCGGCATCTGAAAGAATAACATCAAGTTTAGTAAATCCTGCTTTTATCAAAACAGCCATTGTTTATACATTTTATACATACTTTAAGGTGATAGCATTTTAAATTAACCTGCAATGATATGTATGTGTATGCATATATTTGTTTTTTGAGCATTACAAATAAAAGCAGAGGTGAGCTCAAGTAGTACACTGACGCGTAGAGGCAAACAATAAGATACTACTGTGATCTCATTACATTTTGCTCAAGGGGCCTAATTCATGGAATGTTTGGCGCGGTGCAAATAAACTTTAAACTGGCCAACGCACATTGAACTGGGCCTAATTCACATAGCGGTGCAAAGTGCATTTCTGTAGAGCAAAGTCACTTTGTACAGCAAACGTACTCTTTGCTCCCTAAAAATAGACTGTGCACCACTCTGTGAATTCGGCCCGGTTCAACTTGTTTTTGGCCATGCAAAGTCACTTTGCACCACTCTAAATGTTCCATGAATTAGGCCCAAAGTGTTTTCACAGATCTAGTCGACATTAGACCATGGTTCAAAAGCATGCCATACCATGGCCTAATGAGGGCTGGTTTGATTAAAAAAAAAACAGTGTTACTTAAACCAAATTCAAAAATGAGAGAACATTAAAATAAGTCATTTCTATTTTCATAAACATAGTGCAAATGCAAACCAAAATTTCTGAAAATATGCAGTGAGATTCAAATGTAATTCTTTTTTTTATTTGTTTTTAAATATTTGTTCAATGCAATCTTAAAACCATTTTATCAGTTTGAATGGGTGACTCAGAATAGTCTGTACATTCTAAATTCAAAATATTTCTCCTCTAACCATAAACCTGTAGAACTTTAATGCAAGCTATAGTAAGCCTCGTTAGAAATGCACAGACATGAAAGCAGCTCATAGCACAATACCTACAAGGGAGTCGAAGACTAAAACCAATTCCTTGGTTATAGGATGTATATGTCTGTTTTAAGTCAAGGATTTTGCTATAATGACCGAAACGCAGTCGAAGTGCACTACAATGTCAAATAGTATTCAGAATTTAAGATATATGTATATTTATAGAGAGATAAATATTATCATGGAAAAGAGTGCATGTGTGTGAGAAATAGTGAGATTCATGCAGAAAGATTAATTTAGTTTTATCGAGAAGCTGTCTGTTACTTTGTACACTTGTGGTTTTACCCTGCAAAAAGCGAGTGAACACATTTTTATTTCACCTTTAATTTATTTATTTAAATACATTTGGGTTTTGATAAAACTATCTATTTCTTGCCCAGAATTGTGGGGCAAGACAGCATCATTAGAGGTTATTACACTGGGGTTGTCCACCTGACATAATATATATACATTGACCAAAATATATCTTACTAACTGCCAGTAGACTGCCTTCAGACCATCACACCTCAGGGCCACTTAGGGGCACAACAATGATGGAGAAGAGATGATGATATTACTTGGAATTCTGGGTGGCACAGGCATGTTGGGGCTAACAACGGGCAATGTTAGCGAGGGCATCTCTACCACTCCTGCTTCCATTGGCACTGATTCACGCTACAGGGGACAGTACAGCAATGTAGATGGTGGAGGTCAACCAGGTGGCATAGAAATATGTGGGCAGCATGTGGTAGCCAGTTTGAGAATAAGGGGCACAGTTGAACAAGTCAATGTGACACCATGAGCATGCTTATAGTAGTTATTCCAACCTGATGTTTTAGGACAATTGAGGCCATGAAGGAGGTTGTGGTTCTTCAGGTGTATAAATGTGGCCACTGCATGTGATGAGTGTCAGGGTTAACAATGAGGTGTGTAATTGGTACTGGGATTAGTGTCATGGGCAGAGAGTCTAATGGGGATGGGGTTATGGGGCAGGAGGGTGTGTTGGGTATTGGGGTTAAGAGGATAGAGGATGGAGTGTTGGTTGCACTTAAAATAATATTTGATGTGCAACTTATTAATGTATATTGTAGAGGAGGGGCCAAAATCCCAATGGCATAACAAATAATACTCAGTAATTGAGCACGCAAAGTGCACTGGAAAAAACCCAGCTTCATTCAAAACACAGAATGCCAGTCGGGACAGCATACACATAGCACTCAGCATTACAATGAGTGTGCACATTTTTTAAGCGAAAGACACATCATCCATGTCATCATAATACAATCTCAACTACAAAACATATGAATAACTTTAATTGGTTAACATTGTAAACTACATGTAGAGTTTATGGGTGTTAGATTTAAGATAGAGTTAGACATATCTGATGGCCCAAACCATTGCAGATACTGCTTTCATTACATGAAGCCTGGATGGCGGCTAATGGACTCTGTCTAAATTGAGACAAAACAGAGATCCTTCTAGTAGGACCAAAGGAAACCCTCAACAAACTTGACAGCTAACATACATCTTTTAATATTGAGAAAACTGTTATTACAACCTCAGAAGCAGTCAAAACACTGGGAGTCTTCCTGGATTCAACCTTCTCAATGATGCAACAAGTCAATGCCATCTCCTCATCGACAGCACTCACCAGCAAGATCATAAATGCAGTCAAAACAGCCCAAAAACTGCCTCACCATAGCTAGAGCCACTATTGGGGCCACGTTGGACTATTGCAATGCTCTTTTTCTACGTACCTCCACAAAAAACCTCAATAAACTACAAATCACCCAAAATAATGCCTTTAGAGCGGCATTAAGCATCTCTTATAGGGAACACATCTCTCAAGCCAAACACGAAGCCCACTGGCTTCCTGTCAAAGAATGCATACTCTTCAAAACCCTGACCATCACTCACAGGTGTCTCTCCTTCTCAGCCCCTCCTTACCTAGCAGGAATAATTCACTGACCCACCTCTCCTAGACCCAAGAGAGCCCAACACTCCAACCAGCTCCTTGTCCCGACTGTCAAAAGAGCCAAAGCTGGGGGGGGGGGGAGGTTAGCTTTCAATTCCTAGCACCCAAAAGTTGGAACGTTCTACCCACTGCACTCAGGAGTGAGACCTTCCTCACAGCCTTCCGGAAAGCACTCAAAACCAAGCTCTTCAACTAGACCTTCCTGCAAAGATCTCTTGGTCCCCCTGAAACCCCTGGACCTGCGTAAATCATTTGCAATAACTGTCTGGGATTTCAGTGATTGACCATGTATTCACCAACCTTGGACACTTTGACGAGACGTCAAAATATGAGGAAGGCATATGGTGGGGGAACAGAAGTCCATTTAAAGTACTCCCCATTATTCCCAGGCCATTTGCCCTACCTGCTCTTTTGTATTTGGCCTTGTGTATCATCTCGTGTCTGTGTGTGTCCTAGGGAGTGAAACAGGTGTATTATCTGTATTAGCTCATAATGAATAACCAGTGTTCTTCATGTCTTGATCATGTGTTAGGGACCATGTGGGAGAATTATTTTACTCCCATATACTGTAATCTCGTCCCTGCATTCTGCACACTCACTACTCCCTTTCACGCATTTGACCTTGGCACGTGCTGCAAACTACTGTCTGGGCAGCTTCAAAGCTTCTAAAATAAATATGTTTTTCTGTATGTAGCATCTCATCTGAGGCCTTGCAAACTTTTAGGCCTGCTGCAGCCTCTGTGCTGGGAAAATGGATGTACCCCTGTGCCTCTCGCCTTCATATTGGTGACCTATATTTGCATCTGTTCATGTTGCATTCACCTTGTGCATGTGGCATACGTTGGTTTCCCTGCCTGTGTATGCTTCATCTTTCCTGCCTATGATTTCAACTGCTCTATCAGTAGTGAGTCCCTCTCTTGGTATTCCAGAATTCTCCTCCTTTCTATGCTGCATTCAGCCTACTACTTGTGCTTTCTGCTATCTAACTATGAACCCTGCTATTGTCACACATCCTAACTAATTCTGTATGGCAGAATCATATACATTGACTTTTTAAAGTATTGTTTCTTGGAATCTTTATTAGTTTGTCTCATCTTTCACCCATAGAGTCATGGTTATTAGGGCTGCCTCTGCTGATATATTCTCTCACCTGTTCGGTAATGGTGAGGAGTAAGGCAGATGTTGGTACTCGCATATTTATCTGAGATGGGGCAGTAGGTGATACCTTCATATTCATCTTCCCCATTACAATATGATGGTCTTCACAGGTAACTGACTAACTGCTATATACTGATACATAGTAACTGAAAATAAGCAGTATAAAGTGAGTAAAAACAATAGCAATCCATGACCTGAGGCAAATAATAAGACACTGATAGATGAGTTTGGCCATCCTGAGCAAACTCAGACTGTGTGAATGGAGCAGCACCACATCACCATGTATTGATATCCACTCTTGATCAGCCATGGGCATCTGTTATCTGATTGTTAGGCTGTAGATCATGCAGAACAGAATGGTGATTTGTGCAAACATCTTCATGTTGCAATGCAATGCTCATCTGTACAGTTCGGCTGTGGACCCGCTACTTCATGAGGACAGACGTTTGCACTGTGCTAATGTGGGAAGGAATTTCTTTTTAATTATTATTAATGTGATATGGTTAACATAAGCAACCTTTCACATAAAACACACATACAAGATGGATCATACATAAAAAATATACATCATCAATAGTTATTATCATTTGAATTTAACAAAGTCAATGTTATTTAAAACTTGTAAATCATTTATTGATAATTCCCTTTCAACTCTTGAACTCAATCTAGACCATGGGTGCACAACATACGGCCCGCGGGCCAGTTGCGGCCCGCCATGCCCTTTTGACCGGCCCGCGAGGCACAAAGACTTTCCTAATGGAGGGCGGCCCGCGGCCGCCCTCCATTAGGAAAGTCTTTGTTGTCTTCCGGGCCGGTGAAAACACTGGCCCTCATTGGCTAGCACACACACGCATCACGTCGCTCCTACGAGCCACGTAATGCGTGTGTGCTGCACCAATGGAGGGCCAGCAGCACTACGGCTGGCGTGGCCCATAAGGCTTGATGCCGGAAGGCATTTCAGCCTTGGACCATGCCAGCCGTAGTGCGATTCCAGCTTACCTGCCTGCCTTCCAGCACGTCTCCGGTAAGTGGTCTGTTTGTGTTTGTGTGTCGGGTTTGTTTTGCTTTATGTTTGTGTGTATGAATGTTTGTGTTTTAATGTATTTTGAGTGTATGTTGAGATGCGGGGGTGGGGGGGTGTGTCGGATGTGTTTGAATGTTTGTGTTTTAATGTATTTTGAGTGTATGTTGAGATGCGGGGGTGGGGGGGGTGTGTCGGATGTGTTTGAATGTTTGTGTTTTAATGTATTTTGAGTGCATGTTGAGATGCGGGGGTGGGGGGGGTGTCGGATGTGTTTGAATGTTTGTGTTTTAATGTATTTTGAGTGCATGTTGAGATGCGGGGGTGGGGGGGGTGTCGGATGTGTTTGAATGTTTGTGTTTTAATGTATTTTGAGTGTATGTTGAGATGCGGGGGTGGGGGGGTGTGTCGGATGTGTTTGAATGTTTGTGTTTTAATGTATTTTGAGTGCATGTTGAGATGCGGGGGTGGGGGGGGTGTGTCGGATGTGTTTGAATGTTTGTGTTTTAATGTATTTTGAGTGTATGTTGAGATGCGGGGGTGGGGGGTGTGTCGGATGTGTTTGAATGTTTGTGTTTTAATATATTTTGAGTGCATGTTGAGATGCGGGGGTGGGGGGGTGTGTCGGATGTGTTTGAATGTTTGTGTTTTAATGTATTTTGAGTGCATGTTGAGATGCGGGGGTGGGGGGGTGTGTCGGATGTGTTTGAATGTTTGTGTTTTAATGTATTTTGAGTGCATGTTGAGATGTGGGGGTGTGTGTCGGATGTGTTTGAATGTTTGTGTTTTAATGTATTTTGAGTGCATGTTGAGATGTGGGGGTGTGTGTCGGATGTGTTTGAATGTTTGTGTTTTAATGTATTTTGAGTGCATGTTGAGATGCGGGGGTGGGGGGGTGTGTCGGATGTGTTTGAATGTTTGTGTTTTAATGTATTTTGAGTGCATGTTGAGATGTGGGGGTGTGTGTCGGATGTGTTTGAATGTTTGTGTTTTAATGTATTTTGAGTGCATGTTGAGATGCGGGGGTGGGGGGGTGTGTCGGATGTGTTTGAATGTTTGTGTTTTAATGTATTTTGAGTGCATGTTGAGATGCGGGGGTGGGGGGGTGTGTCGGATGTGTTTGAATGTTTGTGTTTTAATGTATTTTGAGTGCATGTTGAGATGCGGGGGTGGGGGGGGTGTCGGATGTGTTTGAATGTTTGTGTTTTAATGTATTTTGAGTGTATGTTGAGATGCGGGGGTGGGGGGGTGTGTCGGATGTGTTTGAATGTTTGTGTTTTAATGTATTTTGAGTGCATGTTGAGATGCAGGGGTGGGGGGGTGTCGGATGTGTTTGAATGTTTGTGTTTTAATGTATTTTGAGTGTATGTTGAGATGCGGGGGTGGGGGGGGGGTGTGTCGGATGTGTTTGAATGTTTGTGTTTTAATGTATTTTGAGTGCATGTTGAGATGCGGGGGTGGGGGGGGTGTCGGATGTGTTTGAATGTTTGTGTTTTAATGTATTTTGAGTGCATGTTGAGATGCGGGGGTGGGGGGGGTGTCGGATGTGTTTGAATGTTTGTGTTTTAATGTATTTTGAGTGCATGTTGAGATGCGGGGGGTTGGGGGGGTGTGTCGGATGTTTATGAATGTTTGTGGGGGTTCGGGTCTGTATGGGTGCATGTTTGTGTGTGTGCTGAGTTGGGGGGTGGGGGATTTGGGTCTGTATGGGTGCATGTTTGTGTGTGTGCTGATTTGGGGGGTGGGGGGTTTGGGTCTGTATGGGTGCATGTTTGTGTGTGTGCTGATTTGGGGTGGTGGGGGGTTCGGGTCTGTATGGGTGCATGTTTGTATGTGTGTTGATTTGGGGGGTGGGGGGTTCGGGTCTGTATGGGTGCATGTTTGTGTGTGTGTTGATTTGGGGGGTGGGGGGTTTGGGTCTGTATGGGTGCATGTTTGTGTGTGTGCTGATTTGGGGGGTGGGGGGTTCGGGTCTGTATGGGTGCATGTTTGTGTGTGTGCTGATTTGGGGTGGTGGGGGGTTCGGTTCTGTATGGGTGCATGTTTGTTTGTGTGCTGATTTGGGGGGTGGGGGGTTTGGGTCTGTATGGGTGCATGTTTGTGTGTGTGCTGATTTGGGGTGGTGGGGGGTTCGGGTCTGTATGGGTGCATGTTTGTGTGTGTGCTGATTTGGGGTGGTGGGGGGTTCGGGTCTGTATGGGTGCATGTTTGTATGTGTGTTGATTTGGGGGGTGGGGGGTTCGGGTCTGTATGGGTGCATGTTTGTGTGTGTGCTGATTTGGGGGGTGGGGGGTTCGGGTCTGTATGGGTGCATGTTTGTGTGTGTGCTGATTTGGGGGGTGGGGGGTTCAGGTCTGTATGGGTGCATGCTTGAGTGTGTTTGGGGCATAGTGTTTGGTTGGGGGTGAGCGGGCCATGGGGCATAGTGTTTGGTTGGGGTGGGAGCCATGGGGCATAGTGTTTGGTTGGGGGTGAGGGGCCCATGGGGCATAGTGTTTGGTTGGGGTGAGGGGCCCATGGGGCATAGTGTTTGGTGGGGGCCATGGGGCATAGTGTTTGGTTGGGGTGGGAGCCATGGGGCATAGTGTTTGGTTGGGGGTGAGGGGCCCATGGGGCATAGTGTTTGTTTGGGGTGGGAGCCATGGGGCATAGTGTTTGGTTGGGGGTGAGGGGCCCATGGGGCATAGTGTTTGGTGGGGGCCATGGGGCATAGTGTTTGGTTGGGGTGGGAGCCATGGGGCATAGTGTTTGGTTGGGGGTGAGGGGCCCATGGGGCATAGTGTTTGGTGGGGGCCATGGGGCATAGTGTTTGGTTGGGGTGGGAGCCATGGGGCATAGTGTTTGGTTGGGGGTGAGGGGCCCATGGGGCATAGTGTTTGGTTGGGGGTGAGGGGCCCATGGGGCATAGTGTTTGGTTGAGGGTGAGGGGGCCATGGGGCATAGTGTTTGGTTGGGGGTGAGGGGGCCATGGGGCATAGTGTTTGGTTGGGGATGGGAGCCATGGGGCATAGTGTTGCACTCCAAGAGTGAACTCAATAATAAAGCTAAAACAGGCACAGTTAGGAGATGTACATCCTTTGCTTTTTTGAGGAAACCTGACTCAACGAAGGCCATACTCCTCTTGGGTAACCCAAACAGCAAACTATAGCAGTCCAAAATAACGGAATGTCCAATCAAGGGTCAATAAAATATATATAATTTAATTAAACAGACGATATACAATAACTAAATCGAAATAAATGATAGCAATGGAAAATGTGTAGTACAAAATGTAAGTTTGAAATGCAATAAAAATCGTTACCCCTCAAAAACATATCTTTTTCAATGTGTTTAATACAAATTGGGGGTTGAAAAAGCCTCCTGACATGTCCCGCCTACCGCCCCGCCCACTTTTACTTTTCGGCCCACTATAGCCCTCATGTAAGGTACTTTCGGCCCTCTGTCAAAATCAGCTGTGCACCCCTGATCTAGACCAAAACTCACCAGTCAATGTGATCAACAAATATAGAAAAGGAATGTGCCCTATTTTCCTGCAGTGAAGAACAATCAATCATAATATGTTTAGTGTCTGTATTGACTCTGTTTCAGCACAGAATTTGCTGAACCCCCTACTTTATTCGAACAAGCATTTAACAACTCCTTACTTCCCAGCAGATTTAACCTAAACCTTAGTAATTGCCCACACCAATAGGCATTAGGAAACTTACATAACGATGGTGGGATTACACCTAATGGTTTATCAATAGTCGTAAAGGAGGTATGGATTTTTATAATTTCCCTCTTATTCAATGGTGGTAATGCAGTCGAATAGGAAAGACTTTTGACTGCACACGAAATTGAAGCTAAATTATCAGCCAATTGACCACTGTGCCTTGATATCGTAGTAGCAGACTTTTTCAAAGCCAGAAGAGTAGCACAATTACTCTCTGCAATGGCGCTATTCAATTCTACGAACATGGAATCCACCGGAGGGGCGATTAACTTGCTGTACAATGTTAATATTTTCCAATTGAATCGTCCACGGGGGGATACTAAACCAAGTTCAAATCTCAGCGAAGGCATTGGCACAGTCTGGGGAGATTAAGTGCATGCTTCCAAAGACGGTACCTATTGATATTGTATAGAGGAGTGGGGGAAATCTACAGTGGGTATGGCAGATTTTCATCATTTGGAATGAAAATCGATGCACTTTGCTCACTAGTTTGATGACAATCCGGCTTTTATTTTGAATGGCAAAGATCTCAAAACCAAAGTATATCACACTACTCGAGAGTATCAAATCCCCAAGTCTCCATGAATAACCATATGGTTCATTCAAGCTTTTATTCAAAGGTATGATTTTGGATTTTTGGGGATTTAGTAATAGCTCATTAATTATTGCATAATCTGTGATTGCATAGAGGAGACACTGCAGCCCCAGCTGGATGTGGTTTACCAGGACCACATCATCGGCCTTGCCATCCACAATACTCTTAATTGACCGATTTTAGGACCCACAAAGGATGTTTTTTCCAGATATTTTGGAATGTCCGATATATTAAGTTTATAAAGACATGGCACCAATAGGCAACCCTGCCTAAGGCCCCAGTTGGTGTTAATTGGGCTAGACAGGGAGCCGTGACCATCCAATAGAATCTGAAAGGCAGTCTCCTCATACTGGAGCACAATAGTATCTGGCAAGAAAATAGAAATACCCCATTCCTTTATTGTAGTCCACAGCCACCCACCATTTACAGTCTCGACTGCCGCTCAGAAATCAACCAAAGCTACATAAACTTGTAGATTACTAGGCCCCCAGGCTGTGTCTCTCAGACAATTCAGGACTAGACCATTGACATATTTTTGCAGATGTCAATTTCATATTTTTGAAAATGGCCTACTGCCTGGGCCCACTCTTCCAGCTCCCTAAGTACCAATGCAGCAACATTGTTACTATCCATGTCAAGAAGGGCGACTGACCTATAGTTGGCAGGCATAAACCGATCACCCTTTCTGTATTGAGGTATAATTGTTGAAAGCTTCCAGGAAATAGGGAAACATTTTGAACTAATAATGTTTTGGAAAGGAATGTACAATATTGTAGCCGGGTAGCCGAAAGGTAAGGGGAATTTCTTACTCAAACCATTCGACCTGCCACCCTAGAGTCTGAAGATCTCCTTATGTAACATTCAATATAACAAATCTCAAAGTTCAATTCCTAGGTAAATCAGCCACACCGATAATTAAAATGACTTCTAATGTAGCTCCCAGAAATGGCATTTCCAGATATCTTCCGGCACCAAATTGATTTTTAGTATTGACTGAGAAACACCAAAATTATTAATCAATGACCAAAAATTGTGCGTATTTCTGGAGGCTAATATCTTTAACATTTCCTCCCCATCACGTGGGAGCCAAAGATAACAGTGGGATCTAATACAATTTGTGTGACGTTACTTGAGAGTTCTCATCTCTTTGGCTCAACCCACACCATGCTTGCTCAATTTTACCAAGCACCTGAATTACATTGTAAGAGCCCTTTCCTTTCTAGCACTAATGTGTAAAAGCAAGGGGCGCCCAGTGTTTTGTTTTTCATTGCTCCTCAAGAAAATAACAACATTTGTGAGAGCATAATTAACCAGTTTCTCTTCTACTGTTGAGACTCAATATCCTATTCAAGAATATCCAATCAGCCCAAAACATGTTTATTCAGTTTCCTTGTTGTGTGAATGTTAGGCCACAATATACTTTGAAGACAATGGACTTTATTGCAAAATAAAAATGTCCAATCAGGAAATTGTGATCACTAAGGATGTGTTTACAATGTTAAAACAAAAACAGTTGTAAAGCAAATACAGAGATAGAACCAGATAGTAAATGATTCATGATGATCAAACACCTTCCCAAGTAGCTTCCACAGATAAATCACCATTTCCAATTTGCAGTTCCCAAAAATCAAAGAACTCCTTCCACCTGATCCCATATTTATACCTGGAGCTTCCCTAGAACTAGTAGGGCCAGTAGGTCCACAGTGGGAATTTATGTCACCAGCCATTACTTTATGACTATCTTTTCTCGTGAGCAAAAAATCCCCAATAACAATAGAAACCTGAGCTAAAAACTCCTCAAGATTAGAGGCAAGAGGGTTGCAATATATTTTCAAAAGTAGAAACACAAAAGGCTCCCCAGAAATGTTCAAGGTGATGATTAGTGCCAGTGGGCCAGGACAATACAAATTACATTAGCCCTAATTACGGTAGAGTTTCTCACTGTGGTTAATACACCCCCTGTTGGATGCCCCACATTAATGGGGGCCAATGGTTGCTGAAAGATGGAGAACCCATCCACACATACCTTACGTCAGCCATGTCTTCTGACAAGTGATGATATCATGATTGTTACAAATATCACTTTTCACTGTGTCAAACAGAAAACTATTATGACCTCTTGTATTCCAATTTAAAATAGATAGGCCTGCTGGTATTAAAGCCACATCCCGCTTGCACCTAGCTTTTTATAACCACCTGCCAAAGTTCCAGAAACCCAAGACCATTCCGCATTTGAACCACCCAATGTGTTATGAATAGGGTTTACACAATTCACCATACAGGAACTGGAAAAGGAGTTGCTACACATATTTTTTAATGTTTCCCCAAAGTTGCTTAATTGGCTCAATGGATGAGATGAAGAAATCTCTTTACTACAAAGTAAATTACTTTTTTGGGATATCTATCATATCCCACCTGATAAATGGCTGCCGCCTCACCCAAAATCATTGTATTCATCAAATTGGAGGTGAAGTGTAATTCCACAATATCTGTTCTCTTTTCGACATAATGTTATTGGGACTCAACTCTTCATGGGAAGTGGTGCAAGCAACCAAAGTGGTCAGGCAGGGACAGCAATCATTGGTGAGGGCAAACAGGGTTCGGGAGTGGACTTGCTTTGTAAGTTGTACACACTAACGGGCCAAATCGAAAAGTAAAAAATTAAAATGTTTGATGTTTGGCTTACTGAGATGACGTCTACACGGCCGCCCCTCTGCAGAAATGCAGGACTGTAACTGCACACAATGCACACCTCACACACTTTACGCTGGCAAGGTGTTTTTAAACTTCGAGCAGGTGTGTGGTAGCCATGTCCAGAGAGCTCTGCAAATCACGTAAGCACACGACAGCAGCCCGTTCCAACAGCAAACCGACAGCAGGTACTGCAGAACTGTAACTGCCCACAACACTCAACTCACCTTGCTGTACGCAGGATTGTAATTTCCCTCATATGTTCTTGGTGTTTGAGTGGATGTGTTTAGCACACTAATATCCTATACTAAATATATAAATTGACTGACCTCTTCTAAAGGATTGGCCAGCATAACAATGGAGTGACAGATGTAGTAATCTTTCTTTGCTTACTTCTGAGTCTTACATCTGCCTGAAATAGCTTACAAAAAAATAATGTTAGAGTGAATGTTCTGAAAATAAAATGAGCAAGTCCAGTGAACAACCTTTTTGTTACAGACATATTTGTTTATATCAAGGCATGGGTCATTCTTCATTTGGCAAAATGTTTTTGACATTATTCAAAGAAGCAGGGAAGCCTCATTTGTGCTATTTATTATCTACTGCTTTGTCATAGGCGTCCTTCAGAAGAGTGAATTAGGAGATGATGTATATGCTCATTCTAGGTTTGGATAATGTGCTTAGTAAAACAGGTGTAATCTGTGTGTTATGTTTACAATACACATATATGATCAATAGAAATGAACATTCTCAAATTTTAAAAAGAGACAGTTTACAATGTTAGTACAATAGCACATCTTGTTTTAATAGCTACTTTTGTTGAGAATTCACTGATGTGAAGGTAGTACAATGATGTTTGGCTAGGATTTAATTTACACAGCTCAATGTCTGATTTAATTATCAACTGTTGGAATGAAATCACAATTGCCAACTTTTTATTTTATATAAATGTGTTTACTATTTTAGAAACAGAATTTAGAGGTGGACTGCGTAGTAAGATATCTGAGCATATGTCATAGAATAGTCATTCCTATCTGTTGATCTATGTAAGAATGTTTCTGGGGATTACATAAAAATGCTAATGGGGCACATGTATGCAGGCCCTGGTGTATCTATTCTCATTGCACTTGTAGTGCCTTAAAGTTGACTTCCCCAGCCCCAGCATTGTGGGACAGGGAACAAACACATTTCTATCATGTATTATTTGAAATAAAATTAAAAACACAATTGATTAAAACAGCCTGTCCGGTCCCAGATTGTTGGCTGGGAATGATGTAGTGAGGGGTAATAAATGTATGATAATTCCCCAAGCACAAAACCTCTATAAAAATAAATATACTTTTTTTTAGATATTAAATTACATACAATGTAGGAAATCAATTGGGAATCTTCCCATTGGTGGTCATGTCACATTTTTCCGGGACAGTATGGGCAGGCATGTTTGACATCATGCTATTTTTTAAGTCCATGGAGTTATGGGTGGATCTGGGCGTTCATGCTGTGATGCTGTCTATCAGGGATGCATAAGAGGGTAACATACATTTAATTGACCACCCTATTTCAGCCTCGAAGATGAGCCTATGGGCTTGAGGCAGGAGGACTGGGGAATGCTTAGCAGCATCACCCAAAGTGTGCTGGATTAATCCTGCAACAAATAAATGCAGCAAAGCCTCCAACTTGGGGTAAAGCTTCAACAAGGGCAAAGACACTCCCCTAGATGAGGAGCAGGATGCGTTTGATGCTGTGCATGTCCAAACTGTAGAACCTGAGCAGTTTCTCATTGTTGGGCATGCATTTTTATGGTCTCGTTTTCTGGAGTGTGGACCTTGTCATCCTCCTCCTCTGCTCCAGCCACCTGCTCTCCACCTCCTGTTGCTGCCCACCTCCACCGATAGCTAGCCAAGCTTGTGATGCTGTGCATTCTATGACCCTTGCCCAGGAATGTGGATCCACAGTGTCCCACTGATTTATTTTGTGGCACTGATATACCATTTGGAAGTGAGTGGTTGCAATTGTCACTGAGTTGACCCCTATTGGAGTCATTACCATTACTTTTATAGTGGAGATATTTTTGGTGGTAATTGACACATTTTTAGTGCAGTATTCCCAATTGTAATCAACCTGTATTTTACACCTGCTGTACTTCTGTACACTTCTTGTAGAGTGACATGGTGTTGCATATGGTCTTGAATGCACATTGTGCCTCTTTATGTATATGATGTCAATTCATTTATATGTGCAGTCTAAGAAAAGCAGTATCCATAATATTACTGTATTTCTTTTACAATTACCATGTTGCATAATATCAAACACGTAAAGGTAGGTTATCTATTGGTGTGAATGCGCAGGTCCACCAAGACCAACCGACCGCCTGGAACTCTGGGGCATTGGCTTGTGACCAATACAAAGAACATTGATGGGTACTGAAGCAGAACATCTAGAGAGGCGATCAGCACATGGATCCATAGTATGATGTGTTGCTGTACTTGCAATGTAGGCCCAGGTGTCTTAATTTTACTGATCAGATGTCCCCCCACTTTTTCCACAGGTCACCCTGATATGCTAATTTCTGGTGACTCCACATTCAATTGGTATGTTAATAAGTACCCCGACCCCTGCATACATCCATCCCTTCTCTGCTCAACAGTTGACCTGTCGGTAACCAAAAGAAGCAGGGGGGTATATGTTTTGGCACTTTGCCTTTCTCAAATCCGGGCCTTTATATAAATGCGTCCCACGTACATTAATAAATGCATAATGCAGTTTGTCATTCAATGGGCTCAATCCCACCTCATATTAATATGTCTCCTGCTCCAAGCGTCGTGTCAAGACATCTTGCCGAAACACGTCTCATCCACAAAGGGCTACTAAAGCACACAATAAAGATTTTTCTGCACACCCCAAAGACTACTGGAACTTCTTTCTTATGAGGAACCCCCGAGGACTTATTAAATAATAATGATATGAATTGCCACATTTGAAGGTATAAGATCATCAAATTGCCATCTGTATTAGAATAAACCCTCCCCCTTTGTACATAATTGACTCTACCCTTTAAGGGGAGACTCTGTAGCAAAATAAACTCTCCCCCTTGAATGGTAGACTCTCTAGCAGAATAAACTCTCCCACTTTAAGTGGGAAACTATCAAAATAAATGCTCCTACTTGAAGGAGCGACTCTGCAGCAGAATATACTCTCCCCCTTATAGGGGAGACTTCATAGCTTAGCTGAATAAATGGCCCCCCTTGAAAGGGGAGACTCTGTAACAGAATAAACTCTCCCCTTTGAAGTGGGAGACTCTGTACCAGAATTGACTCTAATCTTTAAGGGGAGAACCTGTAGCAGAATAAACGCTCCCCCTTGAAGTGGGAGAGTATCATAATAACCTCTCCTACTTGAAGGGGAGACGCTGTAACAGAATTAACTCTACCCCTTGATGGGGAGACACCGCGTTAGAATATGCTCTCCAACTTGAAGAGGGGACACTGCATCAGAATACGCTCTGCCTCTTTAAAAGTAGAATCTGTAACATAACAAAACCCTCCTCCTTGATAGGGGAGAAACTGTATTAGAATAAACTATCCCCCTTGAAAGGTAAACTCAATAGCAGAATAAAATCTCTTCCTTGATGGGGAAGACCCAGTAGCCGTATATACTCTGCCCTTTGAAAGAGACAAACTGTTGCAGAATAAACACTTCCGCTTGTAGGGGACACTCTGTAGCTGAATACACTCTCCCCCTTCAAGGGGGAGACGCTGTATCAGAATAAACTCTCCCCTTTGAAATGTTAACGCTATCGCAGAATAAAATCTCTCCCTTATTGAGGATATGACTGTCTCAGAATAAGTTCTCCCCCTTGAAGAGGAAACTCTGTATCAGAATAAATTCTCCCTCTTGAAGGGGAGACATTGTAGCAGAGAAGACTTTACCCCTTGAATGGTAGACTTTGTAGCAGAATACATTCTCCCACTTGAAGGCGGAGACTATGTAACAGAATAAACTCTCCTACTTGAAAGGGGAAACTCTGTATCCAAATAACCTCTTCCTATTGATGGGGAAGACTCTGTAGCAGAATAAACTCTCCTCCTTGATGGGGAGACTCTGTCACAGAATAAGCTCTCCTCTTTGAAGAGGAGACCCTGTATCAGAATACGCTCTCCCTCCTGAAGTGGAAGACTCTTTACCAGAATTGACTCAACCCTTTAAGGGGAGACACTGTAGCAGAATAAACTCTCCCCTGCAAGGGGAGACTCTGTAGCTGAATAAACTCTCCCTCTTGAATGGTAGACTGCAGCAGAATAAACTCTCCCACTTGAAGGGGGATACTCTGTATCAAAATAAAATCTCCCCCTTGATGGGGTAGACTGTAGTAGGATAAACATTTCACCTTGTAGTGGAGACTCTATAGCTGAATAAACTCTCCCCCTTGAAGAGTAGACTCTGTATCAGAATACACTTCCCCGCTTGAAAGGTAAAGTCTGTCGCAGAATAAAACCTCTCACTTGATGGGGGAAACACTGTCTCAGAAGAAGCTCTAACCCTAGAAGAGGAGACAATGTATCAGAATAAACTCTGCCTCTTGAAGGGGAGAATCTGTAACAGAATAAGCTCTCCTCCTTGAAGGGTAGACTGTAGCAGAATACACTCTCTCCTTTGAATGGGAGACTCTGTAGCAGAATAAACTCACCACCTTGATGGGGGAGACACTTTATCCTAATACATCCCACCCCTTGAAGGGAGAAACTCTGTATGAGAATAAACTATCCCCTTGAAAGTTAAACTCTGTAGCAGAATAAAACCTCTCAGTTGATTGGATAGACACTGTATCAAAATAAGCTCTGCCCATTCAAGTTGGAGACACTGTACCAGAATAAACTCTTCTTCTTTTAATGGGAGACTATTTATCAGAATAAAGTCTCCCCCTTGATTGGGGAGCTACTATATCACAGTAAACTCTCCCCCTTGAAACTTCAAATGTGTAGCAGAATAAAACCTCTCAGTTGATTGGATAGGCGCTGTATCAAAACCAGCTGTACCCCTTGAAGTGGGAGACTATGTATCTGAATAAAGTCTCTCCCTGGATGGGGGGAGACTATGTATCACAATAACCTATTCCCCTTGAAGGGGGAGATTCTGCAACAGAATAAACTCTCATCTTGAAAGTTCAACTCTGTAGCAGAATAAACCCCCTCCATTGACGGGGTCGATGCTGTATCAAGACAAGCTCTCCCCCCTTGAATGGGGATATACTGTATCAGAATAAACTCTTTCCCTTGAAGGGGAGATTCTGCAGCAGGATATCTCCCCTCGCTCTTGTTGGATGGAGACTCTATATGAGACTAATGTCTCATCCTTGTGGGGGAGATTCTGTAACAGAATAACCCACCATTGTTGAGTGAGACTCTATATCCAAATTAACTCTCCTCCTTCAATGGGAGGCTCTTTAGCAGAAAAACCTCACCCTCCCCCGATTGAAGGGAGAGGCTCTTTATCAGAATGAACTATCCCGCTTGAAGGGGGAGACTCAATATCAGAATGCACTTTCCCTTATGAAAGTTCAATTCTGTAGCAGAATAAAACCTCTCAGTTGATGGAGTTGACACTGCATCAAAATAGGCTCACCCCCTTGAAGGGGGAAACACTGTATAAGAAGAAACTCTGCGATTGAATGATAGATTCTGTAGCAGAATAACCCCCCCCCCCATGTTGGACAGAGACTCTATATCAGAATAAACTCTACTCCTTGTAGGGGATACTCTATATCAGAATAAACTCTACTCCTTGAAGGGGAGACTCTCTATCAGAATACACTTTACTCCTTAAAGGGGAGACTCTGTATCAACTCTACCCCTTGAATGAGAGATTCTGTATCAGAATACATTCTCCCCCTTGAAGGGGGAGACTCATTATCAGAATTAACTCTCCCCTTTGAAGGTTAAACTCTGTAGCAGAATAAAACCTCTCAGTTGATGGGGTAGACACTGCATCACAATAAGCTCTCCCCCTTGATGGGAGAGATTCTGTAACGGAATAAACTATCCCCCTTGAATGGGGGACTCATTCACAGAATGAACTATTCCCCCTTGATTATTATTATTATTTATTATTATTATTTGTATTATTATTATTATTATTGTATTAATTGAGCACAGACCTAGCTTCGAGAAGCAACGTACCTCTTTACAGAGGTATACACCAATACAGATACATAACGAAGCGCTTTACCAAGGTGTACAAATTTACAGATGCGTAACAGAGCACTTTTCATTGGTAACAACAGAACAGATATACAGTGGGGATAGGATACAGAGGGGCACACAAGAGGGGTACAGCTGTACCGGGTGGGGGCGAGGAGAGGGGCAGGTGGCATCTAGTGAGTCAGGTGGAACGAGGGGTGATATTATGGCCAATGTGATGAGTAGGAGAGACTCCTTGAAGAAATGGGTCTTGAGATCTTTTCTGAATCGTAAGTGCATGGGGACAAGTCTGATGGGGAGGAGGTTCCATATTTAATTGAATTAAATGTATTGTTTATTTGTATAGCGCCTATATACAATGGCCCTCATTACGACCCTGGCGGAAAGCGACTGACCGGAGCGCCACAGCGTAAATAGCGTTTCCGCCATTGCACGAAGGAGCAAAGTGCGGCCCATTCCGACCCATCGGGCACGAGCACCACGGCATGGCGGAAGTGCAAAGTCCGCGATGGCGGAAATGACCCCAAAACGGCCCACACCGCCGCCGTACGGCGCCCTAGGTGCAATACCGCCACCCCTCTTAGCGGTCACCGCAGTGTGCGCCTACCGGAAAGTACGGTGCCCGGAAATATACGGAAACGGAAGTTAAAACATGGGCCCGGAACGGGAAACATCCCGCCGAACACCTATAAATACACTAAAACCACACAACCACTAAAATCACTACCCTGAAACACACCCCAACCCGTCAACCACCCTAGCGAAACCAAGAAAAACGGGAAAAGCAGCGAAGAAAGCGTGCGACCGCAAGCGGCAGGTCCACTTCTCCCGTGAGGAACTCACCGTGCTAACAGAGACCCTCCAGGAGAATGCTGCCGTCGTCTTCTGCACGCAAATGACCAGGACGGCACTTGCAAACAAGAAGGCCATATGGGCTCTGGTGGCACAGCGGGTAAGTGCGGTGGGGACCGCACCCCGCACCCCACAGCAATGCCGCAAGCGATGGGACGACCTGCGGATACGCGTCCGCAGCATACTCTCTGCCAACCGCAACATTGCCACAGCCACCGGGGGAGGTCCTGAATCACCCATCAAGTTGACCCCCTGGGAAGAAATCTGTGCCTCCACCATCGGAATGGAGAGCATAGAGGGAGTCGGAGGGATGGAGAAAGGAGTGCAGACATCCGAAGATACAGGTAGGTGGGCCAGATAAAACAATGCCAAATCCACACAGTCCATCCATGTGAAGTACCATGCGTCCACATAGTGCAACAGAAACACATGTCCAGGAGAACGTCCACACACATCGGCCTGATAGCGCACGTTAAAACTCACAATAAATACATAAATAATTAGAAACCCCTAATACACGCACTACACGTGCAGCAGGCACACCCTAACTGCAGGCTGCCAAACAACTGCACCCTCACTCCACACACAAATCAAAGCACCTCCAAGGCCCCGACCCAAATCACCCTCAGGTACCACCCCAATGCATGTGATACAATGCCATTCCAATTCCCACAGACCCATCAATAACCCTCGCCCTCCTCTACTCCACCACAGGGTCCGATCCAAACGACGAGCTACAGGACACCCCTACCAGCACACCTGCAAAGAGGGCCAAGACCAACGGCCAGAGACCCTCCACCTCAGCTGCACGCATCAAGACACGGCAGCAGCACAAATCAGGTGGCAGCACAGAGGAGGGAACATCAACAGGCACCCCAGCAGCCAGCATGCCCACAACACCACCACCACAGGTCCCCCCAATGGATGCCACAGAAGGCACTGCCTCTGGTGGCAGCAGCACCATAGGTGACACCCCATTGATGGCAGCATGCTCCGACACAGAAAACGGGGATGCCGAAGTCAGATCCATCCATGACCTGTCCCAATCCCCCTGTCTGTCCCATCCCGTACAACATGAGGATACCACGCAGGGGCACCCACAAGACGACGACTGGCCATCCCCCACAAGCCCTGTGGCAAGGCAACATGAGGACAACAGCCCCTCTGTGACACCCCCGCAAATGGCCATGGCCCAGCAGAGGCAACAGTCCCTCGACCAGTTGATCGAACAACAGCAGCAACTGGCCACGCTCCTCAAGGACCATGCTGATGAATGTGGGGGCACTAAGGCAGACATAGAAACATCAACTGAGACACTTAGGGCACAAATCGAGAGTAGCACCGAGAGCCTGAGAGTCCAAATGGAGAGAAGCACCGAGAGCCTCAGGGGGGAACTGCATGCGACGGCCAAGGACGTATGTGCCGAACTTGCCGCAGTGCGCCGTGTGCTCACTGAGCTCTCGCAAACCCTTAGGGACATGCATGGACGTGAGCAGGCAGACACATCATCCGTTGCAAGTTCCGTCCAGGGCAGCCCCCAACGTAGATCTGGAAGGAACCTGCGCTCCACAGGCAGGGGTGCCCCTGATACCCGCAGAGGGGGCATGCAATAGCGACAGCCCACTGACAATGAGCATCTTTGGACACTGGTGTTCGGGTGGGAGGTAGGGGGGTGGAGGGGGTGTGTTGGGCTCACTTGGGTGGCGGGTCGATAGGGTGTTCAACATGACATCACATATGCCATAAAAAGTGCACGATCAACCAATGAGATGTGTGGACATTGATCTTTGTGTACTAGGCCATCATAGGCGTACAGTCCATATTGTGCATGTCCCAGACACACGCAGTGCCACGAGTCCCGTGTCCATGGATCAGCCACCAGGCGTTAGTGCTAGAAGCATACATCAATGAGATGCTGACGAATGTCACGGGCCTCCGGTGCCTCGCAGACTCCATGAGGTGCTGCCACATCCCCACCCTCATCATGACCATCTTCAGGTGCTTGCAGTTCTGCGTCAGGGGGCATGGGCACATTTCTACGTACGCACATGTTGTGGAGCATGACACATGCCATCACCATCTTTGCAACCTTCTCATGGCGGTACAGGAGTGCCCCGCCAGACCTGCTGAGGCAGCGGAAACGGCCCTTCAGTAGGCCGAATGCCTGTTCTATGACTACACGGGTTTGTGAGTGGGCATGGTTGTAGTCCTCCTCATGCTGGTCCCGTGGGTTCCGGACTGGTGTGAGGAGCCATCTCTTCAGTGGATATCCAGCATCACCTGTATGTGGACGAGAAACGTATGATGTGGAATGCCATTGATACGTACGCACACCCCCCCCCCCCTTCCTGCCAGGTCATTGCCAATTCACATACCCCACATCATCATGCATGTAATGAGACTCACCGAGTAGCCAGGATCTGTTCCCTGCGTGTCGCTCCATGTAGCGTGGTATTGTAGAGTTCCTCAAGACCATAGAATCATGGGTTGATCCAGGGAATCGGGCACAACAATGTGTAATGATCCTGTTGGAGTCACACACCATTTGTACATTCAGGGAATGAAATTGTTTTCGGTTGCGGTACTGGGCCTCCATGGCATGTGGGACGACCAATTCAACATGGGTGCAGTCGATGGCACCAATGCAACCCGGTATGCCGGCAAGTGCATGGAATCCCACTTTCGTGTTTGTAATTTCCTGCTCCGAGCGTGGTAGGGAGATGTAGTCGTCTGCGTGCTGCAGGAGGGCATCGAGCACTTGCAATAGTGTCCGTGAGAACAGTGGCTGAGAAATGCCATGCAACTGTCCGACTGTGTGCTGGTAGGTGCCTGTGGCCAGGAAGTGGAGTACAGACACCACCTTCAGTAGGGGTGGGATGGCGGTTGGGCTATCTATCATGCTGACAAGGTCAGCCTGTGTCATGTCCACAATGGCGGCTATGGTGTCCCGGTCCAAACGGTAGAGGGTGTGGATCTGCTCATCAGTGAGGTTGAACGGATGTGCTCGGAGGCGTGGGATTGCGGGCTGCCTGCGTGGTGGTAGTGGCTGTGCTGGCAGCCCTTGCTGGCCCTGCCTTGCCCTCCTCCTCCTCCTGCGTCTCCTCCGTGCGGCCGGTTGTAGTTGGTGTTCGTCTTCTTCTTGGAGTTGGAGCACTTGCAGTGCTATCAGGTCCCCCAGGGCCAACATCGCGAGTCCTGCCGGTAGCATTTCGGTGTGGTTGTGGGAGGAGACTGGCTGTGCAATTTATGTGTTTTCAGGCTGTATGGCCTCCACCTGTGGTGATTCATTCCACCTGTGCAAACTGCCCTCCCCTTTGGCCGAGCACGTCACGCGCACAACGCTGCAATTCGGGGAATGGCATCTTGCTATTGCTATCATGTATTTGTACCCGATGGCCGTGTAAGATTGGTTGATATGTTCATTCGGCTATGGTCCCATTGTTTCCCATTCTATCTGTGCAGTCGCGAACAGACTTGTGAAGGGTCAGTGGAACGTAGTACTCGAGTAACGGTGGGCCCTCATGCATCACTGTACCGAGTTGCAACGACGGGCGGGGCGTCCCATTCGTGGGTGAAGGCAGTTGCCATTTTCACACACAGCCGCACTCGATGGAATAATTAGTGATTTCAAACGGCCACAGATGCCTTTCCGACGTGGTGTTGCAAATGAGGAATTCGAAGGGCGGCGCTTTCGGTCTTCAGCTAGCGGCGAGGAGATGCCCACAGGTCTGACTGCAAATATAACGTTCTATTGTTCAATGTCCTTGAGACAGGGCCCATGGCGAGGGAGCAATGATTGATATGAATAGTTTGGGATGCGCAATAGCTACGTGGGCGATGAGGCCGGCCGTTCCCAAATACATGTTACTTCACAACACTGGAATTACGGGCTGGGGCACTGTGGATTTTGCAGGCTGCATAACGCACAGACTCAATGGATGTTTCTAATGTTATGTGAGTAATTATTCAGGCGTTTTGATCCCGGGATGAGGGAATGATGAATGGATGCATGGGCAGGTGATTTGATACAGAGTTTGCCATGTACAGGGCTTCTTGGGATCTATCCGCCTCCCCTACGCTATGTGATGCAGGGCTGCCATAGTGGGACCATCGTCTATCTGGCCTTGTTGAGCCCTCCCTGTCTCGAGGCGCCCTCAGACACTTGTGTCCATGCACGTTAACATTCCCATCTGATGGAATCTGTTTTGACAGACGCATGCACAGGTACACTCGTTTGTGATGGTGTTTGCACCTCGATATGGATGGTTATGAGTCGCAAGTGGTTTTGGGGTGGTGATGATCCTTTTGAGTGGGCTAGCATGCATATGGCTGTGGATTTCGTGTGATCATTGAAGTGAGTTGTTCGAATGTAGTTCTGATGGCCATTTTGTTCTTTTTCTTTTCTTTTGGTTGACAGGTATCTCCTCCCCTTTTGCCACTGCCATCTGTATGCCACTCCTGCAGATGGATTTTACTCCCGACACCTGCTGCTTCGTGTTAATCAGTGGAGCAGCATTACGATCTTATGGGACGATCGCCAATGGCCCACATGCCCTTACGCAGTACTGGTGGCTCGGAGCAACATTTCGGCCTTTCAGCTGGACTAGTGCCTCCCCATTGGGACGGCCCTGCGGTTCTGTGCGCTTCCATGTTGCCTTTTCGTACGTGAATGTGGCTCTGTGTACCATGGGGGAACAGGGCGACACACAAGTAGTGGCTGGTCATTTCTTGCGGATGCAGCCCACAATGGTGATTAGTGTTTTGGAGTTCATGGCCTGATGGCTGTATGGGCTTGGTGACTTTGATGTGCATAAATTGCTATTCTGATTTGGCCCGTGTAGCGTTTTTCTTTGCAAGTGATGTGGCATATGCCTATTTGGGGGGCGATGTATTGTGAGGAGATCTGCATTGGGTTCCAGCTTCGGGGTTTAGTTGCGTGGTACTGTACTGGGCGCGTTTGCCTACTAAGCCCGTGAGGTCAGGGATGGGGGCTGCCTATATGACAGTTTGAATGTTGTCATGCTCAGGGGCGGGGGATTGGGTTTTGTGTAACAGATGCCGGTCAGCCAGGTGGACTGGTGGAATGATGTGATTTTCGGAATATTGCTGGTCACAGGTGCCTGTGTTTGCGTGCGTTTCTTGGTGGGGGACTGTGGTCATGTCCATTGGGATGGCTTCTGTATTCGTGCCATCTGTGCCCTGCAGCTCCCATTGGCCCCTCTTGTGTTGCTTTTGTTCGTTGGCATGCATGGGTGACTTGTACATTTCAATGGTTGCATTGTGACTTCATTGCACCTACGGGGAGTTGTACTTTGTGGGCAGGGAGCGGTGTACAGGCACTCAGTGGGGCCGTTTACGGTTGATTCGCGATGCCGTACTTCTCGCCATGGCGGAATGGTACATTACGCCATGCCTGATGGCGTTAGGTACATGTCCGCTAGGGTCGGAATTGGCGTACCCTTGCGCCATGGTGGTGTTTGCGGTTTGGCATGGCGCGCGCGCGCGTGCTTGGTGCAGTTAGCGTTGGCGTTCACTACGGTGTCGCTAATGGCTTCGTACTTTGCTGTGACGGGTCATAGTCGCACCGAGCGCTATTCGATGGCGGTATTGCATTTCCGCCATCGTTTTTCGCTTTCCGCCAGGGTCGTAATGAGGGCCAATGTGTTTCAAAGGGGCATTTCAACGAGTATTCTTAGCGCGTAGACAGAGAAGGCTTGTTTTGTGATCCTTTCCTTTTTGTAGTGACGGATTTCAAGTCTGTACATGGCCTGGCTTCTGGTGGTGCGCTGTCCACCAGAGATGTTGAGCTTCTCCACGATGTAGCTATGTGCCTTGAGAGTGACTGCCTTATAGGTGATGTAGCAAGACTTGAAGGTGATTTGTGCGTGCAGTGGCAGGAAGTGAAGGTCGATGAGGGCTGGGTGATGTAGTCCCTTGATGTGGTGTGCAGCAGCTTGTAGAAAACTTCTCAGGGGCAAAAGGGAGGATGACGGGGGCCTTCAAGGAGTGCACTGCCCTCATCCAAGTGGAATAGGACCAGTGCTTGAACGGTGGATCTTAAGCTTTCTTCTTGTAGGCAAGACTCTACAACTTAATAAAATCTCCCCCTTGAAGAAGGATTCCCTGTATAAGAATAAACTTTCCCCCTTGAAAGGTAAACTCTGTCGCAGAATAAAACCTCTCCCTTGATGGGGAAGACACTATATCAGAATAAGCTCTCCCCCTTGAAGAGGAGACACTATCAGAATAAACTCTTCCCCATGAAGGGTAGCCTCGCTATCAGAATATACTCTCCCCCTTGAAGGTGAATCGCTGTAGCTGAATAAACATTCTCCCTTGAGGAGGTATTTGTATTTGTATTTGTATTTGTTTATTTATATTGCGCAGCCTGCCCACGGGCATCAGGGAGCATGTTTAGAAAGGTAGTTACAAGAAAAGTGTTACATAAGGCAGTTAAAAGTTACAATTATATATACATAAACATATATAAATATATAAATGCATTTACAAGGGTAAAAAACAGGTACAGACTGAAGCAAAATAATCCCTCCTCCTTGAAAGAGGAGACTCTGTATCAGAATACACTCACCCCTTTGAAGGCGAAGCTCTGTAGCAGAATACACTTGTCCCTTCAAATGGGAGACTCTATAGCAGAATAAACTCTCCCCCTTGAAGAGTAGACTCTGTATCAGAATACACTTCCCCGCTTGAAAGGTAAAGTCTGTCGCAGAATAAAACCTCTCCCTTGATGGGGGAAACACTGTCTCAGAAGAAGCTCTAACCCTAGAAGAGGAGACAATGTATCAGAATAAACTCTGACTCTTGAAGGGGAGAATCTGTAACAGAATAAGCTCTCCTCCTTGAAGGGTAGACTGTAGCAGAATACACTCTCCCCTTTGAATGGGAGACTCTGTAGCAGAATAAACTCACCCCCTTGATGGGGGAGACACTTTATCCTAATACATTCCACCCCTTGAAGGGAGAAACTCTGTATGAGAATAAACTATCCCCTTGAAAGTTAAACTCTGTAGCAGAATAGAACCTCTCAGTTGATTGGATAGACACTGTATCAAAATAAGCTCTGCCCATTGAAGTTGGAGACACTGTACCAGAATAAACTCTTCTTCTTTTAATGGGAGACTATTTATCAGAATAAAGTCTCCCCCTTTATTGGGGAGCTCCTATATCACAGTAAACTCTCCCCCTTGAAACTTCAAATGTGTAGCAGAATAAAACCTCTCAGTTGATTGGATAGGCGCTGTATCAAAACCAGCTCTACCCCTTGAAGTGGGAGACTCTGTATCTGAATAAAGTCTCTCCCTGGATGGGGGGAGACTCTGTATCACAATAACCTATTCCCCTTGAATGGGGAGATTCTGCAACAGAATAAACTCTCATCTTGAAAGTTCAACTCTGTAGCAGAATAAACCCCCTCCATTGACGGGGTCGATGCTGTATCAAGACAAGCTCTCCCCCCTTGAATGGGGATATACTGTATCAGAATAAACTCTTTCCCTTGAAGGGGAGATTCTGCAGCAGGATATCTCCCCTCGCCCTTGTTGGATGGAGACTCTATATGAGACTAATGTCTCATCCTTGTGGGGGAGATTCTGTAACAGAATAACCCACCATTGTTGAGTGAGACTCTATATCCAAATTAACTCTCTTCCTTCAATGGGAGGCTCTTTAGCAGAAAAACTTCACCCTCCCCCCATTGAAGGGAGAGGCTCTTTATCAGAATGAACTATCCCGCTTGAAGGGGTAGACTCAATATCAGAATACACTTTCCCTTATGAAAGTTCAATTCTGTAGCAGAATAAAATCTCTCAGTTGATGGAGTTGACACTGCATCAAAATAGGCTCACCCCCTTGAAGGGGGAAACACTGTATAAGAAGAAACTCTGCGATTGAAGGGGAGATTCTGTAGCAGAATAACCCCCCCCCCCATGTTGGACAGAGACTCTATATCAGAATAAACTCTACTCCTTGTAGGGGATACTCTATATCAGAATAAACTCTAC
The DNA here is from genome assembly GCF_040938575.1 of Ambystoma mexicanum. Lineage (NCBI taxonomy): Eukaryota > Metazoa > Chordata > Amphibia > Caudata > Ambystomatidae > Ambystoma > Ambystoma mexicanum. The sequence continues at coordinate 1,184,672,183 of NC_090933.1, read as the reverse complement.
TCCTTGAAGGGGAGACTCTCTATCAGAATACACTCTACTCCTTAAAGGGGAGACTCTGTATCAACTCTACCCCTTGAATGAGAGATTCTGTATCAGAATACATTCTCCCCCTTGAAGGGGGAGACTCATTATCAGAGTTAACTCTCCCCTTTGAAGGTTAAACTCTGTAGCAGAATAAATCCTCTCAGTTGATGGGGTAGACACTGCATCACAATAAGCTCTCCCCCTTAAAGGGGGAGACACTGTATCAGAATAAACCCCCTCCTTGAAGGGGAGATTCTGTAGCAGAATACTCCCACCTTGTTGAGGGGAGACTCTATATCAGAATAAACTCTTCTCCTTGAAGAGGAGACTCTGTATCAGAATAAACTCTCCCCCTTGGTGGGAGAGATTCTGTAACGGAATAAACTATCTCCCTTGAATGGGGGACTCATTCACAGAATGAACTGTTCCCCCTTGATTATTATTATTATTTATTATTATTATTATTATTTGTATTATTATTATTATTATTGTATTAATTGAGCACAGACCTAGCTTCGAGAAGCAACGTAGCTCTTTACAGAGGTATACACCAATACAGATACATAAAGGAGCGCTTTACCAAGGTGTACAAATTCACAGATGCGTAACAGAGCACTTTTCATTGGTAACAACAGAACAGATATACAGTGGGGATAGGATACAGAGGGGCACAAAAGAGGGGTACAGCTGTACCGGGTGGGGGCGAGGAGAGGGGCAGGTGGCATCTAGCGAGTCAGGTGGAACGAGGGGTGATATTATGGCCAAGATGGTGAGTAGGAGAGACTCCTTGAAGAAATGGGTCTTGAGTTCTTTTCTGAATCGTAAGTGCATGGGGACAAGTCTGATGGGGAGGAGGTTCCATATTTAATTGAATTAAATGTATTGTTTATTTGTATAGCGCCTATATACAATGTGTTTCAAAGGGGCATTTCAACGTGTATTCTTGGGGCGTAGACAGAGAAGGCTTGTTTTGTGATCCTTTCCTTTTTGTAGTGGCGGATTTCAAGTCTGTACATGGCCTGGCTTCTGGTGGTGCGCTGTCCACCGGAGATGTTGAGCTTCTCCACGATGTAGCTGTGTGCCTTGAGAGTGACTGCCTTATAGGTGATGTAGCAAGACTTGAAGGTAATTTGTGCGTGCAGTGGCAGGAAGTGAAGGTCGATGAGGGCCGGGTGATGTAGTCCCTTGATGTGGTGTGCAGCAGCTTGTAGAAAACTTGGTAGTTATTTGGCCTGAAGGAACGCTGTGTTTTATTCCTGTGTATTTGCCGGCTGCTGCTTATCTCCCTACAGCACTGCGAGCAGTTTGCAGCTCTTGCTGTATTTGGAGATCGGATTCGCTTCCTGGAGGAGGCAGGGACTAGCTCTGTCAAGTGCATGATCACGTGACCATCGCCGAGGCATAAAGCGCCGGCACAACCGTCCGAGCGGCGTAGTTATTTGGCTTGAAGGAACGCTGTGTTTTATTCCTGTGTATTTGCCGGCTGCTGCTTATCTCCCTACAGCACTGCGAGCAGTTTGCAGCTCTTGCTGTATTTGGAGATCGGATTCGCTTCCTGGAGGAGGCAGGGACTAGCTCTGTCACGTGCATGATCACGTGACCATCGCCGAGGCATAAAGCGCCGGCACAACCGCCCGAGCGGCGTAGTTATTTGTCCTGAAGGAACGCTGTGTTTTATTCCTGTGTATTTGCCGGCTGCTGCTTATCTCCCTACAGCACTGCGAGCAGTTTGCAGCTCTTGCTGTATTTGGAGATCGGATTCGCTTCCTGGAGGAGGCAGGGACTAGCTCTGTCACGTGCATGATCACGTGACCATCGCCGAGGCATAAAGCGCCGGCACAACCACCCTTGCGGCGTTAAGCCCTGGAAGCAGTAAGGGCTGGAGCCGCTGTTCGGCTGTGAGTAATCTGGTCTACTGCTACTAATTTTTGACCTACGTCCTTCTTAAGCTTCCAGGGTACGGGGTGGAGAGTCGGACTCTGGCAGCTCCACTAGCCGTCGGGCGTTCCCAACCCTGCAACTGAGTGTTTTCTTTAAACCCATTCTTTAAATGTGGATATTTTAAATAACTATGCTTCTAAGCTGACCCAATTATAATCAGAGGTTGCAAGCTGTTCTCCCCTCGGGTTTTAATTTAAACACATTCCTTTTGGTACAACTACAGTACAGAATGATTTGGTTTTTAGATTAGTCTTGTTCCCAGCCATTTTTAAAAAGAAAAAAAAAGAAAAAAAAAAAAAAGAAAAAACTAATTTTGTGTCTCTGTTACTTAGAGGCCGCGAGCTGATCTCCCCCCTGGGGGTTCTTTTTCTTCTAATCTAATATTTTCTAATATATTTCTTTTTTGGTTTATTTTTTTTATTATAATATGCCCGCACTTAGAAGCGGGTTTGAAACTGCGGTGGGTCAAGCTACTAAGATAGTAGAGGTCCAATCAGGCTCTCTGACTCATTGTGAGGCGCTTATTAGTATTGACCACACTGAAAACATGGCTGCCTCGAATTTATTGGTTGAGAATATTAATGAAAATTCTAATATTAGAGCTGAAGGGAGCCCGAAGGGATGTCCCACCACAGATCCTGCAACTTTGAAGGTTGTAGCCTTGACTGAGGTAAATGTGGACATACCAGACATAGAGGATACGGGAGCTAATAGGAACATTCTAGACTCCAGACAGGAACTTACAGATGAGGAATGTCTTCAACAAAGTCGAATTGGTACTAAAAGGGTAGTTCGGTACCATGCGTCCACTCCTCTTCAGAAGAGGATTATTACTGGGAAATTACAGGCAGGGGATAATCAATGCTTGGATTCTCTGATATGGAAGGGGAAACAACCGTGTGGAACTTTGCAATTCACTCACATTTCGCCGGCAACATTTATCTTTGGGAAGGATAATAAGGATAAGGTGCAATGTGCCCTCGATTCTCCTCAATCGGGGAGCTCTAAGCAGGCTGGCGGGGGGGGACCAATCTAAAGAGACCCCCATTCGTTCTAAGTATAATCTTAACCAGCCCATTGGGAAGAGTGATTTGGATGATTCCTTCTTTATTACGGCAGATGCTACAGGTCATTTGCTGAGGGAAATTGTTGATCTAGAGATACCAGTAGGTAGATTTTTGTCCAAAGACAAGGGGGTGAGGAGCTTATCAGAGGGTGCGCCTATTGGTACACTCTCACAAAATAGAAACACTCCTATAATGTGGAAACAACAAGAGGGTAGGCACCTATCCCCTATTAGACCGACTATAAAGACATTTATACCATCTATATATAGTAAGACCAGCTATACCCAAACTGATAAGGAAAGGGATTACTTACCCATAACGGTAGATAAAGCTACCGACCCTCAGCGAACCATATTGGAAAGTCGTGGGGTAGACGAAGATAAACAGGAGTATCCAGGTTTGAGAAGGGAGGAGAGAGGAGATTACCTGATACCACTTTTATCCAATTTACACATTAGTTTGAATTTGGCTTTGAAAACCCTAGGTGAATCCCAAGAGACTATTGGTTGCTCTATGGTAGGGCAACAAGCTGCCTTTAACCAATTAGTGACTCGTCTGGCTTTCTTGGAGGGTATAGTGGAAGCTAAGAACATTAATGAACAGATTACTAAAGAAAAGAGTCTACTTGATAAACATAGAGAGGAACAAGAGAGTAGGTTAATGACCATGGATGCTAAGATTACTACTCTTTTGGAAGTTATGCTTACAGGAGATCGCCCCACCTCGTCAAATATAGTGGTAGAGGATTTAGTCTCCCAGGGAAAAGGAGATAATAAAACCAATAATGAAAACTATGGAAAGGATCTGAGCTGTCCAGATAGTCCTTCGGTCATTCTGGATGCCATAATTATGGCAACAGAAGGACCTATTCAGGAACAGGACACGGAAAAGTCCAGCGCTCAGATGCAGGTGAGAGAAATTATAAAAGAGGGGGAATGTTTAAACATTAGTAGTGAGGGTTCAATAATCTCCCAACATACTTCCTCTAAAAAAGGGCAAAAATGTAAACAAAAGACAAAATGTAGAGAGGAAAAATTAGCAGTCCAGGTATTAGAAATAGGTTCAACTATGAATAATGATGTAACAGCTCCAGTAAATAGCTCGGACTACGATATAAATGAGATGCCCCAATCCCCTGTCGGTAGACGAAAAAAGACAAAAAAGCAGGTTAGGATGTCCAAAAAAAGCAAAAACATGCCTAACATAAAAATTAAAGGCAGAAATGCGAATCTCAAAGGAATTCGAAATATCCCGCTTCAAGAAGAGCCAGATGATAGGGGGAGCCATAAGGCCTCTAATAAGGAAGAGGGTCAGGTTCGGGGGGAGCCTATTAATAAAGACTCCCAGCCCAGGGGGGAAATTAATACTGACCTAAATACGGAGGAGAATAATATACTAAAAGTTGGCCTAGAGCGCATACAAACTAAACAAACCAAGATGACAGCTTTTGGCAAAATAATTAGTAGTAAACACGCTAGAACATATGTAGGCACACAACAAATTGGGCACCCTATTACTACCCAAGAAATTCCAGTAGTAGTATGTCCCAGTATCACCCCCTTACAAGGGCTGATGGTGTTAGCAGAGAAGGGGATTGATTCCACTAGTAATAACACGGGAGATACCCCCCCAAGATATATATCTTTCCAAAACCCAAGATCCTCACGAAAAGGCTGTGTTCCAATCTAGTGCGGATCACATAAAGAAGCAGTCTATTCCGACCCAGCCCCCTATAAAGATCCGTACAGGGAAGATACTGGGTTGGATCAATAATAATAAAACAGACTCGCAAGTTTATTTAAATAGAACCTACCTTTTAAGCCTGTTTAAAAAGATTCCCTTATTACGAGCAATTACAACAGATGATATAGACGCCATTTTTCTACCCAACCATAATAACCATCGTATGGTAAGTTGTTTTCATTCAGCGATGGTAGCAGATATGGTACGTGCTCAAGAAAAGAATCTTAACTCTTTGGGTTATGATATATCTACTTTAGTAGATGACAAAGAGGTTGATAAGTTTCTTCAATATAAGGAAACAGATAACATCCAAACCCAACAAATCCCACAATCAGGTAACAATAAACTAGAAAACTTTGGTCCAGGGTTGGCTTTAATTTCTAGCCTTCTCAATAAAGGCCAGGATTGGTCATGGTTACAGCCAGCGCTTAAAACCTTGGAGACACTCAGACAGGATAGTGGGCGTTCCTAACAGCTCTAATATCGATGTGATTTCCTGGAACTCATGCGGGGGAGCACAACTCAACACGTTTTTGAATAAAAGGGATAATTATGTGTACCCCCGTATTTATTTTTTCAGGAAACCATGATGCTCTCTGATATATATATAGAAGGTTTCTATACTTTTTCTTCTTTAGCATCGCGTGGACCTTTGGGCAGACCTAGTGGTGGTCTGATTATTGCCATTGATCGTAATTTGGGGTTTCACGGGGAGGTGATCTTCAGGAGTGATTGGCTCTTGGGTATTATTCCCACTTCAGAGAATAGGGTAGAGCCGATTCTCATGTTGAATCTTTATTGGAACCCGTTAAAAGTGACTATTGAGGAAGTGGAAGATACTCTCAATATGATTCTGGGAGGATGGTTCGAGAAAGGGTTTGGTAATCGTATTATCTTGGGAGGGGACTTTAATTCGGCCTGTGCTGAGGGTTCCACACTAAATGAAAGGGGGGTGATTACTAGATTGCTCCTTCCACATATCAAAAGAGGTATATGGTGGGATAACTATCTTGATCATTGGGACTTAGGTCTTTTAGATTATGCCTGGGATTGGAATTTACCGAAATTTACTTGGAAAAGAGGAAGTAATAACTCTAGAATTGACTTTTTCTATGTTTCAAATAGCTGGAAGCAAGCCAGTGGAAACTTGATACTTATGGAGGTAGAATTGGGTGATCATATTCCCTTATGTTTTTCTCTTTCCATTCCCAATGTGGGTAATTACATTAATCCCACGCTGTGTGGTCTAAAGGCTGGAAATAATGGGAGAAAGGTTGTATGGAATAAGAAAATAATTACAAAATTCAATAATCTGGTTTTGAGTAACCTATCCAGAAGGCTGCCTCATATTATTAGAGGTGAAGACATCGATTTGGGGGGATTCTTCTATAATACTATATTGTCATGTGTTTACAAAATTAGTAGCACTAGTGAGAGGAAGGTCATAAAACCTAGGATGAGGGTAGGCGACTCCAGAATTCAAACCTCCAAGCGTAATAAATACAGTGAAATTAAAGCCTTGAAGAAACTGCCCATTCCCTTTTTCGAATTACAGCTTAGAAAGAAAAGAATTATATTGAAACACAAAAATCTTATCAAATCACTGAGAATGGATCAATATCATGAAGCACATCAATTGATGATGCATAATCTCTGTAAGGGCAGAGATGTTAAATTTTGGGCTACTATTAACTCCATGCTCATGCCTGCAAAAGACAAACTTGACTGCCCGATCCAAGCAGAAGTGTGAAGTGCCTTCTATAAGCAAAGGTTTGCATTACCTGTTTACTTTACAAGGGAACAGGATTTGGATTTAGGTCCCCCTGTGGTGGAAGATTGTGGGTGGGATTTAGAGGATATCAAATGGGCCATTAATAAACTCAAACCTTCTAGAGCACCAGGCCCGGATGGCATTCCCCCCTTCGTCATAAAGACATCCCCTGGAATATGGGCTGATTTGCTCAAACCTATATTTGATGATATTTATAAATACCATACTATTCCTAAAACCTGGGCCCAGAGTATTATTGTCCCTATGTTTAAAAAAGGGGACGTTCTTAACCCTCAGAATTATAGACCTATAGCCCTTCTAGACGCAGCTAGTAAGGTCTTTGGCATTCTACTTTTAAGGGACATCAATAAATTTACTAGAAGGAATGCCTGCTTCAGTAAATTTCAGGTAGGCTTTAGAGAAGGCTTGGGAACAGACCTGAACGGAAATATTTTGGCTCATTTAAGAGATACAGTCCATCAAACTAAAATGGGCGAAGTCTATATGGCATCCTTGGACCTCTCTAACGCTTTTGACGGGGTCATTGGAGATAGACTGTGGACCAAAATGTTAGCAATGAATTTTCCACGTAAGACTGTTCAACTCTTGGCTCTTTTACATAGAAATACCTCTGTCAGGGTGCGCTTATCTTACGAAGGTTCCCTTTCTGATGCCATAGAGACTGAGGTGGGGGTTAAGCAGGGCTGTTCTCTTGCACCCACGCTCTTCATCCTGTACGTCAGCGATGTGGAGGATATATGGCGGGGTCCTTCCATCGCTCCCGTTAGGATGGGTAGTTTGGTTATTGAGTGGATGGCATTTGCGGATGATTTCATTCTTTTTGATCGTACCCCACGGGGTCTTCGTAGAAGGATGGATATTTTCTATCAATATGCTATGATGAATAATCTTTCCCCCAATGCATCGAAATCTCGAACGATTGTAATCTCTAAGAAGAGAGTTGTCAAATCTTATGTCTGGAATATGGGTGACAATCTGGTGGAACAGGTGCAGGCCATAACATACTTAGGCTATAATTTTTCTAACAATTCTAGCTTAAAGAGGTGGAAATTGAGTCTTGCAGAAAAAGCGTCTAAATTAAAGACTCAAATGAAATTTTTGAGGGTTCGAGTATGTAAATTTTCGCTCCTACCCATTAGACGTTTCTACCTTGCTAAATGTGAGCCGGTTCTTTTATATGGTCTGGATATTTGCACCAAGGATATGAGTTCCTATTTAAATGTGGTTCAGGGGAAATTATGGAAGGAAGTAATGGGCCTTTCCATGGCAATCCCCAATGCCATTATCCGGCACGAACTCTGTCTAGCCTCTCTCAAAGCCAGATACTTGTGGAGACAGCTTTCCCTTTTTAGAAAAATGAATGACCCTCGTATAAATACCCTGTATGAGTGGTTGAATAGGGTGATTAAATCTGGGTCAGTCCAATCAATTAAGGTATTCAGCGACAGAATGAATGCTCTGTTATATATTTTAGGCTCTAGTTTAGATGACTTGGTGCAACGACCCGGCCTAGTTAAGAAACTGTTATTCAAGGCGGATTGGGTGGATACAGTCAATGAAATAGAGTCCTATGCAACCTACAAGGAATATGCTAAATTTGTACTTGCAAGGGAATGTATCCCCCTTTATTTACTTAGATTCCCCTGCTATAGGGCGAGAACTACATTTATGCGTTTTAGACTTAACCAGATGCCGACCCTAGAAAGAATACATTATTGGATACATAAAGGAAAGGTGCTTAATTATATTTTACCTAGCCTTACATGTCGTTTTTGTGGAGAAACTGACATGTTAGAAACTCTCAAGCACCTTGTCTTAACATGTGTCCATTTTGGGTCGAAACGAGCTCTATACCTCACCGACAGATTTGATGAGGATCTAGAAATGTCGAAAAATCTGTTCTGGAGTCGTTGCATGTGGGGTGTTAATATCTCCCTAACTCTCGCTTTGAATTTATTTCTTCAAAATATAACGGAGGAATTGGAAGCCAAAAATAAAGAATTACTTGTGTAGGTACCTATAAGGTCAAAATGGGTAATGATATTAACAAGGTAGATAACTTCTATGTAATTTGATTTTAGGGCTGGGAAGGAATCTTTTAAGAATTTTGTAAAATGCTGATGTCTTAGATGTTTTAGATGAAATTTCTTTCTATGTTTCTTTTTCTGCATGGTATGATAACTTTGTCTCCATCTTTTATATCAATGCATTCTTATATGCTTATGTATTGGTTGTATGAAAGGTATAAATGTGTTTTTCTTTGGTGTTATATGTTGTATAAGGTTTTATGCAAACTAATAATACAACAATAAAAAAAAAAAAAAAAAAAAAAAAAACTTCTCAGGGGCAAAAGGGAGGATGACGGAGGCCTTCAAGGAGTGCACTGCCCTCATCCAAGTGGAATAGGACCAGTACTTGAATGGTGGATCTTAAGCTTTCTACTTGTAGGCGAGACTCTACAACTTAATAAAATCTCCCCCTTGAAGAAGGATACCCTGTATAAGAATAAACTTTCCCCCTTGAAAGGTAAACTCTGTCGCAGAATAAAACCTCTCCCTTGATGGGGAAGACACTGTATCAGAATAAGCTCTCCCCCTTGAAGAGGAGACACTATCAGAATAAACTCTTCCCCATGAAGGTTAGCCTCACTATCAGAATATACTCTCCCCCTTGAAGGTGAATCGCTGTAGCTGAATAAACATTCTCCCTTGAGGAGGTATTTGTATTTGTATTTGTATTTGTTTATTTATATTGCGCAGCCTGCCCACGGGCATCAGGGAGCATGTTTAGAAAGGTAGTTACAAGAAAAGTGTTACATAAGGCAGTTAAAAGTTACAATTATATATACATAAACATATATAAATATATAAATGCATTTACAAGGGTAAAAAAACAGGTACAGACTGAAGCAAAATAATCCCTCCTCCTTGAAAGAGGAGACTCTGTACCAGAATACACTCACCCCTTTGAAGGTGAAGCTCTGTAGCAGAATACACTTGTCCCTTCAAATGGGAGACTCTATAGCAGAATAAACTCTCATCTTTCAATGGAGAGTCCACAGCAGTATATTGTCTCCCATTTTAAGGGGAGACTCTGTAGCAGAATAAACACTCTCATTTATTATACACACATTGCAAGGCTTTGTCTTATTACTGAGGTGAGCACCTTGCCCCTGAGCTATCTGCTATGAAATTCTCACTATTCCAGCAGTGGTGTAGTGTTTTTTTAGTTTACCATTTGACACAATGTTATTTGATCCATGCAGTATATTATAGTGAACTGAATTATACTGTGTATGGTTTATTCTTTATGTTGTACTTTGGGAGCAGTGCATATGTTGAGCTAAATTGTTGTCCTGTTTGCACAACATAATACGGCTATGTCCACACAGAGAGTAATCTATTTTGATACAAACAGCTGAATATGATGGCTATGTGATGATTATACGTTCTCTGGGGCTACTGATCTGACAATGAACATCTTAAAATGTTGTTTAAAACAAACTCAGTGACAAGTAATGACTCGGTTTGCAAGATCCACATGGATGCAGTGCTAGTAAGTCCCAACACCTGAATCTAATCACGACTGTGGTTGTTTGTTTTCCCCTTAATTCAATTTTTCTGGGCTATTGATCAGATTTCACAACCTTTCAAATTGTCCTTAAAATCCTTGTTCAACTTTTGTTTGGTAGCCCTTGTGTTGCCATTGGATTCTTTTGAGTCAAGTATTATTTGGGCCTTATCAAGCAATCGATTCAGCACCTGGTTCTGGGCTTCACCTCTGCAGCAATTTGCCTGGTCTGGGATAGGATGTTGGGACTAAGGCTTCTCACCAATTTGACAGGGATCACAAACAGTAAGGCCTTTCCTGCTGAGCTCTCTCACAACTTTGCTCTCTCCGCGTGCTAGCACTTTTACTCAGCTGTACCTCTCTGTCTCCTAAAAGGATTACAATCTTTTCATTCCTAATGAGATGTTTGATCAATTTCCTCTACCTCTTTTGTTCCTCTTCCTTTCTCTTGTTCATCTAATGACTGCCTCTTTCCTTCCTCTTCCACCTCCTTAACATTCCACAAATCACTCCTGCCTAAAGGTTGACTAGCACTGCTTCTTACTATCCCATCTCTACTTCAATTCTTCCCATGCCTCTGTCTCTTCTTCCTCCATGTTTTGAAAATGCGTGAGGGCGGGAGGGAGAGTTTGCAGGGTATGGCCCTTACTCTTAACTAGTTTTAACACAAAAATAGGGCAAACAACACTGTGCAGGAAATAGGTTATAGCTCATGACAATCCAAAGGCCTGTGTGGGCAAGGACCAATGCACTAGAACCCAAAGGGAGGGTGCAGGTGCTACAAGGCTGTGGTGTAAGGACGGAAAAGGAATAGAATGAATATCTATCTATCCCTGCCTGAGTGCAATGCCTCCACTATGTAATGGTGCTGTGCCGCTTACAAACAGAGGATAGAAAAGAGGTAAAACTAACCACTTATATGTAAGTAATGCTTTCAGCCTTGTTGGTCCTATTCCACTCTCTTCCACTATATGCAGGTGTGTATTGGAAGAGAAGTACTCAATGGTAGCTAAAAAGGTACACCAATGGTCAACTGGAAAAACATCTAGTGGGGTATCAACCAGTTTATTAGCCACTAGATTGTCTATCTGGCCATGGTGGACTCAAGTCTAAAAATGACACAAACACAATGGCAATGTTCAACAGAACATTCAACGAAGAAGACACCAAGTCCCATACTCCGTCTAGAGGTGGTGTTGATGTGACAGTTCATGGGCAATTGGTAAAAGGTATGCTCAAACTACAAGGTAGGCCCAGTTTGTGCCTCTTGTAAGTAGCAACCACAGTTCTTCTTCCATGCCTTCCTCTGCATCCTACTCAATGTTCCACAACTGTCTAATTACTAAGACTTTGGGACTCATTATGTGTCTGACGGTAACCATGCCATTAAAACTGGCAGGTTGCCGCCGGTACGTAATGAATTACCGGCACCTGACTTTCCGGTGCCACCGGGCTATTCTGAGTCTGGGGCTGCAAGTCAGGTGCCGGTAATTCCCCATTCCCATTGAGCCCCATAGGACTCAACATGACTCAACTGGAAGCCTCAACATGACTCAACTGGTATCAGGTGCCACACACACTGCATGACATATCCCAGAGGCAATATTCCATTGCTCCAACCTTATCTCCACGCTCCCCCCAACCACTCATATGGACGAACCACACAGCCATCTTCTCCTCTCTTTTGATTCCCATCCCTCCTAGTCGCTTGACTAACACAGGACCATCAACCCACTTCCCACTGTGGAATAAGGTCATAGAAACTCCGGTCTTAGCAGACTCCCTGTATTTCACCCTCCCAAATCTGCCAGTAGAGGGAGATCTGCCCTATATCAACCTCTTTGACCAATGGTTCTCCATCTCCCTCAAACCTCTCACCTCCTCCAGATTGTCCTCCCACAGACAAGGCCCTTCCTCTAGATGGTTCACCCCTTCTCTCAAAACCCTCAAGACACTTCGCCACATCCCGGAACGCAGATGGCAGACCAACCCATCTCTCCATAATAGAGATGCCTATGCCAGCCAGATCCATCTCTACAAGGCAGACATCTTTAAGGCCAAAATATCCTTTTACTGGAACAGAATCACCATGCCTGTAACAACAATCCAGCCCCGATATCCTGCAGCCTCGGCCGACTCCTCCAACCCACCCACCTCCTGCCCTTATCTTCTCCTCATTCTCTCCCATCTCTTGGCCATAAGTCCTGAAGCTACTTGCTAACTGTCGCCGTCCGGATCCCTGATAGATCCATTCCCCCCACCCTCTTCATAGAAATCTTTTCTTTACTCCGTGCAGGCAGTATCACAAGGTTCATCATCAACTCCTCCCTCACTTCAGGATTATATTCCCAGAAGTGTTCAAGATTTCACACATCAAACCCCTCCCTAAAAAACCCTCCCTTGACTCTCTCCTTCCAGCCAACTACAGACCTATTTCTAACAACCGCTTCTTAGCTAAACATACTGATTGAGCAGCTTACTACCAGTTTTGCCTCTTCACCAAATCCAACCTCTGCATTGACCTCGACAATTCTGGCTTTAAACCCCTCTGTAGAACTGAATCATCCCTAGTCTCAATCTGGGATGACCTCAAAAGCACCCCAGACATAGAAGGCTTGTTGCGCACTTATCCTCCTTGCCCTCACAGCAGTCTTTTACACCATTGACCACTGCATCCTCACTGACAGACTCCACTCGCTTGGCATAAGGGATGCAACACTAAGGTGGATTTCCTCATTCCTTGCTAACAGACCACAAATCACCATACTTTCTCACTTCGCCTCGACCCCGCGCCCTGTCAGTAGGGGGTACTCTTCAACGCCCTTTATTTGCTGACATAACCTAACCTGCTAAAACAATGTGGACGACACCAAAGTAATCTTCAAGATCCCTATGGACTCTTCCATCCCCCAACCCCACCTTGCATTCTCCCTCACAGACATCAACCACTGGATGATTACTAACTGCCTCCTCCTCAACTCTGGAAAATAGAAATCATGATCTGCGGGAAAGCAGCTCTCTTTTCCAACTCACACCTTGGCCATTCTCCCTAGGCTCTCCCCTGCCACATCCAACGAAGTAAAGAACCTGGAATGCACCATGGATGCTGATCTGACACCCTCTCATCACATTAACTCTGTGGCCAAATCTTGCTATATACAACCCTGCATTCGCAGATGCCTCTTCTCTTACCTCTCCTAATTTCACAGAGTCAGTGCAATCATGCCAATTGTCCTCTCCCATCTAGACTACATCGATTCCCTCAAGCTGGGCAACCCTGCCTATATCAACTTAGAAAGCTCCAATGGGTCCAAAACCAGGCAGGCTCCTCATGGCCATTGATCCCAGAGAACACATCACACCCACCCTCCATGTCCTCCATTGGCTCCCTGTTGGGTGACAGCCAACTTTCAAACATGTGCATCACCCACCGTGCCCTCCACAAGACTAGCCCAGTATACCTTCAACAGAAACTCATCCGCTGAAACACTTGTGTATAGGTGTGTTATAAATGCCATATCATATAGCTAGCAGAAACCTGCGATCAGGCACCTCACTCCTCCCTGTGATCCCTACCTTCAAATCGACAAGAATAGGGATATCCTCTCCGTCTCCATCAAAGCCCTCTCAATCCGAAACACAAGTAACCTTAGCGCCAGAATCACAAAGGACTTTGCCTTCCAGAAGTCCCTTAGGACCTGGCTTTCCCCTCTGAATCCTCATGAACCCATGCCACACTTCTCGTTATTCAAATACCTCTCAGGTATGCTAGGGCTGCAATGAACCTGCCATGAAATATACAGAGCAACGGAGAGAATAAAACTCCAGCAGACCACAGGACAGATTCCACACCACATCTAGGAAACCAAGTAACTAGCCAGAACACACAGGTATATATCATACTCCATGCTTATGGAAGATAGCTGATGAAAAAGCCATCCATACGTACACAACTGCTATCACAAACCACTTTTATTATTTGTTAAACATCTCTTTATTGGTTTACATGTTAAACTTTCCCTCCATCCTCCCCCCTTTCCCTTCCCCTTTCCAGGGGATCAACAGCTCCTCCTCATGCCGAGTTGCCCCGGCGGTTCAGCTAGTTCATGGTCAAAAGTTTCAGCCGTTGTGGGCACCATTGGGCCCTAACATCATCCTTCAGGAAGGGCAACGTCTCCCCCCATTCCGTTACACATTTTTCCAAATTATTGTTCATTGCATACATGGCCCATTCTAACGCCACCGGCTCCCACACATTCAGGAGCCGTTCTTGTTCCGTTGGGACAATCGGTCCCTTCCATCTTTGAGCTATGAGGGTCATTGCCGCCAATATTAATATGGCCCTTGCCTTCTCACGGCCCCCACTTTCTCTCTCTTCCCCTATTTCTTTCATTCCAGGCAGGACCAATTTTGGATTTCTTCCAGCGCACGCTCCGAATGCTTGGGCCTGTGCTTGCAGCACCTCCCTCCAAAACGGCTTAATATTGACGCATTCCCATCAAATGTGTGTTGCCGTACATTCTTCCCCACATACCCTCCAGCGTTCCTTGGGTGCGTCTGGATGAATAGCATATAGGCGGTCGGGGGTGTAGTGCAACCCGTACAAGATCTTATACCAAGATTCTTGTAATTCTTGTAAAAGCTGTACTGCACTCACCACTTTAGGTATTCTTCTCCAAAGTGTTTCCCATTCCTCTCTACCAATATCATTCCCCATTATCTGATCCCAGCAGATCATATACAGGCAACTTTGTCGGGAGAGGCATCATCCAACAATCTGTATAGGCTTGAAATGAGACCCTTAGAGCCATCCTGTGTCACCAAGTACCATTCAAATGGGGTGACCTGGCGAATAGCCGCTACACTAATTTCCCCACTCATTACCCAGTGCCTTATTTGGAAGTACCTATGTCTCTCCGCCTCCTCCACTCCAAAAATCTGTTTGCACTCCACAAAAGATCTCACACTCTGATCCTGGAACATATCCCGAATCATCCTGCAGCTCCCGTCTCTCCCCTTCTCAAAGGCCCCCCCGTTCCACTCCTGGAGTGAAGTCCTTGTTATTAAATATTGGGGTAAATGGGCAAGGAAATGTCATGATTACCTGCTTCTTCACCACTTTGTCCCAGTTGTCCGCTAACACCTTTGTTATGGCACTCATGTACAAATGTTTTGGCCTAAGGTGTCGCGGCAGCCACTAGACCCCCCTCAGGTCATGTTGAACTATTGCTCTCTCCATCTGCACCCACTGTTGCACTTCAGTCCCAAAGAACCATTCTCTTATCACCTGCAGTTGTGCCACCTCATGATATTGTTGGAAATTAGGGAGAGCTAGTCCCCACTCCCTCTTTGATGCCGTCAGCAAGTGGTGGCTAATTCGTGGCCTCTACCCCTCCCAAATGAATTCTCTTGTTACTTTCCCCAGTTCCCTGAATAAATTCAGGGGCATTGCCAGTGGAATCGCCTGAAATAGATATAGCAGCCATGGGAGTCTGACCATCTTAACCACTGTCATCCTACCCAGCCATGAGACTCTAAGATTCCTCCACTTTTGAAGTCCTTTTTTATTGCATTTAATGTGGAAGGGTAGTTGGATGTATACCATCCCAATAGTGTTGGCGTAATTTATTTTTTTCAAGATCACATTTTATTGGCATTTTGGTTAAAACAACACATGTCAGCAATGAAGCATTCCCCTCTAACCAAAAGAATTAAGCCATCCCCCATCTCCTCCCCACCCCAAGCAGCGAAATGTAATTGTCTCCACAAAGTTC
The DNA here is from genome assembly GCF_040938575.1 of Ambystoma mexicanum. Lineage (NCBI taxonomy): Eukaryota > Metazoa > Chordata > Amphibia > Caudata > Ambystomatidae > Ambystoma > Ambystoma mexicanum. The sequence continues at coordinate 1,184,656,272 of NC_090933.1, read as the reverse complement.
AGGAAAAAGATGACACTTCATTTCCAACCAGGTGTTGCATGTTCGTGAATTGGGAGAGCCTCCTCCAAGGTACACCTCGATCCTCAGTTCCCCAGGTGGGTGCTCAGGATAAATGCGTTCTCCCCTTGTGGTAGCCCCCCCCCCCTCGTCACTCAGCCCGTTTCTCTCAACCTCACCATCAGCAATTTTCAAAGTGAGGCAACCATAGGTCCTTCGATGTCGGACCTGGGCTCATCTAGGTGATGAGTGAGATACTCCAAATCATATATGGAACAAATCTTTAGAACCCATTCCGTTTCCACCGGCATTCGTGGGCTTTTCCACAGTTGGGCCAGAGAGCATCTCGCATAGACCATCATGATCTGAAACATGTGCCCCCATTATGGTTCTGGGTCCTCTTCCGTACTTATTCCAAAAAGGAGAATCCATGGTGAGAACTCCCTCTGTATCTCGTCTACCCCTTTCATCCAGGGCAGGACCTCCCTCCAGTATGCCTGTACCCTTGAAAAGCCCCAACACATATGAATATAATCCCCTTTTTCCCAGTGGCATTTCCAGCAGTGTTGGTCATATCCCTCCCTCATTCGAGCAATCATCGCTGGGGGGTGATGCAATCTATGTAATAGCTTCAGGGCCTGGTGTCTTGACTGAAGCGAAGTCGTGGAGCGGTTAGCCCTCCTGCACATCCGGGCCCAGAGGGTGTCCTCGATATACCTGGGCAGTTCCTGTCCTCATGGAATTCTTGATGGAAGAGGGTCCCTAGGATTTGCCAGTAGGATCCTCCTATACAACCCGTCTATTAGTCCTCTGGAACACTTCTGTGTGATCAAGAATCTTTCAAAGCTCGTCAGTTCCCTTCTTAGGTTTTCCTCCCAGCAGCCCTCAGATAGAACCCCCATCAGTTGCAAGAAAAGGAAGGGTGACAATTTATGAAGGCCAAGTGCCCCCTCCAGCCTACTGAGGGAGATAAAGGTATCCCCTTCCCACATTTGTCCCCTCAAACCAGCCTCATACCAGGGCTGAAATGACAATGACTTCTTGATCCTGTCCCTAAGTGGGGGAGACCAGATACAGCTCAAAGGTGACAGCCACATTATGAGCCATCTATTATTCCCTCCTTCCTCTATATGGACAGCAAGACTTCCGAGACCGGGTGATGAAACACTCTATATGGGATACAGGCTCTAGGGACTCACAGCCATTCATCTAGTGTGACCGGGGCTAATACTGCATTGTCCATTGCCACCCATTGCTGACCTGAAAGTGGATCGAAGTGATCGACGAAGACCTGGATCACCCTATACCCTATAATACGTCACCAGATCGGGGAACCCCACTCACCCATCCTCCTTTGGCAGGATCACTCTCGTTGACCACCACCTTGGCCGTCAGCTTTGAGCAGAAGGCCGCCATCCAGCCCGTCCACCTTGGGCCCATCCCTAGGGATGCAAAGACCTCCACCATAAAGGTCCAACTCACTCGGTCGATCACCTTCTCAGCATCCATGGCCAGCAGGAGTACCCCCTCCTTTACTGCCAGCGCATTAAGGATGTGGAGCGTCTTTTGCATGTTATCTGCTCCCTGCCTGTGTAGCACAAAGCTTGTCTGGTCACGTTGGATCAGTCGGGGGAGGCAGGACTCCAAACGTGAAGCAAGGCTTCTGACAAAGACCTTGGTGTCAACCTTGAGGAGGGATATAGGCCTGTACAAGGCACAAATGGTCCTTCCCTGGCTTTGGGATAACAGCACTAGGGCCTGAAGAAACGGCTGCAGCATTGTGTCACCCTGCCCTTTGTAATTGCACAGTTTAACAAGGGGTGTCGGCAATGGGGCCTGATATTGCTTACAGAAGTCGGCCGTGAAGCCATCATCCCCTGTGGCTTTCCCTTTCTTCAGCCTTTGGATGGCCCCCAGTATCTCCTCCTGGGTTATCTCACCCTCTAAGACCTCCCCCTCTGCCCTCGCAAGCTTGGGGAGGCTCCGTTCGGCCAGGTACTGCCGGACTTCCCCCACTGCCTGCTCCACCGGCTCAGCATATAACTCCCTATAGAAACCGGCAAAGCAGGTTGAAATGCCCCCTCCCTTCACAATCCCCCTCAGTATTCTGTACTCCTTCTATCCTCCTTTCCGCCCTCCAACCCCTCACCCTATTTGCCAGAAGGGTCCCTACCGTGTCACTCCTTTCATAGTACCTCTGTCGGGTGAATCTCATATTCTTTATGACCTCCCCTATCAGGACCGTATAGAGTTTGTGCCTCTTGTTCCTCATTTCCCCCAGGAGCACCTCTCTGTCTGCATCCCATTGGGTCAGTTGAGACCACAGCGTTCTCATTTCTTCGCGGAGCCCACTTTCAATTAACTCCCTCTTCTTACTTGATCCCTCAGCGATAAGTTGCCTCCTAAAAGTGGCCTTGGATGCCTCTCAGACTGTCGCCATTTCTGTCTCCCCGTTGTCATTGGTTTCAAAGTAAGCCTGTATCTACTTTCCCGGGAAATCCCTTAAGAACCAGTCCCTCAGCAAGGTGTTGTTGCACCTCCATCTGAAACAGTAGCAAGGCTCGTGGAGCTGCCAGTTCACCATCCACCAGCTCATGGTGCGACCATGCAATTGCCTCCACCCTAGGTGTCCCAACTTCCCCTTCCCGTTCTCTCGGGACCAGGAGGAAGTCAATCCTTGTATAGGTCTGATGTGGGGGGTGAGAAAACCGTATAGCCCCCCCAGGCCCAACCAATGCTTCCGCCAGATGTCCTCCCAAAAATGATCCTGCAGGATGCCCCGAAAAGGCCAGGTTTTCCTTGGTTGCAACTTTAGTACCTGCCCCCTTTGCCAACCACTAGTCTAATGTGGGGTCCACCATCAGGTTTAAGACTCCCCGCAGAAACTTGTCCCTTTCTGCCCAGCCATCCATCATCTTAAATACCTAACATAGGAACCCCATCTGCCCCACATTAGGTACATACAAGGAAGCACGCGTGATCTGTGTCCCCTCATGGATACCTTTTATACCTAAGAATCGTCCCCCAAATCCCCTCTTGATACGAGTCCCTGTCAGTCAAAAAGACTTTCCGAGTAGGAAACCCAACCCTTCTTGGATTTGTTGTGGGAAGCCCAAAAGTTCCTACCAATCTCGTTACCCTTAATCGGTAATTCCGCCCCTTGTCTATAGTGGGTCTCCTGCAGGAAGTGGATCATCAGTTTCTGCTTCTGCAACATGTTACTAGTTAGGGATATCTTTTTCTGTGAGTTCAATCCCTTAATGTTCAGTCTACCTACTGCCACCTCAACCATACCCCTTCTTCACCTATTGTTGGTTGCCCCTCGTATTTCCTATGAAGTGTCTAACCCCTGTTGCATATGAGCTTTGTTGCATGATGTTCCTTACCATACCTCCCTCTCCCCCCTCCCAGCGCTGCTCTCCCACCACTTCTCTTGCCACCCTTCCCAACGCCATTCTGAGGCATTCTATCCTATGACCCCTTCGTGTTGGGCACAACTTTCGAACCATCAGGGTTACGGTCCCTGCCTTGGGCACCATGTTAGGCAGCCCTTCTGTCCCCTCTGTCCCCAAATAGTCCTGGGGGTATACCCCACCAACTCTAATTTGAACAATAAACAAACTCCCCCAACTCGCGGATCCCTCCCTCCACTTACGTGTGCCTACTTCCAGCACTTCTCCCCTCCTATTCCATAAACTGAATTCCAATGTTTAAAACAACTGACCGCCCTGCCAGCAGCCATAGGTAACCTCCCCTCCAATCTTCTAAACTTTGATGAAACCCCCAAAAGGGCTCCGGGGTGCCCCCCAGAAGATTAGGAGAGCTAAAACAGATGGGAAGCTCACCCCCCCTCTCAGGTGTCATCGTTCCATGGTTGGGGGTGTTGAGCTTCCGAAATGTTTGGGTTCCTTCTCCCCTGTGCTTTCCTCGCGTCGATTCTGAGTCCTCGGGGCCCCGGCTAGGGTCCAGTCCATGACCACCGCTCTCAGCGGTGGAACCGTCTCGACGGCCCATCAAGTCCTCCGTGACCCATTGTATCTCCTCCGCCACCAGGTAGTGTCGCTCTTCCTCCCATTCAAACACAAGAGCAAAGGAATATCCCCAGCGGTACCTCACCCCCTTCTCCTGGAGCCATCTAGTGAGAGCCCCACACTTCTTTTGCCTCAATAACGTGTGGGCCGGGAGGTCCTCAAAGATAGCCACCCTTGAGTCACCATAGTTCACCTCCTTCATGCACTTTGCTTTTTTGAGGATCCTCATCTTGTCCCCATAATAATCCATGCACAGCAAGACTGAGCGCGGGCCACGAGATCCACCTCCAGCTCGGTGCACCCTATCTATGGTGACCGTTTCACCTTCCCTGGAGCCTAGAACCATCCCTATTATTTCTTGTATCTTTTATTCCAGGCCCGCTGGTTACTCACCTTCACCTTCATCCAGCCCAAAGAACCAGAGATTATTCTGTCTCTCCTGGTTTTCAATGTCATCCACCTTTGGGCGCAGTTCCTCCTTATGCCTCTCCATTTTCATAAAGCGCACATCCATTTGCGTCTCCAAGAGTCCAGTGGAGGTTTGATTGGCTTCCACTCCATCCTTTCTCTCCTCGAGGGTGAACACGTTAGCCGAGAGGTCTGCCAGTTTTGCCCCTATATCCGTCCTCATCCCTTTGATCTCCTCCAGGATGGTTTGTATATCACTTTTAATTGATCCAAGTTCAGCTGGGGTGAGTCTCGCATCTCCCATGACCTCTGCCACCATATCCTTGTCTTGATACTGGAACCATGCTAGGGCACCCTTCCAGCTCATAGATGTTCCAGGTCTACTCCTCTGGAACCCCAGAGGGGTGGTCGTGGGTCCGCTGGCCCAGCTCAGGCTTTGGTTGCCTTGGCCTACAAATGTCCTTTCTGCTGTCCGGGTGCCTAGTGTGGCCTGACCTCCCCAGCTCACTCCTACTCCACGATGATGCACATCATGCTGACCAGAGGTGGTCTGTTTCAATCAAGGCTGGTGGTGTCCCCGCAACTCTGCTGTGAGGGGTTAAACTTCTTAATTAAAGTCTTTCATTGGGTTGATTACTGTCCCCCCTGGTCTCAGGTCAATGTCTCCAAGGAAGCACCCCTCTTTATTCCACTATCACCCCGAGGCTAGGCCTCACTATGAGTTCACATAGAGGTCAGGCCTGGTACTCCTCCACTGTGGGGGCCTCCCCTTTACCCCCAAACAGTGGGACTCCTAGGGGGGGTCACTTACTGTTGTCACAGGTCTGCTTTCCCTCTCCTCCTCACTGCTGCCTCTGCGTTCAGGAGGCTCAATAAGTGCCACTTTGGGAGTCAGCAGGTCCTGATTACAGCCATGGAACTCCACAGCAGCCTTTTTGTTGGCTGGGGCTCCAGCCCACACCCCCGTCCGGGTCAAATGCGTTTGGGTCACAGCAGCCCCCATGTTCCAGCTCTACTGGTAGGCATACCTTCCCAGGGTCTGCTGGGCGCAGCACAGCCCTCTTCAGTCAACACAGGGCCGGGACCTGCCGTCCCTCAATTGCGTGCTCTGGGACCATGCAGTTGGGAAATTTGGAGTGGTTGGGGTGCACACAGCATGCTCGGCACATCCTCCAGGCGAGCAGACGCCACCTCCTCTTCGTCCTTGGCGATGAGGAGCTCAAATCCTCTGACCGTACGGATCTGGGCACCATCTGCACTCCGGTACCCGTGGCTCGTTCTTTGCTTCCTCACTTTCGGGGCAGCCACCAAAGGCTAGCACAGGGCAGGGAGGACCCGTCTCCACAAGAATCAAACCGGGTTGGCAGTGTCAAGGCAGCCATGCCTCCACCTTGCAGGCTCTGTCGCACCAAAGCTAAGTCGTTCCTGCTGGGAATCAAGTGCTGCCAAATTTGATATCTCCACGATTTCACCAAGGCAGGGGACGGTGCTCGGTGCTCGGCTCTCAGGCAACCATCTTGCCTGCGCCCCCTGGTGGCCTCCTTGACGTAATTTTAACTCCCAGATATTTGATCCCCTAGGGCTCCACGTGAATGGCAAAAATGATTTCAACCCCATAGCCTCCTCCTTTCCCGCCGTTAAATTGAACAATTCTGACTTCTTCAGGTTGACCCTTAAGCCCAACACCTCCCTGAATCTTCCGGATAGAGCCCTACACGCCTCCATTGACTCTTTGGGCCTCATTACACGATGTGCGCTAAAAACCGCAAATTAGCGGCATGGCGCTATTAACGTGTCCGCCCTCGCAAGAGGGCGCTAATGGCGTACCATTACGAGTATGCGGACACGAGCATAGCGCCATGCCGTTAATGACCCTACCGCCATGCCGCTAAAGTCCCCAAAAAGTCATTTACCGCCTTCTGCGAAAGTGCAGATAGCACCTCCGCCCTCGCGCCATTAGCGGTCACCGCCATTAGCGGTCACCGCTATTAGCGGTGACTGTTAAATTGCAGAACCGGAAATAGGGTCATCGCACAGGAACGGGAAAGAGCATGGCGGCCATCTTTAAAAACACAATCCATTGCCATCCTCTGCACCCTGGACCTGTTTTGAGTTGGGAGCTGTGCAAATTCATCTGAGACACCTGCATCATGCCCAAGGCTTTGAAGAAAACCAGTGACAGGCAGCGCAAGGAAAAATATACCAATGAGGAATTGGTCATGTTAACACAGACCCTTGCAGAGCATGCGGAGGTAGTCTTTGCAAATGACATGCGCCGGCCAACCTTGCTGAAGAAAAAAGCCATCTGGGAGGAGGTAGCCCTCAAAGTCAGTGCTGTGGGCACCAGCACGCGCACCGTGCGCGAATGCAAGAAGAGGTGGGACGACCTCAGGCTGCGGGTGACGGGCATCCTGGCTGAGAACCACCGCATTGCCAGTGCCGGTGGAGATGGCTCACCAATCCGGATGAAGGAATGGGAGGAGACATGCGCAAACATGATTGCCGTTGAATCCATTGAGGGAGTGGGCAGCATGAGATCGGTGTGGCTACCACTTCAGATGGAGGTGAGTGTACACATGACAGGATGCGGTGTGAATGTACTGTTACTCCCATATGTGAGCACAGACTCCTCTCATGCATGGACACACATCCACACATGCATCCATCCCTCACCATGTCAGTGTCAGACCCAAACACACACACATGCACACATCACCAGAGACAAGTCCCAAACACAACCATGCATGGATGAGGCACTGACCTGGCACATCACCTGCATCCACAACCACTGAGTCCCAATGGCCACAACTGCATCCTTCATGTAATCTTCATTAAGTAAATTGAATCGCAACCAATGATATCCCCCTTCTCGTCCCTGACAGGCTCACATACAGATGGGGAGGATGCCGCTGATGCATCAAAGGCACCAGCTACATGCAAGAGGCCAAGGGCACAGGAGCCGGAGGATACCCCAACAACATCCAGGGGCAAGGGGGGAAGGGCACACCTGACGAGCAGGAAACATTGTCACAGTGCCACTGCCAGGGCAGTAGTAGCTGCACCACCAACTGCGGCCCCACCACCGGAGGTGAACCCACTGGCACCAATGCCAGCCACCGAGGGCCCACCATCAGCTGCGGCTAGCTCCGCTGGTGAGGCAGCCGCCACTGCCCCCCTATCCGATCTGGAGGACACCCTAGGCCAGCACATGGAGATGCACACCCCAAGCCCCCCTGGAACCCCAGCGCCTGTTCCATTCCAGACCCCTGGGTCTGATGGGACTGTTGAGGACACCAACCCTACAATCATGTCCCCCATGTTACCATCACCTGCTGCAGTGGATGCATCGGAGGGCACAGCATCCAGTGCACGGTCACCCAGCACTGCCCCCCAACTCACCACCATCCTGCACCACCAAAACGAGCTGACTGTGCTGGTCGGCCAGCATGTTGAGGAGGCTGCCAATCTCAGAGAGAACATTGTCGAGGCTGCGAGGCACTGCACTGAGCGGATGGACGCCAACACCGACAGGCTATGCAATGAGATAGCGAGGCTCAGGGAGGTCCTTGTCCGCATGGCTGACACCATGGACCGCCACTTTTCCCAACAAGGCCAGTCTGCCCCGTCCTCATCTTCCGGGTCGAGACAAACAAGCCCCCTCCGGCGCTCATCGCGCACCACCAGGCGCACGTCTGGCAACCCTCAAGATCCTTTCAAGGACAATGGAAAATCGGGGGTTGATGGAGATTCCTCTGTATGCATTGTCCAGGGAATACATGGCAGACACATGAGGGACTGTTGTGGGGGGTGGTTGGAAGGGTGTTATGGGTCTGTTGTGGGGGGTGGTGGGAAGGGTGTTATGGGTCTGTTGTGGGGGGTGGTGGGAAGGGTGTTATGGGTCTGTTGTGGGGGGTGGTGGGAAGGGTGTTATGGGTCTGTTGTGGGGGGGTGGGAAGGGTGGTGGGATGTTTTGGGGCTTGTACTTCTACACCTTTATGTCACTCAATACACTGGTTTCTGATCAAAACACAGGCTTGGACATCTTCATTGTGTGTGTTTATTTATTTATTTTATTTTATTTTGTTTATTTGTTACACGCCCAGACCCTCGGGTGTCACGGCGAGGTTATAAGATAGCTTAGAAATTAGTCACATTCAAACATTACATTGGTTGCATTACATGATATAGGTTACAACATATTCACAACAATATACAGTGGCCTAAGTATTCACAACAGTATCCGATGGAAGGGGTCCTATCTTAGTGTGCTAATATTGGTTGAATAACCAGGTTTTTAGCTGTTTCTTAAAGAGCGTGAAGGAGGATGCTTTTTTGATGATGATGGGTAGGGTGTTCCAGTGTTTGGGGGCTAAAGTGGTGAAGCTGCTGCCCCCTGCTCTAGTGGTTTTGAATCGAGGGGGGTCCAGGAGGAGTTTGTCGTTGGATCTCAGTAATCTTATGTTAGTTTTAGGATGCAGAGTGTTATTGAGGTAGATAGGTCCTTTTTTTGTAATGCATTTGTGGTTGATGCATAGTGTTTTGAAAATGATGCGGGCTTTGATGGGGAGCCAGTGGGCATCTTTCCTGGTCTTGGATATATGTTCTGATTTTTTTATGCCTAGCGCTGCCCTCAGGACTTTGTTTTGCAAAAGTTGCATTTTGGCTAGGTTGGTGTTGGAGGTGCCCAGTAGTAATACATTACAGTAGTCCAATTTCGATAGGACCAGTGCTCTGGCCAGGGTGAGGCAGTTTGCTGGGGTCAGAAATTGTCGGCTGAGTGCGATTAATTTGGAAGTGTAGGCCGTGGAGGAGGAAAGTACATTGATCTGTTTGGTCATGGTCAGGCTAGCATCGAAGTACACGCCCAGTGTTTTTACTTGTTTTGACACTGGGATATTGGTGCCGTCGATGTTGATGGTTGAGTATTCTGGCTGAAGGGTTGCTAATTTGGCTGGAGCTCCTACGATGAGGACTTTCGTCTTCTCATCGTTAAGACATAGGCTGTTTAATGCCATCCAGTTTTGTATGATGACGTAAATTTTATTGATTGCTAAAGTGTCCTGGTCATAGTTGCCTGTAAGAGGTATAAGGATCTGGGTGTCATCCGCAAAATTAGTGTAAATGACACCCATATCGTCAAGTGCTGAGAACAGGAGCTTGGTATATGCGTTATACAGCGTGGGAGAAAGGCAAGAGCCTTGGGGCACTCCTATGGGGACTGGGATGGGGTTGGCTGCTTCTTTGCCTATGGACACTCTGGAGGTGCGGTCAGTTAAGAATGATTTCACCCAAGCAGTGGCTGCCCCAGAGAAATTGAATTCACGGGCAAGTGAGTTGCAGAGTTTGTCGTGGTCCACCAAGTCGAACGCTGCTGAGAGGTCCAACAACAGGAGAATGCAAAGTTTCCCTGAATCTCTAATGGCATCCATCTGGGTTTTGAGGTCCAAGAGAGCTGTTTCAGTGCTGTGGTTGGGCCTGAAGCCTGATTGTCTGGTGCCGAGGAGCTGGTTAGATTCTAAATGGGTTTGAATTTGGTTGTAGGCTAGTTTGTCGATGATTTTGAGTAAGAATGGGACCGTGGTTATGGGGCGATAGTTAGTTGGAATGGTGGGGTCTAGATTTGATTTTTTTAGAAGTGGTGTAACCCAAGCTTCTTTAATGCAAGTCGGAACTGTATTGGAGTTGAATGAGGCATTGACAAATTTGGTGATGAGGGGGGTCAGGGTGGGTGCACAGGCTTTGACTAGTTTGGCTGGGACAGTATCTCCTTTGCAGTTGGATGCTTTTAGTTTGGAGATAGTATCGAGTACGAGATTGTGGGTGACTGGTGTGAATTGGAAGGGGGGGTTGGAGTTGTCACTGGAAAGGGTACAGGGGTTAGGGAAGGGGGGGGTTTGTAGCTAGGAGTAATTTTTTGGAGTTGATTTTGTTTTGTAAAGTAGTGATTTTGGAGGCAAGAGCATCTTGAATGGTGGTACACCATTCTTTGCTTGTGTTTGTGGATGTGACGGTCGGAAGTGGATTTTCAAGTTCTCTAAGGATAGAGAAGAGCTCTTTGGAGTCGGATGCTGCATTGCTAATGCGAGCATTGTAGGCGTTAGCTTTATGAGAGATGATAGCTGATTTGTAGAGGGTATTTGCGTCTTTGAATGCTTTGGCTGAGTCCGGGGAGGGATGTTTATTATGGGCATGCTCAAGAGAGCGTTTTTTCCTTCTAAGGGCGATTAATTCCTCGTTGAACCAGAAGTTGGATTTTTTGTTGAGGCGCCTTAGTTTGGAGGTTACAGGTGCTATGGTGTTAATCGCTGTGGAGAGGCATTTGTGGTAGTACTCAGCGAGAGTAGTTGGGTCATTGCTGAGGATTGAGTGGGTATCTAGCAATTTGTTCAAGGTGGGGTCGAAGTTCTCAGCTGTGAGCTTTTTGGAGTTTCTACTTTCGATGATATCCATAGATATGTTCTTGGGTGTGCAAGGGTCGTCACTAGTGATAGTAAATTCTATGCAGAAGTGGTCTGTCCAATTCAGTGCGGTAATCGGGCCTAAGGTGATGTTGGTGTTGAGGGTGAGGATCCAATCAAGGGTTCTGCCCTTGGTATGGGTGGGGACATTGACGTGTTGGCAGAAGTTCATGTCATTTAGTGCCAGGATGAGGGCGGTTGCTTTGGTGTCTTGGTTATCATTAAAACCTAGATTCAGGTCACCAATGATGATACATTTCGTTTTGGGTTTGAGGAGGGGCGCCAGTATTAGTGGGATGTCTGTTTCTGGGTGGCTGTTTGTGGTAGGGGCTCTATAGATGACCACTATGTTAATTGTGGTGTTTTCATTCAATGAGAGTTTGGCAAGTAGTAGTTCGTACCCTGAGATTATTTCAATGGAACTTGATCTAAGTTTGATAGTGTTTTTTGCAATGATGGCCACACCGCCTCCTGGAGTGGTGGTTCTATCAGATCTGAGAATGGTGTAGTCTGATGGAATAGCCAATGCTAGCAGAGGGCCTGATGCTTGGTGTAGCCAGATTTCTGTGATTACTAACATGTCAAGGTCAAGTTCGATGATGAGGTCATGAATATCAATGGCGTGGGCTCCAAGGGAGCGGGCATTGATGAGAGCATTTTTGAGACTAATGGGAGGGTTGGGTTCCTTAGTGGGAGTATTTATGGTTGGTGGGCCACTTAGTGGAGTAGTTTTAGTTGCTCTAGGCTGGGTGTGTTTGTCGTTTGTTGTGTGGGCCGTGGGTTTGGGTGATCTGGGAGGCTGGGTCATGGTAGTGGGGTTGCGGTGTGGTGGCCTTTATGCGAGCTCTTAAACGGGGTGTTCTCTCGTATCCTAGGATAGGGTGTGTTTTACCATTGCTTGAGGGGTTGAGGTGTGCATGTGGATCATCAGTGACTGTCGAGGTGGGATGGTGTTCCTTACTGGTTGCGTAGGAGTCCTTGAGCCTGGAAAAGAGAATGGAGGAGGATGGGAAGGGAGGTGTGGTAGGGAGGAAGGGGGAAGGACAGGGGATGGGATGGTGTCTTGGGCAAGCTAGTTTGGTGAGGCCATTACTGAGGGCGAGGAAGTGGGTGCCAGTGCACGGGGTGTCTGCTCGGACAAGGCAGAAGGGGAACATAATGCGCAATATCCAACTTAACATAGCTAGGGATATAGGGGGTGGTGTAAAGTGAGGCTCGGCTCGCTTTATTGCACCAATTGGGCTAGATGCAGTAGTCAACAGTGAAATACTGTTAGGCTAATAGCAAGAATCCTAGGAGGGCCTGTGGGCGGTCAGGAGCGACCATAAGGCACAGCACATAATCACAGTGGTCTCTGAGCGACCATAAGGCACAGCACAATATCACAGTGGTCTCTGAGCGACCATAAGGCACAGCACAATATTACAGTGGTCTCTCAGCGACCATAAGGCACAGCACAAATCACAGTGGTCTGTGAGCGACCATACAATTGGCAAGCGACCAGGAGGTTCTCGAATGGGTCAAAAGGTGTATTAATTGGGGACCATGTTTATGCAGTAGGTGGTGAAAAAGACACTGTTCAGGGCTGCTGAAGCTGTAGCAGTACTATGAAGGTCTGCCTATTGTGGACGCTAAATTTCAAATAAGCACGGAGAGCTGGATAGGCTATTTCAATTGGGCATACTGGACAGAGAATAGTATATGCACAGTGGCTAAGATTCAAGTAGCAAAGGCCCAGTGGGTAGCAGAGACTAAGTTACACAAAATCAAAGAGGGCATGGTTCAGTATAGGCTGCAATGACTACTATACTCATGGGTACAGTGGGCAGAGATCAGCCTAGGCGCAGTGGGCTGCAGTGACTAAGGTGCAAGTAGCAAGGTACGCAGGGCTATAATGATTGCATTTCAAATGGCATAGGCACAGTGCAACAAGGTAAAAGCAGGTGACCATATCGCTGGCAGTGATGGATAGTATATTATAGCTACCTATTGAGCTGCACGATAGTGGGCAGAGTTATATGAGCACAGCTCGCAGCAGCGCAAGAAGTGATACAGAATGGCTATATGTCATTAGGTGGAGCGTAGATACTGGATCACGATTTCAAAGTTTTTCGTTTCCCTGCAGGAGGTGCAAAATAAGGCCCCAAGGCTTACCGTGATAGGGGCCCACCGTAGAGGAGGATGAGGCTCCCTCCGAGCTAACTATAGTGAACAGGGGTGAAGGGAAGGGCACTTCCTCGCCTTCCAGTCGCCAAACAGGCGCAAACAGGGCCTTTATACGGCCTTCATGCAGGCCGCCGGCGCATCCGCCTGCCGGCGGATACTGGATGCAAAATATGGGGCAGATCGAGGCTCAGCCTCGCTGTGGTGCCGCGTCGCGCCCGGCATGGGCGGGTCAGGCGGAAGATTGGGACACGGTCAGGCAGGCCGTGTGATGCCGGTCTGCGCTACAGCCTGGTGTCCGTGGCTGCAGGATGGGAGGGGGGCTCCTGCCCGCTACCCTCGAAGGTCGTCTTGCAGAGGGGGACCTGGGCGCAAACAGGGCCTTTATACGGCCTTCATGCAGGCCGCCGGCGCATCCGCCTGCCGGCGGATACTGGATGCAAAATATGGGGCAGATCGAGGCTCAGCCTCGCTGTGGTGCCGCGTCGCGCCCGGCATGGGCGGGTCAGGCGGAAGATTGGGACACGGTCAGGCAGGCCGTGTGATGCCGGTCTGCGCTACAGCCTGGTGTCCGTGGCTGCAGGATGGGAGGGGGGCTCCTGCCCGCTACCCTCGAAGGTCGTCTTGCAGAGGGGGACCTGGGCGCAAACAGGGCCTTTATACGGCCTTCATGCAGGCCGCCGGCGCATCCGCCTGCCGGCAGATACTGGATGCAAAATATGGGGCAGATCGAGGCTCAGCCTCGCTGTGGTGCCGCGTCGCGCCCGGCATGGGCGGGTCAGGCGGAAGATTGGGACACGGTCAGGCAGGCCGTGTGATGCCGGTCTGCGCTACAGCCTGGTGTCCGTGGCTGCAGGATGGGAGGGGGGCTCCTGCCCGCTACCCTCGAAGGTCGTCTTGCAGAGGGGGACCTGGGCGCAAACAGGGCCTTTATACGGCCTTCATGCAGGCCGCCGGCGCATCCGCCTGCCGGCGGATACTGGATGCAAAATATGGGGCAGATCGAGGCTCAGCCTCGCTGTGGTGCCACGTCGCGCCCGGCATGGGCGGGTCAGGCAGAAGATTGGGACACGGTCAGGCAGGCCGTGTGATGCCGGTCTGCGCTACAGCCTGGTGTCCGTGGCTGCAGGATGGGAGGGGGGCTCCTGCCCGCTACCCTCGAAGGTCGTCTTGCAGAGGGGGACCTGGGCGCGAACAGGGCCTTTATACGGCCTTCATGCAGGCCGCCGGCGCATCCGCCTGCCGGCGGATATTGGATGCAAAATATGGGGCAGATCGAGGCTCAGCCTCGCTGTGGTGCCGCGTCGCGCCCGGCATGGGCGGGTCAGGCGGAAGATTGGGACACGGTCAGGCAGGCCGTGTGATGCCGGTCTGCGCTACAGCCTGGTGTCCGTGGCTGCAGGATGGGAGGGGGGCTCTTGCCCGCTACCCTCGAAGGTCGTCTTGCAGAGGGGGACCTGGGCGCAAACAGGGCCTTTATACGGCCTTCATGCAGGCGCATCCGCCTGCCGGCGGATACTGGATGCAAAATATGGGGCAGATCGAGGCTCAGCCTCGCTGTGGTGCCGCGTCGCGCCCGGCATGGGCGGGTCAGGCGGAAGATTGGGACACGGTCAGGCAGGCCGTGTGATGCCGGTCTGCGCTACAGCCTGGTGTCCGTGGCTGCAGGATGGGAGGGGGGCTCCTGCCCGCTACCCTCGAAGGTCGTCTTGCAGAGGGGGACCTGGGCGCAAACAGGGCCTTTATACGGCCTTCATGCAGGCCGCCGGCGCATCCGCCTGCCGGCGGATACTGGATGCAAAATATGGGGCAGATCGAGGCTCAGCCTCGCTGTGGTGCCGCGTCGCGCCCGGCATGGGCGGGTCAGGCGGAAGATTGGGACACGGTCAGGCAGGCCGTGTGATGCCAGTCTGCGCTACAGCCTGGTGTCCGTGGCTGCAGGATGGGAGGGGGGCTCCTGCCCGCTACCCTCGAAGGTCGTCTTGCAGAGGGGGACCTGGGCGCAAACAGGGCATTTATACGGCCTTCATGCAGGCCGCCGGCGCATCCGCCTGCCGGCGGATACTGGATGCAAAATATGGGGCAGATCGAGGCTCAGCCTCGCTGTGGTGCCGCGTCGCGCCCGGCATGGGCGGGTCAGGCGGAAGATTGGGACACGGTCAGGCAGGCCGTGTGATGCCGGTCTGCGCTACAGCCTGGTGTCCGTGGCTGCAGGATGGGAGGGGGGCTCCTGCCCGCTACCCTCGAAGGTCGTCTTGCAGAGGGGGACCTGGGCGCAAACAGGGCCTTTATACGGCCTTCATGCAGGCCGCCGGCGCATCCGCCTGCCGGCGGATACTGGATGCAAAATATGGGGCAGATCGAGGCTCAGCCTCGCTGTGGTGCCGCGTCGCGCCCGGCATGGGCGGGTCAGGCAGAAGATTGGGACACGGTCAGGCAGGCCGTGTGATGCCGGTCTGCGCTACAGCCTGGTGTCCGTGGCTGCAGGATGGGAGGGGGGCTCCTGCCCGCTACCCTCGAAGGTCGTCTTGCAGAGGGGGACCTGGGCGCAAACAGGGCCTTTATACGGCCTTCATGCAGGCTGCCGGCGCATCCGCCTGCCGGCGTATACTGGATGCAAAATATGGGGCAGATCGAGGCTCAGCCTCGCTGTGGTGCCGCGTCGCGCCCGGCATGGGCGGGTCAGGCGGAAGATTGGGACACGGTCAGGCAGGCCGTGTGATGCCGGTCTGCGCTACAGCCTGGTGTCCGTGGCTGCAGGATGGGAGGGGGGCTCTTGCCCGCTACCCTCGAAGGTCGTCTTGCAGAGGGGGACCTGGGCGCAAACAGGGCCTTTATACGGCCTTCATGCAGGCGCATCCGCCTGCCGGCGGATACTGGATGCAAAATATGGGGCAGATCGAGGCTCAGCCTCGCTGTGGTGCTGCGTCGCGCCCGGCATGGGCGGGTCAGGCGGAAGATTGGGACACGGTCAGGCAGGCCGTGTGATGCCGGTCTGCGCTACAGCCTGGTGTCCGTGGCTGCAGGATGGGAGGGGGGCTCCTGCCCGCTACCCTCGAAGGTCGTCTTGCAGAGGGGGACCTGGGCGCAAACAGGGCCTTTATACGACCTTCATGCAGGCCGCCGGCGCATCCGCCTGCCGGCGGATACTGGATGCAAAATATGGGGCAGATCGAGGCTCAGCCTCGCTGTGGTGCCGCGTCGCGCCCGGCATGGGCGGGTCAGGCGGAAGATTGGGACACGGTCAGGCAGGCCGTGTGATGCCAGTCTGCGCTACAGCCTGGTGTCCGTGGCTGCAGGATGGGAGGGGGGCTCCTGCCCGCTACCCTCGAAGGTCGTCTTGCAGAGGGGGACCTGGGCGCAAACAGGGCATTTATACGGCCTTCATGCAGGCCGCCGGCGCATCCGCCTGCCGGCGGATACTGGATGCAAAATATGGGGCAGATCGAGGCTCAGCCTCGCTGTGGTGCCGCGTCGCGCCCGGCATGGGCGGGTCAGGCGGAAGATCTGAGATCTGTGTGTACTTTATTGAAGATCTGAGATCTGTGTGTACTTTATTGGCGACAGGGTCCATTGCGTGCTTCAAAACATACACCAGTGCATTACCCCACATATCCATGTGACAGTACGGAAACATGTCCCTCAGAATATTTGGTTGATCAGATGCTGTCTCACAGCACATCCCTCCTGGCCATCCCCTCTTGCAACACCTGCATCCCCTTCACCTCCGTCCTCATCACCATCCTCATCCTCATCAGGTGCTTCTATTTCAACGTCAGGGGGCAGTGGCACATTCCGTCTGATACACATATTGTGCAGCATGACACATGCCCTGGTGATCTTGCCGACCTTCTCATGTCCATACAGGAGAGCACCACCAGACCTGCTAATGCACCTAAAACGTGACTTCAAAAGTCCAAAAGTCTGCTCGATCACGATGCGGGTACGGGTATGTGCACGATTGTATTCCTCCTCGTGCCTGTTCTGTGGTTTCCGTACAGGTGTGAGGAGTCAGGTCTTCAGGGGATAGCCCGCATCACCTGTATGGGGGAATGAACGGGGTCCTGTTACTGTTCACCTCAAGATCGGCCTGTTCGCATCACACAAATTGACATTGCATTGTGATTCAAGTACCGAATTGACAGCATACATGCAGATGGTCTGTGTGACAGCAACGTGCAAGGGGGAGGTCGACCCTGCAAGTAGAAATGCCACATTAATGCCTCCAACAGTAATTGACATGTCCTGGGTGAGGCCAGGTCTTAGGTGTCTCTGGCCCATCCAAATTTGGTACCACACTGCTAGTGTACTGACATCCTGACACCGATGTTGCCATGCTGTGAATCATCACTTCAGTGGTGCCATAGGTGTGTGGTTCAGTGCTACGTCTAGGGGTGATGCCTTTGCATACATTCAAGGGCGCGTTGCTGGACTGATGTTGTGCTGCACTGATTCTGTATTACTGTCTTGACGCCATGTTGCTGATTTGTGTAATATGTGGCGTGGCATGATGTGCAATGTGGATGGATGTGTAATATTTTGCAACCTGCATTGTTCTCAATGTTGTGCACCTTCGATTTGCATGTGGGTTCTTCTCAAGTACATCGTGGCTTTCCCTGAAGGACATTGGCGTACATCTGTATGTCCATTTTCTCTACGTATGCCAGTCAACACCCAGTTGGAGTATGGATCTCTCCCCCCCCCCTTCACACCCAGTTGGAGTATGGATCTCTCCCCCCATTCACACCCAGTTGGAGTATGGATCTCTCCCCCCCCATTCACACCCAGTTGGAGTATGGATCTCTCCCCCCCCCAAATCACGCTGCCATGTGCTTGCCCTGCTACTCACCAAGTAGCCACGAACGTTGTCTGGTGTGTCGCTCCATGTAGCGTGGGATAGTTGAGTTCCGCAGAACCATGGAATCATGTTTTGTTCCTGGGAATCTGGCACAGCAATGTGTGATTATCTTGTTGGCGTCACATGCCATTTGGACATTGATAGAGTGGAATTGCTTCCTGTTGCGGTACACTACTTCATTGTGATGTGGGACCACCAATTCCACATGGGTACAGTCGATGGCCCCGATGCAACTTGGAATGCCTGCCAGTGAATAGAAGCCAACTTTTGTGTTTGCAATCTCCTGGGCAGTCTGTGGCATGGATATGTGTTCAGGTGCATGCTTCAGGAGTGCATCGAGTACCTGGTTCAGCGTGCGTGAGAATACTGGTTGTGAGATGCCATGCATCTGTCCCACTGTATGCTGATAGGTGCCTGTGGCCAGGAAGTGGAGCACACTCACCACCTTCAGTAGCGAGGGGATGGCAGTTCTGATATCTATGAGGCTCACAATGTCGTCGTGGATAATGTCCACGATGATGGTGATGGTAACCCTGTCCAGACGGTACAGGGTGTGTATCTGCTCAGGGGTCAGGTTAAATGGACTGGCTCTGATCCTCGGTATTGGTGGGTGCCTCTGTGGAATGATTAGGTGCCGTTGTGGTGCTTGCTGTGCCTGTCTTGCCCTCCTCCTCTTCCTCCTCCTCCTCCTGCGTCTCCTTTGTGCTGCCTGTTGCTGTAGCAGCTGCGCTGCAATGAGGTCCTCCAGGCCATGTAATGCTGCCAGTATTGGAACCATCTTGGTGTGGGAAGGGGTGTGGGAAGGGGTGTGGTGTGCTCCTTTTGAGCTGCCACAGTCTCCATTGCCTCCACCTGTGCTGATTTGGTCCACCTGTGGCAGGTGGGAACACTGCTCATTTCCCTTAACGGGTGGTCCGCGATGCCGGTATTAGCACCATGGCGGTAAGGGGTTTGGGGGGATTTACCATGCCGCTATTAGCATGTGCACTGGCCTTGTGATGCTGTGCTAATAGCGGCATAGCGTAATTAACGGGATGGAGGGTCGCGCGCACGGGGCCTGCCCGCTATTAGTGGCACCGTAATTAGCGGTGCCGCTAATAGCGGTGTGCCGGGTCATGATCCACATGGGGATTTAACGTTACCGGTAATACATTACCGGTATCGTTAAATCCCTACCGCCATCCGTGTAATGAGGCCCTTTAGGTCTAGTGAGTGACAGGAGCATATTGTCAGCAAATGCAGCAACGTTATGCTGTTTAACCCAAAATGGTGTTCCCTGAATCTCCTCTACCTCCCGTATTGCTTGTAAAGGGGTCTCAAAATAAATGTTATACAGGCAATGGGGAGGGTTGGCACCTCTGCTTGGTCCCTCTTCCCAGGCTAATTTGGTGTGACATGGAGCTGTTCACCAACAGGTGTGTTTTCTGGTTTTTGTAGTTGGTTGCACCATTTTTAGGAAGTCTCCACCCTTTTTGTTATTACTAGCAGTTCACCACTAACATACCAACCATAACCATACCATGGTCTTACCTCTCAATCAAATAAACAAACAATGGCCAACTGATTGTCTTACACAAGGTCCGATACAGAATGCCCAACCATGTACTACCTTTGAGAGAAATGAAAGACTCCGTTCAAGACTAACTAAACTTTATGAACCATTAGCTAGAACCCTTGCTACTACCAACAAAAGACGCCCATCGACAAAACTAAACGTCGGCCTACACTTACTGCCACAATCCACTTTTCCTCCAAGACCCGATTATAACATCCCCTACATTACCAGCCACAGCTAACCCTAGCCTCTATGGCGCTCTAATAAATTCAAGCTCTTTAGTCGCACATGCAACTGAGATATCAGACATAATTCAACACCTAGACTTCCTAGCGGTCATGGAATCCTGGCTACATGCCTCAGCAGGACCTGCCCTCTCACTGGCTATACCTAACGGATATACCATACTAAGATCAGACAGAGTCAATACTCGTGGAGGAGGTATTGCACTTGTAGCTAGAGACAATCTACCAATCAGGCTAGTGCCATCCCCGGATATCAAATCTTGTGAGATTATGACAGCCAAGCTCAACATAAACAGCTCCCAGACTCTCACAATCCACCTGATATATAGACTTCCAGGCCTTATTGGAACGTTCAAAGATGACTTATCGAAAATCGTTTCTAATAATTTAAAAAACTCCTCTCAAGTCTTACTACTTGGGGATTTGAAACTAGGTTACAATGACCCCAAAGATGCACATGCATCTAATGAGGAAAATATCATTGTGGAACAAGGCTTCACCCAAAGGTGCTCTACCCTTCACACAACAAAGGCAGAATACTGGATTGGGTAGCAGACTACAATTGTAATGCCTTAATATCCTCCCTATCTCCTCAGATTTGGACGGACCATTACTTCATAACCTTTACCTTAACCAGCACAAAACCCATCTCCGCGCCTGTACCACCAGCTCCACCCATTCCTTCCTACCCGGAATAAAAAGAATATCACTTGCGACAACCTACTCCCTCTTATCCTCCCTACACTCAATGCGGTCCCTGAAAACTTGGGACCCGACGCATTGGTTAAGGAATATAACCATATCATGACCAACTCCCTATATTCAATAGCGCCATTTGAACTAAGACAAAGCAAACTTAAAGCCCATCTCAATTCCTGGTACACTCCATACCTAAAAACATTACGTACTAAAAAAAAAACAATGCGAGACATCCTGGAGATCACATCCATCTGATGAAAACAAGACTAATCTCAGTTCCATCACAGCCTTATACAAAAATTAAATACTCCTAGCTAAACGCGAAACCTACAATGCCAGAATATCTCAAGCTAATTCAAGCATGAAGGAATTCTTTGTCATCCTCAAAGAGTTAGAAGCCCCCATCCCAGTGCCAGACAACTGTATCAAGGACAAACTTTGGTACTAGCTAACAAAGTTACTACTCTACAAGTAAAAATTGGCAAGAAAAAAGCCTCACTAACTGGCACAAAGCCTACCAGAATTACCCCAGAACCATCTAACAACACCGCCAGGGTGACCAATGCCCTCCTCAACGCATAAAGGATGCAGCCAGAGACCTTGCCCCCTTTATCATGAAACTCATCAACTCGTCATTTTCATCTAATACTATCTCATTTAACCTTAAGGAATCATGGGTGCTACCTTTATTGAAAAAGCAGACTCTAGACCCATTGATACCCACTAACCACTGACCAATCAACACAGTGCCTTTTCTTCTGAAAATCTTAGATAAAATGGCATACTCCCAAATACAAAAACACTTGGAATCTAACTGTCTACTAGGAACTAGGCAATCAGGCTTTCAACCCCAACATGGGACAGAAACAGCGCTAATAGACCTCAAGTCCCAAATCGATGAACTCAGGGATAAAGGGGAATCAGTCCTACTCTTACTCCTGGACTTATTGGCTGCCTTTGACCTGGTCGACCACCGGGTCCTATGTAGTCAACTGGATTCTGCGGCATATTTCTCAACTGAAGCCATAGCGTGGATACAATCTTTTCTAAGTAATCGGACTATGATAGTCTCACCTATGGCAGCGGCCGACCCCATCCCCATCACATGTGGCGTGCCCCAGGGATCTTGTGTCTCACCTACCCTTTACAATATCTTTACTAAGCCGCTTTTCGATGATCTGGATCATCTGGGTATCACCTAAACTAATTATGCAGATGATACTCAGATCCTCCTACCTCTTACTGCTGATTATGACAAGGATTTGGCCTTAGTAAACAGGGTATACCTCATCATTCAGGCATGGATGGCCACCCATGTTCTATGCCTGAATGATGACAAGACAGAGATCATCATCCTGGGTACGCCATTGACCCTCAAAAATTGAGTCCCAAATATTCGGCCTTCAACATAGGCCATAATATTATTACTGTCGCTAAGGAGGTAAAAACCCTGGGTTTCTACCTGTATTCTACTCTCTCCTTCAACAAACAGGTTAAGGCTATGGCCACGGCTATGGAATACACATGCAAACTGATTAGAGAAGGCAAAGCTTTCCTGTCACACTCTAGTTGCATTAGCCTTGCCAGAGCTTTCATCTTATCAAAGCTCGACTATTGTAATGCTCTGTATATAGGCGCCAACAAAGAAACCATTAAGAAAATCCAATTCCTACAAAACAATGCTCTTAGAGCAGCATTAGGAATTGCAAAGAGAGAACATATCTCTGAGAAGAAGAGCTAATAACTGGCTTTCTACCCATGTGTTACACCATCCACTGGTCACCTTACCCGTGCAGCCACTAAGCCCTCCATCTCAGGTCTTGATCTGCCTTCACCTTCTAACCTCATGTCCTCACTCCCTCAAGCAGCACAGCAGCGGCTCTACAACAAGAACACACAAGGGCATCCAACGCGCTATGGTCATACTTACTCATTGCACCGGTGGCAGCTGCCCTGGCATCTTGGAGACAGTCGACGGAGACGTCGGCCCTTTTGTTTGCTTCATCCCGCCCCCAGGAAGACCCGGCACCGTTCTTAAAAACTTGGGTCATGTGACAAGGAAACGTGCTACATCATCAGTCACGTGATGGGGTCATGTGACACTCCTAGGCCTCTTTACAACCGGAGAAGGAACGCTCATTCAGTGCTTTACAGCTGACCAAATCAGGCACTGTTCGGCGTCTTCCTGTCTCCACATCTTGATTCTGGACTACGGACTGTTATTCTTGGATTCCTCTGTCAAGCCCTTGGATACTGCTTTGCTCTGCTGTTTCAGGACCTTTGAACTGTGTTTTTGGATTCCTTTGGATTACCCCTGGTTTCGACGAACTTGGCTGGCTTTTGACCTTGGAACTCTTAACGGACTGGTTTCGGATTTCCTCTTCTGTTACCTTTTGGAGTACCCTTTCCATACAGGTCTTGCAGTGCCTATTTCTACAACTATCTACACCTACCCGCTGCCGCTTGCTACACTCTGCAGCCACACGGAACACCTCCATTCTCATCTGTGCTCTTCCCGTCCCCAGACCCTTGGTAAGCCCCTTGATATTTGTTACCTCGCTATTCAGTATATTGTTTGCCATTGTACTGACCCATTGCTTGCTTTACAGCAGTCGAGGGGTCACCAGTGTTCCTGGTTCCTGTCATTCTTCGGCACTCAAAAAACCTGTGGCCTCAAGGATCGCTCAGGAAGTTATTTGTATCTTTCTGAGTGGAACTTGTGGACAGAGACCCCATAATCTTCACAACCATCAAGTCATAACACTATGATAAAACTAATCTAAAAGTTGCCTTCCTTACCTATCAATGCCTGAACAATGCAGCACCCAGATACCTGTCTGATAGATTCACTATGAAGCCCGCAACAAGAAAAACTAGACTCTCTAATACGAACTACCTCTTGGTGCCTAGATTTAAGCTATCCAGAGTCGGAGGTGTTAGCTTCCAGGTTAAGGCCGCCCAATTGTGGAACTCGTTACCATCCCCACTAAGAGTAGATCAAACCTACCAAAATTCCTGTTGCAGCATAATAAACTGGCTTAAAGACGCTGACCTGACCTATAGGCCTGCCTAACAGTCACTAGACTAACTGCTCACCTGTATATAGCTAACTTTATTTACCATTTATAAAGCGCTCACACAGCCCACAGGCATCGAGGCGCTGTTACAGGAATTGTTTGTTTTTCTTAGTTGTGTAATTGTGTTGTTTTTTTTGTCTTAGTTACGTATTAGTAGTACTAGTAACCACTAGTCACTGCACTGACTGTGTCCTACCTTTATACTACCCTTGTATGAACCAGGACTGCTCTTGGCCTGTAATGAGCAAGCTATGTGTAACGCTCACCTGGTATCCACGGGGATGTCACTCAGCCTGTTCTGACCTCTTACGACCTCGAACCCTTCCCTGGAGGCTATTCGACTGGATACTGGGCCTGAAACACAGGATTGGTAGAGTTTAACTCCCTATTGTCTCTGTGTGCTTGAACCCCTTCTTTTCCGGGGTCCAACCCTTCCCTTTGATCCACAGCTCACCTTGTTTTCTTGGATAATGTGCTCTCCGTCCTGCTTTCAGTGCAGGGGCGTGTTTATTGATGCGGGCTTGTTGCTGCCTAGTTACTTCACTGGCAAGAGTCCAACAGGTAAGTATAATGAGTCTTTTGAACAGTTCTCTAACTTCGTTCCTTTCCTTCCTTAGATCATGGCCAGCGTCCGGGGATAGCGGGGTGCTGCTGAGATGAGTAGCGCTGAAGGTGAGTGAGAGCGCGATGCACGATGCACCCCTTTCGTATTTGTATTGAACTGAGTTATTTTTCTGTGTCTTTTAGGTGCTGCGATGTTTTCAGCGTGGATGCCGGTTATGAAGAGCAAATGCAGTGAATAAGCGCGGTATGCAGCGCCTCTAGATGTTTCCACGCTAACCTGGAGTGTCTTTCCCCTCTTGTAGATGGATTAGAAGTTCCGGAGACAGAGTTCCCCCAGAACGGCTGGGATTCAGGTAAGCGTTTGAAGCTCGAACAGTATTTAAAAATAAGCGAAGATTTGCAGAAAGCTTACTAATGCCTTTTTTCTGTTCTTTTCCCTTTTCCTTAGGAAATGGCGTGCCGGGATGGGAAAAATACTACAGAAGATGCCCGCAGAACAGAAGGAGCAATGAATGATGGGCAGAAGTGCTGCAAGGTAAGGCTGTTCCTAACGGTGCTCTTGTTCTTGCAGGAGCTGAGCGCAGAAGAAAGATGCAGGCCTACTGGAGACCGATCCGAACATGGTGAGTGTCACGCTGCAGGTGCAGAAAACGCAAAGCATGTTTCTCAGCCTTGGTGTGGCTGAAATAGTCTCTGGGTATCTCAGGTGTCTCTGGGCTGAACGACACCCAAAAGACTAGACTGCACATGCAGTTCTGGGAACCGAAATATGTGGGGGCATCCATCTTGTCCCCATCAATGCACTGCAAGTTCAATCCCCAATGTTATCCTATGGGAGTGAGTGAGTCTGGTGCCACAAGCACCAAGTCTGACTCCAAGAGGGTCTTTGGAGGGATGGAGAGGCCCTTGAGGGCCATGTAGGTGATCGTGGCCTGGCTCCAGCCTGACATCTCGGAGGGCCGGGGACATGAGGGGCAGGAATCATGACACTATGTATGTATATATCCTTCACGAATATAATGTGCCTACATGTAACCAATTGGCATTATGTATGTGTACTTCCTATGTTGTAACTAAGCTGTGAGTAATCTTATGCAAGGCACCCTGATACCTACGGGTCTGGAATGCAATACAAGTAATAAAACAAAACAAACAAACAAAACAAAGCCATTTTCTCCATTTCCATGAACAGGAACAGCCACTCCACACGGTTGAAAGCCTTTTCCACGTCCAATGCAAGCAGGACCGGTGGAGTAGCCGTTCTATGAACTTTCTCCACTAAGTGTGCCACTCTTCTAATATTATCTGTTGTCTGTCTGCCCAGGACGAATCCCGACTGGTCCTGGTGGATCAGCGAGGGAAGATAGCCATCCAGCTTTTTCGACAATATTTTAGTTTAGATTTTCACATCTCTGTGTGATAGGCCTATAGGAGGTACAGTCTGCTGGGTCCTTATTGGTTTTAGGTATGAGGGTAATCTTTGCCTCTTCCATAGAGGGTGTTATGCGTCCCGTTGTCTTAAACATATTATATAATTGTGTCAATTGGGGGGCCAGTGTGGGCCCATCGTTTTATAGAAAGCGGCTGAGTAGCCGTCCGGTCCCGGGGCATTATTCAGGGGCAATTTTGTGATGGTACTCCTCCCCTCCTCATTATGCCTGTCCCAACAGCTCCTGTATGCTGGGCGGGGGAGTCTTGGGAAACTGTATTTTCCACCGGAAATCTATTGTGACTGGGCCAATAGGTTTTGTTATACATATAGGGTCCTACAGTACCTGGCCAGGCATTCGTGGATTTCTTCCTTTTGGGTGAGTCGGTGTCCCGTTTCGTCGTTTATGGCTATTATTGTGTTCTGACCACTTGCTCTCCTCAGTAATTGCCCCAGGAGAGCATCTGCTTTGTTGGCTTTCTGCCTCACAAAGAGCAGTGCACACTCTGCCTTGTTAGTTCTAAGAATCCCCAGTTGCCCTACTGCACACCTGTATGCCCTGAGCATTTTCCTTGTGGTGGTGTCCACTGCCTTTTGGCATGCCTCCTCCACTTCTGCCTCGAATTGGGTCTCTATTGCCTTCATCTGTTTCTCCCTTTGTGCCCTCAGCGCTATAATTTCCACCCTCATTGTAGCTTTGAATGTGTCCCACTGTGTGCTCTGACTCGTATCTGAGCTTCTATTAAGCTCAAAGAAAGTCTTGATCTTGTCCCCTAATTCCTCCTGTATCACTGGGTCCCTGAGTAGCTCCCCTGGGATCTTTGATTTCTAAACACCCAGCATGATTCCCTGCAGGTTAATTTTATTGACACTCCCTTGTGATCCGCCATCCCCAGTAGGCCTGCCTCCACCTCTTCACCTCTCCCCATGAGATTTGCTGATACCATATATAATCAATTCTTGATTTTGAGCCGCGTACCCCGGAAAGGATTGTGTGTCCTTCCCTGGGCCCCTTCAGTGCCCTCCAAACATCCCTTATGCCGGCTCTCTCGAATTTTTTCCTCAGTTGGGGTGACACTACTGCCCCCCCACCCGAACCACCCTGGGTTGTCCTGTCTCTGCTCTTTTTCCAGGCCATGTTGAGATCCCCATCAGAATTATGTGCCCCTTCGCTAAGACTTCTACTATCTCCAGGATCTCCCTTAAAAAGTACTCCTGCCCCATGTTGGATGCATATACTCATGCCATGGTGTATGCTATTCCCATGGATTCTTCTCTAACCAGTTTATATCTCCCTCTTTTATCCCTGTGTATATCCGAGAGTCTAAAATCCATGCTGTTTTTGAAGACCAGTGCCACCCCACCCGATTTCTTAGGGCCCGACGCAAAGAGTATTTGGGAGAACCCTCTAAGTTTGAGCCACCCTTGGTCCCTTTTCAGGAGGTGGGTTTCCATTAACGCCAGGGCATCTGGTCCATTTTCCTTTGTGAATCGGTCTATTTTTTTCCGTTTGAGAGGTTTATTGAGCCCTCTCACATTATGGGTCATCCACTTGAATCTACAGGTGCTCGATCTTTGCCCATAGCCTCCTCCCATTATCCCTCTCCCTTTACCTGTGCCTTTTTCGCCCCCCTTTCTTATTAGTGCTAGTTTCTTGACTCATCCACCTTGTGTCCGCTCGCTGGACAGCTATCTACCATCCCAATGCCCCCTCTTCCTTCCCCCAATCCACCAGTCTTCTCCCTACTCCCCCACTACCCTCCCATCATACACCACTTTTAAGACACATTGCACAACAACTCTGCCATAAGGACGCATCTATCCCCCAAGACAAAAACTTGGTTTAGCTGGACACATAATGAGCCTCCAGCAGTCACATATTACCCAGACTATCTCACAGCACCCATCCGCATGCCTTTTCGAGATGGGTAGCTAGTAGGGACTTGGCCACCCCTACCCACCTTCGTATTGGCTAAAATGCACACATATCTTGGACTACGGTCCACTGAAGTTGTTCACCTTACAGCGACATGAGACAATACTAATGGGGAAAGGCACTAGAAAATTACAAATTACAATACATTTAACTTTGCCATCCATTTGATACTGAGTGCAACAGTGCCTGTTACACAACATGATCCACTTCAGCACTACCAGACTTATTTAAAGGACCAACCCCCTACACATAAACATTCTTCAATGTATTTTACCACTCTGGGCTGCCTTCACCATGCCTGACACATCTCTGTGGGAAAGTTAAGTAACATTCCATTAGGGCCCGATTTTCATAGGCTAAATTCCCTATGCTGCAGAGGTGTGGTTGTGGTGCTACGCTTGTGCAAGGCTGCTTTGCAAATGATTAATGAGATAGAAAGCTACCCAGCTGCAATCTCCAGTTAACGTGCTGGTTCTTACTCCAAATCAAAACCTGACATGATGATTGTTAAATTCTATCATCTATGAGGCAGCACCATGTATGCAAAACAATTGCTGGCTGACTAAAATGTACTATATGTTACGTTATATGGTATTTACATAGTGCATACTGCCATTGTTATGGCCTCAAAGCGCTGTGGCAATGAACGCCCTTTGGCAGACCATAGTTAGATAAATGACATGTGAAGGAAAGATTTCTAAACTGCATGGGTGCATTTATAGCTCGCATGAGGTAGGTAGGGAGTTGTTAGGTCTGTAATAGATTTCGTATGATAAAATGGGTGCCGTGACAGATGGTTAGGGGAGTAGATGAGTCATTTGACTGATTATGTGAATGGCTAGGCCAAATGTTTCCGTGGTACTCGGCTTTATTGTATTGAAGGTGGTGGTGTTTGTTAGGGTGGGTAAAGTCGAGCAGTGTATATTGGAGGTGTGTGGGTTGTGCCCCATGCGGGATATGGCTATGTTCCGTTCTGATCAAGTGCATGACGTTCTAGCGAAGAAGGCTGATACCTGGGTAGTGTGATGAATCTGGCAGTGTCATCACTGCTTCCATGGGGGGAACCAGGGTGAGGCAGATGCTCCCTGATCCGAACCTTTGGTGCTGTTTTTTGAGGGAGGATCATGGAGGGGAGACGACCTTCATGGAGGTAAAGGTGACTTGCCGGATGAGACATGGTATCCCCCTTCTTCTTTTGAGGATACCCCATCCCTGTCTAATGCCTTAATGGCATACTGTAACACCTTCTGAAACAAATTTCTCCCTTCACTCTTGTTCCCACCACTTGGGGGCATCATTTGGGGTGTATTCACTACTGGACTTTCCTTCCAAAACGTATGCTACAGTGCTGTGGTGAAATGGGAGTGCTAAATCCTTATTTTCCATGCTACTTCCCTTCCAGATCCATTCCAGGTTTTTGGCAGCCAGCATGTTGCTTTAATCAATAGACTATGCTTCCAAGAATGCCTGGCCCACTGCTTCATACCCGCCCTTTCAGGACAAGGCTGGGTGGAGGATAAGCACCACCTGTGGCTGGCAGGTGCAGCAAGTAGCACACCTGAGGCATTCCTGCTCGTAACTGGTCCTTTGTTGCTGGTTCTTAGCTTAGTGTCCAGTTCCTAGTTTCTATTTTTTGTGTTCCATTTCCCTGGATATCAGATTTACTGTACTTATTAGTGATTTCTGCTTCCTGGATTCCCTTTCTGTGTTCCTCTATTTTGCAGGCAGCACTTCCAAGTGCTTTGCTTTTTCTGTGCAGCCTAGATTGCCTGTGTTCTATATTTCTTTGACTTGGCCCTATTCTGCTGTGATTCTTAATCCGTTAGTCTCTCCTTGTTTATAGATTTAGCATTTTACATTTCCTTCCCTGGATGGGGAGGAGGAGGTTTTGCCTTTGTAATTTCGTTTTCCGTGCTCCAGTTCCTTTACTTACTCTTGGAATCTATTCCAGGTGTTCCCTTACACTTCTCCATTTGTTTCCTATTGATTATTAGGTGTGGTGTGCTGTTATTGCTAGCTCCTGTGTGAATGCCTATGTGTTCCACACTATTCTGTAATCACTATTCCTACTTACCCCATGTCACGGATCTTATGTATTAAGTTATCCTCCCATTGCTATTCTACCCTTTTTGGGACCCTGTTTGATGAACAGGGTTCGTGGGCGTCGCTGACATTTCAGGTGGTATTTCTTGACCTTGTGAGTATTGTCTTTAAGTTACCTTATACAATACCATCAAGGGTGTTAGCTCACAAATCATGTCCTTGCTTGCCCTGTATGTGGGTTTAGTGCTAACCGCACCTGTAACTGCAATTGTGGGTAAGGAGTTTGCCGACTTTCTTTGTAATCATAAGAAACTTCTAAGTGCTTACCCCACATCCCTTTTCATATATTTGTATTGTTATCACGCTCTGCTTGCACATCCTAGGTTTTAGTGTACATGTGTCTTGGCTCCTGTGGGCATGTTTTTTGACTCAAAGCTATTCAATGTGTGATCTTGTGCACATTTCCCTTGCCATATTCACTGCCTTTTTTCCTCTCATGACACCTCCCCTCATCCACCTTGATAAGATGCTGAGGACCTTCTGATGAGAGTTGTATATAAGCCATCATGATCTGACCCTCTAAAATTAATGAAAACACCTTCTCATCTTCTGCCTACAAGTCATCTACAACTGACTTACAGTTAAAGAGCAATTACATAGACTTTACCTATAGAAATTCAAGAATGGACTTTCATTCCCATAACTTCCATAGAACTGGAAGGAGTGAGATGGACAGAGGAATGCAGATCAAGGAAGGCCAGGAACAGAGGCTGCGCTCTAGTCGTTGCGAGCGCAAACCTGTGCCCGGGAGATTTAACCCAGTGGAGCAACTGACTGAAGTGGGCTGCTGGAGAGAGAAAAAGGTTCTCTCAAAATGAGCAGAGAGACTGTGAGGCTGGATAGGGAACATGGAACTGACCAGCTTGAGAATCGAAAACAGGGAAGCTGATCATGAGAAGAAACACGATGCAGGAATGCCAGAAGCCAACAGAGGGCTCACCGGCCTTCCCTGGTGTTTGGAGGCAGCCTTCTCCTTACTGGTGCCTGAAGACACGAGGCAGAAGAGCCGAGCAGGGACTGTGGGATGTAGAGAAACCAAGATACAGATATGGAAACTAAAGAGGAGCAGCTTAACAACCGCAGCTTTTTTATTATGGGGGAGGGAGTCCACCCAGGGGCCGGGGAGACACCAGGGTGTATTTGAAGCCATGCCAAAACCAAGTAAACATTTATGAAGCACATGAGAGAGACAGAGCAAAAGAGTATTTCTTCAAAAAGAGGGAATGGAAGAAGAACACAAGGCTTTTAAGTTTGTGAGTGTATGCAATACACATGTAAAATGAGCTCTGGCAGAATTAACTACCAGGCAAATAAAACATCTGAAAAAGCAGTAACCAGAGACTACCAATTTTGTAGAGGTGCACAGAGCCCACTTGAGAAAAGCCTGGGAAGAGAAGTTTACAAACCAAATTAAAAGTGTAAAAAGCATATATGAGAAATGCTGTGCAGGAGAGTATACCAGGCTGCTGAAAGTGAGTGTATCTAAGAATGTCCTTGCAGGAAAGTAGACCAGGCAGTTGCAAGTGCATGCATCTAAGAAATCCCTGACAGGAGAGTATACCAGGCAATTGCAAGTGTGTTCATCTAAAAAAGCCCTGGCGGGAGAGTATACCAGGCAGTTGCAAGTTTGTGCATTGAAGAAAGCACTGGCAGGAGAGAATACCAAGCAGTTACATGTGTGCATCCAAGAAAGCCCTGGCAGGATAGTATACCTGACAGTTACAAGTGTGTGCATAAGAGGAAGTCCTGGTAAGGAAGTAAACCAGGCAAAGACAAGTTGAACATTGTATAGGGAATACATGCATTAAAGAGAAAAGCAAATCTGAATGAGCAAAAAGGCTGTACTGATCACGAGAAGATGAGTGAAAACTTAGCAAGGGAGTACACCAGGTATCCTAACAAGATAAAGACAAAGAGCCATGCTGTTTTGTACACTAATGTTATAATTTTTTAAGAGAAAACTCAAGGAACTGACATTGTTGAGTAAGCAACCAAGGGAGGAGAAATCCAGGGGAAGGGAATCATCCTCTGGAATAAGAAACTCTATCCTGTTGAAACATTTGTGCTGAAGTTATGCATTTTCCTATTTGAGCATTTGTGAACCATTTAAGGCCAAAGACATTACCATTTTCACTTTAGGATTTATTTTGTTAGAATGTGAGGGCCAGAATAATACTTTGTCCATGGGACAGTGTTGCTTTTGGCATTCTGACAGTGACAAACCCTTAGTTTTGGTTTTAGTTAGGGAAACATATCTTAGAGCAGGGACGGAGAGGCATTTCCCACCCCCTTTTATTTTAATAAAAGTCTTTGATGAAAGCCATGACTTCCTTGTGTTCGAGTCTCATTTCTGGCTCCTCACATGTATATGTAGATTTAGAGCTTATCATAAGACCTAACTGAGATGCAAATTGTGGGGTTGGGGAAACCTTGACGACTCCTCAGGTTCCCCCACAAATCTGTCAGGGGTGGCGAATTGTTCACCCAGGAGATGAACTAAGTCTGTGATGATTCTGAAGCGAAGAGCAAGATTTTGAGTGCCTTCCTGATGTTCTATGCAGCCGATGGTGAATGGGATCGAGTTCCAGGCGGTGGGGATGTGGACTGAGAACGAGAACCCCCTATTCTGGTTGTGTTTGCCATTTGGATGATGAGGAGAAGTGTGGCGCCCTATCTGAATATTTTACTGTGCCTAGAGTGTGTGCGTATATGCTGCAGATATTCTAGACCTATCATGTGGAGATCTTGATGGGTTATTCACATTGCCTTGAAAGTAGACTGTCACACAATCAAAAGCCAATGAAGGATACAGAGGGCTGGTGAGATGTGGTTTCTAGGGCATAGGGATAGGAGAGGCCTTGTAGCAGCATTTTGGACCCGTTGAGGTTTCCTTAGTTGTGATGCAGTAGCCCCCAGGTATAAAGAGTTAGCATAGTCTGAGTGTGAAAGGATGATAGCAACGATCACAGAGACTCTGTGTGGGAAGGTCAGGTAGGAATAGATGTGGCAGAGAATGTGTAAGTGTAGGTAGCAGTTCTTTGTCACAGAATTGATGTGATGGGATAGGGTCAAGTCTGAGTCCATAATGCATCCAATGTTTTTTACTCTGTGGCGGTGGATGGGGGTTGGCCTAGAGAGAGTGGCCACGGGGTGGGTTCGGGGAACAGGGCGGTCTTCCCACAGAGCATGATCTTGGTTTTTCCGGGGTTGAGTAGGAGTAGGAGTAGTCATCCTGTGTTCGATATCTGAGAGCCATGGTGCAAGATTGAGGGAAGTGGCGAAGGCATCCTTTTGAATTTTGAAGATGATTTGGGTGTCGGCATAGTTGTAGCAAGTAAGGCCGTCAGACCGAATGAGTGCTGGGAGGAGGTGCACTTAAAGTTTAAAGAGCAAAGGGGCTAGAGAGGCACCCTGCGGCTCTCCATGGGCAACTGGGTGGAGAGTCGAGGAGAAATGAGGTATGTTTGTTATTGCACCCCTGATACTGAGAGAATAGAGTCTATCTGTAAGGGTCAGGTGGTCAATGATATGATATATGATATGGCATTTATAACACGCCTGTACACAAGTGTTTCTTGTGCATCGAAGGCTGCCGAGAGATCGAGAAGGATTAGGGCGGCACAGCCTTCCAATCTGTGTGTCTTTTAAGATCATCCCAGATGTAGACTAGGCATGATTCAGTTCCTCGTAAGGGTCTGAAGCTAGATAGCGTGGGGCAGAGAATCTGGTTGGATTCTGAGAAATGCATATATGTGAGTAAGATATTCCGCTGATTAGTTTAGCTATAAATTGGTTGTTAGAGATGGGTCTGTAGCTGGTTGGAAAAGGGGGTTGAGTGAGGGCTTTTTGAGCAGTGGCTTGATGTAGGAGGCTTTAAATTCTGTTGGAAAGATGCCAGTGGTGAGAGATGAGTTGACAATTGATCTTGCAATGTCCCCGGCACAAGTGGAGGTTAGGAGTTATTTAAGAAGATTTGTGGGCCAGGGGTTCCAGGGGATCCTGAGGCATGGCTGTTAGTATTTTTTACATTTGGGGTCGGGAGAGTAGAGAGAAGGAGGAGAAGAGAGGGATGGTGGTAGGCTGTTGTGATGTGTCAGTCAAGGAGATATATCTTTCTAGGGATATGTTGTGGAAGAGGTCCGAGAGGAAGTAGAAGAGGGTTTGGGTGTGGATTGGGGTGTAGGTGGTGCTGCAGAATAATGCTGTTGAAACTTAGTTTCACTAACACTAACTACTGGGGTGGTACAAGGTCGAGACTTGGCTGTGTTTGATACACATGCACATAAGTTCGACGTATTCATTCGTGATGCAAAGACAACTATGAGGAGTAAGTTGAGGACAGTTATGGGGCCAGGTGGTTGCACTTTTGCTAAGAGTAGGCTGATAAGGACAATAAAGTTGGAGTATAAGCAATGGCTTAAGCGGTGGTGATTTTATAATAAGAATACCCACTGCCAACATATGATTGGGGCCCTGCAAAACAGAAATGCTGCTAAAATATGGCAGATTCTGTCTGCAACCAAGGGTGAAAGAATGAAGATGATCTTGAACCTCATCCAAGAAAAAGAGTGGTTGCACCACCTTAAACACAGAGCCTGGGGGAGTCCCAAAATTGAGTGGGTGGAACCTCAGCCAGGCGGATGGCCTTTGATAATAACTACTGAGACTATTGAGGGGATTATAATGAGCCTAAAGAGCTCTAGGGCTCAGGCTCTGGCTAACATAGTCTTAACGCAAGACCTGGTGGGTTGGGCTAGATTCCTAAAAATCCTATTTACTAGTGTCTGCTCCGATCAGAATGCTCCGGATTCATGGTGCCAGTCTATAATCCTGCCAGTCTATAAGGGAGGAAACAGACTATCACAATGTAGTTATAGATTACTGTCCATATTGGACGTTACAGGTAAGATTTCTTTCTATGCTAGTTTTAAGGGATCTACAGTGCTGGGCAGACGAAAATGGCCTTCTTCATTTCACACACGGTGGTTACTTCATATTTTGATAAATCTCTATACTAACACGACAGGGCAGGTAAGACTGAATAAAAGGGGCACTATGTCCTCCTCATTTACCCTTAACATGGGTTTTAAGCAGGGGTGTACCCTGGCCCCTCTGATGTTCAATGTATGCTTGGCAGACCTACATACATGCTTTAATAATGTGGTGGGGGGCTGTCCAGGAATTGGAGCGGTGCCAACTCCTAGCCTTTTGTATGCTGATGACGTGGCCATCTTTAACCATACTTTCTGTGGCATAAAATACATGTTTGAAAATCTGGTTGTGTATGCCACTGAGAATGGATTGGTGGTTAATATGACCAAGATGAAGATTATGTTGGTCTCGGCCTCCAGGCTAAACCGCCCTGTTCTAGATACCAGCTAGGGCATCTTTCCATGTGTTAATAAGTACCCATATTTGGGTCTAGACATGAGCCAGAGTCGGCCTTATATACATATTATAGAGTTCAAGACTCTAAAAGGCAGAGGGCTGACACATCTGATAGACAAGTTCGACCGGAATAAGGCAGGGTACTCATTGGAGGGCATATTAACCCTATATCGCCAACGTTTTTGTCCAATAATATTATATAGCTTTGGAGGCCCTCCAAATGACGAAACTGAGCTGGTTAGACAGAAATGAGGGTTACTTTTGGAGGCAGGTCCTAAATCTCTGGAACACAGTACCAGTAGAATATCTGCAACAGGAGTGGGGTTGGTCTCCCTGAGGGGCCAACTGTTACCTAGACAAGGAGGGCTGCATCTGAAGGCTAATTCACATCCTAAATGTGAATTACTGGCATTTGTGGGATTTACCAGCTGTATGAGATTCTCGGCTTTAGGCGGGGCACTAATTATGGCATTCTAAATGCATTATTTAAAAGAAAGCTGGAACATTGGGACTGGTGTAACAATTACACTCGATTATCAACTCTGAGAACATAACAATATGTGTCCAATGTTTCCCATAGCTACTTATGCCTGCACCCTAACTCCGAAAAATGCCCTAACCCGGTGGTTCACTGTCTGATGCTCAGACTGCGTACCAACCAACTTCCTTTAATGGTCTCCCAGGGGGCCAGGTTAGGAAAAGCCCTGTATCAACACATTTGCTGTGTATGTAAATTGACAGGCTGTACTGAGACACCCAAACATGTGTTTACAGATGGTAGCCCCTCCTGGGGACTATCTATATGACTATACTCAAGGGCTATGACTACAGCTATAACTCAATAAAAACTGAGGCATCCTGGACTTATTGTCTAAACTCAGAACTGGAAGCCCCCCATAATTTGCTATATTGGCTTTGGCGTAATATTGACAAATTACACCAAGTAACAAAGCCCTGCATTTATACCAATCCAATTCACCATGCCCCCATGACTAATGCTGTAACCCTGTGTCTCTAAAAGTCTCTGTACTAAAATAGGGGTATTAACCTCTATTAGTGTCTTGGTTGTGAACTTATGCCCTATAAAGAATGTAAACTCTATGTGATGTCTGTGTACGTCTTTGTATACTATTCAGATCATATAATTATGAAACTATAGAATTTTATGACATTTTATGAAATCTTAGGAATTTTAGGTAACCATGGACATTTGTGATCTTATGAAATTCATTGCTTGATGAAGTTGAAGTTGATAGAAGTTCTATGGATTCTGTGAATTTTATTTTATCTTATGAATTTTATATTATAATTTTATGATCTGTCTATATCAAATTGAGCTGAACTGTATGTTATGCAAATTGAAATCAAAAGTGATTAATGTGTACCTTTGTAAAGATTCTTTGTAATCATAAACAAATATTAAATTAAAGTCCACATTTGGGAAGCCGTGGACTTGCAACACTGTATCCATGGAACGTCTGAGTTGACACTGAATTTCCTGAGATCTGCAAAATGACATCTCTGATGTTACTTGTGCGATTTTAACTGCATCGAAAGAAAAACTATTAATGTCAAGTGTATGGAAGTGATTTCCCTTTAAAGGGAAAGGCATCTTTTCGTATGCCGGAGCTTTGGGTCTGCTCAGAAAGAAAGCTTCAGTCCCTCTCAGCTTTTAATTGACAGCAGAGCTGATTATAGAATGGTGAATGTAGATACTTGAAGGCAAAAGCTTAATTGTGAATTGCAAAGGCCCACAGTGGAAGCCCATGCTTATGGGGAGGTGCCGAATGATATTCTGGAGGAGGTTTGCGTTCAAAGGATTTTGGACCACTGCATGGTGAGAGATTCTCCACTACAAAGCAAAACACTTTAAAACAGTGACCCATTAATATTGTGAATTAATCAATAATGCACCCCATCCAGAGAAAGAAACTTTAGCAAATCATAAACAAAGTAGAAAGCGTACTGCTAAATCATCAATGCAGCAATAAGTAAGAGAAATGGAAACAACATTCAAACCATGGTTAATGACATTCGGCCGACAGTCCCACCAAGGAACAGCTTTAAACCAATATCCAAATTAGACTTCAATTATTAGTAAACCATAGTAACAAAGCCAGTTCTCCAATTGACCCGTGCCCCTGAACATCTACCAACACATCCTCTACAAGGAAACACTAGCTTTCTACATTTGCAAATGAATGAACTGCTTGCTTGGGTTAGGAATACTGCCAAAAGATGTCAAGACTGCTTTCATCAAACCACTTT
Organism: Ambystoma mexicanum; assembly: GCF_040938575.1. Classification (NCBI taxonomy): domain Eukaryota; kingdom Metazoa; phylum Chordata; class Amphibia; order Caudata; family Ambystomatidae; genus Ambystoma; species Ambystoma mexicanum. The sequence continues at coordinate 1,184,619,093 of NC_090933.1, read as the reverse complement.
TCAAAAACACTGCTGGAGACCAAGACAACCCTTTCAACTTTTGTCTTATTTCAAGCATAACATACCCAGTCAAAATTGACTTGAAAGCTATGCATACAGCCACACCTTGGATCATGTAGAGCCGAATAACTTAATAGATTGCTCACAAGTTGGTGCTACACCTATGAGAGGCACCGAATCAGCACTAGTTTCCATTTGGGTCAATTTCAAAATCGCAGTAGATGACAACATCACCTCATCACTTGTACTCTAACCACCTTGGCATGTCAGCAGCCTTCGACACTGTTTTTAGAAGGTTTGAAGGAACCAAACTCCATAACACAACTCTACAATGGACAGAATAGAAATCAGATGGCTCCCCCTTTTCACCTCAAATCCAAGGCCTATTACCTGTTGAGTCCTGCAGGGATCAAATCCTCTTGCTGCTATATGAGCCCTTTTATGAAGATCATAAAATCGTATGGGCACACCTTTTACAACTATGTGGATGACACGCAGATCATATACGTAATGAGTATTGACGGAATTCCTGGCACCACTTTCAGCAACTGCCTCACGATAATAAATGAATTAATTATGGCCAACTATATAAATATCGATCCAGAACAAACAGAAATAATGATAATCTCACTGCACCTGAAAAACATCTACCATGGTCCAAATCATCTAATGTTGTCAAGAACCTAGGCATGTTGATGGACAATGGACTCAAGCTGGAACCTGAAGTCAATGCAATAGTCAAAATGTGCTTCTACCATTTCCATTCTATATGCAACAGATTATGTCCTCCTTTGCACACAGAAGTCTGTCCATCAGCCCATCAGCTCTCTAATCCTGTCGGAGATGGACTACATAACTTATCCAAAACACTGCAGCTAGGTTCCTACTTGTACTAAACAGGAGGAAGCACATAACACTGGTTCACAGAGCACTCCATTGGCTACCAAATCAAAAAAGGATCCCGTTTAAGCCCCTTTCGTCATCCACGGAGAAATTGAATCTCCCAGAGCAGAATTCCTCCAAATCAAAATCTCGCTCTACCAAACAGAGGTCTAAGATCAACAAATAGCATATTATAAGAAACTAATAGATTTTACAAAAAAAATACACAAAACTCCACCTTTTCCACGACGATGGACAAACACTGGAGCACAATACCAGAGAAAATACACACCATAAAGAACTACTTACAATTCAAGAAAAGTCTAGAAACCTTGCTCTTCAATGGTTAACAGAACAAAGGTTTAACCTATACCCATCATAGAGTAAGAACAACACTTCTGAGTAGCACTGACCTTCTCCCTAGAACAAATTGCATTTCCCTCAGGAAAATAAAATGACTGGAAGACATGACATCAATTCCCTGAAAATACACTAAGTGGACACCTTCTCTATCCACCAAAATATCGACACCTCAACTAAGACCATCTTCATGAACCAACGATTTAACACTTCTCACCATAACACAACAACAACATGAAAGCCATACGTAAAAGCAGAGTACACTCCCCACCTTTTCACTAACCCTCAATTTCTTTCCATCTTACTCAACATACACAAATCTAAACCAGGCCCTTGCACACTGCTTAAACAAATACCCTCTCTCAAGACTTTAAACATCACAAACTTACGACAAATGAGATCTGCAGCCTCTTGCTAACACACAAATACACTGAAGGACGTCCCTCTGGGCACACATCCTCCTAGACTTCACACTTAGAAGGTTTACCAGCATCCAGAGCTCATGGTACCCCCAATCTGCAACCTCAACACAAAGCACTACAATCATGCCTTTTTCTATCCTCCCAATTAACCAAACCCACCCAAAGTCTCCCAGATCTGCCAGAGAGCATGGAGCTGTGCACAGTACAAATCATAATACAATAACATAACATAACATAACCCATGCTACAACAAAACATTGTATCCCTGCTGCAATACCTAAACTTTGTTTTGTAACTACCTTTTCCTGCTTGCCCAACCTTTAACCCCTTAAGTGCCACAGGCGTGTATGTTTGTCCTGAATTCCCATAAGGAATCGTAGGCTCTGCCCTCTCCCACAGACTTTTCCTCCAGCAAACTAAGGTTTGCATTTCCTGGGCAGCGGCACAGTACGCCACACCCCATGCCAGTCCAGAAACGCTGATATTACTAGAATGGTGATTTAAGACAGTATAACAAATAGTAAGATAACATAATATGAAAGCAACTGGCTCCAGGTTCTTCAAAAGTGGCTGTGAATATCTTGGTCGGGCTTTAATGCTTTTATTTGTGGCAGCAGTATCTACTCAGAGAGAATGGTTTTGGTTTCTAAACCATTGGACTGGGGCTTGTCTTAAGATGTTGCTGCACGGCATCCATGTTGGAATACAGAATGGGGTTCTACATTACATCTGTGCATTTTTTTTTTAATTGTGAGCCAACACAGTGCTGTGGTTTCCAATACAATATTTTTTTTAAAGTACACTATAAGGGAACTAACACTTTTGACGCTTCGCAGCAGGATGAGCGTCTGAGATGTGATATGGAAATGTTTGCCAATAATACAATAATAATACATGACTATACATATGGGAAACATTAATCATTTCGACTATTAAGATCGTGGGCTGATTTACTGGCTGGAATTCAGCGTACGATTACATGTGCTAAATTAATTTGAAAAGCTTGGCTGTATTCATTAAAATGGCTTTCTACATGTACTTGGTATTGGATATCTCATACATGTGCAGCTTGATATAGAGGTAACATAAAGCAAGTGGAGAGCATACCACGACAGTGGGCTGTAGTGCACATGATACATGAAAAGCTGCAGACTGATATTGAACAAATTCTCATACAAGAATACCATTTATGATTGTTTCCAAGCAGGAGAAAACTGGGAACTTTTGGCCTGGGGGACAAGTGTAATTTTCGGACTCATGGTCGAGTGGCCAAGCCCAACTTCCAGAACAACGAAACACAAAACCAACCTCTCCCCACCCACACATTCTCAAGTATATATAGTTGATGTTTTTGCCATTACTTCGTTTTATGCAACATCTCTTTCAGTTATGTTTGTGGTTTCCTAGCGACCCAGGCCACAGTGGACCTGGCCACATACCAAACACCTTCTATATAAACTAGCATGTTGTTGCCAATAGGTAAACCACATGCTCTCTAGTCGGGCAAAAATCTCTATGTTTTTCATACAGGTACGTTAAACTAAATATCCTTAGGAGAATATTAAACAGTTCTCCTTGACACAAACTAATGTATCCTTACAAACCGTCAACTCAAACATATTTGTTATATTTTGCCAACACGTTTCGGACATGCAATATCCATCTTCAGGGCTTTGAGATGTCTTTCTTCAGATACAATCTACAATCACATGTTCACCTGTATGCCTAAGGTAAATACCAAAAATAATATTACTACACATACTTTCTATTACTAAACACAATCTCTACAGTGTGCTTGCTCATCTTCACTATTTGGTATAACAGGTACTAACCTTGAACAGTATCTAGTAACTTGGTATGTAAATGTAAGATCAATCTGTTAAATGGTTCCATGTGTTAATATCCCCGCAAAAATATTGCGATACAAAAATATTGCCATATTTTTCCTGCGATATTGAGCCATGCACCCTGCGGGGGACACCCCCACAACCCCTGCATTATTTTTAAATGTGCAGGCTACACCCCTGCAACCCCTGCTCCCACAAATGATCCCCCCCAACATATTGCCTATGGTGTGACAAACGACCATATGTATGGCAATATTTTTGGTGGGGATAATATGTAGGGATACCTGTAAAATAGAATATATGGGGGTAAAGTCAGTTACATAGCCATCATAGCAATCCACTCGTGTTCTATCATTGTATATCTCCAACTCACCCAGCCTCAGCCAATGTGACTCCTGTAGGGTGGTCTTTTATGTTACGGGCCTTCAATGTCTGATCTTCCGCCTCTCTAAGACAAACTGAAATACGAATAAGGCCATTATAGGCTATACATCTTTTGTTGCTAGACGCGTGATAACATGCCCCGGGTTAAACTAGTCAAAATGCTTGCTGCCTCTTAGTCAAAACACAGTGGTCAGATCCGCATCTACATTCACATTAATCATTTGTTGCTAGATGCACGTGGTAACATGCGTCAAGTTAAATTAGTCAAAATGCTTACTACCACTCTGCCGAAAGCCAGTGGTCAAATTTGCATCTGCACTCACTCATGGAAATCTCTGGGCTCCTAGCACAAACACTTCATTTGCTTCCACACAGATAGTGGGGCAGCTGACCGGAGAACCTCCGTGTAAATACTCTTGGTCGCCATAGTAACCCCGGGGCATGCTCAGTGCATGCTGAACAATGGCGCCGGCCATCTTTCTTGAGGCTAATATATAGGTTTACGGTTACAGCAACGGCATGATAAGAGCAACGATTTTCAAGCAGATCTGTGCCACAAGGGTAAGATCCGCCCCTGTTCTAAAGACGCTCTATATCTTGAATACATGTGATGGTGGTGGTTCCTTACAAGGTGATCAAATCTCTAGTAATGATTTTTAAATTAGATTCTCCGGGATTAAAAGGATGAATGACCATATGGCACTCAACAGGGATATCTCAATATATGACATTGTGAGTGGTTCTACATAGAAGTGGACCAATCTTCATTTACAGATTTTTTTTCAACAGATTCTCCTGGGTAATAAGCATGTAATAATAATATGGCTTTCAATAGGGATGTCTCAGTCACTGTCACATCACAATTGTAACCCAATTCTCTCAGGCCAATGGCCCACGCTCTAGCCAGAGCATAGCTAAATATACACACAGCACATTAAATCACATTAAATCACATTAAATCCCACTCGTTATTCATCCACAGCGGGGCAAGAGAATCTAATGTCTCTTTCCATTTTATCTCTCTTTGTAACACCACCACCCCTGCTCCCCACTGACACTCGTTCTAATATGACACATTTCAGTTGTGCTATGCTGTGTAGTCTCCTTTTTGCCATGATCTGCCAGTCAAGTGAACCAGCAAAGACTGGGCACATCAGTACACATTTTTTCATACAATTTGGCAACATACTTTTTAACCTCAAATGTCAAGAGATGTGCAGCACTCTAAAATAGACAGTATGAGACAGGTTGCCTGTTTATTGTCTCTTTAGGGGAAATTATTGAACCCCCAAGAACAATCTAAGCCGAAGCAAGTGGTTCTGCTGGCTTAACTTTTTAATGATCCTTACTACACCTACCTTAATTGAAAAGGTAGTACACTGTCTAATTTATAGAAGAGGTAACCATGTTACCAGCGAATAGAAGGTTTCTGGAGAGTGTCATATTAATTGTTCTTGGTTCTAAATCTATTTATTATGCTATTGTATTATATGAAGTGCAACCTATGGGGTTCTCCACAGATTGATCCTGGCTTTTTCAATCCCTTGTATGTCCTGATGATGACCCAAGAAACCAACTACGTGAGCACGTGGGTTCAAGTGTTTTATGAATAGAGGACCGAAACAGATGAACACATACAGAACAGTAGTGAAAGAATCTGTACCGGCTAAATAAAATGTATGTTTAGTTATAACATAAGCCTAATTATAACAAGGCGGTAGTACAGACTGTTAGTCCATTCTGTCTGGTACACTGTATATATATATTTCTTTTCTTTGTAAAAGTCACCGATTACTAACCCCCATTCACTAATTATCTTGTTTTTTCAACATACCTTTCTGCATTTTTCAAATAAAATATAAAACGTTTTTCGTAGTGATGAGCGGTAATATAAGTGAACAGTGTGGACACATGAGTGTATCGAATAGTAACTGAGGGGTAACCAGTTTCCTATAGATAGATTGGTTGTTCTGCCTCTTCACCAATTGAAACTGGTCACTCAAAAACAAAAAACTCGGTGAGTACCCAGAAAGATAGACTGAGGTGATATTGTATACATAACATGGGTGAGGTTGCTGTGATGCGGTGTCCATTATGTTGATGGTGAGGGGTGTGGTTGGTAATGAGTGGTGATGGTAGGGATTGGCTGTTGGGAGAGAGGTGGGAGATACATATTCAAGAGAGCTTACCTGATGCTTGAGGAGCAGGGATTCTGATGCTGGGGCCTTCTGGTCCAAACATGTCCAAAGAGGCATTTCCCTGTCTTTGCCTTCCATGCGCTTCAGACCCCCAGACAAAAGACACCCTTTATCTAAGAGCCTAGAACAGAACAGAAGAGGCAGGGCTTAGAAGCTGGGTGGGTCTAAGGCCACATGACCTAGATCCACTTGCACTTTCTCACCAACTGCAAAGGAAAAGAAGATGGATGGCTACTTAAGTAGGAAAAACAGGTGGCACAACAAGAAGACACCAACAGATTAGCAGTGATTGACAGGTGGGTGGCACTTAGGTCACGTGACCTCGATCCACTTGCCCTTACTCACCAACTGCAAAGGAAAAGAAGATGTAGGGCTACTTAAGTAGGAAAAACAGGTGGCAAAACAAGAAGACACCAACAGATTAGCAGTGATTGACAGGTGGGTGGCACTTAGGTCACGTGACCTCGATCCACTTGCCCTTACTCACCAACTGCAAAGGAAAAGAAGATGTAGGGCTACTTAAGTAGGGAAAATGGGTGGCAAAACAAGAAGTCAACAACAGTTTTGTAGTGATTGACCGGTGGCTGGGGCTTAGGTCACGTCACCTAGATTCACGTATACTTGCTCACCATCTGCAAAGGAAAAGAGGCTGGAGGGCTGCTTAACTAGGAAAACGGGAGGCAAAATAAGAGGCACAATCAGATTAGCAGTGATTGAGAGGTCGGGTGGGGCGTAGGTCACGTGACCTCGATCCACTTGCACTTGCTCACCAACATTTGTTTCTCCTTTGCAACATCCCTTAACTCAATCCCATTCCCCAAAACACACCTATATCTTGTCCACGCTGCTCAGTCACCAATTTCTTGTCCCCCAACCTTTCCATTGTCCTGGCTCACATGTATGTGGTAGACCATCTTGATTTGCTATCCAGCCTCTGCCAGACATGATAAGAAGCTGTGGTCGGGTTCCTGCTGGAAATTGTGCCAATGGGGTCTGCACTTGGACAATGCAGAACAAAAGACGGAGAGGGGACTTGGCTTTTATTGTGCTCCCATAATGCACTTTCCTGGAACGTCAGCTCCATATGACAGTTTATGGATAGCTTCATTTATCATTTATTTTTGTTTATAAGGAAGGTGGAGTCTGTGTTGATGTGTTTGAGTGTATTTGTGACAGGGTACATCGTAAGTGGAAGGATGTATGTGTATTAATCTGGGAATATGCTTATGTGTATCTGTGTCTTTTAGTCACATAGTATTCTGGACAAGAGAAAAATATGAATACAGTGGAGGTTCATCAGGGTTGGGTGCTTATGTTAAAATGGGCAGTATTTGGCCATTACTACTGATAATACTGAACAAACGATTCAGGATTTCATCAGAAACCACCAGTAGTATTCCATGGCAATACTGGTGGCAGTATTTCCGGTGGACTTTCTGCCAAAAATCGGCCTATTTTTACCTCCAGTGAAGAGGTGGAAGTACAAATTCCAACTTGGCCCCAGTTTGATTTTAAACCTTGTTTTACTGTACAGAAGGGAAGTGCAGAAGCACTCCCTTTAATAGAGTAAAACAGGCTTTCATGAGGGGTCATGATTAGGGGGTGAAAAGGTGGGATTCTCTGATGTCTCCACTCAGCACCTTAGCCATGCAATGCATACCCGGGTCAGAATTGACCCTTTTGTATATAAGGAAATGTATAGTAGTGGTATCAGCTTCTACTGTACATAACACATTTCCATCTTCATGTTGAAGATGGAAATGGCAGAACAAAATGAATTGGCTGGATTTTGAAAAATACCACCAGTGGATGTGGTAACCTTCTCCAGAGGTTTTTCTTGAATAAGACCCAACTCTGAATTCAATTCAGTGCTCCTCCTGCTCTGGCCAAGCCAATCAGTGCATGGCAGATGGTGGGGCAGCTGCACTCCTGTATGTGCAGCCATCACGTCAGGAGAATTATTCTGGGACAGGTGAGCAGTGTGCGGGGCTTGTGGTTGGCTCCTGCTTGGGGCAGGCTCTGACCCATAGTGGGCGTCAGACCAGAGCCCCAGTTTTGATCCAGGCAGACCACAGTTCCACTGGCCTTGCCCAGCTCTATCGGCAAATAAGAGTCTTGCTAAGCTGCTGAGGATTGTAGCAGAACAATGGTGTGTGGGATGCAGTGGTTCCAACATTCCCATCCAGAGTCTCAAAGTCTGTAACTAAAATGAATATATGGCTGCTAGGGGTATGGACATGCTCTTGTGGCCTCGGCTCTTCAGCCCCTCACTCACAGTGGATGACCACATTAGGGGGCTGCCTAGACACATCTGCGACATTGCTGAAATCAAGAAGAATGCCTCCCACCGTCTACCCAGAAGCCCAGTAGTTCTTGCAGCTCTTGGCTCCTTCGAGGCAGGCTGTATTCTGAAGGATTTTATCTTTTCCAATGTTCTTTTACATATTGCCACTAAGGCCCAGGGAGTAACATTCCAGCCAGCTTTTGAGGCAATTGTCCCCTTTCTCCCCGTTTCCAAGAGATACACGTATTTCCATATTAAACCCTAGTCTGTGTTTTGTCGCTCTTAGAAGCTGTTTACTGCAGCTTCTTTTTGCCGTATGAGCAACGTTCAATTGACCACTTTTTGGGGATGGGGGAGGGGTGGCATGCATAGTCGATACACCAATGTATCAGGTGTTCTTGATTTTGACCATGCTGTTCCTCTGGCCAATGAAAGGTAAGTGGAGGATATCGTTTATCCTTATTCTTGAATGAGTGTTCTTGGGTGTGTGTTTTAAGTTTCCTGCAAAGATACTATTTGTTGCACAATCCAATATTTCAACAGTAGACAAGCTTTGATAGTTGTTTTTTCTTATTTATTTTATTTTACTTAATTTATATGATATGATAGGTTATTTATAACACGCTTAATGCCCAGAGGTTTCTAAGCAGGGACCCAGGTATCGAACCTGTGTTCCAAGGTGAGCACGTTGCCCCTGAGCTATCCTCCAGAGATTTTTTGAAGTGCTGGCATAGCTCAAGAGCAGTGGGTCGCAGTACAGGGTCTGAGCAGCCACTGTTTGTGTTGGAGTCTTTAAAAGTAGTGCATAACTATCACGTGCAAAATGTGCCTCCATTCGTGCCTCCATTGGCGTTAGTCCTTGGACAGGTTTTGGATTGGACTGGTATTACTTTGCCACATGTGTACGTCTCATTCTGTGATACATATATTCCTGATGACTTAAGTTCTTGGACATTTAGAGGTCATTTTCAAATAAGGGGAATGGAAAATGAAAGTGGAAAAACAAAGGTGTATTGTTTTTATGCTTCAATGTTCTGTTCTAGCCCGTTTCTGTGACTTGTCAAGGTGTAGGAGTGCAGCAAAGCAGCATTTGCATCCCCGCTTTGCTTTCCGCCTCCATTATGGCAACGCACCCGGTTTTACGCCTGCATGAGATTTTCATGCCAGCGTCAAACCAAAGTATACCAATGGAATATGCCTTAGGTTGGCATCTGCAATATCCCAGTCACATTCCATAGGAATCCATTATAATAGGCTGCCTGCAAAACATCATTAGCAGGTGGTGTTTATTCCTCAAAGGAATTCCTCTGTCCTACGGGCCCTGGTACCTGCTCACCCTGCCACCCTCCCGCACTGTCTCCGGGCCACCCCTTGCACTGGGGCCTGTATCTGTACCCATTCAGCCCCCCCCCTTTTCTTCCTGAACTTATCAGACCTACCCTGTCTGCTGCCTTAAACCTAGCACTTGCAAATTGCTGGCTGCACCACCACTGTTTGTTGCCTTTATTATTTATTTATTGTTATTTATCTGTTTCTCCTCTGCTTCGCACTTTCCACTCCCCCTATCCCATGCACTTGCGCATTCTCAATGTCACATGTCAATGTCACTGGGCCTAGTAAGATCGCTGTTTTGTTCTCCCCTGTTCTACTCCCTTGTCTTGTCGCGCTCTGAAACACTTGTGTACGAGCGCGATAGAAAAAAATATCAATATCAAAGAAAGGAGAGTAAATGGAAAGAGGAGAGGGGATTTTGGCTTCATTTACTCTCCACGACTCCATTCCACTCTGTGAGAGCTGAAAAGTGCATGCAGGAGACCAGCAACAAGAAAGTGCAAGCATTGGTGCTCCCCTGAATGCAATTATCTTGTGCTGTAATATGACCCCTTAATGGTTGTTTAGCCAATAAATATGGACTAACTGCATACAACAAACAGAACCACTCTTCTATCGTTTATTGCAGTGTGTGCACTTATTGATGATGTCATCAATGGCTTCACGAGCAGTGAGGCACAGGAGCCAAGTTATGATTACCTCAGCAACAATAACTGGCAAGCTTAAGGGGTTTTCTTGTTCTGTGCTTCAACCGGAATGGCCTTAAAAAAATGTCACTGAATGTCCATGTATTTTTTTTATCATACCATCTGAACCATCCCTGCCACATTTGAGAGGTTGTCTTGTTTTGCACTGCGAACTATATATATATATATATTTGCTCTTTATTGAAGTCTCTCCGGGGGGATATGGTCTCACTTCAACCATCTTTAGTCACGCTTGTCAATGGCCATATAGTTTTGCTAGGTGTACGAAATACCTAAATATTATTCCAAGAAAGTGTAATATCATCCATTTAAAATTAGGCTAATTTAGTTAAAATATGAAATGGTTCATGAAATCCTAGTTTTCAATACTGTCCCATACAATGTATCATTGATACATCCACATCCTATATAAACGTTGCTTTTGTAAATGGGCAAGATTGGAAATGAAATTGCACTATTAATAATACATGCTCATCCTTATTAGGTGAACACATATGAACACATAGCCTGCAGGCTCGTCGAGTGCATACATAGGAGATTCGATTCATCCTTAGGCTAGGCTCCTAAGGCGGAGTTCATACTCTTGCTTCATGTTCATAGTTAAGGCCATATCTCAGTCTAGAAGTAGGAATGATCCACCACCTTTAGAGACATGCCTCTGTATAATCATTTTATTTATTTATTTAAATATTTATTACACGCCACATGCCCATAGGCCTCAAAGCACACATGAAGAACATATAGTAACGAGACAACAAAAGTCATTTGTCAGGCAGGGGAATCATGCCAACAGACGTCATGCATCATAAACTGATCCCACATGGATGCAACTATGGTGATATGCGGTATGTGTTCCTTCTGCGCATTTCACAAGCTGCTTCCACTTTTAAGTGAATGATTATAGGCTGCTTATCTACATTTCTGGTTGAATCATTTAGTACGTTTATGTTTAATCATTTGTATAGTGCCTGAGTCCTGCGGGCAGGCGGGCGCACAAATAGCACGGACACAATAACAAACAACAGGAGACATAGAGAGGAATCAGAAACAAGCTAGATAAAAGACCGCAACTGTGAAAGAATACAAATACTCAGTTAAGTCAAAACCAGTGCAGGATAAAAACAAATACCATACAAACATAATTAAAACATCAACTTAAAACCAATAAAAATCAAGAGATAGTGACTGAAAGAGAGTCAGCTGGTGAGGACCAGTCAAGAAACGAGTAAAATCAAGTAAAAAAGAGCATCATTATAAGCATGGCGGTCAGGGAACTATGGTACCGGTAAGCATGCCGGTACTGTAGTTCCCGGAGCGCCATACTACGAGCTGTGCTCGCGGGCGCCTGTCAGCCCGCAAAGTCTGGCCTGGAAGGCAGAGCAGCACTCGCGAGCACAGCATGTCGGATGCACTTGCGCCAGCAATACAGGAATTAGCGGGTCCGGCAATGTCGGAATTACCCGGTAATTCCTCATTGACGGGTGCCGGAAAAAATGCAACTCTGGCGCAGGCGTGCCTGTTTTACAGACACGGCCACCGCCAGGGTTATCATGAGGCCCTGTCTTCAATGACTTCTTAAAAGACGGAAGTGAGGCACGCAGCCACAATGAGCCAGGCAGCTTGTTCCAGATCTGAAGAGCAAGGACATTAAAGCAGCTTCTGCCTGGCCTTTCCAACTTAGCAAGAGGCACTTGTAATACATCCTCATGTCACAATATCAGTGACCAGGTGTATTGCTTTTCTGAATCCTCCTGTTTAGGTATGCAGGACTTCTGCCATAGATGTATTTGTGCATGATAGTAAGCCATCTAAAATGCAAATGCTCTCTAACCGATAGCCAGTGAAGAGCCCTTCGGGCTGCAGTCAAATGTGCGCCGAGGCTAATGTCAGACACAATTATAACCGCGCTATTTTGCAAACTTGCGGTTTATTCACATACTTCTGAGCAATGCGGGCAAGAAGCATGCCACAGTAATCGATTTTAGCCCCTCTGATAGCGCGTGCTGAAATGGCACAGTTCTCATTTGAGATAAAAGGTTTGATGCAGCAAAGAAGCTTTAAATAATAAGAGGATGACAAAATAATGGAATGGACTTGGTCCCACATTGATAATGTATATACAAGAAAGACCAAGAAGTTTAATATTGCGAGAAACTGGAATCATGCCATCAGCAATATGAACATTTTTGAAAAAATAAGAGAGTTTCGAAACTCTTCGCTGTGTACCAACTAGCAGCAACTCGGGGTATGCGTTATTCAAAGCCAGAGAGTTATGAGCCATCCAAAATTGCATGATATGAAAAACCTCAGTAGACCTTATGGCATCAGAGGAATAATCCCAGGTAAACTGGAACAACATTTGCGTGACATCAGCATGCTTCATATATAACATGTCTTTCTCATCTAAAATGTAAAATAATGGCTTCAAAAGATATTACAACGAGTGGGAGAAGACAAGAGCCCTGTGGAGGCCATACATGAATTGTGAAAGACTCTTGCCCAGCGACCAGATAAAAAAGATAAGACCCAACTAGCAGATTTCTCAGAGAGATAGACAGTTGACAGGGCTCTATTAAATAAAATGTTAAAATCAACCAGATCAAATGCTGCTGACAGATCTAGCAGGATGAACAGAGCCGTTTTGGCGTTATCCATGATTTGAGCAATAGTAGCCTTCAGATGTAGAAGGGCAGACTCATTGGCATCGTAGGCTCTGAACGCCAATTGTTGTGATGCTAGAAGGTCACATTCATTCAGATAGACAATCGAGTATTTTCAGCAATAATGGAACACTTGAGATAGGTCGGTAATGTGTAAGGATATTGGGATCCAATGATGTTTTTTTTAGCCAAGGTGTAACCCATGCTTGTTTACTTCATGTCGGTACACTAGCTGACAAACATGATGCATTCACAAAGTCTGTGATTAGAGGAGCAAGTACAGCCATTCCACGAAAAATGTGTAGGTTTTGGCGACTGAACCACTCTCTCTACCTCTGAGACCATAACCTCCCTAACATCAAAGATAGAAGGTGCAGGCTTGACCCAATGTAAAGGATCTGTAGGGGGAGAAAAGACAAACGTATTCTGATTAATAACTGCCTTAAGTAGGGGGGGCGCTGTTGCGCACATTCAATATGGCCGCCTAGTGTGGGAGCTCCAGCTCAGAGAAAATCCTGTTTCGAAATAAATCCTGTCAGGACCGTCTAAACTGCAGAAATTTCACGACGCCCTTATAGCTGAAGCCCTGCTGCACACAGTGCTGGAAAATCGTGAAAAATCGGAGCCGGGGTGCGGACATATCCGACGGCAAAGTTTGGCGGCTGGTGAGGACCTGCGGAGCCGGCTGCGAGCACCGCGGAGGTCGGACTGAGATCCGGAGTGGGGGAGGGGCGCCGCTCAACACGCGGCGACCCGCCCGCGAGGGAGAAGGAGAATTCTGCCGCCTGGAGAGAACGGAGCTGGGTCTCTGCCCGCGATTGCTCCCCGGATCCCACTTGGAGTGGTTGGACCCCGCACGAGAGGGAAAAGGAGTACGGAGGCGCCAGACAACAACGCCGCTGCGATCGCCGGACCCAACTGCCACCGGCTCTGCGCAACTCTCTCCCGGCCGGAGGCCTGCGGGAGACCTGCGGCTGGTTCGGCCCATAACAGCGGCCCCCTGAGCAGAGTCGGGGCTTGACAGCCGGGGGCGAATGTGGCCGGAAACTACACGTAGCATCAAGTAAGTGGCTGCAGATGGCGGGAGTGAAGCCCCCACCTCTGGGGAGGGAAAGCAGAAGAGGGGCGGCAACAACAAGGAAGACCCTGCGCAGCGCCCCGGGGCCGTGTCCCAGGCCTGCCTCATATTACCCTCATATTACCCTCACCAGCACAAAAGGTGGCACCCTAGGCTACTTTGGAGCGACACCCTACAGCACCCAAAAACTTCCCAGTACACTGTAAAGGCGTGACAAGCGGTGCCCACGCGCCCCACAGTGATCTCGGGCCTACTGTGGGGAAGCAGCGGATCTGCCGTAGAACACCAGAATACACTGAGATCCAGGGCTGAAACCCCTTAGCGTATTATCCGAAGTGGAAGTAGGTGAGGCCTCAATTTACATAACGTTGTCCGAATACGCTCTGGTTGTAATTGGAAAGGCAGACGATAAGTGTGGATACACCGAGGGGTACCCCCCTCTTCATACTGGTGTGCAAAGATACAAAATACGGGGGTGGAATACAGAGCTCACGTATCCGGGTGCCACACCACATGGGCCGCACCGAGAAGAGAGGGGCAGGTGGGAAGAAAATTGGCCCAATGGATACTTTCACCAGCTCACAACCACAAGGAGCGGCCAACGGGGAGCCGCAGCTACCCGACGGGCGAGAGGCCGACCCGATGGAATGGCTAGCAACATTAGTGGAGAACGGATTCATGGCTATGAACGTTAAGCTAGACGATATAGTGGCAACAATTGGATCTATAAAAGCACGTGTTGAAAAAGAAAGTGCACGTGTGACAGAGGCGGAAAATAGGATAAGTGCAAGTGAAGATACGATACTACAGCACAGCCGAGATATAGCACATCTCCAAACCGAATTGCACAAAACACAAAGCAAGTGCGAGGACCTCGAATCAAGATCCCAGAGAAACAATATCCGGATTGTTGGGGTATCGGAAAAGTTTGGCAAAGGCCTCATGGAAAGACAAGTTGAAACATTGCTGAAAGAAATCCTCGGCACCGACGCCTTCTCGGATCACTTTCTGGTGGAGAGAGCTCACCGCATACTAGCACCACTCCCGAAACCAGGAGCTCCCCCTCGAACTATCATTGCTCACCTCCTAAACTACCGAGACAGAGACACTATACTTAGGCTATCGAGAGAAAAAGGAACTCTACAGTTTGAAGAAAGCAAAATCCACATATACCCGGATTTCTCGGCCAGCGTACAAATACAAATGATATCATATGAGGGAGTGAAGAGACAGTTGCGTATGCGTAATGTGCCCTACGCTATCATCTTCCCGGCGAAAATGAGAATTCAGCATGGAGGAAGGGCTCACTTTTTTGAAAATCCCACAGATGCTATGTCCTACGTGGAGTCTTCCATTCCACTACCCCCGGGTGACCGAATGGCAGACCAAAACGCGAATTCATAACTGAAGATGGAGAGGCTAGAACTGGTAGAGCGAATAGAGAAGCTGAAGCACGATGGCCTGTCACACGGTGAGAAAAATGCAGAAAGTGGAAACTGCGTGATGTTGACGGACTGAACTATAATTGTTATTGTTCCCGGGCTGTGAGCCCCAACTTAGAGCGCACCAGTGTGCTGCAAACAGTGACCCTCAGGAAAGTTCCACATGGTTCAGGGAATGTTTATCGCGGGGCAGCATTGTCATGTTGGGGTTGATAATGAGGGTGGGGGTCAAAAATATCATATGACTGAATGGGGAGGGTGGGAGGGGGGCAAAGTTGGGGACAGAGACTTAGTTGGAGAAGTCTCACAAGTGGGTAAAAGTGGTGACATTGCAACACGTGGAAATCTTTATAATAGCAGCAGGTCCAAAAATGTAAACTGGGAGTATAGATATGGCTAATTCTGTCAAGGCAGCCCAAGGGCTCCGATTAAAACTACTCACTTGGAATGTCCGGGGTCTGAACAACCGAATCAAATTGAGAAAAGTGGGAGCCTATATTACTCGACACCAACCCCACATTGTCATACTACAGGAAACCCATGCGCTCCAGAAGGTCAATGCCGAGTTCTTGAGGGGGTGGGGTTCTCACAGGTATTGCACGGAATACTCCTCACAGGCAAGAGGGGTACTAACCCTGATACATCCTTCCGTTGGGTTCCAGTTTGAGAGGAGTAAAATAGACCCAATGGGTCGTTATGTCATACTTTGGGGTAACATTAAGGGGGAAGAAATTATTTTCATTATTACATATGGTCCGAACATTGATGACCCTGATTTCTACATAAATGTGTTACAGGAGATCGGCACGCGTGGGGACGAGCAAACAGTGTGGGGAGGAGATTTTAATACTATCCTAGATACAGACCTAGATCGTTCAACCTCCACACATAGGAACCCCTCTAGAACAGCCAACACTCTACAACAAATCATCTCACAGCTGCAACTGGTAGACGCCTGGCAAACACTCCACCCCCTAAAACGACAGTATTCCTTTTACTCCTCAGTACATGACACCGAGTCCCGCATTGACTATTGGCTGGTGTCGGCGTCTCTCGTGCATCAAATTAACGGAAGTGAAATATTCCCCCGCACCCTGTCAGATCATTCTCCCATAGAATTAGATATGACATTGATAAGACTTAAACCCCCGACCAAGAGATGGAGAATGCCTTCCGACTTTTTCAAGGATCCTGGAGTGGTAGAGGAACTACACACTGAGGTTGAATTCTTGTTTAAGACCAATAAGGTTTCGGTAGATAGCCCATCGATGCTATGGGAAACATTCAAAGTGTGGGTGAGGGGTATCCTGATCTCTAAGTCCACGGGACTATTAAAAGCGGTTAGGAAAGAACTGGAGGAGGTTGAAAAGCAGTTGGGGGAACTAGAGCAAAAATATACATCCTTGCATGAAGATAGTACCCTCGCAGAAATTAATAGCAACCTACAAGAATTTAATAAACTAGCAAATAGGGAGTTGCTGTACATGGCCACTCCGGTCAGAGCTCGCCGGTATGGCGAAGGAAACAAGGCGGGGCGCACACTAGCTAACCTATTAAAAGCTGACAGGGGTCGCACCCCGATCTCCAGCATAATAGGAAGCGACGGGACAGTACAAACAAATGAGGAGAATATCAATGGGGAGTTTGCCCTTTTTTATAAAGAGCTCTATGCTAATCATGACTTCAAAGACCCCAGTGATATCCAACTGTATTTAGACAACATAACGCTCCCAAGATTGACGGACGAGAATACACTACAATTAGACCAACCCCTTACGATAGAGGAAATTAAAGTAGCAATTAAATCATTGGCCAATGGAAAAGCCCCTGGTTCGGACGGACTGGGAATCGAATTGTATAAGGAGCTGAGCGAAGAACTTGCCCCGATATGAACTTGCCCCGATATTGCTGTCCGTGTGGGAGGAGGCCACAGAGATAGGAACACTGCCACCATCCATGAGAGAGGCTATAATAACGGTACTCCCCAAGCCTAGACGTCCCCCCAATGAGATGTCCTCATACAGGCCTCTATCCCTTATAAATGCAAAGATATTTGCGAAGGTCCTGGCCAATAGACTCCTTCCGCACATGCCAGTATTAGTCCACCCTGACCAATGCGGGTTCATCCCCACTAGATCTACAGCACTTAATCTGCGCAGGCTGTTCGGCGTGATGACCCAAATCAAACCGGAGGCCCAGGCGGTAGCTGTATCACTAGATGCCGAAAAGGCGTTCGACTCCGTGTCATGGACATACCTGTTCAAGGTGCTTGGAAGGTTCTGACTGGGCCCCAGCTTTCTGAACTATGTCAGGGTACTGTACACTAACCCGGGGGCCAGGGTGTTGACTAACCACACTATGTCAGACTGGTTTGAGCTGGGGAGGGGCACTAGACAGGGCTGCCCGTTCTCCCCCATACTGTTTGCGCTCACCATGGAACCAGCTGCGGCGGCAATTAGGGAACACCAGGAACAGAGAGGTATACGGATGGCGGGCCTGGTTCAATCAATATCCCTATATGCCGATGATACCCTATTATATGTTAGAGAGCCTGACACACACCTGGGCCCGGTAATGGAGGAAATGCACAAATTCGCATTACACTCAGGATATAAGACTAACTGATCTAAGTCTGAAATCTTCCCCCTGACCCCTGCCACCAACTGCCCAAATAACACACTTGGACTAAAGTGGTCCCCAGACAAGATCAGATACTTAGGGGTTATAGTTTCTGGAGACAGGACATCTCTATATTTGAACAACCATGATTCCCTGCTGTCTACTATCGCCACTAAACTCCGCTTCTGGGCCAAACTCCCCATATCGCTATTAGGCCGGGTAGCCATATTAAAAATGATCATCCTCCCTAAACTATTGTATGTATTTACTAACATCCCGATCTGGCCTGGGAGGAAATTTTTTGACACTCTTAGGTCCCTGGTGGTGGAATTTATATGGAGTGGAGGGACACCTAGAATGAAGTGGGAAAAAATGGTGGAACCATACAATAGGGGGGGCATTGCGGCACCCGATTTTGAATTATATTATCTGGTTGCACAAGCCCAATTTGTTAAGCACTGGTATGACGAACACGACACCTCATCCCACATTTGTCTTGAGAAACATGCAGCGCGCCCGACCGACATAAGATCAGTCATATTTAAAATTAAACACAGGGACGACTGCCCGTTTGATCCAGTTAGCACGACAGCCCAGGCATGGTTCAAAATCTTCCGAAGGCTTGGGGTGAAGACGCCTTACTATGCTGAGGCCCCCTTTTGGAATTTCCCGGGCATAACACCCACATACGACCCAGGTATACAGAATAAATGGGACCCAGATGAAGAATTTAAAATCAAAGACATATTTCCCAATGGGAATTTTATAACACTAGAGAATTCAAGACGGGGATGGGGAGGGATCAGCTGATGATCCTACAGTTTCATAGAATGAGATTGGCCTTTAAGGCCTGATGGCCGACGTTCCCAGATGAGCCCCCCCCACACGCATGTCTGTTGGCCCTTTCAACTCGGGCTGGAACTAGCATTTCGGGGCTATATGGGGCCGTGCAGATTAATGCCCCAACATTGAATGTGATGAAGGCCTCCTGGGAAACAGATCTGGGTGAGGATATAACGGATAGACAGTGGGAAAGGTACTGCGAAATGACCAAGAAAGTATCCATGAATGCCGGCCTCCGGCTGATTCAGTTTAAGATGTTGAAAAAACTACACTACACCCCCCAGAGGGTGGCGAGGTTCACGAACAATGGGTCTGGTACGTGTCCAAAATGTGGGACAGACCAGGCTGATTCGATACATATGTACTGGAATTGTCCTCATGTGCTTGCTTTTTGGGGAGAGGTTGCGCATATCCTTGAGGAGGTGACTCAGATACCAGCAGACCTCACTCCGCGGAAGTATTTATTTGGGGACATTGGTAAACAATCAGAGGTGACAAAGAGACTCTTCAATGTAACATGTGCAGTGGCAAAGAAGTGTATATTGCAAAACTGGAAGAGTACACAGGCACCGAGAGTGAGTCACTTCCTCAGGGAACTGATGTATGTAAATGAATGTGAAGAATATTACATATTAACTACCCCAAATCCAAGTAAACCAAAAGACATATGGGCCCTGTTCAGAATATATCTGAGTGAAGCCAACTCGGACAGTGACAGCCCAGTAGGGCCGAGCGCTCCATATAATCAGTAAATGCTGCTTATGCTGTACGGTAACCCAACAGAATGTTGATGTTTCATATATATGTAATATCAGTTGTTGTTGCAATGTCATGTACCACAATCATTAAATAAAGTTTTTTAATAACTGCCTTAAGTGACGAGACTTTAAAAAAGAGCATTTTGGATATCTACACACACATCTTGATCTTTAACTATCGATTCAGGTGCTTTGGCATCAGGAATATATAGTTATCTTAGAATCCTAAACAATTCTTTAGAACTAGAGGCAGCTTGGAAGACACGATTATTCAAATAGTGTATGTTAGTAAGAGCAACTGAGCACTTATACAACCTATCACATGAGCTATAAGACTCTTTATCAGTGATTAATTATGACTTTGGCCAGCGACAATAGACTCACAATTGTTCTGTGTACCATGGTTGAGAGGTGTTAGCCATCAGTATATATTTACAAATCATTTTATGTGCAATGCTTTCAAGGGCAAAAGATAGTATAAGGTTATATCGTATGGCTAGGTCCTCCGAAGGTGACCCAGCATCTACAATGTTTCAAGGAGCTTCCAAAAATGGTCAAAGAGTGGAGGATGAGATTTTATGTAAGCTGCGTTTAGACACAGGGCTGCACTACAAGGTTGCAGTTGTCCTGATGTTATTACCACCAGGATATCGGCAATCGGTAACACTGTTGCTGCCACTTCGTCTGTACAAATTACCGGCAGATTACAAGTGGCGATAAGGGCAGTAAATCCTCATTCCATGGAGTCCCATTGGACTCCATGGGGGGATTTGCAGGGATGACCGGCACCAGTAATACCAGTGCCAGTAATATCAGATATTTAAGATAATGGGATGGTTGAATTACCTCCAGCTAGTAACCGGAGGTAATTCCACCACCACACCGACAAACTTGGAGTTTGCCGCTGCATTAATGTGCCAGTAAATGGGATCACTGGCACATTATTACTGCACCAGCAAACTCCTAAAGAGGACCACAGTCTCAACTTGGGGGTAGACTCGGGTTTTAGTCCTGAGATACGAACTAAGAAACTTAATGAATAATGGTCTGACCATGGACAAGGTAGAATCTAAAAGAGTTTGATCGGGATGCTGTGAGAGTAGAGCAAGTTCAAGATGTAGCCATTTATGTGTGCAGGTTCTGAGATAGCAGGTGTGAAACCCAGATTTGAGAGCGCAGGATTCCAAGATACAGCTCTGCCAACCTGCATATCATGATATGATTGATGATATGATAGTTTATTTATATAGCGCCTATTTTTTTTATTTTTTTTTAATGCTTTTGGTTTATAGTCAATCCAGAACAAACTTTTGCATTTAAATTCACAAAGTAAAAATCACATTTCCTAAATAAAAACAATTAAAATCACTTTTATGGTGGTATGTGCATGATAGAGTTAAAGTAGTTGACCAAAGTTTTCGAATCATATCTATTTCGTAGCTTTTTTCCATATGTCGTAGGCTGCAGCATTAGGAACTATAGATTCAGCCCCAAACAAGTCTGACCAGAACTGATCCCTGCTTATATACTCCATGTGCTTGACTAGCCCTCCATAGCCCTTGATGTGGAGGGGTTTCAGCACTGTACAAGCAGTCAGTAAGTGCTGAGTTGTTTCCACTTCTATGTCGCAATGCCTGCACATTTTGTCTTCAGCTTGGTGATCAGTCCTGTTCCACTTGTACGTATATTCTTTGGTCCCCAATATATCAAGCCTTAATTGAAGTGTAAATCTCCTCAGTGAGGGATTGGACCATTTTGTTAAATAGGTTCTAGGTTTGCTCCTATCAAAACCTTGGTTAGTATACTCTTTGTATCTACTCAGCTTACATAGACTATCTATGTCTTTTATCTTATCCATGTCTCTGGATTTCTTTTTGATGACTGTCTCATAGTGTGGTCGTTGACATATTGTTTCTACTTTTAAACCCAAAGAACACAGACAGGAGTCAGCAAAGTGGCTCTGCTCTTTGCTGAAATAGTTTGAAAAATCGCCTTTTGTTGTTTTTCCCATTAACAGAAGGAGAGGATTCGTACCTGCTATCCCTTTGCTGATTTTTAAATGGAGAAGTGTTTTTTTCAATGGACCAGCTTGCGAGTAAGGATTCTAATACATACTCTCGTCTCAGGGCCTCCACTGGTACTCGTTCATTATGGAACTATGGATTTTCCCTTCCATTTTCGGTAACCAGCCGATTTCCTTTTCTGGCAGTGTTTCAAGTGCGTACATTATCGCCGGGCATGCACTAGATTTGTAGAAAACCTTCAATGTTTCTGCCTCTTTTCTGCTCCACATAGCTTTTTATGGCCAACCAACTTTGCCATATTTTGGGCACAATGTATTCTTTGTGATGCGTTATAGATGGTGTCGCCCAGATGGGAAAACCCAGATACAGTACTTTGGTTGCCCTTTCCAATTTCGTCCCTTCCAAGAACTATGATTTCTTTTTTGACTTTCTATGAGAGTCTTTCAGACGCATTGTCCTTGTATTATTCTTATTTATAATCATGGAATCCTCTTTGGCATATTTTTCTATGGCATTCAGGGAGCGCTGCAAGCCAAATTGTGTCTGGTCGAAAATGATTATGTCGTCAGCATAAGCCATCATAACCACCTTTAAACCATTTATGGTAGGTGGAAAGTTTCCTTTGCCCAGTAAAGCTTGGTCCATATCCGCTGTATATAAATTATACAGAGTAGGACCCATTGCATAACGCTGTTTCAGCCCCTCCAGGGTTTCGATACATTTTGTCAATACACCCTCTTGACTTAGACGGACAGCCGCTGCGGTGTTTTTGGAAAGCTCCTGTACAAAGTGTAGTAGCACCGGATCGATGCCCCAAGCTTTTAGCTTAATCCACAATCTACTTCTTGACACTAGGTCAAAAGCATTTGAAAAGTCCACATAACAGCAGTACACCTTTTGGACTTATTGATCTCAAGAATTGCAGAGCTGCATTGTTAGTTTTTGTTCCATATTTCCTCTTGAAACCTGTTTGGAATAGGCTAAATATGTTCTTGTTTTCTGCCCATATGTTCAAAGTTTCCAGAAGAACTCCAGCAAAGATTTTGGGCTTGGCTTCCATCATTGCCAGCAGTCTGTAGTTAGGTGTTATTAATCTGTCCCCATTTTTAATATTGGCACCAATATAGCTTTTCTCCATCTCTCAGGAATTTGGCCAGACCCCAGTATTTCCCCGAAGTGACGTACAAATATTCTGGCCCATAGGTTGGCATCTGCTTTGTAGACCAAGTTTGCGATGCTATCCGGCCCTGGTGCAGGGAGGCTTTTGATTTTGTTATCAGTCTTTCTAGTGTTGATTCTGAAAACACTTCTTCCAAGTTGACTTTTAAGGATATGTCTAAAATATTCATATCTATTTTTGCTTCTCCTTCAGGTTTTGTAAGTGTCCGATCCTTTGGTGAGTAGAGCTTTTGGATGTGTTTTCCCCATCCTTCCGGTATAGGATTTCAGTCAATCATCGATGTCAGGTTTTTGAAACTGCTGAAATTTTGCCAGAATTTTTTTTATTGTTTTGTCTTAGCCATATAAACAGATTGTTCCAGTTCACCGTCCTGATGGAGTATCTGTGTGTAAGGACAGAATTACATTTCACAGCTGCCTTATTGCCGTGTTCTAGGCTATTATGGTACCTTCCTTTGTTGTTTTTTTTAAATGGGATGGAACAATCTGTTTTATTATCTCTTCCAGGTTCCAAACCCCTGTTCTAGGCAAGGATTTCAGTTTACCTTTGTTAGTTCTTATTACTTCATTTAGCCTTTCAATGTCCCAATGTGGCCATCTCAGTCTGATTCCACTGTTGTTTGTGATAACATGTGTCCAGGTTACCCTTTTGCATCAATGTCCAGCACAAAATTCCATGATCACTGGCACCGCTGTGAGGTACCATTATCTGACTACTTGTTTGCCACGTAGCCCTGTTCATAACTATGTGATCTATTGTGGAGGAGGTTATCCCATTTGTCCAAGTGTTCATTGGTGCCATCGCCGTGCTAGTGTCATGATTCCTGCCCCTCATGTCCCCAGCCCTCCAAGATGTCATCCAGGCCACAATCACCTACATGGCCCTCAAGGGCCTCTCCATCCCTCCAAAGAACCACTTGGAGTCAGACTTGGCGCTTGTGGCACCAGACTCACTCACTCCCGTAGGATAACATTGGGGATTGGACTTATAGTGCATTGATGGGGACAAGATGGATGCCCCCACATATTTCGGTTCCCAGAACTGCATGTGCAGTCTAGTCTTTTGGGTGTGGTTCAGCCCAGAGACACCTGGGATACCCAGAGACTATTTAAGCCACGCCCAGGCTGAGAAACATGCTTTGTGTTTTCTGCACCTGCAGCGTGACACTCAACGTGTTCAGATCGGTCTCCAGAAGGCCTGCATATTTCTTCTGCGCTCAGCTCCTGCAAGAACAAGAACACCGTTAGGAACAGCCTTACCTTGTGGCGCTTCTGCCCATTATTCATCGCTCCTTCTGTTCTGCGGGCATCTTCGGCAGTGTCATTCCCAAGGAAAAGTGAAAAGAACAGAAAAAAGGCATTAGTAAGCATTCAGCAAATCTTCGCTTATTTTCTAGAGACTGTACGAGCTTCAAACGCTTACCTGAATTCCAGCCGCTCTGGGGGAACTCTGTCTCTGGAACTTCTCATCCATCTGCAAGAGGGAAAAGACACTCCAGGGTAGTGTGGAAACATCTAGAGGCGCCGCATAGCGCGCTTACTCATCACATTTCTTCTTCATAACCGGCATCCACGCTGAAAATGTCGCAGCACCTAAAAGACACAGAAAAAGAACTCAGTTCAATACAAATACGAAAGGGTCGCATCGCGCATCGCGCTCTGACTCACATTCAACGCTACTGATTTCAGCAGCACGTCGCCATCCGCGGACGCCAGCCATCATCTAAGGAAGGAAAGGAACAAAGTTAGAGAACTGTTCAAAAGACTCATTATACTTACCTGTCGGACTCTTGCCAGTGAAGTAACTAGGCAGCAACGAGC
Organism: Ambystoma mexicanum; assembly: GCF_040938575.1. Taxonomy (NCBI): domain Eukaryota; kingdom Metazoa; phylum Chordata; class Amphibia; order Caudata; family Ambystomatidae; genus Ambystoma; species Ambystoma mexicanum. Next base: position 1,184,594,253 of record NC_090933.1, on the reverse strand, counting down.
CCACATCAATCAACGCGCCCCTGTGCTGAAAGCAGGACGGAGAGCACACTTTCCAAGAAAACAAGGTGAGCTGTGGATCAAAGGGAGGGGTTGGACCCCGGAGAAGAAGGGGTTCAAGCACACAGAGACAATAGGGAGTTAAACTCTGCCAATCCTGTGTTTCAGGCCTAGTCTCCAGTCGAGTAGACTCCAGGGAAGGGTTCGAGTTCGTAAGAGGTCAGAACAGGCTGAGTGACGTCCCCGTGGATACCAGGTGAGCGTTACAGCTAGGTAGTATCTCACTAGTAAACAAGTCAAAGAATTCAGAAAGTGATTTCCAGCTTTGTTTTTACCCACACTTTTGAGGTATTTATCTTGTGTATTGCTCTATTATTGAAATCCCCTGCAAGTAAGAATCCCCCGAAGGGAGTGTTTTCCATCCAGCTCATTATAGCCTCTGTAATTACCCCTTGGACCAGTTTAGTCTGTAGACCACCCGGAGGGTCATCGATATTTATGATTAATATGTTATCATCCAAAGACTTACTGGAGGTTTGCAATACGCCTATTAACACATGCGGGGAATCTTGTATACTTGTCCAAGGGACCAGTTTTAAGTGGGACCTTGCCCCGATGGCGAGCCCCCACTCGCCCTGCCTTTATTCGTTTTCATCGCCTTTTTAAATATTATTTGAAATCCATCGATGTGAAAAAATGTTGTGCACCATGTTTCTTGGAACATGAATATGTCCTCCTCCTTCATTGTTTGCTGGCCCTCTGGGTGTATTAAAAATGATTTATGTCCTCTTGTATTTCAAGAGCACCATAATAATTTTTCTTCGACTTGTGCTTGTCAGTTGGCCCCACTGTATGCATTCATGGGCATCCATAATGTGCACAGGAGAGGCGGAGGGGGAAACCTGACCTTTAGCTCTTGTAGGGCTCTCAATCACTCTCTTTCTGTTGGCAGGTTTAATGTAGGACTTGTGTTCTTTGCCTGAACTTCATAATTCACTTTTGTGCCTTCTGTTTTCTGACAGGCTATGATTGTAAATCCTGCACTAAGCAGAGTTTCTGAATGAGATTTCAATAAAGCCACCAACTGTGGTGACAAAAACTCGATCAAAACCCAGTTTGTCTCACTGTTCCATTGAGGTAACTCGATTCTTAATATGTCTCGTGTGTCGATATACTCCATGAATTCTAGCTGTTTAAATATTGCTAGAAGTACCGATCGGTTAAGGAATGGGTTCTGTGCAGTAGGTGTGATTTCTTCCAGTATAACCCATGTCCCACCATCTTTCAAGGCGCCAGGATGGATGTTTGGCATTTTGAAGTCTTCCTCCACAGGTGTTTGCTTTGGGTGAACTTCTTCCTTTTTTTGACAATTCTATCCTCTCCCCTTCTATTTCTGCTGCCTTGGGGGTCCGTGGTAAATTAATTCCCTTCATCCTTTCTCTGTGTTTTGTGTAGCACTTATTCCCTATCTTCCTCGGAAGTTCAAAACCTTTACACTCCGGCAATCTTTGCTGTTTCTGATGCTACACTATTTTACAAGGTGGCATAACCTGATTTATTTTAGGAGGTTGTTTGTTCTTTAATACCTTCTTAAGTTCAGTCGGCGGGGATATTTGTACCTCCTCAAAATCCCAATCCCTTTTTTCCTTTTCCGGTTGCCCTCGAGCATCCTCCTTTTTCTTTTAAGTCGTGAGATACTAGGTTTTGTTTCTCTTTACCATTTTTGGTGTCTTTCATAGCTCCTTCGGCAAATATTTGCATGCTTTTTATATTTAAGAAGTTCTCAATTTTCTTTAAGAGTGCTGTTGTTCTTTCTTACAGTTTTGTGGAGATCTTATGGCTGTCTCCTATTTCTGTTTTTATGGAAGCTATTAATGCCGCTTGAGCATCCATCTTACATTCCAGTGCCATCAAGTAGCTTTTTGTGTCTGTGTCCTCGTCCACCATAATGTTATCCCCCACACTAGACTCAGTTTCCTCTTCAGACAGAGATGTACTCTATGAGTCCGAATATGTGGCAAAGACTGACATATCTGGGGAATAGGACAGGCTAATGCCCTCCTTACCCTAAGAACCTTTTTTGTTAGGCAGCCTTTTTTCTCTGCCCAGAGAGGCTCTTTTCAAGTCTTTCACTAAATTCAGCAATGAGTTGTTATCTATTACGTCTGACAAGCGTTTGTCCTTGTCTGCCTCTTTTGTATCTGATGAATGTCTGGGTGAAGTCTTATCCAGAGCTCCGAAGAACGCAGTGATATCTGCTTGAGAAGGCTGATCATTTTTAGCATTCTTTAAGGCTGAGTACCTGTTGCCACTGCGTAACGTAGGGCGCTTATGTTGTATGTTTTCCTACCTTGTTTGATTTTTTCTTGTCATATTTATCAGTAAAAAGGTCTAAAGTAGTTGCTGTGTTTGCTGGTTGACCACCACATACACCCGCGGCTGTCGGCAATAAGTCGCCCCTATCTCCTTGGGGTTGCCAGTCCGCTCAGGGGCTCACCAAGGTCCTCCAAACAGCAAAATGTATCACATTATGTAGATAGCACCGGGCACGAAAGTCTCCTCAGGATGCTGGTAGCTGTTAGCACGTGAAGAAAACAAGTAAGCTGGAGGAAAATAACCTCAGGAATCATCAACCACGTTACAGAGCACGTCAAACCAACACCGTAGGCAGTCTCTGAAAGAATACAGGATACCAATGGCTGCTTCCGACAGCTCAATTCAGCACCGATGAAATGTGATAGTTTCTTTGAAGCCTTAGTTGAGGAAAACCAATAAAACCCAACTGTTTTGCCCGTATTCACCACTCGGGTTGAGGCAAACAGTAAAACCTGACTGTTTTGCCCTTATTCATCTCACGGGTTGAAGCAAACAGTAACACCTGACTGTTTTGCTTTTGACGAAAAATTCACTGCCACAATTAGTGTCTACACATACACACAGTACTCTAGCTCTCTAACCAACTGCTGGCTTTATTGATGATACTCTTCGGCCCTTGGGTGAACATGCACATGTCCGGTAAAATTTTTGCCCGACAATCAAGGTGGTATGAAGTGAGCACAGCGAGATTTTCAACCGTGTAAACCACCCCCGGTACCGTTCCAGCCTCCACCTTCCTGGCACTGTGCTCAAGTCAACAACCTTGTATGGACGCTGAAGTGGTGAGCACGCCACAAATAGAAAACACTGCGGTCAGCAGACTACTCGCAGTACACTGCCGGACCTACCCAGTCTGCATCTCCATCTTGGGGGGCTCAGCGGGCTGGTGTTTCCAAGTGCTCCTAAGGATGTCGGAGAGCACCGTTCACAACTCCCCTGAACAGGAGAGAAAGCGGCACTTCATCAGCTCTTCGTTCGCGATCCTCGCAGGCCTCCAACACCGGTGTCAACCCTGTTAGAGGAAGGGACCTACAGCACCAATGAAGAACCGTAAAGCCGCACCAGGCAATGCAGTGAAATGTTCCCGAGCACACTGCTAACGTTAACTGGCCGCTTCCGACAGTCCTGAATTCCTCAGGTATATATGTGTTTCAAAGCGCTTCAAGGCAAGGGAGGTAACATGGGAAAATACAATGACATTCTTACAGGCGATGAACAGTAAAGATGTGAAATTAACTATCGTACTCGACCTGACGACATTTCAGATAGTGCAAGACATCGATAAAAAAGGGAGGGAGAGAGTGGGAAGGAAATGGAAACAGACAGGTGACTACCGTACTAGGCCTGACAACATTTCTGGTAGAGTCGAAGAAAAACCAAAGGCGAGGGAGGAGAGGAACAAAACAAGAGACTATCGTACTGGGCCTGATGACTTTTCAGATAGTGCTGGAGGGGGTGGGGGGGCAAGTAAGGGATGGGGGAGGAGATGGAGGAGGTTGCTATCATACTTGGTCCAGGGAAAATTCTGATAGAGTAAGTGCATAGAAGAAAGTAAGGGGAGGAGGGGAGGAGATAGGAAAAGGGAGAAAGGGAAAAGAGGAGAGAACAGAGAGGAGGCAGTCAAAAAGAGTGGCGAGCGGATAAAATTGCAGAAGTCAGTAGTAACACATAATGTTGCAAGCCTGGATACAAGATGATGATGGAAACAGCATGATTCAGGGCCACCATGATTACAAGATGCATCTAGCCACAAATTACAATCTCCATTTGGAAGCAAGGTGAATTTATCCGAATTTGGCTCTTGACAAGAGGTTTTGAGGTAAACTTTATGCTGCATTTAGTGATTTTAGGCAATCTGAAGAATGATTTCACTTGTCATCAACATTTGTAACTTTGGCTGGCAAACAATGCAAACTCTCCTCTGATGCAAGGCCCTTTGTCTCTGAAAGTGACCACTGATTAATTAATTTGCTTTACTATCACCGATAGGCATAGAGAGAAAATAATGTCATCTTTCCAATCTCGCTTTGGTTTAATGCTCAACAGAAATACAGCTGCCATTGGGCAAGATGGTGTCAGATCCGAGTACCTGTTAAAGTGTATGGACACTTGTGCTGGCTTTATAGTTATGCCATTGGTTATAAAGTGGTTCGGATGTTCTCTTCTAAAAGGGTTGTGAGTAGCCATTTTAGGTGGATTTAAATCATGGCAAATAAAATTGCCCTTGCTCGTTCAAATATTATTCTGATGCTTTTGTTTTCAAACAATAAAAAAAATAAAAAAAACTTGGCAGAAAATGTGTGGTCGAAGCTTATGTACGCTTGGTGTACAACTTTTCCCCAGAGCTTGGTGACCGGATCTTCTGTGAGCTCACCGGGAAGCAAAAGGTAACCCTTCCACCTTTCAGAGTATACAGACTCTCAGCTCCTGTGCAACCAATCCCATTTCTGGTTTTATAATTACTAATAATTAGCTGGTCAAAATTGTTTGTCGCTGTGAGAGTCCATGTTTTAGAAAATCACAAACTTTTGAGTTTTGATAACTGTTATTGAACTAGCCACGATACCTACACTGTAATGCAACATGCCCACAGTGTACTAGAGATGTATTGTGGATGAAATATCGGTGTAATGTGTTGGTGAAACATTTCACTTGTTTGATACAAAAGAGTGATATGCACAATGGTCACTTTTAAGTACAGTAAACTTGAAAGAGAAAGTGGGAAATTTGGGAAAGAACAAGTACAATACAAAGCAGCAAAAGCTAAAGAATCTGGGACACATAAAAATAGTTACTACAATGCCAGAATGTGTTACCTAATTATTATTATTATTATTATTATTATTATTATTATTATTATTATTATTATTATTATTATTATTATTGTATTTATTGTATTTATTGAACATGGACCTAGGTTCAGCAAGCAATGGAGAATTTAACAATCAAAGGGGAAGAACAAGTTTAGGGAGCAGAGAAACTTTGGGGATCAGATCATCCAGTCTCATTGAATGGTGGGGCCTGGGCGGTATATCGACCCAGGTGTTAGGGAGGAGCAATTCCTTGAAGAGGAAGATTACTAAATTATGGTGGATGGACATGACAATAAGCTAGATGAAAAGAACCTAAGCATCTCTAGGCAAACTGTTTGACATCTTATTAAGCCTAAAGATTCTGTTTTGTGTGATTACCATTTTGGGCTTAGAGGGATGAGAATGAACTAAAAATGCATCACTCAGCTATGTATTTGCATTCCCTGATAAAATACAGCACCCATTATGTACAGATGAGATGGGAAGTAGGCAGAATGGCAAGCAACCTGGCAGCCTTGTGGATTAAAACACAACTGGAAGTTTAATGTTAAATCATGTTACAAAAGGCAAAGAAGATACGCGGGTATAGACAAAGATGCTGCCTTATGGCGGATTGATAGGAGGCAAATGCAGTGATGGAAATGTAGGATTTTGTTCAATGAAGTACTCCACAAACAATCTCTTAGCACTCTTAAAAATCTACAAATGTCGTATTTGAAGATGTCTAACTCTCAAAATAGCATCATAAATGGATGTGCTTATTCCAGATGTACAGCCTATCATCCAACTCATGCTTTGTGTCAATCTTCACACCCTTCTCACACAATGCTGGGGGGGGGGGCTCCTGAAAGGGAGTGGAAACCAATGTTCCAAGGGGCCAAACCAATCTCCCTTACCCGCCACCTTCTTGCAAGTAAAGTATAGGCCTGGGTGGTGGATTCATGTCTTTCTCGGCAAGGGCCCACGGCTTCATCATATCTTTAAATGTTTTGCAGACTTCATGAATACAATAAATATTTTCAGGCTAAAACGAGGTGAAGAGGAAAATAACATGTAGGTGACTCTTCACAGCACAGGATGGTTTCTCAAACTGATTGAAGGTTTGTGCATGACGGCATATCATAATATTTATCCATGTTGCCTGCCACCTGATCAAGCACTTTGCTGTACGTCCACCCTCAAATTAACTCCCGATTTCTTAACCTTTCTTTTCAACTAAAGGCAACATTTCCCATAGCAGTTCAGTGTTGCACAGGTAAGTGTTTTTGGTAAGATAACTTTGGGAGTGCTAGTATACCAACTTTTTGCAAAGCAGTTTGTAGTAATCTTGTTGTTCATTTCCCGCAGGTAAATTGATGTGTTCCAAGCAACATTATATGAATGCTCTTCATCATGTTGGTTTCAAGAGTCTATTGGGAACATGTGTGCTGTCAAAACCATTAGATGTTAATATCAAGCATGCTAAATAAATCATAAAGAAACTGCAGGCATGATGGAATACCAATCAATATTGTCAAAGGGATATTCAGACATACACCCTAGACATTAGTTGAATAATGTATGATCCCTTTGAAAAATAGGCACCCGTGCAGCAACACATCTTTACATTTTTTTTTTATTTATTAAACATACAAGTTGAGATATGCAGTTGGGGGATACACACATTTTTAAAAAGGGGGTAAAATAGACATAGCTTTATCCTGTCCATCAGCTAAACTTCATATAGGTAATGTGCACCCATCACCACCATTACATCCTGGTTTACCTGTTTGAAAAGTGAATAAACAATCAGCAGCGTTTGTAGTGTTGCTTTGCTGACTATAAAGCAGCATTTGAGGGAGTCTTTCAACCAATAATGTGTCACAAACTGCAGAAACCGGGGCTACCAATGAACTAGTTGAGCCACCCATAGAGAATACTAACAGGTCATTTCCTAAAACAGAGCAACCCGTTGGCCCCTTTGCTGTTTACATGCTTCTTGTAAAATAGACACAGAATACCCAACACCAGCCCCCAAAGATCAGACTAGTTGATCTATTTTCCTGTTACTATCTGCAATATGATAATCCTGGATAATACAGGAGTAGTACTTCAATGTCAGTTTAATTGGCCAGAAGCCTACTGCCTGGAAAACATTCTAGTGGTCAGCCAAGAAAAAAACGATACATATAAGCTTTTACAAGAATGGGATGTATACAGTGAAAGGCAGGAGGGGATGTTTGTAGGAAGTGCACCTCTTACATGGCTTTGATTTTCAATAAACTGGGGTGAACTGGGAACCAAAAAAAAGGTCCTGGAAATAATTTTCAAAGTTGCCCCATATTAAACATTTTGAGCTTTTACCTTGGAGAACAATAGAAAATAAAATAGGTAACCACACAAAAGAGGCCCATAGTGCAGAGGCCCACCAGGAAATCTCCACAGTTCCCTTGAGGCCAGTCCAGTCCTGTCAATAAGGTCCATAATCTTTCAGCAATGACTGAGGAGCTTGAGCCCCTTGGTCTAGTGCGTCTGAAACACGGGGTAGTAAGTCTGTGGCTGTAGCTCAGTCTAGTTGGTTTAGACGAGTTGTTCTTGGAAATCCTCTGCGAGAGGTAAGATGAAGCAGAATTGGAAAGGCAGCGATGAGTGATGGATAGTATTTTAAAGTTGATCCATTCTCTGACAGGTAGCCAATGAGTAGCTTTTCTATTAATTGAGACATGGTCACGTCGGCTAGGCTCATGAAGGCGTGGATGGCAATGTTCTGGATGGTCTGGAGCTTGTTAAGGTTACGTTCAGATGTGGCAGCTAAGAGGGAGTTGCAGTAGTCCAACTGATAGCCAATAAATGCTCTGGCTATGAGCAGGCGGTCGTGTGAGGAGAGGAAGTTTTTGGATGCATTCCAGAGTTTTGTGGTAGTGCAGCTGAGGACACAATTGCGTTAACATGGTGCATCATGCATAGGCTTGAGTCAAGATGAACACTTAGGCCCTCATTACAAGTCAGGCGGTGGACCATGGTGCTATTAGCACCATGGTCCATGCCGGATTCCGCCATGGTGGATGGTGGAATTACCGCCCCATTCCAAGGTGAGTGGGGCGGTAATTCCCCATTCATCATTTGCCCTTCCCCATTCCCATTTTTGCCCCATAGGGCATAATGGGGATGGGGAAGACGCTAATTACGGTACCGTAAATTACGGTGCCGTAATTAGCACCAAGGTCGCTTAGCGCCTTGGACTTTAACTCCTGCAAAAAGCAGGCGTTAAAGTGTGAATCAGGCGTTAAGGGTTAACGGCGCTGACGGCGCTGTTAAACCCTTAACGCCTGACTTGTAATGAGGGCCTTAGTGTTTTAACAGCAGAGGTGACAAGGACGGTGAAGGATTCAATGGTGAAGGCTTGGTCAAGTTTATCTAGACTTGAGCACGTACCTACAATCAAGATCTCTGTCTTGTCATCATTAAGACAAAGCTGGTGTGTGACAATCCAGGATTGAATGGTGTCATAAATTATGTTGATATGATTGGAATCTTGTTCATAGTTGCCTGAGAGCATCTGTGTGATTTTCCCTTGACGGAAATGTTCGAGGGAGAAATTACCGAAGATTATTTGCTCAAAATAATATTCGGTCATTCCTCCCCAGAACATTCCTGATGTGCCCAAACCCCTACCCAAACCCCCACCACAACCCTACCCTAACCCCAACACACCCCCACACCCTTACTTACCTTGCCTTCTGTCTCACTGGACCCTGAGATGCCGGTTCCCTTTCCCTTCCGTGATCGGGAACCAGCTCCGCAGGATCCTTTTCTTTTTTTTTTCTTTTTTTTTTCAGGAAGCTGCGGGGTTGTCCTCCGCAACCCCTGCTCACTGTTCTGTATAGCATAGTGAGCAGGGTGTTTCGGGGGACACCCCCACAGCCTTTCTTTTTTTTCAGGAAGCTGCAGGGGTGCATAGTGAGCGGGATGGTACGCGGGAAACCCCTGCAGCCCACGCAGCCTTTGTTTTTCTTTTTTTTACCTACCCCACCAAAACATACATACCACAAAAGGTTCGAACCTTTGGTGTTGACATTTTTGGTGGTATGCATTTTAGGTCTTTTGGTGGGGTAGGTAAATTGGATTTGGTCATTTTGACCAAAATCCGCCTGAGTGGGGGATAAGGATCTGGTATCATCAGCATAGTTTGTGTATGAGATAGCCAGAGAGTCTAGGTGGTCGAAGAGTGGTTTTGTATTAATATTGTACAAGGTTGGTGATACACAGAAGCCCTGTAGGACCCCAAAGGGAACTTGAGTTGGGTGGGAAGCTGCAGTACGGGCATAGACAAGGGCAGTTCTGTCAGCAAGGAATGATGCAATCCATTTGGTGGCCATAGGTTAGACGGCTGCTGTAGTAAGGTGGTGGCAGAGAGCTTGGTGGTTGACCAAGTTAAACGCTGCTGAAAGATCTAGCAGTAGGAGGAGGGCATGGTTGCCAGCTTCACAAATGTCATCTAACTGGTCTCTAAGGTCCAGGAGGGCAGATCCAGTGCCTTGGTAAATCTGGCAATAGTTTTTATGGGTGTTTCAAGTTAACGCAGTATACAGAAAAGTGCATGTGATTGAGAGTGGGCTTTGGAGATCCTGTTAGGGAGGGCAGATGCTCTGTCTGTGAGGATGGCTTGTTTGTATTCCTTACAGAAGAGGAGGAAGTTGGTTTTGTTAGCTATTGATTGGGATTTTAGCCAGTTGATTTTAAGGGTGTGCTTCTTGGCTTGCATGGTTTGAAGACAAGCTGTGTACCAGGAATTAATGTGTGTAGTTTATTTAGCTTTGCAAAGTTTGAGTGGGGTGATAGCATCAATGGCTAACTTTGTGGCAGTATATGGTAGTTAATGTGCGGTAGAACCTTTAAGCATATTTTTTGTGAAAGTTGGATTTACAATAATAGATCATAGACCAAATGACCGGACTGACTCAGAGAATATGGTGAAATATTACTTTATTATCAGTTTAATAAAGCAGGGTCATCTGGCAGACATCAGACTGATGCTAGCATACTCACACAGTAACTTGAACACATGGAGGTCTTGTACCACAATATAGATCATCTATGATGTCATTCTATGTGGCAAAACACAAACCTACCAAAAGGGAGGGATTGGTTAAGGGAATATATCTATATATCTATAAAATATATAAGTATTAGTGCTTCATTATTTATTATTCATTTATTTATTTATTTATTCAGATTTATTTAAAGCGCACGTCAGCCCGGGGGCATCGTGGCGCTGTTACATGAGGACATACATAATCTGGTTACCGTGGAAGGAAGATGGTTACAAAGCAGTTTTCATTACAAGGCATATTTCGTAACAGACGTATGCGAGCTGGTGTGGGTGAAGGAAGGATGGAGTTAGTTGAATAGAGTGGTTTTGAGAGATTTGCGAAAGGAGTACAAAGAAGGTTCTGCTCTGAGTGAGTTAGGGAGGGCATTCCAGAGCTTAGGAGCTATGTGTGGGAAGCCTATGCCGCCGGCTTTGGCTCTTTTTACAGTTGGTACTCGGAGTTGGTTGGCGTGATGGCTTCTTCTGGGACGGATGGAAGAGTTCTTAGTTGGGTACCCCTTGTCTGTAGAGCACGCCTTGAACTAACTTTAAATGCATACAGTACTGATTATAATGGACCAAAACTTCAGGGCATTAGATCTTGCAATGTTGTATGTTAGGTTGTCTCGCCAACCACACAGATTGGTTGGCATACTATCCCATCCTTGGACTTTTGGCTCCTTAGCAGCACATACTTGAAATGAAATTTAGATCCTTGAATCCCTCCAGACTACTCCCCATTTTCCCAATTAGACCATCATCTGTCATTAGTAGACCATCAGCCAAGGTCTTTCATTTGTAGTTGACCTTATTGCTGCTCACTATTCTGGAACATTCAAGGGAGTGTGAGCACACAATTATCTTAGCTTAAAGCTCTAATGAATAGACTTGCTTTTCGACTTCTGGTTCACGTGTGAGTGGACCACAGATTTGTCCATTTCAGCCTTCCATGTACTGCAATTTGTTTTAATTATGCAGGGTGCTGTTGCTCCTCTTGGCCTCCAGAGACTTGCTAACTCTATCTCATATAATCTTTATACACTTTGAATTGACCAGCAGTTTGGCTCTCACAGATGTTTTTGTCTTCCTTCATCTAGGAAGAGTGTCTCACGTTCAGGGTTTATCCATCTGCTCCCTTTGCGCTTTGTACTTATATTTTAAAAATAGAATCTTGGCTCTGGGCCAACCGTGACTCATCGTCGGGTCTGCTCAAGGGACTGTCTTTTCATGTGTCCTGATTCTTTCAAATTCAGCCTGTTTCTGAGGTAGATTGGTTACTAAAAACGTGAACAGGTGTCCATTTTCGTAATATGGCCATCCTTTCCATGATATATATTTCTCTATGGCAAGCTTTTATACGTTTTCTTTCTACCTTGCGTTACTGAATATGTACAGTTATTGGTCAGTAAATTGCTTTATTTCTCTTTGGATGCATGATCACTTTAACTTCAGGTTCATGTTACACTTAATGCTTCAGTTACTTCATCACTTTGTATTTTTGAATCGTTTCAGCATATGTTCATATATCTTCTTCATGACATCACTTGTCCTTGTCAGGTCTTATTTAACGTCCATCTACGATATTCACTGATGCATTCTGACATCTTGGCAGGCAACATCCTTCCATTTAACATTCTTCCATCCAACATCCTTCCACACTCTCAGTGCGAGGGTACATTCTGTATGGCTGTCTGAGTGCATACCGCCTCGCATACACTCAATGTGTTATAGGAACGATACAGGGGGTCCCATCTATAGCTCTTCTCTGACTGTTCTAATATGACAGTGGCGAGGGGGCGGCTAGTGCTTGGATAGTGCCTACCTGCTCGTCTACAGAGTCAACCACATTTGAAGGATTAGATGTCAGTGCGGCTGAAGTGAGGGTGCAGTCACCTATGAGGACAGGGAGAAGTCGCTCTTTCGTGAGGTTACAGGAGCATCTTGTGATCACTGGAGGAAGAGAGTGGGCTTTGGTAGTCCGTTGAGAAGAAGTAGGCACCATGAAGGTGATGGTGTGGTGATCTGACCATAGATTGGGGAAAATGGCTAAGTTGGTTGTATTGCAGTTAAGGTCTACACACCAGTCCAGTGACCTGCCTAGTCGATGTGTTGGGCTATATATGTGCTGAGTTAATCCTAAAGAGGTTAGGGAGTTAGCAAGTGAAGTAGCTCCTTTGTCTGATGGGTCGTTAAATCCTAATTGTAGGTTTACCAGGTGGAGGAGATTGGAGCTGCGTGCTGAGGAGCTGTGCCAGGTCTTCGTCAAAAGATTTAGCTGGGGAGTTGTGGAGGAGACATAGATGACATGAATGGTTATGGTGGGTGTAGGTTCTAGTGTGAGTGTGGTGCTGAGTAGGTGGGTCCATGTAATAATGTCCCTGCAAAAATGTCGCCTGGCAAAAAAGACGCCAAAAAATTGCTGTTTTTTGCAAGGACATTATTACATTGAACATGTGGGGGACGACCCCGCAACTCCCAAAACCTTTTTTTTTCAAGGGGAAAGGGGGACACCCCCACAACCCCTGCTCACTGTGACCCCATATATATGGTGACCATATTAACAGCCTGATTCATGGAATTATCTGCCTGAAAAACGCAGATTTGCGCGCCTTTCTGCCCGAAAATCCTTGTTTGAAGTATGGGTATTTTCGGGTAGAAAGGCGCACAAATCTGCGTTTTGTTACGTAAATAAATCCATGAATCAGGCACATAATGTTGCCACAACCTTTTACGGCGACATTGTGTATGGCGACCATATGTATGGGGATAATATTACCTGATACCGAGTAGGTTGCAGGAAGGAGGAGCAATGGTGGAGCTGGATCGAAATAACTGTGAATCCTTATAGATGAGGGCAGGCCCACCCCTTTTGTGTAGTGGGCGGTCACAGTGTAGGATCATATAGCCTGTTGGGAGGGCAAGGATGAGTGCTGCACCTGGGCGATGTGTAGTCATGATTTGGTTTCAGCTAGGATGTCCAGATCATGATTGGAGATGAGGTCCCTAATATCTGTAGCCTGGGCAATGATCAATCATACTTTGACAAGTGCACTGGATATGATATGATATGATAGGTTATTTACAACATGCTTTATACCCAAAGGTTTCTAAGTGCGTATTCGGGATCGAACCTGTGTTGCTCCATGTCGTATTGCTTCCAAGGTGAGCACATTGCCCCTGAGCTATCCTCCCGAGACTGGAGAGAGTTTGGGGGTGTGTTTAGGAATAGCAGTTGCATTGAGGAAGAATAGGGGTGGCATTGATGCAGAAGGTCAGCAGAGGGTGTGCATATAAAGGTGTGCAAGGTTGTAGTTGTCGGTTGTTGAGCAGGAGCGGGGTCTGTTTGGTGTTGATGTACGGGACTAGAGCATTAAGGAGCGGTCAATACCTGTACATGTGAGGGCGGTGAATGTGGATGGCAGGCAGGCGGTTTGTGAGCCAGCCTGGGTATTGTAGGTTCTAGAAATGCAGGAAGAACAGGACTCCTGAATGTAGTGTTTTGAGAGTGGGGAGAGCTGTTAGCCAGTTAAGGTGGGATGGGCACAAGTGTGACAAGTTGGAGAGAAGGTGATGGGTGAGAGAAGAGGAAGAGCTTCAATGCCACTTATGGGGCAGATGATGGTGGTGGACAGTCCCCTATAATATGCAGTATTCACAAAAGTAATCTTACCTTTGGAGGACAAGAATGAAAGTGTACAGATAGAGCTTGCATTGTTGACAGGAGGTGGGAGGACGGAAACTTGTAGGCGATGGCCTATGGGAATAAGAACACTGTTTCTTTGGGCAGTCATGCACATATGAGGGGGCGATAGACTACTGGGGCAGGTGTTGGAGATGGACAATGGCTTTAGTTCAAGAGGCTTCATATAAGGTAAAGGGGTGGGCAACTGTAGTTGTGTGCAGAGTATAGGGCTGGAAAGGCAGCTTGGGTAGCAGTGGGCTGCAGTTTACTGGGACTTGTCTAAGTGTAGGAGGTGGTCAAAGGAGCCAGTAGGGACGCTTGTATGTTGGGAAGAGCTGAAGGTTCCAGGCTGGCCATGCATGGGTACACATATCATGATGGGACCGCAGTCAGTGGAAACGGGAATGAATTGAAGGCTTCTATGCTGGCCATGCGTGGGTCCACAGACCGTGATGGGAGCGCAGGAGGCAGAAGTGGGGATGAACTGAAGGCTTCTAGGCTGCCCATGTGTGGGTCCGCAGACCGTGATGGGAGCGCAGGAGGCAGATGTGGGGATGAACTGAAGGCTTCTAGGCTGCCCATGTGTGGGTCCGCAGACCGTGATGGGAGCGCAGGAGGCAGAAGTGGGGATGAACTGAAGGCTTCTAGGCTGCCCATCTGTGGGTCCGCAGACCGTGATGGGAGCGCAGGAGGCAGAAGTGAGGATGAACTGAAGGCTTCTAGGCCGCCCATGTGTGGGTCCACAGACCGTGACGGGAGCGCAGGAGGCAGAAGTGGGGATGAACTGAAGGCTTCTAGGCTGCCCATTTGTGGGTGCACAGACCGTGATGGGAGCGCAGGAGGCAGAAGTGGGGATGAACTGAAGGCTTCTAGGCCGCCCATGTGTGGGTCCACAGACCGTAATGGGAGTGCAGGAGGCAGAAGTGGGGATGAACTGAAGGCTTCTAGGCCGCCCATGTGTGGGTGCACAGACCGTGATGGGAGCGCAGGAGGCAGAAGTGGGGATGAACTGAAGGCTTCTAGGCCACCCATGTGTGGGTCCACAGACCGTGATGGGAGCGCAGGAGGCAGAAGTGGGGATGAACTGAAGGCTTCTAGGCCGCCCATGTGTGGGTCCACAGACCGTGACGGGAGCGCAGGAGGCAGAAGTGGGGATGAACTGAAGGCTTCTAGGCCGCCCATGTGTGGGTGCACAGACTGTGACGGGAGCGCAGGAGGCAGAAGTGGGGATGAACTGAAGGCTTCTAGGCCGCCCATGTGTGGGTCCACAGACCGTGATGGGAGCGCAGGAGGCAGAAGTGGGGATGAACTGAAGGCTTCTAGGCCGCCCATGTGTGGGTGCACAGACCGTGATGGGAGCGCAGGAGGCAGAAGTGGGGATGAACTGAAGGCTTCTAGGCCGCCCATGCGTGGGTCCACAAACCGTCAAGGGAACACAGGTGGCAGAAACAGGGAAGGCATGGGTAGGGCAAGGGGGTGGGTAGGAGCGTATTTCTCTGAGATAAGACTTTGCTGAAGCTGCGAGGCAGAGGCAGGTGATGCAGTGCAGAATCATAAGCAAAATGTGACGTAGCATAACAGTGAGACATATTGTGTGAGACAGCAGTGTAACACGTTACTCTCCAAGGTGCTCGTTTTTTTTTTTTTACCTTGAGTTAGTGTTGTAGGAGCAGCGTGAATAACAGAGGGTGTAATGGTTTCAGAAAGTATTCTTTGAGGTGGTGAAGGATGGATCGGACAAGTGGCAGGAGGGCAACAGATGTGTTGGCATTCTGGCATTGGCTAGACACGGCCTGACAGGGGACACAGCTATTAGTGGTGGTCCTTTGTTGGGGGCAGGCTTCGCCTGCCGACTCCCAGCATGCTGTTGATATTCCCAGACTGGCAACCAATCCACTACAGCCTTACGCAGGATAAAGGAGCACATGGGCTATAGATTTACAAGAAGGGTGGTGTTGGCCATCTTAACAGGGGTATTTCATGATATAATCATATTAGTAGGCCCAGCAGAGCTTACCTGTTGTGGCCTGGTCGAGTTGGCCTGCATAATGGGCAGTGCAGCAGATTGCACCTGGGACACTTCCCATTCTTCTCTGGACCTGACAGAGGACACAGCCCTTAGTGGTGGTCCTTTGTGGTCCTAAATGCTTAGAAGATGAAACTTTGTTCCAAATTACTACAATGTTCTGAAGTATGGACGACCTTACAAAACTGCGCATCGTAGAAACAAAAAGGTTGGTGACATATGTAAGGTTTCTTTCAGAGTACATTAATAGCGACTGTATGCACCTGCATGTAAATGCCCTGGCATATAAGGTCCAATTAGTTATGTATAAGTTTGCATAGAAACTGGATATAGAAGTTACTGATTCGATAGTGAAATATAATGTTGGTGATAATGAGATCCTATAGACTGGTAGATCATTCAAAAGACTCAGTTCAAGAAGCAAATTCTTACTAAGGGATGGTATATTTCCTAAGGCCTGCAATCAGGATAGAATACAGGGTAGAAAGTCTCTGGAGAAGTGCAAATAACTTCCAGTAATTGGGGGATAAAATGGTCACCCACTCACCCATAAATGACATTAGATTTTTAACAGTTATACTTCCTTTTCACAAGGCTCAGGGGCCTGGACTAAGAGCCCCAAGATTGAAAAGGGGATTTCTTGTGATCCCTCATCTTTGGACATTCCACCGAACGTACTCAGTTTTTATGAACAAAGCTTTATTGGGAGTGCTCACTTTTTTGAATGTGGTACTCTATGAAGTGAGCATGTGAATGCATATTTTTCCACTGGGGACAACAAAGATGGCCCCAAGGGACTGGTGGTGCAGCTCGGGAACAGTGGCGTCCTTTCTCCAACACTGCAAATGCTTGTGTCTCCCCAATACTTCTCCTTCAATAATCTAGTAAGGAAGTAGGTAGGTTATTGCTTATCCACCTGTTATTTGCCATAGAAAAAAGGTTAAACCTCTTGGTTATATTTGGGGAGAGTGTCGTGTGCTATTATGAAGTGTTAAATGTGTGTTACCTACAGATCGGATGCATTTGAACTCAGCACAGATGAAGAGTTCATAAACAATGCGTGTATTATCTAATGTAAGGCATCCTGCTTTACCTGTTCCTAAATGTATTAATCAAATACAATAAAGACATGTTATATTATTCATTATTACTTCATGACATCTGAAATAACCGCAGACAAGTACAGATGTGTCTGAGCAGTAGTGAGACAGCTCAGCACATAGTAGGCTTTCGGCCTAACAATAGTAAGAATTATAGGCAGTAGTAAGGATATGTGTTAAGATTAACTTTGAGGCCCAGAAAAAACAACACATTGGCTCTCAATCTGAGTATGGTGGTATCCCACCGGTAAATCCAGCGGGATACCACCAGACGGTAGTACCGTTACCGGAACTCACTGTGCCGGAATTACTGGCAGATTCTGAGTACCAGGTAAATGAACCCCCATTCCATGGAGTCCCATAGGAATTCATGGGTGAATTGACAGTATTACCTGCACCAGTAAAACCGGTGCTGGTAACAGCGGCTATTTTATGCCAGTGGTGTGCCTGAGTTATCTCCAGCTCTTGGCTGGAGGTAAATCAGGCCACCCCATCGGCAAACTTGTAGTTACCGGCACGTTAATTCCAACCAGCAAAGTTGGGATGACCCCCATTGGCTTATATTTGTAGCAACACTATGAGTGAATTGTATTAAAATATTTCAGGACTGAAATAATAGACTCTTAATCAATGGGTTATCTTAGTTTTTTTGTTTTTTATGGCCGAGATCCCGCTGTCCCATTAGAAAAGCCAGTGACCCCAAAATCACATGTACTTCTTCAGACTAATTTTTCATGCATCAGAAGAAAAAAAAAACACAACACACAAGCGATGATTTTCATTATTAAATGAAGGCATAAACGTGAGGCATAATTATGCCTCCATGTAAATCTCTGCCCCATTTCCGTGCTCTTCCAACGCATAGGTGTGCAGCTAAGTGGACTTTGCACCTCCGTTTTGATTTCCTCTTCCTGGTATTAATATCGCCACATATATGGTCGCCATAAATAATATCGCCGGGAAAATGTCTTGACGATATTATTTGGGTGACCATATATGTGGCGATAGGGGCAAAAAAATAAAATAATAATGTTGCCACAAAAAACGACCATTTTTCGGCGATATTTTTGTATGGCGATATTTTTGTGGTGACATTATTACATGGAACCCTTCAGAGAGCATCTGGTTTAATAGCTGCGTTACATTTTCATGCAGGAGTAAAATGAATGGATGGCAACAAAATATGCCTCACGTTTGCACCTGGAACGGTTGGTACAATTATAAAACAGCGCCTCCAAAGCATAATTTGCCAACCGAATTACACTTCTTACAAGTCGCATATAAAAAGGAAAGGTTTATGTGTCACCATGATTTTCCCTTCATGTTTCCATTCACTTTGTGAGTGTTGAAAAGAGCATGCAGAAGACCCAACAGCACGTACATGCTAACGTTAACGGTCGCCTGCATGAAATCGAAACGTGTTTTAATTAAACAATCCCAGTAGTGTTTGCAAACATTTGTGTATTTGCCATCAAAACATTGGGGGTCATTACGAGTTTGGAGGTAGCCATGGTGCAAATAGCACAATGGCTGCCTCCAAACCCGTGTCCGGGTTCACTGAATGGGGACTTACCGGGTCATTGCAACCTTGGAGGACCCGGTAAATCCCCATTCAGAAAACCATTCCCCATTCCCATTTGAGGCCCCATAGGGACCAATGGGAATGGGGAAGGAGATACGGGCCCGTTATGAGCTCCATGGTCCCTTAACGGGTCCCGCTAAAACAGGCTGGTAAAACCAGCCGGTCCTGGTGGGACCCTCTAAGGGACCTCGTAATAGGGCGGTAGGGGGTTAACGGCAACGGCATCCTTACTGGTGCCGTTAACCCCCTACTGCCAGAGTCGGAATGACCCCCATTGTCATAAAATGCCATAGAGGTCATTACGACCCTGGCGTTAAGGGTTTAACGGCGCCGTAAAAGGTGTCAGTGCCGTTAAACCCTTAACGCCTGATTACGAGGTCCCTTTGCGGGACCCGACATTAACGGCTGCTTTTACCAGCTGTTAAAGTAGGGTGCCGCAAAGGGACTTCGGTGCTAATTACGGTACCACAATTTGCGGTACCATACTTAGCGCCTTCCTCAGTCCCATTGAGCCCTATGGGGCGAAAATAGGAATGGGGAAGGGCCATGGTGAAATGGGGAAATACCGCCCGCCAACCTTGGAATGGGGCGGTATTTCCCCATTTCACCATGGCGGACTCGTTACAACACCAGCACCAACCATGGTGCTAATAGCGCCATGGTTTAGCGCCAGTGTTGTAATGAGGGCCCATTTATCTCTATACAGATTGCAGTGGTTTCTTCGGTAGGTTTGTAGAGGAACATATTTGTATATTATGCAGCCGCGCATGACTTTTTGCAGGATGAGCAGTGCATTTCTATGAACATGTTCCAACTCTCTGTTTTCTCTATGATGTATAAATCTAAGTTACACTAATGTTTCAATTGTTCTATGGAATAAAGGTCATGTGATGTGTTTATTTTATCTTCCAGTCATTTTGCACATTAACGCATTAATAGGGTGAAGAGATAGAAACAATATAAACAATGAGAAAAGTAATAAAAGCTCATTTTCACAGATTATTCTGTTAGTCCCAAAGCAATATTTCCAAAATGCGCTGAATTTAAATTCAATTCATAACCGAAAAATCCAAGTTGTTCTGAAATAAAGTAATCCGTGTAGGAAAAAAAACGATAAGCAGAAAAAATGTGTTAAAGAGTACAGTTCAGTGGGGAGGGTTGGGGTGGCATCACAGTGATCTCGGACATGGCGACCCCAGAAAACAATTCTAACAATCTGCATCAGATGACATAAAACATTTTGAATCTTACATTACACATTTTAAAGGGTAGACAAGGTACCTATTGTTTAATCAAACGTCCATATTGTGTTTCTTGAGGGAGGATCTCAGGCAAAATAGCATAGCAATACATACATGTAACTTGCATGATGATTATAATTGAAACATATTGGGCCTCATTACACGGATGGCGGTAAGGGATTACCAGCACCGGTAAGGGCACCAGTACCGGTAATCCTCTTCCGCCCTACTACGAGGTCCCTCAGCGAGTCCCGTCCTTAAAGTGTGGTCAGACCACACGTTAAGGAAGGGACCCACTGAGGGACTTCAGAGCAAATAATGGTACCGCAAATTGCAGTACCGTTAGTATCTCTTTCCCCATTCCCATTGAGCCCTATGGGGGCTCAAATGGGAATGGGGAATGGTATTTGACATGGGGACTTACCGGGTCCCCAAGGGTCGGAATGTCCCGGTAAGTCCCCATACCGCCAACCCGGACCCAGAAGACGGTAAGGGGTAGCCAAGGTGCTAATAGCACCAATGATACCGCCTACCGTGTAATGAGGCCCATTGGGACTCATTACACGGTAGGCGGTACGGGATTACCGTCACCGGTAAGGGCACCGGTGCCGGTAATCCCTTACTGCCCTACTATGAGGTCCCTTAGCGGGTCCCTCCCCTAACGCCTGGTTTTACCAGGCGTTAGGGGAGGGACCCGCTAAGAGACTTCAGAGCTAATAACAGTACCTCAATTTGCGGTACCGTTATTAGCTCCATCCCTATTCTCATTGAGCCCTATGGGGGCTCAAATGGGAATGGGGAATGGTTCCCAGAATGGGGACTTACCGGGTCCTCCAAGGTCAGAATGAACCGGTAAGTCCCTATTCTGGGAACACGGACCCGGAATGCGGTAAGGGGGTAGCCATGGAGCTCATAATGAAGCCCATTGTCCTGAATGCTCCAGTGAATATGTGGGAAGAACATGGAGTCAATTATACTGAACCATATTGCCCTGATTTCTCACTTTAAATATCACAGATATACATGTGATAAATGCAATGATAAAGAGCATTACCAAAAGAGCACTTTAAAATGGCAAAACAGTCAAATCAAGTAATCATACATGAAAGCAGGTAATGTTGCAAATGAAAGTTAATAGTTGAAAATTCAAACGTACAACTCATTTTTAGATGAAAGTATACTGGGTTCTGTTAACCACATGTGTATGCACCACAGTTAAGAACCACCGATTAATAGGTGGTATTCTCACAATCAAGCACTGAGTCATTCAGAACGTTGCAGTTATGTAGATACCGGGTCTTGGTTGAAATAGGCGAAAATGGGGAAGGGGTACCACCATAAGCAACTAACCTTAGTAAAAGGGTTAAAGCAGGCCTGACACCTGCTAGCTAGGCTAGCAAAACTCAAGTAGAAGGTCTGCATTAATATGCACATGGCACAATCAAAGTTTCCTGACTTTTCCTGGCAGACACTCACTTGTATTTTCTCACTGCTGAGCCAAAAAGAAGTGTTTTATTAAGATGCAGTCTGTGGGCCTCATTACAACCCGTGCGGTAACCATGGCGCTAGTTGCGCCATGGTTGCCGCCGGTATTTTACCGATTCTGCCATGGTGAATGGCGGAATTACCGCCCCATTCCAAGGTTGGCGGGGCGGTAATTCCCCATTCACCATTGGCCCTTCCCCATTCCCATTTTTGCCCCCATAGGGCTCAATGGAAATGGGGAAGGCGGTAATTACGGTACCGCAAATTGCGGTACCGTAATTACCTCCAAGGTCCCTTTGCGGGTCCTTTCCTTAACGGCTAGTAAAACCAGCTGTTTAGGGAGGACCCGCAAAGGGACCTCGGAATTGGGCGGTAAGGGATTACCGGCACCAGTGCCCTTACCGGTACCGGTAATCCCTTACCACCCAGGTCGTAATGAGGCCCTGTATCTTTTATAAGGGTTCTGGACATGCTTTTTATAGGCCTGGGATAAGCTAATGAGATAACAATTTAAGTGAACAATGTGTATTCAGTTAAGATGCATGCTGTCACATACTTTGTTTTTTAAAGCAGCAGAAATGGATGTGAAATATTTTGCAAGTAGGCTACAAGAAAACCTTTTGTTGTGCTCCAGGACCATGCATGAGAGCTCTGGAGCAGCGTTGCTTGAATCATAGCGTTAACAGTTTACCTTTGATGTCAAAGGGAGCCTGCTGCACTCTGCAAGTTGCCATTAAAGGGCTTACCTGTTGCTTCCCATGGTGTGTTCCTTTCACTGGAGACAAGGGAATCCGCACAGCCGGGCTCTCAGGCTCGAGCTCCTGCTGACACGCATTAGAGTAAAGGATGTTGGAACGTGAGGATGCTCACATACCAAGTGGGGTTGCCATGGTGACCGGCAACGCTGTATGCGCTCCGCTCGGTTCCCTGAACAGACTCAGCGTTGCCTAAGCCAGTTGTGTGCCAACCCGCTTCATACAGCAATGTTGAAACAGGGATTTTGCTGTGTTTGGCCTTGCATCGAAGAAGACAGTTAAAAGGATTTGTGCACTTATTTTTTGTTTTTTTTTATGTTCAGTTTACAGCTCTGAAGCAGTTGAGGACGCGTTAGCAGACATTAATTAGTGATTTCCCTGGAGGCACGGTTCTGTTGTGGTATGGTCTGTTATGGTGAGGCAGCCTGATTTTGCGTGCTTCATGGCTACATCAGCAATTATGCCCTGCCCCCTTCCTTGCCGAACCAATCATGCCGGCCATCAGATGGGAGAGGTGGTGTAGGAAGCTTGAGACCTACCTGGTGACCATGGGAGGAGACACATTCTCGCCAGCCAGTTTTGCTCCATAGTCTGTGTCCAGAAGGTTGCAGCGCTTATGATGGGCTTCCTGGATTCATGCATTTGGATAACATTGGGATTGCAATTCAAAAACTTCTGGAGCATTTTGAACCAAAAATAATTATAACCTTTGAGAGACACAGGTTTTTTTCAGAGAATTTAGGAGCCTATGGAACCTGTTGAAAGATATGTGGCCTAGAGCCACACTTAGGAGTTTGGTGTTCTGACAAATTCCTTGATTACTGACCAACTGGTGCGATGCACTAACGGTGCCAGGGTTCAAGAGAGGTTATTGGCTTAGGACCTCACTTTGTAACAAGCAGTTGAGCTGACTGGAAACATCCAAAAAACTTCTCACTATAAAAAAATCTGAAACTGGAGAAATCGCGTCACAAATTGTTAACGATGCAGGTGCTTCTGTGACGACTTTGCCTACTGTGGGGGATATGGCCGTCAGGTCAGCCCTGTCGGGCACAGCGGCTCCAGCAGGCAAACCCGTAGTGTACCAGTCCGGAAACAACGGTGCCGGTAAGCTTACCAGCACCGTTGTTTCCGGACCAGCACACTCATAACGAGGCCCATTGTATAGTTCCATGTAAGAAAAGGTTAAGGGCCCGATTCATGGAACTTTAAGCATGGTGTAAAGTGACATTGCACTATCAACAAACACCATGATTCACAGAGTGGTGTAAAGTGCATTTGTGCAGTGCAGAGTGACTTTGCACCACTTATGCCCCAGTGCAAAGTCAATTAGCACTTCAAAAATATACTTTGCACTGCTCTGTGAATCAGTGTTTATTGGCAGTCCAAAGTCACTTTGCATCAGACTAACAGTTCCATGAATCAGGCGTAAAGGTCCAGTCATTCTCTGAAAAACAGAATTTATATTGGATGTGGCATATTTTTCACACAGAAAGCGTTCTGATATAAAAGCCAGTCTTCTTGTATATTATTCAGTGTTTTATTAAAAGTATACGAATGATTTGGGCTCAGTTGTGTGCGTTTCTACATGGGAGGAAATTACACACTGCAACTTTAAAGGCAAATAGCACAGTCTGAGGGCGATTTATCGCTTCCCATGGGTAATAGCTCAAGCCTTTTATTGGTATATGTTCTGACTGAATTGCATTCCAGGATGTTTCTGCATCTCAGAACCACACATTGTTACCAGGGTATGTATGTGTCTGAGATTTCACCACTGTTGAATATCAGGGAGACACTCAGGGACCAAATGTACAAAAGATTTTGTGTGGCACAGAGTGGCTTTGCATCTAAAAAGTGCACTTTGCGCAGTGCAAAACAACATTTGCTGATTCACAGATCAGACTTTGAACTGGCCCCTCCCACTTTGTGTCATGTTTGAGTGCAAAGCATGAGGGCCATATTAGCACGAGGGAAGGGCCAGCATAAAGAAAGAAAAGGGGACGGATTATGCAAAAGACCTCATCACAACTCAAAAATTAGGAATTACATGGACCTGGGGAGGGAGGCACTGTGCAAATGTACAAACACACTGCATGACGTCAAAACACTACCGTATTCACAGATGTAATAGCGCTTCAATGCTAAATTCAAAGGAACAACAAATGTATTGCCAGCCTTCCTGGTTGGATCTATCGCTCCGAGCATACAGTGGTCCACACAGCAGTCCTTTGGATCGTGCACACTAGCAACACAGACAGGTGGCGACCACGAAATTCATCGACTGACTTCTACGCTGCCCCTGAACTCACACTGAATGTTACAGTGTCACAGGGGATGGAGGTGCCCGCCTAACGTGGAAGCACACTGGAACTAGAATAATTATCAATTACAATCATGGCCTGGAAGAAGATGGCCTAATTGAGCATGCCATCGAATATGGTCGACCTTTTGGGTCATGAGAGCTCACGTGACCTTTCTGATATCCCCAACATTGAAAGGGATACAAGAAACATAAACTATAGCAAACACTCAGATTCAGGGAGCCTTTTAAAGGTTCACATGCAGATGGGTATTCTTAAATGTATTGACATGTTGAACACACCAATCGTACTTGGAAAACCATAAACCTAAGGGTGAATAAATTACAAATAGAAATCCTCAGGTTACAAGTTGTTGTGCCAGCATGTCGAGCCGCTTCGACAGAATATACTAGCCATTCCTGCTGAGGAAAAACAGATGATTGGATGTGCTCTTTCTGTAGCCTTAAATAATTTTAATTGCATTTGTATTTTCTAACAATTGGTAGATTTGAGAGACAGTTCTCTTTGGCTATCCCTGTTAGGCGTTGCACCATTCACCACCTAGGGCCAGGCACTCCTGCAATGGACAGGGTGTTCTTCCTCTAGAGACAGCTATTTCATCATTTTCTAAAATTGCTGTTTGTTAATTATGTGACTGATATAGGCACGTAATCTCTTTCTTCTAAAGAACCATTGACATTGTGATACCGTACTCTTTTTCTTTAACTGTTAGGGAAAGTATTTGACCATTCATTGTGTCTTACACTGTCAGGTATATTGACCCATGTTCGAGTTATTATGCTGAAACATTTGATGCTGTGGGCTTAGAAAATCCAAGATGGCCAAAAAGCCCACATTTGCGCCAGAATACAGGAAAACCGTGCAGTTTTGCGCACACCAAAATGGTGGCCTGACCTGCCACCCACCAGTGCATGCATGATGGGCCAGAAGCACCATGAGTGAAACGTGGTGCCAAAGGAAAAACAGCAGTGCCTGTTAGCTCAAAAAGCGCTTTGAAATCACCTTTGTTTCTCTGAATGCAAGCTAAAAATGCATATTTCAAAAATTACAAGATAGTTAATACAGGAGACCACTGCCAGACCCTATCCTTTGGCTGCATACAGAGTAAAATCAGTGCAAAGGAATATGGTGCTGTTCAAAATCCGTTTTAATTGATGTCAAAAATTGCTAAAATCATGGGCACAAAACCACCAAACAAAAATCCAACTTCTGGTTGGGTGTTCTACAGTACTCTACTGCAGAATCTACATCGATACAATGTTAGCAAGGATCATATGCCATCATGTAAAATCCCCTTTTTGAAATGCATTCATTCAAGACAGCTGCCAAAAAAATGGGTGCAGTACCGGTCTTTGACACTGACCGGCGCTAGCGATCTAAACTCTGACAGGAGACCTGTATTTCAGGAGCTGAAAAGGAACCTGAGTCAGCTGGGACTTCAAAGCCTTGCTGGTCAATGAGAATTCTTCACACCTACTGTTCCCAGGCCCTATACCAGAAGGCAGTCTGATTTAATTAAAAGTTCAAGAGGTCTCTGTCCATGGGAAGCTGTCACATCTCAGAACTCCACACCAGAAGGAAGGAATTCATAAGTTTCTGTTAATCAAATGGAGAGTGTCACCCTGGAATGATGCCCTGCTAGCAGGAAAAAACAGACAAAGGATGCCTTGAGCTGAATGGGGTATGCTGATTTTGGGTGTGAACTGTCAAGAACAACTGCTTTGGGAGAGACAGGCCATGTGACATTTGACTCAGCCAGCTAGGGGTGGAGACAAACCATTGTGGATTCAGAGAGCCCAGCAAATATATATTTTATTCAATTGCTTATAAAATATTGTATCAAGCTGACAGAAAAGTACCATTTGGAGATTCTTAATATGAAAAATGTGCCTACAATTTGAGACTAAGCTCAAATCTGTGTGATGTTCTGAGACTAAACCCCGCGATTATTAATATTACAGACACTGTGGTTATCTCAGAAAATTGAAAATGTATTGTGATGTGCCCAGAGAGGGGGTGTACCTGCGGGGAAGATTTGATGCTGAACCGACCAGGGCAAAACCCTCTAAAAGTGCAAAATGTTGTCGTTTCTGAACCAAGTTTGCAGGAACATGGGGCTTGAACAGAGAACTGTCATAAATTCATCTGTGATATGTACATGTATTATGAACCACTTCTGTATCTGGGAAACATGTTTGATTATGAAAAATTGGGTTCTAAGTAAAAGCAAAGAGGCGTTTCTTCAATAGATTGTAAAAGGGTAGCATCACTGTGACTCACAACTCAGTTATCCAGTTAAAGGACAGAGAATCCTCTAGCCTATCAGGATCCTCAGAGGGTTGGGCATAGAAAGTTAGCCCTCCCACCCATTTTCAAAAAACATAAAAAGAGCCACTGAGACCCAGGTAGGGACTGCTCTTTGAACTTTCTTGCGCAGCACTTTGCCATACCAGACAATATCCAGAAGGTCCATAGACTCCAGATAGACTCCAGAACTTGAAGCAGAGAGGCCTGAACCAAAAGCTGAATCCTTCTCAGCAGGCCTCAGAATCCAGCCACCTAACCAAACTATTCAACAGCCAGGCGAGCTATTTGATTCTGGCTAGAACCAGAACCAGACCCAGAAAGCAGAGCTGTATCCAGAACCGCAGACCAGACTAGACCAGACCGTTGTGCAGTGCCAAAAACCTTTGCCAGAACTGTGCAGAACCAATCTCTTAGTCTAAAATAATCTCATCCCATCCATTTCAACCTATTTAGAACTGCATAGAAATTGTGTGTCCATTCTGTGATTTTAAACCTGTGAAAGTGTCATTTGTCATTTGAATCTTACTTTATTTCTGAGAATCTACCTCCCCTAAATCATCCGTATCTTTTGAACCTCACGTCCTAGAAGCGTCATTTTAAAGCTAAGAACCTAAGCTTTCCAACAAGCCCAAAACCAACTTTCTATTCATTATAGTTTTTCCGTAATCACAATGGACGCACTCGGAAAAAGTGTTACGAATTGCAATTTGACTCAAGTTCTCCACCTATCAAAAATAGCTGTCTTTTGCTTGCAACTGCTGAAATTCGTTTTCAATCTGATAATCATTCCTGAATAATTGCTAGTGTTGACCTGAACCAAACTTAAGTAGCTATCACCTACCCTGAATATCCTATAGGGAATTAAAATCATTTTTAGCATATTTTTCACTTCATTGCAAATCACATTTAAAAGCATTTTTGACTGTTTAAAAGCATACCGGTTGCACTAGGCTTGCTAGGGGTGGAACTGGAATTTGTATTGCATTTTGTTTGCTTTCCTGAAAACTGTGTGCTCTTTTTTCCATCTCTTTATATTGCATAGGGGGGGAGTGAATTGCCACAAAGGGAAAAAGTGATCATATTATCTCTTGTTGAAACCATATCAGTTTATTTCTGTGCTGCATTATTTCCATCATTGCTTTTCCTTGAAACCATAAAAGTATTCTCGGCTACCTTATCTTTCTATACTAACTCTTCACTGATTGAAAAGAGTGTGCAATTGTAACATTACCATTGTTGATCTTCATTATATTCATAAGTGTGCTATCAAATATTAATTTATTCATAAAAGTGTGATATATATATATGTATATATATATATATATATATATATATATATATATATATATATATATATATATTGTTTAATTTTCAAATAAATCTTTTAATTTGCAAAACAAACCTACTTCATGGCTCAGTGAGGTCAGGGGGATTCAAGGAGAGGGGCGTTATACAAGGGTTTATCATCCAGATCTATGAACTTGTCATAAAAATATATAAATAAGGGCTTCCCTTGGGCATCCCAGACTAGGCATTGACTTAGTTGGAGTGCTGAATTGAAGTCACTTAACAGAGTGGGGGCTCGTCCGGGATGTCTGGATTAGGTCTACCACTTGTGCAGCTTAATACAGTGTGCTAACTGACAGGATACATGAATCCTGTTGGATCACCAGGCTGTATTACACTGTAAAAGCACCCCTCAAAAGAAGGACGCTCTAAGGAGACGGTGTGTTTTGCAAAATAAAATACAAACTTCTGTAAGTCAGGAAGGAAATCATTTCCAGAATGACGACCTTGGTAGATATCAAAATAGCCAGAGAGCACCTCTTACATAAGCTATTTGTGAGAGGCGAATGGACGGAACAGGACCAGACAGTGTGGTTGCAGGCTATCGAACCCCAGATCAATGCAACAGGGTCAGACATATGGAGAGATCAGGGTCCATTACATGTGGCCCTGAGTGAACTATATATGGCCCCTAAAGCCGAAGATGAGCATGACAAGATTGTCAGGGTAGCGGCATATTTATATTCATATATGGGAGCCATACAGGACAAATGTCCTGAAGGCCAAGATCTGGCAAATAGGCAACAGATGGCATTAGAAGGCCCAATATGACCTGGTCTCTTCTGAGCAGAGGCTGCACAGGAGCCAGGAGTCAGAAAATGAGAGTAGACAGTGGGCCTCATTAGGACCCAGGCGGTAAGGGGTTTACGGCGGCGTAAACAGCGCCGACCCTTACCGCCTGATTCCGAGGTCCCTTAGCGCCATGGAGGATTTAACACCTGCTTTTAGCAGGTGTTAAAATCCATGGCGCTAAGGGACCTCATTGTTAATTACGTCACCGTAAGTTACGGTGGCGTAATTAACGCCTTCCCCACTCCTATTATGCCCTATGGGGCAAAAATGGGAATGGGGAAGGGTAAATGGGGATTGGGGACTTACCGCCCCGCCAACCTCGGAATGGGGCGGTAAGTCCGCCAACCACCATGGCGTAAACGTAGTTTACGCCGTGGTGGTAAAGGTACGACCCAGGCGGTAACTTACCGCCTGGGTCGTAATGAGGCCCAGTATCTCATTAAAATC
This sequence comes from Ambystoma mexicanum, assembly GCF_040938575.1. Taxonomy (NCBI): domain Eukaryota; kingdom Metazoa; phylum Chordata; class Amphibia; order Caudata; family Ambystomatidae; genus Ambystoma; species Ambystoma mexicanum. Next base: position 1,184,564,908 of record NC_090933.1, on the reverse strand, counting down.
AAAGAGGATATGGGTATCCTGCAACAGGAAAAGTCTGACCAGGATACCAGATTTCTGGCCTTAAAGAAGGAGTACCAAGAAGGTTTGGACGCCCTACTGCAGAGCCAGAAAAAGCTGGAGCAACAACTGGACTTCAATAGGGCATGCGCAGAGCAGGTTGTCACCCTGCAAAGCCACCTAGATAGGGAGAAGGCAGAGAGCAACAAACTGATTCTGAAAGACCTGGACACCCAGACAGAATTTGAGGAGGAGCGCCAGAAAGCTGGTGCCTTTCAAAGGCAGAGGGACGATCTGGCGGCACAGATGCAGGCTCTTAGTCAGGAAAGGGACACCATAGGCCAGGAAGTCTGTCACTTAAAAGAAAAAATTGAAGAAAATCACCTGGCCCTCCAGGGACTGGGTGACCTCCAAAAAGAGCATCAGAACTTGTTAGAGCACACCAGGAGAGTGGAAGATGCTCTGGCAAGAAAGGAGCAGGCCAGTAGGGATGGGACTCAGGAGGTAACCCTCCTGCAGCAAAGACTGGCCCAGTACTCCAAGACTAACCAGGAAGCACAGAGAGAAAATGAGGCTCTCTGCCAGCACATTGATAGGCTCCAGCAACAGGTAGCCATGCAGGAGAGACTGATAGAGTCTAGTAAGGCCTTGACTGAGGAAATGAAAACACAGGCTCTTGCATGGAAACAGGGAGCAGGGGCTGATATAGATGAGGTTTGCTGGGAAAGGGAAACACCTGAGCATAACCTCAGGAGCCCTAGTACCAGAGGCCTTCATCTCCCCCAGTCCCTGGACTCTGCCACCCCCATGTCCCCTGGCGCACATGAGCACAGGGCCACGGGGATGGCAGACTACTTTCCAACCAGAAGTATGAGGCTCATAGGCCAGTACGACCCAGGAATGGATGGGCGGGCATCTGGGTTTGGGCACCCAAGTACAGTGCAATTTAATGGGGAACCCCTGGAGAGTAGGCCCACTAAGGGCATCCTAAAAACCTCTGCCCAGTTAGGTCAGTGGGGGGGTACCCATCAAATCCTGGCAGCAAGGAGGGATCTGAAGACTCCTCTGAGTGTCACAGGACACAGGAGACCAGGTCCCCACATTCTGCCAGCCATTCCCAGGCTTGCAGAATCCGGGAAAACCTGGAAGATCAGACGGGCACCTCTGGGAGCAGTGCGTCTGAGTCAGAGGATGAATGGACCAGGGTTGCCCGAACCAAAAAGGCCAATAAGGCAAAAGGGCCTTGCCTAAGGACCCCTTAAAACAGATTGAGGCAATAAGGAGTGTCATCACCCCTTATCACAAGAATGCCAAGTATTCTGTTTGGGAACACTTGGAGCTTTATGAGCAAATGATGGAGACTTTCCATTTGAAAGACAGCAGTGGCTGAATGCAGTACGTCAAATGGACATTCTCCCCAGAATACTCCAGTTTCTTTGTGGGGCTGGAGGACGAAAATCATGCAAGATGGTCCACCTACAGGGCGGCCATCTTAAAGCACTTCTCTGTTCACCGGAATCCCCAAGAGGCTTGCAAGGCAGCCTACAATTTGCAATGTGGGGAGGATCAGGCCCCACAAGAATTTGTGCAGGAATTGAAGCACGCCTTTGTGCAGACTACCAGAAGTGTGCGCACGAACAGCAAAGAATATGTTAACACTTTTTTCCATGCCTTGCCCAAATACATCATGACCCAATTAGTGAGAGATTTTCATGAGAAAAGGTCACTAGACTGGGTCATTGAACAGGCTACCCGGATCTATGAGGTGCAGAGCCCATAGAAAATAAAGATAACGCCCAGAAAGGCCCCCAAATCAAACAGCACCCCTGCTGCTGCTGCTAAGGTGGCAGAGGTAAAGGTTGCCCCCATTTTAGATTTGGAGATGGGGGGCCTAAAAACTCGGGCCAGTTACAAACAGGGAGTCAAGGAGGTAGTCCCACAAATGGGATCCCTCATTCCCCTGATTATGTAAGTCCCTGTTACAAGGGAAACCGACCCATCCTGGGTTATGTGTGGACTCCTCCAGCCCAAGGGGGTGGATCCAGCCAAGCACCTAACCCAGGGAACTCCCCTACTAACTTCCCACACAAGGGCAGAAATTCCCCAAATACTGGGCAGAACTTTTTTCCCAGGTATCCACCCAATTTCCAACCCCAAAATCATCCATCCTTCTTTCCCCAAATCCCTGAGCCCAGACCACTTAATACGGGAGAGGGGAGGCCAAGGGTGGAGGGGTACCCACATCTTCCCAACCCGGGGTACTACCAGAGAAGGGATAGCTACCCCTCCCGGGATCAGCCCAGGGGAGAAAACCGAACCCCGTATCAGACTGAGCGGGTTTCACAGTTAGAGCGCCAGGTCCAAAATATGGAACGGGATCAGGGTCACATGCTAAGGGCTCAACAGAACCCTTAGATGAGTATGCCGGTGCAGAATGCCCAAAACTCTGGGCCTGGTGCTCCAGAACAATGACAGGGCAGCACCCTGATAACCCACCAGTTCCCAGGGAGGAGGCACAAGGGGAAGGGGGGTGTAAAACCTTGGAGGAATCTTCCTTCCCCACTTGTAAACAGCCCTTGGAAACCCAGGAACTGGAAACAAAATCTCCTACCCCTGAAAGTCTGCCACCCAAGGAGCAGAGAGGAGGTAGGAGAAACAAAGGACCCAAACAGAGCCATTTTGTGGAGGAGGTACAGATCTTCCAATTTGAGGGAGAGGGATCATCAGAGGATCCTCCTTCAGAGATGGGGGAACTCATCCCAAAGAAAAATGGGTCCCAAGGGATCCAAATCCAGACTGAGTAGATGTGGGGACTGAGCTAGCGCCGCCAATCATCTCATCCCAGAACCAACAGCATAAAAATCCCCTGGTTCAAACCCATCCCGGTGACTGCCTCCAAATAGGGGGGGCGGCCCAGAACCAGAACCAGGGGGACCCACAACGGCTCTGATTTCCAGTTGCCAACTTTTTCTTGCAGATTCCTATGACTTTCCACAGAATTCTGCCCAGATCTCTTCTCTCGCAATGTCTAAAACTAAAAAATTGGCCCACCAGTTTTCCAAAAATGTGCATTATCTGTGCCCCCTTGAGGAGAAGGAGGGAAGATACTATGCCCCGGTACAAGTACAGGGGCAGGGTACAATTTTGGCTCTGGTGGACACTGGATCCCAAGCTACCCTTCTGTCCAAAAGAGCCTTTGACGAACTAAATGCAGGGAGGGGGGAGAATTACCAAATTCCTCTCACCTCCCTCCCTGGACAACTTCAGAACTTTGACGGGAAGGAAATTCCCATTGAGGGGACTGCGGATTTGGACTTTAAAATTGGGCGACACAAGGTGAAACACCCGGTCATAGTAGTGACTCCAGAGGGCCCCCCTTGTTTACTAGGGAATGACCTCCTGAGAAGGTTGTCACCCCTAATAGATTGCGTAAACAAGGTCCTCTGGACCCAGACTAGCCGGCCAATAAAATTAAAACAGAGTGTCAACCATGTTAGTTTAAACAGCACATGCCTCATGGTTGAACAAAAATCTGACCAAGTAGAATTTCACTTCCAGAACAACCAAATTCCAGATGTGACAATAATAGCAGTAGGACAACAGATCGGTAATGGGGGGTCCTCTCTATTTCTGAAAATCAACCTTCCTTCCAATTTAAGGTGGTATTCCACACTGGAAGGAAACACTCTGACATTATTTACTAATCCACAATCAGACATTCCCACTCCAATAGTCCAGAAAGATGTGAAATCAGCTCAGAGCCTGGCTGATATTCAGCAAATTGGAGAGCAGTTGTTCATCCCTGTTCAGTTAAATGATGGGAAGGACCCTGTTCTCGCACGAGTGTGTGTGAACAATGGTAAGAGCTTCATCAGTGAAGCCATGTTCCACCAACTCCCGAAAGATCCAGCCATTCCCACATTCAAACTGATAGACAAATGGGAAATGGATCTGGAAACACCCAATTCCAAACATCTCCTGCCAAGCAGGTGTATGCTAAAAATTTCCATTGGCAATAAGAGCATAGTCCATAATTGTTGGGTCGTGCGAGACGTCACTGCCCCCTTTTACTTAGGCAGTGATATTCTCAATCGCTTTGCCATCAGTTTGGACCTAATAAACTTAAAAACTTGGTCCTAATTAATGGATAATCCCATGGGCTTTCATGATCCAGAAAAAGCATTTAGGTCAGCTCAATTGCTACCTTATGCAGTTGAAATTCAGATTAAAGAGGAAGTCACAATCCCAGAAAGGACCCGACAATTCTCCCTGGAAGTGAAAGTTAAAAGAGGACAAAAAATGAAAAACCCTGATGCTTATATTCAACTAAATGCTACTCTCCAACACCAAGGGTTGGGGGTAAACCCAACACCATAAGTCAACATAGATCATGACACCATTCCAATAAAGGTGGATAACAGTGACTTAAAGAGTATTACTCTAGCCGCAGGCACCATTATTGGAAGGGGCGGTTGATGACCGACATTTTCCCATTGATTTAGGAAATGAACTGTTAGGACCAATCCCCAAGGACTGTGTTGACAGTGACAGTGATGACAATACAACACCAGACAGGATCTTTACCCGGCATGGGGGGAACTTCCTGGTGTACACTTCCTTCCCTTATGGTAAGAAAGATGTGACTTGTGACTTCAGAAGGGATGAGGTGATTTTCCAGGTCCATGAGGGTTGCCTTTCTCACCTGAAGCCTCCAGTCCAAATCAGCACTTGACCAGGGACTTCTCCACCCAGCTGGAGGAGGCCGCTGAGATAGCAAAACCAGAAGTCTTTCCAGGCTTCAGGCAGATGGTGGAAGAGAGAGTCAACCTAGCTGATGCCTGTGTGACTCTGGAACAGAAGCAAAAGTTGAAACAAGTTTTCTTGGATTTCCAAGTTCTCTTTGCGGTGGACTCATATGACTGTGGTCGCACCGACATCCACACAACACCAATTCCCACGGACCCTGGCGTGACTCCAGTGTTTGTGAAGCAATATCGCTTGCCTCTCGCATCCATGGAGTCCCTTACTGAAATAATTAAGAACCTTGAGTCCCGGGGAATAATCCGTCCAGTACACATCACCTTCAATAATCTGGTGCTGGGAATATTGAAGCCAAACGGCCAGTGGAGACTCTGGGCCGACCTTAGGGAGCTCAACAAACGGGTCCATACTTACTGATGGCCTCTTCCCTACATTGACAAAGGGCTGGCCCAGATCCGGGGCTCACAGGTATTCACTGCAATAGACCTGACCAATGGATACTGGACTGTGCCTGTCAATAGGGAGGACCAATACAAACTGGCTTTTACCTTTGGGGGCCAGCAGTACACATGGACCCGGACTCCCTTCGGATACCTCAACTCCGGCAATGAATTCAACATTTTCCTACACAAGGCCATACCCGACCTGGGTGCGAGGGGTAACCTCGCTTATGTAGATGATGTCCTCATCAAAAGTTCATCTGTGGAGGAACACATAGCGGAGATCTGTTATGTTCTGACCCAGTTGAGGGCCGCCGGAGCAAAACTTTTCTTTCAGAAAGCACAGTGGTGTAGAACCCGTGTTAATTTCTTGGGGCATGAGATTACTCCTCAGGGTCTCTGTCCCCAGGAAAAGAAAGTGGAAGCACTTCAGAAATTGAAAGACCCCACAAATCTGCGGGAACTGAGGAGCCTCCTTGGACTGACTAATTACAGCAGAAAGTTCATTGAGGGCTACGCAGAGATCACCAGACCCCTGATTCATCTCTTGAAGGGGGGGTCAAGTGGGAATGGGGTCCAGAACAATCCGAGGCAGTAAGACAGCTCAAAAGAAGCCTCTCACAAGCGCCTTGCCTAGCTTACCCTGTCAGAAACAAGGAGTTTTTCTTGGAGACAGGGTTCTCTAATACATGCTTGACTGCAGTATTATATCAAAAGCATGACAAGGTCAATAAAGTAATCTCTTATGCGAGCAAAACTTTATCCTCTGTGGAGTAAAAATTCAATGATTGTCCAGCTTCTGCAATATCTCCAAAGTGACAGAATCCGGGCCGGAAATGTGAGTAATTCCCAAATTACTTCCTGGATTCTGTCAATGAAAGGCTTTCCTGTGGAGGTCAGATATGGCCAAAACAAGAAGAGTCCCCTCGCGCAAGGTCTGGCTGACTTGCATGATTGTGCCAGAGAAAACTGCCTCGAGGACGAAAGTCTAAAAATCAAGGACAACATGGAGGCATACCTTAATTCCCCACACAAAGTCTTTGAAGAAGACAAGTGTGAGGGAATGCCCACTGTCTATGTGGACGGATGCTCTTACCATGTTGACAACAACAGGGAGAAAGAACTGGTGGCCATCGTAGGGAATACATGGGCGAATGAGTCCCCAGAACCTTCCGAAGGATACAAGATTGGTCCCCGAAGTAGTCAGGTGACAGAGTTGATGGCTGTGTATCAAGCCATCCTCACTGCTGTCCAACATCAACTCCACAAACTGGTCATAATCACAGATTCAGACTATGTAAGGAACGGGTTCGTGGAGCACCTGGTTAATTGGAAAACCAGAGGCATGTTATGTGCTAATAACAAACCCTTGAAAAATGGGAAGTTAATTCAAAACATTGATGATCTGGTCACTGTGAATGGTATGACCATCTACTGGAAGAAGATCAAGGGTCATTCCAAAGTAGAGGGACCAGACAAAACTGGAAATGACTTAGGTGATCAGCTGGCCAAAACCGGGGCCATCCAAGGGGATCTAATAGAGATTGAGTACCTGTTGGGGCAAATCCAGGTCACTGCTATCACTAGGTCCCGGAAAAATGCTCACAATGATCTTTCAACTGCACAATGGAGTAAGGAGACCCCGGATGCTGATTTGATTATGGCTCAGAAGGGGGATCCAATAATTAGTAAATTTTACCAACACATTGAGGACCCTGAGAACTTTCCCCTGACGGACACCAATTACATTGGGAAAGAGGACCTAAGAGTGTTGATGAAATGTCCACAAATGTTCCGAATCCAAGACGGTTTGTTGGTAAGGAAATTCCAAGCTGGCCATGATCAGTGTGTGGTCCCTACCTCATTCTGACCTCGAACAATTCTTGAAGGGGTGTCTTGTGTGTGCACAATTTCAGCCAACATCCCTCACACACCGTGCACCTTTCGAAAAGAGGCGGGGTGACACTGCCATGGTCAGATTTGCAAGTCGACTTCATAGGCACCATGATTAGCTCCTCTAGGGGAAATAAGTACATGTTGACGGTGACATGCTTATTTACTAAATGGGTGGAATGTCTCCCGGCCCCAAACTGCAAGGCGGAAACAGCAGCTGCCCTGATGACCAACCACATCTTTTCGCATTTTGGTCTACCCCAAAGGATTGAGTCAGACAGAGGTAGCCATTTTACCAGCGAAGTAATGACTAAGATGTGGGAGATACTGGGGGTTAAAAGGAAGCTACACATTGCTTATCGGCCAGCCTCTTCTGGTGCAGTAGAACGTTACAACCGAACCATTGTGAGCATCTTAAAAAAGTTTGTGGCAGATTCTGGGCCAAGTTGAGATATCCGATTACCTCTGTCCTAATTGCCATCAGATCTACCCCTTCATCTGCAACTAAAATGTCACTGTTTGAGCTGATGACTGGACACAGGATGGTGCTTCCCCAGCAGTTGCTTTACAGGACCCAAGAGCAAACATTGATCAATGCCTCCACAACTCATGAATATGTTGAAAATTTAAGGAAACAACTTCAACATGCTTTTGCCTATGCTCAGCGAAACCTAGAAAGATCAGCCGATAGCATGAAGACTCATTATGATTTGAAGAATACTAGGAAAGAATACAATGTGGGAGACCGGGTCTATCTATACAATTTCCAAAGGAACCAGGCCAAACAGTGGAAATCTCTGCCTACATGGAAGGGACCTTTTGAAATTGTAGACAAGATCTCACCAATCGCCTACAAGATCTGCATCCCCAAGGGTAGCTTGGCAGAAGGGGAAGACAAGTGGGTCCATATTAATCAGCTAAAGTGTTGCCATCCCAGGCACACTCTGCAGCAACTGGAGTAGTCCTCTGCAATCCCAGAGGGGGCCGCTCCAGAGTAATACATTTCCAACCCTAAAATATCCCACATATAGTCTCTAAAATATTATGATAAGAATGCAAATGTCTCCTGATGTATAAAATGTATATGTTCGGCCCACCATTAATAGTGGTGGGGAAATGTCTACGAATATGTTTCTGCCGCTTTGCTTTGTCATCCTAGGAGAGATAAACCATGGAGACTGACCAAGGAGGACGACCCAGGGACCGGGAGCGAAGATCTGAGGGGCCCAGGGTACCGCCCGAAACTCCCATCAGGACCGGCGAGGAGAACCGACCGATCCACCCTGATGGAGGAAACGATGCTGAACTGTGCCATCTGCAGAATTGGAAGAAGATGATGCTGCCATCCCAGAGCATGGGTCAAAACATCCTTTGCACCCGACTCCCCCTCAACTCGAAATCAAAGCGCAGTCGGGCGGGGGGGGCTTGTCAGGTGTGTTGACCAATGTTCGAGTTATTATGCTGCAACATTTGGCGCTGTGGGCTTAGAAAATCCAAGATGGCTGAAAAGCCCACATTTGCGCAAGAATCCAGAAAAACTGCAAAGTTTTGCGCACACCAAAATGGTCGCCAGCCCTGCCACCCACCAGTGCGAGCATGATGGGCCAGAAGCGCCATGAGTGAAACGTGGTGCCGAATGAAAAACAGCAGTGCCTGTTTGCTCAAAAAGCGCTTTGAAATCACCTTTGTTTCTCTGAATGCAAGCTAAAAATATATATTTCAAAAATTGCAAGATAGTTAATACAGGAGACCATTCCCAGACCCTATCCTTTGGCTGCACACAGAGCGAAATCAGTGCAAAGGAATATGGTGCTGTTCAAAATCCGTTTTATTTGGTGTCAAAAATTGCTAAAATCATGGGCACAAAACCACCAAACAAAAATCCAACTTCTGGTTGGGTGTTCTACAGTACTCTACTGCAGAATCTACATCAATACAATGTTAGCAAGGATCATATGCCATCAAGTAAAATCCCCTTTTTGAAATGCATTCATTCAAGACAGCTGCCAAATAAATGGGTGCAGTACCGGTGTTTGACACTGACCGGCGCTATCGATATACAATCTAACAGGAGACCTGTATTTCATGAGCTGCAAAGGAACCTGAGTCAGCTGGGACTTCAAAGCCTTGCTGGTCAATGAGAATTCTTCACACCTACTATTCCCAGCCCCTATACCAGAAGGCAGTCTGATTTAATTAAAGTTTCAAGAGGCCTCTGTCCATGGGAAGCTGTCACACCTCAGAACTCCACACCAGAAGGCAGGAAATCACAAGTTTCTGTTAATCAAATGGAGAGTGGCACCCTGGACTGATGCCCTACTAGCAGGAAAAACCAGACAAAGGATGCCTTCAGCTGAATGGGGTATGCTGATTTTGGGTGTGAACTGTCAACAACAACTGCTTTTGGAGAGACAGGCCATGTGATATCTGACTCAGCCAGCTAGGGGCGGTGACAAACTATTGTGGTTTCAGAGAGCCCAGCAAATATATGTTTTATTAAATTGCTTATAAAATAGTGTATCAAGCTGACAGAAAAGTACCATTTGGAGATTCTTAATATGAAAAATGTGCCTACAATTTGAGACTAAGCTCAACTCTGTGTGATGTTCTGAGACCGAACCCCGCGATAATGAATATTACAGACACTGTGGTTATCTCAGAAAATTGAAAACTTATTGTAATGTGCCCAGAGAGGGAGTGTACCTCCGGGGAATTTTTGATGCCGAACCGACCAGGGTAAAACCCACTAACAGCGCAAAATGTTGATGTCTCTGAACCCAAGTTCGCAGGAACATGGGGCTTGAACAGAAAACTGTCTTAAATTCATCTGTGATGTGTACATGTATTATGAACCACTTGTGTATCTGGGAAACATGTTTGATTATGAAAAATTGGGTTCTAAGTAAAAGCAAAGGGGTGTTTCTTCAATAGATTGTAAAAGGGTAGCATCACTGTGACTCACAACTCAGTTATCCAGTTAAAGGACAGATACTCCTCTAGCCTATCAGGATCCTCTGAGGGTTGGGCATAGAAAGTTAGCCTTCCCACCCATTTTCAAAAGACATAAAAAGAGCCACTGAGACCCAGGTCGGGACTGCTCTTTCCACTTTCTTGCGCAGCACTTTGCCAGACCAGACAATATCCAGAAGGACCATAGACTCCAGATAGACTCCAGAACTTGAAGCAGAGAGGCCTGAACCAAAAGCTGAATCCTTCTCAGCAGGCCTCAGAATCCAGCCACCTAACCAAACTATTCAACAGCCAGGCGAGCTATTTGATTCTGGCTAGAACCAGAACCAGACCCAGAAAGCAGAGCTGTATCCAGAACCGCAGACCAGACTAGACCAGACCATTGTGCAGTGCCAAAAACCTTTGCCAGAACCAGAGATCCAGACCAGCAGAGCATAGCTGACCCAGATAGCTGTGACTTCAGAACCACCCGCTAGAAGTCCAGTCTAAACCTGCTGACCAGATCTTGATGGCCTTTTCAAATTTATAGTGTGAGTATCCAGCCAGAACTGTGCAGAACCAATCTCTTAATCTAAAATAATCTCATCCCATCCATTTTAACCTTTTTAGAACTGCATAGAAATCGTGTGTCCATTCTGTGATTTCAAACCTGTGAAAGTGTCATTTGTCATTTGAATCTTACTTTATTTCTGAGAATCTACCTCCCCTAAATCATCCGTATCTTTTGAACCGCACGTCCTGGAAGCATCATTTTAAAGCTAAGAACCTAAGCTTTCCACCAAGCCCAAAACCGACTTTCTGTTCCTTATAGTTCTTCCCTAATCGCGATCGACGCACTCGGAAAAAGTGCCGCGGATTGCAATTTGACTCAAGTTCTCCACCTGTCAAAAATAGCTTTCTTTTGCTTCCAACTGCTGAAATTAATTTTCAATCTGATAATCATTCCTGAATAATTGCTAGTGTTGACCTGAACCAATCTTAAGTAGCTATCACCTACCCTGCATCTCCTATAAGGAATTCACTTCACTGCAAATCACATTTAAAAGTAATTTTGACTATTTAAAAGCATACCGTTTGCTCTACCCTTGCTGGGGGGGGGAACTGGAATTTGTATTGCATTTTGTTTTTTTTCCTGAAAACTGTGTGCTCTGTTTTCCATCTCTTTATATTGCATGGGGGGAGTGAATTACCACAGGGGGAAAAAGTGATTATATTATCTCTTGTTGAAAACATATCAGTTTATTTCTGTGCTGCATTCTTTCCATCATTGCTTTTCCTTGAAACCATTAAAGTATTCTCTGCTACCTTATCCTTTCTATACTAACTCCTCACTTATTGAAAAGAGTGTGCAATTGTAACATTACCCATTGTTGATCAACATTATAGTCATAAGTGTGCTATCAAATATTAATTTATTCATAAAAGTGTGATATATATATATATTGTTTAATTTTCAAATAAATCTTTTAAATTGCAAAACAAACCTATTTCTTGGCTCAGTGAGGTCAGGGGGATTCTAAGAGAGGGGCATTATACAAGGCTTTATCATCCAGATCTATGAACTTGTCATAAAACATATATACATAAGGGCTTCCCTTGGGCATCCCAGACTAAGCATTGACTTAGTTGGAGTGCTAAATTGAAGTCACTTAACAGAACCTACCCTGTTGTTTCTGCATCTGCTAGCCTTCAGCCAGCTCAAAGTAGACATGTACAATTAATTTCCAAAACTAAAATGCACCAGGCAATTCTACCATAAAATTGCTACAATGGATCCTGCATTGTTCGCACTTCTACTTCTATGTGGAAGGGGGAGGACAAGGCCCTGAATCATTCATACCCGCACAACTGTTTTTGGGATGCCAGATAAGGAGGTGTATGGCTCATAATGGTTACACTCACATATCATCCTTGATCTGGTCAGTGCATGGGAGAATGTCCTAGCGTCACCAACCCTGTGGTCCCAGGCAGTACAACCTTCGGTTGAAATGCTATCTGCCCTTCACTTCATGGCCACTGGCTTATTCCAGCACACCACTGCCATAGTTGGGGTATTTTTCTGCCCATCCAATCGCAGTGCTTACAGCAGGTATTGCTCAACATCATATCATGCTGCATAGCCATACAGGCAAGCTAGGCTCTCTGTGGGCAAGACAAAGAGTGTCCCATGAATTCTCGGCATTTACCCACTTTCCACAGGTCCTGGGAGCCATTGACTGCAATCATGTTGCCCTTCAATACTCACAAGCGACAAGGCACATCAATCAGAAAAAGTGCCATTCCATCAATGCGCATGTCATCTGTGATAACAAGGGAAGTATAATTCATGTGGATGCCAATTTCCGAGAATGTATGGATGACAACTACATTTTACGGCAATCCCCTATCCACCAGGTTCTGGCCTTGGGACATTTTGGCAACATGTGGCTAATTGGTGACTATCAACCATCAGGCAGAGGCAGTGACACAAATGTGGTCACTTGCTACACATACACCTATCAAATTACAGTCAATACAAGAAAATGACCTTCTGCTCTTTTGTAGGGGGCAGTGCCTACCAGCTGTCGCCATTCATGCCCATCAGGAATCCTTCCACTTCGGCATGCTAAAATGCAGCACACATTACCACTAAGGGCAGAGTGGAGTGAAAATTCAGAATGCACATGGTTCCACTCCCTTGACCACTCAGATGGAGTATTGCTATATGCACCACCTGTTGTATGCAAAATCAAATTGACATGTTGTGTCCTGCATAATATTGCCACACGTCGTGTCAAACCAGTTGTAGTGCAGGATGGGTTGCAACCTCCCCCACTAGCTACACCCATTCCCTTAGCAGGGCAAAGGGTGCAGGGACAGAACACCTGCAACCATGGGGTCTCGAACTACTTCACCTCAAGTACACCCTTTGTAGACTGCACACACTAAACCAACATCCTTGATGGCCTTCAATAATGAAATCTGGAAACTCCAGCTTGCTCATAAACACCCTGTGAATGCTTGTCTTGGATTTAAGAGTGTGTGGTCCACAACATAAATGAACACTGCCACCCCGTTTACATCATTGTCATGAAGTGCACAAACCACGCTCATGATCATTTGAAGTGGAAAAGGTTATTTCAATGTCTCAGGCCCAAGTGGACACGTTTTCTAACCTGCCCCTCTGCCTCACAGACTAAATAAGAATAAACATGGCCATTAGTAAATTAAAACTGTCAAGCAATCCCTCATCCACCCACTCCTACATTCACTCTCTACAATACGTTCTTACTCTGTCATGCCCCCACCATATATATGTATTTCTTGGCTATTCTCACCAATTAGCCGCATGTCTTCACTGCCTGCACCTCTTTTTTATACCACTGGGCTTTACTGTCCGTCTGAACAGCACTGACCACCCCATTACATTACATACAAACCACTAAGCTTCACATAAACATACCTTTACCTGGCTTTGCCCCTCTGACCCAGACATAAACCCACAGAGGAGATACTACTGCCCCATCACTCCAACACCTTTCATGGCTTTCTACCACCTTTTCAACTTCCATTCGTAGGTACAAAATATAATACTCTACCCCAACTTAGACAAAATAACACTGTCCTCTATACACTAATGTACCACTTTAAGCCTTCATATGCGGGTGGTGCACTTCCTGCAGACCACAAATCTTGTAGAACTTTTGCATCTACTTGTGCACAGTGCCCATGTCAATGGACTGCTGTGACATAATATAATCATGTCCTTAAGTATCCCCTTCATCAGAGCCACCTCAGGCTCTGTAAGTATATCATCCCATCCCTGTTTATCAGTATTGCTGGCCGCACCTCATGCCCCTCTTTCATCCTGATACCCATTTGAATGATCTGGCCCACTTCAGCTCCTCAATAGTAGAACACCTCTCCTGCACATCACACAATCATCACCTCAATTGAATGACCACAGATCCACAGTTCACGAACTCCACCGTACTATTAAGCTGACATGGCGCACCAGCCCCAGGTGCGCCATGTCAGCTATGTCATTCAGCACCCCCAAGATGTGGAGGTTGAGGGCTGCCAACTTCTCTGCTGCAGGAGTTGGCATCCTAGGGTAACAGGTCCTGACCCATTATGAGTCCCTCTTCAATCCAGAAAAGCATCTTTGGGGACTCTGGACATCATAGAATCTGGGAATACATCACAGCTGCCATCAATACGGCGGGGTTGCAATCCATATGGTCGAGAACACCAAGAAGCAATGGGATGACTTGAGAATCCGGTACCAAACAATGGCGAGGTCGGCCATTGAGGCTAGAGCTGGTATGGCGGTTCACTCTGCAGGCTGCCATCGGGTGACACCACTTCAGCTCCAGATTCTGGAGAGGGTCATCAAGCCTTTCATGTCCAAGTCCTTGACCTGCAGGCCCAGATCCAAGCAGCTGGTAAATTCTCACAGGGTGAACAGTACATCTGGATAACAAAACCCTGGATGAGGATGCACGAGGTGAGCAAGCGGGCACATTTGATGGCAAATGTGTGTTTAAAAAGAGGTGAGTAGCAATTGTATTTGTATTTATAGATTTTTTTATCAAAGTGTAGGTCTATGAATCTAAGTGATACATACACATTTGTCTATGGCAGAAAACTAAAATTCTGAAAATAACAAACTATAGGGCTAAGCGAGTGAATGATTTTGCGAGCAAAACAGAACAGATGAAAAGAAGTAGCAGAACGAATGGGAAGTGGGGAGAATTCAAGAATTTGGGAGCAAGTAAGGAAAATGGCCAAAAGCAGGTTGAGGCACAGGGGAGGGGGGTTGGAAACAGAGAGAAAGTGAAGGGTTCAGAATAAAGAGAACGTGTAGGGATACAGAGGGGGACAATAGAGGGAAGATAGGAAGGGGTGAGACCATGGAAATATTTGTAGACTGTACAGAGAATGTGCAATAAATGTCAGTTATCAAAGATGAGAAGGGAAGCTGAGCGTAGAAGGGTTGAAAAAGAGGGATGAGCAGGAAGAGAAAGCATAAGACGAATTGAAGAATAAAAAACAGAATAGAGAGGGGCAAGATGCGAGGCCGGGCGACAGACCAAAATAGAGGAGCAATTGTGAAATTGGGAGAAGACAAGAGAGGAGATCAGGAGTTTAGTGGCATGCAGAGACAGAAATTAACAGGCACATGGTGAATTATGGACGTGGTCATGACAGGGGAGTAGTCGAAGATGGCACTAAGTATTTTTTTGGAAGGATAAACAGAGAGAGGGAGAGTGGGAGCATGGAATAAGAGACATCCTCTCTCTTAACAATATTTGAATGGTGAAAGTGGGTATGCATCCAGAGTTCGATGGAGGAGAGGCAAGCAGAGACATTAGTGAGAAGAGAGTCAGAGAAAGACAATAATAGTCAGTTGTGGTTAGCATAGCAGTGAGGGGAGAGATTTCAAGAGAATATGAGTGTGTTCCACACAGGCTTTTCAAGTGGGACAGTGAGGTCACTGAATGAGAGTACATACATGGTATTTCATCCTAAAAAGATTTTGGTGTTTGCACCTGCAGCATCAATGTTTCATTCTCACCATCTGCTGCTTCTCTATGTGCCCTTTGTGCCCATGCAATGCTTTCTACAAAATAAATTGGACAGTGTACAGTCCTGGCAAAATACAACTGATATAATGTGTACCCCTTCACACAGCAGTGTAGAGAGCGCTAAATCCTCACAACATCATGTGATCTGTGCAAATTCTATGCAGACAGTTGACTATGATACATTTACGGATCGCATAATATCATGCAGGACTGTCAGGGATGCATATTGCAAGATGTAGTGTGATGAAGCTGTCACTTTGGTGACAAGGCCACATGGGGCCATGGGCGCTTTCCATGACAATGCCTGCAGGAATAACCTGGGTCAATGCTTCATTGTGAAATGTAAGTGAAAGGAGTGTGTGCCATGGGTATATGGGCACAGATCTAGGAATGCCCCCCCCCAACCCCATGAAAATAACACCCAAAGTGTCAAGATCGCGCAATGTTTCTGACTATTCAGACAGCCCCCGGAAGCACCAGTGACTGGCACATATGCCGAGAAATACTCTCTCAGACAGCAATTCAAATCTCACCCAGTGAATGTCTTTATGGATACAGGTGCTTCAACAGTAGTTATAGACCCAAATGCCTCGATGGATTGTAATTGTAATTGTGATTGGTTATTTACAATTTGCTTAATACCCAGAGATTTCTAAGCGCGGACCTGGGGATCGAAGCTGTATTGCTCAGCGTTGTCTTGCTTCCAAGGCGAGCATGTTGTCCCTGAGCTATCCTCCTGATGACATTGACTAATGCAGAGAAACCAATGTGCAGACGTCATTATTGATACCACGACATAGCCACATTAGTCATGAAGCACACTCGCAACCATGCACAACGGTACACAAGCACATACTTGTATACACAAAGAACATGTTTACACAGTTCTGCAGACAGAGGACAGATATACTGTCACAAGCTTTTACTATTGTTCTCATTAGCCAAATGCAGAAATTCTGAATGCAAGGCAATGAAGAGATGCAGAGCAAGCTTGCAGATGCATACGACAACTAACCCTAATGAACTACGGGTTCACATAAGGAGCCTGGCAGGACCACATATGACTAACCTCTAGGAAACATAGCACAACATAGGTGTGCAGAAATCATAGTATAGGTATAATGAAGATCACATAATGCCTAAAACTGCAGGATGAGAGAAAAAGCAGACCCAGGCTCCACAGAGCAGGAAGGCCAGTACTCACAGCCAAGGTCAGAGACAAGCAGCATATTCCAAACCTAAAACGACAAATGGGCCATCTGCCAAAAAAAAAGAATAAATCCTCATTATTGCAGACCAGAAGTGCTTGATTTTGTGGTCCTCAACTATGTGGTGCGGCCAAGCTAGACAATGGGCATTCAGTGGGGCGGTAAGGGATACCGGGCACCGGTAAGGAGACCGGTGCCGGTAATCCCCTGCTGCCCTAATACGAGTTCCCTTAGGGGTCCCTCCTTTAACGCCTGGTTTTACCAGACGTTATGGACAGGACCCGTTAAGGGAAATCAGAGGCAATAACGGTAAAGCAATTTGTGGTACCGTTATTAGCGCCTTCCCATTGAGCCCTATGGGGGCTCAAATGGGAATGGGGAATGGCTTTGTCAATGGGGACCTACCGGTCCCGCAAAGGTCGGACTACACCAGTAAGTCCCCATTGAACCATATCGGTGCCAGACCCGTTATTGGAGGCAGTCATGGCTCAAATAGCGCCATGACTACCTCCAATCTCGGAATGAGTCATTCTTGCCACCTTGAAGAGGTGCAAAGAGCTCTGAGAACTGAGATGGGTTCCAGGCATGGGGAGAGCAGTTCCAGCCAATCAGGGGACAGAAATCCAGGGTTGGATGGCAGGTGGCAAGGGCCAATGGTAATTCTGCGACCCTGCAATAATGTACTAGATAGTTTCTTGGGTAAGGGGCAGGCCAGCCACCTGACATGGAGGGACCAATTGTGTAAGATCTAAAAGGGCACTCCATTGTGCATACCATTCCGAGCACCCAACCAAAAGTTGTGATAGGTTTTTCGGGGAGGGCCCAGTTTGTCGCGCCATTTAGTATCAAAAAGGGTAGACACGGATTTGGAAGTGGTGATTCTGAAGATTGTAGAATGTCCTGTATAATCCCTGACAGTTTTGGTAATAAACGACAGTTCTAACTTGCCCTTAACTGAGTGCTCCTTTTGATCTAGGGGCTGGGTTGTTCGGCCCTTGCAAACTGAATGGGTGAGCTTGAAGTAACCCTCAGACCCCTGGAATACCATACCTCACCAAATGGGCCATGGGCGCTTTCCATGACAATGCCTGCAGGAATTACTTGGGTCAATGCTTCCCTGTGAATTGCATGTGGAAGGAGTGCTTGTCATGGATATATGGCCACAGGTGAAAGTTGCATGTTCACATGTGTAAAGCTCATCCTTGTAAGTTGTCAATTAACATAGACTTGTTAGACTTGACTGTCACGGAATTTCAAAAGTGGGGTTGTCTGTGTGTGAGGCAGTGGGAATGTGACTTCTGATGACTGCATGCTACTTTGCCAATAGTGAGAAGTACTCGTGCGTACACACACATTTATGAATTCTTTCTGCTCTCTTCCTTTTTACCCAGTGTCTGCAGCAGTAGAAGAGGGAACAATATCAGAGGAGGAACTGCAATCCAGGGCAAAGGCCTCCAGATGCCAACGTAGACGCCAGCCATGCCCATTATTGTTCACCTCCTGAGAGGGGCATGAGGTTCAGGGAGTGGAATCATCTGATGGAACTGATGCTGAGGTAGAGGGTCCTGGTAACATCATCATGGTGGACAGCTCAGCAGCAAAGGTATTAGGAATGTGTTCTATCAGCACAGTGCAGACATTCAGCATGGGGATCTCACGTGGCATGTCAGGTATGGGTGTAGAGGGGTAGGAGGAGGATATTATAGGCGTGCCCTTGGTGTCAGTTGGGGGATTGGAGGGGGTGGGCAAGCTGAAATGCTGGGCCTGAGAAAGGCAGCTGAGCAGGACACCAGTCAGCACAAACACATGTCCCAGGCCATCTGCTGCAGCACTTCTGCCCCGCACGTGGGTTACCAAACAACACAGGCTCCTATGCCCTTTTCCACCATCCACATTTTTGGATGTGCCTTTGGCCCTGGTGGAGGTGGATGTCCAGACAGAGGTAGGTGAGGTGGTCCCGGAGTCTGCCATTTAACATCCAGGCTGTGGAGGACAACATGGCACACCAAGACAGTGATGGTACTGTACTCCCCTATAGAAGTCATGCATCGTATCTGAGTGAGTACCTGTGCGAGAGGCACATTGCAGGACAGAGGTAGTTGCCGTGACACAGAAGGCATGCTTACCATAGACTTACGGAAAAGAGGAGGCAACACCCATACAAGGAAAGGCAGGAACAAAGGCAGATGATTAACTCCCTGGTTTCTGCCGAGCTTCAATACATGAAGCAGCAGGGGGGACAGAGGCCATATTTTCATTTTGCATCTGCACCATGATCTCACTTGCTGATGTATGTGTGCATTTGTAGATGAATCTGCATATCACTGCTTTCACCTGGTCACCCTCTGAACTCAGACCCAGGCTCCGGCATGTCCAGTTCCCCTCACACTGCCTCCGGCACCCCCAGCACTTAAGGGACTGTATCTGCAACCCTACAGTCCCCTCTACCTGCACTTATTAGCCACCTGCTGGCTCCACTTGTGAGTTAACTGCAGTTCCGCCTCCCCCTTCCCCCAGCACTTCTCCTCTTCCCCCTTCCCTGTACTTGAGCGATCTGAATGACACAAGGCCTAGTAAGATCATGATTTTGTCCTCCCTTTGTTTCCCCCCTCCTTGTCCTGTTGCTCCTAGAAACACTTGTGTACAGGAGTGTAATAAATGCCACATCATATCATTTCATATCGTGTTGATGAATGGTGGCCAAATTAACAATTTTTGATTGCTCATGTACCATGCATGTCAGAAGGTTGCATGGCTCACTCAGCAGCTCATTTGTTCCACTTGACAAGTTCCAGGGCAACATGTGTGCATGTGTCTGGTTAGTGTGCTGGCGTGAGTCTGTGTTACATGTGCATATTACAGATATGGACAATGTGTACTCTATGGAGGTGACATGCTTGCAGTAGTGCATTTTATGCAACACATATGTGGATGTGCATGTTCTGTATTTCAGTGTCCATTAAGGGAATTGATGGATGTACATAAGAGTTGTCGATCTGTTTTTGGTGTATGTAGACTGCGATGCGTGTTTGTTTGTTTGTTTGTTTGTTTGTTTTATTTATTTCTATAGCGCTTCTCACTTTTACTGTTTGTGTTTACAGGTGTTGACATGTACACTGGTGTGTACAGATTAGTGCTAGTACTGGGATGAGGAAGATTGGGTGTTGGGTTTGTGGAGAATTGGGGTACACTGATTTCTGGGGCTACTGGGAGGAGGAAGAGTGGGTGCAGGCTTAAGATAGATTTGCGGCACAGATTTGTGCTTTCAGTGCGACGAGGAAGAGTGGGTGTTTGCTTTATGTAGATTTGGTGGTGCACAGATTGGTGAAGGTACTGGGGTGAGGAAGAGTGAGAGGAGGCTTCATGGAAATTTGGGGTGCTTGAGTGTCAGGATATGTGTCTCTGGTATGAGTACTGTGACGAAGAAGAGTTGGAGGAGGACTATATCTGTAAGTAATCCTACATTACTTCTTTCACATTTTTGTGACCCATGTCACGGTTCACATTACAGTGCAATGCTCTTTTACAGCGTTACCTGTTTTTGTTGTTGTTGCTGGGAGCGCATTGTGGGTGTGTCGGGCGCTAATGTGTTTTCTTTGCGCTGCTGCTTTCTGCGCACTTTCATTTCTTTGAATACGCTCCACACATTATTAATTAACACTGCACAATGTTTGCGCTCGCGCTAACACTTTTGCCCACCGTTGTTGCTTTTTCTATTAATTAGGACCCCAGTGGCAAAATGGTAGACAGTGGGCCTCATTACAAATCAGGCGGTCCGGAAATAACGGTGGCGGTAAACCCGCCGCCACCGTTGTTTCCGGACCACCTGATCCCGACTCCTGCAGGCGGGAGGTGATGTTCCCGCCAGGTTTGACCTGGCAGGTTTAACACCGCCTGCCTGCAGGCGGACGAGGAAACACCGGCAGTATTACGAGATGCTGCCGGTGTTTCCATGATCCCCATTCCCATTGAGTCCAATAGGACTCAATGGGAATGGGGATTAACACCATTCCGCCTTCGTGATTCCCGGGAAACCGGGGTTGTAATGCCCCGGTAATTCCGGGAATTCCGGAGGCGGAATGGTAATACGAGACCAGCGGTAACCAGGAGGTTTTACCACCTCGGTTACCGCCGGACTCGTAATGAGGCCCAGTGTCTAGCACAGCGTTACTGGCTCTGTTTCAGAGATCCTTTGGAGCCCAAATAGTGGTAAGATGCAATAGCCATGTTGAGGGATAACAAAGAGCAATCCAGATGTACTTCCAAGTGCAGTGTCAAGACTCACACAAGATGTCAGTACACACTGAACCTAATCTCATACATTGCTGCAGTTCAGGGTCCTATTGCAGTGCTATTTACACTGTCTGATTGAAGAAAAATACTGAGGGTCTGATTCACGAAGCGTTTTTTAATAGGTTTGTGCCATTATAAAACACTTCTTTATATCAGGCAGTCTGTGTGCACTTGTCAGTCAAGCAAGGTTCCTGCTGTAGTTTTCAGAGGGAATTCGGGTTATCCACCCTATTTTGCATATGTACAGTCAAGGCAACATGACAAATGTAAAGTTGTGAGTAGTATCTTCTGCTTATGTTTATTATATTTTCATATTTATATTATTATCGTTCAGTTTAGAACCAAGAATTTCTAATCTGATGGTAAAAACACTTGACATTTGACTATTCATAGGTAACTCCTACTCGGCATAAAAGGCACACATTATGTCAATGTAATTTGCTTTAAAATGTTAAACTAGACGTGTTTATTCATCTGGCATTTGTAAAAAGTAATAACATTTGTGTAATAAAATATTTTGAGGTCTTTGTTCCTAATGACGTCTCATCCCACAGACATAATACATTTGATTGTACTTATGCGCTCAGTGTCACCATTTATTCTTGTCATGACATCTTCTGAAAATAACGCTACTAAAAGAAGCATCATTATGCCAAAGGTGCGTTTTATTTCCTACTTATCACTTTGAGTTGAGGTGCACCAGAGCTATCTTAACAGTTTCTGGGGGCCTGGGGCACAAACAGCCTTGGGGCCCCTTCCTGAAAACCATGTCCCCCGCCAACCCCTCCTAAAACCCATACTCCCCTCCCAATCTGCCAAATGAAGGGAATACATCTCTAAAGTCAAATTCAACAGATACTCGTCTAGGCTTTGAACGGATTATCTAGCTGATGAAATATAAACATTACACATCTCTGTGACCTGCTTTTAAAGGGCCATGATGAGACATTTGTGTGGTGTTATGGTTAAGTGTCTGGCCTCGCGACCACACAACCTGTGTATCAATCCTGGCCTTCAAACTGTTTACTTCAACTAAGTGTGTGGAGCAAAAACACACTGAATCACGTCCTCCCTCTGAAAAGTTGGGTGGATGCCAACCACCTGCCTGTTCCATCAACTTGTACCCTGCGCACAAGTTAGAAAATCATATGTCACAATGAGAAAAATATAAGGACGGTCTAGAATTTAGAGGTGGATGTGCTTTTTTAGTTCTGACTATCAACTGGTGATTTGGAACACCCACCAGCACAGACTACTGGCCTAGGAGAACGGATAGGGGAGGTGATGGTATGTGAGGAGAGACACACAACCTTGGATATTTGGCTTTTTACCCACCCAATAACCACTCAAAGTCATGACATTCCTACCCATTACCTGCCTACCCGCCCAACATACACCCTGTCCTGGGATCTCTTGGGGTTAGCTCAACCATGCAATGACATCAATCTGTTGGCTTTTATGGGGATGCAATTGTTATTTCTAGGCCGTCGTCAGAGGAAGGTAATGGATTAAATGCAGCTCTAAACCTGGTGTAAGAAACATGTTTTATCGGTATCACTACATATTATCCCCACCAAAAATATTGCAGTATATATGGTCGTCTGGAATGGCCATAGGTGATATTTTTGGGGGGGTAATTTTTGGGGTATTTGGGAGTGGGGGCTGCAGGGATGTCCCCAACTTCTTTAAAAATAATGTGGGGGTGTCTCCCGCAGGTTCCATGCCTTAATATCGGCACAGAAATATGGTGATATTTTAGTATGGCGATATTTTGGCGGGGATATCAACGCATGGAACCGTTTTATCTGGGTGTGCCTTCAGCCACTTGATTTATAAGCAATACAAGTGTCCTTCCATTTATTCTTTGCACTAAAATAAACACATTAACAGTGGCAAATAAAGCATTTTTGGATCTGTTATAGACAGTAGATTGGCACTTGCTAGGGATTGCCATTATATGCAAGGTACTCAAAACGTTTACCGGCAGTTGGCATTTTATAACCAGGTAGCACTATTATGGTATAACCTGGCACTTGCCTATTCCATATCTACAAAAATGTCAACTGCAGGTTTTTCCAATACTTGTTTGATCTTGAATTTGTGCCTGGCACGAGAGGCTTGTAACCACTGTAAATGATACGCATTTGTCTCGAGAGATTGCTATGCCGGCACCCGCATCTAAAATGACAAAAATCAGCTAGCGACTGCCGCGGGCTCAAAATTAGAAACCACAAACAAGAAAGCAACATTGGCACCGGTTGGGCACGCGTGCTGAGGAAGTCACATAATGGGAGTAACACAGTTTTACTTGTCAGGCAGAAGGGAGGGCACTGACATGTAGCAAGATAAAACTGCATCTTACACATATCGATTGGAAAATTGTTAGGTGAAACGACAATATGTGCACCAAAACATACTTTAAAGTGACTAAACCGTATGTTATTGGATACGTGAGTGATGCACAAAGCCGCTCTCTGCTACCAAAGCCTATGTCATGCTTATTTACTCATTTTGTTTCACGCAGAAAGTGCCTATCAAATTTTGCGACTGGCAGTCTGTCTCTTCCTGAGTCAGACCAGTTCGTCTGAGCACTTGGGCTAAATGCATTTCTGCACTCTTTACTTGGGCTTTCAAGCCACATTGTGTGGACAGTCAGGTCAAGCAGAAAACAACGTATTTCTCTACAGTAGGCACCAGGCAATCAGGTGGCCAGGAAGATGGGTGGAATACATCCAGAACAGCTCCTGTTCTCTCCTGGCCACCTAAGCCTCCCTTGTGGGCACGTCATTCTTTTTGTCTTGCCATCATCCCAGGTCATATTTCCCTCTTTGCCCGCACATACCTCAGTGTCCCGTGCAACTCTCCCCCACCAGAATCCTACATTCCCCCCTCCAGAGCCATACATTGCTTGCCTTGTCTGCCTCCTCACATCACTCCCCCATCATCCCAGGAACAGGTATGGTATATATTAGGGATTTTTCTGATGCTGCTATAATTGTGTTACCTGGCCATAGATGACAACAGCTGGCAAATGGTGTTAGTACTTGAGCATATTAAGGCAGTGCCTGGAAAATGTCTTATATAACACCAATGCTGGTTTTAATGTGAATTCAGTGCATGGAACACATGGAATAACCCATATATTGCTTATAAATCAATTGGCAGAAGATAAAGTTGATTAAAGCCATTGGGCCTCATCACGAGTTGGGTTGTAGCCCTTAAATGTGGTGGTAACTGTATTACCGCTGCATTTAAGAGCTGGCCCTATCACGAGTTGGGCGCTAAATCGACTGTTTTACCTCCAGCTTTTTTCTGGAGGTGAAAATCCCTGTTTTCGGCTGTATTACAGCCGGCTGTATTAGCCCGCAGTATTAGCACTGAAAATTTCCGATTGGATCCAATGGACCCAATCAGGAATGGGGATTTACCATTAAGCCCCAACCTGTGATCCGGTGGTAATACCACCGGACCGTTCGGT
This sequence comes from Ambystoma mexicanum, assembly GCF_040938575.1. NCBI lineage: Eukaryota > Metazoa > Chordata > Amphibia > Caudata > Ambystomatidae > Ambystoma > Ambystoma mexicanum. Next base: position 1,184,540,301 of record NC_090933.1, on the reverse strand, counting down.
GCTAGGGCTATTACAGTCGGCGGTATTACAGTCGGAAATACAGCCAAACTCGTGATGAGGCCCATTACCTGTTAGAAGACTGCTTAGAACTACAATGGCATCCTCTGAAAAGCACAGAGCTAATTCAAAGCCAGGAAAGGGAGTGTTTTGGATGTGGTGGGTCAGGAGGTGGTTGTCCATGGCTATAACGACTAGCATGGCCATTGGCGTTCAGTGGGTATGGGAAATGACCAATAAGACCGCGGGCTGCGTCTCCCACCACATCCTATCTGTCTCCTATGTCCACTTGTCATATCAATAGTTTTGGCTTATGGGTAGTGCATACAGCAATGCCTAAAAGCCAAAACTAAGGAATGTTCCGTTTATATTGCAAACCCTCCCCACGCTCGTCCTGAATAGATAAAAAGCAACACTTCAAACCACAAGAACAACGTAAACCCAGAGGACATCAATTCACAAACTGAAAGACCGAGCCCTGTGAGCCACATCTGTGATTGGCCCAAGAAGCAGTGTGCATGGATTTTCCACTAAACCAGTACATGTACGCCCCTATAAAGAGGTTTAGAGCATGAACACAGTCAGGTTGTAATGGAAAACTGAAAGCACCATGTTACCGCTCACCCCAATGGGAGACCTTGACAACCGCTATGCAGTGACACAAAGAGAAGAGGAATATGGCAGAAAATGAAACCCAGCTCTTTCTGGATTGGACTACCGGCCCAATGGCTGAATGTGTTCTAACAATTGAACAATGAGCCTTATAAACATTTTTTTAAAACAATGAGCTTCATAACATGAATATGAAAAGGCCCAGGATTACTAAAGCCAACATGGCATTTCCGTCCGTTTACGTTTTAAATATGTTATTTAGCGCATCGCAGCTTGTGATATAAATGATACCAAACACGAGACAGAGCTTCATTGGCCCACTTAATGTCAGTTTTCGGCGCGCTATGTTCTCTTCGGTGGCTGGACCAAGGTCACGAGGTTCGACCAGTGCCAACATCTGCTGGTTTGCTTAAACTAAAGTCGCCTGAAATCTGTCATCGTAAAATGTGTGTTAACTGCTCAACAAGCACACAAGCAAAGTCCTCTTTTTTTGGGGGCCAATTTGGGTGAAGACATAAGTATCAATGAACAAACAAGAAAGTCCCAAATAGCTACCCTTAAATTTTGCATCAACTGGGGACTTACAGTTAACAAACAGAGTAAAAAAACATGGTGGTGCTCCACTCTGTTTGGTAATTGTAAGTCCCCAGTTGATGCAACATTTTAGGGCAGCTATTTGGGACTTTCTTGTTTGTGCATCTTAAAATGGGCTCCCACTTTGCAGACAGAGATCTGAGAAGTGTGCACATGCCAAAACCTCCACCTTTTCCCAAAGCGGGCTAAGGCTGACAGGACAAGGCCCTTTTAAGCCCTTTTCAGCCCTGGACACTGCCACTGGAAAAGGTTCTAACTGCCAACCAAACAAATAGGATCCTCATTCCGAGGTTGGCGGTCAGGGGTTAACGACGCCGGTAATGGTGCCGGTGCCGTCAACCCCTTACCGCCGCATTATGAGGTCCTTTAGCAGCTTCTGCTAAGGGTGGCTGTTTTTTCCAGGCGCCCTTAGTGGGAGCCGCTAAAGGACCAGCATGCTAATAACGGGCCCGTTATGTTATGAATCACAGCGCACAAATCCCGTACATGGCGCACAGGTCCCACATGGTCCACATTCCCATGGGAAAGGGGAAGTACCGGGTCCGGGTTCCTTGAATGAGGAATTACTGGGCCCTCCAAGGTTGGAATAGCCTGGTAATTCCCCATTCAGGGAACTCGGACCCGGTATGCGGTAACGGGGTAGCCATGGTGCTAAGAGCACCATGGCTACCTCCAACCTCGGAATGAGGCCCATAGTTTAGTACAATGAACTGTCACTACCCTCCAATATTTCGAAGACATGATAGCTATCCCTAGGAAAAAGATTTCCTCGCAGAAGCCATGTTCCCATAACTGTAAATGGATGCCTCTGTTTTTTCACATTTTTAATGTGATTAGCTGAGCACAGTTCTGTTTACCATATTTTTATTAAGTGTTAACTTACACCTATTGCTCTCAATGCCCACTCAGAAGGGTAAAGTCGATTTAGTGACAGCACAAACCACCTCTTACCCCACAAAACTCGAGGGGCCGGGCTTGATTTACAAACGGTTTTTGAGCATGGCGTCTCTAAAATAAAACGTGCGCTAATGAATTACAGCATAATGCACTTTCTATTTTAAATGCAATATGTTTTTCTTAAGTTAAATGCACCATATATGCCAGAGTGATTCTTTTTCCTTTGTCTAGCAAAAGGAAGAAGGCCAAATGGCGGGATGTTTTTGTAAATGACGTCTGTTTTAGCAAAAATTATATCATTTAAATCTGATGCAAGCATCGTTGCACCAGTCACTGGTCGGCGGTTCAAGAGCAATTGGCATGAAGTTCCCCGTTTTCAGGAGGTTTACCTCTAGCTGCTGGGAAAAGATATACTATAAGACAAGTGAATTCGACTCGTACTTAGCGATATTTTATATGTGCTTATTAAGGTTCATGGTCACCGCTATATTTCAAAGGAGACAGTTTTTTTTTGTTTATTGCGGGAATGGGGATGAGCTTGTCGACTTCTTGCTTCTCGCCTTATTTTGTTCGCCTGTCTGACTCGCACAAACTTGGATGGAATTTCCAATAAGGCCCTGACATTAAAGTGTCCCTTCAAGTCCATATGTAGAATTTATTCCACAGCAGAGAACAACACGAAGTATGAATGTACAGCAACGTGTTTTGTGATGGATTTTTGGAGACTAGGGAGACACTTCCATTTTAGTATTTCCTCTGCCCCCTACCTCCTCACGCGTGAGTCGGCGGTCTGTGTCCTGACTCCTGTAGCTCCTGATCTCTATACTCTGCTCGCAGCTAGTTCAAAGCATGGGGACCCGCCGGGACAGGCTTTTTCCTCATGCGGCTCTATCTCGCACGTGCAGTGACATGCTGACCAAACTCTCCAGTCCCCAGACAAAAGAGAGAACAGCAACTCCTGATTGGCTGAGCCATGTGAAGGCGTGGACTTGTGTGAGTGAATGGTTGCTAGCTGATCGCATACTTGCCAACGTTCAGTGACCAAAAAGATGTAGGATTTTTCAAGTTTCAGAGGTAACAATTCGCATAGCAATGACATCATAGGAAAATACAAAACATTCATTGTTGGCACCACTGGAGCATTCTAAAATACACAACCCTTCAAACAGCACAACATGGAAAGATGCTCAAATCTTAAAAATGCATAATTCTGAATGGTAAGTTAACACCAAATTCAATTACACTGAAGGTAATCACACAGAGCTGGCAGGCAACGTTTGCCACTGCGCTGTAGCAGCAGACTGAGCTATAGATACGTATTCCTGCAGTGCAAGTTGAACACTGAATGACATGGAGACTGATGCCCTCCTCTGACCCAGGCCCCGTGCCGCATGAAATGCGGGACGATAGAGGGTCTGGGAGTTTAGGCGCGGGGTGGGGGAAAACGGCGCGAAAGCGTAGGGAGGGGCGTCCGAACGGCGCCACAAGAAAAAAAAGCCCAGGAAGGGCAGGAAACAGCACCTGGGAAGATGCGAAATATAACAGCAAGAGGACAGGGGGGTAACCGGCCGCCCCCAGGAAGGAACAAAAGGCCGGGGGGGTATAAGTAAGCCTGGAAAAGGAGAGGCGGTACAAACCAGGTAAGAGCTCACCTCTCTCGGGTAGGCTCTTAGTGCCTGGAGAAGGGGAAGGAAAAAGGGTTGCTCTTACGGGCTCACGCATTTTCCTACCTCTCGGAATTTGGCCTAAACGCAGTGACTACGAGTCGCCCAACGGTGCCGGAGCAGGAGCGACCCAGAAGTACCAACTGTGAACGAACAAAGAACTTTCGCTGTGGTCAAACGGGAAGCGTGGCTGACAGAATTCAGACGAGAAGGATGGCGGAAGGAAGAGCAAAAAGGGCCCAAGAATTCTCAGAATGGGCGAGAAAGGCAGAGAAGGAATATGGGGCACAATGGGTGCCGGAGAGAATGCAGAAAGAAGAAAGGGCGAGGACAACGTCACCTCTGCTGTTCATAGAGCCCAGCAGCAGCGAAGGAGAAGACGAGGTACCACAAGGACAGAAAAGGGGAAGAGCGGAGTCGAAGAGATCAGAGGAACAGACAGAGGCACCAACCATTAAAAAGAAAAAAGATAAAAAGAAAGGTACTGTGAATAATAATGTGGGGAATAAAATTGTAAAAATGTTAAAAAATGGTGTCACGGTTTTGGGTAAGTCGCCCAGAACCAACGACAAGAAGAGCAGACAGCGAAGGGGTCCAGGGAGGAGCAGCAGGGGAGTTCCTCAACTGAAGCAAGCAGTGATGACGAAGAAAGGGATCATCTAAGGACTTGGGTAAAATGGAGGGGAGTGGTGAGCAGGGAAAAACAGAGAGGGGCAGGGGGGCAGGGGCAGAACCCAGGGAAACCCCGGTCCTGGCACCACAAGGGGCACCAGTAGAACCCAGGGAAACCCCGGTCACGGCACCACAAGGGGCACCAGTAGTCCCAGGGGGCACCAATATTCCCGGCACCACAAGGTGCACCGGCAGGGCCAAACGTAGTGGCAGGGGAGACACCACCGGGGCAACACCGACGGTGGCAGCGGCAGAAAATGGGGGGCCACTCATGACAAAATATGGCAGGCCAACCATGGGTAAAGATGCACAGGGCAGGTCAATGAAAGCGATGGCTTGGTACATAAATGACAAAGTAAAGGAAAAAATATGGAGGAAGGAATTCATCGATATCTTTACATTGATAGATTGTCAAAAGAGGGGGATGAATGTGGCCTTAGAGGACATGAAGGAGGACGAGAAAAGTTTACTTAAAAAGGGGCCAGTAGAAAGGAATTTTGACAACTGGTTGTCAGCCTTCACCATAATGTCTACAATTATATTACAAAAGTTCCCGGAAGACGGGGTAGCATTAGTTGCATATCAACAGAGGGTGCTGAAAGTACACGCAGCATTTGGAGGTGACGCATGGCTGGAGTACGATCACAAGTTCAGAAAGGAGATGGACTGCTTTCCGGATATGGGTTGGGATGAAGAAAACTTTAATCTCTACATATTTAATGTGGTAAAGGAGAAATGGGATTCCAAGGAGCGGAGCGCAAGGGGGCAGCAGGGAAGGCAGTATTGGCAGAAGGATTACAAAGCGGATTATAGATACAATAGCAGTAAGGACGAATCCAGTTATGACGGAAATAGAGACCAGTGTTTGCGGAGCAGAAATTATGGGTCACAGAGAGGGTGGCAGAGCAGCCTGCCCCCGACAACACAGGGGGGGGGGCAGTGGGAGCACAGAGACAACGTGAGCAGAACCAGGACAATGTAGGAGTTTTGAAAAGGGGGTACCATGTAGCTGGGGATGGAAGTGCAAATTCAGCCACAAGTGCGAGAGATGTAAGGGTGACCACAGCAGCTCCAAGTGCACAAGGGCCACAGCTCCGAGCGGCAGAAGCGATGAGACACGGAAATAGGAACTGGGGCGGGAAGGGGGCCACGCCGGGAAAAAATCGAGAGATGGAAAGGTGGCTCCAGAAATACACAGACCAAGAAACGGCCTAGAACGATGCAACAGTGGCATATTCAGACTTCGAGGAGGCAGTAGAACTGGTCAGGAAAGCGGGAAAAGGGGCATGGATGGCATTCCGCCTGTTGCCAGTCAACATCAGATCGCGAAGAAGGTTATATAGGCATTGGGAGGGGCAATACTTCGTCAACAACTGCCTCCCGATGGGGTGCGCCCTCTCAGGCGCATATTCTATCATAGAAATAAAAAGCAAGTGGGGTTTTCTTCTGGCGGAGGAGAAAACGGGGGGCCCAACGCAGATTATCCAATTCCTAGGGAGAGAAATTGACTCAAACAACGGAAGGTGTCGGATCCCGGTGACAAGAGTACGGATCTGCTAGCGACAGCGAGAGAATTGTAAGCGCTGGCAGGAAAGCGGAACACCGCAGGGAGAATCATACCACAGGGGAGGGCGTTCCAGAGAAGTATTGAGCTGAAAACGAGAGGTGCTAAAATGGGGGCACCACAAAGTCAGGTTAAGTGGAGGAATCAAGAAAGATCTGGAAGTGTGGGAAGAACTGCTGAAATCTTCAGTGGGTCGGTGATAGGGCAAGCACCGGTGAACGAGGAAGTAAAGGGTATTGTTCACCATGCAGCAGGTGGCCTTGGGTTTGGCGCAATACTGGGAAAACAATGGTGTGCAGGCGAGTGGCCAAAAAACATGGCAGGTGGCGGAAAGGACAAAAAATATAACGCGGTGGAGCCCTCCCCGATATGGGTCGCGTTATGCGCATGGGAGGAAGAGCTAGGGAACAGGGAGTTAACAGTATGGTCAGATAACATGGCGGTGGTGCACGTGTTGAATAAAGGAAGTGCGTCAGGCACAATAGTGTTGGAATTAATGAGGGCAATCACGCTGGAAAGCTAAGAATGAATAGAAGCATAAAGGTGAGGCATATCGCTTGGGAAACAAATATGGTGGCTGATGCAATCTCACGCTTGCCGTGGGAAAAATTCAGGGAGCCAAGACCAGACGCCGGCAATGAAGGAACGCCCACACCACGGAAGGAATGGGTCCCGGTGGAGGCAATAGAAAGGAAAGCACGGTTGGCCACAATGTCGACTCAAAAGAAGTGGGAGAAGAACGGAGAAAAGAAAGGGTCATCGGCAAGCTGACCAGGAACGCCCTAACGTAAAAGACGGGTAAGAAGTACGAAGAACATGTAAAAGATGGGTTGGTGGAAACAGGTGTAAAAGACGTGGAAAAAAATTGCAAGTGGAGAAAAAGTGTGAATTTCTCAAAGGGGCATTGGCCAAAAGGAAAAAGTAAAGTGGTAAAAGAGGTGTTGGCGGAAACAGGCGTTAAGAGGTGGAAAAAAATGCTATTTGAAAACAAGGTGTGAATTTCTCAGAGGGGCATTTGCCAAAGGGAAAAAGAAAAGTGGTAAAAAGATGCGTTGTAAAAGAGGTGGAAACATTTTTATTGATAAAGGTGGGAATGTCTCAAAGGGGCATTTACCAAAGGAGAAAAGGAAAAGCTGGTTGGTGGAAACAAGGTAAAAGAAGTAAAATTGCAATTGAAGAAATGTGTGAAATTCTTGAAGAGAAATTTGCCAAAGGGAAAAAGAAAAGATGGGCGGCGGCGCACCACAAAAGTGTCGGGCATACGGAACCCAACCGACAGCACTAGAATAAAATATGCTATGAGAGGAGGGGCTAAATTAGAGGGGAAGAAGCCAGGTAACAGTAGACGGGTGAGCTTTGGGAAACTGATAATTCGGTTAAAAGTATTACGAGAGGCAAGTAACAGCACGGGTGAAGCCGCGCAGTTCAGGGCAGCACCTTGCGCTAGCATATTACGGGGCTTTCAGGGTAGGGGAGCCGGGGGCCAGCAATACGGTGGTAGGAGACGGCCTGGCAAGGGAGTGACAAGGGGATGTCTATAATGCTAGAGAAAGCTAAAGCATACCAAACGGGGGAGTGCAAAAGACCAAAATTACAGGAGAGAGGACCACTGTCCCAGATGCATCACATAGGAATTCCTAGACCCCCGACTATAGGTCGACGGGCAGCTATTAATGCATAGGGATGACAGCAATTACATCCTGGTGAGGCCTCCCGGGGATGCACTGGGAGGACATTCACGACTGGTTGTCGGTCCGGATAGTTTTCAGACCCCCCCCCCAGAGTATCTGGTTATACACCTCGGAGGGAACGACCTGGCGAGCACAAATAGGGGGAAATTACAGAGGAACATTTGTGAGCCGCGGCATAGCATAGCCCGCAGCTGGCGTAAAACCGAGATCTTTATGTCAGAAATAATACCAAGAAGGGTCTGGTATGGGACACAGAGGAGGCACGCAATTGAAATAGCCAGAAAGAAACTAAATAAATCAGTAGAAAAGTACTGCAAGAGCACAGGGCTGCATTTCATAAGACATGGCTTACACCGGAACAATCCGGACATGTTTCACCATGATGGGATGCACCTATCAAGGAAAGGGATGGGGGTTTGCCAACAACAATTTTAGGGCACTCCAAGAATGGGGTTGTAGGTAAGGTGCTTTTGTGGAGGACCTGAGCGGGCGTAAGGAACACCCGCTCAGGTGTGGTGGCATGTGCCCAGGAACGAAGGCCCAGGGATAACAAGGACTCAGGAGGAGCCTTGGGCAACTTCGGGACTAGACACAATGTGCCCAAAAGCATATGGCAGTGTAATTATTTTGTTGTGTTGTATTTTCTGTAAGAAAATAACATGCCTACGGCCTACAACTTTTCCATACACATAAGTTGTCTGTGATTTATTACTTAGGTAGGGATCTGGTAAGAGAAGCAAAGTGAACCCACACTACTCAGCCTATGACCCAGGCCCCGGGCCGCATGAAATGCGGGACGATAGAGGGTCTGGGAGCTTAGGCGCGGAGTGGGGGAAAACGGCACGAAAGCGTAGGGAGGGGCGTCTGAACGGCGCCACAAGAAACAAAAGCCCAGGAAGGGCAGGAAACAGCACCTGGGAAGGTGCGAAATGTAACAGCAAGGGGTCAGGGTAGTAACCCGGCCGCCCCCAGGAAGGAACAAAAGGCCGGGGGGGTATAAGTAAGCCTGGAAAAGGATAGGCGCCACACACCAGGTAAGAGCTAACCTCTCTCGGGTAGGCTCTTAGTGCCTGGAGAAGGGGAAGGAAAAAAAACGTTTGCCACCCAACCCACCCTACAATAATAACGGAAGAAGAAGGGTTCAGGCAGGAGCAGGTACGCCGAGTACTCTCTCGGTACACGGTCCAAGAAAGAAGGAGCAAGCAGAAGTAAGAACGCCGAGTACTCTTTCGGTACACGGTCCAAGAAAAGAAGGAGCAGGCAGAAGAAGGAACGCCGAGTACTCTTTCGGTACACGGTCCAAGACATGTCGTAGGTGGCATGTGCCCAGGAACGAAGGCCCAGGGATAACAAGGACTCAGGAGGAGCCTTGGGCAACTTCAGGACTGGGCACAATGTGCCCAAAAACATATGGCAGTGTAATTATTTTGTTGTGTTGTATTTTCTGTAAGAAAATAAAATGCCTACGGCCTACAACTTTTCCATACACATAAGTTGTCTATGATGTATTACTTAAATAGGGATCTGGTAAGAGAAGCAAAGTGAACCCACACTACTCAGCCTAAGTCTGATAGGCAGACACTGTGTGATGGTGTTACGCTCTGCCACTTGCCTTCACTGGTGGTTCACCTAAGGGTTTTCCAGGCAAAAGTGCAGGACAGAGTCATCTAGCTGTCAGGTCAGTGGATTGGTATGTGCCAAATCAAAGTAATCACCTAGTAACCCACTGTAGAGAGAGACTAATTAATGTGTTACATGCTTTGCCCTGCAGCCTGCCTTAGAGTCACATAAATTACCTGCCACTGCAAAAAGCAGTAGAATCTGTCACCCAAATCTGTAGGCTGTAGGTATGCTTAAAAAACAGTAGCCTACTGCTTAAATCTGTAGGGTTGGCTAGTATGGATAAAGTAACTGAGGCAGGCAGGGCGAAACCACCATCAGGGGCAGAGCCAAGTATAGACAACACGAGCTGGACCGCCCGTCACCCCTCAATCAATCTTTTAGTTATCTTCTCCTGACACATCATACTGTGAACTTGTGTCCAAGCCTGAGCAAACCGATTGCAGTGGTCCTGTGTTGCCATGGTGGTGTGCTGAGGGCTGCTGTGAGAAAGGATGGGAGTGAAAAAGCAGTGACACTGACTTGTTTTTGTTTAATGTGGGTCTACAGGGCACAGGCGGTTTATTTTGCCGGCCAAGGCCCCTTACCTAATGGCCTCAGAGATTTCCCCTCCAAACTCGGACCCAGCCCCACTCCCCAAGTTGGGCAGTGGGTGTGGGGCCCCCTCCTGTTACCCTAGGTTGGAGGCCTGTGTCACGTGCCCTGTTTGCACTCTCATAAAGACGTCACTGAAGACATGTGTACTTTAATGTATTCCCAGTACTGCTCCTATCCCTTGCCCTGTGTGCGCTCTGAAACAGTGTGTTCTTATTGTGCATGCGCCTATCAAGCAAAAAATAAATAAATAAATACATTCATAGCAGGAATCTGCAGTTGGAAAATGTGGGATTGGAAGACCATATAAAGCATTATTCTCTATGTGAATAAAACCCATTTTTGCAAGATCAGACATCTGCAACAGTCTACTAAGTGCAGGATTTCAACGTTCACAGAGTATCACATTAGGGCTTTGAAAGGAACTCCATGATGCCACTGGTTCTGCTGTTATAGGATCAAGGCACATGTTGCTACACATGTGACTAGAATTGACATTTGGTACATTGAAGCTTTTGATTGTTATTTCTACGGCTTTGGCCCTTTCCAAGGGTAGTGTCCGGGCCTCTCAGTGGGGAGGTGTAATTCAGGAAATGGTGCTGTGACTGTCCCCTACCATATGCCTTTAACCAATGGAACCTGCCTAGGAGATAGGGAGACTTTCCCATGCCACCCTAGGCCATTCATTCACTGTGTCTGAAGGCACACAGTTCGCTGATGTGCCCGCTTGTTGAGCAGAGCCTGCAGCAGCCCATGTCCCAGTATATCATATTGTCAAGCAGCAGTTTTGCTATTGGTCTCTGCAACATGAATCTTGACGGTTTAATGGCAACTCCAGCTCAAGTGCCAAGACAAATCCCTGGGCTTTCCCATCAACTGCACCTATCATTCAAACAGCAGAGAGCCAGAATAATCTGTTTATTATTCATAAGCAATTCAAATAAACTAAAACCCTTCCTTCCTTAGACTGATTTCAGAACCACCCTTGCCCACAATTTCTTATTATGTCTCAGGTATTCCTTTGTTTACCAGACCCATTTCGTGGATACACTTCTATAACTGCTTAACAGCTCTGGTGAAATCATTACTTCTCATACACATGATCACACTTCTGTTTGTCACATTCTATCTGATCTAGAACGTTAAACTCTTAAGATAGGTATTTAGGAACAAATGGTAGGCAATTTGAAAGATCAAAAAATGAGGCTTGCTACAAAGAAATGGAAATAGCCACTCACGAGGTCAAAGAACACAGTTTATTACAGTCATGACTGGGTCTCAGCAACCCACGATGCATGCGTACAAACAACGTTGCGGGAGAGAGAGGCCAGAGCCACCAGAGACAGGTACATATATACAATTCGCAATCACATACAATACACTTGTCCAGCACCCTCATATGATAGGGACCATAGGGTTCATGACCTTTTTCCACATAAATAGTATTACCACGACAACATGTTTGCATTTTTTTCCCCGTCTAGCTACAGATAATTTACCGTCTGGGAGCAGGGCAAAGGAGTGCGTAGGGGCATATCGTGTTCTCTGATACGAGGTAACGTTCTCTGCATAGCTTATCCATGTTGCTCCTAAAGCCTAAGATCAGTCTGCTCTACAGCTTGGGAATAGAGTTCTTCTGAAGGAGCATGTTGCAGATGTACATTATTACTATTAATGGTTCAGTGGAGAAAACATGGTCGAGCCAGGGGGGCACCTAACTTGTATATTAGCTACGCTTCTGCAAAGACTTCATGGTTCTACAGTGTAAGACAAACAACACGCTCAGCAAAATGTGCAATAACAGAAAGTTTATGCCGCGGTCTTCTACCGCGTTTAGAGCGAAAAACACACAATGAGCAGGGAATTGAAAATTGCATCTAAGATGGCGAATAAAACAAAATGGCAACATGGCCGTCATTATTGCAGCAATATATTTGTAGTGTGATGTGAATGCAAATGTGTTTAGGCCAATATGCATAGGACACTAAACTAAATATATTTTAACAAACCCTCCTTTTGGCCTAAGCCAAGAGCATCATCCAAATGGCATCCCCAGATGACCAGGATCCATGTCATCATCAAAACACCCTGAATCATCACTATCATAGACACTGATGGCCATGAACTCTTTTACAGCAATATCCTGCATGATTAGTGCATTAGTGACATGTACAGGCAAGTGTGGGCTTGGTTTCAATTTGTCCATTGCACGTGCACAACAATCCCCTAGAATAGAACCCAGGACAGGTAACCATTGTATGCAACCGCAGCACAATAGAACTATACTAAGGATTATAGCTAGAACAGAAAATATTATCCAACCCCAGGTTCGCAGTAAACTCCCGAACCATATAAAGAGATCCCAATCCCCTCAGGGAATGTGTACTTCTGAACCCAAAATATGTAATCTCTTGCTTGCTTGGAAATCAGGTAGGTAAATGCAACACGGGACCTGACCATGTTGCATACACCACCACACTCAGCCAGGATGATGTCTAACACCATCCTATTCTGAAGGGTCACTAGTCTAATGGCCTTTTGTTCCAATGTCATATTGAACATAATATCAGTAGTCTCATTGATAATTTTCTCCAAAATCCTAGCCACTTTCCTAATGTCTTGAGAGTTGATAATCTGTCCCTAGAACTGGACCATGGATTTAGCAATATCCCCCAATACCTGCAAGGGAGTTTTGCCTTCTATTTCTCTTCTAGGATTGGTTTCAAAATATCAGTGGTAGAAGTGATATATACCTCAGGTAAAAGTATTCTCAAATAACATGTACCCTGCCGGTCTTTAGGTAACCAGGGATAAGCTTCACTTCCACAAACAAAATAGATGGAACCCCCTATATACAGAGGCCTATCCTCTTTCACCAGAACAGCTGTGTCCATGCATTTATCATAGGAGCCCATAGGCAGGGAAACTTCCTTTCATAAACAGAATGTGACAGAATCAGGGTCATGATTGATTGTGTATGATGGAGGAGCAACCTCCTTATTCCCCACTGGAGTCATTTTGAAAGAGATCATTGATTGGTAGGATCTGGAATATTTGTCATAGTGCTTAGCAGTGGCAGTATTGAGTGTGCTTTTGTTTGCAAATACCGAACATCCTAGAGGTAATAATACCAATCGATCAACTTCATTAACATTTGTACCGTGAAAGTTACCAGTGACACTGATGTTCCATAGTCCAAAGAACAGTGCCCTAAATGAGGCATAACATGCGGTAGACATAGGGAGAGGATGAATATACCAACCTATCCCCTTCTCGCCATGCTGTTGCAGATGTGAGCAAACCCAACAATTAGTTGTATTCAGAACAGCATGTGTTGAGTTCATTATCATCCTGAGGTTGTTGTTACGATAACCCCCTCTATGATTGAGGTCACGTGGACAAAGAGTGTGCGCGCACACGTGCAGGAGAGACATTGTGGATACACTACTAGTTGGCAATAAAGTATTGAGTGGATGTGCACTCTCCAAATACCATAATACTGGTATCAATGTGACCATTATACAAGTTATCACAAACATTATTATCCATTTTGTCCTCGGGACAATGTTCCTTGGTATACATGCCCATCATACTGGAAATGTACAATGTCCTCATTTATACGAGCAGCCCCAAACGCGGGCATAGTCCTTCAGCGTCTGTTAAGAAGTCTCACTGATAGGCTTTATAAGTTCTTCCGTTGGTGGCACCTGACCACATGGCCATACTTGCTTGTAGTCTTCTTTGTCGCTAACTGCCCCTTAGCTTGTCTGGAGGGGAATGACGAGGGAATGGCACAACGTTGGTTTCTTGTTGGTGCAGTATTCCTACTACATGTTCCTGTTCTATTACAAAGTGTAAAGTCAATCCATGAACTAAATCCAATACCATGGTCTAAGGTTGTACCTCAAAGCTCCAGGTACCGAATGGTAGATGAACAAAGGATTAGCGATCTCTGAAGAAACAAGGTTAGCCGATGCAGAGGGAGAAGAAATAACTGTTTCCCCAAGCCCCAACAGATTCAGGAAATGGTTTTGTATCACTCTTGGTGTTGATCAGGACAGGCGATGATGATCAATTTCCTTCTTGTCACGTTCATCGAGAGGCAGTGGCACTCATTTCACCTGCGTTGCATGTATCGAATGTTGTTTGCTGGTCACACGTACCGCTGTCTGCATGACCAATAGCACTTGGTAAGGCCCCTTCCAGTGAGGTGCAAGGCATGTTTTCCTTTCAAAATTTGTCAGCAATACAAAATCCCCATGCTGAATTTGATGGCCTATGCCCTCATATTTCTCTGGCAAGGCTGCTCGCAACTGTTGGTGAATCAAACACAAGTTTTTAGTCAACTGGTCACAATAGTAAGACAATAATGCGTACACAATCTCAAATAAAATTCTTAGTTCTTGGTGCATTCCATACATTTGCAGGCCTCCCCATAACAATTTCATATGGGGAAAGTCCTGTCTTTGACTGTGCGGATGTCCGCATTGAAAGTAAGGTTATTGGTAAAGCATCAGGCCATTTCAAATTACTGTGTGCACACACCTTTGCTAGTTTATTCTTCAAAACACCGTTGTGGCGTTCCACCAAACCGGCACTCTGAGGATGTCTCACTAAGTGAAAATGTTTATCAATCTGTAATCCCGCACATATTTGCAGAATGACATCAGCGATAAAGTGTGGGTCATTATCTGACCAAATTACTTTTGGTAGGCCAAACCTAGGAAAATATTCCTTTAGCATGGCTTTGGCCATCGATACAGCAGTGTTGTCTTTCAGGGGAAATGCCTCAACCCATTTTCTAAAGGCACAAATCACAACCAATACGTATTTATAGTTTTGGCAGGGTTCCATCTCGATAAAGTCAACATGAATCACTTCAAATGGCATGGAGGGAGGCCCAAAACTACAGTTCGGTGTTGCTGTGCCTTTCCCAATGTTGTGTTTTAAACATATGATACAGCTCTGAACCAGATGTTCAGAGGTTTTAGGAATGTTGTTGTTGTGCCATACGTGATCTAAATGCTGGCATATTTTCTTAGCACATATGTATGCTGGACCATAAACCATAGTAACTACAGCAGTGACATAAGCATTGGGAAACATCCATCTTTGTTTCTCATTGTCCACTCAAAAACCCTCAACATCTAGCCCAGCTGGACTCCATTGTTTAATCTCTTCTGTTGTTGCTTCAGCCTGAATCTCTTTCACACTATTGACCCCTTCCTCCATCTTATTGGTGGCATTAACCCATTTAGCTGAATCCAATACATACATCCCTGAGTGTGGATCAGTAACAGTCTGTTTGGCAATTCTATTGGCAAAAGCATTTCCTTTTCCCACATCGTCCGTCACTTTCTGGTGTGAAGCGCATTTCATTATTGCTAGCTATGTAGGAAGTGCTAGTGCTGATAACAATTGTACAATCAGAGTACCATGTTGCATGTTCATGCCGTGTGATGTCAAGAATCCTCTCTCAACCCATGATCGCCCAAAATAATGGACCACTTCAAATGCATACTGACTGTCAGTATAGATGTTTATGCTAAGCCATTCAGAAATCTCGCAGGCTCTAGTCAACACAACAATCTCTGGATCCTGGCCGGAATTATGCAGTATCTTTCTGCTCTCATCGATAGTGTGTAATGTGGTAATTGAATAGGCAGCAGTGAAAGTACCATCAGGTAACTTAAAACAAGAACCATCACAAAATACTTCCCCATCTGGAGACATCAAAGGTGTATCCCTGAAATCAATTTTGCCTTTTGTCTCTTGATCTGTAACATATAGGCAATCATGGGATATGGTATTAGTGAGGTCTTCCTCTTGTGGAGACGGCAAAAGTTCAGCCGGATTCAAAGTACAGCATCTCTTAATTTGAATGTGCCGTCTAAATAGATTAAACACATATCTCGTTAATTGAGCAGAAATGAGATGCTGAGTCTGGGTTCTGTTTAATAGAACATCAACAGAGTGAGGTACCATCATGGTTAAAGAGTGACCTAAAACCATACCCTCACTTTCTTTCAATGATGCTGCATCAGCAGCCGTAGCTTTCAAACATTCTGCAAAGCGCTTGCAACAGGGTCTAACGTGGAGGAAAAATAGCTGCATGGCCTGCTCTTTCCCCCATGTTCCTGCGTCAATACAGCCAAACCGCAACTCTCTCTTTCATGCACATATAAATAAAAAAATAAAAAAATTTGGTGTGCCCAATACTGCCACGGAACATAACGGAGCTTTGAGCAGATCAAAAGCGTTCTGGCAATCTATGTTCCATGGCAAAGGAACATCCTTCTTTGTCAATGCCAAGATAGGTTTGATCAAAAGTGAAACATTCAGGATCCACTGTCTACAATAAGAAGCCATGACAATAAAAGCTCTGACTTCCATTTGTGAATTTGGAACAGACATGTCAGAGATGCTTTGTATACGTTCAGGTGTCAGACACCTTCTCTCCTTTGACAGGAGATAGCCTAAATAGGCGACTTCCTGTCAACAATACTGAAAATTCTTCAGCGAAGCCTTGTGTGCTTGTGTAGCCAAATGAATAAGCAGCAGCACAGTACCCTCCTTGCAAGCGTCCTCAGAGTCCGCTGAAATAAGCAGATTGTCAATATACTGCTGCAACATCAACGTTGACGCCAATTCAAGTGTATCAAGCCGTTCTTTCAATGCCCTACTATATATGCTCGGACTCTCTGTGTAATCCTGAGGAAGACTTGTAAATGTGAAAGAGCGGCCACCTAAGGTAAACGCGAACACATATCTACTGTACAGGAATGCTAAAGAAAGCTTTCTTCAAATCAATCACACTTAAATGTGTGGCCGCAGCCAAAATCATAGTCAATATGGTTGTAACATCAGGCACAACCAGAAGCTGTGGCGCGACAATATTGTTAATAGCGTGCAAATCAATTATGAAATGGTAGGGTAAGACAATATGCCTCATTACAACGAGTGCGGCCACGGAATTAACGGTGCTGGTAAGGGACCGGCACCATTCATTCCGGGCCACCTCATTACAAAGTCTGCAGCGGGTCCCGCTGAGGACGTCTGGTCAGACCAGGTGTCCTTAGTGGGACCTGCTATCAGACCAGAATGCTAACAGCGGGCCCGTCATTAACGGGCCCGCTGTTACAATCCTACCCATTCCCATTGAGCCCTATGGGGGCTCATATGGGAATGGGGATGGACCAGGTCCCGGGAATTACCGGGCCCTCTAAGGTTGGAATGGCCTAGTAATTCCCTATTCCTGGAACCCGGACCCGGTACCCGGTTTGGGGGTAGCCATGCTGCTAAAGGCGGCATGGCTCTCTCCAAACTCATAATGAGGCCCATTATCTCCTTTCTTATATACGCACACTCCCAGAAATCTCTTCAATCACACCTCGGTGTATAAAGTCTGAGACAATACTCTTCAATGCACACTCACCTTCTAATGATATTTTGTACTGTGGAATACATGGAAGTGTCATACCTGACTTCAAAATTATCCACACTGGTTCACTGTTAAGGATCCCAACATCATTATCATTCACCGGCCATAAAAAGCTCTGCTTTTCGACTGCTCAGCATGCATCCTGACTGTGTTTGAACACCACCCCATCCGTGCCCCCTTGTGACTGTCTTTTTTTAATATAATGGTTTTGTAGCTACTGAACTCACTCGGCAAAGACATAGACAAGAATTGTGAAACTGAATTTTGTTGGGGAGAGATTGTCAAATACACTCCATCCGGAGAACAATAAATCACAGCATTCAGTTTATTCAACAAATTTAAACACAACAAATGTTCGCCTTGTCAACCAAAATGGACATGAATCAGTAAACGTCCCCAATGCAATTGATACCAGCTGGGAGACTGGACTGACTACCGGAGAACCCTACAGAAACATTACTCTGCCCTGACAGTGGAATATCTGGAACCCGCATATGGTCAATGGAACATTTCTGTGCTGCAGTATCTACTAAAAAATAAATGCTCCCTATTCCACACCTTCATTTCAGCATAGGGCCCCTTTTGATCTATGGGAATAGGTATCGGTTCAAGAACCCGCTGTCCTAGCGAAACGATACATCGTCAGATGTAAAATCTTTAGTGACATAGGCGTGAGTAGGATTGTCAAAGACATGCTGACTGCTCGCATTCTGTTGCTGTCCTCCTCCCTGGTGACCCAAATTCGCCTCATGTGGTTGACTTTTCTGATTTTGTGCAATTTGGTATCTACCAGGACCCGCAATGCCTGGGCAACCCCTCAATTGCCTCCCAATTGTACCATATGTATTATTTGTTCGTTGTTGGAGAGATGGACATTGTGCTCTCCAATGACCTTCCTCTCTACAATAAGCACACTAGTTCATGTGTACAGGACCCATTTGTGCTCCCATTTGTGGTGCAAACTGACCTTTCGGTTGCGTGTTCCCACCCCTCGATCCTTGCGCTATTTGCTGCAAAAGGACTCTAGTTTTCAAATCATCCTTTTTCTTCTCCACCTTCTCCTTCTCTGTATTCACCCTGTTCTCATGATACTGGGCCATATGTAGCACGTCAGAATGTGATTTTGCTTGCTATGCACTTTCAGATGTCATGATCTGAGTTTGAATGTCAGGCAAGAATCCTTGTACAAATTTGTCAACAAATAATCACTTCCCCGGCTCCGTACTCAAATCTTGCCCACTAAAATCTGAAAATACTTGTTTCAAACCTGTTGAAAAACTCAGTCACACCCTCGGTTTTACCTTATATGAATGCAGTCAATTTATCCCATATAATCCACTTCTTGGGCACCAAAGTCTTTAGTTTGGTCACTATATTATTCAGAAACATCAATATAGCTTGCAGTGGTTTCTCGCCTGCTTTCCTAGCCCCTGCGGCTTGTGCTAAGGCATCCCAAGTATCAACCATCCCGGCCTGATCATCTACAGTCCATATCTGCTTCCATAAATCCGCAGGGAGCATCATGGGTAACAAACAGTAGGTCGATATCCCCTAAGGTGAAAACTGACAAATTCAAAACTGATTCTATCTCTTTGTAGAATCCCGTAGGATTCTTCCTAATGTCTGTAATAGACTTCTTAATAGTGTTTACTTTCTGTCTTGAAAATGGAACGTGAACAAACTGTGAGATGTAGTGCACTGGAATAGTGCAAGCTGGTATCTGTCCTGCAGCTGGAATCTCTACTTCCGGTACTAAAGTCGGAGGAAACTCTCTCATAGGCAATCGGATAGTAGGGAGTTCTGAACGTGTATTAATTAATAGGGCCGTATCGAGTGACAATGAAGTTAACGTGGTGTCAGGGGAAAATGCCCTCTTATAAATCACCATCATATCCGCAGGACAACCCAAATTTCTCTTCATACATTCATCTTGTAAATACTCATCCATCACTTGTAACACCTTCCGCTGCATAGCCGGTGAATACTGACTAAATGTATCATGCACTTCAATTGGCGAAATAGAGACATCTGAAATTCATCTAAGCACGTCTCTCGTGCAAATGCGCTTTTCTTCACCAATGGGTTTCAATGGAGGCAAAAATCATTTCTGCACGTACGATGTGTGTTGCTTATCCTTTGTCCAATTCATCTCTATGTAAACGATCAAGTTCCCTCTTATATGGAAACAATTTCGCAAAATGTTCGCATATTTTCGTCACAGTATCTCTTGAATGAGACAAAAAATAAAAATCCTGCAATTCCTGTGGAATAACTGAGCCAGTCAAATCACTCCATACTTCAGCAAGATATACTCCCATTTGCTCTATCAATACCTTCTGTTCAGGAATGCCCCCTTGGTCTGACATTGCACTTACAGCAGCCGTTTCATCACCCCCCTCGATGTACATATCAGTCCATTCACTCAGTTCCCTTATTCTCTCTGCATATATCGTACTGCGTGTTACTATTCTCGAATCAGTGTGAATTACATTATGAATTGGGGGTGGAGTAGAAGTGGAAGCAGCCGGCAATTAGAGCAAAAACAAATCATGTGCGTTAGGCGGTGGAGGAACTACTGTTAGTGGTGCAAATGGGGCAACTGGTATAGCAGCAGCAGGTACAATTGGACTGGGTTCAGGCACAGGGGGAGGTACATAAGGAGGTGGTGCAGTTGAATCGGTTCCTGAATCCGACCTCCACTCATTCAGTTACTAATTCAACAATTCATCTGACACATGCAAATCTTGTGACGGGTATATTTTATGCACATTTAAATGAAAGGCCCTATCCATACTCCTAATGGCCTCTCCTTGTTTGTGCTGGTCATGTACTAAGGCCTTCTCTGCATTTGTCATATGTCTACGTGCATGCTTCTCTGTACTTTTAAGTCGCTTATTCGCTTCCTTCTTCCACTCTCTAATGGCGTCAAATGCAGCTGGCCTAGATTTCTTACACAATAATACAGATTCCAACTATTAATTTCTGGCCACCTCAAAAGTTCCCAGCACTGGCCACTGAAGGTCTGGAGCATGTCTGTTTTGTCGATGCCAAATTTCATTAAATACAACAGCGCTAAGGCCGTAGGATACCTACATATAATACGCCGCCGACCCCTGGGGTGGTGCGGGTTGACTATGTTTCTAATTACTAGATTGTCCTCCTCAGCAACAAAACATTGCAAAACAGGATGACAACTTACCTGGCCAAAATATTTACGCGTAAATACTACTACCAATGAAATCATCCGGTCGATTCCTATTTGAAACAAACTCACCTGATTTCCAATCAAAGTCCAACAGACAATCTTTGTGGCTGGCAATTCCTTCAAACAGGCAAAACAAGCCTCGATTCCGGAACCCTCACTCCGATGGTCTCTGGGCACGCAATCGGCCAGAGATCAAGCGTAGCAGTCTGCATCAAAACATGTCTCTTGTGCAGGGGCCCCTGTTACTCACTGATCTCGATCCGACATCCTCGTCTTCGCCCAACAACGAATAGAAAATCAACGGGAGGGTACCTGTTCGGGCGCCATCTGAAAGACCAAAAAATTAGGCTTACTACAAAGAAATGGAAATAGCCAGTCACGAGGTCAAAGAACAAGGTTTATTACAGTCATGACTGGGTCTCAGCACCCCATGATGCATGTGTACAAACACTGTGGCGGGATAGAGTGCCCCGAGCCACCAGAGACAGGTACATATATACATTTTGGAATCACATACAATACACTTGTCCAGCCCCCTCATGTGATAGGGACCATAGGGTTTACGACCTTTCCACGTAGATGCTATTACCATGACAACATGTTTGCAATTACCCCCGTCTTCCTACAGACAATTTACTGTCTGGGAGCAGGGCAAATTATTGTTTTCTGTGGTACAAAGTAACATTCTCTGCATAGATTATCTATGTTGCTCCTAAAGCCTAAGGTCAGTCTTCTCTACAGCTTGGGAATAGAGTTCTTCTGAAGGAGCAAGTTGCAGATGTACATTATTACAATTAATGATCAGTGGAGAAAACATTGTCGAGACAGGGGGGCACGTAACTTGTAGAGTAACTATGCTTCTGCAAAGACTTCAAAGTTCTACAGTGTAAGACAAACAGCACGCTCAGCAAAAGGTGCATTCCTGTCTCGTAAATAACAGAAAGTTCATGCTGCGGTCTTCTACCACGTTTAGAGCGATAAAACACACAATAAGCAGGGAACTGAACATTGCATCCAAGATGGTGAATAAAACAAAATGGCAACGTGCCCATCATTATTAAAGCAATAGATTTGTAGTGTGATGCAAATGCGAATGTGCTTATGCCGAAATGCATACTCTATAGGACACTCAAATAAATATATTTTCACAGTAGGCCCACATTCAAGACATACATATCACCCTTATTTAAAGTTCATGCCTCAATATAGTCTTCTTGTTTTGGTTTGAATATTTTTCACTGATGCTTCTGGTTACTCTTTTTTTCTTCCTTAGTATGTTTTGCCTTCCCTTTCCTCTTCCCACCATGCCTCAGTGATTTCTAACACCTGCCTTCCAAATGGTCTAACCAATCGAGGTACCTCATAGGTGTTGCCTCAAGTCCATACAGTATCATTTGACTATAGCACTTTTTATAGAATATCAGGACACCCTGAATGGTGTACCCCACCCACAGTATTAGTAGCACATTTTCAAAGCATAAGCATTAGTTGTCACCTTCCTTGTTTTGGTCTCGATTATACCCAGGTAGGAGTGAATGTAGTTAACTTTAAGTCGCAGGTATGTGTAGTTTTCTACATACTAAATCCTACCAAAGTTAGCAACCATGTTCACCTTTTACACCTTTTTGATTCTTAGTGGTATGCACTTAGTTTTTGTAAGTTTTACCATAAGTCTGTTCTCGTGGGCATAGTCACAAAGTTTGTTCGATAAGTGTGTGATTGCACAACACTAGGCATCGGTATACAGAATACTCCCATTTTTTCCCTCCCTAATTTAAGCGGGCAGTTGGACTTTGTGGGAGATCAGAAAGGTAAAGATTGAATATTAGGGGAGCCAGTATGCATCCTTGCATGACTCCCCTGTTTATTCCTACTAACCCAGATGTATTTCCCTCATTGTTCAACCGAGTTTGTCTAACTTGAGTTTTATTGTGTGGGAGTTGGATGTTAGCCATTTGGGGCAGCCCATTTTCCGTCATTTCCACCACATTTTTTCACAGACTACCAGATCAAAGTGGCATTAAAATCCACAAAGGTTACATACAGGGAAGGGCTGCCCCTTGCATGCATCCATCCCTCCTTGTAATTTGTCCAATGGCCTGATGTTATGGGTTTTCATGCTGAACCGGGTCTAAATCCTGTTTGGTATTTATAAAGCTTTCCAAAGGACTCTGCCCATCTCTGCAGTTATTTTAGCAAGACAGTTCCAAAGAGCTTTCCAGTGACATCTAGCATTGACAGTGGTCTGTAATTGTGTCTGTAAAAGTGATTAGAAGCTCCTGCAAATCTCCTAATGAGATTCAGTAGCTATGAGAATTCCACATATTTTTCTTCCCGCTCAAGCCTGCACAAATCTTCTTTAAGAGATGTAAATCTACTGGGACTTTCAGGGAAGGATTGAGCTAATTGTGCAGGGGGAACACCATACACACCATGGGCCTCATTACGACCCAGGCGGTAAGTTACCGCCTGGGTCGTACCTTTACCACCATGGCGTAAACTATGTTTACGCCATGGTGGTTGGCGGACTTACCCTTCCCCATTCCCATTTTTGCCCCATAGGGCATAATGGGAGTGGGGAAGGCGTTAATTACGCCACCGTAAATTACGGTGGCGTAATTAACAACAAGGTCCCTTAGCGCCATGGATTTTAACACCTGCTAAAAGCAGGTGTTAAAACCTCCATGGCGCTAAGGGACCTCAGAATCAGGCGGTAGGGTCGGTGCTGTTTACGCCGCCGTAAACCCCTTACCGCCTGGGTCCTAATGAGGCCCCATGTGTTTAAAGGCGTTAGGAAGGGGGGAAAGGTTAATGGGACAAGAAAGGTTGGGTGAGGCTGGGTTGGAGGGTTAACAAGTGGAAATTGAGTCCTGGAGTCCTGTGCATCTGTGAATGTTATCAAATTAGGACAGCACATTAAAGTCTGCAGTAAGGTATCTCAGTAGATTCATGCACCTACTGAAGAAGTAACTGATCAGTGTGTAACCAGCATGTCCCAGCAGTGTGTCTGGGTAAAATGAAGTCAGAATTGCATCTTCTCATGTGTATCAAAGACCAGCAGAATCTGTCACGTTAGGTATGCCTATAGGTCTGCTTCATACATTGAATATTATTAAGGTTTATAATGCTGCAATATGGCACTGGGAACAAAATCAGTCATGCATAAGGGGTGCATGCAGTTTCCTCCTGCTGAGTTTTTTCTCCATGGGTACTACTGACACCATTTATTTAATAATACAGAAAGTCAGGTCTGTACGTCAGTGGTCACAAAAATGCCCGTAGGACTGAGGCAGAGCGAGTCACAAGTGAAGCATTCATAATATACACTCCTTAGAGGAATTCCATTTAGTCAGCTAGGATTGCAACATTGTGGTATATGTATATCATCCTAAGCCCATTCTCTCTGTGAAAGGCTATTCCATCTGGGCTGGGTACAAAACAGACTTCCTCCCAATGCAACCAGCCCTCTTTCCATCTGTATGATGCCTGTAGAGGTCAAGAGACGCAGAAGAAGCATCCAGGATCGATCTAGGGACTGTCCTGTGACCTCTGACTCCATAACTGGCATCTTTGGAAGGTCTTTCACCCTCTAAAAGGGGATTCAACTGGGCTGGGAGCAACACAGATCTAACCCAACACCACCAGAAGCGCTATTTCAATCGGCTTTAGGGTGCCTGCAGAGGTCAGGAGACCGGAAATAAGCATCTAGGATCGATCTAGGAACTCCCCCTGTGACCTTTGACAAAGTTACTTCCCGGTTTCTTTGGGTATATAAGCACTGTCCTTTGGGCGTCCATTCCCCTGGGTGTCCAGATCAAAGGGAATACAGAGCTAAGGTTTGCAGCAGATTCTTCTCTATTTCATTCTGTGTTCCCTCTTAGCCCCTGTTATCCATAAATTGCTACCAAAATCCCTTGCACACAGCTAACAAACAACATTTAAATCTAACTCCAACACTCCACTAAAACAACTATGTGTATACACCTGCACTTGTGCGTACCCCTAGCTTCCTAATTACTGTACTGTCTCTCCACAGTGTGCTACTCACCTATAATGCATTCACTCCTGCTCCTTCTGCTGCTCCTCCTACTCACCGCTCCCTATCCTTGCTCCAATCATGCTACAACTTCCTCCTTTTCTATACCTATTATAAAACTCCCAATGTGAATCTCCCACTGCTCCATCTCTCTTCCGCCTCCTTCCTACAAAGAAAGCTGACATGCTAAAAATAACTCCTCTAATATCTATCCACCTGGCATCTATTTCTCTGAGACTCAATTTCTATACTCTTCCTTACCTCATCAACTGAACATGGCACTCTGGAATGCTCAGTCTGTATGCAACAACATTTCCTTTATTACTGACTAATTTCAGGCCAGCTTCCCTCCCCTAGACGTTCTTGCTATTACTAAACCCTAGACTTCTCTACCTGACACTGCCATTCGAGCAGCCCTACAGGACTCCAAATCATCCTTCATTTATTCACCTCGACTGACTGGAAGAGATACTCTCTTCCCTCCTCAATGTCTCACAAATCACCAATGCCAGATCCTCTCCTACCTCGTTTGAATTCACCATCTCTACTATTGATCTGTCTTAATCAGTTCACATCATCTCCATCTATTGCCATCCTGGTCTCACTGGACCATTATTTGATGATCTTGGGAAACTCCTTCATTCTCTTTCCACTAAACATCACCCCATTCTCTTAGCTGACTTTAACCTTCTGCCACTTTCCAGAAATCTGAACTTCAGTCTTTTCATAGTGACCACGTTCTCCATGCTATCCTTAACCTACTTTCCAACACGGGGTCAACTCTTTGGATCTCTTATTCATCTCCACCTCTCTCTCAGCCACTAATACTACTGTCACACCATCCATATCTGATCACTCAATTGTTCCCACTGCATCTCATTTCCACCCTCTGACCTTTCCTCACCACTTGTTTCACCTATTACTAAATATCAACCTTCTGCCATTCCCCATATGTCTCTGACCTAATGTTCTCACTCTCCTCCTTCACAACCGAGTCCTCTTTCACCAACATTGCCTTGTCTAGCTACCAATCCCTTATATATGATTCATTCTCCTCTCACTTCCCACTGCTTACTTTCACCCTTAACTCTCAGTATCCTCAGTCAATTGTCACCCCATTGCTCTCTACACACAGACATGCGTCTGCTGCTGCACAAATGGAGGCATACCCCCTAACATGAGGACCTGCAACTCTACCTTTCTGCCCTGAACTCTCTTAAGCCCAATCTTGATAGAGCAAAAAGGGAATTCTACCTCAGGCTCATCGACTCTCACCCCAACCATCTTTGCCAGCTACAGGGCTCCCTAAACTCACTCCTCACTCCACCTATGTCTATGACTATCAACTCCACTCTCACAGATAATGACCTAACTGGATACTTTGGTACAAACATTTCCAAAGTTAGAGACTCTCTCCTGACCTTCCTCTCACTCACTCCCCCTATATTGTACACTCTGCCTACTCTTCCATCATCCTCTGTCGCTATCTCCCACTTTAGTCACACTAATACTGATGAAGTTCTATCTCTACTGATGAAGACTAACTCCTAGTGTGCACCATCAGACCCTCTTTCTCCTCAGCCTGCCAAGCCTATCTCCTCAGCCTGCCAAGTGGCCTCTCACCTAGCAGAACACTTCAGCTTGACCTTCGACTCTGCTCGCTTTCCTGTTTTGAAAACATCCACGGTCATCCCTCTCCCAAAAAAAAGGGGTCTGACCCAAACCTACTGGCTATCTTTCACCTCTGTCTCTCCTTGGGCACTACTCTAAAGTGCTTGAAAGGGTTGTGCTCAACCGTCTCACAATTTCTTAGACATCCACAACATTCAAGACCCCCTACAAGCAGGTTACTGCTCCTGTCACTGCGCGGAAACTGCTTGTGTGAATGTGCCCAACTTCATCGCCTCTGCTAAGCACTCTAATGTATCCTCTATCCTAACTCTCCTTGATCTGTCCACTGATTTTCACATTGTTGATCACTCTGATCTACTTAATTCTCTCTTTCTTCTTGGGATTCTTGGGATTCGCGATCGAGTCCTTGCCTGGACTGAAAACTTGCAACTCACCAATTCTTTGTCTCCTGGAGCAACAACAGCTCTCAACTCACTCTAAAAGTTAGTATTCCACAATGTTCTGTCTAAAGTCTGCTCTTCTTTACACGCTACACCTCTGCTATTAAGGCACTAATCTCCTCCTTTCGGTTCTCGTACCAACTCTTCGCAGACAACACCCAAATGTTCTCTTTTCCTGAACTCTGCTATGATCTTTCTATCAAAATTTCAAACTGTATACCTGCCATTACATTTTGGATGGCTTTGCACTGTCTGATGTTAAACTCTACCAAAACAGAGGTGCTCTTCTTCCCTGCCAAAATATCTCTCTCATCTCTTCTTCTGCCTATCCAGTTCCCACCTGACACTCTTGTTCAGCTTGAAACTGCAGCGTCATCAATGACCCTTCTCATACCTTCTCTACTATTATCTCCAAAACTGGAACAGCAGCTCCCCTCAAATTCCTAAATATTAAGAAAATCAGGCACATCCTTCCTTTCAACACCACCAAGCATCTCTTAACCACTCTTGTCATCTCCAAACTGGACAACTGTGCCCACATCTTCTTTGGTCTCCACAACTATGCTTTCTGTCCACTCAACAAGATCTTTAACTTCACTACCAGGACTCTCATTTGAACTTGAGCTACTTCCTCATACCGTAAACAACTGGATGGCTGATGATGCAAAACAGGGCCAGATTTAAATGTTCTTTTCCTGGTTCACAAATCTATCCATGGTAAATCACCACTGTATCTATACCTCTCTATCCAACTCTACAAGCCTTCTCGTAATCTCTGTCATGCATCCTCGACTAACATTGTGGCTTCTCGCTCGTTGCCCTCCATCTGCTTCCTGTGGTGCAATACAAAGATGGGTGAGTGTGTGTGTGTGACTGCGTGTACATTGCATGCGCTGTTGATTAACAGTGCAATGTGGATGAGCACCCCAAGGCTGGTTCCAATTTGTTTTAAATGGTCTGGTCCTATTGAGTAATGGAAAACATTGTGGTAGCGGGCACAACCTTTAATTTGTATGTTGTTATTGTAGCCTAAGTGGCATAGATAGCATATGGCAAGATAGCTCAGTGAGCTGAGTGCTCGCTGTTGCAATCTAAGTGTGATCAGCAGGACACAGGTTTGAATCCCAGGAAGGCCAACTCAACCTTTCATCCTCGATACATGAGTACCAACTTCGGTTGGGATAAAGATGATAATGTTAAAGGTATTTGTACTGCACACTGTCATCACTGGAGTGGTCCCAAGGTGCTCTGGTGGATCCAGAAAGGGAAGAGGGTAGGAAGGTTAGTAGGATTGAGTGGGAGAAAGCGAAGAGAGTGGTGATGTACTGTTGGCATCCTGCGTTTGGTTTGCACTGTGGCTGAGCTTAGGTGTGCTTTTCGGTTGGGATATATCATGTGCTGTTGCATGAGGATATTTGTAGAACATTTTGTTGTAGTAGTGTGCTGAAGTGTGTAGGTTTGTTTTGCATTAGAGGTATGGTTGTGTTTAGTTAGAGTTTGAGATGTGTATGCAGAGGGTTGAGATTGTTTAGTGAGGTTTGTCAGTGGCATCGCTATTTAGAAGTGACACATGTTCATCTTCACAATCCTATCTAGATGTGACCCAAGCTAATCTTTACAATCCTGTCTAGGTGTGGTGCAAGCTGACATTCACAATTCTCTCTAGATGTGACGCAATCTAATCTTCACAATTCTGTCTAGATGTGTTGGAATGCTAATCTTCATAATTCTGTCCAGATGTGACGGAATGCTAATCTTCACAATTCTGTCTAGATGTGACACAAGCTAGTATTACAATTCTTTCTAGATGTGAGGCAATGCTAATCTTTACAATTCTGTCTAGATGTGACACAATGCTAATCTTCACAATTCTCTTTAGATGTGATGCAAGCGAGTATTACAATTCTGTTTAGATGTCACGCATGCTTATCTTCACAATTCTGTCTAGATGTGACACAAGTTAATTTTACAATCCTATCTAGATGTGGTGCAAGCTGATATTCCAAATTCTGTCTAGATGCGATGCAAGCTGAAATTCACAATTTTGTCTAGATATTATGCCAGCTAGTATTACAGTTCTGTCTGGATATGACCCAATGCTAATATTCACAATTCTGTCTAGATGTGACACAAGCTAGCATTACAATTCTGTTTAGATGTGATGTAATGCTTATCTTCACAATACTTTGTTAATTGTGATGCTGGCTCATATATGCAATTTTATCTGGACTAGCTAGCACATAGTATAGTCTATCTAGTTGTGAGATATTGCTAACTAATAGTTATCTTGATGTGAGACATGGCTGGGCAACACAGTTCAAAACTCAGTGGCTCTATGTTGGGCGACAGTTGCAGAATGGAAGTGCTACATGTACGCTACTTTCTATTTGGTGGTGGGGATAATAGGATAGGAGAGAGGTGGGCCAGTTTTTTGGTTGCAGAGATAGCTGTGCACCTGTTATGTTAAGTTAGGTTATGTTGATTTAAACTATGCACCATTACCACCCACGGGCAGTATCCAGGCGCTCAAGTGGCTCTGCAAGAAAGAGGTCATTGTTGGTTAGTGAGGGAAGAATGATAGGATAGGTCCAGAACCAGGAGAAACTGGCGTGTGTGTCGTGGCTTGTAGATGGTAGGTTGTGTGCAATGGCTTGTTGCATCCATACAGGTACGGTCCAATGCCATGGGTGTTTTCTGTGTGGCTGTTTATCATGTTGGGTTGTGTATTTGTGTTTTATGGATATATTGGCAGGTGTTTAAGGTTGTGTATGAATTTTTAATTTTTTATATTTGATTAATTTGTAAACACACACCAAACAAACTTAATTGTGTCTGGGTGCCGATGGAACACGTAGCAAAGAATCTGCAGTTATCAGATTAGATGCTATTTTACACAAACCAGTTCCTACCCATCTGCATTCAGCAGCAGAACAGCTCGGTCTTCACAGCTTTACGAAATGCAGTGAGTGATTTCATATCTTGAATAGTTCCAGCGAGCTTATTCCAAAGTCTTGGTCCATAGTCCCAGAATCTTCGATCCCCTTTACTCACATATTTAGACCACGGTACCTGCAGCAGATTCATGTCACCTGAGCATAGTTGGCGGCTTGGGGTATGTCTCCTAATTTTATCTGATAGATACCTTGGAGCTGCTTCATTCACGCATTTAAAAACCAGTCAGAGGATTTTAAAATCTATCCGCTCTCTCACCACCAGCCAGTGTAAGGATCTTCTTAAAATGGAGATAGGGGAAGATTTTGTTAACTTAAACACCAACTTGACTGCGGCATTTTGGGCATCTTTCAATCTATACATTTGGAATACTGCTATCCCTGACAGCAGTGCATTGCCATAATCCAATCACAAGTTAAAGAGGGTCCCAACCACCATTACTCTGTCCTTGTTCACTATGATCGGCAAAATGTGTCTCAACATTCGTAAGGTGTAAAATACTGACTGCATCTTTACGCTAACCGGCGCTCCACCTCCCATGTTGTCTTCCCACACAAAGCCCAGGTTTTTAATTATTTTGGCGAAATCCAGCAGTGCACCCAGGAAACAGGGTGACAGGGCCTGCTTGGTGTGTTGGAGATGATGCTTTGAGGCGAATAACACAAACTCTGTCTTGCTGGCATTGAACAGCAACTGATTAGCACAAATCCAAGCCTGTACCTCTTTTAGGCACTGTTCCACTAACTGAGAGGTCTCCTCTGATCTCTCTACTTTCAAGAACACAAGAGTATCATCCGCATACCAATGAAATGTAATGCAGTGTTTCCTCAAGATGTCCATCAGAGGTTTAACATATAAGTTAAAAAGCAGAAGAAAAAGTGAGGACCGCTGTGGGACCCTACACTTTTGTAAATAGGAGCCCAACAGGAAGTCTCCCAACCGTAACACTTTGTCTCTTACGGTTAGAAATTACTTAAACCACTGAAGGGCTTGTTCCGAAATCTTTCCCACCTCCCTTAGCCGCTTCAGCAGGATCCCGTGATCCACTGTATCAAATGCGGCAGATAGGTCCAACACGATCAACAAAGACATGTCCTCCTGATCTGCCATTTCCAAGAGATCATCCCAGACTGTCAGTAATGCAGTCTCTGTCCAAAATCCTGACCGGAATCCTGATTGTAGAGGATCCAATAGGTTCTCATGTCCACATGTTCCTGTATCTGAGATGTCACAATTTTCTCCAGGATTTTTGCCGGCCATGGTAGCCGTGCCACTTGTTTGTAGTTCTAGAGATTCTTGGGATCTAGATTAGCTTTTTTTTAGCAACGGGGTAAGCACTGCTTTCTTCAAATTTCCTGGTACTATACCTGTAGTTAGGGATTTATTCACAAACTTTGTGATAAATGGGGTGATATCCGTAGCTACCCGTTTAGCTACTGCGGATGAGATTTCAAAAAGCACATTGATTGTGGCCCTCAAATTAGAAAACAAAGAACATACCCTCTACTCTGAAACTTCAGCAAACACAAATGAATTCTGAACCACCACATTATCTGGGCTAATAGCCTTGACCCTCCAATTGTTCCTTAAAACATACAGATGGTTTCTGGACCACCTCATTCTCTGACTTAATGGCCTCCGCCACCTCCAATCTTTCCTGAGGATCTGTCAGCATGGTTTGAGCAATCTTTTGCCGAATCAGATCTATTTTTTTATGAAATGATTGTTAAAAGCATCCACTTGTAATTGTGAAGTTTCTGGCGAAGCTGACACACACCTGGGATCCACCAGATGTGAGATCACTGTTTGCGGGACCTATTGATTGCTTTTCTCAATCTTACCTACCATAAATTTTGATTTTGCCTCAAAGATAGCCTTTCTTTACTCTCTTTCGGTGATAATCAGCTCTAAATTATTATATGTATGCGCTTCCCTCATTTTTTTTCTCCAGGGATCTCAACTGTGTCCTTTTTTTGGCAAGACCTTGCAAAAACCAGGAACTGCCCACTTTCCTAGGTCTACTTCGTTGGAAAGGGGCCAGTTCTTTGCAAAACCTTACCATAATCTCGGTGACTTTATTAAAAAAAACTTTTCACAAGGCAAGGAGTTATCAATTTGGGCAAAGGCTTGCTTCAGTTTCTCCCCCGAAATCTTTAATATGTCTTTAGGTTTACAGAACTGACCAATCATTTAACATGTCTTGTTGTTTCCATATGGGTAAGGTCCAGTGTCCAGGTTAGTTTGTTGTAAGTGTGTGTTGCTTGTTTTGGTTTTGTGTTAGGGTATAGGTTTGCTAGACCAGTGGGTGTTTATAGTGTTTGGGTGGTGTGGTTGAGGAGGTAGAAGCTGATGGTTAGTGCTTTGGCTATTCGCTAAATTCTTCTATGTGGCTAATCTAAACAGTCCTATCTGATTTGACAAATGATCTCCACAATTCTTCTATCTAAGTGTGACGCATGGCTAAACCGCACAGGGACAGAGTGTGAACTCCTAAATTGGAGTCACACCAGTAAGTGCAAAACATCTAGATTTGAGGTATCTGGATAGAGGGAGAACACCTCATTATGGGACACAACAGTAAATAACACCACTGAACGGTTGGTACAGAGCAGTGATAGGGGTACTCTTTAGTAGCTGGCTAATTTTGGTATGCTATGTTGTGTAGGTAATAAGAGAGGCAGGGTCTTCTGGAATACAGTGATTGATGTACTCCACAACCAGACCACACTTATCTTGTCAGTCGCTGTTGGTCGAATGCTGGCTACTGCCTTCTCAGGCAAAAATGGGCAAACTCGGTCTGGAGCTGCTTCTTTGGGAGCTGCTCTTTGCCTTGGGGCTGCACGTGCAGGAGGGGAACAGCCAATCATGGGCACAGGGTGAGTGTAGGGAGTGGGCAGGGGAGAGGTGACACAGGTGCGGCAGAAAAATTGAAAAAAGTCTGGAAGGCAATAGAAATGGCTCCCAGGAACAGAGGCAGAGAGACACCTCACTGTTCCAACCAATTGCAAGGGGGAGGGCGGGGACAGGAAAAAAAACCAGAAATAAACAAAGGACTACACCCCAGGGACTGTTTCCTCTAGAGGCAGGCAATAACAGACAACGGGTGGCAGGCCACAGAAAGCACAAGGTAAACTCACCAGAATAGCACAAACTAGTCAAAAAACGATTAAAAAAAACACAGAAAAACCCTCCACAGGAGCACATGAAACAAGCCAAAAATGGATTAACATAAATGTACAACTACTCACTGAGCATCAACCAGCCCCTAAAACTGCTCCTCAACTGGTTTCCTTAAAATATGCTTCTAGATTGCAGTCTGGAAGGCAAGTGGAAACGGCTGCCAGGAACAGAGGCAGAGAGACACTTTACTGTTCCAACCAATTGCAAGGGGGAGGGTGCGGACAGGATGATAGCCAGAAACAAACAAAGGACTGCACCCCATTGACTGATCCCTCTACAGGCAGGCCAGCAAAGAAAACGGGGTGGGAGGCCACATAAAGCACAGGAAACACCCACCAGGATAGCACAAACTAGTCAAAAAAACGATTTAAATGCATGTAAATATGTTCTATGTACAGTCCTTAGGAGTAAGTGCTATATAAATGAATCATTATCATAGCACTTAATTGCCCCAGCAAACCTCGACTTAGATGCATGATGAGAGACAAAGGTCCGTATTGCCCAAATTCACTAAATCAGAAATATATGCACACATGTATTGCTAATAGTAAACACTAGCATGAGTGCACACACTGTTGACGGACCTCATGCAATGATGGGTAACATCAAATGGATATTACCATGCATAATGCCTCCAGCTTGTTATGTTGTGAATGGACAATTGAATGTTGAAGTCATATCCATTCATGAAATGAAATCACAGAATGTCAAGAGAAGCTACTTTCCTATGCAGGACAAGACATAAAGCGTCACATGCTGCATGAAGCCACCCGTTGAGTGTATATCGACCTCCAAGTGATGCCTTTCGCAGAATTGGTTATGGTAACTTGTGTCTTTCATCAGATACAGACTCTGTGCATCATTTCCTATTGCAGTTTAGTTGTGGCATAATTTCTGGTGATCAGCAGCTTAAAGTCTATTGTGTGTTCCACTTATATTACACAAATCATATGGAGTAACACAAAGAGGTTTCACAATCTGGTGCTTTGTAGTCGTGATCCACTGTTGACAGTTGTGTGTCACATTGTGCATAATTTACATAGTGCTGCCTCAGGGAGGATGCATAGTTGTTTGGTGGAGGCTCCCACCTGGTCTTTACTGGAACGTCTTGTACATTACCACACAATGTATGTTCAGTTCATGCTTAGCTTGGCCAAAGTTTAGTGTAGTTGCGCAGCCACTTTCAAGACTGTCCAATACCATGGACTGTGTTTGGGGGTAACTGGAATATTGCAAGTATTCTGCTCTGAGGGGACGGCAGCTTTTGGGTAGCAGCACCCCATTCTGGGGTGGCTGCAGACGTCCTCTGTGGCAAGATTCTTCTTTGCCAGCCACTTCACGTCCTATCCCTATACCCCCAACCACCGTCTTGATGTCCACACACGTTTTCATCTCCCTGGGCATTTATCAGATTGTTGGGCTCTTGCCTGTTCTTGTTTGGGGACAGAGCATGAATCACTGTTGTAGAGATGTTCATTGGGAAGCCTGATGTACTCCCAATATCCACTAGGAGAGCTGTTCACTTCTAGCAATGCTCAAACCTTCCATTTTGCATGCAACGCCACCTTGTGGCTGATTATGCATTATGTATTTTGAATTGTTTTATTACTTTCGATTTTGTATTTTGTATTTAGAGATATTTTGTGTGTAAGGTTTCATTTAAAAACAAATCACAATAAAACATTCTTTTTATACACACGCCCATGTTGCAAAGGTTCATGGAAGTTGATTCGCAGATGAAGCTGCTAATGTCTCCGAGGCGCATCTATGGTGACTTGTTCTCCACTGGCTGCAATAGCTGACTAGTGATTTCTAAGTTCATTTTAGTTATGCTTGGTGGCAATGTTTTCTGAATCCTTGAGGTGGATTGCTATTTGTATCAAAAGAAATTATGAAGAAAGTGTGAAAGGAAAATGCTGAGTTCCCAATCTTTGCTGCTTAGAAATTCTCTTTGCTTGGTTCCTGTCTGGGAACATATGGATAAGACATGCCTGAGTTTGGACCACACATGGGCAAAAAGCTTAACAGCGCTATGCATATTTATTTAGACGTCCCTGTTCTTTTGGAGGGAAAACACTTTAATTCAATTTATTATAAGACGTTCAAGTGTAGTACGTGTTTTGCAGGCATTTTTAAGTATTTTAATGTATGTGATATACAGTAATGTAATTTACATTTATATCACAAGGAACAGTCACAATATTTACATTACAATGCATGTTGTTGTTTGAAATGTCAGTTTACAGTTATCATCCCTAGATTCCGTAAAAAAAGTTTTGCCGGTCAGAGCTGTTGTGTAAAGGCAACTAAGTTATGGCTCCACCCACCTGCTTCGATCAGATCTGTTGATAAACTTCTGACTTTTCAGAAGTCACTAAAACCTTTTCGGTTCACAGTATTTGATGGCTCTTCACCCTCAAAACCTGGCTCTTCCCTCCTGCAACCTGACGAACCCATCCCCACCTTAGCCGTGCCACTATTTTCCTCATAAGGATATCTCCAGAGTAAGGTTAAGTATAGCTCTGTGCAGACCTTACAAACAGATTCCATGCCCGCACCGAAAGCAAAGAACCAAATAGAGTTCAAGGGTACATATCACACACCACTTCGTTGCACCCTAGCCACATGCGCGGCCGGCCACCCGCACGCATTCTCCTCCATTCACCAATCTAAAACACAACGCAGAACTCTGCCATCAGAATGCAGCTAAGCCCCATGGCAAAAATTCAATCTAGCTGGACACATAATAATGATCCTCCTATAACCCTGGAATTAGCTGACTACCTCACTGCATCCATCCACATGCCTGATCGACATGGGTAGCAAACTGGGACCCGGCCGTGCCACCCAACTACCTTTTGGCCAAATGCAGACACACACATTCCAAATCTTCTGACAATTTTCCCATACCTTGGCCTTCGGTCCCCGAGGGCGTTGACTCAGAAGCACTTTGAGGCCATACCAATGGGATAAAAGTGCTCTACAAATGACAAACTACTAGTACCACTACTTACAGACCAGCAAGAACACTTGAATTGTTTCCTCTACTTGCTTCGGAAAATTGCTTGCATGAATAAAAAACTGGGTTGGGTGTTCCTAAAAGTATGTTATGTATTATTTATTTATTTATTTATTTATTTATTTATTTATTTATTTATTTATTCACAACATTGTTCCCAAATGTATTTAATGCATGTGCAGATCACTTTACATGCAAAATGTGCGCCTGATGCAAAATCCACATGTTGGGCATTTGACAACAGTGGAAAAGTCCAGGCTTTTTATTTTTTATTAATAATAAAGTGATTGGGGTAACTCCATCTCTTAAGGGTGGATTGTTAACTAGACCCTGCTTTCATCAAACGTAATGCCAAAAAGCATAATGTACACCTGTGACCAGCAACATCTGTATCCAGATCTGCTGTGTCTACTCTGTAGTGGCACAAAGCAGGTTCAGAGTTCTCAGGTTCCCTGTCTGAGAGCTAAGGGGGACAGAACAAGTGTGTTAGCAAAGATGCTGCATTTAAAACCCACACCTCTATTCCATAAACACAAAATTATGAACTACTACCAGCCTAGTGGCAGTTTAATATTTGAAGATAGGTCATACCTGAGTTTGGGTTATGGTGCTGGTATGTCACATCATGATTATAGCGACACTGTATCTGTATCATGCACATTTTGATCAGTTGTGAGGTAGGGTAAAACCTCTCTCCAGCAGTCATCAGTAGGAGCTGTCCTGAGAAACATGATGCAAACCCTAAACACAATGACTAGTCTCACACCGGGTGCTGCATACCAAAGGGCCTTTGATGCAATGCGTCTGAGAAGGTGATAGGGGTAGCACAGTTAGCAGTCTGGGTGTGATGCAACCAAACAAAGGCCACTTGCCAAAAAGCCAGGGATTGGACCCCTTAAAGCAGGCTTTCTTTCCTCCAACCCCCTGGTGCCTTTTGCCAATACAAAAGGAGGTTTCCAACCCCTTCTTTGATTCACTTTTCAACCATCCAGCATCCAACCAATCAAACCGCATTTCAGTTTTGTTCACCGCATTTGAACCACAAGGATCTGCTGGTGCTTCTTTTGGCCCTCACTCAAGCTCTGAACTCCTGCTGCACCCTCCAGTCGACATGCTGCTGTGCCACACCAGGTAGAGCCCACCACCAATCTGGCTCGAACAACCAACTCACCACTGCGGATGATAGTGAACAGCCACCGTGCAAACATAGCAAGGGACCATAAGAGTTACAGCTTTGAACCACAGGATGGTGACTCAAACCACCAGAGCACCACATCACACACCGTCCTGACCCCAGCAGTTACCAATGTTTCCAACCGGCTGTAACTTCAAACTGATCAGGACGAATCAATCCAAACTGCATCGCTCGATGGCCACCTTGTCACCTCACCAAGCACCCACTTCAAACTTGAAGCCAGATTGTTGCCTGGACCAAAACAACTCGATGAGTCTGAACTTGGTTTGACCCACAGTTGCAGCATCTCAGAACCTGGATCGACACCTTTGAACCACCTAAACTTGGAATAAGGTACTTTGAAATGACACTGTTCCACTCATCCAACTTTGTATGCCCTAGATATTGGATATGTCGCTTTAGTAGCTAGTGCTTACACGATATAATCTTTTTGTACTCTTTGTTGCATTTCATGCCTGTTTTCCTCCTTGATAATAATCAAGAGTGTGGCATCATTATTTCCTCAATGGTTCTGTCTTCCTTTGCAGGGGTGGGTTTTTGGTGGTGTTTATGATAGTTGATTGTACAAATGATTTTTGAAACTAAAGTACATATTTTGATCGTACCTTTGTTCGCATTCATTTATTTTGGAACTGTTGCACTATTGCCGCGTGGGTTGTTGCTGGCTCACATTCACAACCTTTCTGAGAGCACAACCTTCCCTCAGCTTATGGTACCACAGAAGGTGAAAGAGGTGTATCTCTTGGCCGTGCCTGTTTTACCTTTATAATTGGGAGCACTGTTGGTTTGTAGAAGTGTGGCGACTGAGTAGGCCATTTAGCCACTAATCATCCTTGTACTCTTGCAGAGCAAAGTCATTTCATCACAAAACTAACTGGGTGTGGAGGGGGGTTGTTGATGAATTTCTTGAGTGCTTCACTGATTGCCAGAAAGATGAGAGCAGGGATTTGCCCTGCACATCAAACTCTTACTGACCATGGTGTGACCTATTGCAGGCCAGGCACAAACAATGTTCTTTTCAGAGCTCAGACTGACCTACAGAGACCAGCATGCAAATGGAAAGCAATGCATGAGCACGCCTCTTTTGTTTCAAAATTCCACTTTCGAAATTGGGTTGAAAATGTAAACTGTCAATTTCAGTTGATTGACCCATGAAGGTCCAGCAGCTAAAATATGCTCCCAGTGCTGATGTGGGTGGACCCATACCCTGACCTTCTAGTTGATATTTCCAGATCTGCACAACTCTTACAGCCACAGAGGCCAAACTCCCTTGCTTTTTGGTATCACTAAAATAAGAGACATCCTTTGCAGATAGAATTGTCAAACCCACGTAAATATTACTTGCAATTCATACCATTTGGGTATGACATCACTTCTTGATCAGTGTTTGTGTTGCTGTAATTGTTTCACTGATGATAATGACATGGTATTTTAAATAGTGCTTTCAACAAAGCACTGTACATAGAACATTTAACATACAAGTATCATCCAACCAAAGTTGTTACTTATTTAGCAACATTGGAAGAATACAAGGCTGAGATGGCCTTTCCGGGATGTGAACCTGCAACCTACAGATGACACATGGATCACACCAGAAAGAGCTTAACCTGCTGAGCTATGTTACCAGCTTAATATGCAGTGTTTGGTGCAAAGAGGCAGTGCTGAACACGTATGTTGCCTCTGGTAATATTCCTTATTGGTGTTATTCTCTGCTCTATATTCTCCTAAAATTGCATTCCACTCCTGATGTATTTTTACCTCCCATTGGGACAGGACGAGGAAAACCTCACAGCAAGTGATGAACAAATATATCTCTTGGTGCTATTTGCCCCCTTTATGTGCATTGGAGACTGCTCCTGTCACTCAGCAATGCAGCACCCCATGTGAAGTCTCTTTTACAGAACACCTTCCCAAAGATGCAGTCCCGCTATAGCCTCTGGAGTGAAACACTCGAATTCCCAGGTCAGGCTTTCTGATTCCATTAATAATATATATATATATATATATATATATTCAGTGAAAAAACTTTGTTAAAGGGACGTTATGGTTCCAAAAAAAAATGAAAAACCCATGAAATTCGCCAGTTATGGTAAGCTAAGCAACCATAACTCGCGCCACCACCGTGCACTGTTAAGACTAACACCCACGACATCAAAGATGACATCACAAATGTCATTGATGACATCACTGATGACATCACATGTGTATGCACTTTTTATGAAATATGTGTACAAGGGATTCTTATTATAATGTTGCGAAAAAAGTGTCAAGGATAATTGCAATAAATATCATTCCCTAATTAGTGATTTGAATGATGCATTGATATAAATAGCATTCTATTATGGGGTTCTATCTAGTATACTAAGCTACTCATGCAGAAATATAGCATTGTGTGCAGCGTACAAGATGAAGGTATAATATTCGTAATGTTAATATGTTGAATAATGAAATGATAATTGTTTTCTTAATAGATTTTTGTGTACTGTGAAATATGTAATAAGTAGCTAATAAAACCCATGTATTACATAATTGCATTACTATAGAAAAAACACAAAGAGACAAGAGCACTTACCAATATGGGTATATACAGGGAAAGTGAAGTAAGCAAAAAAGCAGAAACAATTCATAACCTAACTAATTATTTTCATGCAAATAAATGATTGCTCTGTTTCAAAGCTGCTATTTACCCTATGTATATGTATCACTTGATGTGATTGGACCTTAAGGAAAGTAGTGTGAGTACAATGTATACAAATATGACCATATACAGGGAAAGTACAGCCATAAAAAAAACAACAGAACTATCAGAAAGTGCTGATAAGTCTATTGATTATCTTTATGCACAAAAAGGATTGCTGTCTTTCAAGCTTGTGTCTTCCGCTATGTATATGTTTCATATGATGTGACTGGACTCTAAGGGAATTACTGTAAGAACCTACTTGAAGGATACGTCTACAAATAAAATAACATTTTTAGTTTCTGACTGTTACTGAAGAAAACCATGTGGCCAGAAATGTCAGCAAAAGAAAAAAGAGTGAGCCAGACATGTGATGTCATCAGTGATGTCATCAGTGACATATGTGATGTCATCTTTGATGTCGTGGGTGTTAGTCTTAGCAGTGCAAGGTGGTGGCACGAGTTATGGTTGCTTAGCTTACCATAACTGGCGAATTTCAAGGGTTTTCAGTTTTACTTGGAACCATAACATCCCTTTAACAACGTTTTTTCACTGAATTGCATCGGTTTTTAGTTGCGCAACTTAACTATAATGTCCCTTTAACAACGTTTTTTCACTGAATTTCATAGGTTTTTATTAGTGCAACTTAACCATAACGTCTCTTTAACAAAGTTTTTTCATTGAATTTCATAGGTTTTTATTAGTGCAACTTAACCATAATGTCCCTGTAACACATTTTTTTTTAACTGAATTTCATAGGTTTTTATTAGTGCAACGTCACCATAACATCCTTTTCAATAGATGAAGACCACTATCATCTTAGGTCCTCAAAGTGGGAACCCCGGGTGGTAAAAAAAATATTTTTCTTCCCAAAGCGGGACACCTGCGGCGTCCCGGTGTAGGAAGGAAAATCTTTTACCAGGATGGCCACAATGGAAATGGAAGGCGGGATGTATAAAGAGAACACAACAGGGCATCAGCGGGGGGTGGGGGGGAAAAGGAGGAAGACACGGGTATGAGTGGGGAGTGAGGGGAACAGTAGGGAGACACGGGGCATGAGAGGGGATGGGGGGGAACAGGGGAGACAAGGGGCATGAGGGGGGCTGGGGAGAAAAGGAGGGAGACAAGGGGTATGAGCAGGGGGAGGGGGGGAACAAGAGAGAGACACGGGCCATGAGCGGGGGGTGGGCGGAACAGTAGGGAGACACGGGGCATGAGTGGGGGGTGGGGGGAACAGGGAAGACACATGGGCATGAGCGAGGGGTGGGGGGAACAGGGGAGACACGTGGGCATGAGCGGGGGGTGGGGGGGACAGGGCACACACAGGGCATGAGCAGGGGGTGGGGGGAACAGGGGAGACAAGGGGCCATGAGCGGGGGTGGGGGGGAAAAGGAGTGAGACACAGGTATGAGCGGGGGGTGGGAGGAACAGAAGGGAGACACAGGGCATGAGAGGGTGTGGGAGGGTCAGGGAAGACAAGGGACATGAGTTGGGGGTGGGGGGAAAAGGAGGGAGACACGGGGCATGAGCAGAGGGTGGGGGGGAACAAGAGAGAGACACGGGCCATGAGCAGGGGGTGGGGGGAACAGTAGGGAGACAAGGGGCATGAGTGGGGGGTGGGGGGAACAGGGGAGACACGTGGGCATGAGTGAGCGGGGGGTGGGGGGAACAGGGCACAACAGGAGCATGAGCAGGGGTCGGGGGAACAGGGGAGACAAGGGGCATGAGCAGGGGGTGGGGGGAAAAGGAGGGAGACACGGGGCATGAGCAGGGGGTGGGGGGAACAAGAGAGAGACACGGGTCATGAGCATGGGGTGGGGGGAACAGTAGGGAGACATGGGGCATGAGTGCGGGGTGGGAGGGAACAGGGCACACACGGGGCATGAGCAGGGGGTGGGGGGAACAGGGGAGGCAAGGGGCCTTGAGCGGGGGTGGGGGGGAAAGGACGGAGACACAGGGCATGAGCGGGGGTTGGGGGGAACAGGGGAGACACGTGGGCATGAGCGGGGGGTGGGGGGGATCAGGGCACACACGGGGCATGAGCAGGGGGTGGGGGAACTGGGGAGACAAGGGGCATGAGCGGGGGTTGGGGGAAAAAGGAGGGACAAGGGGCATGAGTGGGGGATAGGGGGAAAAGGAGGGAGACACAGGGCATGAGCAGGGGGTGGGGGGGAACAAGAAAGAGCAAGGGCCATGAGCGGGGGTGGGAGGAACAGTAGGGAGACACAGGGCATGAGCGGGGGGTGGAGGGGAACAGGGGAGACACGTGGGCATGAGCGGGGGGTGGGGGGAACAGGGGAGACACGGGCATGAGCGGGGGGTGGGGGGAACGGGAGGGAGACACGGGGCATGAGCGGGGGGTGGGGGGGAACAGGGCACACACGGGGCATAAGCGGGGGGTGGGGGGGAATGGGAGGGAGACACGGGGCATGAGCAGGAGGTGGGGGGACAGGGCACACACAGGGCATTAGCGGGGGGTGGGAGGAACAGGGCACACATGGGGCATGAGCAGGGGTGGGGGGAACAGGGGAGACACGGGGCATGAGCGGGGCATAGCGGGTAACACGAGGGAGACACGGGGCATGAGCGGGGGGTGTGGGGTAACACAAGGGAGACACAAAGCATGAGCGGGGGTGGGGGAACAGGGGAAACACGGGGCATGATCAGCAGGTGGGGGGAACAGGGGAGACAAGGGGCATGAGTGGGGGGGAAAGGAGGGAGACACAGGGCATGAGCAGGGGTGGGGGGAACGGGAGGGAGACATGGGACATGAGCGGGGGGTGGGGGGGAACAGGGCACACACGGGTCATGAGCGGGGGTGGGGGGGAACAGGGCACACACGGGGCATGAGCAGGGGGTGGGGGAACAGGGCACACACGGGGCATGAGTAGGGCGTGGGGGTTAACACGAGTGAGACACAGGGCATGAGCGGGGGGTGGGGGAACAGGGCACACACTGGACATGAGCAGGGGTTGGGAGGAACAGGGGAGACACAGAGCATTAGCGGGGGGTGGGGGGAAAAGGAGGGAGACATGGGGCATGATAGGGGATGGGGGAACAGGGGAGACACGGGGCATGAGCGTGGGGTGGGGGGTACAGGAGAGAGACACGGGGCATAAGCGGTGGTTGGGGGGAACGGAAGGGTGACATGGGGCATGAGCAGGGGGTGGGGGGAACAAGTGAGACACGGGCATGAGCTGGGGGTGGGGGGGAACATGAAGGAGACACAGGGCATGAGCGAGGGGTGGGGGGAACAGGGCAGACACGGGGCATGAGCGGGGTGGGGGGTACAGGAGGGAGACACGGGGCATGAGCGGGGGGTGGGGGGAACAAGAGAGAGACACGGACCATGAGCGGGGGGTGGGGTAACAGTAGGGAGACACAGGGCATGAGCGGGGTGTGGGGGGTAGAGTGGAGACACGGGGCATGAGCGGGGGTGGGGGGAACAGGGGAGACACAGGGCATGAGCGGGGTTGGGGGTAACACAAGGGAGACACAGGGCATGAGCGGGGGGTGGGGGGTACAGGAGGGAGACATGGGGCATGAGAGGGAGGAGGGGCGTACAGGAGGGAGACACGGGGCATGAGCGGGGGGTGGGGGGAACAAGAGAGAGACACGGGGCATGAGCGGGGGGTGGGGGGAACAGGAGGAAGATACGGGGCATGAGCGGGGGCTGGGGGGTAACATGAGGGAAACACGGGGCATGTGCGGGGGTTGGGGGGAAACACAAGGGAGACACGGGGCATGAGCGGGGGTGGGGGGCAACAGGAGACACACGGGGCATGAACGGTGGGTGGGGGGTACACGAGGAAGACATGGGGCATGAGCGGTTGGTGGGTAGAACACGAGGGAGACACAGGGCATTAGCGGGGTGTGGGGGAACACGAGGGAGACACGGGGCATGAGTGGGGGGTGGGGAGTAACACGAGGGAAACACGGGGCATGAGCGGGGGGTGGGGGAACACGAGGGAGACACGGGGCATGAGCGGGGGGTGGGGGGCAACAGGAGACACGGGCCATGAGCGGGGGCTGGGGGGAACACGAGGGAGACACGGGGCTTGAGCGGGGGTTGGGGTGGAACAGGGGAGACACGGGGCATGAGCAGGGGTTGGGGTGAAAGGGGAAACACCGGGCATGAGCAGGGGGTGGGGTGGAACAGGGGAAACAAGGGGCATGAGCGGGGGGTGGGGGGGAAAAGGAGGGAGACACAGGGCATGAGCAGGGGGTGAGGGGTACGGGGGGAGGTACCGGGCATGAGCGGAGAGTGGGGGGAACAGAGCAGACACAAGGCATGAGCGGGGGGTG
Organism: Ambystoma mexicanum; assembly: GCF_040938575.1. Taxonomy (NCBI): domain Eukaryota; kingdom Metazoa; phylum Chordata; class Amphibia; order Caudata; family Ambystomatidae; genus Ambystoma; species Ambystoma mexicanum. Next base: position 1,184,496,314 of record NC_090933.1, on the reverse strand, counting down.
GGGGGTACAGGAGGGAGACACTGGGCATGAGCGGGGGGGTGGGGGGAACAAGAGAGAGACACGGACCATGAGCGGAGGGTGGGGGGAAAAGTAGAGACACACGGGGCATGAACAGGGGGTGGGGGGAACAGTGGAGACATGGGGCATGAGCGGGGGGTGGGGGGAACAGTGGAGACATGGGGCATGAGCGGGGGTTGGGGGGAACAGGGGAGACAAGGGGCATGAGCAGGGGGTGGGGGGGAAAGGAGGGACAAGGGGCATGAGCGGGGGCGGTGGGGAAAAGGAGGGAGACACAGGGCATGAGCGGGGTGGAGGGGAACAGGGGAGACACGTGGGCATGAGCGGGGGTGGGGGGGAACAGGGGAGACACGTGGGCATGAGCGGGGGGTGGGGGGAAATGGGGAGACACGTGGGCATGAGTGGGGGTTAGAGAGGAAAAGGAGGGAGACACGGGGCATGAGCGGGGGGGGAACGGAGGTAAACACGGGGCATGAGCGGGGGGTGGGGGGAAAAGGAAGGAAACACGGGGCATGCGCGGGTCGGGTGGGGGCAACAGGGGAGACACAGGGCATGAGTGGGGGGTGGGGGGAACAGTGGAGACATGGGGCATGAGCGGGGGTTGGGGGAACAGGGGAGACACAGGGCATGAGCGGGGGGTGGGGGGTAACACAAGGGAGACACGGGGCATGAGCGGAGGTGGGGTGTACAGGGCAGATACTGGCATGACCGGGGTCAGGGGGATCAGGGCACACACGGGGCAGGGGGTGGGGGGAACAGGGGAGACAAGGGGCATGAGCAGGGGGTGGGGGGGAAAGGAGGGACAAGGGGCATGAGCGGGGGGCGGGGGGGAAAAGGAGGGAGACACAGGGCATGAGCGGGGGTGGAGGGGAACAGGGGAGACACGTGAGCATGAGCGGGGCTGGGGGGGAACAGGGGAGACACGTGGGCATGAGTGGGGGGTGGGGGGAAAAGGGGAGACACGTGGACATGAGTGGGGGTTAGAGAGGAAAAGGAGGGAGACACGGGGCATGAGCGGGGGTGGGGGGAACGGAGGTAAACACGGGGCATGAGCGGGGGGTGGGGGAAAAGGAAGGAAACACGGGGCATGAGCGGGGCGGGTGGGGGCAACAGGGGAGACACGGGGCATGAGAGGGAGGAGGGGCTACAGGAGGGAGACACGGGGCATGAGCGGGAGGTGGGGGGAACAAGAGAGAGGCACGGGGCATGAGCGGGGGGTGGGGGGAACAGGAGGAAGATACGGGGCATGAGCGGGGGCTGGGGGGTAACATGAGGGAAACACGGGGCATGAGCGGGGGTTGGGGGGAAACAAACACAAGGGAGACACGGGGCATGAGCGGGGGTGGGGGGCAACAGGAGACACACGGGGCATGAGCGGTGGGTGGGGGGTACACGAGGAAGACATGGGGCATGAGCTGGTGGTGGGTAGAACACGAGGGAGACACGGGGCATTAGCAGGGTGTGGGGGAACACAAGGGAGACACGGGGCATGAGTGGGGGGGTGGGGAGTAGCACGAGGGAAACACGGGGCATGAGCGGGGGGTGGGGGGAACGGGACGGAGACACGGGGCATGAGCGGTGGATGGGGGGAAAAGGAGGGAGACACGGGGCATGAGCGGGGGTTGGGGTGGAACAGGGGAGACACGGGGCATGAGCAGGGGTTGGGGTGAAAGGGGAAACACGGGGCATGAGCGGGGGGTGGGGGAAACGGGACGGAGACACGGGGCATGAGCGGTGGATGGGGGGAAAAGGAGGGAGACACGAGGCATGATCAGGGGGTGGGGTGGAACAGGGGAGACAAGGGGCATGAGCGTGGGGTGGGGGGGAAAGGAGGGAGACACAGGGCATGAGCAGGGGGTGGGGGGTACGGGGGGAGGTACCGGGAATGAGCGGAGGGTGGGGGGAACAGAGCAGACACAAGGCATGAGCGGGGGGTGGGGGGTACAGGAGGGAGACACTGGGCATGAGCGGGGGGTGGGGGGAACAAGAGAGAGACACGGACCATGAGCGGGGGGGTGGGGGGAAAAGTAGAGACACATGGGGCATGAACGGGGGGTGGGGGGAACAGTGGAGACACGGGGCATGACCGGGGGGTGGGGGGAACAGTGGAGACATGGGGCATGAGCGGGGGTTGGGGGGAACAGGGGAGACACAGGGCATGAGCGGGGGGTGGGGGTAACACAAGGGAGACAAGGGGCATGAGCGGGTGTGGGGTGTATAGGGCAGATACTGGCATGACCGGGGTCAGGGGGATCAGGGCACACACGGGGCATGATCAGGGTGTGGGGGGAACAGGGGAGACAAGGGGCATGAGCGGGGGGTGGTGGGGAAAGGAGGGACAAGGGGCATGAGCGGGGGCGGGGGGGAAGGAGGGAGACACAGGGCATGAGCGGGGGTGGAGGGGAACAGGGGAGACACGTGGGCATGAGCGGGGGTGGGGGGGAACAGGGGAGACACGTGGGCATGAGCGGGGGGTGGGGGGAAAAGGGGGGACACGTGGGCATGAGTGGGGGTTAGAGAGGAAAAGGAGGGAGACACGGGGCATGAGCGGGGGTGGGGGGAACGGAGGTAAACACGGGGCATGAGCGGGGGGTGGGGGGAAAAGGAAGGAAACACGGGGCATGAGCGGGGCGGGTGGGGGCAACAGGGGAGACACAGGGCATGAGCGGGGGGTGGGGGGAACAGTGGAGACATGGGGCATGAGCGGGGGTTGGGGGGAACAGGGGAGACCCAGGGCATGAGCGGGGGGTGGGGGGTAACACAAGGGAGACACGGGGCATGAGCGGGGGTGGGGTGTACAGGGCAGATACTGGCATGACCGGGGTCAGGGGGATCAGGGCACACACGGGACATGAGCAGGGGGTGGGGGGAACAGGGGAGACAAGGGGCATGAGCGGGGGGTGGGGGGGAAAGGAGGGACAAGGGGCATGAGCGGGGGGGAAAAGGAGGGAGACACAGGGCATGAGCGGGGGTGGAGGGGAACAGGGGAGACACGTGAGCATGAGCGGGGGTGGGGGGGAACAGGGGAGACACGTGGGCATGAGCGGGGGGTGGGGGGAAAAGGGGAGACACGTGGACATGAGTGGGGGTTAGAGAGGAAAAGGAGGGAGACACGGGGCATGAGCGGGGGTGGGGGGAACGGAGGTAAACACGGGGCATGAGCGGGGTTTGGGGGGAAAAGGAAGGAAACACGGGGCATGAGCGGGGCGGGTGGGGGCAACAGGGGAGACACGGGGCATGAGCAGGGGGTGGGGGGAACAGGGAAAACACAGGGCACACACGCAGCACGAGCGGGGGGTGGGGGGAACGGGAGGGAGACACGGGGCATGAGCGGGGGGTCGGGGGGGCATAGGGCACACACGGGGCATGTGCGGGGGATGGGGGGAATGGGAGGGAGACACGGGGCATGAGCAGGGGGTAGGGGGGAACAGGGCAAACACAGGGCATGAGCGGGGGGTGGGGGGAACAGGGCACACGCGGGGCATGAACAGGGGTGGGGGGAACAGAGGAGACACGGGGCATGAGCGGGGGGTGGGGGGTAACACAAGGGAGACACAAAGCATGAGCAGGGGGTGGGGGGGAACAGGGTAGACACAGGGCATGAGCAGCGGGTGGGGGAAAAGGGGAGACAAGGGGCATCAGCGGGGGGTGGGAGGGAAAAGGAGGGAGACACATGGCATGAGCAGGGGGTTGGGGGCAACGGGAGAGAGACACGGGGCATGAGCGGGGGATGGGTGGGAACAGGGCACACACGGGGCATGAGCAGGGGTGGGGGGAACAGGGCACACATGGGGCATGAGCGGGGGCTGGGGGAACAGGGCACACACGGGGCATGAGCAGGGGGTGTGGGGAACAGGGCACACACGGGGCATGAGCAGGGGGTGGGGGTTAACACGAGGGAGACACAGGGCATGAGCGGGGGGTGGGGGAACAGGGAAAACACGGGGCATGAGCGGGGGGTGAGGGGGAACAGGGCACACACGGGGCATGAGCGGAGGTGGGAGGAACAGTGGAGACATGGAGCATGAGCGGGGGGAGGGGGGAAGGAGGGAGACACGGGGCATGAGCAGGGGGTGGGGGGTAACACAAGGGAGACACAAAGCATGAGCAGGGGGTGGGGGGAACAGGGTAGACACAGGGCATGAGCAGCGGGTGGGGGAAAAGGGGAGACAAGGGGCATTAGCGGGGGGTGGGAGGGAAAAGGAGGGAGACACATGGCATGAGCAGGGGGTTGGGGGCAACGGGAGAGAGACACGGGGCATGAGCGGGGGGTGGGTGGGAACAGGGCACACACGGGGCATGAGCAGGGGTGGGGGAACAGGGCACACATGGGGCATGAGCGGGGGCTGGGGGGAACAGGGCACACACGGGGCATGAGCAGGGGGTGTGGGGAACAAGGCACACACGGGGCATGAGCAGGGGGTGGGGGTTAACACGAGGGAGACACAGGGCATGAGCGGGGGGTGGGGGAACAGGGAAAACACGGGGCATGAGCGGGGGGTGAGGGGGAACAGGGCACACACGGGGCATGAGCGGAGGTGGGGGAACAGGGCGCACACGGGGCATGAGCGGGTTTGTGGGGGACCGGGCACACACAGGGCATGAGCAGGGGGTGGGAGGAACAGTGGAGACATGGAGCATGAGCGGGGGGAGGGGGGGAAGGAGGGAGACACGGGGCATGAGAGGGGTTTGGAGGGAACAGGGGAGACACGGGGCATGAGCGGGGGTGGGGGTACAGGAGGGAGACACAGGGCATAAGCAGGGGTTGGGGGAACGGAAGGGAGACACGAGGCATGGGCAGGGGGTGGTGGGGACAGGGGAGACACGGGCATGAGCTGGGCATGGGGTTGAACACGAGGGAGACATGGGGCATGAGTGGGGGATGGGGGAACAGGGCAGACACGGGGCATGAGCGAGGTTGGGGGGTACAGGAGAGAGACACGGGGCATGAGCGGGGGGTGGAGGGATCAGTAGGGAGACACGGGGCATGAGCGGGGGGTGGGGGGAACAGTGGAGACATGGGGCATGAGCGGGGGCTGGGGGGTACATGACAGATACTGGGCATGAGCGGGGGGTGGGGGGTACAGGAGGGAGACATGGGGCATGAGCGGGGGGTGGGGGGAACAAGAGAGAGGCACGGGGCATGAGCGGGGGGTGGGGGAACAGGAGGGAGACACGGGGCATGAGCAGGGGGTGTCGGGTAACACGAGGGAAACACGGGGCATGAGCGGGGTGTGGGGGGAAACACAAGGGAGACACAGGGCATGAGCGGGGGTGGGAGGCAACAGGAGACACACGGGCATGAGCAGGGTGGTGGGGGGTACACGAGGAAGACACGGGCATGAGCGGGGGTGGGAAGAACATGAGGGAGACACGGGGCATGAGCGGGGGTGTGGGGGGTAACACGAGGGAAACACGGCGCATGACCGGGGGTGGGGGGAACACAAGGGAGACACGGGGCATCAGCGGGGGTGGGGGGAACATGAGGGAGACATGGGGCATGAGCGGGGGCGTAACACGAGGGAGACACGGGGCATGAGAGGGGGGGTGGGGTGGAACAGGGGAGACACAGGGCATGAGCATGGGTGGGGGAACAGGAGAAACACGGGGCATGAGCGTGGGGTGGGGGAACAGGGCACACACGGGGCATGAGCGGGGGGCTGGGGGGAACAGGGGAGACACGGGGCATGAGCGGGGGTGGGGGGGAACAGGGGAGACACGAGGCATGAGCGGGGGTGGGGGGAATAGGGGAGACACGGGGCATGAGCGGGGCGTGGGGGGAACAGGGGAGACACAAGGCATGAGCGGGGGTTGGGGGGAATAGGGGAGACACGAGGCATGAGCGGGGGGCGGGGGGAATGGGAGGGGGACACGGGCCATGGGGGGTGGGGGGAACGGGAGAGAGACACAAAGCATGAGCGGGGGAGTGGGGGGAACGGGAGGAACACACGGAGCTTACTGTGCAATGCTTTGATGAACCGATGAACAAAGATGGCGGGCGTCTCTCACAATACGATGCACTGCACGCTTCACGGCAGCCAATACCAAAGCACGTCAGATGTCCGCAGACACGAGCAAGGGCTTGCCCAATCCCCATTTTTTTCACTTACATTTTTGTCATTTTTAATAAAACTACAGGACTGATTTACACCAAATAAAAAGAAAAAGCACGCATTTGTGACCTAGCCGCCACTCCCGCCGCCAAATTTGGTGTAAATCCGTCCAGCGGTTTGGGCTGTAGGCATGAGCAAAGTTTTTTCCCATTATGTCTATGGGAAAATAAGAAGTTTTGGAACCCCCCTATAACTTTGCCCCCCCTAGACCAAACCTCACCAAAGTGGGCCATATACTTTTTTTGCAAAGTTTGGTGAGGATTCGTCCAGGGGGAGCGAAGTTATAAGCCGCCCAAAATGTGCTCTTCCTATGGAAACAGCAACTTAACCATAACTACATGGCCACTACCGTGGCCATGTGATATATATATATATATATATATATATATAACATATAAGAGCAATTAAAAATGTCGATCCAACATAACCCATGGCTCTACATTTCCAAGAAAAGTACAGAGGGAAACTTGAAGGCATTAGGTATTTTGGTGTACATACGATTCCAAAAACAGCAAGGGGAGGCAATCGGGAACTCCTTTTGAGGCAAATGGAAACTAGATACATCTTAGACTTTGAAACCAAAAAACCTTAGGGCCACAACTTAGATGAAGAACTATATACCTTTTTTAGGAACTTAATTTGTCCTGATAGCTTCTCATTAATTTTATGTACGGACTTTTAAGAGGTTCCCCGTTTCCAACATGTTTGTTTCTAGTTCCAATTTCTTCCATGATTAGTGTTTTAATTGATTTTTTGATTTGTTTCCTCTTTCTGTAACACAAATTGTATTCTCATATCATTGCTAATGCCCTCTGTTGCAATGAGTAGTTTGCTTGCACCGTTTTTAGGATACTTGTTTTTCAAAAGCATTAAGGTTAGAAGGTCTATTAATTCAATATTTTGTTGTCGCATAGAGAATTGAATGCACTTTAGACTCTAGTATATATATATATATGTATATATATATATATATATATAAATGTTCCCTTATGCTATTTTCTGATAATTTTTCACATTTCTTCTTTTTATCGGGGTGATCAACAAACTTTTTGTTGTAATATTAACTAATACAGGAAAACATATAGTCACATGCACACCTAATTATTTTTGGTTCGATAACATCTATTGCATTCTTCCCTGTATTTAAGGTTTTTATAAGAATAGGCAACCAATCTTATGGACGTTTAGAATTGATAACCTTTGTTGTAATTACCAATTCACGTGTTTTTGTTTAGTACAGAATTTTTAAGCACTACGCACTTTTTTCATCCGAAATTTGGAAACAATTAATGGTAGTTTACTTTGTATTTAAGGCTCTCAAATGAATAAGTAACCCATTTTATGGATGTTTAGAATTTATAACCTTTGCTGTAATCAATGACATGTGTAATTTTTTTTAAGTAGAGAATTCTTATGCACTAAGCACTTTATTTATTCCAAAATTGGAAAAATATTAGGCGGTCGTTAACTGCACGTTGCACTTTAACAACTGTGAGTTGTACCTTGTGGCTCCTAACTGCACCTAGCACTTTAACAGTATTTTACTGTAAATTGCATGTTTTGCACAGTGAGCAAGAGACCAGTAGCTGTATTTGAATAGGAATTCTTCATAAATATGGAGTTTAGTCAACAAAGATCTTGTGCACTATGCACAAAAAAAATTCAAAATTGACCATCATGCATTTTCTTAATACACATGTATTTTAGTTAACAAAGACCACGTGCACTATGCACAGATTTTTAAATCAAGCACGGATTCGCTAATATTAAGAAACATTGAACGCTAAGAGCCTTTTATTTTGTAATATTTTATATGCTTAATGTATAGATCAGCGATGTGTTAATGGTTCAGTTTATTTAAACCAACGCGTTTCAAAGCAAATACTTACAACAAGTTTAAAATACGGCAAAAAAGACTTTAGGTTAAATTATTTTGTTGTCATGCTTAATTTGCAAGCATGTCCTTGCTTGGATGTTCAGGTTGTTCAAAGTTTCTAAACCCAATCAAAGATGGTGGACCTTAACACAAGACCACAAAGAACTGTTTGCGACTCTCTATGTTACAACCATAGAGACTATGTTAGTATAAGTCGTCCCTTCTTTGTGTTTGTCACCCCTATCATGAGCAAGTGGTTTGTTACCGCGAAACGCGTCGTTTTCGTGTTATTTTGTCTGTCCTGGACATTTTATTTATTGAAGTATATTTCTTTGCTGACAAATCCATGGTCTGCTGCCTCAGTGTTTTGCAAGGATTTTCGTATGCAAGACTGCTTCCTGGAGTGCCATCCACTTTCCCTGCACCTTGGTACAGAGACATTTACATATAAACACGCCGAGGGAAAAATGGCGTTGGAAGGAGCACCCGCTTTTCTAACCAGCAGCAAAACTCAGCATCCGTTTTTTTTCCTTCAAAGGAGCCGCGGATCTTTTTGCTATGGATTGCCCAGGACTTATTCAAGTATTGGGAAGCAACAGTTCCAGCCTTCGGTGACGGACTTGCCGCATTCGCAGCCGGAAACACCTTGCCATCGGAGGGTGGAGGCGCTCCTGACCGTTGCGGTAGGTTCAACACTGATTTCTTTGGTTTACTGTGTTTTTTAAGCAAATTAGCTTCACCTAAACTGGGCTTCCGTTCATGGAATTGTTCCTTTAGCACTAAAGTGCATAGTGAACTTTGCAAGGGAAGTGAGAATTACTTCTCTGGTGAGATAGCCACCCATTGTCAGCAATCTTACACGACAATATGTCTACACAAAAGGACAGAGAAAATGCACGTAAGGAGCAAGCAATGTTTTTATATTGTGAAAAGCAAACCTGCGCCGCTGCAAGCAAGCCTAACGACAAACCACCAAACACTCACTGTAATGAAGAAGTGAGACTTCTTAGAGAACTTGAAAAGCTCCAAAGAAGGGAAATCAGTAAATGGTTGGAAGAGTATTCGTTGCAGACTTACATCGATGTGGGATGAATCCCGAGAGGTTTACGAATATTAACTACACCAACATTTGAAGAGCAGGACCCTTTCATGTTGGAAGGATGGGGTGAATCGAGAAACAGATGCTCAGTGACATTTCTGAATATTCTTATCAAATATGCAAAGATTGATCGTCTAAAGGCATTGTCTAAAATACAAGAGATTGAAGAACAACTCAAAAATGCCAATCAAAGCGAAGAAGGAAAAGCTATTCGAGTTAACATGGAAAAGGGACTGAAAACATTTGAGGAAGAAATCAATGTTATATATATATATATATTTATTTATTTTTTAATTCTTGGTTCAACCATAAAAGCGATTTTTACAAGAAAGAGGGATCCACAAACTTTTGCTGAAGTCTCTGTCTCGTTTTGAATTTTGATTTTCTGTAGTCGTGGTTTTTTCAAATCTGTTCCATTTTAGCCGTGGCTGTCACCCAGGCTGTCTTCTCTCCTCCAATCAGCCGTGGCCACCAAAGGTCCTCCTTGTATATGTGGGCCACAGCTAGAGTGTTTTCCGAGTATGGTTTCCTGATGTGATCAACCCCTGGGCATGATAGTAGCAGGTGTCTGGTTGTTTCCACCTCATTTTGGTTGTTGCAGAATCTGCATTTGTTGGAAGTAGACTGACCTCTAATTTCTAGAATTTTGTTGTCTGAAGGAGGTTCAAGCGAGCGCTCAGGAATGTGTTTCTGAGCTTTCTGTTTGGTTATCTAGCCACAAAAAGTTGTATTTCGTGGAGCTTCCATACCTGCGGTGGCAGGTGGGCTACCAGTTTGCATGTTGCAGTTGTATCCGATGTTACAATCCAATCGAGTTTGTTCATTTTCTTTTAGATTTTTGTTGGATTGTCGATCAGGTCTTTTTTCAAGCTTTGTATCTCACAGAGTTTAGCCTCCGGTGCTTTTTCCTACAGGTTTAGATGGTTGCAGCGATTGCCTGTTAGCTCTTCGTGTATGGCCTCAAGTAGCTTTGAACGATTTTCCAGCAAGATTGTTCTAAACAACATCATTGTGTTGCGCTCCACCACCGCCTCCAGTGACAGCTGGCTCAGTTCACGCCTTATCAAAACCATTGGAGTTGAGTTTGGCAAATTAAGGACCTTTCTGCAGAAGTAACTTTCCAGGAGTTTCCAGATCTTTTTGGGTAGGGTTGGCATAGCTTCGGCTCAATAGCAAATCGATGGTACAACTTTGGCTTTGAAGAAGTTTATAACAGGCAATAATGCACTATATTCTCTTAAAATGTATTTAATTCAACTCCTTACGTATTTTTACCTCCCATTGGGCCAGGACTGCCTATTAATGCAGACTTTGTGTGTTTCTGCAAGTAACACAAAGAAGAGCTATGTGAGTGGCCAAGCATTGGAATTCAAAAGGCCTATCTTCCATTACAAAAGGAAAGGTCGAACCGAAAAGAAGCCTTTAATTCACATTTTCACGAGTAAATGAAAGGCCCCTTCAACATGAAAAGCAGGGTTTTCAAACACTGAAACTAAAATGACTTTGCATGTGCGTTTGCAGTTCTAAATCAGGACACAAGAAAAATGCTCCCCTGCTAAAATAAAGATTTCAGGGAAAATGCGGGATGTGTGGCAGCAAGATGCAATATATTCCATTGACCATGCCATACTAGCAGATAAGTTCATGTCCGTAGCAAACTGTTCGCAGGCCGCCACCAACTGGCTACTTTCTTTCTTATCCTACAGATCCAGCAGGGTTTGTGGCAACAATGCCAAAGCACCAGCAATCCAGACACTATTCGGAGTGCCACATGGCGCCGGTTTGTCGCCGTGCATCTATAACATCTTCATGTCTCTCTTTTTTGCCCATCTTGCCCAGGAGGGCATTCTCTTTTCCAACTATGCCGATGACACTCAATGCGTCATCCCTCTTACAGGCCAACCTGAGGAGGATGAAAAAGAACTTAATCGCATCTCTGCCATGATAGAACAATGGATGATGCTGAATAATCTTGCTCTTAATCGTAGCAAGACGGAACTCATGGTCGTGGGATCTGAAGCATTGTGGCCAAACTAGACCCAGCTTATAAACACTTCCAGCTGGGAAACAGACTAATCCCTACTCTTCCTAAGGTTAAAATCCTGGGTGTGGTTTTGGATCAATCACTCATTATGAAATCTTATGTGGCCAGTACTGTATCTTCTGCCACCTATTATATTAAACTACTGTCCCACCTGCGACCTTTCATCTCACAATCCAACGCAGAGACCATCGCTAGAGCCATTATTGGCTCTAAATTGGATTACTGTTGTAACTTATTAGCAGGATCCAGTAAAAAAAACATAAATCGTCTTCAGGTGGTCCAAAACCGAGCAGTCAGAGTGGTATCGGGTCTTACACTCAGGGCACATGTGTCTGAGGCACGGAGAGCGCTACACTGGCTGCCTGTAGACTCAAGAATCTCTTTTAGACTCATGGTCCTCACATTCAATTTCCTTAAAGGCAAGATGCCCGCCTATCTTCAAAGGTATATTGGAATAAAATCATTGATTAGAAATCTTCGGTCTAACAACCAGAACTTGCTCCACCAGCCCAAAGTTAAAAGTAAAAAAGCACAATGTGGTGCCTTTGCCTTTGCAGCACCAGCGCTCTGGAACACTTTGCCAGACCAACTGAGAAACTCAGCAGCTCTGGGCTCCTATAAGAAGGGACTTAAAACTTTCCTCTTCAAATAGTCGCACTCAGTCTGAGGTTTCTTTCCTTAGATTTCCCGGCCGACTCTCTCATTCTTTTTTGTGTCTTGTCTGCGCCCTCACACCTATGGGTCTATGGTTGCGCTCTACAAATGTAATAAAGTAAAGTAAAGTAAAGTAAATTCAAATATATTTAATATGTTTTAAATGCAAAATACAGGCAGCAGTAGAAAAGGCTACTTTGTTTCCATGGGTCACATGTAAATTTAATTTAGGCCCGAGAGAGACCCTGCTGCTTGTTGTTGGGCATCTTTTCAAAGGCATGCTTGGCTCTTTATCTGTAAGGGAAATCTCACAGCCGGTGTATAAATATGTACGACAGGGTCAGATCAACAGAGACCCAGCCCTGGATGGGGGAAAACACTATGAGATAAATAGTTTTGAGATCAAAATTGTTATCAACTTCAGATAACAGGACACAGTGCCAGATTTCAGCATAGCTTTATGGAATCCAGGGAAGAGGTGAACTGTCTGCCGCATGATAAGGGTCTCCTCAGCCCACCAACTTTCAAACAACAAAGAGGCTAATGGATTTTAACCTGGCCTTAAATTAAAAAAAACATTCAGTCCCAGAGGCTCAGGTCACAAGCTTGAGCATGCCAAGAAATGAATCTGGCCTGAAGAGAGAAAAGGTAAGAATTGCACACATGTGAAGCTGACCCAATAGTTTAAGCGGTCTATTATAACTAGTGGTTTTCTCGGCAACAATAAGTCAGAATGCATCCATTCATAGGACATTTGAAAGCTAGTAACAAGCTGGTTATTCTGATATAAATTTGACCTACATGAATTATTTGGAAATCATGTTATCACATGAATTCTGTTTCTGTCTGCCCAGAAAAGGTCTAGAATTTAAGAATTGGTGAGCTGATGGGTTATAGAATTAGGTATCAGGAGATTAAATTGCATGTTCATAACTGTCATACTTTTTGTATAAAAATTGCCAGCGACCGTGAAACATGCTGCAAACACGGCTCTCATTTTATCAAATCCCCCTTGATTAGCTGAAGCAGAATATAAGTATGTCATGGCATTTATGAGTACATTAAAAAGGTTTGCCATGCAGGTACTTTTTGGTTGAGGTTGGGCATAAGAAGAAAAATGAATCTCAAAGGAGAGTTGCAATATTTCTGTTGTAGACTCCTGACTCCTGAACCAATCCTTAGAGAGAGGCTTCACTTGGGGGTTTAGAGAAATGTGAAGGTCAAATCCTTGTTGCGAGATCATCCATGGGAGGTGCTTAGAGAGTAAAAAGGGCTTGAACTATGCAAAAGGGAACAGCTTCCAAAAAATCACCAAAGGGGTTCTGCTGAAATTTCATTTAGGTGGAAATATTACTGGGGAGACTTCAACACAGAGGCTGTGAGACTTCCATGGAACCAAAGAGGGAGGATTGCTGTGGAATTCAATTGACTGAAGTGGTGGCTAGAATCCTGTTTTTCCTTAAGAGCAAATCCCTGCTCAGTTTGCATGGGTGCAGAGCCCAGAGATTTCCAAAAGTAAGTAGATTGTCCAATAAAATATCAGAGTGGGAATCTATTTAATTAACCCATTCCTGTTCAGAGTGGGTTCTATTCCATTAGTGGGTCGGGGGGGGGGGCGAAATTGTGTAGACACTAATCCTATTTGACTGTATATTAATTTAATTAACTCCCAAATAGATTGATGCAGGGGGGCGCTTGGAAGAATTCAAAACATTCACCCTCTCTTCTAGCAGGAAGATACAAGATAGTCATTTAATTTAATTGGGGTGCCCTGATTTTCCTGTTCACCCCTAACTTCTCTATGGAAAAGGGGGATCCTTTCCGAAAATGAAAATTCCCAACAGAACCCCTTACCAAAACTTGTTGTTAAACAAATAATATACTTGCCACCAAAATGAAATTGGTACTTGTGACCATCCCCAAAGCTTGCCTTTCATCCCAAAAGATACTTGTCCTAAAAACCTGCTTTTAATAAAAGGTATCCATATATTAAAATAAAATGTCCAACTGTCACCACTGTTTCTGAAATGCATTTAACCAAGGGGTGCCCTTGGCCCCGCAAACAGAAATTAACAACTGCCCAACTTCCCCAACACAGGCCCTTAAGTGAAGGGGAGTCTGAAAAACCAAAATTCATAATCATCCCCATTTTAATGTCCAAACTTCCCAACACAGGCCTTTAAGTGAGGGCGTTCTGCAAAACAAAATTCCTTAGCTGTCCCCATTCCCTAGACCTAGCCTTTGAACAGCAGGGTGCTGCATGTCATTGATGCTTCTGTTTTTGGGGACGGGGAGAAGTGCTTTACTAAAGTGAGAGCTCATGTATCCAACACTGAGCTATGATGTATGTCTTGTTTTAAATAAACCCTGTGCCTATTCCTAAACTACATTTTGGAGACATTTGTGCCTTGTGCATTTTTACAAATCTTTGATTCAACTGCTAGCATTCTGAGTGTGCAGGGAACTCCACATATCAAGCATTGGGGGTGAACAAGTTTTCATAAAACAAACATTGTGCCTATGCTTGACACTAAAGAAACTCCCAGACAGAAACGTGAAGATTATGTTCTAGTATTGTACTGTATTATTATTATTGAAATTCAATTTACAGTAGGCTTCTCGGGAAAAGAGTTTTGACCAGTTTATGTAGCCTGTGTTCCATGTGTGTAAGACAAAAGCAAATGCAGAAACAGTGTGTTTAAAAGTACAACCTACAGAAAAGTGTGTTTTGTAATTGAAATTGTGTTTTCTGCCACAAAGAAGGTGACATGTACGATTAAACAAAATTTATATAAATTGAGCTCATAATTTAAATAAATATATACCCCGGCCTGGTTCCTGTCTCACTCTGGGCACAGGAGGCGGGGGGCAATGGGGGTTTATGTGGATGTATATGAGTCTTCAATAAGGCCAGCTCTAAAAAAAACTTTAGCCTGTGTTGTAGGGCTTCTTGACTGGGACCGAACAGAACTCCCCAGGTTAACAGTGGTCTCAATATAAAGCTACACTACACAGGCCAAACACCAGGTCTTCATACACATAAAGCAGGTACAGGCAGAACATCAGTGCTTCGTCCACTTAAAATATACATAGGCCAAACATCAGTCCTTCGTCCACATAAAGCACACATAGGCAAATCATCAGTCCTTCGTCCACATAAAGCACACATGGGCAAATCATCAGTCCTTCGTCCACATAAAGCACACATAGGCAAATCATCAGTCCTTCGTCCACATAAAGCACACATAGGCAAAGCATCAGTCCTTCGTCCACATAAAGCACACATGGGCAAATCATCAGTCCTTCGTCCACATAAAGCACACATGGGCAAATCATCAGTCCTTCGTCCACATAAAGCACACATAGGCAAATCATCAGTCCTTCGTCCACATAAAGCACACATAGGCAAAGCATCAGTCCTTCGTCCACATAAAGCACACATAGGCAAATCATCAGTCCTTCGTCCACATAAAGCACACATAGGCAAATCATCAGTCCTTCGTCCACATAAAGCACACATAGGCAAATCATCAGTCCTTCGTCCACATAAAGCACACATAGGCAAATCATCAGTCCTTCGTCCACATAAAGCACACATAGGCAAATCATCAGTCCTTCGTCCACATAAAGCACACATAGGCAAATCATCAGTCCTTCGTCCACATAAAGCACACATAGGCAAATCATCAGTCCTTCGTCCACATAAAGCATGCACAGACAAAACATCAGTGGTTTGTCCACTTACAATAAATATGCAGACGAAAAGCATCAGTCCTTCGTCCACATAAAGCAAGCATAGGCAAATCATCGGCCCTTAACCAACATAATGTACTCTTGACAAACTGATTCATGGTTGATGAGATCTAGTAGATGAGTACTTTCCTTACCCCGGCATCAAATTCAACAAAGCAGCAATTTTACACTTGCAATTATCCCTGGAAATTAAGCAATTCAAGACCAATTAATGAGAAATTCGAAAATCATGATTTGCTTGGGCATCATATACTACTAGTATAACAACTGTATAGCCTGCATTCCCATTTGCAAAATGATCATGGTCTCGGCTACTGGACGCTGCTAAGCTTCAAGTCAACAGATGTGCTCATGATCACCACTTTGTCTCGGATTAATATCTAGGCGGACGCACCAGGGATGTCATTTAACCAAAATGCCAGAGGTAGTGGAAGTGACATCACACAAACCTTGACCTCTGATGTCATTTGACCCCACCCCAAAGTGACATCACGGGAAGCGATGGCAAACAACCTTTCACCCCTCGACAAAACAGGAAGTGGCATCAAGTAACATTGTTCATGAGTACACTACGAATAAATATGGTTACGATATCACTGTAAAGTGATATACATTTCATACAAGAATGGATCACCGTGTGTATCGTTAATATCAGGGCGTATAGGCCTGAATTACCAAAACACTGTGAATGCAAGTGGACGTCCAAGGCCAAACGATAATGATGTGTTATTATATAGCACTGACGCATAAGCTCTCCATATAAAACAAATGTATATAAAATATCACCCACCCTGTGTTGGTACTCATTTATCAACCTTAGCAGGATGAAAGGCTGAATTGACCTTGCTGGGAGTCGAACCTGCAACCTGCAGATCACACACACATTGCAGCAGCCAGCACTCAACCCACGGAGCTATCTTACCGGCTATAGCTATTAGAAAACCAGCCACTCCAGAAACAAAGAGCTACATGCTGCTGGCCACAACCCATGAGCAAGGGAGACCACAGGGGTAGCAAGGGAGACCACAGGGGTAACAGTTGCGATCCCTGCCGACCCCTAAATGGCGTCGCTGGGACGCACTATTTTTTCCCATCCTACCTTTGTTAGCTTGCTTTCCAGTGCAAAGGAGCAAAGGAGCCTCTTTCTAACCGAGGTCATTTCTTTTCCTTTTACAAGGCAGTTCTTGGCTACCCTCTGTGAGCAAACATGCCACTCAACATTTCTGCTTTTTTGCAAACATCGTTTCTTTCTCAACAGTTTCCGCAGTCAAGTGAAGCAATGGCTGAAGGGCAGAGTATTCCGCCGAGATCCGGGATGACGGGTTCATTGATTGGGAACGTTCTGATACTGACGGAACGCCGCTGAGGCCTCAGAAAGCTCTGTGTCAATTTGCCCTAAGCGTGTGTCGGCCAGCACACACAGCTAGGCATGAACGGGGTCGGGATATGTGCAGCCCCAGGCGGCATGTCAGGTCGCCTGCCCCCCTCGCCTTCATGCGGATTCCATCATGGGGGAGGGGGAGGCTTCAACACTCGGGGCCTGTTTCTCATGTACTGTTTATTCTTGCGTACGCAGTGGAATAGTAAAGAGTAACAGTGCAACTTATGTTCTGAACACATTAACATACACGCAGGGTAAGTGGCAGATTTAAGAAAAAGGAACCCACGTTCAAGAATGACAAAAATGGCCCAGGTGGGTGGAGAGTGAGGAAGGGGCATTGGGTGTACAGAATTAAGGATGCGTCTGGTCCAATAATTGCAGATTTTAACACACATGTTACATTCATTTGATTTGTTAAGTTGTCTCTTTTAAATTCCGGTAAAAATTGAGTTTCTGAGAAGTGTGGGCCTTCTTGTGATGTGGGCGGGCTGGGGAGGGGGGTTAGATTTTACTGCTGGGGAGACCTGCTCTCTGACAGTAAATTGATTCTTGTGGATTTGACCCAAATAGCTGCCTGAAAGGGTGAAGCATAAAAACCACGCCTGCCTCTTTTACATTCCCAAAACCTCCCTCTTCCTCATGCCGCTATCCCATTAGTAATATGCTACATTAACCACACCGCACTCATCGTCTTCCTAGGACCCTGTTACTAATCTGTTACTTCCTCACATTACAGACTCAAACTCTCTCTTCTTTATTCCAATACTTCATCACTAATTCAGCTGCAATACATTTGTATATGTCCTAAAGCAAGTACTCTCACGTAACTAAAAACAACCTTTTCATGCTAACAAAGTAACCAATACCAAATACTACACTCCTTCATCATTAATTTCTTTTCAATTGTTCTGTACATTATAAGTGTGTGTGTGGGCCTCATTACGAGGTATGCCGGTAGCCATGCCGCTATTGGCGGCATGGCTGCCGGCAAAACCGCATCTGTGTCCGTGTCCTCGGAATGAGGATTTACCGGACCATTCCGAGTTCGGATGGTCCAGTAATTCCTCACTCGAGGACACGGACACGGTTCATCCTCATTCCCATTTCAGTCCCCATAGGGCTGAATGGGTATGGGAGAGGGAGTAAACAACGGGCCATTACGAGATGGCCCGTTGTTTGCTCCCTCTTCCCCTCGCGGGACCCGGTTTTCCCAGGCGTGCTTAACGTGTCCCGCGAGGGGACCTCGTAATGTGGCGGAACGGGTTGAACGGCGCCGCAGCCTTTTACGGCGCCTTTTAACCCGTTCCGCCAGGGTCGTAATGAGGCCCTGTGTGTGTGTGTGCGTGTGCAGACTGTAACACATGAGTGGGTTAAGAAACATAATCAGCCAATCAGAAACTATACCACACACACACACAGACCCTAGAAATTACATTACTGTAGAAGGAATATCGGCACAAACCGTTTTTTTGTTCTCGGAATCCAGACGAGAGACACAGTTATTTGCATATAGGGCATGATTCACGGACTTTTTTGCACGGTGAAAAGTCACTTTTCACTGCTGCAAAGTCACTTTGCAATTCCAGCACACACCCCCTGATTCATGGTACTGTGCAAAGTGTATTTTTGCAATGCAAATTCAGTGCAAAGTAAGGTTTGCAGTACAAAGTGGCTTTGCACTGACTTTGCGGTGCAAAAAATACACGTTGCACAGTTCCATGAATCAGAGTGTGTGTTGGCAGTGCAAAGTGACTTTGCAGCAGTGATATGTGAATTTGCACAGTGCAAACAATTCAATGAATCGAGCCCTTAAGGTCATTTGTAAAATGTCAATGCCCTTTAGCTGGCCCAGCCATTATTAACATAGCCATTCTTAAATGCTGTACATTTTTTCTTTTAAGTTGGTAATTACCAGAGAAAGATAACAGTTTTTCTTTTTACATTAGAACTATTTTTTAATGATAACATGTATTGTTTAATTTAAACACGTGATGTCACTTTTAATTGCTTCTGCTATTTTACTGTATAGACACTGAAATAATTATTTTGAACACGTTCTGATATTTATTTTGTAAACATGATTTTATATAATATAGCATTCATTGTTAAACATGGTACAATTTAGTTTATTAAATCTGACAAAAATAATGACTGGGTCTGTGTTTGCCTGGTTCAGAGGTAAGATAGCATTTCTAAATAAATGCATGCTTACATTTGCACAATACTCTAACACCAAACCTAACACCTAGGTCCACACACCCTCAACTCCCACCCTGCGTGAGACTGGGTGATTTGCTCCCCGCCGTTTCCTCCCTTGTATTTGTGCAGATCCCTTGGCGACAATGTGCCGCTCTCCCCTCCCCATTGTTAGCTCACCGCTCCCTTGTATCTCTGCTTCTCTCACAGTGTTCTCCCCCCTATGATTAGTATAGCATTCCGTTGCTTTCCAAAGCTAGGGTTGTGCTTAATAAATACAATAATAATAATAATAATAATAAGAATAAGAAT
Organism: Ambystoma mexicanum; assembly: GCF_040938575.1. Classification (NCBI taxonomy): domain Eukaryota; kingdom Metazoa; phylum Chordata; class Amphibia; order Caudata; family Ambystomatidae; genus Ambystoma; species Ambystoma mexicanum. Next base: position 1,184,476,868 of record NC_090933.1, on the reverse strand, counting down.
AATAATGATAATAATAATTACTTTTCCAGACTCGCCATATGCCAATCAGATGTAGGAGTGTGATATGGCACAATATTCATTAACTATTTGTATTTATATTTGTGATTATTGAAGCATATATAACACTTTCACCAAAGCGCTGAACACATTTGAAAATGGTACACTAGTCAGGAAAATATGGTAAATGGATTCCAAACAAGCAGTGGCAATGCCAATAGTTTGGGCTTTTAAACCAGTGCCGGCTACAAATTGATCATCGGTTTATTCTCCTGCTAGAAGTTACATGGGAGCTGCAATGCGGGCTGCCAAGTGATTTAAGTACTTGGACGGTGGTTCGGTGTACACAAGAGAACGATTGCAGATGTCAGGTGATGGGGGATAAGCTCCCGAGAGGTAAGGACTGACATCTGGTGGCACGGGCAGGAGTATAGACTCATTATAAGAATATGGATTTTGGGATGTTTCAACCCATGCATCCAAGCCCTACAACATCGCGGGCACCAGACATCATCCAAAAATGCACAGTAAAAATCTGAAAAATAGGCTGCCACCCACTTTTGCCTATATTAGTGAGCACAGGAGGTCACTGCCTAAAACCACCATTGGGTTACACACACAGTAGCCTGAAATCATTTGGGAATAGCAATACTGATTGCCAAAAGCATCCAAGAGCTGTTGGGAATTCATTTTCTTGATGTCAAAAATTGCTGAAATCATGGCTCAGAAAAACCACTAAAAAGGTCCCACCTTCTTGTTGGGGGGGTCAACATCATTCTCCCGCAAGAATCTACATGAATCTGAGGTCCACAGAAGTGTATCTATATTTGAACAAAGTATATTTTGAGGATTGCTCGCTGGTAAAACAGCTGTCAAAAATAGGTGCAGTATCGGTGCTTGCCACTGACCGGCGCTCGTGATCTAAATTACAACAGGAGACCTGTATTTCAGAAGCTAAACAGTAACCTGATGTAGCTAAGACTTCAAAGGCTGGCTGTCCACGGGAAGCCTTCACACCTAGTCTTCTCAGCAACAGACAGGAAATCACATGGTCCTGTTGATTAAGAGGGAGGAGATGTTCCCTGCAGCCTGGAGAAAGGAACAATAGACTCTTTCAATTGAATAGAATATGCTGATTTGGGTGTGCCTGAACAACACTGATCTGGGGGAAGGCAAGACATGTGATCTCTGAGTCAGAACCAAACTTCTGGGGGTGGAGACAAACGACTGTGGATTCAGAGAGCCCAGCAAATATATGTGTTATGAGAATAATGATAACTAATTATACCAAGCGGACAAAAATGTACAATTTGGATATTCTTAATATGAAAAATTCACTCACAGTTTGAGACGAAGTTGGACGCAGTGGGATGTTCTGAGGCCAAGCCCCGTAATTATTAATATTGTGGATGCAGTGTTTATGCTAGAAACCTAAGAACTTCCAGTAATATACTCAGAGAGGGTGTCTACCTCTGTGTAAGATTTGGTGCAGAACCAATCTTGCAAAACCCACCAAAATCGCAAATATGTTGTCATTTCTGAACCCAAGCTCTTAGAAAGAGCAGAGTTGAACGGAGACCTGTCTTAATTCATTTGTGATGTGTACATGTAATTTCAACAACTTGTGTATATGGGAAGCATGTTTGGTTATGAAAAATTGTTTTCTAAGTAAATGCAAGGGGGTGTGTTCTTTCCATCAGCCATAAAGATGATACCTGATGACTCACTCTGACTCACCACTCCGTTCTCCAGTCAGAGGACAGAAAATCCTCTAACCTATCAGGATCTTCAGAGGGTTGGGCATGGAAAGTCAGCATCCAGACCCCCTTTGAGAACAGATAAAAAGAACCACTGAGACCCAGATAGAAACACTCATTTTTCCACTAATAATCGGAAGGTTCCTCCAACAACGAGCCATTAGACCACCCTATTGGTTGGTATGTTGTTTGTAGCTGCCAGTTTTTCAGAGCCCTCTAAACGACAGGGGATCAATTCGGCGGTGATAGTGCGTGGTAGAAAACATTATGCCACTTTCAACTAACAAGTTCAACTTGAGCGGTCTTTAATGCTACGCTATTGTAATTATATTTGGTATAAAGTAATCTAAAGGGTTACTTACAGTACAATTGCAATTTCCATTGTCTACGAGTGGTGCAGTCCCAAAATACGACTCTGCGTGTGCCAACGATCTTTCGTATAGTGATATAATATATAAAAGTGGTTTTGTTTCAGAAATTTCATCTTTATCTTCTCTTACGTTTTAGCAACACTCCTTCAAGAGAAGTCTTTCATCACAATCTCTGTCTGTCAAGGTCAAAACACAATACAACCTTATAGTCCGCTTCGTGAGCCTCTCAGGGGCCCGAGAAAAAAATGGAAGCAGCTGACCTTCACTGTGAACAAGCATAAATTCTTACTTTGTAACATTCTGTGTAAAGCCATCTGTAGAAGTTGTGTAAGCAGCTGACCTTCACTGTGAACGAGCATAAATTCTTACTTTGCAACATTCTGTGTAAAGCCATCTGTAGAAGTTGGTTTTTGCACGCCATGTTTGTATATTGTTTGCGTGATATTAAAAAAACTTTGTTAAAGGGACGTTATGGTTAAGTTGCGCTATTAAAAACCTATGAAATTCAGTGAAAAAACTTTGTTAAAGGGACGTTATGGCTCAAAGTAAAACCGAAAAACTCCTGAAATTCGCCAGTTATGGTAACATAAGCAACCATAGCTCACGCCACCGTGCACTGCTAACACTAACACCCAGGACATCAAAGATGACATCACAAATGTCATTCATGACCTCAGTGATGACATCACATGGCTGGCTCTCCCTTTTTATCCTTTACTGACATATCGAAGCCACATAGTTTTCTTCAGTAACAGTCAGGAAGTAAAAATTGAAAAGGTACTATATTTGAAGACTTAGGGTCCTGTCACATCATATGAAACATGTACATAGCGGAAGAAACAGGCTCGAAAGAGAGCAATCCTTTCTGTGCATGAAGATAATCATTATGGTTATCAGCACTTTCTCATAGTTTTATTTTTATTACTCTACCTTCCCTCTATATGCTCATATTTGTATACATTATACTCTCTCTCCATAGAGTGAATGGGAACAAAATTTTGCTCGCACATACAGCCCAAACCACTGGACGGATTTCCACCAAATTTGGACCAGGAGCAGCGGCTTGGTCCCAAAAGCGTGCTTTTGCAAATTTGGTGAAAATCCATCCAGTAGTTTTTTTTAAAATGACCAAAAAGTAGGTAAAAAAAAAATTAGTGATATCTGTGTTCGGTTTGCGGATACACTTCCCTGTTCGCTCCGCGGAAAGTGTCCTGATTGGCCAATCGTCTTGCGTGATGTTCGCGGACATGCAAAGTGTTCGCTGATTGGACGGCGTGGAGTGTGAAGCGCGTCAGATTTTTCGGTAGCGCCCGCCATCTTAGATTCGCGGACGTCCCCGGACAGCGCGGTGAAACTTTGTTCAAAATGTGTATTTTGTAGAGTGTGTTGGTGTGTAGGAGTGTTTGGGGAGGGTGGGAGTGTATGAGATAGGATGAAAGTTGTGTTTTTTATGTGTTAGACGTTCTTTTTGTGTTCGATTTGTTTGCGGCCATCACAGGTGTTCTGAAATGTTCTAAATAAACTGACTAGGGGGTGTTCTAAGGAGTTAATATGTGTCTGTTTCGTTCACAAGCAAAGTGAAACTGTTCTAAGAACACTCGCGGTGTCCGGGGAGTGTTCGTAGGTGGTGTCCTGAGGACGCTGTCCGTATTGTTCTCTGTCAAGTTGAATGTGTTCTAAGAACACGCGCGGTGTCCTGAAATGTTCGCAAATAAACAAAATGGGGGTGTTCTGAAGACGTTTTTGAGAACACTCCCGGTGTCCTGAAATGTTTGTAGGGGTTGTTCTGAGGACGCTGTCCGTATTGTTCTCTGTCAAGTTGAATGTGTCCTAAGAACACTCGCGGTGTCCTGAAATGTTCGCAAATAAACAAAATTGGGGGTGTTCTGAAGATGCTTCTAAGAACACTCGCGGTGTCCGGGGAGTGTTCGTAGGGGGTGTCCTAAGGACGCTGTCCGTATTGTTCTCTCTCAAGTTGAATGTGTCCTAAGAACACTCGCGGTGTACTGAAATGTTCTCAAATAAACAAGATGGTGGTGTTCTGAAGACGCTTCTAAGAACACTTGCGGTGTCCGGGGAGTGTTTGTAAGGGGTGTCCTGAGGACGCTGTCCGTATTGTTCTTTGTCAAGTTGAATGTGTCCTAAGAACACTCGCGGTGTCCTGAAATGTTAGCAAATAAACAAGATGGTGGTGTTCTGAAGACGCTTCTAAGAACACTCCCGGTGTCCGGGGAGTGTTCGTAGGGGGTGTCCTGAGGACGCTGTCCGTATTGTTCTTTGTCAAGTTGAATGTGTCCTAAGAACACTTGCGGTGTCCTGAAATGTTCGCAAATAAACAAGATGGTGGTGTTCTGAAGACGCTTCTAAGCACACTCCCGGTGTCCTGGAATGTTCGTAGGGGGTGTCCTTAGGACGCTGTCCGTATTGTTCGTTGTTAAGTTGAAATGGGTTGTAAGAACTATCGCGTTGTTCTGAAATGTTCGTAGGGGGTGTCCTGAAAACGGTGTCCGTATTGTTCGCTGGCAAGTTCAAAGTGTTCTAAGAACACTCACATTGTTCACGGACATTAAAAGTTTCCCATAGATCATAGTTGAAATGTTTGACTCTATGGATGTGATATGCTGCGGTGGTTGTTGCCAGGGCATAGAGTCTTGGGTGCATGGCCATTTGGCCATGCACCCAAGATTGTATGCCCTGGCAACAACCACCGCAGCATATCACATTGATATTTGCTTATAACTTTGGGTGAAAAACAAATGTATAAGGAACAAAGGTATTAGATACTGTGGATGTGATATGCTGCTATGGTTGTCCTTATTATTTTATACTTACTGTTTGGTCTAGTAATGGGAGTCCATGTTTTTCTTCTTCATTTCTGTGATAAAAGAAAATAGCATGTTAGTATTAGTATTTTTTAATGACTTATTACATTGTATAAGCAATATACTTTTATTTTTTTCGACCCTCATATTTAGTAGAGTACAAATCAGAGTACTGTGCAATTTGCTCAGTTTCTGTATTTGTTGCTAAAATCATTGGGTCTGTGGGAGAAAAGAGAAAAAAAAATCCATGTTGGATTAAAAAAAAACCCTTTTTCTGTTATGCTACAGTTTATTTGTTTGTTTGTTTTCCGTGTTCACTTGTTGTTTCTGGCTAATGCTTTATACTTTGCTTTGTTGTATTTTTTTTGGAACAGTAACAGATTCTTCATTTGTTTTGATATTATAAAATTTTGGAGCAGTTAGATACCAATTGGCATATTCTAACTGTCTATTTTTTTAATATATTTTAGTGGTTTTGATTTACCTATTTGGATATTGTTAAATTTTGGGACAGTTAGATACCAATTGGTGTATTCTAACTGTGTATTTTTTGGCCTAATTTAGTGGTATTCATTTATCTGATTAGTTGTTGTAGAATCTTTGAGCTGTTAGATAGCTTTTGGAGTATTCTAACAGTTTATATTATTTTAACACAAATTTATAATTTTGGGACAGTTAGATACCAATTGGCGTATTCTAACTGTGTATTTTTTGGTCTAATTTAGTGCTATTCATTTATCTGATTAGTTGTTGTAGAATCTTTGAGCAGTTAGATAGCTTTTGGAGTATTCTAACAATTTATATTTTTGTAACACAAATTTACTTAAAGGTTTAAATACCGTTTATTTATCAAATTTTGGTTTTAAGAACATCAAATAAGCGTTTGTAAGATTTTCTGGTAATCTCTGCTTTAGAGTAATGGTACTATCGTTACATTCAAACCATCCACATTTCTTTTTTATATATGCAGTGTAGTGCCCTGAATTGGTTGTGGCTCCTGCGTGGTAGATTATACCTATTGTTGTGAAGGTTTTCTTACCAAGTGATATTTGACCATGTGTGAATCCAGTCAGCTTGCAGTTGTTTTTGGTACCATCTGCATTGTAACGTAGAAGTATTAGTATTACGTATTTACTATGTGTTTGTATTACTAACGTGGAGCGATTATCTGAATTGCAGGTAGAGCATAATCTACCATGGTTTGCATTTTGTACAAGTTGCTGAAATGTAATGGATTCACAATTTGGTATTGATATATATATGAAGCGTTCATTGGGGATTTCTTCTTGTGTCACATTGTTGCAGAGAGTGCATGTATGTTTCCACATGTATGAAATCTGAAAGATTTAATTTATAGGTATGTTTTTGTTTTCCAGTACTTGTGGTAAGTACATTAGAAATTCTTGTGGATCTTCCTGTGAGTTTATAGTGAATTTCACCATTCCAGCACAGTAGTCCAATTGTCGTCTTATTCCAAAAACACTATATGTGTTGTCAGGATTGTTTGCAGCATTTCTGTGAAGTACTAACATTTGCAAACACAATGGGTCTGTACTGTGTGAGTAAATGTTGTCAACAATTGGTGGTAATTGAAATAGAATATTCATTGCTCCATTTGCATAGCAACTTACACCAACTATATTTGAGAATTTAAATGGTCCAGGTAGTTCTGTATCTAACTGCTTTTTTTGGAGTTTGTCTTCCTTCTTTAAAGAAGTACCTGGTTTACTTTCACTAATTGATTCTTTTTTGTTTGTGGTACTTGATGAAGTATTAGTTTCTTTTACTCTCTTTGGAGGATTTGCAGTGACGTCCTGTTGCATTTCTGTTTGATTTAGTTTTCTTTTACAACGTTTTAGTTTTTGTGGAACAGAATATGTGTTTAGATGGGGAGTGTATAGTGAGCGAAGTCTATTATATTCTAAAATGCAAGGAATATCAGCGTTTACTTTACTTGCATCAAAGCTGATTAGAAATAGACCGTCAAGTGTACGTAAGCGTGATAGTGCTACGTAGCTCATGCCTTCTTTAAAGACTGTGTTACCAATATCTATCATTGCTTTGTCTAGGGTAAGACCTTGTGATTTATGAATCGTGACTGCGTATGCAAGAGTTAGAGAAAATTGTTCTCTGCGTACATACATATCTTTGAAGAGAAGGAATCTAGCTGTCGAGCATCCTATCCGTTTTACTTCTGAAAGTTTGTCAAAGAGTATATTGACAAACTGAATTTTGTTGTCACGTGGGTATGTTTGAAAGCCAACAACTGTACCCAGTGCTCCATTAACTAGTCCTTGGTCCACGTCAAGGTTACGTTTAAGCATTACTCTGCAATTTAAGGATAATTTTAACATCTCTTCTAAGCCTGCTGTGTTTGAGATTGATTTTTCTAAATTATTTAGTTTTGTTGTGGCTTGGTCACACATGGGTAGTGTCATACCATGTACATCTAGTTTGTCTGTGGCGCTAATTTCCATTATTGGTTGCATTTCTTTACTTAGCATGATTTCATTGAATTTGAAACAGCTTGCAAGAGTTGGCATTAAGGCCATACAATTGACATTTTTGTGGGCTAATTGTTCCATAACATCTGTAGCACATGCATTATCACCATAAAGTGCATTAATGTGCCGGGTTTTCAATGTTGCTTCTGCTTCTTTAGAAAGTATACCAACTCTCAAACTTTTTAAAATGGTGGCATAAGTTAGATCTGCAGATGGCGCATGTTTTCTGTTAATTCTCTGTATTGGAAATGTTGCCAAAGGTTGACATTTCCAATGCTGCCAACAGTTTTACGGCAGAGCTTGTGCCCTAATGTTTTAAAAATAGGTTCACCTTTTACTGGTGTTAATTGAAGCAGATCTCCAAAAACAATAATGTGTTTTCCTGGTTTCCTGCAAAGAGCTCTTCATAGTCTGTTTTGAGTACTTCTTGTAATCTGAGGTGAATCAAAGCTAACATCAGGTTGGAGACCATGCTCACTTCATCTATTAGTAGCATTTTCATTTGTTTCAATACTCTGCGTAATTCCATTGCAGCTTCTGCAGAAAGTTTGTAATAGTCTAATTTGTTCTGGTGTTCTACTGGTAATAGTAGTAATCAGTGTAATGTAACACCACCTATGTTGTAGGCAGCTAAACCTGTGGGGGCAGTGACAACAGCTGACAGTTTGTTGTTTGTCAATGGTTGAAGGAACTTACTAATGATGTTGATTAGGAATGTTTTGCCAGAACCAGCTTCACCACTGACATACAGTAGTATAGGTTTATAATTATGGCAGGAACATTCTTTATTTTCATGTTTTACACCATGTGCAATTTGTTTTGTTACTTCTTGAAAAATGCTACTTTGCTCATTGTTTAGTTTTGATTGTAGTATAGTTAAGTCTTCCTTATCCTCATACTGACACATGGTGTTTTCTACTTCTATCATAGCTAATTCTGCCTCATTTGTTATTAGTGGTTCTCCCAGTGGTTCTTGGCTTCCTGTTACAGAAGGTTGACTACTGTCAGGAGTTTCCTTATCTAGTTGGGCTTGGAGTTCTTCTTCATGTTGCTGTTCATTGTGCAACATTGTTTTGTACTGTGTAAAGTTTACATCAGTTATAGTGCTTTCATTTGCTTTGAAAGCATGCTCATATGAGTCATAGTTATCTAGTAATTGTTCTTCTTTTCTCCATGGTTTGAAGAGTTGTAGCAGGGACATGTAATATACTTCTTTATGTTGAGGAGTCTTCAATGACAATTTGATATGATTAATTAAATTTGGTTTAGTGAGTTTAACTAAGCTGCCTTCACAGTCTGTCACTCTATATTTAACTTTTTTTTCATCGGGCTTCATATTATTTTTGTATGTGTAGTTTTGGGCTATTTGGTATAGACACATGTTTTCCAAAGTATTACTTCTGTTTGGGTAGTATGAGTCCAATAAATTGTTTTTTAAAATGTCTTGGCTGTTGGGATCATGTTTGGCTATTGTTTCTATATCTTCATATGATTTTAGAACTCTTTTTCTAGATTTAGCTGGACCAAGACTTAGCCATACTATATTTTCAGATTTACCATACAATGAAGTACCAGTTAAACGATCAGCTGCTTCATAAGATCCACATTCTCTATGGGTGAGCATTTTTATGCCCAAGCTGTATAATTTCTGAGATACTGTTTTATCTGATGACAGGTCATTCCAGAGCTCTTTGAGCTCTGTCTTTTCTGCTTTAGTTAAGTATGCTGTGACGTATCGTGCAACTGCAGTAGAATTGTCTGCAATGTACTGCACATCTATGTTTGCATTCCATAAGTGGGCAATGATTGCATTATAATCATTGATATATTTTTCTTCTTCTTTTCTTTTTATGTAAAATGTATTTTTAGGTGACTTTCCTTTAACAGTATGTCTAACTGAAGACATGAGGTTGTTTACTTGACCTGTATTTGTAACTGGTCTAGGGAAACCAAATCGGCATTTGGTGTAGTATTTGCCTTTGTTTTTGTATTTGCGACGACAATATTTTCAACATTTGTGTCTTTGAAATTGTAAAATTTGTGCACGAAGATCACTATTTGTGGCTTGTGATGGAATTTCACAAGTGACATATTTTTCAATAAACTGTAAAACAGTGGCATCACTGTCTTGACCAAATTTAGGAGCATCTTTAATCCATAAAAGCATGTGGATATGTGGTGCTCCTCTAAATTGGTATTCTTTTCTCCAAAAGAAGTGTTGCACTTCTCCAAGGGGAGGAACAGTTTTATTACAAATAAAATGTAGAATAGCAATGAAGCGATGGTGAAAATATCTTGAAACATTAACAGGATCCAAAGAACAAAGTTCTCCAGGTGTTAGAATATCTATGTTTGTTTTGTTTTTATTTGATATGCGTAGGAAATCATGTAAATCTTCCCATGCATATTCTGCACAACTTAATGTAACAAACCAAGTGGGTGGGCCAAGGTTTCTGATCATACAACGTACATCTCCATGACATTGAAACCAGTACTCTTTAGTACCACGCATATTTGCTAATAGATTTGTAATATTTGATTGTTAAACCTCATCTTTTTGTTGCACTTTCTCTAATAATTGTGTAGCTGTCATATTTTGAAAGTGTGATCCTGATTTTAATATGTGTGCAACTCCGTAACATAAAGTTGCTAGTTCACTTTCAAAGAGTAGGTGGAATATGTATTCCACATTTTGTCTAAATCTGGGATCTTCAGAATACATCGGTAATGAGCGGTATTCTGAAGCTGATATTTGAATAGGTCTATCATCATACCTTCCTCCTTTGCCAGTAGGAAAGAGTAAAGGAAAAGCACATGCTTCTATACTTTTTTCCCATATACTGATTGGCGATCCTTTTGTTTGACGCATTTGGTAAGTTTCTAGTACATCTTGTACGGTGTCATTACAGTGCAAAGGATGAATTGTATAATGGTCTAAAGTATTTGATATTGTAGCAGGATCTAGTAGCTCAAATTGACCAGCTTCTTGTGTTTCTTGATTTATTTCCGTTGTATCTTTCAAGTTTTCTTCAATATTAATTTCTTTGTAATATTCATTATTCTCTTTAAGATATTGTAAGGCTTGTCTAACTTTATATAAATCTACCAGCTGTTGCCATATTTGTTTGTCTTTTGTAGGTACTCCATTTACTAATATAATTAAAGATTGCTGCATTGGACGTTGCACTCCTAGAGTATGCACATTTTCTTTTAGATTTAATGGTAAATAAACTACTTTTCCACAAATGCCTTTTACCAATTCAGAGGGAGGTAATGTTGCTGTTTTTGGTTGAAGGCGTATTATTGCTTGAAATGGGTGTACTGTTTGAATTATGATGCTCTCATATAAATTAAGTTGTTGTAGAGGTTTTGGTACTGGGTATAATTCCAAATTATTTGTGATAGAACGTGAAGGAGTTTGGTTGTTGTCAAGTTTTGTAGTGCAATAACTGCAAAGTATTAAGGGCTCAGTTATTTCATATTTGTTTTCTGCTAGAAGGTAGAGAGCTAATTCAAACCATTTAGAATCTTCATTGTCTTCTATTTTGTATGATAGGTCCACAGTTTTTGTGTTACTTTTATAAAAAATTCTACGGCAACATACACATACATGGTTTGGTACTTCAGCTGATGTACTTTTAAATTTTAGTATTTCTTTTTTGTATGTGTTTAGCAAAAGGTTGCCATGTGTAGAAATGTTGCTTAATTGGTTTAAAGCTATTTCATTCTGTAAATGGCTTTCACTTCCAAAATATTTTTTCTGGATATAGTGAATTTCTTCAAGTAGGTCTTTTGCTGTACCATGTAGAAGGATGTTATTTAACTTTGTTAGTGCTAAAGCAGGACTTTTAGCATAGTACAGTTTATAGACTAGATTTCTTATAGTTGAATGATGTGTTGATATCCTCTTGATATCATGGAAAGTGGTTTTACAAGTAGGTCCTGTAATGCAGGCCAATGAATGTCCTTGTAGTCCTGTGTACTTGCGCACTGGACAGGTATCTATATTTTGCAGTAATTTAATTTTGATTTTGTCTTTGCTTTTTACATATTTATTGAGGAATTGGTGTAAAGATTTGAAACATTGTTTGGGAATGTTACACATTGACGTGCATGGCCATTTGTACACTAGACGTTCTGATTCAGTTGAATGGAGGGGTAATTCTAAGTTTCAGGGCATATTTTTGTAAGGAGTACCTCTTGTTCCATTATGGTATTATTCACTTTTTCATAACCTCGACCACTGCTATTGTATTCGTTTGCTTTTGTTTGTACACTTCTTCATTAAAATATGGTTCTGTGCTCGTAGTGTGATTCCATTCACCTCCGCAGATACTTAAGAAGTTCTTTCTGTTGACATTTCGCTTATTGAGAAGTCTTTTTTGTAATTTAGTTATTAGTTTTGTTAGTGGTTTCATTTTGTTTAACAGTAAAATAAATACATTTCTTTTGAGAAGAATTGCACTGTCCATCAATGCTTCTAAGATTAATTTCCTACGATAGGTTTTAAGCTTTGAACCTGATTTCTCTCCTGTTTTTATAAGATTTTGAAGGACTTTGTGACGGTATATTTTGGCTAAAAAAAATTTCTTGGTATGCTTACTTTACACTACATTAAAATTTGAAGAAGTAGTTTTATCTGTACTGATAGCTGATTTTCTGTTAATTGTTTTTTGGTTTGTTTTACATTTTGATAGAGGAAGCAAAGTTGTTGTACTTGAAACTTCTTGTGTTTCACTAAATGATTATATTAGCTGTTTTGTTTCAACTTTTTTTTACAAATTCTGCTAGAGATGGATGCTTATGTTGGACACCTTTATTTTCATTTGCTCTAATTTTGCGTTGCTTTCTACGGAGTTGTCTTTTGGTAGGCATTCTTTAGGCTCTGTTGAAAAAAATAAAGAAGATATGGGTTGGGGTGTTCTGGAATGTATGTGTGCTGTGTGCATGAGTGTTTGAGTAAGATGATAAAGATGTATGTAATGGTGTGTGATTGTGCATTGGGAACTAAAACTAGTAGGGATAGGTATTCTTGAATTTATGTGTCACTAAACTGGGGTTCAGATGACAAAAAGTAAGCTAGTGGTGTGGAAAAGTACAAATAGTAAATCTAATGTATACAATGAAAACAGTTGTTTGTTCTATAATGAAAATTGTAGTGGTTCAGTTGGCTAATTTGTGTGTCCAAAAATAGAAATTTGTGGGCCATTCTGGTTGTAAATCGCTGTTTACGACATGGACATTTTTGGACAAAATGGTACAAAATCTCTATTTTAAGAAACCAAAATAGCTGGTATTAATGTTATAGTATATTTGATTAATAATACAAATATTATGGTGATATTTTACTTACTTTTTTTTTTAAAATTAACAGGTAACTTCTTAGTTTTTCTTTATTCTTCGAATTCGGCTGCTTCTTTTCAGGAAACTGGTCTTCACTGCAACTGTAAAAGCTTCAAATTAGTAACTTTGTTTGTATATAGCACTGTTTTTAATTTAGATATTGATTTTTTTAATTGAAATCCTCAGTGCCTTCTGTAAAACCATTAAAATAATTTATTTACATAAGATTCATTGCATCAGTTCAGTACATATGATATGTTCTTAATGAACAAATTGTATTGAATGACTAACTGTAGCAAAAATAAAATATCTTTAATATGACTTGTGAAATTTATAATATATTAGTGAATACCACTATTTCTGTAAGTAAACTGTTCTAAGTAATAGCGCCTCAATGTCATGTCTAATTTAAAGTAATTAAGTAAATAAATAAATAAAAACAAAAAATATGAAATTGTATAAGTATTTTTATAAAGGTTTAAACATAGATTTTGTTTGCATGCAATTTTGTTTGAATATATGTAGTCTATATATTTCATTTAAAAAATGTTAGTTTAACATGATTTGAGTGTGTGTGTATAAAGAAAGTAAAAAGTATAAAGGTGTATAAGTGATAGTTGATTTTAGGAAATTGAAAAAAGTACAGTAAATTCATTTTACAGATTTTACAAGGTAAAAGTCTATTTGAAAATGTGTTCATCTACCATAGCTCTCAACTCACACGCTTTTGGCGGGTGTCACACGCCTTGTAAAGGGCAGACTCATCCGCCAAGCCTCCTGCACGCCCATTCATTGCAATGGGTGTCTCACCCGCCAAAAACAAAATCGGGTGATTTCACCCGCGTGTAAAACAAAAATGGTTGAGAGCTATGTCATCTACTATACAGAAAATATGCATACCTGAAGTTTGTGTTCATGCATATGGATATGCATGGAGCTGCAAGTAGAAATCTTGAAGACTTGTACAGTATTTGTGGTAGATGCTGCTTGCCAATGATATGACACTAGTACTCAGAGAGATTCAGAGTACATTTGCAGTGCTGATCTATGATGATGCAGTTAGATATAGAGGTCTTGAATGTGACTGGTGCATGGTCATGTGATTTTTGAGGTACATCCAATGAGGGAATGGCAGAGAGAGTGTAGTGGAAATGGTAGAAGGGCTGTTCATGTTACGATATGTCCGCGGACATGGCGGTAGTTCCCGGACATCAGGAGTTACATCCGGGGATTTTTGGGTTCAGAAGTCATGCAAATGAGAATAAGCACTGAAAGGGATTGGTCAGGAAAGTTTGGTGGGTGTGTTGTGCCAGGAGAGATTTTCTGAGATACTCTTTTTGCTGAGAGAACAAAAGATAGCTATGGCTGTGTGTTTCAGAAAACAGATTGTTTGGATTTTAGGAGATTTGTGGATACATTGGTTGAAGGTGCATGCAGAAAGCTGTGGAGTAGCTGTAGATCTTGGATTCCCACATGTGGAACTACACTGGCATGGAGTACGTGGAATGAAGTGGTTGGACTTGCTACCTCTCTGTGCTACTTTGGAGACAGAGCAACATCCAGACATAATTGTAATTCATTGTGGAGGGAACAGTTTAGGGCATGTGACTGGAATTGTTCTGCAATTTGCTATGAAAGAAGGACTGAGGAAGGTTATGGACATGTTTCCTAATTCTCAAGTGATATTTTCACGGATTGCGCAGAGACAAATGTGGCTTCGTTCTTCTTCATTTGGTCCACAAATGGAAAAAGCAAGGCGCAATGTTAATAAGGCTGTTTGTGGCTTTCAAAGAGCTTTTGGCATGTCTTCTTTTCACAATGAAAATATTATGTTTTGTAGTACATACATTTTTCGCAGAGATGGAGTCCATCTTACTTATGCTGGCAATCGGATTTTTCTGAGAAATGTACAAAATGCATTGCGACCTTTTTTGGAATTACAACAACGATTTTGAAGTAGATGTTAAGCATTTACAATTTTTGACATACAAACACCACCCAAAGGCTCTTTTCAGAGCCACCACTTCTTTCCAGAGAAAATTACAATGTTTGTGATGGATTAGTAACCCAATTTTTTTAATGTTCGCGAACTGTCCGCGGACTTCTAAAAAATACAAAGAGCCCTGCTTCATTTATTTTCGCTTCTATTTTTTAACTGGGAAAGGCGGCTCTGAAAAGAGCCTTATTTTTTTGTTGATTTTTGTAATTTTGTATTTTTTTTGTTTTTTCTGACACGACACACTAGGAGAGGAGGGTAAAGGAGGGTAAAGGGGGGGACACCAACCACAGGGATAAGAAAGGGCAAGCTGAGAGAGGAAGATGTAGTGTGGGTTTCATTTGGGTAGTGAGCAGGTCTTCTCGTGCTCTGAGACGATAGTCTCAAAAGCACTCCGAAGTCGCTCCCCCCTGCAGAGTACTGTGTCACAGTACATACATACAACTGTGACCCTCGAAAGGTAAGGGTCATCAGCATTCTGTATGGCCTGTGAGGCAGCTTGAGAAAGACGCTGTCCCACAGAGGTGGTCCTTGTGGTGACAGGATCAGAAACAGAGGATGAAGTAGAGGAAATCAACCTGCTACGTTCTTCGCAAGGTACAACCCTGCGAATAGCCCCAGAGTGAAATGACCTCAGGTGTCGCTTCATAGTAATGGTCCCAAAGCTGTAGTTACCGTGCTTCCCGCGACTGAGTATCATTTTGTACTCATTGCAGGTAACATGGTTCGCACGAGCCTTAGGACCATTCCCATGAATGGTAAATAACGCCACACCCAAGATTCACGCCTAGTGCGGGTAGTAGGGATTTCCTCTACCTCATTCTCATCATCCTCTTCTTCCTCCTCCGCATCCTCACTCCTGTTCCACTCTTCAGGCCCTTGGGGAGGTGGTGGTGGTGGAGGGGGTGGTGGTGGTGCTGAAGCAGGTGCAGCACCAAGTGGCAGTTCAGCAGCCAAGGATGCCATGTCGATGATGGTGTAGTCTGCAGGTGGCAGCAAAAATCACTGTCTTCTGAAGAATAGCCAGAAACACAATGGGAATAAGCTCTTGGCCGTGGTCTTTTATAGGGGTGCTTGTGCACGGTCCGCGGACATGCGCACTGTGTGCGGACAGATCGGACACAAAAAAAGGATCGGAAAGTTTCAAAAGGTATATAGAAACTCAAGATTGCTATGTGGGACTTGTGGCATGGTGAGATTTTATTGAAAAATATTATGGATTAACTGAAAATGTACTTTTAAATTGTTCGGGGACACGAACAGTGTCCACATTTCAGGACACACGATGAGCGTGGGCGCGGTCATATGATCTGTTTGCGAACTAGTCTGCGAAGGAAGCGCCTGTCCGCAGGACACCAAGTGCACGGAGATTGGTTAGCGCATGCGCATTGATGTCCTATGGACACTGTTTGGGTTCTGAAGTAATTAAAAGTGCGTCACACGTGAAACGAACATTTCAGGACACCGCGTGTGTTCTTAGAACAGTTTAAACTTGGTAGCAAACAGTAAGGATAGATATAGTGTTCTTCAGGACACGTGTAATTTAGTTTATGTACGAACATTTCAGGACATCAATTGTGTTCTTAGAACACTTTCAATTGGGTAGCGAACACTACGAACAGTTGTACTGTTGTTCAGGACACATCATTTTCGTTTATTTACGAACATTTCAGGACACCAATTGTGTTCTTAGGACAGTTTTAAGTTGATAGTGAACATTACGGACAGATATAGTGTTCTTTAGAACACTTTAATTTTTGTTTCTTTACGAACATTTCAGGACACTACGAGTGTTCTTAGAACATTTTGAACTTGCATGAGAACATTACGGACAGATGTAGTGTCCTCAGGACAGTTACATTTTCGTTTCTTTACGAACATTTCCGAACAACCGCGGTGTCCGTGGACACCTAAATTGGTTTTATTACAAGGAACTGAAAGTAATTACAACACAATATAAGAAAAGTAACTTTATTTCATATATATATACAATTATGACTGGGAAGGTGGGGCAGAAACGGAAACAAAAACAGGAGAATTAGGGATTTCTAGATAACTGGGATCAGGTGAAGAAGGGAAGGAAATCTCATCGAAACGCTTTGGTCCATAGACAGGGTTTGGGGTTAACTGCGTGGGATAGGGTGAGGGGGGACAAGTGCAAGTTGGACAATGGTGTGCTGTTGGGGGTTTCACATAATTTTCCACAAAGTTTTTCAAATCCATAAAATTTTGCATAAGGTCGTTCATTTTTTGATGAATCTGCTTTAGAGTGATATCCTCTGATTGTTGTTGTGAGATGCTTGGAATTTTTGTATGGTCTGTAATAAAAAAAAATGTATATGTTAAATGTATACAAAATAATATTTATTAATTGGTTTATATAGTAAAGTGTGTAGCATTAGGTGGACTATTTTCTAACATTTCCTCTCGTGGGAAATGCTCCTCTAGCCAGTCGAGAGTACTACACATTTCTGTGAGAAAACAAAAAAGTAATATGTTTTTTTTTTCTAATATAGAAAGTTTATAAATATATGAGTAAAAAGAAGTGCACTTACTGTGTCTGGTGAGATATGTAATCAGTAGTGTATACGTCTGGTCTTGCTGTTGGTTGTGGAGCGTCTGTGAGGTAATTATGGTGGAAGCCACTTTATCTTCTTTTGGTATATTCCATTTTAAAACATATTGTATTTACATGAATGGTTAGTGTGTTACATATATGGGTAACATTTTTTAAGATTTACTAAATATACTTTGTATGTGTGCTGCTTTGTGAATTTGTTAAATGTTCCTATGTTATGATATAACTATTACACATACCTCCCCAGAGTTTTTAGGTGGTGGTACTGTTCTCCGAACATGACCGCGAACATTAAATAAGTTCGCGGACATCAAGTTCATAAGAAAAGATCTAGTCAGTTCCATATGACATGTATATAAAGTCAAAGTCATTAATGTTAAGTTGTGCTACTAAAAAACTATGAAATTCAGTGAAAAAACTTTGTTAAAGGGACGTTATGATTAAGTTGCGCTACTAAAAACCTATGAAATTCAGTGAAAAAAACTTTGTTAAAGGGACATTATGGTTAAGTTGCACTACTAAAAACCTATGAAATTCAGTGAAAAAACTTTGTTAAAGGGACGTTATGGTTCCAAGTAAAACCGAAAAACCCTTGAAATTCGGCAGTTATGGTAAGCTAAGCAACCATAACTTGCGCCGCCACCGTGCACTGCTAAGACTAACACCCAGGACATCAAAGAAGACATCACAAATGTCATTGATGACATCACTGATGACATCACATGTGTATGTACTTCTCATGAAATATGTGTAGAAGGGATTCTTATTATGTCGTGAAAAAAGTGTCAAGAATATCATAGGTTTTTAGTAGCGCAACTTAACCATAACGTCCCTTTAACAAAGTTCTTTTCACTGAATATATATATATATATATATATATATATATATATATATATATATATATATATATATATATATATATATATATATATATATATATATATATATAAATATTGTTTAATTTTTCCAATAAACCTTTAATTTGCAAAACAAACCTACTTCTTGGCTCAGTGATGTCAGGGGGATTGAAAGAGAGGGGCGTTATATAAGGGTTCATCATCCAGATTTAAGAACTTGACATCAAAATATATAATTAAGGGCTTCCATTGGGCATCCCAGACTAGGCATTGACTTAGTTGGATTGATGGATTGAAGTCACTTACCAAGTGGGGGCTCGTAACAGGACGTCTGGATTAGGCTACCGCTTGTGCAGCTTAATACAGTGTGCTAACTGATGGGATACATAAATCCTGTGGGGCTAGTACGCTGTGTGACGCTGTGAAAGCACCCCTCAAAAAGGAACACTCTAAGGAAATGGTCTGTTTTGCAAAATAAAATACAAACTTCTGTACGTCAGGAAGGAAATCAATTTCCAGAATGACGACATTGGTAGATATCAAAATAGCCAGAGAACACTTCTTACATAAGCTATTTGTGAGAGGCGAATGGACCGAACAGGATCAGAAGGTGTGGGTGCAGGCAATCACACAACAGGTCACTGCAACTGAGTTAGATATCTGGAGAGATCAGTGCCCCTTACACGTGGCCCTGAGTGAACTATACATGGCCCCTAAAGCTAAGGATGAGCACAATGAGATTGTCAGGATAGCGGCATATTTATATTTATATATTGGAGCCATACAGGACAAATCTGCTGAAGGCCAAGATCTGGCAAGTAGGCAACTGAAGGCATTAGAGAAGGCCCAATCTGATCTGGACTCTTCTGAGCAAAGGCTGCACAGGAGTCAGGAGTCAGAAAATGATAGTTGGCAGTATGTCATTAAAATCAAAGAGGACATGGGCATCCTGCAACAGGAAAGGGCAAACCAGGATACCAGAATTCTGGCCTTGCAGAAGGAGTAACAAGAAGGTTTGGACTCCCTACTGCAGAGCCAGAAAAAGCTGGAGCAACAACAAGACTTCAACAGGGCATGCACAGAGCAGGTAGCCACCCTGCAAAGCCACCTAGATAGAGTGAAGGCAGAGAGCAACAAATTGATTTTGAAAGACCTGGATACCCAGGCAGAGTTTGATGAGGAGCGTCAGAGAGCTGGTGCCTCTCAAAGGTAGACGGACGACCTGGCGGGACAGATGCAGGCTCTTACTCAGGAAAGGGATACCTTAGGCCAGGAAGTCTACCACTTAATAAAGAAAATGGAAAAAAATAACCTGGCCCTCCAGGGACTGGGTGACCTCCAAAAAGAGCATCAGAACTTGTTAGAGCACACCAGAAGGGTGGAAGATGCTCTCGTAAGAAAGGAGCAGGCCAGTAGGGACGGTACCCAGGAGGTAATCCTCCTGCAGGAAAGACTCGCCCAGTACTCCAGGACAAACCAGGAAGCACAGAGAGAGAATGAAGCTCTCTGTCAGCACAATGATAGGCTCCAGCATCAGGTAGCCATGCAGGAGAGACTGATAGAGTCTAGTAAGGCCTTGATTGAGGAGCTGAAAGCACAGGCTCTGGCAGGGCAACAGGGAGCAGGGGCTGATAGAGATGAGGTTCGCTGGGAATGGGAAACACCTGAGCATAACCTCAGGAGCCCTAGTACCAGAGGCGTCCATCTCTCCCAGTCCCTGGACTCTGCCACCCCCATGTCCCCTGTCGCACATGAGCCCAGGGCCACGGGGATGGCAGATTACTATCCAGTCAGAGTATGGGGCTCACAGGCCAGTACCTCCCAGGAATGGATGGGCGGGCATCCGGGTATGGGCACCCAAGTACAGTGCAATTTAATGGGGAGCCCCTCTAAGGGCATTCTGAAAACCTCCACCCAGTTAGGTCAAATCCGGGCAGCAAGGAAGAATCTGAAGACTCCTCTGCGCGTCGCAGGACACAAGAGACTAGGTCCCCACATTCTGCCGGCCA
The DNA here is from genome assembly GCF_040938575.1 of Ambystoma mexicanum. Lineage (NCBI taxonomy): Eukaryota > Metazoa > Chordata > Amphibia > Caudata > Ambystomatidae > Ambystoma > Ambystoma mexicanum. Next base: position 1,184,456,634 of record NC_090933.1, on the reverse strand, counting down.
TTCCCAGGCTTGCAGAATACAGGTAACCTGGAGGATTAGACAGGCACCTCTGGGAGCAGCGCTTCTGAGTCAGAGGATGAATGGACCAGGGTTACCCGAACCAAGAAGGCCAATAAGGCAAAAAGGGCCTTGCTTAAGGACCCCTTAAAACAGATCAAAGCAATAAGGAGTGTCATCACTCCTTATCATAAGAACTCCACGTATTCTGTTTGGGAACACTTGGAACTCTTTGAGCAAATGATGGAGACTTTCCATTTGAAAGACAGCAGTAGCTGCATTCAGACTACCAAAAGGGTGCGCACTGACAGCAAAGAATTTGTTAACACTTTTTTCCATGCCTTACCCAAATACATCATGACCCCGCTAGTGAGAGATTTTCATGAGAAAAGGTCACTAGACTGGGTCATTGACAGGCCACCCGAATCTATGAGGTGCAGAAGCCCATAGAAAATAAAAGTAATGCTCAGAAAAACCACAAACCGACCCACACCCCTGCTGCTGCTAAGGTGGCAGATGTAAAGGTTGCCCCCATTTAGGATTCGGAGATGGGAGGGCCTAAAAACTTGCCTGCACAGAATAATTCCAAGCCCAGAAGTCCCTCGGGCCAGTCACAGACAGGAAATCAAGGAGGTAGTCCCACAAATGTGGTCCCTCACTCCTCTGACTATGTAAGTCCCCGCTACAAGGGAAACTGACCCATCCCAGGGTTATGTGTGGACTCCTCCAGCCCAAGGGGGGGATCCGGCCAAGCACCTAACCCATGGAACTTCCCTCCTAACTTCCCACAGGAGGGCATAAATTCACCAAATCCTGGGCAGAACTTTTTCCCAAGTTATCCACCCAATATCATCAAATCCTTCTTTCCCCACTTCCCTTGGCCCAGACCACCTAATCCGGGAGAGGGGAGGCCAAGGGTGGAGGGGTACCCAAATCTTCCCAACCCGGGGTACTACCAGAGAAGGGATAGCTACCCTTCCCGGGATCAGCCCAGCCCAGGGGAGAAAACAGAACCCTGTATCAGCCTGAGCGGATTTCACAGTTAGAGCGCCAGGTCCAAAATATGGCACAGGAGCTGGGTCACATGCTAAGGGCTCAGCAGAACGCTCAGATGGGCATGCCAGCGCAGAATGCACCAAACTCTGGGCCTGGTGCTCCAGAACAATGACGGGGCAGCACCCCGATAAACCACCGGCTCCCAGGGAGGAGGCACAAGGGGAAGGGGGGTGTAAAGCCTTCGAGGAAGCTTCCTTCCCCTCTTGTAAACAGCCCCTGAAACCCAGAAACCGGAAACAAAATCTCCTACCCCTGAAGTTCTGCCACCCAAGGAGCAGAGAGGAGGTAGGAAAGACAAATGACCCAAACAGACCCACTTTGAGGAGGAGGTACAGATTTACCAATTTGAGGGAGAGGGATCCTCAGAGGATCCTGGGAAAAGGATCTTCTCCTTCAGAGATGGGGGAACTCCTCCCAAGGAAAAATGGGTCCCAAGGGATTCACATCCAGACTGGGTAGTTGTGGGGACTGAGCTAGCGCCGCCCATCATCTCATCACAGAACCAACAGCATCAACATCCCCTGGTTCAAACCCATTCTGGTGACTGCCTCCAAAAAGGGGGGGCGGCACAGAACCCTCTGATTCCCAAGACTCTCCACAGAATTCTGCCCAAATCTCTTCTCTTTGCATATCCAAAACCAGAAAATTGGCCCACCAGTTGTCCAAAAATGTGCATTATCTGTGCCCCTTTGAGGAGAAGGAGGGAAGATACTATGCCCCGGTACAATGTTGGCATTGGTGGACACGGGATCCTAAGCTACCCTTCTGTCCAAAAAGGTCTTTGATGAACTACATGCAGGGAGGGGGGAGAATTAACAAATTCCTCTCCCCTCCCTTTCTGGACAACTTAAGAACTTTGACGGGAAGGAAATTCCCGTCGAGGGGACTGCAGATCTGGACATCAAAATTGGCCGACACAAGGTGAAACACCCGGTCATAGTAGTGACTCCAGAGGGCACCCCTTGTTTACTAGGGAATGACCTCCTGAGAAGGTTGTCACCCCAAATAGTAAACAAGGTCCTCTGGACCCAGACTAGCCGACCAATAAAATTAAAACAGAGTGTCAACCATGTTAGTTTAAATGGCACATGCCACATGGTTGAACAAAAATCTGACCAAGTAGAATTTCACTTCCAGAACAACCAAATTCCAGACGTGACAGTAATAGCAGTAGGACAACAGACTGGTAATGGGGGGTCCTCTCTATTTCTGAAAATCAACCTTCCTTCCAGTTTAAGGTGGTATTCCAAACTGGAAGGAAACACTCTGAAATTCTTTACCAATCCACAATCAGACAGTCCCACTCCAATAGTCCAGAAAGAGGTGAAATCAGCTCAGAGCCTGGCTGATATTCAACAAATTGGAGAGCATTTGTTCATCTCTGTTCAGTTAAATGATGAGGAGGACTCTGTTCACGTCCGAGTGTGTGTGAACAACGGTAAGAGCTTCATCAGCGAAGCCATATACCGACAACTCCCAAAAGATCCAGCCATTCCCACATTCAAACTGATAGACAAATGGGAAATGGATCTGGAAACACCCAATTCCAAACATCTCCTGCCAAGCAGGTGTATGCATAATTGTTGGGTCGTGCGAGACGTCACTGCCGCCTTTTACTTAGGCAGTGACATTCTCAATCGCTTTGCCATTAGTTTGGACCTAATAAACTTCAAAGCTTGGTCCTGATTAGCAGATAATCCCATGGGCTTTGATGATCCAGAGAAAGCATTTAGGTCAGCTCAATTGCTACCTTATGTAGTTGAAATTCAGATTAAAGAGGAAGTCACCATCCCAGAAAGGACCCGACAATTCTTCCTGGGAGTGAAAGTTAAAAGAGGACAAAAATTGAAAAACCCTGATGCTTATATTCACCTAAATGCTTCTCTCCAACAGCAAGTGTTAGGGGTAAACCCAACACCATTAGGCAATATAGAACATGACACCATTCCAATAGAGGTGGATAACAGCAACTTAAAGAGTATTACTCTAGCCGCAGGCACCATTATTGGAATGGCGATTGATGACTGACATTTTTCCATTTCCCTACGGACTGTTTTGACAGTGACAGTGATGACGATACAACACCAGACAGGATCTTTACCCGGCATGGGGGAACTTCCTGGTGTACACTTCCTGCCCTTATGGTAAGGAAGATATGACTTGTGACTTCAGAGGGGATGAGATGATTTTCCAGGTCCATGAGGGCTGCCTTTCCCACCTGAAGCCACCAGTCCAAATCAGCATTCTGACCAGGGACTTCTCCACCCAGCTGGAGGAGGCTGCTGATATAGCGAAACCAGAAGTCTTACCAGGCTTCAGGCAGATGGTCGAAGAGAGAGTCAACCTAGCTGATGCCTGTGTGACTCTGGAGCAGAAGCAAAAGTTGAAACAAGTTTTCTTGGATTTTCTAGATCTCTTTGCGGTGGACTCATATGACTGTGGTCACACCGACATCCACACAACAACAATTCCCATGGACCCTGGCATGACTCCAGTGTTTGTGAAGCAATATCACTTACCTCTCGCATCCATGGAGTCCCTTACTGATATAATTAAGAACCTTGAGTCCCGGGGGATAATCCGTCCAGTACACAGCACCTTCAATAATCCGGTGCTGGGAATGTTGAAGCCAAACTGCCAGTGGAGACTCTGCGCCGACCTTAGGGAGCTCAACAAACGGGTCCATACTTCCCGATGGCCTCTTCCCTACATTGACCAAGGGCTTGCCCAGATCCAGGGGTCACAGGTATTCACTGAAATAGACCTGACCAATGGATACTGGACTGTGCCTGTCAGTAGGGAGGACCAAAACAAACTGTCTTTTACCTTTGGGGGTGAGAGGTCACATAGTTCCAACATTATAGCAACTATAACAGTCACTTCTTACTGCATTATTCTTCACAAAATGTATTTAATGACATCTTTATAATGTTGGTAGGGATAGAGCACCCGGAGATGTTTAGAATAAACAATACATATAGCTATGATCCAGTAAGACAGGCTGGATCTCAGTGCAATAACAACAACAGATAACTGCTACTATTGGTTGATCATTTCAATGTGCAGTCACAAGAATAAACATAAACCCACATCAATGGACATATATACAAAAAGCACATTAACAATGCTTCAAATGTGCACTGTTCAAATGGTGATCTCGTCGACACAGAGGTGTTTCGGCCTCGAGGAGCTGTATAGTGCAGCTTTAAGGGCAGGCCTTCATCAGGACGTGTGATGGAATGGATGGTCCCGGGGTCTCTATCCATGAACAACAAATGGGAAGGGGTAAGTGGAACAATGACCTCAAGTAAAATGATAATTCACAAAGCTCCCATAGAATGCTTCATTAAAAACAGGAGACTCCCAGGTAGAGGAGCCCAGGTCTTACCAAAAACTTATCCAGTGTAAGGGTAAGTAAGATAATCCATCATGGGTATAGATATCTTTGGGGCATTCAATGCGTCGTTGAGGGAACAAATGTTTACCTGTAACAACATATAAAGATCTGTAAGAGTTCTATACAGATCATGGTGTCATATATGAGTGAGAGAAAATTGGGTAAAATCTTACCTCAAATGGTAAGATGTATCTTCTTGGTTCAAAATGGTGGAGACACCCAGTGTAAATCGTGGTTCCTATCCCAGATTGTCCAAACGTGACAGTATCTGTGTACGAAAAACACGCATGAGTTAAGGGAATTTATCTGCGAGCAAAATATAGGTCTGCAGATATAGTGAGGGCAAAGTACTGTATTGGGCCCTGTTACGTGGCATAGAATCAGAGCACATTTTCGCAGAAATGATGTCATGGAATGGGCAGAGTTTATGTGGAGCCGCCCAATGTTGTCAAGTATGGCTTGCAATCTGTAATCAATCTAGACATGTAAATCACTTATGCCTCACATTTCAGAACAAACAATAATAAATACAGATAAAGATATTTCCACGTTGGTTCAAGTGCGAAATGGGTACCATACAGTGCAACTTGTAACAACCAAATATGTGTATTGAAAATGACGTATGGATGAAAGGTTGTTATTCCCCAGTGACCCAGCCTCAAATAATGTACTCGTGGTACCAGAAATTGTAAGATCTGTTGAGGTCATCATAGAGGTTAGGCCGTTCATTTAAATTCACTGGCTGTAGAAGTGTTTCCATTCAACAGATATATTTAAACCTGTTTTAACAGTGTCTAGTGTATGGACTAACTGTTGCTCGAGTCTCGTCAGAGCTTTATCCCTGTCCCCTCCTCTTTTCTGCGGAGTGAGTTGCTGTATGATAGTCCAGGAAATGTCATCATTTGTGTGTCCTAGTCGACTGAAGTGGTCAACCAAGGGTTTGTCCAGTACCTTGTTTTTGATACAGGATCTGTGTTCTGAAATCTGCTGTTTCACTGGTCTAGTGGTTTTCCCTATATAGAGTAGGTGGCACGGGCATTGTATTCCATAGATCACAAACCTGCTGTTGCAGTTGGTGTGGGTCTGTAGAATTTAATGGTATTCCTTGTAGTCAAAAGTTTTTGTCAGGCTGGTAAAGTGACACGCCACACAAGTACCACATCGATAGTGTCCCACCACACTCGGGAGGTCCCACAATGTGTTTGGTGTCTTCTTTATATCTGCAGACCTATATTTTGCAGAAGAGAGCCCAATTCTTTTATTTTTTTGCTTCTCTTTTCTCTTTATATTTCAGAAAAAGGATATGTCTTCTTTCGTGCTGGTCAGCTTTCCTCGGCAGGAAACCACCTCGTGATGCGTTAAGGTACGTAATATTTCTGTTTTTTTAATGTCTTTTGTACTTTCTTTCTTTTTACACATTACTTTAAGGCACTCTCGGATTGTGTTTGGTTTTCTCAGTCTTTTATCTCTACTCCGGCTTATATCTTCTATTTGGACTTCTTAATATATGAATTTCTTCTCCTCTCCCTCTGTTGCCCAAAGTCTCTTTAACTCTATGTTGTGGAACACTTCTGTCTATGCCTCATTATGTCTGTTTGTTTGTTTACAGTTCCATCTCCTGCTCTATATAATTTGTTTCAGAGCAATGTTCTTTGGTGCTCAACTTCAATCTGGCATGTGCAATAATGGTCTACTCAGGCAGTTTCTCCTCTTCAGGTATCAGAATCACCTTTCTCTTTTCACTCCGGAGACCAGGTGCAATGGCGTCAGCTTAGATCAAACAGGTGGCGACAGCGATCGCCTTTCATTAACTTTCTTCTCCGGTAGCGTAACGGCGCCTCCCCTTGATACGAACATGCAACGACAACGATCGCCTTTTCTCAACTTTTCCCCTCAGACAACGCAACGGCGTTGTCTTAATATGAACGTGCGGCGACAACGATCGCCGTTCCTTAACCTCCTCTTCAGCTAGCGCAACAGCGCCTACCTCAAACACTTCCACTCCTTACAACGCGACGGCCTTGTTTTCATCACCGAACAAACAGCATCATCACTTATCTGCTTCAGTAGAAGCCTCGGCTCGTAGCACAACTGCACTGCTACTATTTAATGTTCAAGTAGCGATTACGATCGCTTTCCGCTCCATTCAGCAACCTGGTTCGTTTTCAAACCGCCCATTCATTCAGCGGTCTAAACGTGCGCAGCAAACATTACTTAATGTAAGGTTAATCTTCTTGGCCTAACCTCACGACTTGTCACTCACTGTTCTGGAAGAGTGCCCACGATCGCCTCATTATTTCTTTCGGCTCTCTTCCTCAATAATCAGTGCCCCATCGACCGGAGCCTTTCAATATCCAAACTCTCCTCAATACGCCCAGCTGTGACCGTTGGGCTCGATCTCCTCCTCCTCACCACCCGTTTCCTAGGGAACGAAGACACAGGGTTAGAGGAAAGTTCCTACATGCTTTACTTCCTGCTTCAGTATCTCCGTGTCAGTAAGGCTTTATGATTCCCTTTTACAAATAAAAGAAAAGCAGACTCCATAATAAGACTGGCACATTGTCACACCATGACAGATTATCTTACTTACCCTTACACTGGATACGTTTTTGGTAAGATCTAGGCTCCTCTACCAGGGAGTCTCCTGTTTTTAATGAAGCATCGTATGGGAGCTTTGTGAATTATAATTTTACTTAAGGTCATTGTTCCACTTACCCCTTGCCATTTGTTGTTCATAGATAGAGACCCCGGGACCATCCATTCCATCACACGTCCTGATGAAGGCCTGCCCATAAAGCTGCACTATACAGCTCCTCGAGGCCGAAACACCTCTGTGTCGATGATATCACCATTTGAACAGTGCACATTTAAAGCATTGTTAATGTGCTTTTTGTATATATGTCCACTGATGTGGGTTTATGTTTATTCTTGTGACTGCACAATTGAAATGATCAACCAAGTAGCAGTTATCTGTTGTTGCTATTGCATTTTGATCCAGCCTGTCTTACTGGATCATATGTATTGTTTTTTCTAAACATCTCTGGGTGCTCTATCCCCACCAACATTATCCAGATGTCATTAAATACATTTTGTGAAGAATAATGCAGTAAGAAGTGACTGTTATATTTGCTATAATGTTGGAACTATGTGACGTACCCACCTGGGTTTTTCAGGGCTCTGCCAGGTGCCCTAATCTTCAATCTAGTATAGCACAGCCCACGGCTGTAGGGCTTTCTAGTACACAGTATAGACTACAAAAGGAACCAATATCCTCGAATCAACAAACAATGGATAAAGTCAATGTTGTTTCATACACCGACGAATATTTCCAAAAACTACTGGGTATTTCGACAGCCCTCGGACCACAGGAAGGCGTCCTAGCCCAAGGATCTAATAAAGATGAATATGACTGCATCAATCAATGCAAAAAGAAACTAATACGAACAGAGATGCATGGGACTTTCATGCTTGAGTACCTGAGAGCGGGAATTATTCCAGACGGATTACAGGTCAAAAATATACCACGAGTATTAATTGACAATCTAATGTTCAAGAAGAACTTTAGTGGCGTTGGGAATAAATGCAGCTGGGACTGGATTATTTTAATCATAGATACCGCCCAAGAAGAATGCATGAAATAAGGAGAGGAGCTACTTGAATTAGAGAAAAAATTCACAGAAAACGCAACCATTCAAGACGCCAAACAGAAACTAGAAAAATTAGAAGAAGTCGCAAAATTTAAACAGATCACCATCGACAGAAAAATTCTGAAGTTCAGAAAAGATCTAAGTAGCTACGTAGAGGAAAAGACCTACCCCTACTTACGAGAAACATATTACACTGATCTACAACAGCAGCAACAAAACAACTTCTAGAGGCGTAACAAAGTGGTAAATTTCTCCGGCAGCTCAGCCTTGTCCAACAGCAGTGACCCCGGTCTCTCCGGAGGAAACACGTCGGGCCCACCATCACAACATCCCCCTACTTTTTTTCCCCGGGGGGGACAACGAGGGTGCCCCAAGAGACGGCCTCAACAACAAGGACAATACATGAGGACTCAACAGTGGTACTCGAACCAAGCATGAGACAACAGATTCCCATTTTTAACCTATCATCCAGAATACTGACTCCGTCAGAAGAAACCCCTTTGGGAAAGGTTTGGCTTTCGTACCCTCAGTTCGAGCAAATCCTTTCCATGCCGAAATTGAGATGAAGAGATTCTTCCGGAACATCAGACTTAAGTACTTTTTTGAAGTATACCTACCAGATCATCAAGACTCCACATCAGAGAGCAATGAAGCACCCGAGAATATTACTGGCTTCAAGCCCAAATCAGTTTTTATGCCACCACCACATACTATACTGGTCGAGTTTGAAACTTTTGAGAATTTGGCTACTAAAAGTTTAAAGGAAGGTTTGATACAAAGAAATTACTATCAGGACAATCTCACCCGAGATGAAAGAAAATCCCTAGCAGACCTGAACCAAGATCCCTGCATTACATTCAAACCGGCTGATAAGGGAGGCGGGATTGTCATCATGGAGACAGCTGACTACAACAAAGAATGCTTGCGCCTCCTGGCTGACGACATCTCATAAGATCCTGGCGAATGATCCCACTACCAGACTCCAGGAAGAGATTACCAACTTAACCAAACATGCTGAACAAGAAGGGTGGATTTGCAAGGGAGAACGTCAATTTCTAAACAAAACACATCCAAGACTCCCTGCATTTTATATTTTACCCAAGATTCACAAGAACCCAAGACAACCACCAGGAAGACCTATAGTTTCTGCATCTGACTCCTTACTACAACCTTTATCCTTGTACAGCGATTTTTTTCTGAAACCGTTTGTGAGTAAGATGCCCTCTTACATTAAAGACTCCACCAATGTCATATTAATGCTACAAGACCTGGAATTACCACAACATTGCATTTTTGCCACAATGGACGTTGAAGCCCTATACACTTCGATACCTCAAAGAGAAGGCCTAGAAGCTCTCCAAATTTGTCTTAGCAAAAGGGTTGATGTGACCACAACACCAACAGATTTCATCCTATAATGCGTCAGACTTGCCATGTCGGAGAATTTCTTTCTTTTCAAAGATCTACTATGCCAACAAATCAAAGGTGTCAGCATGAGGGCGACCTTTGCCCCTGACGTGGCTAATTTGTATATGGCTCAGTATGAAACAGACCACATACACAATGATCACAACCCTTTCAAATCTCAAATACTCCTATGGCGACAGTATATTGACGATGTCCTACTTATATGGACCGGTACAGAATCTGATTTGGGCCTTTTCCATCAATGGCTGAATCAATTCAATGATCACATACGATTTACCATAGATTGGAGTTACCAGGCTGTGGATTTCCTCGATCTGCACATCTATAGATCAGGCAACAACCTCCAAACCGAACTTTACAGGAAGCCAACCGACTGCAACAGTTTACTGCATTTCTCAAGTTATCACCCTCAGGATCTTAGATATAATCTTCCATATGGCCAGTTTCTGAGAATCAGACGGAACTGTTCAAATAAAGAGAAATACGAGCAACATGCCAACGACCTACAACATCGACTGAAAGAGAGGGGATACCCCAAAAAAGCGATTAGACAGGCAACAAAAAGAGCATCAAACACCGACAGAACCATATGCCTGACACCGAAGGAGAAAACCGAAATGAACAGATTGGTTTGTGTCACTACATATAGTCCTCTAAGTATCCTTACCAAACAAACTATCAACAAACATTGGCACTTGATAAAAAATAAGGGTACCCTGGAGAGAAAGCCAATCTTTGCATTTAAAAAGAACAAGAATCTAAGGGATACTTTAGTTCACACTTACGTAGAAGAAAAGAAGACACCAAACACATTGTGGGACCTCCCGAGTGTGGTGGGACACTATTGTTGTGGTACTTGTGTGGCGTGTCCCATCACCAGCCCGACAAAAACTTTTGATTACAAGGAATACCATCAAATTCTACAGACCCACACCAACTGCAACAGCAGGTTTGTGATCTATGGAATACAATGCCCGTGCCACCTACTCTATATAGGGAAAACCACTAGACCAGTGAAACAGCGGATTTCAGAACACAAATCCTGTATCAAAAACAAGGTACTGGACAAACCCTTGGTTGACCACTTCAGTCGACTAGGACACACAAATGATGCCATTTCCTGGACTATCATACAGCAACTCACTCCGCAGAAAAGAGGAGGGGACAGGGATAAAGCTCTGACGAGACTCGAGCAACAGTTAGTCCATAAACTAGACACTGTTAAAACAGGTTTAAATATATCTGTAGAATGGAAACACTTCTACACCCAGTGAATTTAAATGAACGGCCTAACCTCTATGATGACCTCAACAGATCTTACAATTTCTGGTACCACGAGTACATTATTTGAGGCTGGGTCACTGGGGAATAACAACCTTTCATCCATACGTCTTCATTTTCCATACACATATTTGGTTGTTACAAGTTGCACTGTATGGTACCCATTTCGCACATGAATCAACGTGGACATATCTTTATCTGTATTTATTATTGTTTGTTCTGAAATGTGAGGCATAAGTGATTTAAATGTCTAGATTGATTACAGATTGCAAGCCAACTTGACAACATTGGGCGGCTCCACATAAACTCCGCCCATTACATGACATCACTTCTGCGAGAATCTAGGCGTTTGCTCGCTGTTCCGTTTACCATGCAGCTTACATGCAATTAGCTTGCACTACGCTTGCCTTACTTCACACAGTATTTTCGCTCCATTAGAGCCATCCAGTGAGTCCGCCCCCTCGAGCCCCTGTGACTGTGTACGATTGGCTACTGGACGGACGATGCCTTACTACGGGAGCGCCACTTCCTAACCAATCAACACGACTGACAGGTTTGATTACCCGGGGTCGTCATGGCTACAGTTTCACTTTCAAGGCGTTCGTGTCCAGAGACGTTCGCGTCCAGAGACGGTGCGCCTCCTCGCCTAGCCCAGACGAACACATTAAGGTACAAATGCAAGCTAAATCCTATATGCTCTGATTCTAGGCCATGTAACAGGGCCCAATACAGTACTTTGCCCTCACTTTATCTGCAGACCTATATTTTGCTCGCAGATAAGTTCCCTTAACTCATGCATGTTTTTCGCACACAGATTAAACAGATACTGTCACGTTTGGACAATCTGGGATAGGAACCACGATTTACAGTGGGTGTCTCCACCATTTTGAACCAAGAAGACACATCTTACCATTTGAGGTAAGATTTTACCCAATTTTCTCTCACTCATATATGACACCACGATCTGTATAGAAATCTTACAGATCTTTATATGTCGTTACAGGTAAACATTTGTTCCCTCAACGACGCATTGAATGCCCCAAACATATCTATACCCATGATGGATTATCTTACTTACCCTTACACTGGATATGTTTTTGGTAAGATCTAGGCTATTCTACCAGGGAGTCTACTGTTTTTAATGAAGCATCCTATGGGAGCTTTGTGAGTTATCATTTTACTTGAGGTCATTGTTCCACTTACCCCTTCCCATGTGTTGTTCATAGATAGAGACTCCGGGACAATCCATTCCATCACACGTCCTGATGAAGGCCTGCACATAAAGCTGCACTATACAGGTCCTCGAAGCCGAAACACCTCTGTGTCGACGATATCACCATTTGAACAGTGCACATTTGAAGCATTGTTAATGTGCTTTTTGTATATATGTCCATTGATGTGGGTTTATGTTTATTCTTGTGACTGTACAATTGAAATGATCAACCAATAGTAGCAGTTATCTGTTGGTTTTATTGCATTGAGATCCAGCCTGTCTTACAGGATCATACCTATATGTATTGTTTTTTCTAAACATCTCCGGGTGCTCTATCCCCACCAACATTATCCAGATGTCATTAAATACATTTTGTGAAGAATAATGCAGTAAGAAGTGACTGTTATATTTGCTATAATGTTGGAACTATGTAACCTCTCACCCTGAAGATTTTGCTAAATTAAGCGTACCCACCTGGGTTTTTAGGGCTCTGCCAGGTGCCCTAATCTTCAATCTTTTATCTTTGGGGGCCAGCAGTACACATGGACCCGGACTTCCTTCGGATACCTCAACTTCGGCAATGAATTCAACATTTTCCTAATTTTTGCCATGCCCGACCTAGGTGCGAAGGGTAACCTGGCTTATGTAGATAATGTCCTCATCAAAAGTTCATCTGTGGAGGAACACATAGCGGAGATCCGTTATGTTCTGACACAGTTGAGGGCCACCAGAGCAAAACTTTCCTTTCAGAAAGCACAGTGGTGTAGAACCCGTGTTAATTTCTTGGGGCATGAGATTATTCCTCAGGGTCTCTGTCCCCAGGAAATGAAAGTGGAAGCACTTCAGAAACTGAAAGACCCAACAACTCTGCGGGAACTAAGGAGCCTCCTTGGACTGACTAATTACAGTAGAAAGTACATTGAGGGCTATGCAGAGATCACTAGACCCCTGATTCATCTCTTGAAGGAGGGGTCAAGTGGGAATGGGGTCCAGAACAATCCGAGGCAGTAAGACAGCTCAAAAGAAGCCTTTCACAACCACTGTGCCTAGCTTACCCTGTCACAAACAAGTAGTTTTTCTTGGAGACAGGGTTCTCTAATACATGCTTGACTGCAGTATTATATCAAAAGCATGACAAGGTCAATAAAGTAATCTCCTATGCGAGTACAATTTTATCCTCTGTGGAGGAAAAATTCAATGATTGTGAGAAGGCACTCCTGGCAATGGTGTGGGCATTGAAGAATTACCACCCGTTTATCCAGGGGGAACACATCATAGTGGAGACTCCACATTAGCCTCTGCAATATCTCCAAAGTGACAGAATCCGGGCCGGAAATGTGAGTAATTCCTGAATTAATTCCTGGATTCTGTCAATGCAAGTCTTTCCTATGGAGGTCAGATATGGCCAAAACAAGAAGAGTCCCCTCGTGCAAGGTCTGGCTGACTTGCATGATTGTGCCAGAGAAAACTGTCTCGAGGACGAAAGTCTAAAAATCACGGACAACATGGAGGCAAACCTCAGTTCCCCGCACAGTCTTTGAAGAAGATAAGTGTGAGGGAATGCCCACTGTTTATGTGGATGGATGATCTTACCATGTTGACAACAACGCGGAGAAAGAACTTGTGGCTGGCGTAGGGAATGCATGGGTGAATGAGTCCACAGAACCCTTAGTTGGGTACATGATTGGTCCCCGAAGTAGTCAGGTGACAGAGTTGATCGCGGTGCATCAAGCCATCCTCAACATCAACTCCACGAACTGGTCATAATCACAGATTCGGATTATGTATGGAACGGGTTCGTGGAGCACCTGGTTAATTGGAAAACCAGAGGCATGTTATGTGCTAACAACAAACCCTTGAAACATGGGAAGTTAATCCAAAATATTGATGATCTGGTCACCTCGAATAGGATGACCATCTACTGGAAAAAGATCAAGGGTCATTCCAAAGTAGAGGGATCAGACAAAACTGGAAATGACTTAGCTGATCAGCTAGCCAAAACCGGGGCCATCCAAGGGGATCTAATAGAAATTGATTCCCTGTTGGGGGAAATCCAGGTCACCGCTATCACTTGGTCCCAGACAAATGCTCACAATGATCTTTCAACTGCACAATGGAGTAAGGAGACCCCAGATGCTGATTTGATTATGGCTCAGAAGGGTGATCCTATAATTGGTAAGTTTTACCAACACATTGAGGACCCTGAGAACTTTCCCCTGACGGATACCAATTACAAAAGGAAAGAGGACCTCAGAGTGTTGATGAAATGTCCAAAAATGTTCCGAATCCAAGACAGTTTGTTGGTAAGGAGATCCCAAGCTGGTCATGATCAGTGGGCGGTTCTTACCTCATTCCAAAGCCTGATGTTAAGTCACGCCCATGATGCGGCCACAGCCGGTCAAAGGGGGTTTCAGACAACACTTGAGATCTTAAGAGAGGTTGCATACTGGCCACACATGGGGCAGGACCTCGACCAATACTTGAAGGGGTGTCTTGTATGTGCACAATTTCAGCCAACATCCCTCACACACCGTGCGCCTCTCCAAAAGAGGGGGGTGACACTGCCATGGTCAGTTTTGCAAGTCGACTTCATAGGGCCCGTGATTCGCTCCTCTAGGGGAATAAGTAAATGTTGACTGTGACATGCTTATTTACTAAATGGGTGGAATGTCTCCCGGCCCCAAACTGCAAGGCAGAAACAGCAGCTGCCGTGATGATCAACCACATCTTTTCGCATTTTGGACTACCCCAAAGGATTGAGTCAGACAGAGGTAGCCATTTCACCAGCAAAGTAATGACAAAGATGTGAGAGATACTGGGGGTTAAAAGGAAGCTACACGTTGCTTACCAGCCAGCCTCTTCGAGCGCAGAAGAACGTTACAACAAAACCATTATGAACATCTTAAAAATGTTTGTGGCAGATTCTGGGCCAAGTTGGGATATCCAATCACCTCTTCTCCTAATGGCCATCAGATCTACCCCTTCATCTGCAACTAAAATGTCACCATTTGAGTTGATGACTGGACGCAGGATGGTGCTTCCCCAGCATCTGTTATACAGGACCCAAGAGCAGACATTGATCAATGCCTCCACAACTCAGGAGTATGTTGAGAATTTAAGGAAACACCTTCAACATGCTTTTGCCTATGCTCAGTGAAATCTAGAAAGATCAGCCGATAGCATGAAGACCCACTATGACCTGAAGACCATCAGAAAGGAATACAATGTAGGTTTATCTGTACA
This sequence comes from Ambystoma mexicanum, assembly GCF_040938575.1. Classification (NCBI taxonomy): domain Eukaryota; kingdom Metazoa; phylum Chordata; class Amphibia; order Caudata; family Ambystomatidae; genus Ambystoma; species Ambystoma mexicanum. The sequence goes on along the minus strand of NC_090933.1, from coordinate 1,184,441,372 downwards.
ATTTCCAAAGGAACCAGGCCAAACAGCGGAAATTTCTGCCTACCTAGAAGGGACCTTATGAAATTCTAGACAAGATCTCACCAGTCGCCTACAAGATCCGCATCCCCAAAGGCAGTTTGGCAGAGGGGGAAGATAAGTGGGTCCACATTATCAGCTAAATTGTTGCCATTCCAGGCACACTCTGCAGCAACTGGAGCAGTCCTCTGGAACCAGAGGGGGTCGTTCCAGATTAATAAATTTCCAACCCTAAAATATTCCACATATAGTGTATGAAATACCACAATAAGAATGCAAATGTCTCCTGATTAAAGTATGAAATACCATAATTAGAATGCAAATGTCTCCTGATAAAAGAAATGTATTTTTTCACCCCACTACATTAATAGTGGTGGGGAAATGTCTACAAATATGTTTCTGCCGGTTGTGCTTTGTCATCCTAGGAGAGATGAAACCATGGAGACTGCCCAAGGAGGACGACCCGGGGACCGGGAGCAAAGATCCGAGGGGCCCGGAGTACCGCCCAATACTCCCATCAGGACCGGCGAGGAGAACCGATTGATGCACCCTGATGGAGGAAAAGATGCTGAACTTTGCCATCTGCAGAATCAGAAAAAGATGATTATGCAGACATCCCAGTCTTGCGAAGTTCCATCGATGAAAGTCAGAATGGCCATCGCGAGAGGGGGGCTTGTGGGATGTTTGAACCCAAGCATCCAAGCCCTACAACATCACGGGCAGCAGAAACATTAGAGTGGCCACCGGAAAGCATGCTGCATGCCAGAAATTATCCAAAAATGCACAGTAAAAATCTGAAAAATATGCTGCCACCCACCTTTACCTATATTAGTGAGCACAGGAGGTCATGGCCTAAAACCACCATTGGGCTACACACACAGTAGCCTGAAACCATTTGGGAATAGCAATACTGATTGCCAAAAGCAACCCAGAGCTGTTGGGAATTCATTTTCTTGTTGTCAAAAATTGCTAAAATCATTACTCACCAAAACCACTCAAAAGGCCCCACCTCCTTGTTAGGGGGGTCAACATCATTCTCCTGCAAGAATCTACATGCATCTGAGGACCACAGAAGTGTATCTATATTTGAACAAAGTATATTTTGAGGATTGCTTACTGGTAAGACAGCTGTGAAAAATAGGTGCAGTACCGGTGCTTGCCACTGACCGGCGCTGGTGATCTAAATTCCGACAGGAGCCCTGTATTTCAGAAGCTAAACAGTAACCTGATGTAGCTAAGACTTCAGAGGTTGGCTGTCCATGGGAAGCCTTCACACCTAGTCTTCTCAGCAAAAGCACAGGAAATCACATGGTCCGTTCATTAAGAGGGAGAAGATTTTCCCGGCAGCCTGGAGAAAGGAACAATAGACTCTTTCAATTGAATAGAATATGCTGATTTGGGTGTGCCTGAAGAACACTGCTCTGGGGGGGAGACAAACGACTGTGGATTCAGAGAGCCCAGCAAATATATGTGTTATGAGAATACTGATAACTAATTATACCAAGCGGACAAAAATGTACAATTTGGAGATTCTCAATATGAAAAATTCACTCACAGTTTTATACGAAGTTGGACGCAGTGGGATGTTCTGAGGCCAAGCCCCGTAATTATGAATATTGTGGATACAGTGTTTATGCTAGAAACCTAAGAACTTCCAGTAATATGCTCAGAGAGGATGTGTACCTCTGTGTAAGATTTGGTGCAAAACCCATCTTGCGAAACCCACTAAAATCGTGAATAAGTTGTCATTTCTGAACCCAAGCTCTTAGAAAGAGCAGGGTTGAACAGAGACTTGTCTTAATTCATTTGTGATGTGTACATGTAATTTCAACAACTTGTGTATCTGGGAACCATGTTTTGTAATGAAAAATTGTTTTCTAAGTAAATGCAAGTGGGAGTGTTCTTTCCTTCAGCCATAAAGATGATACCTGATGACTCATTCTGACTCATTACTCCATTCTACAGTGAGAGGACAGAAAATCCTCTAACCTATCAGGATCCTCAGAGGGTTGGGCATGGAAAGTCAGCATCCACACCCCCTTTGAGAACGCATAAAAAGAACCACTGAGAGCCAGATGGAAACACTCATTTTTCCACTACTCATCGATTTCTGCACAGCACGCTGCCTGACCATATCCAGACAAAGACTCCAGACTCCTGAGGCTCCAGGCTCCAGAACTTAGACTCCAGAAGACTCCAGAACCAAACTCTAGAACTTAACTCTAGAACCTTGGAGAAAAGAGGCCTGATCCACTAGCTGAATCCTTTTCAGAGGCCCCAAAATCCAGCAACCTAACCAAACTATTCAACAACCTTGCCATGCTGTTCGCTTCTGGCCCAGAACCCTGTGCCAGAACCAAGATCCAGAGAGAGCAGTGCTGTATCCAGACCAACCAGACTGGACTGCTGTGCAGTGCCGATAGCAGACCAGAGAGCGCACTGTGAGCAGAACCAGTGCCTGAACGTCCGTTGGCGAGAGTGCAGTCCCAGGCCCATTCCAGTCCAAAACTAGGAGTGAGTATCCAACCAAGAACTGTACAGAACCAATCTCTTAGTCTAAAATAATCTTATTTAAACCATTTCAACCTGACTAGACGTAGAAATCGTGTGTCCATTCTATGATTTCAAATCTGTAAAAGCGTCATCTGTCATTCTGAAAGATTTACTTTATTTTTGAAAATCTACCTCCACAAAAACATCCGTATCTTTTGAACAGCATGTCCTAGAAGTGAGATTTAATTCCAACTCCTTATAGTATTTCCCTAATCGCGCTTTACGCACTCGGAAAAAGTGCCACAAATTGAAAAATTAGCTCCTGTCAAAATTGCTGTCTTTTGCTTGCAACTGCTGAATTTCGTTTTCAACCTGATAATCACTCATGGATCATTGCTAGTGTTGATCTGTCCCAATTCAAAGTCACTATCACCTACCCTGAATCTCCTTTAGTGAATTAAAATTATTTTTAGCATAATTTTTGCTCCATTGCAATCACATTTTAAATAATTTTTGCCTGTTTAAAAGCATACCGGTTTTCTCTAAGCTTGATGGGGGGAACTGGAATTTGAACTGCAATTGATTGTATTCCTGAAAACTGTATGCTCTTCTTTCCATCTCTTTATATTGCCTAAGGGGTGAGGGGGGGGGAGTGAGTTGTCACAAGGGAAAACGTGATCATATTATCTCTTGTTGAAACCATATCAAGTTTATTTCTGTGCTGCATTCTTTCCCATCTTGCATTTCCTTGTAACCATACAAGTAGTCTCTGCTACCTTATTCTTTCTATACCAACTCCTCATTGATTAAAGAGAGTGTGCTCTAATAATATTACCCATTGTTGATCACTATTATATCCATAAGTGTGTTATCAAATATCAAATTATTCATAAAAGTGATATATATATATATATATATATATATATATATATATATATATATATATATATATATATATGTGTGTGTGTATATATATATATATATATATATATAGTTTAATTTTTCCAATAAACCTTTAATTTGCAAAACAAACCTACTTCTTGGCTCAGTGAGGTCAGGGGGATTGAAAGAGAGGGGCGTTATATAAGGGTTCATCATCTAGATTTAAGAACTTGACATCAAAACATATAAATAAGGGCTTCCATTGGGCATCCCTGACTAGTCATTGACTTAATTGGATTGCTGGATTGAAGTCACTTACAGGATTTTCACGTAGATGGCCTGTTGTGGGGGAATAGGGCACAGAGCTCCTGCTAACTCGGCAACCCCTATCTGGTGGACCATTCACTACAAACCTCACTATTTCTTTATAGAATGCACAGTGGCTTCTGTCTGATTCTTGCGAGAGCCTGAGCTACATAAATCATAACATAAACCGCTTCCTACTCCCTTATTGCAAAGAAATGGATTGGTGGGTGCATTGCAGGATGCAGGTGGTATGAAGTGGCTAAATATTTCTACAGACATTAAAGTAAGGTTATCTGAGGAGAGCAAGATGCTTCAGTGAGAAAGTCAAATCTGGTTGAAGGGGTTAGGACCTAGTGGTGAACATTTGGGCAAATAGCCATTGGATCACATGCACAATGTACATTTCCTCAGACTCTACTTCCAGACATGTAAATTACCTTACATATTTGTGCTGAAAAGGAATACTTGCAGGTGATACCCAAAGGACCCTTTAATGAACTATTTCATAATGTTTGTCCTGCAAATCCTGGGTGCTATTTAATAATCAGCTAATACACCTTCTTGACATGATACCTTATGCAGACAGTTTTGACAATCCTGGCAATAAACCAAACAAGCACTGACAAAGCCATCATTGTTTACTGTTGTGTATGAACGTGATAGGAAGTTGTCAAGCAGTGCCATATTGATACTAAATGGCAATACAATGGCAAGAGTTAGAACATGGTGTGAGTACCTGGACATATCATGCATGTGTCTGGAAAATACCCATGTCATATCTATTCACAAGTCAAAAGTGTTGGCTCTGCTAATGCTTATTTTTAACAGGACTTCAGCACAAGTTCAGATGCAAGAACACATATATTAATTATCAACAAAGTGGCTTAAGGCACACTTTGCTAAGCATTCTTATTACCACAGGAGCTCATTTGCAGCTGTAATTGAGACATTAACTCACAGAAGAGTGCTTCAAAAGGACATTGGCAGGTGCTATAAAGCACACGGTTTGATGTTGCTGTGTGCGAAAACGAGCAAAAACGCATCTAAGGAGAGCATTTTGTGGTGGAATTGGGCAGGTAGTGCACCTAATAACCCAAAATAATGATTCAAGCTTATTCTGATTTGAATGAAGAAAAGGGCAGACTAATGTGTGGCGGTTCTTTCCCGTAATATGTACAGTAGCAGTGCCCTGGGTCGAGGCACTAATCCAGAGTGAACATCTTCATGCTGAAAAAGGACAGCAAAAGAAAAGACTTAACAAGGTGAAATTAATCAAATCGGAGCAACCAAGTCAAATGAGAAAAAAAAACATGACAGCCTCATGCACCTCATTAAGCATTCTGAATCTGACTTTGCCTTCACAATGCAAATGACACAAAAAGTGCACCCAGTGTTGCCCATTAATGCAAAATGGGACAAGAAAAACAAGTAATATAATTTGAACACACAGCCATTGGCTCAAGCGGCCATAAAACATTAGTATCGAAACACATAACTGGAAACAACAGATTGTTAATTTATACAAATGTTAAGACATTGTTTTTAAAAAATAATAATTTCAATGATGTCGTTTACAGCGAGAGCCGGACGTTGTACGAGAAACCGTGTGCAGACCCAACGTCCACCACAGATGTCAACAGCTTATCAGACACCAAGATGTCTGATTTCTAAAGGTTGTTTCAAATGTCAAAAAGGCACATGTTCTAGTTCCTGTGAAAACTTCATATAAGTACATGGTGTTTCTCCTTAGCTGTGCAGCAAGCAACACTCACATTTTACGGTAACTCATTAATAAAGGAATTGAATGACAAGTTACCCACACAACAAACTATGATGACACTACTCAGCAGTCATCTCCCCAAAAGAAGAGGGTTCTCAATGAGAAATCTTCAGATATTCCAAGTGCGGTTTCACTTCCGTCCACCCCGGGCCTAAAGTGAAACTAAACATAATCCGTGCCAAAGGCTGCAGACATCTTTACTTCCTCTTTTTCGACACTACCCTCTCCTCAGTTTCGCTGGCAAAGCACCTATGTACAGTGTACTACCTTCCTTCTGTTTCGCTTGAGGAAAGGGAAGGTGCCTGTGTACCAAATATTACATAACACTGGTAATTGTATTGTTTCGGATTGCACCTACAAAATTAGCCCTGACCCGCCATGCCAGCTTAGTGCCACTGCAGAGTTTTTCCAGAAAATACATGACAATCAACATTAAAGCAGCAAGATAGTGAATTATATTACTGTACCCTTCAGAACAGCATCAAACAAGGGACATTGTTGATGAAACACCTATGGAAAACAAGAGATTTGCCGGTGCAATACAAGGCAGCAGAAGCAGTAGGGGAAACTGGCAGCTATCACACAGTTAATGATAATGTTTAAACAAAAAACTGTCTGGCAGTTAAACCCTGAGAGGTCTGCAGCAGAGCTTGGATCCCCCAAGTGGCACACCAAAACTGGCTTTTTTGGGCAGAGAAACGGCTTGACTCCCGTTTTCAATCAGAATGGATGTATGTAAAAAATAAAGAAATGCAACAAATATTTGTATAAGTTAAAAACAGGTTTATTACATTTTTTGATATTAATTAGCATTTTTGTGAAATCGTATCTTACATATATTTGAAATATGCTCCGCATATAAATGGAAACTATACATGTAAAAAATGAAGCAATCACCTGAAAATGTATAATTTTGTTTGGAAGATGCATGGTATCTATCCCATTTAAAGATGGCCGGCTTGTTTCCAGAGAGCTTCCTTTGAGGGTCATCCAAGATGGCTGCCTCCATGGTAGAGCTCACTCAAAATCAAAGAGTTCCGAGATGGGCAGGAATGGGTGGGATTAGGCATAGGGATTACATTGGCTAGGGACAGGGAATGGATGGGATTACAACTGTGTATCTCTCCTCAAATGTCTTACCCATTGGAAAAGCCCAAATGTGAAGCTCTTATGTTAATGACAATAGTTTCGGCTTTTAAGGTAGCACATTCAGCGCCAACTAACAGCTCAAAATAAAAATGAGGGAATTAAGAGATAGCAAGAAAAGAGAGTAGGTGGTCGGTGAGACTAGTTTGGAAGATGTGAAGTGATGTAGAGGCTCAGTTAGTAAGTGGAAGAGAATTCAAATATTTAAGGGCGGAGAGGGCAAAGGAAGGAAAACAAGACTGGGCTTGAGGGAGGGTTAGGGACAGAAAGAAGATGAAGAGACTTTCAGCATAAGGAACATGATGGTACATAAAGCATGATTAAAGATCAAAGGTAGAAAGGGGCGAAGCCATGAATACATTTAAAGACTATTCGGTGAAGCATGTTTTGTTTTAATTAATAATGTGTCACAGTTCATTTCAAACTTTTCACATATACATTGTAAATGCAATTTCACAGTTCTTATGACTGCATTAAATAATGTCCACATTATACATTAGACACTTACACTATGCGACAATTTCAGAATAAAAATATACAGAAAATCTGGAGTCTAACATCTAAAATTACATCCTTACTTCACATTGTTCTTATACATACCCCCTTCCTACACTCTCTTGTGTAAGAAAGGTTGCATATTATGTAGAAATGTTCTTATCAGACCACAATAGGATCACACAGTGGCCATGTGGCCATGTGTTGACACATGGAAAGTTCTGCATCCAGAGTCACGCCAGGAGTTTTATTTTTTGATTCACTACAATAGGTGTGTCCATAATTAAAAACTGTGCATACTCTCATGAGAGAGATCTAAAATTTTGGCTGGGAACAACAATAAGAAGCTCAGTTGTGCTTGCGTTTAGGACCAGAGCATTGACGGCCATCCACACATGGATGGTCCTGTCGATGGTATTCAAAATCTCTGAGTCTGCAAGGTATACGCCTGAGAGTTTGAAGATAACCTGAGTGTCATCAGCATGAGATGAGAGTTAGAGATGAGAGAAGGAGAAGAGGTGGCAGAGAAAGTCTATCAAAGACCATCAAAGGGGACTATACGTAAAATGTTACATGGATCTATGCTGTGCTGAAATCTATTCAATACAGTTGCAATGTATTTCAGCACTGGGCAGCTCCCTCTAACTTGTGTAGTGTGCACTTTTACCAGTCAACCACGGATAGATTGAATGTCTAATTAACAATTAGACATCTTGGTGAAATAACCCTTGTTGTTTGTCACCTCACAGTGAGCAGATATATAGGGAGCAATAGAATTGGGTTTAAATCCTTTCTGTACTCCCTTTCTGGTCATTCTGGATTTTAAGCATTCTTTGGTATGCAATACTAGCATGGCCAAAAATCTATCTCCAGATACTGGCTTGCCAAAAAGTTTAGGGCTTGGTTTATTCTTCTATCCCCTAACCATAGATGAGGGGCACACCATCACTTGCTAGGGTAAGCCACCACATGAGGGATATCTAATGAATGGTTGGAGGGCAAGACTCAATATCATAGCTTATAAAAAAATAAATAAGTCTTACCTGCCTGGACTTCTTTGTGTGTTCACATATTAGGCCTTTGGTCAGGTTATGTGGCCCCTTTACTCCCACAATTTATGTTGTGAATTGTATCCAGTAGCTAACTTCTTAAATGCCATCAATTCATGGATGCAATTGATAGGCTTTGCCTGAATGGTTCCATATATGAATTCTCCTCCACTCCAACTAACAATCACCTCCACTCAAAATCACTTGGCGCAAGAACTTGGATGACATTCCTACACCTGCTGCTATAGTCTGTAACTAAGGAGTGGTCTTCGACAGTAAACCCTATCTAATTATATGCATCAGTGTGTGACTTTATAGGTCCAAAGGGCCACTAGGTCCACCTATCCTTGTTTATTTTAAATCATTCCTTCATCGCATTCCTCTGGTGAACAAATATTTGTCATCCTGCCTGTCACTGAGAGTCATTCCAAACCTAGCTTTTAACAGAAAAACCCAGCATCTTAAAGGGTCATCAGAATGACTAGAAAATACAAAGCATCCTGCAGTTGTATCTTTTGGGGCTCTCCTTCTCATGGATAAACGGAAGCAGAGCTCCTGGATTTTAGGATTAAAACTTCCAGACCAGGGTCAACATTACAAGATCAACTTCTACCCTAGTCTTCTACTCTGTTTCTTTTCTCAGAGAATTAAGGAATACACACTGCTATCAGCCATAGCTGTCAAAATCTGCATTTCATAGGTCACAACACCTGACAAGTGTCTGTGTCATTTGGTGCAATACTGCCCTCTGCAGGGAAAGAAAATACCATACTGCAGTTAGCTCAGATATCCCATGGAACTTACCCTGTGGGTGATGTTAAAGTTCATGAACGGAAAGGTTAAAATTACCCTGTGTATGCAAATGGGAAAACATATGAAACACAAACAAACTTAAAAGCTTTCCCTACCCCAGATTTAACAGGCTGCTAGAATAACTACTGGGAAATATTTAAAGTGTGTTCCGTATACATCAGCCTTACTTTATGGGCAACATAGCCCTGATGCCACAGGTCTTGCTATTTGGCGCAATACAAAAAAATAAATAAAGAAATACTCCTTCTAGCTATTGTAAAATGGAACAGATAGATCGCACATTAAAATGCTTTTTTATCACCTGATGCAAATAAGCTTTAAAGACTATAATAGCCAGGACACATTGAATATCCTTGATATTCCAAATAAGGGATACAACCCCAGACTCTATGAGCACTGCCTTAGGTGACATTCACAAGGCCAACTTCATACGTTTCTGCTGACAAATGACCCAGAGTGTAGTCATTTATTGCAAAAGATGTGGAGTGCAAGCACAATTCAAGGAACCACATTTGCTTATTTCTAATCCATGTATTTTATTCACCTCTCCGGTTTACAGTCAAAATTAGACAATACTTATCTTCCCTACATCTGTATGTTCTAGTGTTGCAGAAGGTTACAAAGTTGCAGGTACCCCATCAAATTAATACACTGATGATTTGATCAAACCAACCACTTCTGTAAAACTGAAGTTATCTACTGCCCAGCCAAAAGGACTATCTCTTCTTCTCCCCTTATTTTTCACTTCTCTTCTGACTACCTTACTTACTCTGCTCCTGCTCATAACCTTGCTGTCATCATCGACCCATCTCACAGTTTCTCGCTCTTCATCTCGAATCTGCCACTGCAGCCAGATTCAACCTCCTATATACCAGGAAAATCTTTCATCCTCTTCCTTTCAATATTGCTGAACAATGAGTCTCCTCCGTAATCCTTTCTACATCTGACTACTGTGGTAGTCACCACTATCGCTTACAAAACTATGCTTTTTCACCTCTGGACAAAGTTCTCAACTTTGCTGCCCGCACACTTTACAACCTTTCTCACTTTACCTCTGCCTCCACTGCCCGTCGGCAGATTGGCTGGCTATCTGGCTATTTAAAAACGTCTTATCATCTTCAAAACTATCCGTGGACTAATTCCATCCAACCTATGTGCTGATCTTACTCTGTACTATCCCACTCACTTGTTACGATCATCCTTGGTTCACCTTCTTGCATATACTCAAACCCCCAGAACTCCCTCTCCCCGCTACCCTACACTGGAATCCTCTCCCTCTCTGTACTACTCCAACTTTACTACTCTCTAAATCCAACCTCAAAGCCCTCCTCCTTTCTGAAGAATCTGTTTCCCAGCACCCTACGTTACTCCATCACCCTGCTTCCCTTTCTCACTACCCTCATGGACAACCCTACAACCCTTTTCCACAACCCCCATCCTTAATTTAGCACTTGCTCCACCATCCCATTGTGATTCTATCCCTGATTTATATGTCCACCTTCTCTTGAAACATCTGGTCTTCAATTCACATTCTCCCCCCCTCCCAGGACCCATGTCCTTTGCTCTGTTATCAATGTTAATTTATTTTGGTATTTTAACATGTAGAGCTCAAGATGAGTTATTCACATTAGTAACAGCTGTTTTGGATCCCTTAAACTATATTTTGGGAGTGCAAAAGTGAACAAAATCACTTTTATCATATAGGATGTTTTATATCAATGTGTTTTATCTATAACTCTTACTGCACCTTTGTTCTGATCAGTGAATAGGGTTGTGTCATTATTCTAATAGGGTGTAATGGTATGGCACTACTGCGTGTGACTTCTTTCCGTGTTGTGCAGTAGGAGTAATTCTTACCGTGCCAAGGAAGATTATAACTATTCTTAGAGTGGAAACAGACTTAATGGTTATCTGCTTCCATCTTCCTTTCTAAATCTGACACTGGGGTGGAGAGTTTGAGCCTCTACAGCTCCATTGTCCCTTAATGACAGATGTACAATGTGTCTTCGATTTTGTTTGATACAGGGATGCATGCAATGGCCCACTCAGGACTTCATCCCTGAATTCCCAACTGCGATCAGTCAGGGTTAACCACCATCAATTGCCTAATCGTGGCACAAATCATGTTCTGTTCTGAAATCCTAGAATAGGATAAGAATGATACTGAGGTGCTATATCCAATCCCTTGACCCTCAACACTGTTGAATGGCTTGATGAGGAATCATTGTGAAGGGGTACACCATTGTCTGTGGTATTTTAATATGCCGAGCGATTTGTCTAGAGCGAGGGTCTGCAGCCTTGATGATGAGGGACTACACATCCCATGACTCCTCAACATTGACTATGCTGGCTCGGGCTGATTGGGATACAAAATATCAGGAGGGAAAAAGGTTGCAGACCGCTGGACTAGAGAATGAACTTGGTATTAGTCTAATTCCATTACAAGGTAAATCATAGGGTATAACTTTCATTTAGAATACATTGGGAACAGGGATATTAGTCCAGAATCCCTGTGGCTTTCATTGTCTAAAACATTGCGAGTCAACTATGCGTATTATGTCTTTACTTCAAATAAAAGTGGGTGGAGAAATTCTAGACCCATCTTGACGAAAAGGCAAGCTACTTCCTCTTTTAGGAGAAGGCGGATCTCTCAACGTGTTATCACCTGTGTTATCACCTGTAGGATCAACAAAAGTGAAACGCCTTACACCTTCCAGTGACATCAAGAAATGAGTTGTGTTCACTGGGGCCTGATTACTAGAAATAAGAAAGCAGCGATGTAGTTTTCGTGGAGGCAACGTCCATTGGCTTGCACTGGAAGATGAAACATGGCATTCAAAAGATCCTGTATACCAACTAACACAAGTGCCAATTAATAACCACATTAAATGATGGATAGTATTTTATCCTGTGTTTATATATGAAAGGTTAATGATGTCTGTTCAGAAAAGAGATCACTGAAAGTGCATATGACAGCATGGCTACTGGACAACCCTTAACGAGTGCTCTAGCAAGCCTTGATCAGTCCTGAGACACCTTCTGGAGCACAGAATAAGGCATCTCATCAACATTCATGAAGGTGCTTATAACATGGCTTGCACAGCTGTCCACCACAGCCCCAAGATAACTCTCAGCACACTCTCAGCCCAAAAGGGACTCCAACATCACATAAGAGGCAAGTTGCAGTTTCCATAGGAGCTTGGGGCCCTGAGCCCAGTGTTCCCTGTGAGTTATTCAACCCCCAAGGCTACCGTGCGCCTGTATAGGGATTGCACTGCAGGAGCAATGCAGGATTTTACAAACCACACATGTCTGGCTGCATGATGTCTGACTAATAGGCCCTCACCTCTGATATCTGGGTCCATGCTTTAAACAATAAAACAATAAAATAAACGAAGGAGGATCACTCAGTCTTTGGGAACTCTTTCAAAATGTGGCTGTTCATTAAACCATAACAGACAAACTAGCATGACACTCTCTGAAGCCTGGATCAGGCAGAACCTACAACATCTAGTCTCTCAGTCTGGGACTTTAAGGGGCCAATTCATAGAATTCGGCGCACAAGTGGCGCACGCGGCTGGCGCACAGTGTGCGCGTGCGGTAGTCTGCGCCAGCCGCGTGCGCCGAAACACATTCAGGCGCACAGCGTATTCATGGATTCCAACATCCACAACCAGCCGTGGCGCAGAGTGGCGCAGCGACCCTGCAGCAGCGTCAGTTACGCCCCCAAGAACGCCCCTCGCGCAGGGAAAAGCCATCAAAATCCCCAATCCAGCGCAAAGGGCAGCAGCAAACGCAGAGCAGGGAGCGTGTATATCAGGGGTGTGCGGGTGTCCCCACACGCGATAGGCCTGGGTACGTGTATTACAGGGGTGCGCGAGAAAATCTACACGCGATTGGCCTGTGTACGTGGATTTCTGGGGTGCGCGAGAAATTCTACACGCGATTGGCCTGGGTACGTGGATTACAGGGGTGCGCGAGAAATTCTACACGCGATTGGCCTGGGTACGTGTATTACAGGGGTGCGCGAGAAAATCTACACGCGATTGGCCTGGGTACGTGGATTTCAGGGGTGCGCGAGAAAATCTACACGCGATTGGCCTGGGTACGTGTAGTACAGGGGTGGGCGAGAAAATCTACACGCGATTGGCCTGGGTACGTGGATTTCAGGGGTGCGCGAGAAATTCTACACGCGATTGGCCTGGGTACGTGTATTACAGGGGTGCGCGAGAAAATCTACACGCGATTGGCCTGGGTACGTGGATTTCAGGGTGTGCGAGAAATTCTACACGCGATTGGCCTGGGTACGTGGATTTCAGGGGTGCGCGAGAAAATCTACACGCGATTGGGCTGGGTACGTGGATTTCAGGGGTGCGCGAGAAATTCTACACGCGATTGGCCTGGGTACGTGGATTTCAGGGGTGCGCGAGAAAATCTACACGCGATTGGCCTGGGTACGTGTATTACAGGGGTGCGCGAGAAATCCTACACGCGATTGGGCCTGTGCGAGTGGGGCAGTGTATTACGTGGGTGTGCGGGAAGTTGAAGAGGTGAATTGCCAGTGTGGGTCCTCCCAGGTCTCCCCTCTACCCCCTCCACGACCTCTGCAGGCAGCCCACACCACAGGGGACTACCCTGCACCCCTGGTCATGTCCCGCAGGCAGCCCATCCACCATGGGCATGCCCCCCAGCCAAGCCACATGTCCCCTTGCACCCCCACCCCCCAGCACCGTGGGGCACCTGCCAGCAGGCCCCCAACCATGTCCCACTCATGTCCCCTTGCACCCCCACCACCCAGTTACCAGGGGCAGCCTCCACCAGGCCCCCACCCATGTCTCCCACCACCCCCACCCCTCCAGTCACCAGGGGCAGCCTCCACCAGGCCCCCACCCATGTCTCCTACCACCCCCACCCCTCCAGTCACCAGGGGCAGCCTCCACCAGGCCCCCACCCATGTCTCCCACCACCCCCACCCCTCCAGTCACCAGGGGCAGCCTCCACCAAGCCCCCACCCATGTCTCCCACCACCCCCACCCCTCCAGTCACCAGGGGCAGCCTCCACCAGGCCCCCACCCATGTCTCCCACCACCCCCACCCCTCCAATCACCAGGGGCAGCCTCCACCAGGCCCCCAACCATGTCTCCCACCACCCCCACCCCCCAGCAGGCCCCCACTCATGTCCCCTTGCACCCCCACCCCCCAGCAGGCCCCCACTCATGTCCCCTTGCACCCCCACCCCCCAGCACTGTGGGGCACCTGCCAGCAGGCCCCCAACCATGTCCCACTCATGTCCCCTTGCACCCCCACCCCCCAGCACTGTGGGGCACCTGCCAGCAGGCCCCCAACCATGTCCCCTTGCACCCCCACCCCCCAGCAGGCCCCCACTCATGTCCCCCTGCACCCCCACCCCCCAGCACTGTGGGGCACCTGCCAGCAGGCCCCCAACCATGTCCCCTTGCACCCCCACCCCCCAGCAGGCCCCCACTCATGTCCCCCTGCACCCCCACCCCCCAGCACTGTGGGGCACCTGCCAGCATGCCCCCAACCATGTCTCCCACCACCCCCACCCCTCCAGTCACCAGGGGCAGCCTCCACAAGGCCCCCACCCATGTCTCCCACCACCCCCACCCCCCAGTCACCAGGGGCAGCCTCCACAAGGCCCCCACCCATGTCTCACACCACCTACACCCCCCAGTCACCAGGGGCAGCCTCCACAAGGCCCCCACCCATGTCTCACACCACCCCCACCCCTCCAGTCACCAGGGGCAGCCTCCACCAGGCCCCCACCCATGTCTCCCACCACCCCCACCCCTCCAGTCACCAGGGGCAGCCTCCACCAGGCCCCCACCCATGTCTCCCACCACCCCCACCCCTCCAGTCACCAGGGGCAGCCTCCACCAGGCCCCCACCCATGTCTCCCACCACCCCCACCCCTCCAGTCACCAGGGGCAGCCTCCACCAGGCCCCCACCCATGTCTCCCACCACCCCCACCCCTCCAGTCACCAGGGGCAGCCTCCACAAGGCCCCCACCCATGTCTCCCACCACCCCCACCCCTCCAGTCACCAGGGGCAGCCTCCACCAGGCCCCCACCCATGTCTCCCACCACCCCTCCAGTCACCAGGGGCAGCCTCCACCAGGCCCCCACCCATGTCTCCCACCACCCCCACCCCTCCAGTCACCAGGGGCAGCCTCCACCAGGCCCCCACCCATGTCTCACACCACCCCCACCCCCCAGTCACCAGGGCCAGCCTCACCAGGCCCCCACCCATGTCTCCCACCACCCCCACCCCCCAGTCACCAGGGGCAGCCTCCACAAGGCCCCCACCCATGTCTCACACCACCCCCACCCCCCAGTCACCAGGGGCAGCCTCCACAAGGCCCCCACCCATGTCTCCCACCACCCCCACCCCCCAGTCACCAGGGGCAGCCTCCACAAGGCCCCCACCCATGTCTCACACCACCCCCACCCCCCAGCAGGCCCCCACTCATGTCCCCTTGCACCCCCACCCCCCAGCAGGCCCCCAATCATGTCCCCTTGCACCCCCACCCCCCAGCAGGCCCCCACTCATGTCCCCTTGCACCCCCACCCCCCAGCAGGCCCCCACTCATGTCCCCCTGCCCCCAGGTCCTGACGAAACGCAATCATGGCAGTAATGGGCAGCATACCCACCACAAACACCCAGCCAAGGATTGCATCCACCCACATAGTAGATGCAATTACATGATACAACCCCAATGGCAAGTATGTAAATGAACACATGTCCGTCACACACACATACACAATGGGTACAAGTGAATGTCAAAACCCATATCATGACATGCATAAAACCAATGAGAAAATACCACAAATGTAAGTAATAAATATATGTATTAAAGATGAAAATGAAGTAAAGAAATAAAACACACAACAATGGGGATGACAAAACAAATGGTCCATGTCCGAGAACTAATAGAAAAAATCAAAAAACAAAGGAATCCAAAAACTAATGTAGTCCAAAGCAAAATAATGGGGGGAAAAAATAAGGAAAAACCATTGCCTCATGGTGAACACAAATATAAATCCAACAAATGTTTTCCAAACATCAAACTATGTACAAGAATAACCCAGGGTCCATGAGCCCAACATCATAAATGAAACCTACTACTACTAACTAATAAAAAATATATATACAGAAAAGTGGCTATTGTCCGAGCGGTCCAAAAAAAACTTAAAAAATAAAGGAAACCTAACACTAACTACCTAAAGAACTATATACAATGGCAGCGGGCAAGTCCTGCGGCTCACTCTGTGATGTTGCTGGTCAGGGCATCATCGAACTCCATGTCGATGTCCCGGAGGCGGGACTCTGTCCTGGCCCCGAGGTCTCGCAGGGACAACCCCGTGTCCACCTCAAACTCCCTGCGAGCTTCCTCGAGGCACTCAGCCCGCCTCAACGCCCGACGCATGGAGAACTCCGCCCTGACCATGGTGAGCCGCTCCTCTTCCGCCCGCTGCCGCTCCGCACCTATCCGCTGGACCAACTGCTCCCACACGGAAGACACTGCCATCCCAGGGTTCTCCTGCCCTCCGGCCGATGCCTGCCCCTCTGATCTTGATGGCCCCGAGCCATGATGCCTCCCACGTCGAGCCTGCTGCTGCCTCCGACGCCACTGCCTCTGCCAGCACGACGGCATCCAGGCTGATGGAATCCACCGATGCCGTCGTGCACGTGCCCTGCCAGATGATGCCGGCACATCCTCCATCTGCAGGGGGACAGTTGCTGGTGTGTCCACCCCTGCTGGACCTTCGACTCCCGACTGTGGCAGGGATGGGGTCCCCACCGAGCTGGCTGCGTTGGTCGGGGCAGGTCCACAGGGGGCCCTGGTGGCATCTGGGCCGGAAGACGGCATGGAGCACGACTGGCGCATAGCCTCCACAGAGGAGGAGAGGGTCGCCAGAAGGCCACACACATGTAGGAAACCCCCAACCATGGCAGCTCCCAAATGGTTCACGTACGCACGGTGCTCTTCGTGATGATGTGCATGCTCCTCCTGGGAAGCATGCACCTCATCACGAATGCCAGCCGTGCGCAACGCGACACCAATCAGGACCCTCTCCACATGGCCAGGGGTCCCCTCGTCCGCAGGTAGAGGAGTGTCAGATGACATGGACATCTCCCCTACCTGCGGACGGGCCTGGGATGGGGCATCCCTGCTGGTGCATGGTGGTGCAGTCACAGTGTCAGGGACAGTGACATGCACAGGCACCTCCACGGCGACCTGTGCTGCCTCCTGCCCCTGGCCCTGGACTGCACCACTTGCACCAGTGGGGATGCCCCCACCAGGCCCCATGTGTGGCTCAGAAGCGGCCTCCTCCCCCTCTGTGGAAACCACCAACCTGGATGTCTCCACGCCGTCTTCCGCCGGTGCAAGCCCCTGTGGGGGCTCACCCACCCCTTCCGCTGCAGCCGTGGCGGCATCCCCGCCGCTCTGCTCCACAGCGCCTTCTCCGCCCTCTTCTTCATTTGCCACTGTGTAGAGGGAGACATAGAACACAAGCATCAGGGTACTGTACAATGGTCCCCTAGACAGGAAGCAACAGCAGATGAGTGGCACTGTCATACATCACTTCCATCATGTCCCTCCACAACACATGGGTCAGTGCAGGCAAAACACATACAGTAACAGGCATGGCGCATGCCATGGACATTGGCATACATGACCAAGGGACTCATGATTCATGCAATGTTGGTTTTAAACTCACATGCATCATGGGTCTTGCCATCACATGCACACACCTCACCGTAGTTCCATCCATCTGGCCTCGTACACCACAGACGCAGTGGATACAAGGATGACTAGGCTGCATCAGTGAATCTGAACATTGTCACAGACATGTGTCATGCATCCATGGCAGTTACAAGTCACAGACACGCAGGTCAGACACACACACATGGACACCATACGTGTACATGGGACCAGCACCCATCCCTCACCCCCACCCATGTCCAGGAACAGAGACTGCCATGCTCCCATGTGTCCATTCCGCACAGAGCCCCCCCATGTTGCAATAGAACACATGCACCAACCATGTGGTTCACACATCACTGTACTCACATGCCTGACCATGATGTCCCTGCACACACACATATGTACATGGCCTATGTCACACATACAGGCAGGTATCAGACAACCAGCACACTGCAACATGCCCTGTCTCACACAGTAATGCTTGGCCACTTACCGGCCAACTCCAGATGGGTCTGCCTCCGAAGGATCTGGGCGTGGAGCGCTGGGTCTACGCGTTCCAGGACCCTCATCTGGATGTCACTCAGGCGTTCCCGGCCCCCCTCCGCGAGGCGCCGGGCCTTATTGAGGGTCCTGGACCTCAAGTCCTCCCAGCACTTCTTGATGTGCTTGATGTCGCAGGTTGCCACCCCCTCCGCGTTGATGGCAACCACTACATCGTCCCAGATCCTCTCCCGTCCTTCCTTGTTGGCGCGTGGTCTTCCGAAGAGGGCATCATAATGCCCCAGGACATGCTCCACCAGGACACCAACTTCCTTCTCACTGAAGCTGGTGGCGGTCTGCCTCTCTGGCTGGGGGTCGCCACTGGTCTCAGATGGTGCTTGCCCCGACATGGCGACCCCCGAGGCAGGCGTGGGTGGGCAACTGGGTCCTGGGGCTGGGCTGTGGAGCGATGGTATCCCAGTCGGGAGTCTACTGTTCCAGCAGGGGTGGACACAGCAACTGGACCCCTGCAGATGGCTGATGTGCAGGCGCCAAATGGCAGGGCACGGTGGCAGCAGGCAGGCAGGCAGGTAGGCAGGCAGCAGCAGATGGCACGTGGGAGGCTGCTCGTGGCACTGGGGGGCAGTGATTCGGCCTTCTGGGCAGGAGCGTTGTCTTCCGTGTGTATTCGCGTGGCCTGCTTGATACGGAGTGATTTGGCACGTGAAAAATCTGCACGTCAGCGTGTAATTCGAGGAAAGGCCCTTAGCGCGTAAGCGCGTCTGCACGCATATGCATTTTCATTGGACCAAAGGCCCTCAGCGCGTGAGCGCGTCTGTGACGTGTCGTGCGAGGGTGTATCCCTCATTGCACGTGATGACAGAACACACGTGGATTTCAACCAATCGCGTGTGAAAGTTCACGGCACCCCGGAACACACGTACCCAGGCCAATCGCGTGTAGATTTTCTCGCGCACCCCTGAAATCCACGTACCCAGGCCAATCGCGTGTAGCATTTCTCGCGCACCACTGTAATACACGTACCCAGGCCAATCGCGTGTAGATTTTCTCGCGCACCCCTGTAATACACGTACCCAGGCCAATCGCGTGTAGCATTTCTCGCGCACCCCTGAAATCCACGTACCCAGGCCAATCGCGTGTAGATTTTCTCGCGCACCCCTGTAATACACGTACCCAGGCCAATCGCGTGTACCATTTCTCGCGCACCCCTGAAATCCACGTACCCAGGCCAATCGTGTGTAGATTTTCTCGCGCACCCCTGAAATCCACGTACCCAGGCTAATCGCGTGTAGATTTTCTCGCGCACCCCTGTAATACACGTCCCCAGGCCAATCGCGTGTAGATTTTCTCGCACACCCCTGAAATCCACGTACCCAGGCCAATCGCGTGTAGAATTTCTCGCACACCCTGAAATCCACGTACCCAGCCCAATCGCGTGTAGATTTTCTCGCGCACCCCTGTAATACACGTACCCAGGCCAATCGCGTGTAGAATTTCTCGCGCACCCCTGAAATCCACGTACCCAGGCCAATCGCGTGTAGATTTTCTCGCCCACCCCTGTACTACACGTACCCAGGCCAATCGCGTGTAGATTTTCTCGCGCACCCCTGAAATCCACGTACCCAGGCCAATCGCGTGTAGATTTTCTCGCGCACCCCTGTAATACACGTACCCAGGCCAATCGCGTGTAGAATTTCTCGCGCACCCCTGAAATCCACATACCCAGGCCAATCGTGTGTAGATTTTCTCGCGCACCCCTGTAATACACGTACCCAGGCCAATCGCGTGTAGATTTTCTCACGCACCCCTGAAATCCACGTACCCAGGCCAATCGCGTGTAGCATTTCTCGCGCACCCCTGTAATACACGTACCCAGGCCAATCGCGTGTAGATTTTCTCGCGCACCCCTGTAATACACGTACCCAGGCCAATCGCGTGTAGCATTTCTCGCGCACCCCTGAAATCCACGTACCCAGGCCAATCGCGTGTAGATTTTCTCGCGCACCCCTGTAATACACGTACCCAGGCCAATCGCGTGTAGCATTTCTCGCGCACCCCTGAAATCCACGTACCCAGGCCAATCGCGTGTAGATTTCTCGCGCACCCCTGAAATCCACGTACCCAGGCCAATCGCGTGTAGATTTTCTCGCGCACCCCTGTAATACACGTACCCAGGCCAATCGCGTGTAGAATTTCTCGCGCACCCCTGAAATCCACGTACCCCGCTCAATCGCGTATTTAACTTCCCACGCGCCACTTTTTTGATGCGCTGGGACTCTACCGCCTGCCTTCGTGTGGCGGCCGTGTTTCAGCTTGTTCGTGTCTTTGGCTGTGCGTGGCTTTGCCCTATTCGATTCCATGAATACGTGTGGTTCGAGTGCGTGTGGGCGTTCCGTCTGCTTCCCTGCAGTACATCCCCAGTTACGCCCTTATTTTCGCGTGTTGTTCCCCATTCCGCGCGTTACGCCCCATGTCCCGCCCACTTTCTGGTGTGTGCGCTGCGGTTGTGCGCTTTCACTGTGCGCGTCGCGCACGCCTTTCGCGATGTTGCAGTGACGTGTGCGCCATGCACGGGTTTGGCGCACATCCCGAGGAAGACACGCGCAGGGACTTCCATGAATCGCACGCGTGCGCGTGCGCCTCTTTTTTTCAGCTTGCGCCTGCTTGCGCCTGCTTGCGCGTAGATTTTCGGCGCACGTTTGTTCCATGAATCGGCCCCTAAGACTTTAAGACTCTTAGGAACCATTTGCAATAGACCACTCAGATATTAACAACATAATAGCTTTCACAAATATGGACATAAAGGGCCTCATTACAGGTCGGGCGGTCCGGAAATAACAGTGGCGGTAAACCCACCGCCACTGTTAATTCCGGACCGTCCGATTTCGAGTCCTGCAGGCGGGAGGTGGCGTTCCTGCCAGGTCTGACCTGGCGGGTTTAGCACCTCCCGCCTGCAGGCGGACGTGGAAACACTGGCACTATCACAAGATGGTGCTGGTGTTTCCATGGTCCCCATTCCCATTGAGTCCTATTGGACTCAATGGGAATGGGGATTTACACCATTCCGCCTCCGGAATTCCCAAGTCACTGGAGTTGTAATGTCCCGGTAATTCCGGGAATCACGGAGGCGGAATGGTAATACGAGTCCGGTGGTAACCAGGCGGTTTTACCACCTTGGTTACCGCCGGACTCGTAATGAGGCCCAATGACCGGTCTGAGCACCAACTTCTCAAACCAGCATGAAATAGAGACTGATCCATTTGGGTCAGCCTCACTGATGAGTACAATACACCTGACTACACAATTTAAATCAGGAACACCTTGGAAATCGGAACCCAATCGGGTCAGGCTCTCTGCATATTTCTCCCCACTGGACATAAGACAGGCATCATTGCAGAGTCATCATAAAATGGAACCCAGGAAAGTAACATCAAATCATCCATATGGATAACAGCACAACTCTACCATTTGGGTCAAGCTCTAAAGGTCCAATAATATTATTCCCCATTGTTGCAAACAACCTCCCCAACTAAATGATTCACCTATGACTCTACCAGCACCCTTAAACTGCATGAACCACAAAGCGTGCAGTAGTTTTATGGTTTCTAGCAACACCCACCCAGAGTCACTTCGGAGGAGCTGTTCAGACATCATCACACAGCACGCTACATATTTGTCTCTATCACATACTGCGTCCTGCCATGGGCCTCTCATTGTCCCAGTACTGTTATCTAACAGATTCTGAGTATTTCCTTCTGTATAGACCACATTCCCAGTGTCAATACCACAAATCACCTTGATCTGATATGATAAGTCATGTATAACGCGCATGTACACAAGTGGTTTCCAGGTGCGAACCATAGCAGCACATAGGACTGTAATACTTCTGGCCCGCGTTCATCAGTGCCACATATGTTGAATCTGCCACTCCCTTCCAGATACGTAGTCTCTTGTGTTACATATTGTTTCATTAATTACAGCAACGTATGAAGATACACTATCATAATGAAAAGCACACCAGTGAAACAGCTGCAAGACAAACTTGCCGTTGGACGTTTTTTGAAGGATGTTTTGCAATCGCTGAACATATGTTACCCTTGCAGGATGTATATTAACTTGCTGGACATTTCGAATTGTCTTAAACCTCCTCGCAACTTGCATACTGTCCTCTTATTAATAAATACAGACAGCTAGGTAACATTTATATGTAAAGATACTTGGCTTGTTAACATGTATTTGTGCCACCTTCTCACACCTCAGGTTCTAGTTGTACCCCCTGCTTTGCACCATACTGATTTCTAGATACCCCACTGCACAGTCCCACCGCTCAAGCTGGAAGGATCTCAGCAGGACCTCTTGCAAGAAGTGCAGAAGACCCTGCTGTCTGGAACCACAAAAGTCCTGCTGCAAGTGACCCAGCATGTCCTGCTGCAAGAGACCCATCATATCCTGCTGCAAAGGACCCAGAATTACCTGCTGCAAGAAGTCCAGCATGTCCTGGTGCAAGGAGCCAAAGAGGGTCTAATGCAAGGATCCAGGAAGGGCCTGTCACATGAATCTCAGCAGGGCTTGCTTCAGGGAGCACAGCAGGGTCTGCACAGCAGGGTCTGCTGCAAGGATCCCAGCAG
Source organism: Ambystoma mexicanum (assembly GCF_040938575.1). NCBI lineage: Eukaryota > Metazoa > Chordata > Amphibia > Caudata > Ambystomatidae > Ambystoma > Ambystoma mexicanum. The sequence continues at coordinate 1,184,418,532 of NC_090933.1, read as the reverse complement.
GGCATGTTGCAAGGGACCCAGCAGGTCCTGCTGCAAGGGGCCCAGCAGGTCTTTGGCCCTGCTGGGGGGCCCAGCAGGGTCCATCTGCTAAGATTCTTATCATGATTACAATATATGCTAGCAGTAGCAGTGATCATTAGAAATGAACATTGTACAACTTTAAAATATGTTCAAAGTTAGTACAACTAAATAATAACCCTCTTTATTAGCTTATATTGCTAAGAATGCACATCATGTTGGCCCACAAAATGTCCTTCATTCCTAGAAAGCATCATGGTCCGATAACAAAAAAAACAATTATGTATTTTCAGAAAGCCAAGGAAATGTTTAATGTGTATGTGGTGGCCACTGATTGGTAAGTAGTCCTGCTGAGCCTGAGTATGTGTTACGGCATGCAAAAAAACTAACAATTAATCTATTCTGTTAGGACCCAAGCACCCATCCCAGATCCTATCTGCATCCCCCTCACATCCCCCTGTGGAGACAAGGAACCCTTAGTGTGATGGCGATATTCCAGCAGGAAACACACAATGTCATTGCATGTATCCAGCTAACAGACTGTTCCCTATCCAGGGAGATTCCTCTGTCACTGCTCATCCAATTCTACTTTTAACATTCCAAAATCTAAGCATCCATTCAATTCCAGTTAGCTTTATATTTTCTGTGCTTTCTTTGATGTCAGGAATGGATCCGGTGGAACATTCAAACAGGAGCTGGAAGACTGGTTGATGTAGAGAGGACGGGTGCAAGGGGAACCATCCATCAGCTGGATCACTGAAAAGAACTGCTGCTTTGCATAACTGCTTTGATTGGATCTCAGCCATACTCTCCCTGAATGGCAAGGCACACAAATAATGCTTAGGGACATGTTTAATTCAATTTACTGTAATAAACCATTTGTGGTCTGACTTGTAGTTGAGCAAATAGTTGACCTGGATTTCCATTCGAAGTAATGTGATTCCTGCCCAAGATTTGTCATTACAAACTAGAAAACCTCCTATAAATGACCACACCCCTTCCCCATGCTAATTAAGTGTAGTCCTACTCTTGTGTTGGTTACCACTGAAAATTGTGATACCACTTCATATTGGGAAGCCTATCTAAGTTTTTGATTTTGAAAACCTGGTCTCCAAACATATAGAGGCCTAGCTCCATATCTCAACTACTTTCTAAAAGTCTTTGAGGCTCCTTGACTCTCATATCAAAACACAAATCAGTATTGAAATATAGCAAAGGTCTCTGGTCGGCTACCAGCCTGTTTTCCCACTGAGCACCTCCTTATCTCAGATCCTAGGATGCTTTTAGGGAGAAAATACGGAGCTCAGAGCAATGATCTTACAGTAAAGTACGGAGTGAGGGAGAGGAAGAGATAAGGAGGAGAGAACGAAAGAAGTAGAAGCAGAGAGACAGAGGGAGACAGTGCTAGCTTGGCATATAGTAGGATGTGTCTAGATAGCCTTATGTGTGTTGTTTGTTTTTCAATTTCTTTATTGGTGATAAATAAGACAACCTGTGTGATGCAGGACTTCTTTTAGACTACACAGTTGATATGCCCATGAACGGTTGTAATTCAGATTCAATTACAGCCTTTGTTGTTCAATTTGATAGTTGGAGATTGAAAGAGACTAACATTCAGAGTTGGTTCAGCTTATTCATGTTTGTTGGTATTTGGATAGTCTGCTATCAATGAGCAAGAAAAAAAAGGGTCACCAGGGAACAAAGTCAGTAAGGTGGAATTTTAAAATCATAAAATTGGCAATATGGTCAAGTGACTCATCCTTCGCTAAAGGAAATAGCAGTGGGTTTTTAACTAGGGAGCATGGCATTATCAGGGTTCTGGCACTTGATTTATTTTATGTATCTATTTATTGAAAATGTATAAGGTGCACTAGACAGCAAAAAAAAAATGTTTCCAGGCGCCTCAAGGCAAGAATTGGTGGGGGAACAGGGACATACAAATAACAGCAATGGTCCTACAAGGCCTTGTGACATTCAGATCATGCACGTGCAGCTACAAGAAGTGTGTGCGGGGTAGATGAGTGGTGGAGGAATGGGGGTAAATGCAGGGGGAAAAGATGCAGGAGAGGGCCCACGGGCTGGGCAAGTGCTGGGGGAGTGATGAAGGAGCAGTTTCACCTACTAAGTGCAAGGGAGGGGGTTGGATCAGGCTCAAGAAGGGTGCCCGTCCCATCAGGCTAGTCAGGGAAAAGGGTCGGGACAAGCAGTGCTGGTTGGTGTGGGATGTTTTCCCCCACTAGTCCAGGCCCTGCAACATTCATGTGCGCTGCTTGCATCAGGAACATCAGAATGGCCTCTGGAAAGCATTATGCATGCTAAAGAAGTGTGCAGGAAAAATCTGAAAAATAGGCCGCCATCCACTTTTGCCTATGTCAGTTGTAACACAGGAGACCACTGCCAAAACCCGTGACAGAAACCAGCCCAGGAAGGAATAAACTCATGTTACTCTCTGGCTCAGCCAAGCCTTGGAGGTGGGCCAGACTGAAAACGTGGATTTGAAAAAGGAGTAACTGTATGTTGGAGAAAATGACTTATAGCAAATTGTACTGAACTGATAAAAATATGGAATTTATAGGTTGTTAAAATGAAAAGTTTGCTCCCAGTTTAAAACTAATCTGGAATCTGTGCGACATTCATAGACTAAATCACGAAAATGTTCATATTCTAGCTATTGTGATTATGCTAGGAACATGAACAATTACAGGAATATGCCCAGAGGGTATGTGCATGCATGTGTAAAAATTGGTACAGAACTGACACTGAGTAACCGCCCAAAAGCGCAAAAAATTGTCATTTGTGAAGCAGAACTCGTAGGAAGAGGAGGCTTGGAGAGAAACATACCTTAGTCAATCTGTCATGTAATTATGTATTATTAACAAGTTGTGCATCTTGGAAATATGTTTTGGGGGAAAAATAGATTTTCTGGGTAAGAACAAAGGGGAGGGGTTTTCTGTGGACCCTAAACACAGTGTCACTCTGACACATGATGACACATCATGACACATTGTTCCCTTCTCCAATCAGGAGAGGGGAAATTCTCTGACCTATCATATTCTTAGAGGGTTGGGCAAAGTATAATAAGCCTCCACACCCCTTTGGAAGATGGATAAATAGGGACTATTGAGGACCCAAAAGACACACACATTCACCCATCATTGATCTACCGGTGAAGCGCTCTGCAGGAAGACCCATCTCTAGACTCCAGACTCCAGAACCAGAGTCCAGAACCCTGAAGCAGATGCCCAACCCAAAAAGCTGAACCCTTCTCAGTGGGCCTTTAAAAATCTTGCAACCTGATTTTAACTCCTAATCTTCCACATAGCCTAATCAATTCAACAGCCTTGCTGTGCTGTGTTGGCTACCTCTGGCCAAGAACCATTGCTAGAACCCAAGATCCAGATCAGTCCGGCTGTCATGATCTCTGCTTCCAAAAGATCAGGACTTGCCCGACTTCCTTGGAAGCAGACCCATAACCCCGGTTCCGAGTGCCAGCCAGTCCTAATTGGGACCTTTTGGACCCTGTCCTGGCGCCAGTGGCACCAGGCTCATAAAGATGCCCAGTCCCAGCGCTGGAAGCGCCGGGCTCATAATGCTTGGGTGGACTTACCTGCAGCAGACCATGCTGCTTACTTACCTGCCAGTTGAACCCCTGATCCTCTTCTGTTTGGGACTACTTTTCCTGTTGGGTGGGGCAGGAGCCACTCCCTAGGTTCAGAACACTGGAACTCTTCTGGAAAGCAGGAACTCTTTTCTTACCTAGGCGTGGCTGTGGAAGTAGACACCTAAGCACTACAGGAGGCTATTTAAACCACACCCGATGGATGAATCTTGATTTGCGTTATTCTGCATTCTCTGCAGCAGAACACTCATCGTGTCTTCTGCTTCTGATCCTGGGCCTAAGGAAACAAAGGCTTACCATCCTGGAATCCAGTCTTCAGCAGCACCTGTAAAGACAAAGAAAGAACAGGTTAGCACTACGGTCTTCAGTGGCAGCACATCTCTTACCTGGTCCATCGGCTGCCACCAACGCCTCGCGCTGCATTCCGGCATCTGAAAGACAAAGGCTTACCTACTCTTCGCATGTTCCGGAGGTCTTCGCACTGCATTCCGGCATCTGAAAGACAAAAGCTTACCAGCTCTTTGCACGCTCCGGAGGCCTTCGGCGCTGCATCCCGCATCTGAAAGACAAAAGAAGGTGCGTTTAAAGACATTGGGCAACTTTATTACTCACGTGCCATTACTCCTTCCCACGCCGAATCCAGTGGGTATTCCAGCACCCTTCAGCTTCTCTAAAGCTCCGAACTTGTACCTGCAAGATAAAAGGGACAGTTAGTGCGCATCGTGAAGCAGGCTACAAGCGCTTACCTACGTGCTTCCAGGCGCTTCTATTCCTCACGCGGGTTCGATCCTCAACTCTCATCAGCCCGCCATCCGCCATCGCCGGAACTCTGCAAAACAAGAGATATCATTACAAAAGACTTTTAAGACATTTGAAGCGCCCAGAACTTACCGTTCGTGCAGTTAACGACGGACAGCAGTCCTCTGAGGTCAAGAGGCCTGCACCCTTATCCAGTGAAGGAACTGGTTACGGCGCCATGCCCCGAGGCAGATGGAGAGCTCGGCGTTCACTTACCTAAGGTGACGGCGTTAACCTTTGGGGTTCTACAGGAGAAGAGAAAGGGAAGAGGAGAGAGGCACCCAATAACCCCAGTTCATTAATCCCATATTTTCTATCTGCAGACATCTTACTCTTCGAGTCAGACATACAGTGCACAGAGGTCCAGCCCAAAGAGCCAACCGTGTGTTACACATCACCTTTGATGATACGGCATTCACCCAGTCAAGACCGGCACCTCTGCGGGAATCAGGTGAGCGTTACACCGGCGGAGCTGTAACCCAGAACCCGTCAGATCCAGTCCAAGAGGCCATGCAGAGCAGAGTGCCTTGCTGAGAGCAGAACCTAGCACCTGAGACCTGTCCGGTGGCAAACGAAGTCCAGTCCAAACCTTTAACCAGATCTTTGACAGGCCCATTCCAGACCATAGTTGTGAGTATTTAGTGTAGAACTGTCCATAACCAATCTCTTAGTTTAAGTCATCCAACTCATTCCAACATATCCATAACTGCATTATTGAATGTACTGCATCCAAGCAGCTAAACGCTCACCGTGTCTGCTCCTGCATCTGGTCTCCAGCCACGCCCGCCTCGATCCTGGAAAACCTGTAAGGAAAGAAGAGAAGAGAAAGGTGAAAACCAAGAATTTTATCCAACTTCTTACCTGCATCCGGAACCTTCACACCAGCGTTCCTGAGAAAAGACTTTCATTTAAAAGCACCGCGTTTCTCGCTGCAGCACCGCGCTTCACTCACCTGTCCTCAGGAGTTCTTCTGGCTCCACCGCGACTGTCTGCACCGGTCGCCACATCTCTGCGCCTAGGGGAGAGAAGAAGAGACAAAATGTGAGCAGAAGGAACATATGAGGAAAGCCTAATTTTCCGCCATAACACTTACCGGTCTTCTGTTGGTGGATCATTCCTCATTTCGGGTCGACGCCCCTACGTTGGCAGGTACCGCACCCCGGCCCCTATGGGGAAAGGACAAAAGACATTACTGGAGGAATATAAAGACATTAAGAGGGATTGCCCCCATCGCTAACTCACCTGAGTTTACCATCGGCAAGTCAATCCCTCAACGCATCGCCTTCATTCTGCACCTGAAATAAAGGACAGATCACAGGTTAGGAAGGCACCAGAAAAGGAGGCTCAACACTTGAACTTTTGTAATCTTCATACTTGCGGCATTCCGCTCGGAAAAGTCAAGTGGATTTTTCCAGCGGCATTCTGAAAACCAGTGAAGTAACTGGACAAACACGCGCCCCTGCACCAGAAGCAGAATGGAGAGTTCATCCTTTCTAATCATAAGGTGAGCTTCAACCGGGGATTTCGGAGGAAGTTAGAGAAGAACGGAGGGGGGAAGGGGTGAGCAAGCACACTATTATGCAGACTGTTAATCCCCTTTCTCATCTGCAGAAGGATATTCCTACGGGCCAGACAAGCAAGATTTAAGGGTCCTGTTCAGTCGGTGTTCCGAGTTCTGCGCATCATGCTCAAAGAGGCCCCAGAAACCCAGACTAGACCAGCGCCTCCGTGGGAGTCAGATGAGCGTTACAGAAGCCTTCCTACAAATTCCCACCCAGGCGCTATGGAAACTTCTGAGACTGATCAGTTGGCCCAACTACTGGGAGAATTACGGGCCGAAGTACACGCCGCTCGTCAAGAGACTAATACTCTCAGGAGGGAAGTGATTGTATCAAAGGAAAGAACTGATGACCTGGCTAGACAGTTTTTGCAAGGTCAAGCTGGACACACTCCTCTACCCGGTTCCAGGGGGAACCCCGCTCCTGTGGTTCCCAGTAACCCTGTGCAGATTAATCTACCTGGAATCTTGCCGCTGGCCCCACCCGAATGCTTTGCTGGGGACACCAAACGATCGGGACAAGCAGTGCTGGTTGGTGTGGGATGTTTTCCCCCACTAGTCCAGGCCCTGCAACATTCATGTGCGCTGCTTGCATCAGGAACATCAGAATGGCCTCTGGAAAGCATTATGCATGCTAAAGAAGTGTGCAGGAAAAATCTGAAAAATAGGCCGCCATCCACTTTTGCCTATGTCAGTTGTAACACAGGAGACCACTGCCAAAACCCGTGACAGAAACCAGCCCAGGAAGGAATAAACTCATGTTACTCTCTGGCTCAGCCAAGCCTTGGAGGTGGGCCAGACTGAAAACGTGGATTTGAAAAAGGAGTAACTGTATGTTGGAGAAAATGACTTATAGCAAATTGTACTGAACTGATAAAAATATGGAATTTATAGGTTGTTAAAATGAAAAGTTTGCTCCCAGTTTAAAACTAATCTGGAATCTGTGCGACATTCAGAGACTAAATCACGAAAATGTTCATATTCTAGCTATTGTGATTATGCTAGGAACATGAACAATTACAGGAATATGCCCAGAGGGTATGTGCATGCATGTGTAAAAATTGGTACAGAACTGACACTGAGTAACCGCCCAAAAGCGCAAAAAATTGTCATTTGTGAAGCAGAACTCGTAGGAAGAGGAGGCTTGGAGAGAAACATACCTTAGTCAATCTGTCATGTAATTATGTATTATTAACAAGTTGTGCATCTTGGAAATATGTTTTGGGGGAAAAATAGATTTTCTGGGTAAGAACAAAGGGGAGGGGTTTTCTGTGGACCCTAAACACAGTGTCACTCTGACACATGATGACACATCATGACACATTGTTCCCTTCTCCAATCAGGAGAGGGGGAATTCTCTGACCTATCATATTCTTAGAGGGTTGGGCAAAGTATAATCAGCCTCCACACCCCTTTGGAAGATGGTTAAATAGGGACTATTGAGGACCCAAAAGACACACACATTCACCCATCATTGATCTACCGGCGAAGCGCTCTGCAGGAAGACCCATCTCTAGACTCCAGACTCCAGAACCAGAGTCCAGAACCCTGAAGCAGATGCCCAACCCAAAAAGCTGAACCCTTCTCAGTGGGCCTTTAAAAATCTTGCAACCTGATTTTAACTCCTAATCTTCCACATAGCCTAATCAATTCAACAGCCTTGCTGTGCTCTGTTGGCTACCTCTGGCCAAGAACCATTGCTAGAACCCAAGATCCAGATCAGTCCGGCTGTCATGATCTCTGCTTCCAAAAGATCAGGACTTGCCCGACTCCCTTGGAAGCAGACCCATAACCCCGGTTCCGAGTGCCAGCCAGTCCTAATTGGGACCTTTTGGACCCTGTCCTGGCGCCAGTGGCACCAGGCTCATAAAGATGCCCAGTCCCAGCGCTGGAAGCGCCGGGCTCATAATGCTTGGGTGGACTTACCTGCAGCAGACCATGCTGCTTACTTACCTGCCAGTTGAACCCCTGATCCTCTTCTGTTTGGGACTACTTTTCCTGTTGGGTGGGGCAGGAGCCACTCCCTAGGTTCAGAACACTGGAACTCTTCTGGAAAGCAGGAACTCTTTTCTTACCTAGGCGTGGCTGTGGAAGGAGACACCTAAGCACTACAGGAGGCTATTTAAACCACACCCGATGGATGAATCTTGCTTTGCGTTATTCTGCATTCTCTGCAGCAGAACACTCATCGTGTCTTCTGCTTCTGATCCTGGGCCTAAGGAAACAAAGGCTTACCATCCTGGAATCCAGTCTTCAGCAGCACCTGTAAAGACAAAGAAAGAACAGGTTAGCACTACGGTCTTCAGTGGCAGCACATCTCTTACCTGGTCCATCGGCTGCCACCAACGCCTCGCGCTGCATTCCGGCATCTGAAAGACAAAGGCTTACCTACTCTTCGCATGTTCCGGAGGTCTTCGCACTGCATTCCGGCATCTGAAAGACAAAAGCTTACCAGCTCTTTGCACGCTCCGGAGGCCTTCGGCGCTGCATCCCGCATCTGAAAGACAAAAGAAGGTGCGTTTAAAGACATTGGGCAACTTTATTACTCACGTGCCATTACTCCTTCCCACGCCGAATCCAGTGGGTATTCCAGCACCCTTCAGCTTCTCTAAAGCTCTGAACTTGTACCTGCAAGATAAAAGGGACAGTTAGTGCGCATCGTGAAGCAGGCTACAAGCGCTTACCTACGTGCTTCCAGGCGCTTCTATTCCTCACGCGGGTTCGATCCTCAACTCTCATCAGCCCGCCATCCGCCATCGCCGGAACTCTGCAAAACAAGAGATATCATTACAAAAGACTTTTAAGACATTTGAAGCGCCCAGAACTTACCGTTCGTGCAGTTAACGACGGACAGCAGTCCTCTGAGGTCAAGAGGCCTGCACCCTTATCCAGTGAAGGAACTGGTTACGGCACCATGCCCCGAGGCAGATGGAGAGCTCGGCGTTCACTTACCTAAGGTGAGGGCGTTAACCTTTGGGGTTCTACAGGAGAAGAGAAAGGGAAGAGGAGAGAGGCACCCAATAACCCCAGTTCATTAATCCCATATTTTCTATCTGCAGACATCTTACTCTTCGAGTCAGACATATAGTGCACAGAGGTCCAGCCCAAAGAGCCAACCGTGTGTTACACATCACCTTTGAAGATACGGCATTCACCCAGTCAAGACCGGCACCTCTGCGGGAATCAGGTGAGCGTTACACCGGCGGAGCTGTAACCCAGAACCCGTCAGATCCAGTCCAAGAGGCCATGCAGAGCAGAGTGCCTTGCTGAGAGCAGAACCTAGCACCTGAGACCTGTCCGGTGGCAAACGAAGTCCAGTCCAAACCTTTAACCAGATCTTTGACAGGCCCATTCCAGACCATAGTTGTGAGTATTTAGTGTAGAACTGTCCATAACCAATCTCTTAGTTTAAGTCATCCAACTCATTCCAACATATCCATAACTGCATTATTGAATCTCTTTTGACTATCCTGACTTCTTCTCTCATCCACATAATCCTGTGATAATTGTAGTGATAATCATCTTGGCGCTAATATATATTTTCTGGAGAAAGGCAATCGTGTCAGGCAGATAAAAACCATCCAGAGTCGCCTCTGGATCGGTAGCTGTGCTGTCGTGTAGTTTGCGGCTCCACAGACTCCCTAGTGTTAAGAAATCTTTGTTCGAAATCTTCAACAGCGCATCTTTCATTTTGAAATCTTGACTCTTTTGAGAAAAATCGACCTTCACTAAAACCTCTGTAACTTTTGAACCATACCTGCTAGGAACACAATTTAAATGTCATTTTGAAGCTAACATCCTTAGTTTTTGAAATGAGAACCAGCATTCCAACTACTGATAGTTTCGCTGTAATTCCGTTTTTTTCATGCGCTGAAAAGTTTGCCGCGATTTCGCATTTGGCTCAATTTCACCACATGTAAAAACAGCTATTTCTTGCTTTCAACTTCTGAATTTCGTTTTCTATCCGCCAACCATTCAACAATCATTGCTAGTGTTTACCTGAACCAATCCAGAGCCACTCTCACTACTTCTGAATCCTATTTAGCGAATTTAAATAATTTTTAGCAAGTTTCCCATTAATTTCAAACCCCATTTAAAAGCAATTGTCCTGTTTTTAAATCATTACTCTTCTCTCTAAGCTTGCTGGGGGGAATCAAGATTGAAACTGCAATTGTTGATTGTTATTCCTGAAGCCTGTGTGCCCCCATTACATTTCTTCATATTGCATATTGGGGGGAGTGAGTAGTGACAGGGGGAAAGAGTGACCACATTATCTATGGGTTGAATTCATATCAAGTTTATTTCTGTGTTGCATCTTTTCATATCATTGCATTTCCTTGAACTCATAGAAAGTATTCTCTGCTACATTATTCTTCCTATTCCTACTCCTAATTGATTAAGAGATTGTTGATATTGTAATATTACCCATTGCTGATCATTGTTCATATTCATAATAGTGTGATATTAAGATATTGTTCCTATTCATAAACATGTGATATATATATATATATGTATATATATTGTTCAATTCTTCAAATAAATCTTTTAAATTGCAAAAGAAACCTTCTTCTTGGTTCAGTGAGACCGGGGGGGGATTCAAAGTGAGGGGCGTTATATAAGGGAACATCATCCAGAAATAAAAGAACTTTTGACATAAAGATATATAAATAAGGGTTTCCATTGGGCATCCCATACTGGGCATTGACTTAGGTGGAGTGCTGGGTTGAAACCACTTACAGATTGGGGGCTCGTAGCGGGATTTCTGGATTAGCCTACCACTTGTGTGCTAACTGACAGGATACATAAATCCTGTTGGGCTACCACGCTCTGTTACACTGTAAAAACACCCCTCAAAAGGGAACGCTATAAGGAAACGGTCTGTTTTGCAAAAATAAAATAAAAAATAAAAACTTCTGTAAGTCAGGAAAGAAATCAATATTTCCAAAATGGCGACATTGGTAGACATCAAGATGGCTAGAGAACACCTTTTACATAAGTTATTTGTGAGAGGTGAATGGACAGAGCAGGATCAGAATGTGTGGTTGCAGGCAATCACACAACAGATCACTGCAACAGGGTTAGATATATGGAAAGACCAGGGTCCCTTACATGTGGCCCTGAGTGAACTATATATGCCCCCTAAAGCCAAGAATGAGCAACATAAGATTGCCAAGATAGCGGCATATCTATATTTATCTATTGGAGCCATACAGGATAAATATGCTGAAGGCCAAGATCTGGCAAGTAGGCAACTGATGGCATTAGAAAAGGTCCAATCTGATCTGGACTCTTCTGAGCAGAGGCTGCAGAGGAGCCAGGAGTCAGAAAATGAAAGCAGGCAGTATCTAGTTAAAATAAAAGGAAAAAGGCAGAACAGGATACCAGAATTCTGGCCTTGCAGATGGAGTACCAAGAAAGTGTGGACTCTCTACTGCAGAGCCAGAAAAAGCTGGAGCAACAACTGGATTTCAACAGGGCATGCAGAGAGCAGGTAGTCACCCTGCAAAGCCACCTAGATAGAGAGAAGGCAGAGAGCAACAAATTAATTCTGAAAGACCTGGACACCCAGGCAGAGTTTGATGAACAGTGCCAAAAAGCTGGAGCTCTTCAAAGACAGAGGGACAACCTGGCAGCACAGAGGCAGGCTCTTGCTCAGGAAAGGGACACCTTAGGCCAGGAAGCCTGTCACTTAAAAGGGAAACTGGAAGAAAATCACCTGGCCCTCCAGGGATTGGGTGACCTCCAAAAAGAGCATGGTAGATTGTTAGAGCAGCCCAAGAGGGTGGAAGATGCTCTGGTGTCATGATGCCTAAACCCGGAGCACCAGGCCAGGCCCAGCACCCCCGGGAGCAGGCATCATTCCCCCGGGTAAAAGCCCAGCGGCACCTTATAGGGGCTCTTTGGACTCTGTCCTGGCGCCTTTGGCGCCAGGCTCATGTTGGACATCAGTCCTGGTGCCATAGGCGCCAGGCTCATAAAGGAAGGTGTTTTGTGCACTTACCTGATGCAGACCATGCTCCAAGATTCAGGCCTCCCTGAGACCTGAAAGGGACTATTTTTTCATTGGAACTATTTTGCCACTCGGGCGTGGCCAGGGAAGGATACTTACCTGGAACTACTTTTGGGGGCTATTTTAGCCACGCCCAGACAGTAGCTCACGCTTTGCGTTGTACTGCATCCAAGCAGCTAAACGCTCACCGTGTCTGCTCCTGCATCTGGTCTCCAGCCACGCCCGCCTCGATCCTGGAAAACCTGTAAGGAAAGAAGAGAAGAGAAAGGTGAAAACCAAGAATTTTATCCAACTTCTTACCTGCATCCGGAACCTTCACACCAGCGTTCCTGAGAAAAGACTTTTATTTAAAAGCACTGCGTTTCTCGCTGCAGCACCGCGCTTCACTCACCTGTCCTCAGGAGTTCTTCTGGCTCCACCGCGACTGTCTGCACCGGTCGCCACATCTCTGCGCCTAGGGGAGAGAAGAAGAGACAAAATGTGAGCAGAAGGAACATATGAGGAAAGCCTAATTTTCCGCCATAACACTTACCGGTCTTCTGTTGGTGGATCATTCCTCATTTCGGGTCGACGCCCCTACGTTGGCAGGTACCGCACCCCGGCCCCTATGGGGAAAAGACAAAAGACATTACTGGAGGAATATAAAGACATTAAGAGGGATTGCCCCCATCGCTAACTCACCTGAGTTTACCATCGGCAAGTCAATCCCTCAACGCATCGCCTTCATTCTGCACTTGAAATAAAGGACAGATCACAGGTTAGGAAGGCACCAGAAAAGGAGGCTCAACACTTGAACTTTTGTAATCTTCATACTTACGGCATTCCGCTCGGAAAAGTCAAGTGGATTTTTCCAGCGCCATTCTGAAAACCAGTGAAGTAACTGGACAAACACGCGCCCCTGCACCAGAAGCAGGATGGAGAGTTCATCCTTTCAAATCATAAGGTAAGCTTCAACCGGGGATTTCGGAGGAAGTTAGAGAAGAACGGAGGGGGGAAGGGGGGAGCAAGCACACTATTATGCAGACTGTTAATCCCCTTTCTCATCTGCAGAAGGATATTCCTACGGGCCAGACAAGCAAGATTTAAGGGTCCTGTTCAGTCGGTGTTCCGAGTTCTGCGCATCATGCTCGAAGAGGCCCCAGCAACCCAGACTAGACCAGCGCCTCCGTGGGAGTCAGGTGAGCGTTACAGAAGCCTTCCTACAAATTCCCACCCAGGCGCTATGGAAACTTCTGAGAGTGATCAGTTGGCCCAACTACTGGGAGAATTACGGGCCGAAGTACACGCCGCTCGTCAAGAGACTAATACTCTCAGGAGGGAAGTGATTGTATCAAAGGAAAGAACTGATGACCTGGCTAGACAGTTTTTGCAAGGTCAAGCTGGACACACTCCTCTACCCGGTTCCGGGGGGAACCCCGCTCCTGTGGTTCCCAGTAACCCTGTGCAGATTAATCTACCTGGAATCTTGCCGCTGGCCCCACCCGAATGCTTTGCTGGGGACACCAAACGATTTGCCGTATTCATGAATCAGTGTCATTTGCACTTCCTATGCAGACCTGTGGCCTTCCCTAATGACCAGACCAAGGTAGCCTTTGTATTGTCATATCTCAGCGCTGTGCTGCCGATTGGTCAGTTCCACTGGTTACTCAAGATGACCCGATTCTCCGTGATTTTCAAGGATTTCAAGCAAGCATGGAAAGGTTACTTGCTCGACACTCTCAGGGGAAGGCTCTGGATGACAAACTCCTATCCCTGCGACAGGGCAATCAGGACCTCCTATCCTACATTGCAACCTTTAATAGACTAATTGTGGAAACTGGGCGGCCAGAGGATAAAAGAATCACGTTATTTTATCGAGGTCTACGCGGAGAACTTAAAGATGTCCTGGCCCAAGTTGTAAATCCGCCCCAAGAATGCACAGAATATATAGACTTAGTGGTCCAATTGGATCACAGACTTCAAAACAGAAAAGCAGGTCGGTCCAAGTTTGAGACCCGGGTGTTGGTCAAGACCCACGCTAACCCCAAGGGTGCTGATGTCTCTGAGCCTATGCAAATCGGAGGGGTTAAAGGACCTTTAACTCGAAAAGAATGTGAAAGAAGACGGCAGATGCAATTATGTCTTTATTGTGGGTCCTCTGGACACTTTCTACGAGATTGCCCGGCTAAACCGCCCAAGAAGGTGGTAGAAGCCGCTGATAAAAACCATGAAGACTCTGTTTCGGGAAACAACCACGCCCGACAAGCGTAGGGTTCCGCTTGCCGAGCTTGAAAACTAACTCTCAGACCTCGCATTTCATTGTGCCAATGGTTCTCGTAGATCCGGAACAGCCTAAGCGGTTGCATGCAATAAAGGCATACATCGATAGTGGGGCTATAGGAAATTATGTGGATCGTGAATTGGTCTCTAGGATTAACCATCCTCTGCGTCCTAAAACCAGCAAAGATGTCATCACCACAGTCGATGGAACCGAAATTGCCTCAGGACCGGTAACACATTCCACTGCTGAGGTGACACTTATAGGTCCGGACGGCCATCGGCAGGCAGTTGTGTCTGATGTAATCAAGGCTCCACAGTTTCAGGTTATTCACGGAATCCCTTGGTTAGAGACACATAATCCTCGAATTGATTGGCGAGCGAAGAGAATAACCTTCCCGGATTGTGCACAAACCTGCTACCCAGAAAATCTGAAGATTAGTCTAGCGTCTGTAACCTCTGTCTCCATGCAACTACCTCCGGAATACCAAGACTTTCAGGACGTCTTCCAAAAGGAACAGGCCAACACGTTACCTCCCCACAGATTGTACGATTGCCAAATCGATCTGGTGCCCGGTGCACAACCCCCTTGTAGCCGGATTTATGCCCTTACTGAACCTGAGAATCTGCATTTGAGACAATATTTAGGTCAATACCTAGCCAATGGTTTCATTCACCCGTCAAAGTCTCCGGCATCCTCGGCTTTGTTCTTCGTGCCCAAAAAAAAAGGCGACCTTAGAACTTGTATCGACTACCACGCATTGAACCAGATAACTGTTAAAAACCATTACCCTCTGCCTCTGATCCCTGAACTCCTTGACCAGGTGAAGGACGCTTGCATATACACCAAGTTAGATCTCCGGGGGACTTATCATCTGGTGCGAGTAAAAGAAGGCGACGAATGGAAAACGGCCTTCCGTACAAAATATGGATTATTCGAATACCAGGTGATGCCTTTCGGGTTGTGCAACGCTCCTGCTGCCTTCCAATTCTTCATGAACGATGTCCTTCGGGAACTCATCGATGTTTGTGTTGTCGTATATATCAATGGCATTCTTGTGTACTCCTCTTCGGAATCTGATCACAGAAAGCATGTCAGGGCCGTCCTTGAGAAATTGCGCCAGCACAAACTGTTTGCAAAGCTGGAAAAGTGCGTTTTCCATACCACCGAGGTTGAGTTTCTTGGATTCATCCTGACACCTAAAGGGGTCCGAATGGACTCACGAAAAGTGGATGCCATCCTCAAATGGCCATCACCTAGTTCGGGGAAATGTGTCCAAAGCATGCTTGGTTTTGCCAATTTTTATCGCAGATTTATCCCGGAATGTTCACGTGTGGTACAACCCATCACTGCACTCTTGCGGAAAAATAAACGCTTCGAATGGACCGAGGAAGCCGAACAGGCCTTTCAGGAATTGAAAGCTAAATCCACGTCTGCACCTATTTTGAAGCACCCGCGTCCCGATCTCCCATATATAGTCGAAACCGACGCGTCCAGCTTAGCCATGGGAGCTGTCCTGTCTCAGAGAGACCCTGAAACCAACCAACTGCACCCCGTAGCATTTTGGTCCAGAAAGTTCTCGCCGCCTGAGGTAAATTATGCAATCACCGACAAGGAATTATTAGCCATTAAGTCCGCCTTTAAGGCTTGGCAGCATTATCTTCTTGGTTCCAGGCATACCATCACCGTGATCACTGATCACCGAAACTTACAATATTTAAAAACTGCCAAGGCTCAATCGTCACGTCAGCTCCGATGGGCTTTGTTCTTTGCTGAGTTCGATTTTGTAATCACTTACCGCCCCGGCTGTAAGAATGGCAAAGCGGACGCGCTATCTCGAATAGGAATGGGAGAAATAGACACAAACTCAGAACCTGTGCATATAATTCCCGATCAAAGAATTTTGGGGATAACCTCTTTACAAACCCTTGAAGCACGGGTAAAACAACTCCTGGACCATGGACTCTACAGCCTTGCAGGATTGGATCCAAAGGGGGTCTTACTTTTCGGTCACCGATGGCCTACCTTACTTCCAAGGACGCTTATTTCTGCCAGAAAAGAACTGGTTATTTCCCGTCATCATGATACCCTGATGGAAGGACATCCTGGCATTGCCAAAACTGAGGAAAAAATTCAACGACAATTCTGGTGGCCTTCCTGGCGAAAGGATATTAAATCATTTGTGATGTCCTGTGGAGTTTGCACCCAAAACAAAGGCCAAAAGAAAAAACCTGCCGGTCTTCTTCAGCCTTTAGACATTCCACCAGCACCTTAGCACACCTTGTCACTAGATTTTATCACGGACCTGCCCCCTTGTAATGGATACAATACTATTCTGGTTGTGGTGGATTTATTTTCCAAGATGGCCTATTTTATTCCGTTGAAAGGATTACCTTCAGCTTCTGTCCTAGCCAAGGAATTCCTCGAAAATATCATCAGTTTGCATGGATTCCCATCCATACTAGTCTCCGACCGGGGAAGCCAGTTTATTTCTCATTTTTGGAGGAAGTGTTGTCAACTGGCACAAATCGACGTAAGACTCTCAACCAGCCACCACCCACAGACCGATGGTCAGACGGAGAGAACGAACCAGACCCTTGAACAATACCTACGATGTATGTTGCACCAATCGGAGGGTAATTGGAAGGATATTTTATGGGTGGCCGAATATCCATACAATAACTCGGTACACTCTGGAACTGGACAAAGCCCCTTTTATAACCTATATGGACATCACCCTCGTACTTCAGACCTGGACTCACCTCTGAGACTTGAAATGCACGCAGTGGACCATTTGCATTCCACGATAACTCAAGCCTTCAAGGATGCAACTGCACATTTGCAACAAGCGAAAGGGAAATACAAAAAGAATGCGGATCTGCATCGGAGTGAGGCGCCTCCATACCAAATAGGGGATCAAGTATGGTTGGCTGCCAAACACTTATTGCTCAAGGGACCTCAAACTTTTAATCCAAGGTTTTTGGGCCCTTACTCGATCAGAGCTATAATTAACCCAGAGCTATAATTAACCCAGTGGCAGTCAAGCTCGATCTACCAGCTAACATGCGGATTCACCCCATTTTTCATGTGTCGCTTTTGAAACCAGTGCAACCAGGAACCAGATTAATAAAGCCACCAGAACCAATCCAGATAGATGGGGAGCCTGAATTCGAGGTGAAGAACATTTTGGATTCTAATATCTCAAAATCAAAAATGTTCTATCTAATTGATTGGAAAGAGTACGGGCCTCAGGAAAGGTCTTGGGAACCCAGCGACCACGTACATGCACCTCGGCTGGTAAAAAGGTTCCATCGGAATTTCCCAAACAAACCGAAACCTCCAGAGGGAACAACCTTGGGAGGGGCCTTGGGGGGGAGTGCTGTCATGATGCCTACCCCCGGAGCACCAGGCCAGGCCCAGCACCCCCGGGAGCAGGCATCATGCCCCCGGGTAAAAGCCCAGCGGCCCCTTATAGGGGCTCTTTGGACTCTGTCCTGGCGCCTATGGCGCCAGGCTCATGTTGGACATCATAAAGGAAGGTGTTTTGTGCACTTACCTGATGCAGACTATGCTGCAAGATTCAGGCCTCCCTGAGACCTGAAAGGGACTATTTTTTCATTGGGACTATTTTGCCACTCGAGCGTGGCCAGGGAAGGATACTTACCTGGAACTACTTTGGGGGGCTATTTAAGCCACGCCCAGACAGTAGCTCACGCTTCGCTTTGTTCTGCATCCAAGCAGCTGAACGCTCACCGTTTCTGCTCCTGCATCTGGTCTCCAGCCACGCCCGCCTCGATCCTGGAAACCTGTAAGGAAAGAAGAGAAGAGAAAGGTGAAAACCAAGAATTTTATCAAACTTCTTACCTGCATCCAGAACCTTCACGCCAGTGTTCCTGAGAAAAGACTTTCATTTAAAAGCACCGCGTTGCTCACTGCAGCGCCGCGCTTCACTCACCTGTCCTCGGGAGTTCTTCTGGCTCCACCGCGACTGTCTGCACCGGTCGCCACATCTCTGCGCCTAGGGGAGAGAAGAAGAGACAAAAGGTGAGCAGAAGGAACATATGAGGAAAGCCTAATTTTCCACCATAACACTTACCGGTCTTCTGTTGGTGGATCATTCCTCATTTCGGGTCGACGCCGCTACGTTGGCAGGTACCGCACCCCGGCCCCTATGGGGAAAGGACAAAAGACATTACTGGAGGAATATGAAGACATTAAGAGGGATCGCCCCCATCGCTAACTCACCTGAGTTTACCATCGGCAAGTCAATCCCTCAACGCATCGCCTTAATTCTGCACCTGAAATAAAGGACAGATCACAGGTTAGGAAGGCAACAGAAAAGGAGGCTCAACACTTGAACTTTTGTAATCTTCATACTTACGGCATTCCGCTCTGAAAAGTCAAGTGGATTTTGCCAGCGCCATTCTGAAAACCAGTGAAGTAACTGGACAAACACGCGCCCCTGCACCAGAAGCAGGATGGAGAGTTCACCCTTTCAAACCATAAGGTGAGCTTCAACCGGGGATTTCGGAGGAAGTTAGAGAAGAACGAAGGGGAGAAGGGGGGAGCAAGCACACTATTCTGCAGACTGTTAATCCCCTTTCTCATCTGCAGAAGGATATTCCGACGGGCCAGACAAGCAAGATTTAAGGGTCCTGTTCAGTGTGTGTTTTGAGTTCTGCGCATCACGCTCGAAGAGGCCACAGCAACCCAGACTAGACCAGCGCCTCCGTGGGAGTCAGGTGAGCGTTACATCTGGCAAGGAAGGAGCAGGCCAGTAAGGACAGGACTCTGGAGGTAGCCCTCCTGCAGCAAAGACTGGCCCAGTACTCAAAGACAAACCAGGAAGCACAGAGAGAAAATGAGGCTCTCTGTGAGAACAATGATAGGCTCACCGGACAGGTAGCCATGCAAGAGAGACTGATAGAGACTAGTAAGGCCTTGATTGAGGAACAGAAAGCTCAGGTTCTTGCATGGCAACAGGGAGCAGGGGCCGATAGAGATGAGGTTCGATGGGAAAGGGAAACACCTGAGCATAACCTCAGGAACCCTAGTACCAGAGGCCTTAATCTCTCCCAGTCCCTGGACTCTGCCACCCCCATGTCCACCTGCGGACATGAGCCCAGGGCCACAGGGATGGCAGATTTCAATCCAATCAGAAGAATGGGGCTCATAGACCAGTACCTCCCAGGAATGGATGGGCGGGCATCTGGGTACAGGGTACCCAAGTACTGTGATGTTTAGTGGGGAACCCCATGAGAGTAGGCCCACTAAGCGCATCTTGAAAACCTCTGCCCAGCTAGCACAGTGGGGGGTACCCATCAAATCCTGGGAGCAAGGAGGAATCAGAAGACTCATCTGAGCGCCCCAGGACACAGGAGACTAGGTCCCCACATTCTGCCAGCCATTCCCAGGCTCGCAGAATCCGGGAGAACCTAGAAGACCAGACGGGCACCTCTGGGAGCAGTGCCTCTGAGTCAGAGGAGGATTGGACCAGGGTCACCCGAACCAAGAAGGCCAATAAGGCAAAAAGGGCCTTGAGAAGGGATCCCTTAAATCAAACCAAGGAGCGTCATCACGCCTTATCATAAGAACGCTAAGTATTCTGTTTGGGAGCACTTAGAGCTCTTTGAGCAGATGATGGAAACTTTCCATTTGAAAGACAGCAGTAGCTGCATTCAGTATGTGAAATTGACTTTCTCACCAGAATACTACAGTTTCTCTGCGGGGCTGGAGGACTAAAATCATCCTAGATGGTTCACGTATAGGGCGGCCAACTTGAAGCATTTTTCTGTATACAGAAATCCCCAAGAGGCTCGCAAGGCAGCCTACAACTTGCAATGCGTGGAGGATCAGGCCCCACAAGAATTAGTGCAGGAATTAAAGCGTGCGTTTGGGCAGACTACCATTGCACACGGACAGCAAAGAATTTGTTAATACTTTTTTCCACGGTCTACCAAAGTACATCATGACCCAGCTAGTGATAGATTTTCATGAGAAAAGATCACTAGACTGGGCCATTGAACAGGCCACCCGGATCTATGATGTACAAAAGCCCATAGACAACAAGAATTCTCAAAAAGCCCCAAAACAACCAACACCCCTGCTGCTGCTGCTGAGGTGGCAGAGGTGAAGGTTGCCCCCATTTTGGATTTGGAGATGGAGGGGCCTAAACACCCGCCTGCACAGCGGAATAATCCCAACCCCAGAAGGCCCTCGGGCCAGTCACAGACAGGGAGCCAAGGAGGTAGTCTCACAAACGGGATCCCTCACTCCCCTGACTATGTAAGTCCCCTCTACAAGGGGAACAGACCCATCCTAGGATATGTGTGGACTCCTCCAGCCCCAGGGGGGATCCAACCAAGCACCTAACCAGGGAACTTCCCTCCTCACTTCCCCCAGGAGAGCAGAAATTCCCCAAATCCTGGCCGAACTTTTTCCCCATGTATCCACCAAATGTTCAATGCCAGAACAATCCATCCTTCTTTCCCCACTTTCCTGAGCCCAGACAACCTAATCTGGGAGACGGGAGGCAAAGGTGGAGGGGTACCCAAATCTTCCCAACCCAGGGTATTACCAGAGAAGGGATAGCTACCCTTCCCGGGATCAGCCCAGTGGAGAAATGAGAACCCTGTATCAGCCTGAGCGGGTTCAAAGCTAGAGCGCCAGGTCCAAAACATGGCACAGGATCTGGGTCACATGCTGAGGGCTCAACAGAACCCTCAGATGAGCATGCCGGCGCAGAATGCCCCAAACTCTGGACCTGGTGCTCCAGAGCAATGACGGGGGCAGCAACCCGACAACTCACCGGTTCCCAAGGAGGAGGCACAAGGGAAAGGGGGTGTAAAGTCTTGGAGGAAGCTTCCTTCCCCACTTGTAAAAAGCCCCTGGAAACCCAGGAACCGGAACCAAAATCTCCTGCCCCTGAAAGTCTGCCACCCAAGGAGCAGAAGGGGGGTAGGAGAAACAAAGAACCCAAAAAGACCCATTTTGAGGAGGAGGTATGAGTCTTCCAATTTGAATGAGAGGAATCCTCAGAGGATCCGGGGAAAAGGATCTTCTCCTTCAGAGATGAGGGAACTCCTCCCAAGGAAAATGGGTCCCAAAGGATTCAAATCCAGACTGGGTAGATGTGGGGACTGAGCTAGCGTCGCCCATCATCCAACCCCAGAACCAACAACATGAAAATCCCCTGGTTCAAACCCATCCTGCTGATTGCCTCCAAAAAGGGGGGGGGGCAGAACCAGAACCAGGGGAACATCCCAGACTTCTCTCAGGCTGTGCACCCAATCACAGTACTATTACGAAAAAACAATAAAAAGTTTGGTTGGACTAAAGAAGCAGAAGAAGCCTTTCAGGAACTTAAACAAAGGTTTACCTCCGCTCCAATCCTGCAACATCCTCATCCAGACCTCCCTTATGTCGTTGAAACTGATGCGTCCAGTCTCGCAATGGGGGCTGTCCTTTCACAGATTTCACAGAGAGACCCAGAAACCCGCCAGCTACATCCTGTGGCCTTCTGGTCAAAAAGGTTCTCACCTCCAGAGATTAATTATGCCATCACAGACAAAGAACTCCTGGCTATCAAATATGCCTTTAAAGAAGCCTGGAGGCACTACCTTCTGGGGGTCAGACACACTATTACAGTCATCACAGACCACCAAAACCTGCAATATCTCAAAACAGCCAAGGCCCAGTCCACGCGCCAATTACGGTGGGCCCTTTTCTTCACCGAATATGATTATGTAATCACATTTCGACCAGGAGTCAAGGAACGGAAAGGCGGATGCCTTATCTCGCATGGGCATAGATGAAATGGTATATACAACTCGAGACCCAGTACCTATTATACCTGAAGACAAACTCTTGGGTATGATGACAGCCTTAACACAAGCAGAACTATGAAAGGAAATCCAACAGACAATGACTCCCAATGCCTTCCTCACATGGCAAACTCAAGTAGAACAATATACCATCAAGGACCATCTACCCTTTTTTTACGGATCGCCTATATGTACCCAAGAAAGAATTACAAAAGCATATTATTTCAAACTATCACGATTCACTGATCGAAGGGCATCCTGGGATCACCAAAACCCTAGCTAAGGTGAAAGAGAACTTTTGGTGGCCTACCTGGCGTAAGGACATCATTCAGTATATTCAGTCCTGCGGTGTCTGCGCACAAAATAAATCACAGAAACAAAAATCATCTGGTCTCCTACAAACATTGGACATTCCTCCAGTTCCATGGCACACTCTTTCCCTTGACTTCATCACTGATCTACCTCCAAGCCAAGGGTTCAACACCATCCTTGTAGTTGTGGACTTATTCTCGAAGATGGCCCATTTTATTCATCTCAAAGGCCTCCCAGACGCAGCCACTTTAGCAAAAGTGGTCCTGGAGGGTGTGGTTAAGCTACATGGCTTACCTTCGGTTCTGGTCTCTGATCGAGGCAGCCAGTTTGTCTCAAACTTCTGGAAAAAAATGTTGTGCAATGGCGCAGATCGACGTTCGGCTATCTACCACTCACCATCCCCAAACAGACGGCCAAACCGAGAGAACCAATCAGACACTCAAGCAATATTTATGGTGCATGCTGCACCACGAACAAAGGAATTGGAAAGACCTACTATGGATAGCCGAATATGCATATAACAATTCTTTGCATTCAAGCACGGGACAAACACCCTTCTATACCCTTTATGGCAGACATCCACGTACCTCTGAACTAGACCTTCCAGCCAGCTTGGAAATGCCAGCGGTAAAGACTCTACACACAACCATTACCCAGGCTTTCAAAAGGGCAAAGGAACAGCTTATTCATGCCAAAGAAAAACAAAAGAGATTTGTGGACCAACACCAGAAAAAGGCCCCAGATTAACAAGTAGGAGACAAAGTTTGGTTAGCCGCTAAATTCGTACCCATCAAGGGAACCCGGACCTTTCATCCCAGATTATTTGGACCCTATACCATTAAGGCAATTATCATCCCAGTAGCCGTGAAACTGGATTTACCACCTAATCTACAAATCCACCCGGTATTTCATGTGTCCCTCCTGAAACCAATGCAACCCGGCACACGGATTGTTCATCCAGTCATCCAGAGTGCCTTGCTGAGAGCAGAACCTAGTGCCTGAGACCTGTACAGTGGCGAACGAAGTCCAGTCCAAACCTTTGACCAGATCTGTGACGGGCCCATTCCAGACCATAGTTGTGAGTATTTAGTGTAGAACTGTCCATAACCAACCTTGTAGTTTAAGTCATCCAACTCATTCCAACATATCCATAACTGCATTATTGAATCTCTTTTGTCTATCCCGACTCCTTCTCTCATCCACATAATCCTGTGATAATTGTAGTGATAATCATCTTGACGCTAAATATATATTTTCTGGAGAAAAGGCAATTGTCTCAGGCAGATAGAAACCATCCGGAGGCGCCTCTGGATCCAAATCTTCAACAGCGCGTCTTTCATTTTGAAATATTGACTCTTTTGAGAAAAATCGACCTTCACTTTTGAACCGTACCTGCTAGAAACGAAATGTAAATGTAATTTTGAAGCTAACATCCTCAGCATTCAAACGAACTAAGAACCACATTCCAACTCCTGATAATTTTGCTTTCAAATTCTGAATTTTGTTTTCCATCTGCCAACCATTCAACAATCATTGCTAGTATTTACCTGAACCAATCCAAAGCCAATCTCACTAGTTCTGAATCCTATTAGAGAATTAAAATCATGTTTAACGTTTTTTCCCATTCATTTCAAACCCCATTTAAAAGCAATTGTCCTGTTTTACAATCATTACTGTTCTCTCTAAGCTTGTTGGGGGGAATCGAGATTGAAACTGCAATTGTTGATTGCTATTCCTGAAGTCTTTGTGGCCTCATTCCATTTCTTCATATTGCATATTGGGGGGAGTGAGTTGTGACAGGGGGAAAGAGTGACCACATTATCTTTGGGTTGAATTCATATCAAGTTTATTTCTGTGTTGCATTTTTTCATATAATTGCATTTCCTTGAACTCATACAAAGTATTCTGTGCTACATTATTCTTCCTATTCCTACTCCTAATTGATTAAAGAGATTGTTGATATTGTAATATTACCCATTGCTGATCATTGTTCATATTCATAATAGTGTGATATTAAGATATTGTTCATATTCATAAAAGTGATATATATATATATATATATATATTGTTCAATTCTTCAAATAAATCTTTTAATTTGCAAAACAAACCTTCTTCTTGGTTCAGTGTGACTGGGGGGATTCAAAGAGAGGGGCGTTATATAAGGGTACATCATCCAGAAATAAAAGAACTTTTGACATAAAGATATATAAATAAGAGTTTCCATTGGGCATCCCATAATGGGCATTGACTTAGGTGGAGTGCTGGGTTGAAACCACTTACATTGGGAGGCTGCTGGTGAAGACAGGTCAGGGAGTGCTGACTCATAGGTGAACCAAGCTGCCTGTCACAGCGGCAGGTCGGGAAATTAGCAAGGAAGGGGGAGGGGGAAGGAAGTAAAGAAGAACAAGGTATTAAGAAGCTTCTGGAATTTAAGGAGGATCTGCATAAGTCTGATAGGGACAGGGAGGCCATTCCAGAGGGAGGCTCCTGCCGAAGAGAGAGATCTACCCCCCACTCTCTGTTTGGAAAACTATCTGATCTGCAGGGGTTGGAGCTAGAGGACCGAAGGAGCTCTAGCAGGGCGGTATTTAGGGAGAGAGAGTTGGATGTAGCATTGTCCCAGGCCCCAGTAGGCTTTGTGGATGATGCAAGGGTCTTGAATTTGATCCTTGCCGCCACCGGGAGCCAGTAGAGAGATTAAAGGGCTGGTGATTTGCCTTCCATGGACATGACACCAAGGATACATTTTGTAGTCCTGTTCTGGATTAGTTGAATGGGGAGAAGTGTGGAAAGAGGCAGATTGAAGAAGAGGCTGTTGCAGTAGTCTAGGCTAGAGAGAACCAGAGGTCTGGAGACATTGGACCTCATTACAAGTGTGGCAGCCTGGAAATAAGGGTGTGGGTAAGCTTACCAGCACCCCGATTTCAGGGCCACCACACTACAAGTTTCCCTCTGACCCTCAAAGGCACAATGGCTCAGGTAGGCAGAGTTGTTACTGAAGCACCAGCACCTTTATGAAAGGTGCCTGTGCTTCCAAGTCCCCGTTCCCATGGAATCCTAGTGGACTTCACGGGAATGGGGACTTACCAAATCCAACACGTGATTTCCTGCATTGCACAGACTTGTAATGTCCTGGAGGCACTGGCAAGTCAGGCGCCGGATGCCATGTTTTGGGTTTGGTGGCAACCCGCTGGTGGGACCGGCCGGTTACCGCCGACCTTGTAATGAAGCCCATTGAGTTTCTGGTGGAAGGGGAGAGTGTCTCTGAGGAGGTGAAGCTAAAAGTGGGCCTTCTTGGCAAGGTCGGTAATGTGAGGGGAGAAGGAGAGAGAGGAGTCAAAGAGGGCAACACGTTTTTTTGCCTCAGAAGATGGTGAGGTGAGGGGACCCAAGGAGGGTGGCCAGAGAGTAGGAGGAAAGCAGGGAGCAGATGTCTCATAGAGATGGATCTCAGTTTTACAGCATTAAAACATAGATCATTAACCATGCACCATGCCTGAATAGCAGTCACACACTCAGGAATTAGAGATGAGGGAGAGAAGCAAGAGGATGGAAGCTTGAAGGAGAGCAGAGTGTCATCAGTCATGCAGGTGAATGAAGACCCCCTTCCCTGTGTCACCCTGACCCTCCTTTCATCCCCTATGTCTTTAGGTTTTCTGCACTCTTGTTTTGTCTGTGTTCCCTTAAGTCGTTATGTTGTTTTTTAATCCTTTGTTTTTGCTGCACTCCTCATGGTTTGTGTCCCACTTCCCTGTTTGCCTCCATGTGTATCTGTTTGCCCTCCCCACAGCCACCCACCACTGGCTGCCGATGTCCTCATCAGTACAGCCCCCTGGGCAGCCCCACTGCACATGCACATGCAGCCCCTTGCAGTAAAAAGGGCCCTGAGGTAAAAGGCACCTCCTTCAGTTGCAGCTGCACACTGTGTTTGTCTGTGTTCGCCGGTGGAGAATGCAGTGGAGCCATCAACCAGCAGCGACTGACAAGATAAGAATGGTGTGGGTAAGGGGAACAGCCATTACTGCTCCCTATTTAACTGTCCCTCCTCTCTTATTACTCCGATTTTCACTTGGGCTTTTCTTCCTCTCTCTATGAAAGTTGAATCTGGGTGTTATGCTTTTGTGATGTGTTTAAAAATTAGGTGCTTCTCCCTCTCTCTAGGAAAGTCACATCTGGGTTATTCTCCAGTCTTCCTTGTCACTGGCTCCCTCCAACTGGTCCTGAAGCACATCTTTGTGCAACCTCTCTTCGAAGTTCAAGTGAATCTGTTCACCTGCACTTTGCACCCATCCCCTCCATCCCTCCTAGCTTTCCCCTGCATCCCCGTCCTATACTCCTCTTCTTCCCTTCTCTCCCATCAATTCTGTTATGCACTTGCACGCTGAATTGTCTCATGACCTAGTAGTAACATTATTGTTGTCTTCTTTCCTGTGCACCCCTAACCCCCACATCCGCTGCTCCCCTCTCCCTTCATTGCAGCTAGCACACTTGCACAATATGAATTGTCTCACAGCCTAGTAGGAACGTTATTGTTTGTCTTCATCCCTCTGTGCCCCCTGCATTCTTGTTACTTCACTTGCATGGTATGAATGCATCAGGACCTAGTAGGATTGACACAAGGGCCAATGGGGAGATTGGGCTTCCATAGTTGCCCCTAATGGAAAAGAGAGGGGGGTGACCTCAGTATATACCATGGACGCA
Source organism: Ambystoma mexicanum (assembly GCF_040938575.1). Classification (NCBI taxonomy): domain Eukaryota; kingdom Metazoa; phylum Chordata; class Amphibia; order Caudata; family Ambystomatidae; genus Ambystoma; species Ambystoma mexicanum. Next base: position 1,184,391,436 of record NC_090933.1, on the reverse strand, counting down.
TATACACAAAGACATCGTGAGGTGTAGGCTACCCTTGTTAACCACAGGTGCAGGGAAACGGATATATGAAATGGAAAGGATGACAGTGGGACAGAAATGAGCAGTGGGAGATGTAAAAGGGGCTTCTTGTGGTGATCCTTCGGGGAAGCCGCTGATGATGTCCAAAAAGGGCGGGGTACCCAGGAGTAGCCACAGAGGACACCATTTGGCAACTGCTGAGCAGCCCTATGGCAAGCTCTACGGACACAGTACCCGGACATGTCAAACATTAGTGTGATTATGGCACGCAAAATGGGGGAAGACGAAGACTGCTTACACTACATTCAGACTATTTGAGAGCTCTGGTGCCTTGAAACACGAGAACTGTGGGAAAAAAACAGGGGCATTATTCTATCATATACTATTCCAGGGGCTACTGTAGGTTTATGCAGGAGAACATTATGAAACTCATGATGAAAGAAAGCAGGAGAAGGCGAACTTAATAGAGAATAAGCTATCTAAATGCACCATGGAAGGGGCAGTATTAACAAGTGCAGGAGGGCAAGGGGCACCATAGATGCAGTACGCACCACCGCCCACAGGATGCTGGTTCATGGGGTGGGGGATGCACAGCATGGGTTCGGAGGAAGAGGGGGGCCACCAAAGGGACACGGATATGGGCCTCAGATGCAGCAGAACCAAGTGGTATTTCTGGGGGTGGGGTCAAGGATATGAGCAACAAATGCAGCAGGGCCCAGAAGAGTTTTTTGGGGGGGTTTCAAAGGCAAGTGAGAGAACCACCACAGTGTTGGGTGTGTGGTTAGATTGGGCATATCTCGAGGGTATGCAGAAGCAGGGGAGGGACACAACATAATAGGGGAATGCCATACCAGCCAGCATATCAAGAAGAACAGCATAAATTCTATGCCCAGGACCAAACACAACACCAAGGACAGGCACCAAATGCATACCCACAGACACACCAGCCCATGACATAGGCATCACAAATGCAAGCACCTATGCAGCAGTATTCTCACGCACCACCGATACCACAGATGCAGGGTAACACACAATACGCACACACGGAACAGCAATTGCTGCAGATCCAGAACAGCACAAAACCAAATGACGGGACAGCGGCACGCACAGACTTCATGACAACAACTCCCATTAGGAGTAACTGAATGGGGGAAAGCCATTCTTAGGGAACAGAATGACATTATACCTTCAATAGGACAGCCCACAGATTTGATGTGTTCATCCTATCGATTACACCCAATCCTGCGGAAGAACCATATATAGGGGTGACGATAGGTGACAACACTTTTTCCTTTCTTGTAGAATGCTCCAGGGTTCTCTGGGGCAATGGAAGTGGTTCCTTTTACAAAAGATATTGCAATTTCCAAAAGAGAGCACGACTTAGCTCTGGCTCTACTTTATTCTTGACAGACAGCTGTAAACATACTGGGGAAAGACATCATGAGCTGACTTAATATGACTATTTCATTCACTGACCAGGGGATTGTGTGTTCCATACCAGGGATACGCCTTCTAGACATAAGGGAAATCATTCAAAACTATTGTGGACAAAAGGTACATATGGGGGTTCCAGTAGACGAGGAACTGTTCCAGTACGGGACTGAAATAATAATAGCATTGCTCCCAGGGATCCAGGGGAGAATGTGGTGCCTTCCAAATGAGTACTTATTCAGACCAGAGATACCATTAGATGAGAAGGAATGGACAATAGTGCCACTAGAATTAGAGGCAGTGTGTGGGATAGGTGACACAGGGTGACCCTGGGAGCAGTGATCTCTGTGGAAGACGGACGCAGGTTGACCACAGTTACAGAGGAAGAACTTTTCAAAGACAACAGATCAGACTATGAGATGGTGTTCAAAATGAGCATCACATATTGTGTGAGGAAACATTACAGAAAGGTACGAAGATGGTGCTAATAGCACCACCGATATATTATGAGGAGAATTTGGCAAAAGTCCCCAGCATCTCATGGACCACACGTCCCTATGATGTGGGGCTTCTTAAAGGGGATGGGAGCAGTGAAAAGAAACCTAAAGCCAGGAGCAATTTTACCATGAGTTAAGCAATACCCACTTTCGAGAGAGGCAGACAAAGGCATTTATGATCCCAGCAGCACTAGTGAAGCAGCGCATCTGAGTGCCATCAGAATCATCATGCAACACGGCTGTGTACCCTGTCCAAAAGGCAATAGGGGGGGTCATGGAATTTTATACAGGACTTGCACCCTCTTAACCACATTGCAGAAGCAGAATATCCTTTAGTTACAAATCCGGCGACAATTTTGTGTAGCCTCCCCACGGAAGCTGCCTACTTCACAGTCATAGATTTGAAGTATGCATTGTTGTGTATACTATTATACCCAGATTCACAGTACTTAACTTCATTTCTATATAGAAATAAGAAGTGGAAACATAACACACTTCCTCAAGGGCATTTCAGTGCTGGACTGCCCTTGTGGTTGGGACAAAAACTGATATGCAAATGGATATCCCTCCAATGTGAAAAGGACAGTGAGCTAAAAGCGATGGCTGCAGACTCTTAAAGTGGGAAAAAAAAAACATAGAACAGGTTATCATGCCAAGTTCTTTTCGAGAGAGCAGTGCCTGCTACCTTTTTTGTATTCTTGTTAGGAATCCAACACAAATTCTCCTTTGCCTATAACCTACAAGCAAACAGAGTGTGAGTGCCTCAACGGCTTGCTCAAGGAGGATAATAGCCAAAATTAAGAAGACACTGAACACAATCTGGCACCTTTGCATTCCCTTTGCCTTGTTTGCACTGCACAATAAGCCTGGGTCTGACCACCAATTAACCCCAGATGAGGTGGTGACAGGACGGCATATGCAACTTCCCCTGGCTCCTCCCGCTGGGGCAATCAAAGAAGCTGAAAATGTGCCTGATGCATTGAGTCAAGAAATGTACGAGTATACAACTTCCTTGATTTCTACTGCTTCTTTTATTTCTCATCAGCTCCAAAGACAACATGAGAGGCCTGAAGCCGGAGAAGAGAGCGACAGCACCAAAACCATCAAGGACTTAGTTAAACAGCCACCCTTGTATCCATGTGATAAGGTTCTCTTGTGTAATTATTTCCACAAATGGGATGCCCCATGGTTTACAGGCCTGCACAGGGTTAAACTTGTAACTGAGAGAGCAGTGAAACTCATTAGGAAGACCAGTTGGAATCAGCATGGTGACATGAAGACCTACAAAACAGTGACCTCTCCTAGCACCAACACTGACAGGGCAATGATCCACAACAAGAAGAACAAAACAATGATCTGGAATCAGCACAGCCCAGCAGAGGACACACAATGGTTACATGCTCACGGGCAGGAGAGTTAGGGCAAGGACTTTATACACATCCATATTGAGGGTGCACTGTCTGTTTGTTATTTTGCTTCTGCACACATTCATCGTGAATGTGTGACTGTTTTTATTGCATTTCTTCTATGCTTCACACTAATCCCCGTCCTCAAACCTTTCAAGGCCAATATGTCCTATTTGTTAGGAGATGCAACAGAACACAAAGATCTCACAATAATGTGTATTTCTGTTTCTTTATAGCATGTCTGGCTCAAGTTTACCCACAAAAAGAAAGAGGAAACCCATCAGTACTTGCAGTACTCCGTGACCCTAGAATTAAAAGTGTGGGAACATCTACTCATTTTAGCCATGGCAGACTAGATGGTCTGCGGGGCTTGTATTAATGCCATACTAATCTTATAACACCTGTTTTGTGCATTTCAGGCGGGCAACTGATATCTTCATGCTGCACCAGGATCCAAATAGCACAGGATATGGGCTATATCAGGATCCAAGTAGCACAGGTAATGGAGACAGTTATTTTAAAAAGTGCTTATTTTGTCTTGTTGGTTATTTCAAAGTGGTGTTTTTGCTTTCATTTTTTGGTGAATATCCCTTGTTGCTATTCTTACTGCTGTGTCCTCTACTAATATTATCCCAACTTCAACAGGTGGAACGACCTTGTCAGGTTGTCAGCGGAGCAATGTAAGCCCAGTAAGGAGAGGAGTTTTAATACAGACATGGGAGGGGTGAAAGTATAACTCACTGGTACTGCTCGAGTATCTAACAACATGCGGTACACGCACATGACAAAAGTAGGTAAAGAAACCACTGGGGAAAGCTGCTATGTCTGCTCTTTAATCCCCTATGCCATTAGTGCCTTCAGAACATTTATAGCAACTGAAGTACCGGCAGCAACAGCACAATGCCTTACGTACCTATCCATGGTTACTACCCGGGGAAGATTCCAAGGAAAAACAACAACATTGAGACGGATGTCCAAGGCAACATTTCCCTATGAACCCAGTTATATAAAGACTCTTGACATAATGAACAATTCCTGGGAATTAGATCTGGCCATACAATACATCGTTTATGGCCAACAGAAAGGAGAGACAAAAAGAATAAAACTGAAGGAATGTCCCTGCCCGAAGAGAGGGGTCAAGGAAATAGGAGGAGAACCAGGATAGTGGGAAAGACCACAAATGTTTGGCTATGGCCAGGTATACATGGCGGAAGGATGGAAGGAGCTAGTAGTAGGTAGTAAGGCATATAACCTAGTACAAGCACCAGTAAACACAGTACAAGGAGGGAGAAAATGACATGACAAGTGTGTGAAAGAATGGGATGCGAGCACCAACTTACTGACATGGGTGGACAATGAAGCAGGACCAATGCTCATAATACCACTGAAGAAACAAGCATTATGTTTCCAAAATGACGGTGCATAGAAGCTTGGCAAGAACTCAGAGTGCAGGTACACAGAGAACCATCCATCAAGAAAGGTTGGCATGACAGTATTAAAGGATCACTATTGGGCATGGAGATCCAAGGCACAGGAGAAGCTACCACCCAACTGCAGAGGAGTTTGCTCATTGTTAAGTATCAATATGCCAGCACTGTTGGTTCCACAAAAGGACATCAAGGTGGACAACCTCCCTAAAATGGATGACAACAAAAGGAAGACGAGATCAGTAGAAGGGGAAACAAAGGGAAGAAATAATAGATCAGTGGAAGTGAGTAGATTGAAATGAGACAACTATTTCTCATCAGCATTAGAAGCATCACTGGATGATGTGCCATCTGAACACCGGCTGTTCAGTAAGACTGAAATGATTTTTACATCATTAGTTCCAGCTGTGCAGATGTACACACATGTGAAATGGTTGCAGATAACAAGATGGAAGCTGATGCAGACAATAAACTCTAAAGTAAATGGCTTCAATACGATACAAGAAGAGCTCTGAGCAGATATGCTCTAGACCTTCTCACAGCAATGGAAGGAGGAGTTTGCGCCAAGATCGGGTGTTCCTTTTGCACATTTGTGCCTGCAAATGACAAAGAGAATGGCACACTGACAGAAGCAGTGACAAAACTATTGAACATGCATGCCAAAATAGAGGAGGAAGACAAAGGAACAAGAAAATACCAGAGCTGGTTGTCATATATATATTTATATATGATCATGGATGGCAGCAGGTAAGAAGACAGAGTGAAAGTGTTACTAGGGGCACTCATATTAGTACTCGTTGGACTGTGTGAGCATTGAACAATGTCATAAAACTACTGAGAAGACAATAGGGATGAAAATGTTAGTGGATGTAAACATGGAAGAAGAAATGAACAAGATAACAGAAGAAAGAAATAACCTGGGAGCAAATATAAAGGAGTGCCCATTGTTTCCAATTGAGACGATGACGTTCAACAATCCCTTTGACAATAACAGATACTGGACGAAATGGCTATGGTGCAACCCGGAAGGGGACAGCAGTTATATGACCTGAAGTTCCGATGACCATGTAAATTACTATGGACATCTTAGAGGAATAACACAAATATGGCTACCAAAAGCAAGAGTTACAATGTATGGTGGTTTGGTCGACAGGTCGACCAGAGTGGTACTGAAGATAGAGTCCCTGGAATACCCCTCCTCACCCCATGAACATGACAGCCGGAAGAGTTAAAAACTCAAAAAGCAACTCACTGGTCAGGCAGCCCCCAGAAGGGCCAATGACATCTACATATGTGGACAGATACCCTCTACGACAAACATTCAGACAGTATTCAGCTAATGTGTTGTGAAGAGAGGTGTCTCAGCATTGGTCATGGACCCAAATGCCTCGATGGATGATGTTAACTTATGCTGAAAAACCAAAGTGCTGATGTCATTAGGGACACCACGACATAGCCACGTTAGTCACGAAGTACATTCGCAGCCATGCAAAAAGTTAGACAAACATACATGTGTGCGCACAAAGAACATGCTTACACAGTTCTGTAGATAGAGGACAGATTCATATACATACTGCCACAAGCTTTTACTATTTTTCTCATTAGCCAAGTGCAGAAATTCTGGAACTACAGGATCACAGAAGGAGCCTGGAAGGACCAAATATGACTAACCTTTGGGAAACATAGCACGGTTTAGATATGTAGAAATCATAGTATAAGTATAACGAGGATTATATGAGGCCACAAGCTGCAGGATGAGAGACGAGGGAAAGCAGAACCAGGCTGCAGAGAACAGCAGACCAGGGCTCGCAGCCAAGGTCAGAGACAAGCGACACATTCCAAACCTAAAATTACAAGGGGCCATCTGCAGAAAAAGGAATACATCCTCATAAATTGCATACCAGAAGAGCTTGATTTCATGGTCCTCAACTATGCGATGCAGCCAAGCTAGACAATGGTCATTCCCCCATGGTGGGAAGACAAACAGTTCTCAGCAACACAGACTTGAAATGAAATATGGAAACGTTAACAATGTTGCAAAGATGAGGGCACTCTCACAGGCAATAGTGGTACTACTAACAGTTAAATTGGGAACACATAGTCATACTCATCACCTTGAAAAGGTGCACAGAGCGCTGAGGACAGAGCTGGGCCCCAGGTCTGAGGAGATCAGCTCCAGCCAATCATGGAAAAGAAGCCCAGGGGTGGATGGCAGAGGCAAGTGCCAATGGTAATCCTGCGACCCTGCAACAATGTAATAGTTTAATGGGGAAGATGGAGGCCAGGCACCTGACATATGAGGGCCAATCAACCAAGATCTATAGGTGTTATCCATATGAGATACCACTCCAATCACCCAACCAGAAGCTCTGTTAGGTGTTTGTGGAAGGGCATGTTGTGACATCGAAGGGCAACAAAACAGCCTGACACTGCTCAGGAGTAGTGATTCTGGGAATGTTCAAATGTCCTGTATGATCCCTGTCAGTTTGTGTAATAAACAACAGTTCTTAATTGCTCTTGGCGGAGTCCTCCATTTGTATACTGGGGGAGGGTAGTTGAGCCCTGGGAGCTGAACGGATACGATCATAGTAACCCCAGAACTCTGGAATACCTAATCCAACTGATGGATGTCACCGGAAAACTTGATTCATATGCTCTGGACATGTCCATACATTGCACAATTCTGGCTGGAGGCTGTGGGTACCTTGGCAGATATTACTGATATTCCACCCACACTTTCACCAATCAAATATTTACTGGGAGGTACAGGAAAGGTCTTAATTATCACCCGTAGTCATTTTAATGTGCAATGTAGTGTAGCTAGAACGTGTAGAGGAGGCGTGGCTAAAAGCCCACAAGATGACCGCATAGTTCTGACCCTCCTCTCATCTTCACTTTAAAATGATTTTCTGACATGGTTTAGGCACGGAAAGAAATAAAACCTCCATATGCGTGATAGTACCAACGTTGGTAGATTAAGTTTAAACCTGTTGAAATGCTCCATTTGCTGCACTCTGATGACTACGTTCATCTGAAGTTAGGTGGCTTACCTCAGCATTATGCAGGTGGTAGATGAAGAGATCTGCTGATCCAATAGGATTGTGGTTTCTGCTGTTGTGAAGCTGACAGCGAGTCTTTTTCAGGATATCAGTATATTGTTCTGTGGAGATGGACTGCGCTCCCATTTGCAAGGACAGCAGAGTCATTGCTGCAGGTGGTGGGGGCTTCTGAAGACAGGTCTGAGTGTCCTGCTGCTGAGGGAGACGTGGGAGATTATTTATTTATTATTTTTTTAGTTTATTTATGTGCTTATAAAGCGCCGAACGCCAGCGGGCATCAGGGCACATAAAACATTAAACGGGTTACAACATACAAAGATACAGAACAACCTAACCTGTCCTGGTTTACCTTCCTAAGGGGGAAACCCTTTACTTGACGAGGTATGTTTTTAGGCTCTTTCTGACGGCCAAATCGCTGTTTTCTAGTTTAATGGCTAGAGGGAGGCTATCCCATTCTTTTGCTGCCTACACGTGAAAGGCCACACCCAACCCGGTTGCTTGTTTTTAAGTTGGTACTGTGATCCTGCCTAGTGCCTCCAATCTTATTGCACGGTTGGGTGAATATTGAACGATTTGTTCCTTAGGATATTCTGGTGCCCTACCATGCAGACACCTATGAACCAATGCTAAGAGTTTACATTGGATCCTGTCTTCCATCTTCAGCCAGTGAAGTGCTATTCTGTCCATGGTGATGTGTTCACTTTTCCTCTTTCTTCTTATTATTCTGACCATGTTGTTATCCATAACCTGGCATTTCACCACACAGGTCTTGCTAGACCCAAGCATAAGCACCTTTCCATAGTCTAAACGGGACAGAATGGTGGCCCTCGCAAACGTAGCACAGTTCTTCTCGCTCAGGGATGGTTGTATAGCTCTAAGTAAGCGTAGATGGTATCAATTACTCTTGTGAAGATGTTGTACCTGTGCATCTTCTGCCAGTGAGGCTTCCAGGACAAGCCTGAGTGTTTTTGCTTTCCCTGACACATGTATGCGAGTGTCCTTAATGTAAAAGGCCTCATAATCAGGCATTAATTTGGCCCGGGCCTGACTGGTGCCAAAATTCATCATCTCCGTCTTTTTGCCATTAAGGCACATCCAATTGTTCTCCATCCAATTCTCTATGATGTTATATAGCGTTGTCATTTTAGTGCTATCCTCAGTATAGTTACCGCATAACTCAACCACCAACCGGGTATCGTCAGCGTAGTTTGTGAAAAATGCTCCGATACCTTCCAGCAGATACCTCACAGAGACATCTCATGTAAAGGTTAAAAAGGAGAGATGATAAACTAGCCCCCTGCGCACCCCATACCTGATGTATGCAGATTTGGAAAATGCCCCCCCAATGAATTTAGCCTCTCTGTCTGCAAGGAAGGATGCCAGCCATGCAGAGGCCCCTTTGGAACAATTTGCCACTTTCTCCAAAAGTAATTGGAGCAATTGGTGATCTACTAAGTCAAAGTCTGTGCTCAGATCCAGGAGTACTATTATCCCCATCTTGCCCTTATCCAGCAAGCTGAGCATGTGAGTCTGCAGATCTAACATTGCCGTCTCCGTAATGTGTGCGGCTCGGAAGCCGGAATGTTGATGGTGCCGTATATGATTTTCTTCCACAAGCTTTTGTAGTTGTGCTGTCATGATTTTTTCCAGCACTTTGAGCAAGAAGTTGCAGTTTGTGATTGGTCGCAAATTCCCTGCGTCTTTGGGGTCTAGCCTTGTTCTTTTTAGGAGGAGGTAATGGTGACCGATTTGATGCTTTTGGGAACGATTCCATCTCTGAATGAGGCATTTGCTATTTTAGTCAAAACTGGTGCAAATATCTCCTTATTGTCCAGTTTTATTCTTGGAGGGGTGATGTTCTCAGCACATGAAGTTGGCTTCATTGCTGAAAGAACTTTGATCTTCTCTTCTTCCGAATTGGGAAGGAAACAGAAACTATCAGCATCCTGCTGATGGTGTTTCCGTGAGGGTGTAGCTTCCACCCTTTTGGGGATGTCTCTAGCTGCTATGATAGGATCCCTGGCCTTCTGGATTTTATAAAAAAAGGCCTTTTGTACATTCTCGCATTCTTCCTGAGACAGAGAGAAGGGAGAGGATGCAGCTTTGGGCTTATCAATAGTTTTAAAGATATCACAATAGTTTGCTGGTGGAATTAAATGCTGATTTAATCTGCTCATTGTAGACGTTTTTATTAGCCTCCCTAATCTCATGTGTGTAAAGTCTTTCAATGCACTTCCACAGCTCTTTATTGGCTTGTGTAGGATGTTTAAACCACCTACTCTCCCTACATCTTTTCTCTTTTCTGATTTTGATTAACTCTGCATGGAACCATTGCTGGTGGTTTCTATTGTGCACAGGCTCCATTGGAGTTCTCAGGGTGTGGAGTCTGCCCTGAGTGCGGCAACGTGGGGCCCTTCCTTCCCGTTACACTTTATTGAATCTAACTCTTTTTACGTATGTCAGAAAATGACAAGTAATGAATAACATCATGCTTGCCCTCTGCGGTCCAATACTTTGATTACTTCTTCTTTAGATGGTGTTCTTGAATGAAAAAGTAATCTATATGCATTCTCCCATTATTAGTTCACTCAGCTCAGTTTTTCAATAAGATCTATCTGTGAAGATGAAAAATAACTAACTAAATATTAACAGTTTCGTGTACAATTGGAAGATGGAGGCTACAGGACAATCCCCTTTGGAGCATAATCTTGAAAAAATGCTCTCTGAGCTAACTAATATTCATTCCCAATGAATGCCCTAGATATGAGTTCCATTGCATTTCAAGAACACTTTAAATCCTTCAAAAGCGAAATACAACTTCGTCTAAAAGATTACATGAAATAACATGTGTCTTTGGCAGAGGATAGAGTAGAGGGCTTGGAACATGCAGGCGAGGCTTAAAAACACTAGAAGATGCCTATATTGAACTGGAAGATTGCAATAGAAGTAATAATATCCACATATGTGTTATTCCTGAAAAGAACAAAGGTGATAACCCGGTTACATTTTTAGAGAATCAACAAACCGGGAATGAGATATGGTTTTTGTTATACAACTTAGCTGCGTGAATATATGGGGGTCCTTCGCATGATCTAAACCGTCTTGTCATTTGAGGTTCATTAACCCCGCTGGGACCCTTAGTGTATTTTGATTCATTTTTCCTACAGTAGTCGCTGCTCATGGATGTCGTATCATGTTGAGTCTACGTCCACACAGGCTTTTTTTCATACCGATTAGGCGTGGATCCATCTCTTATATTTAAGTGAGTTGATTTCTTACCTTCAGTTTACCTTCTCCGCACTTCTTCCATCACCCTATTCACCCTTGTGATATTTTAACATCTATATACCACTGTAGGCTCACGCCATAGTACCTTTTATATCTTTTTAACATCACGGAGACCTCCTATCTCTAAACTAACTAGGCACACGTGGATAAGTTGGGTCAGTTATGACTTTGTACTGATTTAAAGCCAACAGGAACTATGTTGTCCGATGTATTTGAGCACGATTTGGTGTAACATGAGTTTTCCTTTATGGGTTTCTCCTGTTCTTCCCTGACACCTGGGCTCTACTTGTTCGCTGTTTAGCATTTTCTTAGTATCCCAACATATATAAAGATGTAATACAATTTCTATGACATCGAATCATATTTAATTGTTCTCCCCCTTTTTTTTCTGTCTCCTCAAATTGTTAAAGAGAGTCCAATTAGGCCCTTTGGAAGAAGAGGGACACCTCGAAACGCGTCAGCCACCAAATAATTGGACATCGCAATATGCTTTACTTGTTACGTTCTTCCGCATTTTAATTTGTTGAATGTGAAATAATCATTCTTTTTTAAATGGAAAGTGCCTTTTTGGCAAATCTTTTGATGTTTCTAATAAATTGTTATTCCTAACCCATAGAGTGTTGCTACACCTAATTGTTTGAACGCCTTTTTTGGCATCCATTATCAGTGTGCAGGGGACGGGAGGGTCCCAAATTAGGGCCCTCTTCTCTTCTTCTTTGTTGATTTAGGCTTTGTGCCAGGGCCTTTTTTCCTCCCCCGCACCTTAAAACCGTTGAATCAGCTAATGCTGTTATCCATTTTGTCAAATTTATACCGATCATTATTAGGTGTGCACCACTTATGCTTGATTTTTGTTTCACAAAAATTGCCTGTTTTGTCCCTTTTTTTGGTCTACTTTCTGCTGCAATCTGAGCTAGCTCGTGTTTTCAACACATTTGTTGTTTATCCGGTCTTCCTTCAAAAATTGTAGCGGATAGGGGGTCACAATTCACGTTTCATTTCTTTAGAGTACTGACTGCGCTTCTAGGCACAGGCGGTTTTTGTCTTTTATCACCCTGAAACAGATGGGATGAGAGAATGTGTGGACCAGACATTCGAGTAGTATCTACGCTGTCTCTGCCTTCAACATCAAGATAACTGGTTCAACGTTGTTAGTTTAGCGGAATTTGCCTAAAACAATGATGCTCACTCTTCCACTGTTTTTTCCCCATTCTTTTCTCTGTATGGTCAGCATCCCCATACTTTGTCTCTTCTAGATGCTCCCTCAACCCCGATTCCTGCTGCTGACACCTGTTATAGAGATTTAAAATCGATTCATGACCAAGCCCATGCTTACCTACATAAGGCACAAGATGTGCGTAGTATGGCAGACATTCATCGTCATCCAGCCCCACTTTATAAGCCTGACATTAAGTTATGGCTGTCATCCCATAACCTTCACATTCCTGGTTGCCATAAGCTGATTGCTCGTTTTGTGGGTCTCTATAAGGTAACAAAAATGATGAACCCTATGTCCTATCGCATTCATCCACACTTCTCTCCTAAAAACACTTGCATCATAGTGCCTCCTCTTCCACTCACTGGAGGCTCAGCTGAGGAGTATGAAGTTCATGTCATCCTTGACTCCTATTTCCATAAGGGTCACTTACAGTATCTCATAGATTGGAAGGGGTATGGACTGGAAGAAAGAACTTGGGAGCCCGTCGAAAATATCCATGCTCCTGTGTTGGTAAATTGATACCACTGGTCTCATCCGCACTGCCTGTGGGGTCCGCAGGTTTTAGGGGGGCACTCTGTCATGCATATGCACCACTTACCACTCTGGGCATGGCAGTGTCCCGCTCCTTCACGTGGAAAATGACCCGAGGTCAGTCCACAGAGCCTCTGTATTCTTCCATTTGTTTTCTGGAGGCCATGCAACCCATGGGAGTTGCTGTGGTGCCTGACTGATGCAGTAGTAAGTCTGCACCTCCACAGGAGCACAAATATTGGGAGAGTGGTCATGTGACCTGCAATAGTCACTTGACACAGCAGGAAACTGCAATCATTTCCTGCATAAAAGAAGTTGATATGTATATAAAACAATGCTTCTCAATGCTCCTGTTGCTGGCAGAATTTTCATGTGATCTTGTCCACCTGAATATACTTCTTTGGCTCCTGGACCCCTAGCTTTGCTTTACTATATTCATTTTTAATTTTCCTCACAGATTCAGGAAAACTGGTGCTTGGACTTGGCCTTCTCTCCTGGATTGCCCATGGATATCCCTGCTGATTCTTGACCATTTCTTTTTCTTTTCCTTTGATCTTTTTTCATGGTTTCTGGATATTCATGAATTATGTGATATTGGACTTCACTTGAACTCTTACATTTTTTTCCCGGAACTGAGACTCTTAATAACTGTTGGTGGATTCTCTTACTATTCTGTGCCCCGATAGATGTCCCATTGTCTTATCCAGAACTGGTTTTCAGTAGCTCTAGAATAGCATCTTGGTGCATTGGCTCCTGGAAGTATTAGATAGGTGAGGCTACCCTGCGGATACCCTTGTCATTCATTGTCAGAAAAAGGGGGGTGTATGTCGTCTTCGTCATAACATTGTCCTTTGCTTTTCAGCTAACAATCACCTGGTGCTGTAGTTTCCTGTTCCACCTTTGATCCTAATGACTGGCTATGGAGTTCATATTATCTCTCTGGCTGGTACTTGTAAACACAGGTATAAGTTTACCTGATTTTCAGAGTCTTGACAGTTGCTTGGATGGGCAGGGGGTATTAAGGTAACCAGAACGAGGGTTAGGGAGAGGTAATGGATAGATAGGAGGAATTAGGGAAAGATGCTCCTCGACTCCTTTACAAGGCCTGCTTGCACACAGTATGACTCCTCACTAGCACACATACACGCTGCTCCAGGAATGTACCCAGATACTTCTGTGGGCTCTCTTTACCCAGGTAACTGCGGTCACTACCCGGACATCTCTTTGGATCTCCCCAAACTCTCCTATCACCCTGTTACCACTTTGTGTGCTCATATTTTTCCATCAGCACATAACCATGCATTGCCTTATGCCAGCTTTCCCCAGGTATTCTTCAGTAATTCAGTAATACACTAAACACGTTTTACATTACAGTGCATTAGAACAGACATACGCATTAGCCACTTAGCTCTGGCTTCCATACGTTTTTCATTCACTCTGCTCTCGTGACTCGGTGGGATGTCCTTTCTGTTTTTAACATCCATATGTCTGGGAAAAAAGAGTCACTGGGCCTCATTACAAGTTTGCCAGTCCGGAAACAATGATACCGGTAAGCTTCCTGGCACTGTTGTTTCCAGACTGGAAACTAAAAGTCTGCCTGCCGGAGCCGCTGTGCCCGACAGTTCGGACCCTGCCAGACACAGCGGCCATGGTAAGCAGACCGTTATGAAAGCACTGGCACTGGCACCGTCCACAAAAATATACAATAACCAATACCGGCCTTCCAAAAGTCAAAACTCCACCCCCACCCCTTTTGGACCTTGTATTTCAAACTTGTTTTCCTTCCTACATCAACATGTACATTATTCTTTACCTTTTGTATCAAATAATCCCATATCACATGTTTTTCCAGAAACCTTCTGTCCACTCCTGCCTCCATGCTGACTTATGAAAAAAAAACTATTTTTCAACAACTACCTCACTAGTTCTACCTGCAGAAACCTTACATACATGGCGCCTGTTTCCTTGAATGCTCTCTTCATATGAACAATTGAGCTCCCTCATTGTACTGATGGAGCTTACTCTTTTTAAGGTTTACTTTCTTGTTCATCCACCCAACATGCCATGTAACTCTCCTTCACACATCCTGTAATTGTGTCTTCAAATGTCTGCTCATATTTAATAGCCACTTGAATTTGCACAAGCCGTGTTCTGCTTCTGCACTTGCAGCTAAAACATCCATGTTAGTAATCTTTATTATCCTCTGCCTTTTATTCTAATTGTATGCTAATGTTACACACCTGCAGCATAGAATCTGTATTTCATCTGAAATGATGCAAAAGATCAACAAAAACATTGTTACTATCAATGAAGCTAACAATAACATATGAACCCCACCACACAATACAATTGGCCTATTTGCAAGTACAGTGTTGCGAGAAAGAAACAGCAGCAATGCAGTAGTAGCGCTGTTAGTACTGCATTACCACTGCACCACCACACCAGCGTACTACAACTTTGGTGGTGAGACAGAGGAAAAACATCCAGCGAAATACTGGAGGTAATTCCGCCAGCTTAGTGCCATAAATTGGAAAAATCAGCAGAATTAACACCTGGCGGAATTACCGCCAGTGGTAACACTGCTAAAATCCCCACTCCATAAATGATGACTAACACAGCCATAAGGCCAGTTGTAATCTGGCAGTAATTCCACCGGACCAGTGGCTGTAATGGTAATTCCCTTTGGCAGTACTCCGGTGGATTTACTACTAGAATACTGTCAACTTGCAATGAGGCCCAATGACTACCTTGAAAACTGTCTTCACGGATGATATGGCAAAACATATCCCTGAAAGTAACATCATACTCAGGTAACACCTTTCCCCAACTCCAGCCTCCAGCCTGAAGACACAAAAAGCCTCTGTACCATCCTATTATTCATCGTCATCCACACATCTTTCCCACCACTATAACAACTGGAAGATGACTCCCTCTTCTAAGAAACGATTTTGGATACCAATTGAAGTAACTGAGCTCCAGGTAAGGCACTTACCGCAGAGGAACCCGTCTGGACCTAGGTAGGTAGAAAAGGAATGTTAACCGATACAGCTTAGAAGATAGAGAAGGAGAGTCAGGTAGATACATCCTTCTAGTCAGGGTTCCCATAATGCAGTCCACAACTAATAGTCATAGAACCCAGAGGTAGCCCAGGTTACACATTCCATACCATACCTCACAGCTCATACACACATGCATCTATCAGCCCCCTTTGCGTCATGTTCACCTCTAGTTACAAATACCAGTTCTCCTTCTTCATCATCAATAACTACTATTAATCTTTGTCACACAAGATTATCTCCAAATTCTCATGGAGCCAATGTCCAAATAAACCTACATGTCCTAAGCTTAGTACAACTCCTGATGCCACTATTGCTGTATTTCCACTAAGCTTCCTTAAATAATAAAATCTACCACACAACATCACTGAGATTCAGTTTTCTGTGCACTCAATGGCTTAAAGCCACATCTCATGGCCCACAATGTTTAAACACTCAATGGCTAAAATCTACATCTCGTGAACAAACTCCTACACAAAAAGTGCTTGAATGCCACTATTCTAGCTTCAAGTGACTAAAAAGATCCTTCTGCCACCAAGTGCCTTAACTTCTTGTGTGTTACGATATGATAGGTTAGTTATAGCACACTTAATACCCATAGGTTTCTCAGCGTGCACCCAGGGTTCGTGTCCTGTGGTGCTCCATGTCGTCTTGCGTCCAAGGCAAGCACGTTGCCCCTGAGCTATCCTCCCGAGACATCACTTCTGCACCATACGTGGCAAAACTCTTGCACTCTATGTGCTTACTCTACATTAATATGCAGGGAACATAAACTCCCTTGGACTCTATGAGCGATTTGGCACTAAAGTACTCAAGCATTAGTCAATCTTTCCATGCACACCACTGTCTTGTATCCTTAAACAGTTTCAGACATGCTGCAAACATCATGAGAAAGACATGGGAATGCAAAACTAACCCTGTAGTACAGTGTTGATCAGGCACTGAACTGCAGGTGTAAACAACATAACATTAGCCATATGCATATTATTAGGGTATATTGTGACATGAGCACTCTCTATTTCAGGAGCACTCTGTTTCTTTACTGTACTCCTTTTTTGACACAATTTACTATATACTGTGAACTCAGCATTATATCTCTAGTGTACATGTTCTATACTTTATCATACTCCAAGCATACTCCATTCGTACTCCATGCACCATCACCATAATCTCTTACATCATACTTTAAATTTGCTGTAATTGCATGCCTCTGCGAATGTAACAGTTAACATAGGTTTCAATAAACCTAAAATGAATAAGCACTTCAACTGAATAAACTCACTCTATACCAGTTACCTTTGTATACATGCCCTGTGTATCATATCATAACAACATTGTTGCAAGTGTACTTCAGAATTCACGCTTCACTATCACGGATTTTAAAACACATCATGACTAACTCCTTCTTCTGAGCCCCATTATACACGCCTACTCAGCCAGGTGCTCATTAGGGGAACATGGATGCAATGAATTCGCTGTCGTCTCTTAGAGCCACAGAGTTTAAACAATTACAGTACCCCAAGAGAACAAGCTGCATTTTGCAGTGCTGCCAGGCTAAATAACTCAGGGACCTAAACGGAGGCTGCACCAGACAACTGCCCCGCCACAGGCTCGGGCAGGCCTAGAGGGCAATAGGCCCATGACCGAACCAAACATGCAAAATGCTGGTGTCGGCCTGTTTTTTGGTCAAATTGGGCACCCCTTTTTTGGCCAATCTGGGCCACTTTGATGAGTTACTTCGCTAAGCGGCTAATAGTTTTGACCTGTGTTGCTGAATACATTTTATTTAAAATGCACAATTTGCATCATATTTTGACAAACAACTCCCCCGTGGGTACTACTCAAGCAGTGTTAAAAAAAGAATGGATGGCCATTTCCAACAGTGGACCACTTTTTTATTGGTGCCCAAGACAATTTTATGCCCCAGTCCGACCCTGTCCCGGCACATCTTGTGAAAAGCACTTCCACTCTCTGTGTGGTGCCGCTTTGCTTAATGAACAATAGTATGTGTGAATTCTCTTTCAATGGCCATATTAACAAAACAATACCTCTACTAAAGGTCCCGTACCCACAGCAACATTGAACCATACTCAACTACTTCTGAGATTGCATCCGCCCATGTCAGGATGGACCAGACGAAAATCTGCTTAATTGACTTGCAACGTTACTTCCTTTTGCAGCTCGCGACTCCTATGTGAATTGGAATACTCAACGCGTGGCAAAGGTAGTGAGCTTATGGCCCTTGGAACGTCCATCTGTATTGTAAATAACCGGACAAATTCAAGAAGATGGGAAGTTGCTGTTTTATTAGCAACGATCTAAAACAGGGATTTTACAATGAACATCAATGGATGGACGCTCATTCTCTCAGAGAATTCTGCGTGAAATACAATTATATACTCTCTTCCTGCGTCAGAATTATGTAATTCTACGTGGCAATAGTGACAAACCTATCAATGGTTGGGATTGGATAAGGGACCCATCTAGATATACAATCATATAGGAGCTAAATTATTGCTTGCCTGATATCGAGTGGACAACTCATGACTACACCTTCAAATGTGTCATATTAAGACAAATCAGTTACACAGTGATTCGTTGGTTTCTCAAGCTATAAGGTCCTTCATTATATGGACTAATCCAATAGGTTGGCATGCTTGTCCATGTCTGGAACATTCAGTTCAATTAACAGCACGTGAGCCAAGACCCAGGTGCGCATAGACAGGACATGAGGATGCCCTCCTCCCAATTAGCCCAACATCTCTCATCACCCATGCCTTCTGCCATGAAATTCTCTTTGTAGTTGGCCTTGCAGAGTATGCTGGTCCTCATAATGCAACGGGAGTGAGGGCACTCGCTATCGTTTCTGGAACTCCAAGTTGAAGCCCAATTTCCAACCTCCACTCACGTAACAGGAGATCACGATTCTGTTAATTCTGCAAGCTTTTAAATGAATTAAGACTTGGCATCCTTTGTGTTCTTCCTTTCACCTTAACGTGAGAGGATTCATCCTCTGCACGTATGTTCCTCGTCATTGTAGATAGCTGATCTCGACTTCTCAGTTCTTGACTTCAGGCCAGAAAGCCTCCCAATGCAGCTCCACTCACCTGCTCTTCTACTGTGACACAACCTTTCATTCTTTCTTCGTGATTCTTTGGCTTATTATTTCATGATACCAATGTCCTGTTTCAGTAAAATGGCGGCTACGCCTGCATTCTAATCACTACTTGTAGCTAGCCTATACGATGACTTGATCTATCTTGCGTTTCATCTTATATAAATTCTTAATACTTTGGTTTTCTGCGGCACTTTTTACAGTGTAATGTTCTTCTTTTGCTCTTTAACGTTCACTTGATTCTTTACTTTGTAATTTCCCCTCTAGGATCCATACATCATCTTCATTCAGTATTTCATGATGTCGTGCACACTTTCTTATGATGTCATCAGTTAATTTTCTTAGCTCTTTCTCACATTCCTTCAGGGAGTTCCTCCTACAAGCTGTCATCAACTCAAGGGCAGATTCAATACGGTTGTCTTAATGGATACCATCTTCCATATACTCACTGCATTATTTGTACAATAGCTGGTGTTAGACAGGGCACATTCTCATAGCCCCAATAGGGCAGGTAAGGGGGTAGGATCTCCTGTGGACATGTACTTCTGCTCCTCTACAGTAGCGTGAAATTTCATATGTCACATTCTTATATACGTCAACCTATCCTCGGACCATCAAATGATCCAACGTGGTAGCCAGTGATCTCTGTTCCAGCAACCATCATGCTGGAACACAAGGGCTTACCTCTGTGTCCATTGGCAATGGAAACTCCAAAGTCCTCAAACACACATCCACAATTACCCGTGGTACTATCTTGCTCTAAAAGCCAGGGCAGTGTCAAGATAACTACAAGTTCCATGATGCAACTTTCTCATGAGCAAAACTGTGCTTGGATCTGTTACCTCCATTATCTTACAAGCACTGCAAGCAAAACATCTTCATCTTCCATGGTACTTCTCTGTGCCTCCAATATTGTGAGGACATACGCTTCATGAGCTCCCTTCGGCCTTTCTCCATGTACTGTTGCATGACAGCAAGGAACTCTTCAAACATCTGGCCGTGACACTGCTTTTCCTTTTGTCTTCTTCCATGGTCTCTAGGGTGCTCTACCTGGCACGCCAGCCAAGATGCCCACCTTCACTCTGCATGCATTATTTCAAATCCTCTTCTCAGTTGTCCTGTTTCACTTCTCAACATCACTCATCGTCAAATTGAAGTACCTGGGCGCTGGTTAAGGCATTGACCATACAGGAACGAGTCTGGACCGAGGTATGTAGAAAAGGAAAGTTACGTTTATTGTTGCAGATTGAAGGTAGGGCAGGATAGTCAGGCAGATGCATCCTTCTAGTCAGGGTTCCCATACTGCAGTCCACAACTGACACTCATGGAATCCAGCAGGTCCCCTGGTTCCACATTCCATACCATACCATACATCACAGCTCATACACACACATGCATCTCCAGGTAAAAGCCCAAGTTAATAAACCAATGACCTCAGTAACTACCACACAATCACATATCTTCCTTTCTTAGGCAAGGTCCTTGCAAGAACCATAGATATATTTTTTCAAGCATGCATCAAATCCAACTGTGTCCTACTTACCAAAGATCAGCAACAACCGATTGCTGTAGAGCAGGACTGAATGGCAGACATACCTGCCTTCTGTTACTCATAATCTGTTTGTAATAAACCATTATGCCATCATCAACATCCTGAACAAGTGTATGGGATTTAGAGAGGATGTCTCATGGTGCTTCATATACTAACTAAAAAACTGAAACTACAACCAGTTTTTCCCAATGGGTACATGCAGATTACCATGTCTAGAAATCAAATATGGAGCTCTACAGAGAAATATCCTTGTACATATAATGCCAACCTCTACAAGGAGTTTCTCAATCCTCCACCCCCTTTCCATCTATAACACCTGGACATGTTTCAAGTCGGCATAGATTTTGAAGTCCACTCAGGTAAGAGGACTCTTTGTGTCTCTGATTCTGAAGTATCCTCCATCAAGCAGTATGATTTGAACAACAAGGGCTGTTTTCAGGGGTTGACTGGGAACCAAAAGAGGCCGTGGAAATAATGTTCAAAGTGGCCCCATATTACACATTTTCAGCAAGCATAACCCTTTTGCTATGAAAACATTTTGAAATAAAATGAGTGCTGTGATGCACGTAAACGTTACAGCAAGGCAAAAAGGTTTAGGCTGAGAACAGCCTTTAGTATGTATCATCGTGTGAGCAGGGTGAGCCTTGCACAGGTATGTGTAATTTGCAGTTAGTTTTGACACATATTAGATAACCACATATAGCAACACAGAAAGAGCAAAAATGTATTACTGTTGCAGTTGCAGAGGTTTTAGATTTGGTAGTATATAGACCCTGTGTGTATTAGTTGTATACAAAGGTATGTTATTTAGTGAGGCACAAAGAAAGAACTGAAGCGGGTGTAATATGGAGTCAGAAAGTTTCTGTGGTAGGGACGAGGTCAGTGTGTTAAATTGGAAGCAGTGTCGACATACAAAACAAACAGAATATAATACAGCCCTCGATGTGGAGCTGTGGCTCAGTTTTGCTCACTCCAAAGATGATTCAATTTCCACCCCCCCCCCCCTCGGAGAGAAGTCGAGGTCAGAGAAACGTGCAGTACACAGATAAATGCTAATTGTATCCAGGTACAGGGCCTGAATGTGGTGGGAATGGAATGTTATCTGCTGAGAGAGCTGGGAGTGATGTACCCTTTGAAGGACAAATACATGACAATAGGACATGAGGTTTTGTGATGCCAAGAGGCCAGGCAAAGTTTTAGTGCACTACTGCTGCCACCCTAGGAGTGGTCATCCTATTTGAATCACAAGTTGACACACAACCAAAGCAAACAAATCCCTGAAATTCAGACTCAAAATCCGGACCAAGACTCATAATTACTGGGCACCTGGGGTTAGAAGGAGATAAGGGGGAGCCGTGTCTTCCCTGATTTTGGATAAGAGGAGCAGAGGTGACGCCAATAAATTCAGTACAAGATCGGGTGTGCAGCTTGTTTGCACCGCGGCATCTGGTATAATGAGAAGGCCTATTTTCTTATCAAAGCAGAGTTGACCTTGCCAGTTTACTTTGATTCTGTCTGTATTGGAAGGGTGCACATAATGTGACTCTTAGAATGTTATTGTAATCTATGTATTCAGATTTTGCTTTTTTCCAATATATATCCCGCAACCTCCTGAGACGTGATGAGCTCCATGTCAGTTCAGTTCTACATGACAATCTAAGACCTGTTTGGAGGTAAGAACCCTTGTTTTCATTTGCAAAGAGGTGCAGTGATTATTTGAACTCATGGATTCTTTTTATCGCTCAGGTTATGGGTTGTCTTTTCTCTTTACATAAGTCACCACACAAAAGAGGCCCAGGTAGCAGAGGCCTACCAAGCTCCCTATAGACCAGACCAGACCACCCCTGGTTGTTTTATTTATCTAAATAAAGCCAACCTAAAAATAGTAAAATCTAGTTAGTTATTTAGAACTGAAAAATCATAGGCAAATAGTCTCCTCTGAAATTGTGCAAATTTAAATGTCATATACCTTGTTTTTGGTGTGAAGAAAACCTAATAGAGTTCCCCTTATCAGTCGGTTGTTTAGACATGCCACAGCATCTAGTTCTATTTTTTCCAGAGAATAAGGAATAGCGCCAATATTTTTATGGTACAGACATTTGAAAAACAGTCAAAACCCTGTCTGTTAACCAATTAGTGTGTCAACGCAAAATTTGAAAAGCAATGGTTATATCCAAGTGCTAGGTTTTTCCTTGTGGTGTTATGTGTGTTTTCTATAACTACTAAACCTGGGTAATCATATTAGAGGGCTCTCTAAATCACCAAAATTCCAAAGATTCAGCCAGACCAAATTGTCTCAAACTTTCTTCAGTATTCAGTAATGGGGTTGTTGTAAGTTTAAGGCTACAACAGAGGCATAGAGGTATATCATAAATCTAGCGGGTAGATGGAGGAGGTTGCTGGCAACGTGGCTAGTTAATGTAGTTAGTGTACTACTTTTTGTTTGAGTTGCATTTGAGAAGTTGTGGCAAATGTAGAAAATGGAAATAGGATTCAGTTGAGGATTACTGTACAAAGATTATTAAAACTTGGTTTGTTTGAGGAAGAGACAGAAAAGATAAATAGGAGTTATTTGAAGGTTAGGTCGTATTTTAAAATGTGATTGGTTGGTTAATCTATATTCTTTAAACTATCAGCATTTTTTGTAGGCAGATAGGAAGGTATAAGTCAGTGGCTCTAACTAAGTGTGTTATCTTTTTGGGGCTACTAAGGAGAAGGTCCTGTTGGTGACCACCTTGCATGCTTTTCATGCTAAGTGTGTATTCTTTTCAGGGCTACTAAGGAGAAGGTCATTTTGTGACCACCTTGCACGCCATTCATGCTAAGTGTGTCATCTTTTCAGGGCTACTGAGGCGAAGGTCCTCGCGGTGACCACCTTGCGTGCCATTCATGCTAAGTATGTCCTCTTTTTAGGGCTACTAAGGAGAAGGTCCTCGTGGTGACCACCTTGTGCGCCATTCATACTAGGTGTGTCCTCTTTTTAGGGCTACTAAGGAGAAGGTCCTCTTGGTGACCACCTTGCATGCTTTTCATGCTAAGTGTGTATTCTTTTCAGGGCTACTAAGGAGAAGGTCCTTTTGTGACCACCTTGCACGCCATTCATGCTAAGTGTGTCATCTTTTCAGGGCTACTGAGGCGAAGGTCCTCTCGGTGACCACCTTGCGTGCCATTCATGCTAAGTATGTCCTCTTTTTAGGGCTACTAAGGAGAAGGTCCTTGTGGTGACCACCTTGCGTGCCATTCATGCTAAGTATGTCCTCTTTTTAGGGCTACTAAGGAGAAGGTCCTTTCGGTGACCACCTTGCACGCCATTCATGCTGTTTGTCATCTTTTCAGGGGTAATATGGAGAAGGTCCTCTCGGTAACCACTGTGCATGCCATTCATGCTTGCGTAATTAGTGGTCAGTGAATACTAGGGAGAACAACATCACAGAGTTGGTTAAAGGCATTAAATCACATTGTGTGGCTGTAACACAGGAGCCACCTTCAGCCAATCTTGAACATTACTATTACAATACCTTCCATATTACTAAACTGAGGTAGCATAATAGGGATATAAAAACACAGAAATGCATAGGGATGAACACGTTTCACAATTAAATGAAATAGGTTGTGAGCAGAATAAATTGTGAATGCAAATCTCTCCTTGAGTTGGCCACACATGAAAAAATGCTATATTATTATTGCTGTAGTGGTAATTGCTATATGTTTGAAATCGTTATCACTATTAAATTAAGTACTTGTTGCCAGACATCTTCTGCTAAAGGTGGATGAATCCCCTTCTATAGCAGCATACATTGCACATTGGGGCATACTGACAATTTCCTGACTAAAGATGAATAATTGAGAAAGCTACATGCAACATAAGTTGGACTACCGGGTGTGTACTGGGCTGCCCAATGCACATGCTAACTACCAATGTCACTGTGAAAGCTTTCTGGGACAATTATGCTACGTTTTTGTCTGCAATCAACTGCTCTCTAGATGTTTTGAACAGCAACTCCCATGAGCCCTCACTGTGTTCTACTTGTTCAGTCTGGTGGCATTTGTAGTCCAAAACATCTGGAAAGCTACAGGATGCAGACTCATAAAAGTAATGAGTCAATACCTTTTTTACAGCTACAAGTTAATAGGTGGCTGCCAGGATGGGGCACCAGAGTGTGCCAGAAGCCCCGTAAAATGAAAGCAGACGGTGTCAGAGATAGCATACATCCTTTCACTGGTGCTGCAATGAGGAACTTTAGAACACTGGCATGGCTGCCTTGTTCTGCTCTAAAGGCATGTGTTCCCCACTGCTCCTGAATAGCAGCTCACGTGTGTGTGCTGACAAGTAAGACTTCTACAACAATTGTGCAGTCTTCAGTGCACCTACCTTTTCACTGGGGCTTTGCCAGAAACTGATACTATGAAATGGAGGCCAGAGAAAATATGTTAGAGGCAGCTGTTTGTAAATCTTCTTAAAGAACACGTATTAGAGAATATGCATAATCCATTGCTTATTTATAGACTATGACCTTTGATTATGATCTGTGTGATAAGCATATATCAGTGGTAGGAATCAAGTGCAAGGCAATGAGGTGGCGTTTTTCAAAAGAAACATATACAAACTAAATACATTGCAAAATAACACCAGCAGATGTATACAATAGCTCGGATACCAACCACCTCATTTTAAGGTGGTGTATAAGATGCAGTATTCTTTTTGTCTTTTTGTTATGATTTATTGGGTTTTCAGTATCGTAAAGACAATGTTAGAACAATCAGTTGCATCAAAAAACATCATAAGTTGTAGTGTGGGCTTTCATCGTATATGGCAATGCAAGCCATGGAATGCTGGTCAAGTTGGAACCTAATGTTCAATCAGGAGTCTACTGATTAGAGTTGAGGATTCAGAATGGGAGATATGACTAGAAGGAGGTCTGTACCTATGCTCTCCCCTTACTTCTATGTAAACAGGAGGGTCGTCCTACCCTCACATTTTCAGTATATGCAGTTATTTTATGCAATGATTTTTGTACCTTTGTCTGTGTCCATGGGACAAGAGCCTCTTTGTTTTATTGATATGCAGCCTGGAAATGCACACTCTAAACTGTCGTGTTACAACAGCTTTTTTTTTATTTAGCTGTTAGTACATCCTATAAATATTTTTGAATTTGCTGTAACACCTCATATTCTTTGTCAACAATTATTATCATCTGACTGTTAGTCAGTATAAGTAGAAATAATCAATACACTTGAATTGTTGAGGCAAACCATATACTGAGGAAACAGTTATGGTCCTGAGGCTACTAGTCACTGTCAGTAGGGATGACCAATACAAAGAATTGACTTGTCAGGTCCACGTACACAAAATCTGTGGTATTAGCCAATTACATACCGTATAAATCCAACAACATGCAAATCAAACGTAATGCCCTATTACGTAAAAGTACAGTGATTCAGCCATGCTGGATTGCTTAATTCAAACCCTGAGTTTAAGCTAGTATGCAGTCTACTAATATGAGTCACAAACACTGGAGGCCCGGTGTGACTGGCCTCTGATTTAAGATCGGGACAGCCTAGGGCTTGAGGAACACATAGAGACCTAAGTGTGTCTATGTAGTAGCATTTGCTTGCAGCGTCCCAAGAGTGCTGTTTGAAGTCTAACTCTAAGAAGAGTTGCAGAGACCTATAGGACGGTCTACCTATGCCTGGCAGAAGGGTGACCTATAAGTAGGTCGACGACTGGATTTAAGGCTCGAAGTTATTGAGGAAGACAGTAAGGAAATGGTACGACGTCTGCTGACGTTTCGGCTCAACTGGATGAGAGCCTTCTTCTAGGACCAAAAACAGGTCTCCCTGAATAAGGGACGTACACGAGGAAGTGTTTTAGAATGGTATTGGGCTATAAGTACACATGTGTAGAGAGACAAAGGTAAAAACAATTGAAATTGAAATTTGCAAGGCGAAATGCAACATTCAAACTTCTGACTAACTGACCTTGCTGGGAGCTCACTATGCAAGAGCCCTCTGTGGTAGTGAGGAAAGAGCGGGAGGAATTGGTGTGGGAGAGAACACCCCACCAGGGGTTCTGGTCAGGAGTCCAAGGGGAAGCATGTGGTGTCCCTCTGTGTTTTCAAGAAAGTACCCTGTGGGAGAACAGAGGCCATATATACGAATGTCCAGGGTGGCATTCTTAGATATGGTAGTGGTAATCCCCAAGCCCCAGTAGGTTACCTGTTGGGTGGGGGAGTACACCGTCAGGTGCTGAAGGCTGGCTTTGTGAGTTAAGGAAAAGCTGCTGTCAGTAAATGGCTCCTGCAGAGGAGTAGAAATACGTAAATGTGCGGGTCAAGTGGGAGACGAGCACTCAGACTTAACTGGGCTCGCCCAGGTGGCAGGAGGGTTTACCTCGCGGAGCGGTGTTGGGCAAACAGGCAAGTGTCCTGCTCCTTAGGTCATGCTGGCTATGCTGTGAAGATTTGGTGAGCTGTGTAGCCGCGAGAGGTGTGCATAAGAGCAGTGGCTCTGGGTAGGGCGTATGCATGCAACCAGTAGCCTGGCGTAGTCTTGGTGATGAACGGCAGACTTCTTAGGAGGCTATTTCCGTACTAAAAGGAGCAGTGTCTGGAGCCCCCGGTGAATGGTCAAAGAAGGCAACTGGGACGGCACGCAAGGAGCGTGCCCTTGAGTACAGCCATGGTGGGCTGCCATTTGTCAATGCAAGTCTACAATGCCATAGAGTAATGGCTTCCCGTCGTGCGCCGGGGGGGGGCATATCATACATGTTGCTGCTAATCACTCTAGGCAGCAATCATGCACACAGAGGGTGGAGCATCGGTACGTCCTTTAACATATGACGATAATGGACATATAGCTGCTGATCACTGACAGTGTGAATGAAAAATCCAGAACACAGAGAATGGATTAGGCAGGTACATAGACAAATATTCATACATGGTTTGTCCCACAACATTCGTGGTATTACACACTAGGTACATAATGTGTGGTCTATAGCTGCTGTTTACTGACAGTGTGTGTGCTAACTACTGGATACAGAGAATGGATTTGGGCAGATGCATAGACAGATATTCCTACCGTGATTGCTGATTACTGACAGTGTGTATGCTAAATACAGAACACAGAGAATGGATTAGGCAGATGCATAGACAGATAATCATATCATGGTTGTTACCCACAGTGTACGTGGTATTTATTACACATTGGGCACCTAATGCGTGGTCTGACCCACTACATACCACAGTCATATACATTATATACATCAAAATCAATGCTGTATTACATGATATTAGATTGTGTCCATCGTGCTGGAGTGATTGATCCCAACCCTGAATTTGGGCCGGGGTGCGGTCCACTGGTATAATTAAAACACCCTGGAGGCTAGGTATAGCCAGCCTCTGTTGCAGCACTGAGACAGAATGGGGCTAGGGGAACACATGGGGGTACCCAAGTCTGCCTATATAGTAGCACTTGCTGGGGGTGCTGTGTGAAGTACTACTATAGGACAAGGAAGGAATATCTATGCCTGGCAGTGGTTAAGCCTAATAGATGGGTCTATTGCACCATCAAATACTTTCATCTGGAGGCCTGCAGTTAGTAGTGGGATTACTGGTCAGAAATGTGTGGGAGGAAAGGGGTGGAGTGCTGGCAGTGGAAGTGTGTCAGCAGCGTGCTCAGCAGTACGAATCACACAAGTCCATCTGCTGACATACTGTAGTAACAAGCCGAACTCCATGGTCATGTGACATGCCCACTGGGTTGGGCCTCATTAAGGCCTTTAGTGGTTGACTAAAGCTTAAACATCCACCATGCTTCTTTAAAGTTCAAGGCATTCATAGTGTTGGTCATCTCTTGCACTTTGTCGACTACCCACCATGTAAAGGAGTCTGGGCAATGCTGCAGCTCAATGAAGTGGGTAACTAGGGGGGCCACATGGTTTTTACAGTGTATCCTGGATCTGTGTCTCCCCTTACTTCTAGCCTGTACCCTGAAATTACAATAAAACTCACCTTCTGTACCAGCTGGCTCCTGTGTGCTCCCTGCGTCATGTCTACCAAATGTAGTATGTAGTATCCTTCCCTCCTCTCCACCGTGTTTCCCCTTGCCTGTATAGGGAAGGGGAAACAAGGGGGAGAGGAGGGAAGGATAAGTCTCACATAAATAGAATCAAACTCTTTACCCATATAATTCCTTAAAGGTATTTTATATTTGCTCATACTCACTAATATTTTCTTTAACTTGAAGATGCACTCTCGCTCTACCAGAAAGGACCAGTAAACTATGTAGCCAAACCACAACAGAAGGCTTAATGCCACTTGTCCAATGTTTCAGAATAGGTTTTTTAGCTACTGTGAGGGCTCGATAAACACAGGATCATTTTCCTTTCAAAACATTTACATTTACAGGGAGTAAATGCAAACACATGTTATAGGTGTTTGCGGAAATGAAGACAAAAATCAATATGTTTGAATATCATCATCCCAGAAAGATTGGATCTTTTGGCACAACCAAAACATGTGTAAAGAATGTCCTATCTGCCTCTTACAAATCTGGCATGCGTTAGTGGATTTAGTTTACAAGACCACATCTCCCACGGACACCAGTTCGAACAAATAACTATTCACTGTTACATGTAGTGCAAAACTACATCTATTGTGAACAAACTCGCTCCTGTACTGTGGGATGTTTTAACCCACTGGTCCAAGCCCTGCAACATTACTGTGCATTGCAGGCAGCAGAAACCTCAGAAATGGCCACTGGAAAGCATGCTGCTCGCTAGAAATCACCAGAAAGTGCGCAGTGAAAAAGCTGAAAAATAGGCCGCCATCTACGTTTGCCTATGAAAGTGGTAACACAGGAGACCACTGCCAAAACCCATCATTTGGCTGCCCACCCAGCAAAATCATTTCAAAAGAAACAGAGTTGTTTAAAAAATCCGTTTTTATTTGTTGTCAAATTTGCGATAATCATGGCTCACAAACCACCCAAAAAGATCCAACCTCCTTATTGGGTGGTCAACATCATTCTCCTTCAAGAATCTACATAAATATGAGGTCCACAGAAGTACATGTTATCTGAACAAAGTCCACTTTTGAAGATTGCTTGCTGGAAGAAATCTTTCAAAAATGGGTGTAATACCGTTACTCACCTCTATCAGAAGCTGGCGATTTAAAACCAACATCTTGTGTAAAGTTGTAAAGTGAGCTCAAACTATGCCAAAGAAAGACTTGCTATCAGAAGCCTAAGAGGTGGATACAATTCAAAACTATATTCTGAAAAGGCTTGAAGTAAGAAATGGTTTGATGTATTTTTGAAAAATGTGAGTTATAATTAAAGGCAAGAACATTTTTTGACATTGGGTTTAGGAGTTAAAGTTTCCCACACTGTGCTTCAAACAAATTCCACACCTTCCCCCTGAACAAAGGAATCTTCCCCCTGCCCTTGGCTAAGAGATTGACAGGATGTTGTGAAAGGGAACTAGGAGGGGCACCCTGGCCTGTTGCTCTGAGTGAAGACAAAGGAGGCCTTGGGCTGGATAGGAATGCTAATGTGGGTGTGACTAACAACAAACTGCTGGCAGGAAGAAGGACATGTGACCCTCTGAGTCAGCCAAGCTCTGGAGGTGGACCAGACTGAAATGTGGATTTAACATTGGATTAAATATATGTTTTAGAAAAATGCTTATGACAAATTGCACTGAACTGACAAAAATGTAAAACTTTCAGATTGTTAAAATGAAAAATTCGCTCATAGATTAAGACTAAGCTGGAATCCGTGCGATGTTCTGAGACTAAACCCTGGAATTTATTCATATTGTAGCTACTGTTTTTATGCTAGGAACGTGAAAAATTACAGAAATGTGCCCATATGGGGTGTGCAGGCATGTATAAAAATGGGTGCAGAATTAATATTGAGAAACCCACCAAAAGCGCAAACAAGTTGTCATTTCTGAACCAAAGCTCTTAGAAAGATGAGATTTGAACAGAAATGTACCTTAGGAAATCTGTCATGTAATTTATGAAGTATTAACAAGTTGTGTATATTGTAAATATGTGTTTTATGAAAAATAAATATACTGTACAGGCACAAAGGGGAGGGTTTTTCCCTAAGCCATAAACATGACAGAATGACACACTGCTGCTTTCTCCAATCAGGGGACAGGGAATCCTATGACCTATCAGATCCTTAGAGGGTTGGGCAAAGAGAATCAGCATCCCCACCCACTTTGGAAATACATAAATAGGGACTGTTGAGGACAGGCAGGAGACACACTTTTCCACTCATCAACCGATTTCCTGGTGAAGCACCCTGCAGGAAGATCCAGGCTCCAGGAAGATCCAGACATAGATCCAGAAACCAGACTCCAGAACCAAGCTCTAGAACCAAACTCTAAAACCTTGAAGCGGAGAGGCCTAACCCAAAAGCTGAACCCTTCTCAGCAGGCCTTCAGAATCTTTTGTGACCTGATTCTAACCCCTAAAACTTCCAAGGGGGATCTCACATTCAACAGCTGGGCTGTGTTGTTTTGCTATTCTACACAAGAACCGCTAGAACCCAAGATCCAGATCAGTCCAGCAGAGCTGTAATCCAGAACCCATCAGATCCAGTCCAAGAGGCCGCGCAGACCAGAGTGCCTGAGACCTGTCCGATGGCGAGAGAATCCCAGCCAAACCCTTGACCAGATCTTTGACGGGGCCCACTCCACTCCATTCCAAAGCCATAGGAGTGAGTATCTAGTCTAGAACTGTCCATAGTCATCTCTTAGTTTAAAGTAATCCTATTCCAACCATTTCAACCTATCCAGAACTGCATTATAGAATCCTGTGTCCATCCTGAATTCTTCTCATTATATTGTCTGTGATAATTGTAGCAATAATCATCTTTGCGCTGATTTTTTTCTGAAGAGGGACAAGTGTTTTGACGGACAGAGATCAGAGCGGAGGCGCTCCTGTTCTGGTGGCTGCCCGTTGAGTGTCTTGCTTCTTCATAGCCCCTTAGTATAAGCCTATCCTTGTTGGTAAATCTTTAAAGCGCAATCTTTCATTTTGAAATCTTGACTTTATTTCTGAAAAATCTACCTTCACAAAAACCTCTGTAACTTTTGAACCGCACATCCTAGAACCAAAATGTAACTGTCATTTTGAAGCTAAGATCCCAAGCTTTCCAAAACGAATTGCATTTGGCTCAATTTCACCACATGTCAAAATAGCTGTTTTTGTTTTCAACTGCTGAAATTCGTTTTCAATCTGATAATCATTCATGAATCATTGATAGTGTTGACCTGAACCAATCCAAAGTAACTCTCACTAGTGCTGAATCCCATTTAGCGAATTAAAGTCATTTTTAGCTTTTTTCACATTCGGTGCAATCACATTCATATTGACCTGTTTTAAAATCATACCTATTCTCTCTAAGCTTGCTGGGGGAACTGGGATTGAACTGCATTGTGATTAATATTCCTGAAACCTGTGTTCCCTCATTTCCATCTCTTCATATTGCATAGTGGGGGAGTGAGTAGTCACAGGGGAAAGAGTCATCATATTGTCTTTTGTGGAAATCGTATCAAGTTTTATTTCTGTGCTGCATTTTTTCCTATTATTGCATTTCCTTGAATCCATATCTAGTATTCTCTGCTACCTTACCCTTCCTATTCCTACTCCTAAGTGATTAAAGAGGTTGTTGATATTGTAATATTACCCTTACTGATCACTGTTCATATTCATAAGTGTGCTATTCAGATATTATTCTATTCATAAAAGTGATATATATATATATATATATATATATATATATATATATATATATATATATATTCAGTGAAAAAACTTTGTTAAAGGGACGTTATGGTTAAGTTGCGCTACTAAAAACCTATGAAATTCAGTGAAAAAACTTTGTTAAAGGGCCGTTATGGTTCAAAGTAAAACCGAAAAACCCCTGAAATTCCGCAGTCATGGTAAGATAAGCAACCATAACTCGCGCCACCGTGCACTGCTAACACTAACACCCAGGACATCAAAGATGACATCACAAATGTCATTGATGACATCACTGATGACATCACATGTGCATTTACTTTTCATAAAAACTCTGTACAAGGGATTCTTATAATGCTGACCAAAAACTGTCAAGGATCATTGGGATAAATATCATGAGCTAATTAGTGCATTAAGCAATGCATTGATATAAATAGCATTCTACTATGTTCTATCCAGTATACTAAGCTACTCAAGCAGAAACATAGGCAGTGTGTGCATCATACATGATGAAGGTGCCATATTCATAATCTTGCCATGTTGAATAGTGAAATGATAACTGCTTTCTTATTAGAGTTTTGCGTACTGTGAAAACATATATATATATATGTTTATATATATATATGTATATATATATATATAAATATATATATAGTTACATTCTTCAAATAAACCTTTTAATTTGCAAAACAAACCTACTTCTTGGCTCAGTGTGGTCGGGGAGATTCAAAGAGAGGGGCGTTATATAAGGGTTCATCATCTAGATTTAAAGAACTTTGACATCAAAATATATAAATAGGGCTTCCATTGGGCATCCCATACTAGGCATTGACTTAGTTGGAGTGCTGGATTGAAGTCACTTACAGAACACATGCATGCCCATTCGTATCAGTTAGTGTTTGTCCCAAATCCTATTCCCAAGCAACTCTGTTTTATTAAGAGAGAGTTTCTAACTCAGGGGATGCAAGGAGTTTATAAATCATAGAAGAACAAACCTGTGTGAGTTTTGATATCTGTAATATCATTTGAGGACTATGCATCTTGGTGTGTAATAGCGAAAACAAGTATTAAATAGGTTTTGTAACTAGACATATCGCTGAATTTCATCTTTCTGCAACTCATATTTAACTCTTAAAAATTCAAAATCTAACATGCTATTACCATGATATGCTTGACCCTAAATCCACAGCCCCGCTTTTTGACGTGATATTCAATAAAGCATGTGATTATTTGTTGTCCCTGCAGGCTTTTTCGAAAGGCAGGAGGCTTTGCATAGAAGATATTTTTCTCCTCTAAGTTGGTTACTCTATCCATACCTTTATTACATGTTGCACTGCTGGCAGAGTGGTAGCAATTGGGAGTTTCCTTACCATATATAGTAAGTCATCCAGTGGAATCAGGGAAATTGCATTCTTTTTCCAATGAGGACACAATTTGGACTCTCCATCTGATCTGACATAAGCCAGTAATGTAATGTGCGCAACGTGTTTGCATTGTTTTAACCAAATCCACCCATTTGTACTGATCTCTGGAGCACATTTAATGGCATATTTGGCTTTCAGCTTTCCCCTGTAAGCAAGAACCCCCAGACAAGAAACAACAATCCTATATTTTGTATACAAAAAGGTATAAGGTGACAGAGGGTCCCATAGAACCCAACTGACACAGAACTCTCAGTTCAAAGCGAACATGCCGTTATAAGTAGACCCATCATCACTGATGATGCACACAATATACAATGTTAATCCACCCTCATTGGCTACCACCCATATACATACTACCAGTCCCCTATGGTGCCTAGGCCGATTGGCCACATTCTAATGTACCCCTGCCCACCAACACATGGTCACTTATTCTGTCACCTTGGGTTCCTGCTACCTGATTGGCGGACCTCCTAGAATGTTACCCTCCCCATCGACCTAGTCACATGGTGTGCACCTGGTCATTAACAGGAGTTTAGTGGATTGTTCTGAGGTGAAATTGGCTCTTTAGAATAATGCAATGTTTTTCTTGATACCAGACATGTGGGTGCCCCTACCATGAGTCTCCATCTTGGAGCACCTCTTGCTCTTTGTATTACAAATCATAGAATACTTCACTCCTAGCTCCCCCCTTATCAGCTGCCCCTCTCCAGAGCTTCTCCTGGACCTCTCGAGGAGCACACTAATCAGCCACATTCTGACAGATTTAGGTATTGTGTTTTATGGGCGTCTGGCAGTTGAAATGGGATAGCCATTATTCTCGGGTGTGCTAATGCTCTAAATATGGTCTGGGCCTTTTGGCAGCTCAAGCCCTTTACCCCGGCTCCCATGAGTTTGTCCTTCAGGACAAGCGCATCCCTGCCTATGCTCAGCCATTCATTTTCCTTTCTGGTTTTGTAGGCCCATAGCCTGATACAATTACAATTTTGAAGGGCTTTGTGTTTGGTATCACTGCTGTGGCTTGGGATGGGAAGGTTGTTCAAAACCCATTACCAGAGTATGTTGCTACTTTGACCTGGCCCTGCAACATACGAGGTCTCAATTAAAATATGGCAGTGCTTCAGTATTTCTCTCATCAGGGACCACGTTTACATTCTTGTACACCATTTTTCAACTACTGTACATCAATGGCACTTGTGACCTCTACCTGGGCCTACATATATATTCACAATTACTGAAAAGCAACTATGTTTGTTATTACCACTTCACATGTTCCACCCCCCTGTAGTCATGCACATTCACTTTCTGGTGCTTTAATATATTTTCTGTAGTCTAAACCACCTGGTTGGGCATAGGAGCTGGACATGCAACCTAACATTCCCCCTTTTAGTTAATCATTCACTAACCAAGCTGCTTCTCTTTTTCTATCATTATCATCTTTGGGTACCCATGCCCTACACACCTGTCATAGGCTTCCACCAACCTGGGCATACTGTTCTGGGGTACGTGGGAGGAAAAGGCAGTCCCCATCCACTGCTAAGGCATTCCAGGATTCTATATTGTTTTCAGGGTCTGGTGGGGGTGATATTACATTCCTAGTAATTTGCCAACACATGTAATTTATTAGGATTCTCTGTTTGGTTGTGCCTGTCTTTTGTGAAAGGAGGATCTATATCTGCCCTTATGGAGACCAATATCAAGGCATTGTTCAGGAGAGCCATTGAGCAACACTGGAGTATATTTTGCACGTAGAGAACATCACTAGCAGGAGAACCACACCAGGAACCAATATTGTCACTGCTGCTGATAGTCATGCTGGTGCCCACAAGAACATTGTATCAAACTAATCTTCAGCCTCCAATCCTGCTTCAGTCTCCATGCATGTCTTTAGCTTGTGCAGGGCCCCTATGATGTGTGACAGGGACTTGTTTTCAGCATCGTTTGTGGGGTCTTATGTGCAACATGACAATCTGAACTTCTTGCACACACACTCCTACATGGTGTCAGTAAGTCCAGAACATATTGGTTTTGGAGGGCCGTCAACTGAATCGCACACATCGCACTTTTGATCAAATTCAACCCTTGTTCTATGTCATTTGCCAACAGAATCATTTACCACTGCACAATTTGAAGCCATGTGACATGGGCTCTAGCCTGGACACCTGGTAGTAGAAGAGAGGCAAAAAATACTTCTGTTTTGGTATACAGGTGTTATTAATCTAAAATTGCTTTCAACAACTTGGAGCAGTCTTCAGATAAGTAATTTCATCACATTTGCCCTTTTCTTTTTAACAACCATTTCTTTCTCTTGGGATGGCTGTGGCTGTTTTTCTGATGGGTGTGTACTGTAGTGCTCTAGTGCCAGGTGGGCACAAGGAACCACTAAGATGACTCAATGCAAGGTTGCTAATGTGTGCTCTTCTCCATGATGGTGGTAGATGCATGTATGCTTGAAGACCGCACACCCAGAAGATGTCCATGAGGGTTGCTGTGCCTTTGCTGAGATCAAGGATTAATAATGTTTTATTACGCTTGCTGTTAGTTCCCACAGGGACAGTTCCATGTCCATGTTTCTATTGCTTCCATCCATGCTACTTTTGACACATGTGTGTCCCATATGGTAAGAATTCATGTTCCATATGGTCTCTTCATCAAATCCTGCCAACCCCCTGCCTCACAATTTATTACCACCCCCTGCCCTATATCTGATAAGAACAACACTGCACCCATCTTCAGCAATGGGCATGCCTTGCACAGGGGAGTCTTTTTCATCCTTTGTCCTCATCTTTGTCCATCAACACAACTCACACTAAATGCCACCGGAACTTGCTTCAACCCTAACACAGTACCAAGTGAACCAAACACTGGGCTTGTAGAGGTTGCATATCTTAGGGTACTAACATTTTGGGCGTCCCTGATGCATGTGGGTTGATAGAGCAAATGTAGAAGCTCCCAATTGATCTCTGGTTCCACACTGAGCGCATGTGACTGTACTACAAGTTACTGCATTCTGGATGGTGCACATCAGTTATTATGTCAAACACAACCTCTTTATATTTGTCATACTCCGTTTTGTTCTTCAACCCCTCTTTTAACTCGAGGCTTACATTGCCACATAACTGTATCAACTACCCAGGTTGTTTTACTAGCTATTAAGTCATTTTGGATATCTTCATTCTGTACCCTACTCAATAGCTTCATATTTTATACAACCTATTCTACAACCCCTCCTGTATATGTCCCAAACATATAAAACGGCTAATTGAGTATATACACAATCTTGAAACAAATCCCACACATATATTCGATATATACATTATTGTGCAATGCTTGTGATGAGAAATGTGCAGGGGGCGAGAAGAATGAAACAACCCTGAACAATTCATATCATTTCTCATGGTACACAATGTTAGAATGATTGTTTTGTACCGCTGGAAAATATTGTCTTGAAAAGGAAACACATCTTTTGGCTGTACTTTTATTTGCACAAAATGGCAAAATGGTATTAACAGTATTCAGATTGTCAAGAGGTAGTAATTTTATTCAGATGGATACTGAGGATCTGGCAAAGGAGGAGCTATATGTGGAGCCCTTTGGACATCAGAGAGGTTCACCCAGTACCAGTTGAGACTCCTTGTTCTTTACACCAGACGGGGAAGCGTAGACCACATCTTAGTGGCCATTGAAGCACAGCTCACTCTATCTCCGGAGGAAATTACAGACATATATGGTATCTCCAGGCAGTATTTGTAGTGGTGACAAGCTCATAGTGTCAGATGAAGTGCTATTGTCCTCTTCCATTTTTCTTGGTGCTATCTAGCAAGAGAGAATCTTTATGCATTTTGCTAACTGATGCAAATATTCAGTACATTATTATCCTAAAACAGCCACAGCCCTGTGAGCATCAGATGCACTATGTGTAGGTGAAAGTGACGTGTGCATCCTCCTCCCGTCACTATCTTGTGAGGTGAGAGGTGATGGTATTTGCAGAGCTGTCCTCAATTTGAAGAGGGCCAGAAGCAAACCGTGGACTCATTTCTTTTTGAGGATAACACACAACTTTGATAACTTTCCCTTTAAATGGCCATTCATTCTCTTGACAATGCTGTTGGATTGATGATGATAGATGAAGCACATCTTGTGCCTAATTCCTAACAGAGCAGCTATTTCTTTGAACAAAGAAGTGTGTGGCATTACCAGATTTTAATACTTGCACACTCCTCAGTGGAGGAATACGTCTTGAACTAAAAATATGGCAGCTAATTTAGCATCTGGATGTGCACATGGCCCAGCCTCAATCCAATGGGAGAACGGGCAAACAACAACAATAATATAAAGATATGTGTTGCACCGCTCTCAAATGCCAGCAAAGTCGATGTGTAACTCTCAAAATGGTTCACTGGGGCGCGGTAACGTGCCTCGTAGTGTCCTTAATGTTTGCACCATATTGTACATGTGGCAGGTTGTGCAAGAAAACATTTAATAATTCCTGAACATTTGGAACAAACAAAACCTCTTACATGTGGAGCAATGTGCTGCTTCGACAAATGTGAGGGGTAGTGAACTGATCAAAGGCCACCATCATTAGCTGTTGGGGAATTACAATTATACGAGTGATGACCTGTCTCCACATTAGGACAATGGGAGGTTGCATACACCCTTGCTTCTGCCATGACAGTTTCTCTTCCTGTGATGCCTGGTCCTGAAGTTCAATAACCTGGGTAATGTGCAATGCTGTCTATGGAATCTCTATTTGCACTTGCACTGTAGCTACTTCAGGGTAAGCCAGAATGTCTGCTTAAGAGTTAAGCAGATATTTGAGCTGCTTCATCTGCTGCTTTGTTCCCAGAGAGATTGGGTCAGTATTGTTAGTATGTGCGATGCACTTGACAACTGTGACAAGTGTATGCCATGAAAGAGCATACATCAACCTAACAGCTCTACGAAAACCCTTCCTCTTTCACCGAGATAGTCACCAATGCACGGTGGTGGTGACATACACTGAATCAAAGTATATTGTAACTCAACACATTTGGGATGCCTCCAGCACCTCAATTATGTGAGTGGACAGAATGACCTTGTATTCTGAGGCTCTTTGTTTTGTCATTGTGGATTTAGACCTTTCAGATATTGTGAATACTGCATGTTCTAAGTACAACGTCACTGAACACCCCATTGTGATGCTAGCAGATTTTCCAACAACAAGGGATGCTGCTGCCAGCGCCTGTTCACAAGGGAACTGACCCTGAATTACTGAGTCCAGCATGCCACTGTAGTAAGCCAAAGGATTACGGCACATAGTGTTTTTCTGCGCCATTACTGCTGCCATAATCTGTCCATCTGAATGCAAAAACAAATAGAATTCCTTTGCATAGTGAGGCGTTCCTAAAACTGGGGCCATACTAATAATGTCCTTAAGTTCATGGAAACTAGTGAGAATCTCTTCAGTCCATGTGATGGTGCTTTTTGTATTTTGTCCTCTTTGAGTGCATGCTTTAGTGACCTCATGTATGTGGTTTAATTGAAACTTCAAGCCCTACAATAATTGCACAACCATAGGAACATCTGCATGTCTTTTAATGTGACTGGCTGGAGGGTGCTGCACACTGCAGCTGCTTGCTCAGGCAGTACTTTATTGCCATAAACAAAAATCAGTTTTCCTAAACATAACAGTTCCTGTTGATAGTACTGCATCTTCAGTCTGACTACCTTGTACCCTTTGTCTGCGAGCAATTTCAACAGTGTGATGGAGTCTTTAATGCACTGCTGCTTGCTGGCGCTTTACATCAATAGATCATCAACTTATTGAATGATGGCCCTGGGCACATGTATGTGACTTAAATCTACTTGTGGGAGCCTTGTATGCTTGAATCGCATCCCATGATACGTTAACACAGTGAGATATTGATAATCAGGGTGTAATGGGATGGAAAATCATGCATTCTATAGGTCAATAACAGTGAAATGGGTCGCTGTGGAGTGTCATTGCTGGGTTTGGAGAAACAGCAAACTCATCCTGCAATGTGCTGTTTAGGGGGCATGAATCCTGAATCCTCCTCCAACTGGATCCCTTTGCTTTCTTGATAGGGGATATTGCCATTGCAGGGGGAGTTTGATGGTACTATAATGGTCTGATGTGACAAATCTGTGATGGTGTTATGTATCCCTTCATCTGTCTTTTTGGGCAATGGGCCCTGCCATACTCTGGGCAATACTGTGCCTGGTTTTATGCTGATGTGATCTGCTGCTACACTCTGTAAGAGTACTACGTGATGGAGATTGCTTGTCCACAAGCTGTCGGGCACCTGTGCTATATCACCTTGGACAAACTCTGGGATATTCCCTGCTAGCATCATGGGACACTTTGTTACTGAATCATTACTTCACATGTGACACAGACTGCCAATGTTATCTCTCTGTCACTGTCCATGTCTTTAAACAGTTCACCGTCTGAAACCTCCCTCAATGGCCGGGCTGGATCAATGCACAAAAAATTGTACCATTATACACACTCTACATCCGTCTTTATCAGCACAATCATTTCTTTTGCTACCAAAACCCTCTCCAAATCTAGTTTGATAATAATACTCACTACATGCTCTTTTGCCTGAGCTGGCCTGAAAAAGAATTCTGATGGTACTGTCCATGATTGTTTGGCTACACGTGGTACTGCATTAAGCAATACTGTGACCCTGTACATAAACTAGTCTAGATGCATGTTTAATCCTCTGGCTGAACCCTTATCCCCAATGGATGCCCATAGGTATTGCCCTCATGTAACATATACCTGGGGTGGAACACATTAATCCTTCCTCCGTGAATGAGATTGTCATTGTTTAGTTTGCTAAATACATCCCTTCCTAACAAATTTACAGGGGACGCCGTGGAGAACCACAGTGCTGCTCGTATCCCCTATTACCTACCTTGATGTGCAGTTATTCTGTGAATGGAACAGATTATATTGTCCTAAAGAACTTTTACATGTCCATTACCTCACCCGACAAGGAGAAATGCCCCTTTACCTCCTAACTCACCACCCACTAATGGTTCCTCTTCTTGGTAGGCAGTGACTGACCAGCCTGGGCTTGCTAAAGTGCTCTTTGGGCTGTCCTAGTCCAGATTAGGCTCCCTAGTAATTTGTTACTGTGCCAACAGGGTTACTGTTGGGTACTTTAGGGGCCTATTGCTGTGCTGGGTGTATTGCATAAGCTGGTGCTCTATTGGACACTGGTGCTGACACCTGTGGGAACCGTGGTGGAGGAACAGGTGGGGCCATGGGTGGTGGTGCACCGTGAAAAGCATTTGGGGTGGGGGGGCATAGGCCTGTGTGTAAGGGGCGGGTGCTTTGCACATACAGGGGCATTTGTGGGTTGTACAAAGCCACTTGTATGCTCCTACACTCCCTTGAGAAGTGACCCATCCTCCCAAAAATCCAACATTACCCCATGCAGGGGCTGCTCAAATCTCTCCCACAATCCATATCTGCTCCATTTGCCCTCCTTGTGGCTCATCTACTACTGCTCCCTCCACTATCAACTTTGTCAACTTCTTCTGCACTAGTTTTTCTTCCTCCGTCTGTACCCACTGTGCTGTTTCCAATAGCTTCTCTCTCAAATGTTTACAATGATGCACAATTATAGACTGCATCTCCCCCCACCCCTTCACTCCAAACCCCACTACTGTGTGTAGTGCTTTCTGCACCTCCTTGGGGAGGTCTTTCTTAA
Organism: Ambystoma mexicanum; assembly: GCF_040938575.1. NCBI lineage: Eukaryota > Metazoa > Chordata > Amphibia > Caudata > Ambystomatidae > Ambystoma > Ambystoma mexicanum. The sequence continues at coordinate 1,184,349,939 of NC_090933.1, read as the reverse complement.
CCATGAAGTAGAAAAATGCGATTGACCAATACCATGGTTGCCTTCTTTCTGCCCTCCACATCTCTTGTATCTGTAGTGTAGACTGAGCTGTGTCCTCATCATCCTACATAGTTTGTTGAATTATCAACTGGAGATCTGGCATGTCGGGGTACACACACCACACCACTGCCCATACTTGGGCCCTGCAATCATTAAAATGGGCTCTGTCATAGCTGTCATCCCCTATCCATATCCCGGGGTACCCTGCTTTGTCCCAAATGTCATCAATCAGATCTTCTAACACTACAGTGAACAAACTCTGCACGTCGACCACAGCCTGGGTAATGCCTGCTGTCTGTTTCTCTAATGCGTATATCCACTTTCCCGTGCCCACAGTAAGGGACGCCAGTGCCTTTTTAAAAATTGTTTCTGTCCATGTGTGGCCAGGGTACATATTGTGCCCTCCCAGTACTCTTTGTAACAACAGAAATTATGCCCCCACTGTACTTACCACCTTCTTTTTCCCCCTTTGCTGCATTCGATCAAACTGACCCATAATCCTAACTTTCTGCCTGTGGCCTTCTACCATGTGACCTTTCAGAATGCCACCCACTAGCTTTTTTCTCCACATGCCCATCCTTGATCGCCATACTGTTAATCTGAACAAAATGTCCCTCGCTCTCCAGTTGTCCATTGCAATGGGTGTTCTCTGCCTATCTCCTCTATTCGACTTCAATCTCGCTAACTATTTTTCTGTCATTTTGAATGCCTCCTACAACTCCTTCTGTGGCCTCTGCTCTAGTTCCCTATGTTCTTGAGCAAGAGTGGTGGCAGTTGCTATGGGGTTTGGAAGATTTTGGTACTGGGCCAATGTTGAAGGAGGAGTGGGAACAGTGGTGGGCAGCAGGACATAGGTAGGATTTGTGCACCCTGACGCTGTGTGTGCGGGATAGTACCCTAGTGGGAGAGCATTTGGGCAGTGGCCATAGTTCCAACATCTCCTTCCTATTCTTGGAGTTCTTCTCCTTATATGTTCCTGTTAGAAACATATACATGTGATCCAGAACCTCCTTGGTGTTTTCTCCCTGTTCTGGCCATGGTTTATACATGCCCCTCTCATCTTGGCCACCGTCTAATTAAGATATTTAATTATCTTCTCCCTATACAATGTACTTTGTTAATCCAGGAAAAGTTCCGGCGGAGCCTTAATGCCGCCTTACTGCAACCCTTTCCCATTTTCAATATCCCACCCTCTTGAATTGTAAAAATGCACACCCTCACACACACACACGCACACGCACACCTCACTATTACCACACACTACTATACACCTCGCACACACCCTTACACTAACCACCCACACCTACACCTCACTCCACCACAACATATATATACAACAAAGCTGGACTCCATATCGGTCCACAGCACCACAATAAAAACACCAAAGTTACTCTTCGTTCTCACATCCCTTTACATTGGCTGGAGGGATCCCAGTCCCTCTCAATACACAGGGTCTCTACCCCAACTCCTCTTTTCTTTTTTAGTCATTTAGTGCTGTCTTCTCCCCTCAGTCAGAGAGGATCCTGTTACTCAAATATATATTTGACACGAGGCGCTGCATTCATTCCTCTTCAGATCCTCTGGACATTTGGAGCCCTCATTCTTGCTCCTGAAGACCTCCTGCTTCCTGCAAACAACACCAGCACAACTAGCGCCTCACAAAGGGTAAAAGCTCAATTTTTGGTGTGTTTTGCGGCTGAAGAGGCGCGCTCAGCATTTTTTGCTGTAAATCAAAATGTATCTTGCTGGCAAAGCACTCAGTGCCTGGGGAGCCCTCACCTGGCTCATTTCTACCAAAATACCCTGGTTCTTACTTTTCTTCTGCCTCTCCCTCATTGGGTCCCATTGTGCTCTGCCTGCCTCCAAGATGGGTGCACCTTTTTCCGTTGCCTAAGCTCCAATGTGCTTGCACTGGTCTACCTCTCCCATTGGTTGCCCAGGTCGCCATAGACAAATAGCAGCAACCAGGAGGCGGGAGCCAGACCAGAGCACCAAGGCCCACACAAAGGCTCCTGTCAGCTTCCCTGTCTGTTTCACTGGCTGCTACATGGGAGTACTGCCACAGCCAAACCCTCCATGAGGCTGCTAACCCTGGACTATTGGTCTACCATGACTCTATTAACACATTCTGCATGGGTTAGTCCCTTCTTTCTGACTTCCTTTGTACTACCTCCTCTGCTGGTACTCTTTCAGCTCTCCTTGTTATGTTCTCAAAATGTAGTCATGTCTGTACTCACCCTTACCATCTGACTCCCACTTGACTCCTTAACTACAGGGCCTTATGTATCTTAATAGTCAAATTTTGGTGTATTTTGCATTTAGTTTGAAAGTCAAACTTGGGTGTATTTTGCATTTAACTTGAAAGTCAAACTTGGGTGTATTTTGCATTTAGCTTGAAAGTCAAACTTGGATGTATTTTGCATTTAACTTGAAAGTCAAACTTGGGTGTATTTTGCATTTAACTTGAAAGTCAAACTTGGGTATATTTTGCATTTAACTTGAAAGTCAAACTTGGGTGCATTTTGCATTTAGCTTGAAAGTCAAATGTGGGTGTATTTTGCTTGAAAGTCAAACTTGGTTCTTTTTCTGCATTTAACTTGAAAGTCAAACTTGGGTGTATTTTTGCATTTAACTTGCATTTAACTTGTAAGTCAAACTTGGGTGCATTTTGCATTTAGCTTGAAAATCACACTTGGGTTTATTTTGCATTTAATTTTTGACCATTGATTGTAACTTGCTATCCCAGTGACTGTTCTTTACCGCTGTGCTTGCTTACTCCTCCCTCTGCCTCCTCTCATCACACTCATGGCACTGTCTGTTTCTCCACTGTATTCCAACTGCTTCTCTATCAACTATATATACCTTCTCACTAAGTCTGGAAAGAATAAGTTTAAAAAGGATATCTTGGCCTCCAACTCTGGTCTCCCTATTGCTGATAACTATACCAGTGCCTCTTCCAGACAGACCCTCACCGACATCCTCTTTGTTGTTCCTTCGCCGGATCTATGGACCCCCATGTGATCTCTGTGTTTTGTCCTGTCTCCTCCTCTCCGATACATGGTGGCACGCGCTGGGAAGTCCTCATGGCTTCTTTCGACTCCTCTAGAGTCATCCTTAACGTCTACGTTAATGGCACTGCCATGGTCCAAGGTCCCCATGCCAATCTCCTCCTCTTTGATGGGCGGTTCCCTCGCCTCGTCAACTTCCTTTCTTCTCCGGCTGTCCCCTCCTCTCATTCCTCGGCTACCTTGCCCAATCTTCCCTCTTCTGCCCCTCGTCTGGCTACCTCCACAACTCTGCAGGGCGTACCTCTGATTTGTACCCCTCCCCAGAAGGTCTTTAAGGCTGGTAACCTTCTCCATCTTGCCACTCTCAACTCCCGCTCTGCTGTCAAACACTCCTCTGACATCTGCCACCTCCTTGAAGAGCGTGACCTTGATGTCCTTACTCTTACAGAGACATGGTCACAAGCTTTGACACTCTCCTCCCTGATGGCTACATGATCCTCTCCGCACCCAGGTCCACTCGGCCCGAAGGGGGTGTAGCCTTGATCTTTCCAGAGTGGATTCCTACCACTATCATTCCCACTCAGATCTACTCCTCTTTTGAAGGCCTCATCTGCAGGCTCTCAATCTCTCCTAGCCACTCTCTTACTGTTGCCACTCTCTACCAGCCCCCTGGTCAGATCACCTCTTTTCTTTCTGAGTGGGCTGACCTCTCCTCCTCTCTTCTGGCCTCAACCTCTCAACTCCTCCTCCTTGGTGACCTCAACATTCACCTTGATTCTGCCTGTCCCTAAACTTTGCTCTTTCCCGACCTCTGTGATTTTCTCTCCCTCTCTTGCCTCCCCTCTGGCCCAATGCACTCTGCAGGGCACACACTTGATGTCTTGATCTCCTCTAGCCTCCCCCTCTCTATCCCTCTCTCCACTCCCCTCTCTTGGAGTGACTACTACCTCCTCTCCTCTTATCTCGCTCTCTCTTCCCCCCAAGCCAAGCCTATACCAACACTGCCACCTACCTTCCTGGATATCTGGCCCATGAAGCGTGTGACAGTCGATGTTTTTGCTACCACCTCCCCCCCACCCACCACATCCTCTGGTTGACTCACACCCTGACACAGCCCTGTTTTTTCTCTATGCTTCTATTTCTGATACTCTTGATGCTCTTGCCCCTGTCATGAGGATTCGCCTGAAGTCCAAAGCCAAGTGCAATTCCTGGTATGACTCTGACCTAGCTACACTTAAAAGTAAGTGTAGGGTGGCTGAGAGAAAATGGAGGGATTCCTGTTCATCCTCTGACAAACTGGCCTGTCGCCTACTCCAAAGGCAATACTGTCTCTCTATCCATACCAAGAAGAGAGTCCACATTCAAGCCTGTGTCTCTGTGGCATCTAACAGCTCGGCTGAACTCTTTAAAATCTGCAAGGAACTGGCCAACCCTGCTGCAGTCTCTACCCCTCCCCTTGCCTCTGAAGCTCTTTGCAATGCACTGGCCTCTCGCTTTATATAAAAAAACCAGTACATCTTGTCCACCCTCTCCTCCACTCCCTCTCCTCTCTTCTTTCTCAGTCTGTACTCACTGACCCTCCTCCAGTCATCCCCCCTCCCTCCTTCTCTTCCTTTCCTATTTTCTCCCCTGATGAGGTCGCTAGACAAGTCCGATCTATGAAAGCCTCATAAAAACAGGTTCATCCCTGTTCCTCTAAAATTATCAAGGACCACAGTGATACCCTTGCTCCGGCCCTTGCCGGTTTCTGCAACCACTCCTTTGCCTCAGGATCCTTCCCCTCCCCTCTTAAGCACTCCCTTCTGCATCCTCTCCTCAAGAAACCCACAGCTGATCCCTCTTGTCCGGCCAACTATCACCCAATTTCCATTACCCACTTCTTGGGCAAACTCCTTGAACAACTGGCCACCTCTCAGCTAATCCTTCATTCTGACTCCATGACCATCAGTCTGGTTTTAGATCCAGCAGAAGCATGGAAACTGCTCTTCTGATCATCCGTGAAGATCTGCTTTCCAACTTTGATTCTAGCATTCCCTCTGTCCTCATCCTACTCGATCTCTCCTCTGCCTTCGACACGGTCAACCATACCATCCTGCTCAACAGTCTCTGCGATAACCTGGGCATCACCGATCAGGCTCTGGCCTGGCTGACCTCTTTCCTCTCTGATCAACCCTCCCAGGTCGAACTTGGTTCCTTCCAATCATCTATCTTCCATCTATCTTCTTCTCCACCTGTGGCGTTCCCCAGGGGTGTAACCTCTCGCCGTGGCTTTTCAACCAATACCTAGCAACTCTTCCCCACTGTAGTGCCATTTTCTCCTCAAGCTTCCAGTGCTACGTGGATGACACTCAACTCATTTTCAGGCTGCCCTCAGCTACCTCCTCCACCTCTCTCATCACTAATTGCCTAACTGCCATTCAAGATTGGTGTGCCGCAAACAATCTTTGTCTGAATGCCAGCAAGATTGAGTTCCTCCTCATCGGCACACCATCACCTTCGTTTCCCCTCACTCTCTGGCCGGCCTCCCTTGGCACTCCTCATATCCCCAACTGCGAGGTCAAGAACCTTGGTGTCACCTTTGATTCCACACTCTCCTTCTCCGCCCACATCGCTGATGTATCAAAAAAGTCAAACTTCCTACTGCACCTCCTCAGAGGTATTCTTCCTTTCCTCTAATTCCCCCAGAAGCTCACTGTCCCCCAAGCTCTGGTTCCCTCTAAGTTGGACTATTGCAACAGCCTCTTTCTTAATCTACCTACCTCTACTCTCCGCCTTTTGCAACTTATCCAGAACAGGACTGCAAGACTTGTCCTTGGCCTCAAGCCCTGGGATCGTATCTCTCCAGCTCTGAAATCTCTCCATTGGCTCCCAGTGGATGCAAGGATTAAATTCAAACCCCTCTGCATTGTCCACAAGGCTTTCTGGGGCCTGGGTCCAACATACCTTCAGTTAACCCTCCGCAAATACCTTCCATCTCGAGCACTCCGCTCCTCTACCTCTAACTCCCTCAGTGTCAGTCGTTTCTCAAAGAAACAAGCTGGGGGTAGACCTCTGTCTTCGGCTCGGGCCTCCCTCTGGAACAGCCTCCTTGCCACTCTAAAACTTGAGGAGAACCATTTCCGGTTCCGGAAGCACCTCAAGAGCTTCCGCTTTGTTTCTGCCTTTGCCCCCTCTCTCCCCTGCTGATTCTACTCTCCCTCAACACCATGCACCTGGCCACCCTCTTTCCTCCAGGCCCAGGTACCTGCTCCTCTTGCCACCCGCACGTACTGCCTCCGGGCCACCCCTTGCACTGGGGTCTGTATCTTTACCCATACAGCCCCCACCCCTTTTTTGTTCTTCCTGCACTTATCAGACCTACCCAGCATGCTGCAATAAACCCAGCACTTGCCACTTGCTGGCTGCACTCCCTCTGTTTGTTGCCTTTTTATTTATTAATTAATTTATTATTTATGTTTTTTTCCTCCTTGCTCCGCACTCTCATTTTGTTCTCCCTTCCATGCACTTCTCCCTCTCCCCCTCTACCATGCTCTTGCGCGTTCTCAATGTCACTGGGCCTAGTAAGATCGTTGTTTTTGTTTCTCCTCTGTTTCCCTTCCTTTGGCTTGTCGCGCTCTGAAACACTTGTGTATGAGCGCGATAGAAATAAAATATCAATATATAGTGCCACGTTGTCTTTCCACTCAATATCCACTTCACTCTCAACACCCTCTCACGCTCACTAACACTCTCACACCCCACACCCATGTTGATTTCTCCCACAAAAGGTGCATTTACATCTACGTGCTCTCCTGAGTTCCTCTGTAATGGGGTCCCATCAATGGCATGTGTTTACATTTATAACGCGCACTAAACCCATAGGCATCAAGGCGATGTTACAACCAATTACACTTTAGTTCTTGAGTGGACATGCAGAGTGGGGGTTGATGGGGTAAAGTGGGAGGAACATACAATAAGGCATAGGTGAGGCCCTTAAGCAAAAAAGTTAGTTGAAGAGCAATGTTTTCAGTGTTCTCCTAAAAATCCAGTACAACTGTTCTGCTCTCAGAGATGGCTGGAGAGCGTTCCTATATCTAGCTGCAAAGGTAGAGAAGCTTGCCCCGCCTGATCGGGATTTTTTGAATTTAGGAAGAAGCAGCCTGTCCGTGTATACCGATCTGAGTGGTCTGTCTGATTGGGCTCTATTGATCTTCTGGGAGAGGTAGGGTGGGGCTGAGTATGAGAGGCATCAGTGTGTGATGGAAAGAGTCTTAATAATGATTTGCTCTCGAAGAGGGAGCCAGTGGATTTCTTTCCTGGTGTGGGGGATGTGCTCTCTTTTGGCAATTTGAAGGGAAGCCATGATGGCATTGTTCTGGATCACCTGCATCTTGCTGATGTTGTGTTGTGAGGTGTCTGCGAAGACGGCATTGCAGTAGTCTAGCCTTGCCCTGATGATTGCTCTGGCAATGGTAAGGCAACTGTCCTGGGAGAAGAAGGTTCTAGTTCTAGAGGCATTGATGAGCTTTGTGGTGTAGCAGCGGATGAGGTGATGGCATTCACCTGGCATGTGAGTGAAAGGGTGGCATCGAAGTAGACTCCAAGGGTCTTAATTGAAGAGGATACAGGGATTTGTATGCCATCAATGTTGAAGGATGAGTAGGTGGAGTTGTGTTTTTTAAATTGAGGGGTCACGAACCAAGGAGGTGCTATGTCTTTTCTTCATTAAGGCTGAGTCGGTGTGTGGACATCCTGGCCTGGATGGCGCAGTACACTGTTTAGGGCATTCATGTCATTTAAGTAGTTGCCGGTTAGTGGGAGGAGAATTTGGGTGTCATCGGCATAATTGGTGTAGAATATGCTGATGGAATCAAGTAAGTCAAACAGGGGTTTGGAGAATATATTGTAGAGGGTGGGGATACGCACGATCCTTGTGGGACTCTGCAGGGAATGGGCTGGGGTGAGGCATTGACATTGTCAGCGAACACTCTCATAGAACGGCCCTTCAGGAAAGATGCGACCCAGGCCGTCACCTCAGGTGAGAAATAGGCTGCTGTGGTGAGTTGGTGGCAGAGGATGTGGTGGTCGACGAGGTTGAACGCAGCCAAAAGGTCTAGTAGAAGGAGGAGAGTAGGTGTACCTTTGTCTCTGAACTCGTCCAGCTGGTTCTTTAGGTCGAGCAGGGCAGACTCAGTGACGTGACCTGGTCGGAAGCATTATTGTTGTTCCTAGGATGTGGTGGGCCTCCCAAAAATGCTGGATTTGCATGTAGGCTGCTCTGTCTATAATTTTCAGTATAAAGGTGACTGTGGTGATGGGTCGGAAGTTGTTTGCAATGGTTGGGTCAAGGGAGGCTTTCTTGATTAGTGGGAGGACAAAAGAGAAGTTAATGAATTTGGTGATGAATGGGACGATGGATTCTGAGCATTCCTTTACAATATATGCTGGACAGGTGTCTCCTTTGCACCTGGTGGGTTTCAGGCTGTTTAGGATGGTGGCCATTTTGTTTTCAGAAACAGGTCTGAAGTGTAATAGTGGGGTCTGTTCAGGGGTTTGTCTAGCACGGTCAGGAGCATGTGCAGAGGTGGGTGAGTAAGCAGATTTGAGAAGGGATTGTTTGTGGACAATTAGTGTGTGTAGCATATCTATTTTGTTCAACAAGGCATTATGTATCTTAGTGAACTTATGGCTCTTTAGTACCCTGTATGCAACGGATGGGATCGCAGAGTAATTCTGAGTCCAACTGAGGAAGATGGCAAAGGTTGCTATTATTAACAATTAGCTAATACAGGGAGGTTACAACGGACATCAACGGACGTTTGCTCACCTCTCGACAATGTTCTCATAAAAACATCCTTATATGCAGAAAATACATCAGAACTGATGTCATACTACATGGCAAATAATAGAAAACCTATCAAAGGATGTGATAGGCTTCAGTGGAACGTAGAAGTATACATTGCATAGGGACTAGGATTGTGTTTGGCTGCCCACTCTCCGATGGACACCTTATGCTTACCTCTAAAAACATGTCATCTTTAATACTATTAAGTACACAGTTAATCATTGGTCTTCCCAATGTAAGGCCCTTCATAATACAGCCCTCCACAATTGGTTGGCACGCTCATGCCATGTCTCGAACATTTAGTTCACTTTGCAGCACGTAAACTCAAACCCATGTGCAAGGAGGTGGACTTGACTTTACCTCCCCACCCAAATAGTCCACATCTCTCATCACCCATACCTTCTGCCATGAAGATTGTCTTTGAACTTGGCCTCATGAAATATCCTTTTCTGTGGGAATATATGGAGTGCAGGCTCTCACTATCGTTATTCTAGGACTCCAAGCTCAACTCTAATTCCATCCTTGGCTCACGTGACAGGAGACCACAATTTGGTCAATTTTGCAGCATTTAAATGTCTTAAATGAATAAAACCTGGTAACCTTGTTTTGTTGCTATTCCCTTTAACAAGGTATGATTCATCCTTCGCACGTTCACTGCATTCAATAATAGATAACCAAACTTTGCTGCTTCAGTTTTGATACCAGGACAGAAAGCCCTGCCATGCGCTTTCGCATTCTCGGCTTATTCTGGTTGCAACACACTTCTTGGCCTTTCCTCTCCATGTGTCCCAGCATACTAATAAATTCATGCCACCGATGTCCAGTTCCTATACAATGGCGGCTTTGCCTGCAGTATAATCACTGCATATAGCCAGCTTCTAGGATGACTTGGTCTACTTGTGTTACAGCATCTGTACAGTTACTGAACGGTTGATTTTCTGCGGCACTTCGCACACGTTCAGTCTTCTTCTCGCATATGAAAGTTTACATGTCATCAGTTTCTGTAAGATTCGTGCATTCTCTTCAGCCAGTATTCTTGGGGGCGTCACGCATGTTTCTTGTGATGTCACTATCTACTTTCTTTGCTCCTTTTCATACTCCTTCAGAGAGTTCCTCCATAAGATTGTTGCCTCTTCGGGATACATTCGATAGGGTTTTCTGAGTGGGCAGAACTGCTGGTGTCAAGCATGGCACAATCTCAGGCCTCCAACATATAGGAGGTAGGGGGCAGGATTTCCTGCACAGGCATGTAACTTCTCCTCTACATAAGTGCACCAAGCTACAACTTTGGCTATGGCAGGTGGTTGGGCAGCTGGTGTTTACAGTTCTCTTAGAATGATGAACAACTCCCTGGTTAGCGTTGGCGATTCTATCGTTAAATGAGGTTGCTTTAGCTGTGGTAATCACTTGCCTGTAGGTTTTGGGGCCGCTGGCAAAGAGGATTTGTGAATGTCTGTGGGGCTGTTCCTCCAGTTGGCTTCGGCTGTGTGTTTTTTGGGTTGGAGCTCAGGTGTAAACCAGGCATTGGCATGCCTTGCTTGTTTGGGTTTGCGTGGGGTGAGGGCTTCAACAGTGTTAACCGCGTTGGTGAGTGTCCTGCAGTAAAGGTCCGCTAGTGTGTCAGGGTCTTTAGAGTGGAGGTTTAGGGGATTCAGATCCTGTATCAGTGGTGCAATGACATCTTCTGAGAGTTTGTGGGAGCTGCGGCCGAGTGTGTGAAGCAGGGCGACAGTGTGTGGGGTTTGCGGTGTAGAGGGTGCGATCGTGAAGCACACAATGTGGTGGTCAGACCAGGGATAAAGGGTGTTAGTGCCAATGGTGATGTGGCAATTAAGGTCTGCTATCCAGTTGAGGGTGCAGCCTTTGGCATGGGTGGAAGCATTAATGCAGTGCATGAGCCCCACTACAGTGAGCGAGCTGGCTACCGAGGCAGCATTGATGTTCACGGGGTCATTGAGGCCAAGGTTAAGGTTGCCTAATAGTGTAATTTGGTTGTAGGCTTGATGTAGGGGCCTAGCAGATGAAGGAGGTCCTCTTGAAATTATAGGATGGGTCCTGGAGTGTGATATATGATATGGAGGTTGAGTGCTTCAGTGTGTGAGGTGGCGATTTTGATGGAGAGTAAGTCACAGTTCCCAACCAAGGAGGTAGTCATGTTTCTGATTGAGGTGGTTTATTTTGCAATCAGGGAAACACCACCCCCTTTCCACTGATTCTGTCACTCCTGTACATAGCATAGGCAGAGGGGACTGCTAGGAAAAGTGCTTGTCCGTATGCTGCGGGCAGTCAGGTTTAAGTGGTGGGCAGGAGGTCAAGATGAAGGGTGCTAATAAGGTCATTAATATCCAGTGCGCCAGGAAAGATCTGGCATTTATGAGGGCTCCCTTTAGAAGTTGTTGTTGTGTGTTATTTGTGGTTGTGTGTACTGTGGCTGAGGTGGCTATGTTGGCTCTGATGGCAATTGGTGAGGGGCAAGGTTTAGTGGTGGAATGCTGACTGGTGTGGGGCTATGAGGCTGCCGTGGACTGGTGCTTAAGGCTGGGATGATGAGCTTTGCTAACTGGGCATTCATGGGAGCGTATGCCAATGTGCAGATTCCTGTTAGCCCTGGGCTAGGATCCTAAAACGGTAGGAAAGTTTCAGGTCCTGGAGTGTAACGTGGAGGTCCTGGGAGTGCTGGGCATCATGATCAACCTGGTAGTGTGGTGGGACCGATGCACAGTGGCTGAGGTGCAGTTGACATGATGCAGTATGTGAGAGGTGTTTGATATGTGTTCAGGGGTAGGACTATGTGGTGGTTGATTGCGAGATGAGCCGACGGCCTTGAGGGTGGATTGTGATGTCCAGATGGTGAGAGGCGGAGCAGGAACAGAGTTTGAGCAGAGCATAGGAGAGGCCAAGGTATTTATCATGGCACAGTCAGGGCACAAGGTGAACATGTTCCTGGGTAGTCAGTAACCTGGAGCATTAAAGATTTAGACTTTGTAAAGAGTTGTATACTAAAAGGAAAAAGATGACAGAGGGTCCCATAGAACCCAACAGCCATAGACCTCTCAGTTAGTTCAAAGCAAACATGGCGTTCTAATGAGAGACATTGTCACTGATGACGCATACAGAATACAGTGTTCATCCCCCACCCGCATTGGTGCCATCCATAAACATACTAAAAGACTCCCATGGTCCCTCAACCAATTGGCCACATTTTAATCTAACCCTGCCCTCTAACACGTGGTCCTCTACTCCATCACCTTAGGTTCCTGCTACCTGTTTGGCGTACCTCCTAGAATGTTACCCTCCACATGAGCCTAGTCACATGGTGTGCACCTGGTCGTTAACATGATTTCAGTGCACACCTCTGTGGTCAAATTGGCCCTTTAGAATAATAGAGCACTTATTTTGATACCGTGCCTCCCTGGCATGGTACGAAATTAGTTTGAATCATCTCTTGCTCCTTGTATTACAAATCACGGGATGCTTCACTCTTGGCTCCCCCTTATCAGATGCCCCTCCCAGGAGATTCTCCTGGGCCTGTCGAGGACCACACTGATCAGTCAAATTCTGATGGATTTAGATATTGGGCCTCATTACGACTCAGGCGGAATGGGTTAACGGGGTCCGATAATGGGTGCGGGCCTGTTATTCCCATTCCGCCTGATTACGAGGTCCCCTGGCGGACCCGGTAAGGATGCCTGGTACGGATGCTACCGCCAAACCTGTAATGAGGCCCATTCTGTTTTATGGGCATCTGGCAGTTCAAATGGAATGAGCATTATTCTCAGAGGGAGCTAATTCTCTAAATCTAGGCAGGGCCTTTTGGCAGCTCAAGACTTTTAGCCCAGCTCCCATGAGTTTGTCCTACAGGATGAGCGCAGCCCTACAGGTGCTCGCCATTCACATTCCTTTCTGGTTTTGCAGGCCTGTAGCCAGGTACAACTACAATTCTGAAGGCCTCTGGGTTTGGTTTCACTGCTGGTGCTTGGGATGGGAAGCTGATTCAAAACTCCTTACCATATTATGGAGCTATTTTCCCCAGGGCCTGCAACATACTAGGCCTCACTTCAAATATGACGCTGCTTCAGGGTTTCTCGAGTAGGGGACCATGTCCTACGTTTACATCCTTGTACACTATATTTCATCTGCTGTACTTCAATGGCACTCCTGCCCTCTACCTGGGCCTACGTATGTATTCATGACGACTACAAAGCAACTATGGGAATCATTACAAGTTTGGCAGGCTGGAAAAGCGGGTACCGGTAGCAATGTAATAGCACCCTTTCCGTACTGCCAAACTATGAGTCTGCCGGCAGTGGCATGGTACTCCCAGCAGGCCTGACCTGCTGGGAGTTCAAGCTCCTACCAGCAGTGTTCTCCCTGAAGAACTGGCACTGTTAGCAACGGTGCTGGTGCTTCAGTGACCCCATTCCCATGGAGCCTGTGGGACTCCACGGGAATGGGGACTTACTGTTCTGCTGCAGTGTTACAGGGTTGGCCTACAGCGGGTTCTACCACCGACCTCGAAACGAGGCCAAATGTTTGTTATTAACACTTCACACATTCCACACCCCTGTAGCTGCACACCTTCACTTTCTCATGCTATATTTTGCGCAGTCTAAATCGCTTGGGTGGGCATTGGAGCTTGCTGTGCATCCCAACACCCGCTCCCACCCCCAAAAAAGTATTAAACATTATTTATGTCTAATACTAGTGTACCAAGAAGTGGGAGGGGAAGAATATTAAACACATGTAATAATTTAGGGAGCAAAGTCAATTTAATTGCATTGACCTTACCTCGAAGCGTCAGATACATTTTTTCCATTGTCTACACAAAGAAGTTATTTCTACCAGCAGGAATCAAATGTTATCGGTAAGAGGCTGACTAACATCATGACTCTGGTGCCCAGATATCTAAAACCTTTACTAGCCAATGCATCACGTGTCACTCCAAACAAACCTCTATGGCATGTAGATATAATAGAAAGGCTTTCAGTTTTGGAATCATTCATTTTGTAGTCTGATACTCTTACACACGAATTTAACACCAACATGAGTTCTGGAATGGAACGTTCTGGGTCAGACAACGGTAGTGAAAGGTTTTCTGCGTAAAGGAGTACTTTTGAGGTGCAATTACAGGTGGATTTGTCACTGCCTGACATTTATGCGATTGACGTGAATTACATGTTGACATGCATGAATATAAGGACACAGATTTCCAATCAATAGGGGTCACAAACACCTTTTTAAGCATATAATATGGGAGTCAAATAATCCTTTTTAAGCATCAAATTTAATAATAAATAACAGGTAATATACGTGTTATTTGTAATGCAATGTAAATAGAATGTACAGTGCTCATCTATGCCCCAAAGGGGCATTTTGGTACTCTAAGTGCTGGCGTTAGTTAGGGGTTTTATGCACCAGAACTATTTAAACCTTGACACCATCAGGAGTGGCATCTCTATTCATTAGCAGCCTGGAATGCCCAACTTAAAATCTCAGAGCCAGGTAGGGGGCATTAAGGAGGTCTCAGTGTTCATAATGGCTCAAAATGCCACCCAGGAAGGGCTGTTAGCACTCGTTGGGTTGGCCTTCCTAAGAGAGCCAACAACAAGCTTTCTCTGCCTGTGTCTTGCCAACTGTGCTGACTAGCCATGGCAAAGGCAACCTGCATCTGAATGGAGCAGAATGCCATCAGGCAACAGAGAAGTGAATGGCAAGCAGTCCACCAGGCAAGCCGTACACACCCAACTCTTGGAAAAAAACATTAGCAAGGCCAACCGTTTTGGCTTTTGTGTAGATATGGGAAAGGTATTTGCCATGAATTGCCATAACGGTGCTAATGGCTGTTAATGGTAGAAGCATGCAAATGTTGCATGTACATGAGAATATGATAGCAGTTCTTGGCAAACACATATCTAATACCTATCCATCATACACAACTGTTTTCATTGCTAATACTTGTTTTAACAGGACTTCAGTGAAGGAAACAAATACTGCTTATAAATCAAGCAGCTAAAGGCAGACCTGAATAAGACATCTTTTTCTACCAGTAACAGGTTTATAGCACCAATGAAACCATTATGTAGTATCTCATCATCCCTCCATCACGCGCCCCTGCCCGTGATGGAGGGATGGATAGAACGTGGAGACTGACGCATTGAATGCGAGGTTCAAACCTGCATTCGTCAGTTGCTGCCCGAGGTCGTTGGGGCCTGTCCACTCTTACTGAATATCCAAAGTTAATAAAATAACGTATATCCTACCCACGTTTCCTCTCACATTTCAACCACTACAAGTGGCGACGAGGATCTCCAGGCCCCACCGCCCCCCCCCCATCTGTCCCAAGCGTTCCGCTCACCTGTCTCTGTTTGACCGCCTCCATCACAAGTGCGCAGCAGGCCGTGCAGCTGTCCCAAAAGCTGTGGCCGCTCCGCTCTGCTGGATGTTTATTTGATTTGTGACTGTTTCAAATTTCCTACTGTAATTCTCTGCATAATAGTGCAAGTGAAAGCACACAAGTAGCTGAAGTGTCAGTTTAAATGTACTGCAACAAAACATATTGTGGCTATGCACATTATATTGTATCGGGCCACAGGATCCACTGCAAGTAAATCAAAATGAAAGGTCAAGGAAAGGACTGCAACCCCTTTTACAAGCCTTTTGCCACATATCTCAGCATATGAAACATGTGCACAAGAAGTGAAAGCATGCAAGCATGAATTAAACCAACAGTTTGTATGTACCTATGTGTATTGCTGAAAGTCAAATTTGGTGCAATATTCATGTTCAAATTGGACCCATTTTCCAGTATATTTAAAACTTAAAGAGACAAAAGGGGGACTGAGATTATACGTTTGAGCATCATTTCTCAGCTGTGTGACAATTATTACCACTCCATCGTGATGTCTTTCAATAGTGTCCCACCGCCCATGTTTTTCCTACCTGATGTTGGTGAACCAGCTATCCCATGGAAAAGATGGATTAAATCATTTGAACATTACGCTGGCGTTGTGTGTGGTCAGAACCGCAGCGTGGAGAAGAGGAAATCTTTCTTGATGCATTGTTTGGGTCCAGCAGGAAAGGAAAAGTTTGAAGACCTGCCAGATCTGCTTCCTGATGAGGATGATGAACTAAATGAATATGAGAGATCAGTGAAGAAAATGGATAAACATTATGAAAAGAAGTTGAGTACTATTTTGGAACGTTATACGTTTGGGAAGAGAACTCAAGGGGACGGAGAGAGCATAGAGCAATACATCACTAGTTTGAGGAAACTTGCAAAAACATGCAACTTCAATACTCAATTAGATGAGAGATTAAGAGATCAGTTCATGTTGGAGTGTAGGAGCAGTAAAGTAAGAGAAAGGTTATGGGCTGAGGATGACCCTAACCTCGACACTGTCCTACGTGTGCCCAAAGAAGTAGAACACACTGAGAAATGTGTCAAAGAATTAGAAAACAGAATACAGACTACTGATATTAAACAGGAAGTCTCCAAGGACAAGAATGTAACGAATACTGCAAGCAAGGATAATGAATCCGTAGCTCAAGTATCAGGAAATCCCAATAGGAGGTACAAGTCAGAAAGGAGTGGGAGATTATCTTGGAATGATGATAAAAGGAAGAAAACGAGTTCCAGAGCTAATAACAGTGATGAGCGGAAAAAAAGCCCACGCAGGCGTGGAGATGACGCCAGGAAGAAAAGTACGGGAAGATGTTTTAGATGTGATGGCATGGATCACTGGGCAGATAACCCAGAATGTCCTTCTCTGAAAATTATATGTGGGAAATGCAAAGGCAAGGGACATTATGCCCGATGTTGCAGAATGTAAAACGCTTCCACTAACTGGATGGGTAACGATGAGTATACCGATGAAGATGGAGAAGAGTGCGTGTTTGTTGTGACTGACAAAGAAAATGAACAAGAAATGGAAGGTCCTAAAGCTGTAGTGTGTGTAGATGGAACTGACATGCACATGATGATTGATTCGGGAGCTAAATATACTTTGATACCACAAACTCTTTGAGACAGGAAGAAACACAAATATCTACATGAGCCAGACATAAAACCCAGAGCGTATGGCGAAGTTAAAATAGATGTCATAGGGTGGTTTTGGGGAACACTCAAATTTAAGGAGAGAAAAGCCAATGGAAAGATATATATAACAAGAAAAGGTAGAACGGCATTGTTAAGCTGGACCCACCAAAGCAAACTCAAAGTGAAGTTGGATGCTGCATCGGACAAATCTGTATATTCTGTTGAACTGGGAGAGTTCAAGAAAATAAAGAAGTCACCAGAGATGTTAACATGATAGAAGACATTTTCAGGAAGGAAATTGGATGTTTACGTGGGTTTGTTCATGAAATCAAAATGAAACCAGGACATGATCCTGTAGCGCAGAAGTTCCGAAATATTCCACTCTCGATGTGAGAAAAAGTGAGGAAGGAGATCAAATTGTTAGAAGATCCACTCCCTAATATACAGGAGATTGTTTCCACCATTGGACCCTCGAAGTATTTTTCTACCCTGGATCTAACGTCAGCGTACCATCAGGTTAGGCTTCACAAAGAGTCCAGGAAAATGACAGCATTTATCACGCCAGATGGATTATACCAATAAGGAAGGCTACCATTTGGGCTGGTGTCAGCTACTTCAGTATTTCAAAGAATCATGCACGGGTTGTTTGAAGGTGATGAAGGAATCATTTGCTTTCAAGATGATATATTGGTGCATGCCATTGATCAGAAAATACATAATGAAAGATTACAACATGTCTACAAAAAGTTATATGAAGCAGGTATGACTCTCAGTAGAGACAAATGTAACATCAATCGCAGTGAAATTGAATATCTAGGACATACCATTTCTGCTGCCGGAATAAGGCCAAAGAAACAACTGGCTGATGCCATAATGAATATGCCAAGACCAGAGACAAAGGAAGGAGTACGTACGTTCATTGGCATGGCAGAGTACTACTCAAAATTTATAGATAAGATTTTGCTATACATACAGTGCCTCTCCGTGAACTTCTGAAAAAGAAATCATTCGAATGGAGCAAGGAGTGTGAAGAAGAATCCGAAAGTATAAAATATGAACTGAATAAAGCACCTTCGTTGAAGAACTTCAAGAGTGGAAGGAAGACCATAATAACAACAGATGCGACCAACCTAGGATTAGGAGCTGTTGTCACCCAAGAGGCTGACGGGAAAGAAGTTCTTATTGCATTCGCATCAAGATTGCTTAAAGGTGCAGAACAATCATACGCTGTGATAGAAAAAGAAATATTGGCCATCACGTGGGCGACAGAAAAATTCAGAAATTTCATCTGGGGAGTGGAGGTGGAAATTCGCACTGACCACAAACCGTTATTGCATGTTATTATGAATAAAGGTTTGGACAATGTATCCAACAGGATCAAGAGATGGGTTGTACTCCTTCAAGAGTACAACTGTACAGTGCGATATGTAACAGGAGTGAAAAATCGCGCTGCTGATTGCCTATCGAGACTTACAAAAAATTCAGAAACTGATGATGAAAGTGAAAAAAATCCAGAAGTTGTTTTGAATATAGAAACACTATCCATATCCAAAGCTGAGTGGGAAGAAGCTGAGAGACAAGATGATATAAGTCAGTTGAAACAAATTATACAAAGCAACAGAAGTTTAAAAAAGGTTCAGTTTGAGGAATCTGGTCTCATCGAATACTGCAAGGTTGCAGATGAACTCAACATAACAACTGACAGAATGATGAGAGGAGATCGAATAATTCCAAATGCGAGTCTACAACAAAGAATCATCGCTTTGGGTGATGAAGGCCATCAAGGAATAGTGAAGACTAAGCAGAGAATACGTGACGATTTCTGGTGGCCAGGATGTGACCTACAAATCGAAAGAACCATCAGAGAATGTATCCTTTGTAATCAGAGTGATAGAGCATGCATGAGTGTGAAGTACCCGATGGTAATCACGAACATTCCAGGGAAAGTATGGGAGGAAGTATGTATGGATATATTAGGACCTATTCATTGTGATGGTAGGCAGCAATTTTGTTTAGTGGTAATTGACCTTCTTACCAGATGGGTAGAAGTTTTAATTAAACCTCACATGAATGCCAAAATAGTAGTAGAATTCTTGTCAGAAATATGTGCCAGGGAAGGTTTCCCAAAAAGCATATTAACAGATAATGGTGTACAATTCAGGTCAAAGGAAATGGAGAAGTTCTGTATGAGCAATTCCATTACACACAAAACCAGTGCCACATACCATCCTCAAACTAATGGAGTAGTTGAGAGGTTCAACAAAGTACTCAAAGATGCTATCCGCTGGGCCTGGGCAAACGGGTTTAGCTGGGAGGAAGCAGTAAAAAAGAAAATAATTGCTCACCGTTTTACTCCACATGGTACAACAGGGTTATCACCTTTTGAATGAAGTAGAGGACGTAGAGCGAACACCAAACTTACACCATCCTGGATGGAGAGAGAGACTGTTGTGAGAAAGGATTTTGGAGAGGTAGTGGAGAGTATCAGGGACATCCAATTAAAGGATAAAGCAGCTCATGACAGTCAAATGAACAAAGAGAAAGTGAATGAAGTTCCAAAGGTGGGAGGTTAAGTAAGGATTAAACTTCCCCCTGTACTAAGAGATGGGCCCTGCAAATGGTCCAAACCAGTTGGTGTGATTGAAGTCTTCAGACATGCTGTGAGAGTACAGGATGGTAGAGTCTGGAATATGGAGAGAGTCTGTGTGATGAAGTCAAGCAGGAATATGAGAACCAGTGAAACAAAATGCCAAGAGCAACCACGTGGCAGTGGCAATGCAAACATAGGAAGAAATGGTGAGCATGTGAGACCGATGTTGAATAAAAATATAATGTCGAGAATTTCCTTGCCAAAACCTAAACCAGATTCATTGCGTGTGTCCTGAAAATGAAGAGTGATCCGCAAACCAGACCACATGAAGAATTTCGTCCAATAATGCAGAAGACAAAGAAGAAATATACCAGACTGTGTTCCATGAACAGCAGAAGACTAAGGAGGGGAGATGTGTAGTATCTCATCATCCCTCCATCACGCGCACCTGCGCGTGATGAAGGGATGGATAGAACGTGGAGACTGACGCATGGAATGCGAGGTTCAAACCTGCATTCGTCAGTTGCTGCCCGAGGTCGGTGGGGCCTGTCCACTCTTACTGAATATCCAAAGTTAATAAAATAACGTATATCCTACCCACGTTTCCTCTCGTATTTCAACCACTACACATTAGCTTTCAGAAGACTGCTTTGAAAAAAGCCTGGCAGGTTGGATTTTAAGACTTGATAAAGTTAGCTCAAAGGGATCCCAGGAGGATGTGTTTTGGGCGTGGCGGGGCAGGACATGGGGGCGGCGGGTCGATAGGGATTAGCATCGCCATGGGCAGTCAATGCCTGGGTAAATAACCAAACCAGAAATATAAGCATTGTGTCCCAACTCATATGTCATCTCTATCCGTCTGTACTACAATACATTAGTTTTGGCTTATAGGCAGTGCTAACGTGCCCCCTCATAGCCACAACTAAAAAGGGATGGGTGGGATTTTGCAAACAGGAATTGCTTAAAATAAAATGAATATCATTATATGGTTTACATTCGCTTTGTACTTTCAATGTCTATAAGTAAAACAACTGAATTTAAGGAAACAGAATCGTTGTAAGCCACAAGCTAAAGTCATTAGCACGCTGTTGCTTTTCTGTTCATTTTTTACGACTAATTACAGCGCCTTGTTTACACCTCGATCTCATTGCCTGAGTCACTGCTATTAAGCTGTGGCAAAACAATCTCCATTACACTTCTAGAGACCAATACAAGCAACCCCTTTCCTCATGACTCTGCACAATGAATAAAGGCTGAAAATGTCAGCTTAAGTTCGAAGGATGCATATAGATTTTACTCAATTAAAATATGGTTTTCCGTTCTGTGTCGGAATCCGATTCTAGCACAAGTCTAAGGCAGAGCAAAAGGTGAACTATTCCTGAACATGTAACACATATCGGCTAATTGGTGAAACAGACAGGCAGTGAGTCAGGGACGTCATTTCACCAAAATGCCTGGGATAGTGGAAGTGACATCACACGACCCTTGAACGTTAATGACATCACAGGAAGTGATGTAATTTGACCGCACCCTTAAGTGACATCACTGGAAGCGATGGATCCCAACCTTTCGCCTCTTGACAAAACAGGAAGTGGCATCACATAGCATTGTCCCTAAGTACACTACGATAAATATGGTTACAATCTCACTACAATGCAATATACATTTCATACAACAATTGATCACAATATGTGCCATTAATATTAGTGTTATAGGCCCATATTACCAAATTACTGTGAATGCAAGCAGACGTCTAAGGCCAAATGATAATGATGTGTTATTATAAAGCACTTGAGCATAAGCGTTTTATATAGAACAAATATAGATACAATATCACCTAACCTGTGTTGGTACTCATGTATAGACCTCAGAAGGATGAAAGGCTGAGTTGGCCTATCCGGGTATCGAACCTGCAACCTGTAGATCACACATCATTGCAGCGAGTGCTCAACTCACTGAGCTAATTTATCAACTAGAGCTATCTTAAAGGCTATAGTAAAATTAGCAATTACATGTATGAATGCTCTCAAAGTCAGAAAGAAAATTACACTCTGTACTGGATACCAATAAACTGGTAACTGAGATTTAACAGCAGGCCAGTTCATCTGCAGGTCTGGCACAAAGTTGGCCACATGTCAAGCCTGCTTGGATCTACGTTTCAGGCTTCAGAGGTTTGGCAAAAGACATACCATTGTGAGGGTTCATAACTGTGTATTAAAGAATTTAGAGTAGCACAGGGAAAGCAGCGCACTCACACAGCATCCCGTACTCTGGGCACTCGTTACCTCATACATGCATACAAACATCCTGAACAGCATGCCAGGGAGAGAGGAAAGATAGACACATTGCAACAAAGCATTAAGTGTGGCACAATGAAATCAAGGTCCACTTGATGTGCTATGGTCAAAACATTTCTACACTGTGCACAAGCTTTTAGGCACAAGGATTTTGTCAAGTGACAGAGGACACCGAGATGGAAAGTCTTGTGATGATGGTAACAGAGACAACGGCACAAAAAAGCATGCTATAACTGCAACTTGCGAAAAGCAAAATACATACAGTTTTTGTCTGCATTTTGAATTTGAGGTGTTTAAGAACAGACTAAATCACCCCCTGAAGTGTGCCTAAAATAAACCTTTAATGAGTCTAGCAATAATCGTATAGAAGTCCAGAAAGTCTATGGGCCTCATTCCGAGTACGGCGCTAACCAGTGGCGCTATTAACGCCTTGGTTGACGCCGTACCCGGACCGGCAGCGCCTTGGTGGATGGCGGAATTACCGCCCCATTCCAAGGTTGGCGGGGCGGTAATTCCCCATTCACCAAGGCTCTTCCCCATTCCCAAATGAGCCCCCATAGGGCTAAATGGGAATGGGGAAGATGCAAATAACGGTGACTGTTCATTACGGTCACCGTCATTGGCTTGGAGGCCCCTTTGCGCCCTCGACTTTAACACCTGCTCAAAGCAGGCGTTAAGGGCGAGGGCGCAAAGGGAACTCGGAGTATGGCGGTAAGGGATTACCGCCACCGGTCTCGTTACCGGTGGCCGCTATCCCTTACCGCCACACTCGGAATGAGGCCCTATTTGTTATTCCTATTCTTTGTTATTTATGGTCACTGCTCAAAGTGTTACACTTGTGGACCCCCTGTGTTTTTTCTTTAGAGGCCTGAACAAGAAAGCCAGCCACTCCAGAAACAAAGCCACATGGCGCTGGCCACAGCCTAGGAGGTCCATTTAAATAAATAAAAAAGCAAGGGAGACCACAGGGGTCGCAGTGTGTAGTATACACCCTTCACTTCTGTATGTGTAGACTGACCCGAATGTTAACTAACATAGAAAATATGGTAAGTGCCAAACTGAAAGGACGTGAATCATATGAAAACATGCATGTCTAGTAGTCACTCAGTAAGAAGTGCAAGCCATGAGCAGGGATGCTGGTTATGGCCAGGGTGTAGGGCTGAGCATCCTAAGCAACAGATCTTTGAGAGAGTCCTTGCACTTTACACAATTAGCCTTCTTTTGGTTTTCCCTTTCCTTTCATTGGCCTGCAGTGGATTGTCAACTTCTCCCTTCTATTTCAAACTAGTGGAAAGGTCAGTGTACACAGACCAATTCATTTCTAAGGCAATAGATCCCTCTAGCGGTGTGCATGACTGCATCGGACACACATACATCTGGCCTTTTATTATAGTTAGATTGCACATTGGGCCTCATTACGAGGAAGGAGGTAGCCATGCCGCTTTTTGCAGCATGGCTACCCCCTTTCCAGATACCGGGTCTGAGTTCCCTGAATGGGGAAATACCAGGCCATTCCGACCTTGGAGGGCCAGGTATTTCCCCATTCAGGGATCTTGGACCCAGTCCATCCCCATTCCCATTTGAGCCCCCATACGGCTCAATGGAAATGGGGAGCATGCTAACAACGGGTCCGTTAATGACAAGCCCTGTGTTTGCATTCTGAACTGCTCACGGGACAAGCTAAGGACGTCTGGTAAAACCAGGCGTCCTTAGCGAGTCCTGCGAGCGGACCGTGTGATGAGGCGGTAGGGGGTTAACGGGGCCGGCAGCTCTACCTACCGCCTTCCGCGTAATGAGGCAAATTGTCTAGCTACATGGATTCTGCATGAATGTTCGGTTTGCCAAACAGTTGTGATTTGTATTTGGGTGGACATCTGGTCCATGTGGTGTGCAAATGAATCACTGACATCCATATCTCAGACACACATGATATGATAGGCTATTTATAACACGCTTAATACCCAGAGTTTTCAAAGCGCGGACCCGGGGATCGAATCTGTGTTGCTCTGTGTCGTCTTGCTTCCGAGGCGAGCATGTTGCCCCTGAGCTATCCTCCCGAGACTGGTGTTTAAGAACAGACTATATCAGACTAAATCAGTGACACGCCCTGAAGTGTGCCTAAAATAAACCTTTAATGAGTCTAGTAATTACTGTATAGAATTCCAGAAAGGCTATTTTGGATTCCTATTCCTTCTTATTTAGTGTCACTGCTCAAAGTGTTACACTTGCAGACCCCCTGTTTTTTTAAGATGCCTGAACCAGAAATCCAGCCAATCTGGAAACAAAGCCACAAGGTGCTGGCCACAGTCCAAGAGGTCCATTTAAAAAAAGAAAAAAAAGAAAACATACATATTTTTCAGGGGTAGCACTGGAGACCAAAGGGGTATCAAGGGATGTTAAACCTATGTAATCACAGGGTATCAAGGGATTGTAATCCTATGTAATCACAGGGGTATCAAGGGATTGTAATCCTATGTAATCATTCTGCTGCATACATTCTAATCATGAACCAGCCACGGCTGATGAAGGAGGACGTTGTACACATGGAACACTGGATAACAGTGGTCGAAGTAAGAGGGAGCTATCGGGAGCGGCGTAACGCAACTTTTATGTTTTACTGTTAATAGTTCCACTACTTTTTACAACCATTTTCAGCATTCCGGAACAGTTCTTTTTGAAGTTAAAACACACCTCATACCTTTTCTTTTATTTTGTAGTAAATGATTTGCAGCTTATTACAAAACTTTATCATACAACATATACTATGTTTTCACCATTCAAGATCAGTTCTGATAAGTGAATTTAAGTCTCATCCTAAAAACATCAGGTACATATAATATTTGTTTCAAACACCTCCTTTAAAAAATATTCTGACCAATTG
Source organism: Ambystoma mexicanum (assembly GCF_040938575.1). NCBI lineage: Eukaryota > Metazoa > Chordata > Amphibia > Caudata > Ambystomatidae > Ambystoma > Ambystoma mexicanum. The sequence goes on along the minus strand of NC_090933.1, from coordinate 1,184,325,265 downwards.
TAGCCATTTTTTGGAGAAAAAAAACCCAGATTTCTTCTGTCCCCTTTGCTTGTGGCTCTTTGATCAATTTGCCCATGTATTTAGCTCTTAGATCTGTCAAACCACGACAGAAAAATGTCACGTGCTTTAATGATTCGGTCAACTCTCTATTCAAACAGAATCTGCATCCCAATGTGACTGATTTCTTATAAATCTGTAAAAGCTGATTTGTGGGAAATAATTCTAGTCTAAAGTGCATAAACTGATTCCTATACCACACATTGGGAGCCTTGATTAGATACCATGGGAGTATGCCCCGAGTCTTAGTTTCCTGCCATAGGGCGTTCTGCAGGTGGTGCACGTTTTTTTCCTATTGGGTTTTAAACCAGTCGTCTTGACATAGTTTCCATTTATTTCACCTTTCTGGGAATGTTAATTAATTCTACTAGATCCGACTGCAAATACTTCAAGATCAACCAGCATTCAACGGACCATTGCCCTATAAGAGAATTACCACCTCTAAGTAGTTCATTTTTCTAAATTTAGTAGGGATTCTCGGGAGTCAGCAACATGCATTTCCGAAAAAGTACCAACGTTTTCCACGATACCGTTGCTTGTAAAGAGGTGAGGCCCAGTTAATATTTAATCACTTCAATGGAGATTATATTTGGGAGCTTTAACATTTTTCTCCTAATGGCACCCCCCAGTGAGGGCCAAGTCTCCCATGGAGTCAGGGGAATCATTCTGCTCCATATATATCCATATTTTAAAGAGGGCACCACTTTTAGTTTGTAGAAGGACAGGACCGGTAAAATTGATAATTTGCCATACCTTTTTTGGATTAAACTCAATCTTCATCCTGGGTCATCTGTCGAAGTTGGTAATTCCTGCTGTTATTAATAAGTGCACCCAGGTATGTAACCTGCGTGACCTTTGCCAACCGCTCTCGGCCTGCATACCATATGAGACAAGGCTTTGCCCTACCATTTTGTGGACCTAAGATCATGATATTCGTTATAATGGAGTTCATTGAAACTCCATTGATATTCATATATTCCTTGAGGGTGTTTAGGTACCTCTTAGCCCAACAGGAGTTCTGTCCATTAGCACAAGGTCATCAGTTGGGAGCACCTTTCTCTTATCCAATCTTAGGAGCAAAGGGTCTGACCTTGTCCAGTGATTCCCCTACGTCGGAGAGAAACAGGTAGAATAAGGTCGGAGCCAAAGGGCATCCCTGTTTCAGGCATCTGCAGGCGAAAATGGGTCTGATCAGCAGACCCCCGGCATCAAGTCGTATTTGCACACTTGTTGATAAGGGACTTGATAGTGTACAATAGTATGGTTGGACAATTCCAGGCTTCCATTTTTGCCCAAAGTAATTGACAATCTATACTATCAAAGGCATTTTTCAAGTCGACAAATGTCGGTACATACTTGTGTTGTTATTAAAGGTCTCAGCTTTGAGTATGTTCAGCAAAAAGAGGTTCAGGTCTGTGCCCACACCCTTAAGGAAATCTGTCTGCCTAGGATCCGCTCTCTCCATTGTCTTAATCCAGGCCTGGAGTTGTTTCAAAAGGAAGACGGCAAACAGTTTGCCGAGGGTATCTAAGACAGTGATCAGTCTGTAGTTGGCAGCGTCCGACCAATCGTCCTGCTTATAGTTTGGGACACCTTTCTCCATGATTCAGGGATCTCACATCTTCTCATGATCTGTTTAAAAAGATCAAAAATAAAGGGGACCCCGACTTCAGGCATTTCTTTGATCATATAATTCTTAATGCCATCAGGGCCCATAGCCCTGGAGCGAATAACTTTTTTTTATAAGGAGCTTCAAGTCCAAATGATCCAGCGGGAATGGTCAGCCAGAAATATTTTTGTTAGCCACTGCTTCCTTTAACCCATCACCGGGATCAAACAATGTTTCATAAAAGGCGATCCAGGCTTCCTCTGATACCGCGTTTGCCAGTGAAATCGTGCACAGTGCATTCCCCTCATTAAGCATTTGCCAAGAGCTTCACGTATCTTTTTTGTCTAGGGAAGCAAGCATAAATTCAGAGTCCTTTTGATAGATCTCGGCTTTGTATAAGGCTAGCCAGTTTTTATATTTTTACTTTCTGTTTCATTGTACATTCACAAAGCCTGAGTGACATCTCAACCTGGATGCATTCTATCTGGCTTCATATTAACTATCAGAAGCTAGATGAGGTTCTGCTAACACATAGATCATTTCTCTCACAACACCCCTTCTGCCCACGATTATTGGAAACTTGTCAAGTTGTTATCCAGCCTCTAAAGGCTTAGATGTTACAGTTGATAACATTTCCACACCACTTTCCACGCATCTGGACAGTGTGCAGTCATATTAGGTGCTTTAGTGACTGGTCACTTGGAATACTGTATTGACAATCCTGTTGGATACTTCAGAACCACAGACTATTCATCCCTTGGACTCTTTTCACTCTTGGGATCCAGGCTTTGTAATAAATCACCAGAGTGTATTCATGACAGCACACATTTGTCTAGTGGCAGTGTGGGTTGCAACAGAATTAAGATCAGCGACTAGAAGCAATGGATTTCACAAGGTCATATAGAAATCTTCCAAATGACCAACGTAGAGAAACGAATGATAAACAATACAGATGATCTCCTTATGTTGCCTATTCCACCTCCTTGGCTGTTAACCTGGCCCATCCACAACCCTTGAGACATGTGTTGCACCTTGCTCCCCCTGCCATCCCCAGTCAGAGTCACAGTTCCACTTTTATGACACACTTATATCACTGCTGGATTCCACAAACGTTCCTTTATAAGCCTGTTTGCATTACAAGCATCAGGTAATGCAATGCTTGTATCAATTGGTACGAACTTTATTTTCAACAAGGCTATTAGCCAGAAAAAACATTATTTTAATCCAGTTGACTGCTGTCATATCTTCTGCCTCATGACTACCAATTCACACTTATATAGCGGCCAAGGAATATGCTATGGTATGGAAGGAATTACACATATCACTAGACTTCACTGTGATTAGAACATGTGTAGCATGCAGTTTGCAGCCCCACCTAACTTTTGGAATAAGCGATTCTATAACCCCATGCCACAACGGAATCCAGCTGACTTGTGACCATCAAGGAAAGACAAGGGGCCTCATTACACGGACGGCGGTAAGGGTTAACGGTCACCGTTAATGGTAACGGTGACCGTTAACCCTTACCGCCGTACTACGAGGTCCCTTTGCGGGTTGGGGAATTTAACGCCTGCTTTTTGCAGGCGTTAAAACCCAACCCGCAAAGGGACCTTGGTGCTAATTACGGCACCGCAAATTTGCGGTACCGTAATTAGCACCTTCCCCATTCCCATTATGCCCTATGGGGCAAAAATGGGAATGGGGAAGGGCAATGGTGGAAGGGGGAATTACCGCCCCACCAACCTTGGAGTAGGGCGGTAATTCCCCTTTCCGCCAAGGCGGTGCCGGTAACTTACCGGCATGGACCAAGGTGCTAATAGCACCTTGGTCCACCGTCTACCGTGTAATGAGGCCCTTGGTATGATTAAGTCAAGGAATTTAGACAATGCAGCCAGACCCTATGATATAGAGGAGGCAGGACATGGGCAGAGTAATGACTCACTGGGAATAAAAAGATACATTTGCCATTTTGCTCTGCCTCTGAAACCCAAAAATGTTGCCAACAAAGAGACAGCCTGGAGATTGCTTCAAAAGTGGGGGCACATTCCACAACGCACATACCAGCACTGGACACTAGAGGGGGGGTATGGTATTGCCAGAATACTACAATAATGTGTGTAAATATACAGTGGTAATACCCAATCAGTTTGTTACTTATCTGAACTCAGAAAACGCAAAGCCCCTTACCAAGGAAAGTAGACAGAAGAATCTTAATGGAAATCCCTGAAGAGTCGACAAGCTACTTTCTGGGTGAATGTATGAGCCTGACCATCAACCGAGAAGCAAGCCACCCAAATTCCCATGGGGATACAGGGCATCAGGACGTGGCCCAGAGACCTCAGCTTGTAGGGAAAGACCCAACAGCATCTAAAAGTCAAGAGAAGATATATGTGCCAGCATCTATGGACTTGCAGACCCAAAAGAACATTTAAGCCTGCATTGAAAGTGTCAGTTAATCAAGTAAACTATTATATCCCCATGCAATGGACTGCTGCCTGAGCCATCAAGCCTTGCGCTGCACCATTGAAAGGGCAGTCAAGCTAGAATACCTACAGTATTTGAGGACATGGCCACTGTGACAGAGCACAGTTGAACCTACTCAAAAACCTATAGACAACCTGATGTAATTGACGATATGCTGACAAGCTGCCAATTAAACCCATATAACAAGTCATCCCAAAGTTTCTGACATTATGATCGTGCAACACCAAGCCAGTTGAGCCATCCTTCACTGACATTGCCTCTGTAACACAATGCCCTCAGAACAGCTTGGCATTGTGTAAAGCAACAAAGAGACAAGGTTCCCACTGTCAAGCATCTAAGGGCTATGGTAGTGAACTAGTGATGGACCATCAGACCTTGAGATTGTTCAAGTACTCATTCTGTATCTTGACCTTTAGAAAGAAGATATACTGAAGACCATGGGCCTCATTACGAGGTTGGCGGTAACCAGCTGGTGCTAACTGCGGGATGCCGCTGACCTCCTAACACTGTTTCTGCCACCTTATATCCTGTTGCTACCGGGATATTACAAGTCCCGGGGCCTGGGATGTCAGGCGGTGGGAACTGTAAGTCCCCATTCCTGTGGAGTCCAATAGGACTCCACGGCAGTGGGGAAAAGGAAGCACTGGCACTGTTTCTAATGGTTCTGGTGCTTCTGTGAAAACCTTGCCTGAAAGGGCCGGTGTTCCCGGCAGGTCAGACCAAGCATTCTTGTAGTGTGGATGTACCAGCACCCTTATTTCCGGACCACTATACTTGTAATGAGGCCCATTTTCCTAATTATGCTGACTATTTTTGATGTCACCCTGCATTGCAATTTTCAATTATCTAATAGTCCTCTTGTTGATATTCAGTCTGCCTATATGCATTATTTTCTTTCTACTGCACACCAAGTGTAAGTGTGTGTGTGTTATATGATTTCTCAACTCCTGAAGGTCATAATCAGTATGTGTTATGTCACCTCTCTTGTTCCCAACACTAATGAGCATCCATTGATTTCTCCTCCCTTGTGCCATATAAATCACATGAATGAATGTATGTCCTCATTTCTTTACCTAAATATGTTATTTATCAAGTGTGTATCAATGTATGTGAGCTGGTGTCTCCTGTGCTGCACATAACACAATCATGTTGTGACGAGATGACCACTGTGTTGCAGGAATACAAGGATGGGTAGTGGGTAAACTGGTAAACTGCCAACTCAGCCCTTACACCAAAAAACAACACTGATCCAAATCACAAAGGTGAATCAGGCACAAATACGATATATACTTCCTTTACCTTTTGTGGTAATAACATCTAAGATCAGTCTATATTCTTAAGAAGACTGTGAATGTCAGACAGTAGCAACACAGACAGCAATAGTACAAAATATTCCACAATATAGGAATGACCAATCACACTTCAATAAATAAATATATGCACACTTGAATCAGTGACAAAGATGCTGTTGGTATAAGATGCAATTCTAAATGTTGCGTTTAAAAGGCTTTCAAAATAGTGAGCTTCTTGTTTGAGCCAGGGCAATCAACATGCTCTACTGGTGCGGGGCAGCTGAAAACCCGTTCTTTGAGCAGAAACATTTATTTTAAAAGGATTGAAGAAGCGCCAAAGGCAATACCACAGGTTCCGTTCATTCAAATGCCCTCAAACATGGTTGACAATGGTTTGATGTTGGACTGGTGCCTTAGACAGCAGGAAACCTTGTTCTTGTTCTCACAACCAAGGGAAGCTAGCTTACACCTGCAGGAGTATCTGACCTCCAGTGAGGTCCTGGATACCAGTGTAGCAGGCAGAAAGGCAGGTATTTTTTTAAAAGCAGTTCACCCCAATGTTCCCTGGGAGTGGGTAAGGAGTAGTGCTTGTCCCTACTTTGGAACACTCCTTCTTTACCACAAATGCTGGGTTGTCCATGTCCAAAATATGCCCACTTTAACTATTTTTGCAGTGCAGGTATGAATCCAAGAGAGAGGGGAGAATTGCATTGACGAGAATGATGATAAAAACAATAAGCCACAGGGGGTTTTATTTAATTAAGCCAACATTAAGGTGTCCATAAAAATTGACTTGTGCCTTATTGAATCATAGCCAAAGTGCTTTCCTGTGTAGCAGGTATGGGATACAAGATGGACATATTTGGTTCTGCTCTGTCTTCCACCCACTCTCACGACACTTGAGAAATAACCCGAGAGAGTAGCTCTCTCTGCACTTACCCCAGTCTCAACCAACTGGGTGCATTTGGACCTCCCCCTCCCTTGACCCTCTGTGCACTTGCACAATCCGAATGCACTGTGCCTGAATATCGTCTGTCTCTTCTCCCGTGTCTTCACCCCTTAATTGCACTGGTAAATCTGCAGAATTGTTGTCAGGCCTATTTGCTGTGTCTCAACTGGTAAATGTATTATATGCACTTAGTTCTGCCTGTGCAGACTATTATCGTCTCAGAATTTCAAGTGGTCTGAGTGACTGTTGTTTTTCCCCATGTTCCCAGCAGCCTTGAGCGCTTTGAAACACTTGCCTGTTTATAGGCACTTTATAAATAAAAATTACCATTACCATTAACAAACCCCCCCCTCTTCTGTGGCCCTTCACTTGAAAGGCATTTTGGTACACAGCGCCCTGGTGTTAGGCTGACACTTCTGTTTAGGATGTGCCCTCCACAGCCTGTTTCCCCTTGCTTTGGGTGAGCAGAGATAGCAGTCTGAATTGAATACCCATAGCCCGTCCATGGCTGGCAAGTCTCAGATGTTTGTCATGAGGATGATACAAATAAGATTTGGCCAGTAATAATGATGTGACCTTCCAACCACCATACCACAACCCAGGTATGGCTTATATTTTCAGTTTTCTCATGTCCTGAATCCAAAAGAATTGCATTGTCAATCTGCACGATTTCTCCTGTCTGAAACAGCCATGGCTCCCTTAAGCCAAGGATGGGAATTCACTGTTTCTAATGACTTATCTACAATGGGAAAGAAACCACCAAACCAAAGAAAAACCGAAAAGGGCGGACAGAAATGTACCCAACTCAAAACATCCAGGGAAGGGAAAAAAGCAAGACAGGCCTCATAATAACTCCTCAATAGGTCTACCAGGTTTTAAATAGTGTGAACGTCAAGAGCAGAAAATGTCACCTTTCCTGATGGAACTGATGAAAGAAGGGCAGTACTTAAAGAACACAATAATCAAATCACTAGAACTTGTGGCGTCAATGATGTCAATTGAACAGTTTGATAATGGTGATAGTCTATTGAGATAGACTACCCGGTACTGTGTTGCAATCATGAGGGGGTGATAACCTCTGGCTTGTTAATAGTGGTGTCAGCACTAATATTATCACCTGTATCCTACAGAGGGGTCTTACTATTAGATATGAATCACTCTCCTTTCCCTAACAATAAAGTAAAAGTTAAAGTTAACTACAGCAAGTATGGGAATTAGGAAAGGGACCCTTAAATTCAATTGAAAAGAAACTAACTAACACAATAATCAAGGAGTTCTTCTCAAGGTGCTGATATAAACCAACACATTTTGCTTAAGTCCAGAAGAAGAAATTGGGTGAAACTGTCCAACTGTAAAAGAAGACTACATAGTGGCAGGTTTTCACAATATGATATGACATGATATATTATTTATATTGCGCTCATACACAGGTGTTTCAGAGCGCGACCAGGCAAAGGGAGGGGAACAGAGGAGAGAACAAAAACAACGATCTTACTACTATGCATTACCTAATAGAAGTTCCAGTGTTGGCTCAGTGTCACTTATGATACCCCCTGCCCGCCCATTTCCCATTAGGCCGACCAGGTGCAAGATTTAGCAAAGCAAGATACGCACCTGATGGAATAGTTGTGGTCTGAAATAGATTTCTTCCATTGCAGTTGTTGGAATAGTTAGACAGACTTGGTTCACATGCAGCTTGGCAGAATCCTTGGCAGACTCCTCCTCTGCTGAAATGAATGGTATTGTTCATCCTCTTTATCAGCTCCGAAGGTTCATTCTTTTGACCTGTTTATCATCTGGGAAACATATGACAAGAGTATGAATTTCAGGGATGACATTGCAATTCTCTCAACTAGTACAGCTGAGCTGGGGCACACATTGCACAATCTAGGTATTAGCAGACTTTTGGGAAAACATGATTTCTTTATGTTGGGCCTGAGATGGTTATAAATGTTAAACAGTACTTTTAAAGTCAAAACATGGAGATGACATGCAGGTGGTCGATCTATCATGTTTAGAACTAGATGGTGTTTTAGTTTACATGTATTTGAAATAATCCGGAACTCCAAGCAGTTCAGTGGATACTTCTTTTTGGTAAAAGGATTCTGCTAATTCATTGCTAATGTTTCCATTCAAAATGAGTTAATCCTCTGATAATGGTGGGGGTGATATTAGTTCTAAACTGGAGGTATGCCCTTCTGTGGATCTTTCTTACCTAAATGAGGATCATTTAGTAGCTACTCCCTCAAAAATAATGAACGACTGTCATTTAGATACTAGGGGGCCTAGTTGTATATAACTTGATCATACAATAGAGTTTACGCTCAGTTGATGGTTGCCTTCCTAAGCACATTTTGGCTAAGCCCATATTTACTGAGCACAACATTCATTGTGCAAGTGTTTGCTTTTTAGTTTCTGCTAAGTGCTGGAAATGTATCACATATGACCATGCACATGTAACAGACAGTGACCATTCTGCCTTATTATTAGCGATGAAGCTATCTAAGGCTAACTGTAACCTTGAATCCAATGTTGTACTATGCGGAGGAAATGCGGCGGCCTGTCACTGTAAACTTTACTGGGATCATATTCCAAGAAATAAACAAATGTTATTCGATAATATAAGAGGCATTGCACATTCCTCTCAGCCGTCTCTCCTGCATCTTTGGTTAGTGATAGATATTGTGAATGTTCTGATCTGAGTAGTAGCAGCTCTTTTGGAAAATGTGATGTGGTTATGAATGATTTAGGGGTCAGGAAATATTTAGTTAATCCTATGATAGTGTTAAGGGTTCCTTCACTTTTGGCTCACGAGGATAGCTCAGGGACAACATGGTCACCTGGAAAGCAAGACGACATGGAACAAGACAGGTTCAATCCCGGGTCTGCGCTCAGAAACTTCTGGGTAATAAGCACGTTATAAGTAATCTGTCATATCATAAAACAAGGGGTATGCCCTACTGACGGTCTTTTTTACCCAAATGAGGAACATATAGTAGCTATCCCGCGATAAGAATGAATTACTGTCATTTAGATTCTAGGGGCCTAGTTTTATAAAAGGTTCCGATAGAATGGATTTTACTCTCTGCTAATGGGTGCTTTGTTAACGACAGTGCGACTAAGCCCGCATTTACTTGCCATGAAATGCATTCTGTAATTGTATGCTTTTTAGTTTCGGCAAAGGACGTGAACTCAAATATTTCTTTGGGAATTTAAAATCAGACAGTAATCATTGTGACTTCTGATTACCTATACATCTGTTTAAGGCTAACACGAACATTAATACCCGGCATGCGCGGCTGAACAGGAATACTGTGTGCTGATTGGCTCATTTGCGAGCCATACCACACGGTATTCCCATCCATGCCGTGCGTGCCAGCTACTCTGTTCCCGGCAAGGGGCGTGGCAGCTCCTCAGTCAATGAGGAGGCTCGAAACGGGGCAATCCACGCTCTGAGCCTCCCCATGGCTTGAGGCTTCCTTCGTCCCCCGCCGGGGACGCAGGTAAGATTTTTTTTTTTTCCCAGCCTTTCCTCCCTCCTCCCTTCCGACCCCACTTACCTTCTTTTTTCTTCTGGTCTTGGAAGCGAACGCGCTGGAAGCACTTCTGTTCCCAGCGCGTCCACTCTCGATGGCCGCCATGGAAACGGAAAACGGACTACGTTTTCCCTTTCCATGGCGGCGGGCATTTTTTTTGCCGTTTTTTTTTCTGAGAAAAAAAATTAATTAGTACCCCGGTCTAACGGGCCGTGTACTAATGGCAATAAGCGACTTTAGGTTGTAGGCCAATACCGCCCCGAGGGGCATTAGCTGGGGCGGTATTGGCCCACCACCTCGTGGCTTATTGCCGCATTAATAACATACTGTGTGTAGCAAATGTGTCAGCATGTCTCTGTAAAAATTTGCTGGGGCCATATCCTGAGCAAAAACCTAATTTCACCACTTTATACATTTTAAATGGCCTTTCAATAGACTCCCCTGCAATTAAGGGTAGTGCTTGATGCTGTTCATATTAAAAAAGTGTTATCTATGACATTGATTCCAGCCCTTTCATCTTATCGACCAACTTGCAGAGTGGGGATTTTAAAAATGTGTACCAAGTTATATGAAAGGAACAGAACAGTCCGAATTCAAAGATCACTGCAGGGTGCAAAACATGTAAGACTCCTATTTGCCTGATGAAAATGGAGAAAGCTGTACCCACACATGAGGATCTTTTGCTGGCCTCTAGGTAGACAAAAGAAGATTTTGAGAGCATATTATTAAAGATCTAAACTATAGTGATTATTCATTCAAAATAACTAAAAATTGATTTGGGGCACTTTTTATGTAACGTGTTTAACCAAATAATATTATCTGAGCTGGTCATCAAGTCCTGGTAAACAGTAACTATATATACAAGGTTTAATAAATGGGATAGAGAAGATCCAGATTATTATAGATCCACATCTTAACACTATTTTTCATTTAAAAATATTTGGCACGCTGGCTTTAAAGACATTAACGGATTTGATAACAAGTAATGACATTTTTTTAGAAATACAACATGGTTACAGGGAAGGTCTTAATATGTACCTTTAATCTTTAAATGTATACCTTTTGGCAGCGTAATACTGTGTTAATAGACAAGAAAAAAGCTTTACACTCTGTTCATTGACAGAAGATATGGTACATTTTAAATCAGATGGATATTCCCGATATTATTAATTCAAATTAATGGAAATAAAAATGTGGCAGTCTGCATTTAAGAAGCGAGCCTTACTACTCCTTTTTACTCAATATCTTGAGGTGGTTGATGAGTATTTGTCTTAGCCCCATTTGCCTTTTAATTTGTGCATTACGTTCAAACCACGGTTTTGGAAATTCTGAAAAAGATGTCCCTTTAAATGAAGCAGAAGGTTTATGGTTGACTGTGTTCTTCTAGCTAGGACTGCAAATTCTCTGCAGAGATTGATTGATTAACACATATACAGAAGTCCTGAATGATTTAGATCTGGCAGGTAAAGTTTGTCAATCGGCAGACATGCATTTTACCTTCAATAAAGTCAGAGACAAAGGGCATTCTTTTCAAACAATGTGATGATTCCATAAGTTAAATTATATGACTACTTGGGAATTTGGTTCGTACCATCTCTTGATGCGTAAAAAACGGTATCAGTAAACAAGCATCCAACATGAGACAGGTGTTAGGATGAATTTTTAAATGTTTAAGTAATGATAAAATACAACTAGTCAAACACATTTAAAAAATGTATGAGGCTATGGCCAGGACAACTGCATTGTACTCTGCAGGTACCTCCCTCTGGAACGGCCTCCCTGTCCCTCTGAAATGTGAGCCGGACCACCTGAAGGTCTGGAAGCAACTCAAGACCTTCTTTTTCTCCCCTCCTTTCCCTCCCTCACTCCCCTGCTAACCTACCTGTCTACTGTGCCGACTGGTTGCTTGGTTACCCTCAGAGTCTCACTGTGTGCTGGCCTCCTCCTTGACCAGTCTCCCCTGCACTGCCTCCGGGCCGGTCACACACTATGGGCTGTAACTGTAACCTCTAGAGTCGCCCTCATTCTTGCACTTACTCTGAGCCACGCAACCTGGCAGCACTACTTAGAACAATGCTGCCCTGATTGCACTTTCACCTTCCCTCCCCTTTGCACTTCCCCTGTTCCTTTCCTCTGCACTTTGCGTTGCTACACTTGCATTATCTGAACGACACAAGCTATATTAAGATCGCTTGTCTTGTACTCCCTCCATACTATCCCTCGTCTTGTCGTGCCTAAAAACACATGTGTACATGTGCGTTATAAATGACTTATCAAATCATATCATATCAATTGCGGAACATTTAAAATTGTCCATAAAAAAAAGGCCATAACTGGTTTGAAAAACATCTTGGTTGTGGCAGATCTGATCTAAAATGCTAAACACCAATAATACACAGTTGGAGCTGCTGTCCAATGCCAATGGAATAGCATCACATTTAAATTATTCACCACATTTGATCCATCACTTTCTGGTAACATGCATATATTTTAATGTGTTAAGACTTAATGGCATAACAGGTAGATAGCATGAAATAAGCCAAGATGAAAGATTTAGCATGACGTGCCTCCTTACATTAGACTTTATTGCATTTCATAATTGTCTGCCCAAAATATAAATCTTCCGGGAGGCTTTAGATATCACTGATTTTGAGAAATTAAGGCTTTTCACAATGTATCCCTGTCATATTTATTGAGGGCAAACTCATTGTTTGTGTGTTGTGCTTTATCAACGTTTCTACAGAATGCAGTTAAAAGTAGGAGTAATTTTGTGGCTTAACTAAAACAGTGTTAAGATATAGTGAAATGTACATTTTTATTGCCTGCTATTGGAAAAGAAATGCATTTTTGAAACAATCACAAAGTGGGTCATATGGTGCTGTTGCACTAGCCACCACCACTGAATACATAGGCTTCACACATCTCATCTCTAGCCCCACCCAAAACAAATGCTGCACTCTATATTGGATAGCAAACTTAAACTGCAACACCACCATTCAACCCAACGCTCCTTGCCCCTGGTCAGACCACAACATCATTACTTTCAACTTCATGGAAACCCCCTGCTCAAAGGCCATAACAAAACCAGCCCTTGCATTCCTCTCTAGAAGCTCATGGAACATATTGCCAGCCAACCTACTATGATTACTTCTCCCACTAACAGCACCCACGTACCCAAACACAGACCCCAAATCCACGGTCGATCTTTACAACCAAACCCTTCCCAAAGCCATCAACACAGTAGCACATCGAAGCGTATGCAAGCCCAAACCAAGTGCCCACATCAACTCCTGGTATACCCCCAACCTCAAAGTCCTATACTCCTCTAAATGAGCAGCAGAGAACAGCTGGACTAAAAGACCCTCCATTGAGAACAAACAGTATTTCACAGCCCTTTCCAGAAACTACAAAAAAGCCATGTTGGAAACCAAAAGCTCCATTTACAATAAGAGAATCTGTAAGTGGCTTCAATGCAGCACTCCAACCAAGTCAATGCCTAGTCTGGGATGCTCAATGGAAGCCCTTATTTAATATATTTTTATGTCAAAGTTCTTTAAATCTGGATGATGAACCCTTGTATAACGCCCCTCTCTTTGAATCCCCCTGACCTCACTGAGCCAAGAAGTAGGTTTGTTTTGCAAATTAGAAGTTTATTTGAAGAATTAAACAATATGTATATATGTATATCACACTTTTATGAATAAAGTAATATCTGAATAGCACACTTATGAATATGACAACGATCAGCAATGGGGAATATTACAATATCACAATCTCTTTAATCAGTAAGGAGTAGGAATAGGAGAATAAGGTATCATAGAATACTTTTATGGTTCAAGGAAATGCAAGATGGAAAAAATGCAATACAGAAATAAACTTGATATGATTTCAACGAAAGATAATATGATAACTTTTTCCCTTTTGACTACTCACTCCCCCCTCTATGCAGTATGAAGAGATGGAAATGAGGGCACACAGGTTTCAGAAATATTAATCAACAATGCAAGTCAATCCCAGCTCCCCCAGCAAGCTTAGAGAAAACAGGTATGATTTTAAAACAGGCAAAAATATTTTTGAATGTGATTGCAATGAATGGGAAAATATGCCAAATTGATTTTAATTCACTAAAGGAGATTCAGCACTAGTGTGAATTACTTTAGATTGGTTCAGGTCAACACTAGCAATGATTCATGAATGATTATCAAATTGAAAACAAAATTCAGCAGTTGCAAACAAGAAACAGCTATTCTGACATGTGTTGAAATTGAGCTAAATTGCAATTCGCTGCACTTTTTCCACGTGCGTGAAACGTGATTACAGAAAAACTATAATGAATGTCATTTAGGATCTTAGCTTTAAAATGACAGTTAAATTTTGCTTCTAGTACGTGCGGTTCAAAAGTTACAGAGGTTTTTGTGAAGGTAGATTTTTCAGAAATAGAATCAAGATTTCAGGAATGACAGATGCGCTTTACAGATTTGAAATCAACCGGTTGAACACAAGATTCTATAATACAGTTTGGGACCGGTTGAAATGGATGGAAGAGGATTACTTTAAACTAAGAGCTTAGTTAAGGACAGTTCTAGACTAGATACTCACTCCTAGGCTTTGGAATGGAATGCGCCTTGTAAAGATCTGGTCATGGGTATGACTTCACTCGCCACCGGACAGGTCTCAGTCACTGGGTACTGCTCACAGCATGGCCTCTGGTCTGCTCAGTCCCTCGGACTGGATCTGATGGGTTCCGGATACAGCTCTGCTTTCTGGGTCTGGATCTGGGTTCTAGCACAGAGTTCTTAGCTCAAAGCAAACAGCACAGCTAGGCTGTTGAAGGTGAGAAACAGGTTGCTAGATTCTGCAGGTCTGCTAAGAAGAGTTCAGCTTTTGGTATTGGGCCGTTCTGCTTCAAAGTTCTGGAGTCTGGATTCTAAGTTCTGGTCTCTGAATCTAGATCTGGCGTCTGGAATCTCTCTCTGGATATTGTCTGGATCTGGTCTGGCAGTGTGCTTTGCAGGAATCAGTGAGTAGTGGAAAAGAGTGTGTTTTTCATTTGTCCTATCAGACCATATTTATGTGTTTCCAAAGTGAGTGGGTAGGCTGATTCTACATGCCCAACCCTCTAAGGATTTGAAAGGTTAGAGAATTCCCTGTCCCCAGACTGGAGAAAGGATCAGTGTGTCAGAATGAGTAAGAGTGATGCTGTGTTTATGGCTTAACTGAAATCCCTCCCCTTCGCTTTTTCATAGAAATCAATTTTTCCCAAAAAACATATTTCCTAGATACACAAGTTGTTTGTAATACATATACACATCACAGATTAATTAAGGCATTTCTCTGTTCAAGTCCCATGTTCCTACGAGCTTGGGTTCAGAAATGACCACTTATTCACGCTTTTAGTGTGTTTCCCAATATTGGTTCTGCACCAAATTTTACACAGGCATACACACCCTCTCTGATCATATTACTGTAAGTTTTTATGTTTCTAGCATAAACACCGTCCGTGTCTACAATATGAGTAAATTCCAGGGTTTAGTCTCAGAACATCGCACAGAGTTCAGCTTAGTCTTCAATTGTGAGTGAATTTTTCATTTTAACCCTCTCAAAGTTTTACATTTTTGTCAGCCTGGTACACTTTGTTATAAGCAATTATGTAAAACATATATTTGCTGGGTTATCTGAATCCACAATGGTTTGTCTCCGCCTCCCACATCTGGCTGCTTCAGAGGTCACATGTCCTGTCTCTCCCAGAGCAGTTGTTGACCAGTTACACCCAAATCAGCATATTTGTATTCCTCCCAAAGCCCCCATTGTTCCTTCCTCCGGGCTGCAGAGAAAATCTCCTCCTCTCCTGATTTACATGTCAATGCGATATCCTCTCCTGTTGGTGGGAAGGCCCAAGGTGTGAAGGGTTCTCATGAAAAGAAGGCCCCTTGAAGTTTTAACTAAATAAGATTACCTTCTGGTCAATTGCAACATAGTTCCTTGTTAAAAAAAATACATTTATAAACTGACAATAAGCGACAATGAAATCACTGTGTTGCACTCTATATGGCATTGTGAGGGAATTATCTTCTTTGGCATAGTTTGGGGTTCCATGTTCAACTTTACCAAAAATAGTTTTAAAACACCGGCTTTCTGGTAGAGGTGAGCAACGGTACTACACCCATTTTTGACAGCTGTCTTTCCATCAGTATCCTTAAAATAGGATTTTGTTCTGAGAACATATGATTTTTTCTGACATTGTATTGATGTGGATTCTTGCAGTAGAGTATGTGGCATACCCAACAAGAAGGTTCAATCTATTTGGTGGTTTTGTGAGCCATGATTTTAGCACTTTGACACCCAGGAAAACAATTTTTTGAAACTAGCTTTGTTTCTTTTTCAATCAGCATTGCTATTTCCAAGTGGTTTCAGGCTGCTTTGTGGATAGCCCAATGGTGGTTTTAGGCAGTGATCTCCTGTGCTCCCTAAGATAGGCAAAAATGGATGACAGCCTATTTTTCAGGTTTTCGCTGTGCATTTTCTGGTGATTTCTGGCGAGCAGCATGCTTTCCAGTGGCCATTATGATGTTTCTACTGCCAGCAATGCACAGTGATGTTGCGGGGCTTGGATGAGTGGGTTGATACATCCCACAAATAGGAAATGCCATTGCTGGCACAAGAGAACTCTTCACCATCCTATGCGAACTAGAAGCACCATTTCCCCTCCAGATAACACCACCAAAGATGTCAGCTGATGCAAAAACTTTCAAAATGCACTCCTCGACAAAATCACCCTACTCCAAACCAAAATCACCACCAAAAAAAAGAATCCCTAACCCTAACCTGCCCCCTGGCCAACACGCTCTCACCCCTCCATCCATCCCTTGGTTTAAATTCACCCTGATCACAACTACTGAAACCACCAAGCTCATCAAAGGACTGAAACCTTCAAAATGCCACGGCGACATATGCCTCGCCACCCTTATAAAGGACTGCGCTGAAGAGTTAGGCCACTTCATCACCACACTAATCAACAATTCCTTCTTCACTGGCAATGTCCCAAAAAACTTAAAAGAATCCCAGGTACTCCCCCTCCTTAAGAAGCCCACACTTGACGCTAACATACCTACTAACCTTTGTCCCATTACAAGCATACACTTCTTCTTCAAAATACTTGACAGAGAAGCTTACCTGTAAATACGAAACCATCTGGAAACCTTCCGCCCAGGCCATGGAATGGAATCGGCCCTCCTGTACTTAAAAGTCCAAATGTACGAGATTAAAGATAACAGTAACTTGGCCATCCTCCTCCTCCTTGACCTCATGGCAGTCTTTGATCTGGTCGACTATAAGATTCTGTACCAACACCTCTAATCAGCTGCCCACTTCTCGCTGTATGCCATCGCATGGATCGAGTTATTCTATACTAACCGCATTATGAGAGTGTTCTCTCCCACTGCGGGAGCCCCACTATCACCAGTTACCTGCGGAGTGCCTCAAGTATCTTGTGTCTCACCGACCATGTATAACATCTTCACCAAACCCCCCTTTGACCGTCTTGATGCCCTGAGCATCGTATACACTAACTACGCTGACAATACCCAAATCCTCATACCCCACTCCGGAAATTATAAGACAGACTCCATCGCACTCAACAAACTTTATCTCTCCATCTAGGCTTGGATGGCTCAACATGGCCTATGCCTTAATGACAAAAAACAGAGTTTCTCCTCATTGGCACACAATGTCACCTAAAGGCACTCAACAACTCCTATAAAACATTCAACATCGACAGTAACACCAACACGGTCGCAAAAGGGGTAAAGACCCTCGGAGTATATTTAGAATCCACCCTTCCCTTAACCAGACAAGTCAACTCCATTGCATCTGCAACAGCATACACTACTAAACTAATCCATGTCTTCAGACCATTCCTATCCACCGTCAGTTGTATCACATTTGCCAGAGCCCTCCTCTTATCCAGGATCGACTATTGCATCTCCTTTTTGCAGGCATCAACATCCGCAATTTTAAAAAAATGCAGATTATCCAAAATGACACTGTACGAGCAGCTTTAAACATACCTAAGAAAGACCACATCTCCACAGCCAGATGTATCTTACACTGCCTCCCGGTCAGAGAAGGCATTACATTTAAAACACTAGCACTGACCCACAAATTCATCTCCAACACTGCACTGACTTATCTGGCCAGGAAAATCAATAAGCCCCAGACAACCAGACCAACCCTTGACACATAAGCCCACCGACTATTCATCCCTAGATACAAGCGGCAGAAAACAGGGGGAAGCAGCTTCCCAGTAATTGCTCCCAATTTATGGAACACTCTCCCACCAGCTTTACGATCTGATGCTTCCTACTGGTCTATTCGCAAAGTCGTTAAAACTTGACTATTTGCACAAGACCATCAAATCTAATCCAATACAAAACAGAGGTGTCCCTTTAGACAAATGTATGCACCGGTAACCTTACCAACTCATGCAACTGTCTCTGCAACCAATACCATCAATGTACCTGTAATTAACTAATGTACAGAATGTAATGAAATTACCTATTGCATTTCCTGCCTGTAACCATCTGTAACCAAGCTCTCCATGTAACCAGCTCGGTGTGTTTAACAAATGCCTAAATAAATATATAAATAAATAAATATCTGAAAGTAAGGCCAATACAGGTATTTTCATATTTTATATTTGTATTACTTAATATTCCTAGTATTCCTATTGCATCATGATTTTATATTGAAGTTGATATGTTAACACATTTTTCGTATACTGCAATTGTATATACATTTGAATATTTATGGCAATGAATTCCTGAAATAAAGTGAAAAAAGAAAAAGAGTCTGAGAAAGTGTGAGGAATTCAACAATCCACAGGGGGGAGTGCACTTGCCTGGGCTTTTTGATAAATAAAAATGAATGATGGGAGATTAGCCTCCAAAAATGTGTGCAGCCATTCTGCACACATTTTATCTGCTCACCGCACAAAACACACATACGTATGTGGCAGTAAGGCAACAACAGCGCTGGTAGTGCTACTGGCACTGTTGTTACCATGCCGCCACATTATGAGATCTGCTTGCGGGTGCCGCTCAGCATGCCTGGTCACACCAGGCGTGCAGAGCGGCACCCGCGAGCAGAACTGGATGGTAGCAATGGTACCACTGCTACCATGCTGCCCATTCCCATTGAGCCCTATGGGGACGTACCGGTGCTGGGTCCCGCGCAATGGGAATTGCTGGGCCCGCTGAGTTTGGAATGGCCCAGTAATTCCCCTTTCGTGGGACCCGGAGCCGGACCCGAGTTTGGGGGTAGCAATGTCAGTATAAACGGCATGGCTACCTCCAACCTCGTAACGAGGCCCATAGTCTTCAGTACTCCAGAAGGACACAGCCTACAGGCGCTGTCCTCCCCTGTCATGTACAGCAGGAATGTGACAGCCAAGGGTACATCAAAGAATCTTAACCCCTTAAGTGCCAAGGACGAGGTATCTAGTCTTTGGGATTACCTCCCTGTTGCTAAGGACAAGATACCTGCCCTTAGCACTTAAGGGGTTAATGAAAGAGAAAACTTTCGAAGGCATTGTATGGCGATATACCAAAAAAGGCCTTGGCATTGGGGGGGGAAAACCCATGGCAGTTAAGTTAAGAAGGGGGAAGGCACACCTTCCATCAGCCATGGGCAGCCTAATTGAAATATCAAAGGCTCCTTGGATCGGCTTTCCCTTTGTCTAATCCGGTTAGTGGCAGTGCATACTAATGAGAGATCATCGAGGCAACCCTTGAAGTGGCTTGTTTGCTGGGACAGACAACAGGAAAAGCGTGACTAACTCCCCTTTGGTATGCAATGTATCAAATTGAAGCTAGTTCCCACCCCTCTGTATGAAAGGCAGTGAAATGCATGTGTAGAGGAGGAGTCAATACCCCTACCAAAAGCTCTGCCCGCCTGCTGCCTATATGTTGGGAACTGGAAATTTCAACATGTGCAGTACCAGTAAGGATGCATATACTGCAAAGCATTCTTGAGGCAAGGTATCCACCGAGACAACCTTATATGCGTTCACAAAGAACTAATGGTCTTCTGGAAAGAGTCCAGGAACAAGTGTGAAAATGGACTTGAAGTGGGAGAATGGAAGACCAGGCTCCCGTCCTTCACCTCTCGCGCTTGGCCTAAAGGGTCACGACCCAGACACCCGCCACGAGAAGAGTTTGCCCATCTACCAGACGACCAAATACCCTGGTACAGGAACATACGGATGTGTCCATCTGCCTGCCCAGCAGCCCGCACTGGCCATGCCGACACCTGCGGCACGGATCAACTAGACTAAAACCTACACGTCGTTAGAGATGCCATGACGACCTAGCCAACGGTCAGCACACCTGTACAAATATACACACTGGACACTCCTGCACCAATCTACACAAAGAATATACTCAGTGCTATGACGTAGGCGACAGACATACTCACGGACGTGCATCTTTATTATTTTCCACATAGGCTTTCAAAATGCAGAAACGCAAGACGCATCATGAACTCATCTAAAAGAGCTTGCTTACGCTTCTCCTAAAACCAGTTGCCACAATGAGAAATATAATGAAGACACGATACTGGTCATAAGACAATATGGTACTGTAACATAAAGCGCCTGTGCACCAAACGGCTCCACTTATACACCAGGCTTAAGTAGGCCGCAAGCAAGAGCTTCCATGGACGTTAAAAGAACAAGAATCAAGTTGCTGATCCTGCAGAATGAGCCCGGCGAAGCAACCAGCCAAGGTCGCAATGTTGCCAACCCACATTCCGAGAGCAAACCATCAAGGGCACGATGTTACAACCTCGCACGCCGCACACCAACGTTAAAGTCACACCTGCAAATTAAACCAGGCACACAGTGGGAAAACAATATTAATTGTGCAGAATTCTGCCTCAAACACGGTCTCACCTCACGTGACCAAGCCGAACCTGACAGGATGCCAAGCCCAGGAGGAAGAAAGCGTCTGGATCCCTCGTTACAAGACATAGGCAGATACAATTAAAAGGCTCAATGGACATCTGCGACAGTGGGAGTAGTCGGCCTTCCAGCTATGAATAAGTCCTCACATTGTCTGCACGTACCCATAGTGAAACATTGTTGCAAATGACAGGTACACCGAGAGCTGGGAACAGCGATGGTCCCAGGCTGGGAAGCTCACGGGTGCACCAATCAGAACATGGGGCTCCTATCACTGACGCCATTAACTTTAACCAATCATCAGGGGTCTTCATGTAACAATTCTCATGTATCTAATTGTAGGGACAACCCAGATATATCACCTGACTAACCCTTGTCCACTAATATTGTTCCCGATACGTGTGCTATACTAACCCTACCACTCGAGCAACCAATTAAGAGTGGCAATAGGTTTTTTGCTAACTTTCCAAGGTGACGCACGTAGCGCGTCATAATAAGGTAAAAAGGGCCTGCGAGCCCTACGATTGTGTGTGTGTTAGGACGGACGCGTACGCTCCTTGACCCATCCCTGCTGTTTTTGTCTAATAAACAGCAGAGTCACCTTGCTTCTTGCGTGTGTCTCATACTCTGTCTCATCTGGGATATACGGGAGGAGTTGGGGCCTCCCTGCCCCGAGGTCTGCGGACGGCCCGGCCGACCCCGGCAGAATTCCCCCCCTGACAAGTTGGAGGCACTGCTGAGATCTGTTTAAGACCCGCCTTTTTATTTTTACTTTTTCCAGGCACTCCCGCTGCGAGGAGGCCCGGCAGCGCGGCCCCCTCTGCCGTTGCCCCCTTCTGAGGACTACAGGACCATCGCGGAGCTGCGAGAAGACCGGACAGCGCAATCCGGATATTGGCCCTCGGGAGCCGGTTGAGAAGTATCCCGCCCGCGGTTGGCGAGTGTCCAGACGTGGTCCAGACGAGGGGAGGTGACGAGCCGCTTGGAGGGGTGCACGCAGTCGAGCGGCCCCGCATCAAG
Source organism: Ambystoma mexicanum (assembly GCF_040938575.1). NCBI lineage: Eukaryota > Metazoa > Chordata > Amphibia > Caudata > Ambystomatidae > Ambystoma > Ambystoma mexicanum. The sequence continues at coordinate 1,184,303,364 of NC_090933.1, read as the reverse complement.
AGAACTTGGTGAGCATGAGACGCACAACAAGCAATGCGAAATTGTGAGGGAGGGGGGAGGAATTAAATAAGGGAGGAGGGAGGTGTTGCACAGGTGCGCGGCGAAGGTTTGACAATCTAGTGTTGGCAATGGAATGAATGGTAGTGAAACGAGTGCGAGAGCAGTCGGCTACGTCACGCGAAAGAGGGGGGCGGAGCACGAAAACATCACGTGCGGCCGCTCGTAGACACTGATTGGCCTAGGTCGCGACTACGTGTAAGGGTGGGTGTGTGTGGTTTCCTACGATTTGGCATTTATTGATCAATGAGTAGATGAGGATCCCTATTGTTCGAGCAAGAAACTCGATAGGTAGATGACGTTTCCCTGTAGACGGTAGCTAGTTAGTTGCCCAATACGGAAGATAATTGGCTGGTTAAGCCCTCCTGTTGAGGGGCGTATCACACTCGAGGCGACGCAGCGTGCGCAGTCCGATTATATTATTGATTTGATTACCTTGTTCCAGGAGTGACAGGAAGACAGCTGTAGGGTTAACGGGGGTAGGTTGCAAGTGTATTTTGAACTTAAAGAACATATGAAGAACTTACCAGTAGCTCGAAGAGATCGGTGACGTCACCAGTAGGGCTTTCATAGGATATCGCGAGCACAAGGCATCTTCGTTTTAAGAGTGGTGGGGAAGAGAAATATGGTAAGGGAGTGGAAACGGAGATAAAAGGTAAATGAGTTGATCGGGGAAAGGAGAAAGAGGGGCGTGGCTGCGCACGGAGAACGCCGGCCACGGCAAGTGTAAAAGGGGGAGGAGCACGTGAAAATAGGACGACTGTATAAGAGCGTCATAAGGGGTACGCAGTCGCAGGGGGCTACGTGCGCCTCGGCCGCAGGGGGCCGTAAGGGTGTTGTATAAAGAAAGAAAGACAGAAGGAAATATACAAATGTAAAATACCATATTTTTTTATAATTTTCATTAACGGATTGTCGTAAGTCCCCAAACTTACGGGGCCAGGTAAACAATATAAGGTTGTATATTGTAAACTACTAGTGAGATAAACTGCTACCAGATAGGGGAAGGGTAACAAGTGGAGTGCTACTATGTCATACGGGACAGGGTTGGGAGGGTGGGGGAACACCCTCACTACCCCACTACAACACATATGCACAACACTGCCACCCCATAGGGAGAAACTAATTAAGTACAGCATAGAATGGACCCAGGGGACGGATAACAAAATGCTAACACCGTGGCCGCCTAATGGTAGCTTCGATCCATATGCCCAACATTCACTGCTAAACCATCTGCACAATACATACAAGGGGAAGAAGTTGGCAAACCATGTGGAGGTGTTTAACTTATGGAGGATGTTCCAGGGGTCCCGACCAGGACCAAATGGAATGTTCACTATGGGAGAAAAACCGGAAGAAAAAGAGATTAAGGAGGAAGGAGAGGATGGGAAAAAGGGGAGTGAAAGCAGAAAGAACACGGGGAACGGAGGAGGAGGAGGAGAAAAGAATAATAAATTAGATGACATAAAAAAGGAACCGAGCAACGACATACCCATAACACAGGAAGTGAAAACAGAGGGAGGGGGGCTGTACCCTTTAAGAGAATTAGGAGAAATAGAAAGAGGACAGTTAAGGGCGGCTGCGGGATACTCGAACCCGGCATACAGCCCTCCACCATATGTGGCTCATAGGAAGATGTCAGTGGGGGAGGGGAGGACTGGAGAAGAGCAGACTGTGGAGATAGGAAATGATGAGTGGGTAGCTGCACAGATACTATTAAAATTACGAGGTTCTCTAACTGGAGAAGAGAAGGAGGTAATAAAGAAAACAGACGAGGATAGTGCCAGGGAGAGTGAAGTGAGGGGGGAAGAGCTATTACGGCAAAAGCAAGAGATTTTGGAGGAACGACTAGCAAAGCTAAGGGATGAGCAGAATGAATTGATCAAACAGCTCGAGAGGGAGGAGAGAGAGCGAGGAAAAGGAAAGAAGGTAAGAACGAATTGGAAAAAATAAGGGAAGGGAATGAGGAGCAAAGGAGAGAAGCTGAAAGGGTAAAAGCAGCAGCAGAAAGGGTATCAAGAGTAGTGCTGCGAGAGAAGAAGAGGGAAGAAGAAGAAAAAGAAAAAGAAATGGCAATGTGGAAGAGGCACTTGAGGCACCCGCATGCACCCCAGTCCCCTTCTTTAAGGAGGATATGTCAAAGGTACCCAAATCATTGTGGACTACTAGCCCTTATGACGTGGGGTGCATAAAAAGCATAGGGGGAGTAAGGATAAAATTGAAAAAAGGTGCAATACTCCCCAGAGTGAAACAGTACCCACTGTCAAAAGAGGCAGATGAGGGCATATATGAAACCATAACGGCCCTTATAAACAATGGCATATTGGTCCCCTCAGAATCACCATGCAACACGGCTGTGTACCCAGTGCGCAAGGCTAAAGGGGGGTCTTGGCGCTTCATACAGGATCTCAGGCACTTGAACAACATAGTAGAAGCAGAATATCCCGTAGCAGCAAACCCGGCCACAATATTGTGTGGCATTCCAGCAGAAGCATCACGATTTACAGTGATCGACCTTAAAAATGCTTTTTTCTCAATACCATTGCACCAAGACTCACAAGATCTGACAAGCTTCACTTACCGAAATACAAAGTGGAAACATACCAGATTGCCACAGGGGTATTGCGAATCACCCTCAATTTTCAATAGAGTAATACAGATGGATTTGGGTAACATTGAAGTGGAAAGCACAGTGTTGCAGTATGTGGATGACATAATAATTTGCAGTACAAACGAAAGTAAATGCAGAGAGGACTCCTTAAAGATGTTGACAATATTGGCTGAAAAAGGGTACAAGGTAGACATGGAAAAGATATAATACTGTCAAGAACAGGTACTTTACATTGGTCAACTTATATCCCAACATGGAAGAAAGATTGCACCACAAAGAGCACAGGCCATTTCAAGCACTCCAATGCCACAAACAGTGAGGGAACTGCAGCAATTCCTGGGGCTGTGCAATTACTGTAGAGCATGGGTATTTGATTACAGCTCGTACATAGGACCCCTGCTTGAGGCTTTAAGGGAAGCTAATAAAGGGGAGAAGAAGTTGGGGTGGACTATGGAAATGAAAGAGGCTTTTGATGAATTGAAAGATGTGATATCAACTGCTCCAGTACTGGCATCCCCAGACTATGAGCGACAATTTTTTATATTTTCACATTGGGACTCAGCAGTAATGAAAGCAGTGTTGGCTCAAAAAACAAGCATGGGCTACAAACCAGTAGCATTTTACAGCGGTCACTTGGATCCTGTGATGTTAGGTCACTTCCCTTGCGAACAAGGTCTCGCTGCAGCTGCTTTTGCAGTGGAAAAAGCATCAGCAATAACCATGGGGTGCCCAACTACACTGTTTGTGGAACATGCACTATTTGCAATATTGAATAAACCTAAGTCCACCCTAACAACGCAGAGGGCATCAGGTTATGAGATCATTCTATCTAGAGCTGAACTATCAATTGTTAGATGTAGCACGGTTAACCCTGCAAGGTTCCTAGCAGAAGTAATTGAGGAGGGAGATTATGCCCATGACTGTACGCAAATAACTGAAATGTACTCATGTACTAGAAAGGTTGAAGAAAACGCACTAGAGGGAGGTGAGCTTTTGTTTATTGATGGGTCATCAACTATTGATCAAAGAGATGGGATAAGGAGAACTGGGGCAGCAGTGGTAAAAATGATGGAGGTACCGGTGTGTGTGGCTATGAAATGTGTACAATTACCACAGCATTACTCCGCTCAAGCAGCGGAACGGGTTGCACTAATCTTGGCGTTGAAGGAAAGCTTTGACAAACGAGTAACCATATACTCCGACAGTGCATACGTTACATCCACTGTCCACTCAGGGCTGTCGAAATGGAGAAGAAGAGGGTTTAGGAGAGCTGATGGCACTCCAGTGCAACATGCCCTCTTATTGGCTGAACTAATTGAAGTAATAAATGACCCCCAAGAATTAGCCCTAGTAAAATGCACCGCACACACCAATGGTGAAGACCACGTCTCAAAGGGGAATGCAGCAGCAGACGCACATGCGAAGTATGCTGCATACTTTGGTGAGATATGGAACCCCCCAGAGTCACAGAGAGGGAGAGGGAGGGGAATGGCTAAGGAGATGTTGATAAGAGAAGGGTACACCCATCTCCCAGCAACGCAGATTATGGAGCTACAAGCAGCTGCACCAATGGCCGAAAAAGAAATATGGGTAAAACGAGGATGCACAATGTCACCAACCGACGCACTATGGCGCCAGGGTGGCACTGGAAAGGTTGTAATACCATTGGCACTTTTGAACACCGCCCTGAGCCAATTACATCATCCAGCCCACACAGGCAAGGAAGTAATTGCAGCACGAATTAGAGAAGATTGGTTCTGCCCCGAGTTAAATTCTCATGTGTCAAATTTTATCAGCAATTGTCTCACATGTCAACAGTTTACGGCCAGCCATACCCTAAAAGTAATAAGAGGTACTATACCCCGGCCAGAGGGACCTTTTCGGCATCTCCATATTGACTATGTTGATATGATCAACATATGTCAAGGTAATAGGTATATGATTGCAGTAGTATGCCCATTCTCTAGGTGGATTGAAGCAGGGCCCTCTTCACACCCAGATGCATTTAGAGCAGCTAAATTCCTAGTGAGGGAGGTCTTCCCCAGGTGGGGAGAGTGCGAGGTGTTAAGGTCAGACAATGGCCCACATTTCGCAAACGAAATGTTCCAGCATATCACATCCTTGCTGAACATAAAACATAAATTTGCATGTGCCTACCACCCACAGGCCAACGGTGTATGTGAACGCCTGAATGGCCTATTAAAGGAGGCAATTGCAAAGATACAGCAAACAACAAAGAAAAGCTGGTTATATTGCCTTCCATTAGCCCTATTTGAGCTAAGGAATAGACCAGGGTCCGACCACCACCTCACCCCACACGAGGTGGTTACCGGACGTCAAATGCGCCTTCCCCTAACGCCAACATCAAGAGCATTTACCGACCACGAAAGCACAGCGAGTGTTCTTGGTGATGAAATGCACCAATATGTGTCTTCTTTGATTACTAATGTAGTGTTTGTGTCTCAACAGCTCGAGCGCACACGGGGCGGGTCTAACAGCAATCAACAAGAAGACGCGGATAAAGAATCGGAAAAGGAAAACCTGTCTAAAATTGCTAAAGGTGATCACGTGCTACTTCGCAATTTCAACAGGAAGTGGAATAATGCACGATTTACTGGCCCCCATCTGGTAGAGGAAGTATCAACAAGGGCAGTAAAGCTACAGGACAAGCGTGCCTGGAACCACCTACATGATGTAAAGATCTACAAACTGCAGACCCGCCCCAGCGCCACCGACAGGTCCATTGGGAGAACAACAACAACATCACCAACGGAGGAAGAGAGTTCTACCACAGCCAACAACCCAATTGTTCCCATACCCTGTCACTCCCCTGATTCCCCGGAGACAATAACTGACGAAGAAAGGGGTGATCCCCATACTGCCCACCCCATGGTCACACGCTCAAAGAGTAAAAATACTTCCGCCAGCTGAGCCCAAACCCCCTGCCATTGACCCCTACCCCCAATACAGTAATAACCGAAATGAAGGACATTGCCTTGCACGCGTACACATGTAAACACGTGAATGCTCTCTTTTCTCTTCTCTCGCACATGCAGGAACTGCGTATTATTGTATTACTAAGAAAATAGATAACTAACAAATTCACTGCCCAGGAGTAGATGGTACCCCCAGACGATAACTACCCGGAAGAATTGTCACACCAATTTGTATATGAAATAAAAAGGCCAACGCACCTGAAAAAGAGAAGGGTATGTGTCTACTACACAGCATTCCTCTTGGCCATAGAATATTCAATGCCCCACCTCCACCCATACTTGCCTGTCCTAAGAGATAGATCACTTAGAGTAGCGTGGGAACAGCTCTTCGCCTGGGCACTGAATGACTATTTGATAGGGAGAGCTTAAAGAAAAACAACAACTAACATTTAATAACCAGCATTTTGAGAATTTTCAGGCGGGCAACTTTAACGTCGCAAGAATACGCTGCCAGGACTGCAGCAAGGTAAGAGCAAAATGCCGGTGAAATTAGCATATGTAATAAAACTAATGGGGATTTTGATGATCACCGGGTTCTTGGCTGCCTCTGTATGGCAGTACAGCTATGCTATTAATCTTATTGCTGCACCCAAACCTAATACACCCCCATCCCCTGCTGCAACAGGTGTTACGTCAGGTGATACTAGTAAAATTGCACACAAGCAAAATAGAGTTAAACGCAGCACATACTCAGATAATAAAGGTATTGATAATTATATACAAGATTCAACACACGTCTCAAACAACATATGGTACCAACACATGACCCGCATTGGTAAGCAGACAACAGAGGACAGCTTCTACGTTTGCTCATTAATACCATACGCCATGAGCGCTTCTCGAACATTTGTTGCCACAGAAATAGATGAAAAGACAGCACGATGCATAATGTACTTGGTACTGTTCCAAACGAAGGGAAGATTCCAAGGGACAGTGGTGCATATGGTGTGGAAAACACGAGACTCATACTCATATGAAAACAACTTCCTCAAGACTTATTTGAGTTACCACAAGAGCAGTCTACATGCTGAAGCATTCAAATACATAACAAGTGGTCCTGCAAAAGGGGAAACAAAGAAAGTAACACTGCAGTATCTACCATGTGATTGGTACGCCACTGAAGTTCCTGGTAAACCAGGATGTTGGGAAAGGCCACTGGTGACGATAACAGGGAAGGTGTACCTGGACAACAATTGGGAGATAGGAGTGATTGGCAGCAACATAATAACAAAAGAAACTATCTCAACTATCGAGGCACACAACCACAGATGTTGGACGACGTGGATCAAGTACGTACCCATGCTCACGTGGGTGGAGACGAATGAAGACCCAATAACAATACTGCCGCTGACTGCGCCCAAGGTATGCTACAAACATAAAGGAGAGGTGGACGTAGGATACAACACCAACTGTGCAAGCGTGATGGAGTTACCTGAGGGGGGAGCAGGAACAGCAGTAATAATGGACCATTATTGGGCCTGTGGAGAAAAGGCATACCATACACTGCCTCCCCTGTGGAATGGTGTGTGCACGATGGTGCACATCAATGTACCATCAGTAGTGGTACCCCAGAAGCATGTGAATGTGGCGAACTTTCCCAAAATGGATGAAGGGGACAAAAGAAGGAAGAGATCTGCACCACCTCAGGAGGAGCAAGGGAACAGGACCAACAGCAATGATACTGTCCTAAACAGAAGGAAAAGACAAGGAGAACCTCTGACAGGAAATTACCTGTGGGGAAGGTCGGAAACGGCACTCACATCAATCCCGCCAGAACACAGACTATTCAGCAGAGCAGCAATGTTCTTCTCCTCAATCATACATCCGGGACTACAGGCCTACGCAAACGCAAAATGGCTCCAGATAACTAGATGGGAACTAATGATGACCATCAATTCTACAGTAAATGGATTCAACGCAATAAAGGAGGAGCTGCGAGCTATAAGGATGGTAGCACTCCAGAACAGATATGTATTGGACCTCCTCACAGCTATGGAAGGAGGAGTTTGTGCAAAGATAGGACAATCATGCTGCACGTTCATTCCTGCCAACGATGCTGACAATGGTACACCGACAGAAGCAGTTTCACAATTGGCACAGATGCACTCCAAAATGATGGATGAAAGTAACGGTGTAAACAAGGATAAGAGCTGGTTTTCACTATTATCGTCATGGATGCCATCTTGGCTGTCAGATGGACTGAAGATTATAGTTGGTTGTACTATTTTGGCTGGAGCTACACTGATCATAATAAGATTTTGGAAGGCCCGGAAGGCACGCACCACTGACGAGTTGCATGAAATGGTCGGTATGCACCCCTTGATGCCAGCAGATGACGGCCAACACACAGGCATAATAATACAAGAGAGGGAGAAGTTGCGCAACCAGATCATCACCAACCATCTGGACCCACCATCGGTGAAGATCGAGAACCCAAGAAACCCCAGGAGCTACATAGGGAAATGGGTATACTGTACTCCTGGAGGAACCTGTGAATATATGTATTGGTCATTTGAAGATCATGTGAACCACTATGGACATTTAGGAGGAATAACTAAGATATGGAGAGTAAGAGGAGACAACGAAAAGGATATGTTTGTGGTCGACAAGTCGACCAGAGGGGGGACTGAAGTGGGAGAATGGAAGACCAGGCTCCCGTCCTTCACCGCGCGGCCTATCTACAAATTCAGGAATACCTTGAATCAAATAAACTTCTGGGACTCAGGCAATCAGGGTTCCGGCCTCGCCATGGCACTGAGACCGCCCTTATCGATTTAAAAACACAGATCGAAGATCTCAAAGACAAAGGCAAACTGGCGTTATTACTTCTCCTGGACCTCACTGCTGCTTTTGATCTTGTCAATCACAAAATTCTCTGCCATCACCTCAAATCAGCCGCACATTTCTCAGAAAATGCCTCTACTTGGATCAGATCCTTCCTTGATAATAGATCAATGCGCGTGTTTTCCCCACTTGCGGCCGCACCACCCGCTCCGGTTTCTTGCGGTGTGCCTCAATGGTCTTGTGTCTCGCCCACGTTATATAACGTGTTTACCAAACCCCTTTTTGATATTCTGGACCATTTGGGCGTCACGTATACTAATTACGCTGACGACACCCAGATACTAATCCCCATCACAGGAGACTACACAACTGACTCCCTCGCCATCAACGCCATCTATCAGGTCATCCAAGCGTGGATGGCCCAACACGGCCTCTGCCTAAATGATGAAAAGACAGAGCTCCTCATTCTTGGTTCACCACAAAAACTCACTAAACTTGACCCTGCTTTCAAGTCTTTCACCATTGATGGGAACACCATCCCTATTGCTAAGGACACGAAAACCCTAGGGATTTACATTGACTCAACCCTATCCTTGACTAGACAGTCCAACGCAGTCTCATCTGCAGCAGCGTATACTTGCAAGCTCATCACCGCCTGTCGCCCGTTCCTAACCACAGCCAACTGCGTAACCTTGGCCAGGACCCTCGTACTATCCAAGGTCGACTACTGTAATGCCCTCTATCTAGGTACTAATCTCCGCAATCTAAACAAGCTACAAATTGTCCAAAACAATGCGATCAGAGTGGCCCTTAACATTCCTAGGCGCCAGCATATATCTGACACCAGGTGCAACCTGCACTGGCTCTCTATCCCACATCGCATCTCCTTGAAGTCCCTGGCTCTCACACACAAAAGCCTCCACAATCAAGCCCCTCGCTACCTGGCAAACAGATTCTCTTTCCACAATTCCACCAGACCTCGCAGAGCGGCCCAAGCCAACTGCCTTGTCATCCCGCGTTTTAATCTCCAAAGATCAGGTGGAACCAGCTTCCCCATCCTGGCAGCCAAACTTTGGAACTCACTCCCCAATGACCTTAGAGCAGAACCTTCCTTCCTGAAATTCAAACACCTTACCAAAGCCTGGCTATCCGCCCAAGACAGCTAACACTAGTTTACTGCCCTACTTGCACTTTGACCTACTCTGCATCCCTTATTAACTACCCTGTAAATCACTGCCTTATCGATATTCGCTTGAATGTATATTCTGTAAATTCTCCTGTAATACTCTGTCACATTGCCTTGTCATGCTTTTCATCTTGTTGTAACTAAGTTAAGCGCCCGGTTGCCCCTGGGCCTGGTGCGCTATTGAAATAAATAAAATACAAATACAAATAACTCTCGCGCTTGGCCTAAAGGGTCACGACCCAGACACCCGCCACGAGAAGAGTTTGCCCATCTACCAGACAACCAAATACCCTGGTACAGGAACATACGGATGTGTCCATCTGCCTGCCCAGCAGCCCGCACTGGCCATGCCGACACCTGCGGCACGGATCAACTAGACTAAAACCTACACGTCGTTAGAGATGCCATGACGACCTAGCCAACGGTCAGCACACCTGTACAAATATACACACTGGACACTCCCGCACCAATCTACACGAAGAATATACTCAGTGCTATGACGTAGGCGACAGACATACTCACGGACGTGCATCTTTATTATTTTCCACATAGGCTTTCAAAATGCAGAAACGCAAGACGCATCATGAACTCATCTAAAAGAGCTTGCTTACGCTTCTCCTAAAACCAGTTGCCACAATGAGAAATATAATGAAGACACGATACTGGTCATAAGACAATATGGTACTGTAACATAAAGCGCCTGTGCACCAAACGGCTCCACTTATACACCAGGCTTAATTAGGCCGCAAGCAAGAGCTTCCATGGACGTTAAAAGAACAAGAATCAAGTTGCTGATCCTGCAGAATGAGCCCGGCGAAGCAACCAGCCAAGGTCGCAATGTTGCCAACCCACATTCCGAGAGCAAACCATCAAGGGCACGATGTTACAACCTCGCACGCCGCACACCAACGTTAAAGTCACACCTGCAAATTAAACCAGGCACACAGTGGGAAAACAATATTAATTGTGCAGAATTCTGCCTCAAACACGGTCTCACCTCACGTGACCAAGCCGAACCTGACAGGATGCCAAGCCCAGGAGGAAGAAAGCGTCTGGATCCCTCGTTACAAGACATAGGCAGATACAATTAAAAGGCTCAATGGACATCTGTGACAGTGGGAGTAGTCGGCCTTCCAGCTATGAATAAGTCCTCACATTGTCTGCACGTACCCATAGTGAAACATTGTTGCAAATGACAGGTACACCGAGAGCTGGGAACAGCGATGGTCCCAGGCTGGGAAGCTCGCGGGCGCACCAATCAGAACATGGGGCTCCTATCACTGACGCCATTAACTTTAACCAATCATCAGGGGTCTTCATGTAACAATTCTCATGTATCTAATTGTAGGGACAACCCAGATATATCACCTGACTAACCCTTGTCCACTAATATTGTTCCCTATACGTGTGCTATACTAACCCTACCACTCGAGCAACCAATTAAGATTGGCGATAGGTTTTTTGCTAACTTTCCAAGGTGACGCAAGTAGCGCGTCATAATAAGGTAAAAAGGGCCTGCGAGCCCTACGATTGTGTGTGTGTCAGGACGGACGCGTACGCTCCTTGACCCATCCCTGCCGTTTTTGTCTAATAAACATCAGAGTCACCTTGCTTCTTGCGTGTGTCTCATACTCTGTCTCATCTGGGATATACGGGAGGAGTTGGGGCCTCCCTGCCCGGAGGTCTGCGGACGGCCCGGCCGACCCCGGCAGAATTTCCCCCCCGACAGACTCATGACGTCACCAAACGAAACAGAACTGACAAACCCAGAAAATACACAAATGAAGAAAGAATATAGATATTCTATAAGATCTGAGGATGAGATGTCGAAGTAAAGCAACGTTTCATATTGAAATGAAGATGCCTGTACAAAGAAGCACTGAAGAAAATGCAACGTAATTTTACACTTGTACAGATGCTGGAACGCAAGTAGACAAAGTAATCCTGAGGCTGGCTATGTAGTGAATAGATTGCGGAGATGAGCCAATGTATACTGATAGGAATGCATAGAATCTGGATGTTCCACAATGCACTTTAGCAAACTTGAACCCAGTGAATAGAAAGGGCTTGAGTGTGGCGCAGTTGGAATATAGTTGATGGTGAAGGGGAATGCGAGAAAGGCTGGCCCAGCACCTAGAGTCGAGGCCACCATGAGACTGGTTGTCTGTCAAGAAGCTACATGAACCTGAGAAAGAAACAAATTTCTGTTTGAATTGAAATGAAGACAAATTCAAGAGTTCATCATTTAATAGTATTGTATGGAACAAAGAACTCAAAAACGTGGTCTCCAGTCACATGGTCAGATTGAAATAGACTTTGGGTCATGCTACACCAAAACCAGAAGATAAGACCATGCCACACTCCCTTTCATCCTCTGGGACAGAGAGCTTCTACAAGGCCAATTTCAAAGCCTAATTGAATGGCAGACTGCAAGAGTGATGATAGATGTTGGGCTAATTGGGTGAGGAGGCATGACCATGCCGACCCTCCCAGCACCTGAAGCAACCAGCTTCTGTGCTGCTAGCAAGTGAAATATTCCAGAATGGTACAAGTGTGCCAACCAATTATAGAGGGCCACATACCAAAGAGCCCTGTAGTTTGTGTAGCCAATAGATTGTTGTGTATTTTGTGACAATGAAGATGACTTACACTAGAGGAGGGCTTAGTGGTCCACCTGATAGTATAGACCAAATCACAACTCCCATCAGTATGGAACATATACCTAGATATTTCCTTTAAGCCTACACCCCCAAGTAGGTTTAATAGTTTCCCACGTGGTATGATGTCAATGATGACACATTTTTACTATATAAGAATGTTTTTTTCATGTAACACGTTGAAAGATCGTACTGTGCGATGTCGGTTGATGTCCGTTGTAACTCTCTGCTTTAGATAATTGCTAATAAAACCGTCCTAAGTTTTGCCAACTTCCTGAGTCGGTTTGATTATTGATGTATGAGTACGTTTTGCATCCCCATCCATTTCTTAGGTATTGCTACCTCGTCTTAAAGGGTCCCAGGTTCCGATGTTCACCCACAAGTGAATGGGATATGTGAGAGACTCAACAGTCTTCTCAAGGAAAGAATAGCAAGGCTGAAATTGACACTGAAGAAGGGGTGGCTATATTGCCTGCCCCATGCATTATATTGTAAGTGATTTCAAGCCGGAACTTCACCTAAGTCAATGCCTAGCATGTGATGCACAGATGAAACCCTTAAATAATTATTTGTGTCTATGAGTTATTTTATTTCTGAATGATGTACCACTTATATCATGCCCCTCTCTTGGAATCCCCCCCGGTCACACTGAACCAGGAAGCAGGCTGGTTTGCAAAGTTAAAATATTTATTTTTGTATTGCACAATATATATCACACTATTTTTAATGGGTATACAATAATCACCAATGGGGTGATGTCACACTAAACAATCTCTTTAATCACAAGGAGCAATGGTGGGAAAAAATAATGCAGCACAGAAATAATATTTTTGTGTGTGTTCAGTCAAATGGCAATGTGATTACTATTTCCCCCTGCACACCCCTCAATCCCTCCAATATGCAATATAAAGAGATAGAAAGCGAGTGAACAGGTTTCAGGAATGCAAAACTCAAGCAAATATATTAATCCCAATTTCCCCCAGCAAACACCAGAGAAAAACAGAATTGATTAGCAAACTTGTCAAATATGGTTTTAAAGTTGGCTATGAATGAATGGGTAAAACACTGAAAATGATTTTAATTCACTGACATTGTTGAAATACTAATGGGAGCCACTTTGTATGGTTTTAGACAAACACTAGCAATGATTAGAGAGTAATAAGCAAGTTGAAAACCTAATTTTTAGGTCGGTGCAATGAAAAGCTATTTTACACGTTATAGACACGAAAAATGTGTGGCAAACTTTTCCATGTGCGGTAAATGTGATTGCGGCAAAACTATAAGTGCGGTTTTGGGTACTTTGAAAGCTTAGGATGTTAGTTACAAGTAGACACTTAAATTACGTTTCTAGTGTGAAAATTGAAGAACTTATGGAGGTTTTTCGTGGAGGCCATTTTTTCAGATAGAGGCAAAATTATAAAACCCGGATGCGCTTTTTAAAATACAAACAGGATTCTTTACACTAGGGAAGGACTATGAAGAAACAAACTACTCGACAACACAACCACCAGACCAGGACATCTCCAATCAGGTTTTTGCCCGCCGAGACGCTTGCCTTCTTCAGATGAATATATCAGCACAAAGATGATTTTAACAATATTATTACAGAAGGACTATAGGATAAGAGAGAGAGTTCAGGCAGGACAAAAACATTTCTAACAATACAGTTCTGGATATAAGATTTGATTTGGATAGGGATGACTATGGACAGTACATAGGCTAGTGACAAATCTATGCTATGGATACTCACTACCAATGTTTTGAAGGGAACCGTCAAGGATTCTGGTTCTGGTCAGGGATATTTTCTGGGACAGTCTGCGGGGCACACCTGACTGGATGGGTCAGCGATCAGCAAGGCCCTCTGGACACCACACGGCAGGACTGGAAAGCAAGGCGCTCTGGTCTACACTGCACAGCATGGCACCAGATTGGGTTTTAATCTGTCCTTCTGGTTATGAAGATGATTCTTTGGCAGGCAAGCAGTTACAGCACAGCCCGGTTGCTTCTTTGGTTTTCCCTTTAAACTGAGGGATGGGTTCTGGAAGTTAGGCCCAGCTGAAAGTGATTCAGCTATGCTATGCTCTGAGCCTTTCTGCTTGCAAAGTTTCAGGATTCTGGAACAAGGAGTATGGATGGATCTCCTTCAAAGTGCTTTGCCAAATTTGGGATGGTGGGTGGATAAGTGTGTCTTTTCTAGTCCTAAACTGTCTCTATTTATGTTTTTGATAAAGGGGTGGGTATGCTGAATTATCCTATGCGCACCCGCTAAGTAGTCTTTTGGCTAGAGTCTGCTCTCTCCCTTGATTGGAGGGTAACACAGAGTGTCATCATGATGATGCGGTTTATGAGGCAGGGAAAACCTGCCCTTTGCCTTTTGCACATAAAATCTCTTTTTGATATAATACATCTTTACATGTGTACAATCTTTATACCAATGGCATACATAGATCACATATTTTGTGGAGCACACCCTCTTCCAATCCTCGTTGTGTTGGGATCTTGGGTCTGGATTTGACAAATATTCACACTTTTTGTCCATGACACAATTTCTAATTTGTCCACAATTTTGTACATATGTGCTCATGATTTCTGGGCATAATTGTATGAAGTTTCATGCTTCTGACATAAATACAATCACTACAAAACCAGAATTTTCACTGTGCCTTCTCAGAACATCGCACAGAGTTCTGCCTACTCTTTAAAATGTGCACAAAAGAATCACATTAACAATGCTATTAATTTTATAATTTTTACAAATTTGCACAGTCCTTTAGTAGTCTTTTTCAAAAATATGCTTTCTGTGCTTTGTGAATCCACAAATGGTCATCTGTCCCCGCCTCCTTCGCTCTCTGGCAGGTCTGAAGCAAACCGCTCCCTTCCTTCTGGTAGAGGCCACTTTGACACTTTCCAATCTGCATATCCTTTCAGCCAAGGAAGGTTCATTGTCTCCTCCAGGAGCAGTTCCACTGCCCCTCCCCTCTTAATCAACACCTGAATGTGAGTTCCTTGTCCAGAGAGCAGAAGGGAGGTGTTTTGCCCAGTGGGGGAGTTGCTTTGTAGTTTTGGCTTGCATCAGGCTTACTTTAAAAGTCACTTTGTTAAATTTTTCTTTGTTGAAAATAAAACTTGCAGTTTTTAAACAAGCAACTAGAACTCTAATTCCACTATCTAAACCATGGTGATTAAATAGTTGCAACCTATATTACTTTTGATAGCAGGTCACTTAATTTATAGGCATTTGATTTCAATTGCACAAGTTTAAGCTTCTAATGCAACTAATGACAGCTGTCATACAGGCGGCCGCTGGTACTGCACCCGTATTTTGACAGATTTTCACAGGCAAGCACACTTTTTACTGTGGCTATTTTGATGATAGATTCTGCTTTTCCTGACATTGTGTGTTTATAATGATTCCTTAAATGAAGTGGCGGGTAACACCCAGCAAAGATTTTGCATGTTCTGTGGTGTTTGGTCCAGTATTTTGTATTTTCAGCAACCACGAAAAAGGGATTTAAGAGCAATTTCTGGATTTCTTTCAATAAAACACTGCCTTTCCTGCAGTGTTCATTTTTACTTGGTGGGCAGTTCAGTAACATGTTTCAGCAGTGAGGTCTCCATTTCACCACTGACAACAGGCAAAGTAGATCTGGCAGCCATCTTTTCCGGTTTCAAAGCGCAATTTTCATAGGTTTGGCATGCATAGGGCTTTTGTGTCCATTTTTGATGATTCTTTCACCATCAGCACACAGGGATGTCGCAGGGCAGAGCCTAGTGGGTTAAAACATCCCACAAGCCCCCCCCCCTCGCGATTTGACTTTTGACCGCCCGTGTTAGGCAGAATCCTATGCAGTACCCTTAAGGACCACTACACACAATTAAGACCACAGGTGGCAATACAGGTTTTACCTTTGGTACAAGCCTGTACCGCTATGTCAGAGTGGTAGCAGTGGCAGTGGCGGAGCAGCCAAGCTTATCTCAAGAGTATATGAGCAGTAGCAGGGATTACACAAAGGGACCACAATTACTGTGACTCAAGCAAACACTGACTCAAGGTTTCAGGTAGAAAAATATAAGTACATTTATTTTTAAACGATTCGTTATAAACACAACACTTCTATAAAACTCAAACAAAAACCACACGTTAAATATACTACAACTAACCAATTCACTTTGTACAGTAAGTCTCAAGGTAAGTACCATGTGTTTGAATGAACCGGTGTTATGAACAAAACATGTTACCGCAAATATGATTGCGATCACTTTTTGACAGTTCGGTCTACTAAATAAACGTGTATCCGTGACATGAAATGCTACCGGGGCAAAAACACACTTAGCACCTGAGATACCCAGAGGGAGGTGGAGGCAAAAATCACAGGCAATATTTTGGTTAGGCAGACAGAATCGAGAAACACTCAGAGACAGGAGTTCAAAAGTCAAAGGGCCGGAGCCAGGGTCAAGTGACACCGGGGGCCTGTTGCCGAAGATCACTCAGTCAGAGAGTTCACGATTCAACGTAGCCAAATGTACTTCGATATTGTCAATGTTCGGAAGCAAAAGTTATAAGAAGGAGAGAAGACAAGGGCAAGCCTTGGAGATGAAGAAAAGGGGTTCACTCAGTTTCCTCAAGCAGAACATAGTACCTTATTCCAATGGTGCAGCTGGCGCCCTGGCAGTTGTTCCTGTTGTTTTCCCGCAGACCCACGAGGAGGACAACTGAAGGGGGTCTGTACCACACAGGTATGAGGCCGGCAGCAGCAACGAGGAATAAAAGGTGTGCTCCTTAAAAACAGGAGAGGCTCTTCAGATGGCTATCCGGACCACTACAGCAGTGTGCAGCGATTTGGACCAAGGAAGAGGATCCTCTGGCTGTGGAAGGTGAGCTGGTTATCCCCACCAAGCTCAAGGGAAGAAGACTCCGGACTGGATCTTCTCTTAGTCGTTGAAGGGAAGATAGCTCAGGACTGTAGCAGGGCTTCACCGGGACGGGGTAGTTGCAGCAGCCGTCGTTCTCTCCGCTTCTCTTCGGTTCCTTGTAGTTCCAGTGGTGACTCGCTGTCTTCTAGCCCAAGACACCTGCCATTTATGCGCAAAACCCCCGTCCACACAGCCTGGCTGTCAATCACCCAGCAGGGGGGTTGTCCAGCCTGGACAACCACCTCAGCCAATAATGGCAAAGTGCGGCTTGGGTTTCCTAGGATACCCTGTGCAGAGGGTGACTACACCCCTCCCTCACATTCAGCCCACCTAGACACTGAAGCACATGGTGGAGGGCTTCTGAGCAGAAGCACGCCAAAAGACGGTGAACAAAGAAGGCGAACCTAGTTTGCCGCGCAAAGTAAAACACAAGAAGGACTTTAACAAAAAGAAATGGCAAATAAACCCAACCGGAGCCAAAAGAAAGACAATTTTGTCAAGCGGGTTTATGTTCGAGGCTAATATAATAGCCAAGAACAGTACCACGTTTATCTAATATAATCGCGGTAGACAATTCAGGGTAGATACCACTGCCACCAGCCAAGTCTAAATGTTAAAAGAGCGAAACAATGCTGTAGGAGGTACATATAAAAAGGGATATGAATTAACCCTTTCCAGTACTCCATGGAAGATGGGGTGTACTGGATCTGTGGTAGATTGACTAAGTAACGTTAATGGTAACTTTACCCTTTTCTGGGGGACGGTAGTCGCCTCAGAAATGGAGTCGGGGGAGTCTGAACGCCTACCCTGTGCCAATGCACAGAAGGTGCTGGGTGACACACACAAAGAAGGGGGCTACTGAAGTGGTGTACTCCAGAGCCCACAATCACAAAGAAACAGATAGAAACACATAGCAAAACACAGGTAAGAGTGGGGGAAAAGCTCACACTCTTACCAAGTGAAAACAAATAAACTCCAGGAGTCCAGTAAAGTTGCTCAGGGACTCACTAGGTGAGGGAAATTAGCCATAAATGAGAATTCTCCCTAACAGCCCGTCTAGGGGAAGTCGGGAGATTGGGATGTTACGTTTTTTTCTTTCTGGTCCAAATGGCAAAACTTGTCTGCTTCTCCCATCAGTGGTGGATTGACAGGCTCTCCTCGCCGGTTCCAAATGAGAGTATGGAGCGATACCCTGGCCCCCTTGGATCGTCCTTACGGTCCCTGAGTGGTCCTCCTCGATACTTAAGATCCATGGTTTCATTCCTAGGATCACAAAACAGAGCATATTTGTAGACATTTCCCAACCACTAAAGGGCTTTTGTGGCCATTTATGATGACTCTTTCACCATCAGCACACAGGGATGTCGCAGGGCAGAACCTAGTGGGTTAAAACATCCCACAAGCCCCCCCTTGCGATTTGACTTTTGACCGCCCGTCAAGGGGAAGTCGCGAGAATGGGATGTTCAGTTTTTTTATCCCAAAGTATGCATTGAGAAATCAGCCTGGTTCAGACTACCACTTCACACCCCATGAGCTAGTTATAGGGAGGCAGATGAGAACGCCTCTGACTCCTCCATCGAGGACTAAGCGTGATGCTCAGACAACTGCAGAACTGTTAGGAAATGAGATACATGCGTACTTAACATGTATGACTGCTAGTATCTCTGTGATTTCAGATCAACTCAAGCGGAATGAGTATCGGTCTCAGGACACAGATTAAGAGAATAAAGCAACCAGACTTGAAAAGTGATGTGTTCTTAAACTCTTTGCTGGAGACACCATTCTAATTAGTAACTACACTAGAAAGTGGCACAAGCCCATATTTAATGGCTCTTCTGTAGTGGAAGATATTACTCCTTTAGCAGTTAAAGTCCAAGGGAGGCAAGCTTGGATTCACTTAGGAGATGTGAAAGTCTGAAGAGGCCGACATGCCCCGAACCCATTCGGAAGCAAGTAAATACGAAGAAGTTTAGCATGTGCAAACTCGATCGATGACGAGGAAGAAGGACGCAAAGACTATCCAATAGATAGACGAAAGTGTACATTTGGACTGTGGCTCTCCCAAAACACTCCTTATAGATATTATAGCAAGATGTGAGGAAGTTACTGGGGGTCATTCCAAGTTGGGTGGTAAGGGATACCGGGCACTGGTAAGGAGACCGGTGCCAGTAATCCCTTACCACCCAATTCCAAGGTCCCTTAGCGGGAACCATAAAGGACGTGTGGTGTAACCACACGTCCTTTACGGGTCCCACTAAGTGACCAGGACACTAATAACGGGCCTGCTATTAACGGGCACATTATTAGCGCCTTCCCCATTCCCATTTGAGCCCTACGGGGGCTCAAATGGGAATGGGGAATGGTTGGTTGAATGGGGACTTACCGGGTCCTCCAGGGTTGGAATGACCCGGTAAGTCCCCATTCAACCAGACCGGAACCGGACCCGGTTTGGGAGGCAGCCATGGTGCTAATGGGTAATAATGCCTGATCTAGACTTCCTTTTCACCTACTGGAAAAGGGAGCAGTTCTCCGACCCGTTTGTCACTGAGTTTCACATTGAAGGTACACATGGTTCTGTCAGATGTTGATGTACACAGACTTCTTCTTGCTGTCTTTGTTTTTATACTCCGAGCTTACCCTGCTCTTGTTGGGCATAGCACTGACGTGCATACTATTGCCAAGATCCTAAAATTGGCCCGGCGATTAGACGATTATTGGCAGCAACTATAGTGCAAATCAGACTGCTACCTGAGCATTTAACAAGATTGCCAGAATAAAAGGAATGTTTCATTCCTTAAAAGTAATTGCAGGCAAAATGTGGTCTATTGAACATATTGCAGTTCTAGAAAGTGAGTAAATTCAAACACGTGTGGAGAGACACTGATGGTGGGGCCTGATGTATTGGTGCATAATATATGCCTGTTCAGCATCTATTATCTTTTTTCTGTTTAATTATCCACACTGTTTACTTTGTTGGCCCCAAAAGCGAAGGAGTTCCAATAATCCTTCCCAATTAAGTCACCCTTGCAGCAGAACTTGACACTGTAAGAAGGCCAAGGCCGTATGTGATTATTCCTACACCAGTGACACAACTGAAGGCACTGAATGCCGTGACAAATGGTCCTAGGCTTCCCTTTGGCGGGAGGTCTGTTTTTGATTTACTCCATGATCATTATGTGTGGAATCATTAGGCAAAAAAGAGACCCAAGAGAAGTGCAAGGGAGGATGATTATGCATTAATTTATTATTTTGACAGTACAGCACATTTGGGGAATAACATGTGATATCAGCACATGAAATAAGTGAGTGGGGAAAAAGCCTTCTAAGGAGAATTGCTATGTATGTGCTCTCCTTCCTTATGCTATGGGAAAGTCTAAGCTATTCATAGCTATTGAGATAGATGTCCAAACAGCTCATTGCCTGACTCACCTTGCACTTTGTCATAGAAGAGGTCAAATCCAGGGTCGAACAACATCCTTGGTATGGGTGACAGAATGGTCAGCTCTAAAAGAATGTGATTATGTTCAGGATTTGAAGACAAGAGAAAGAGCACACACCAGAAATCATGTAAACAACTTGGCATGAAGGGAGATGGAATTAAATGGGAAATAAACAGGAAACTTAACTGTCAAGGAAAGACTGATGAAGAAGTTCTTAGCTGCAAGGAAAAAGAGGCCAGATGCAAATCTGGGGAACAGTACTTTCTCCAGATGTCTGGGAAGAAAGCATAGTTGTATGCAGAGGTGTGGCAGTAACTGGTCATCACAAGCCAGTTATCGAACGAGTGGCAAAAGGATGCAACCCTCTCTGGCAGAGTGTTGCAGATCTTTGATTTATTTATTTATTTTGACATTTATAAAGCGCACTGAGCCCGTAGGCAACTGGGCGCTAACCTACAGTGAGGAGATGTTACATTTGTTGCACTAGAGAAAGCAAGTAAAAGATTTTACAATTGGACAGAGAGTGACACTTAACATACAGAATTATAGATAACAGGTGGGCACATGATAGGGTGGTGAGTAGCTAGACGGGATGTGTGGCTGGGTAGCTTAAGCTTTCGGTGAAGAGCACGATCAAGAATTTTCGAAAGAAAGGGAACCGTTGTTATCAGGCGGTAGTTTTTTGGAATGTTAGGGTCCAGAGTTAGACTTTTTAGTGGGGTAGTACACAGGCTTTCTTTAGGTCGGTTGGGACACAGTTAACTTTGACGGAGGAATTGATCAGGTTGGTGATTAATGTGGTGAGTTGGGGAGCACATGCTTTGATAAC
Organism: Ambystoma mexicanum; assembly: GCF_040938575.1. NCBI lineage: Eukaryota > Metazoa > Chordata > Amphibia > Caudata > Ambystomatidae > Ambystoma > Ambystoma mexicanum. The sequence goes on along the minus strand of NC_090933.1, from coordinate 1,184,281,890 downwards.
TGCGGGTGGGCATGGGTCACCTTGGCATCGAGATGGTTTTAAGCCAAGGATGATTTTCAGTACTTCTGGGATGGAATCCTCTGTGAATTCAAATGGGGGAAGCTCTATATGGAGACTGGTAGTGGCTGAGGGTGGTGGAGCCTTTTGAATCTTGTCAAGGAAGTTTTTTTGGCTTCAATAGTAGTTTGTAGGTGATTGAATTTATTTTGTAGAGAATTTTGTATGTTTTCGCACCATTTTGCGTCTGTGTTGCAGCTTTCAGGGGAGGGATAAGTGTTTCTAACTCTCTGAGGATTAGGAATAATTTCTTGGAGTTGGAGCTGGCTTTAGCAATCCTGGAATTGTAAAGTTCCCCTTTGGTGAGAAGTACTTTGTGTTTAAAATCTCTGGAGGCTGTAGCAAAGTTAGTTTTGTTGCTGGGTGTGGGTGTTCTTTTCCACAGAACGTCTGCTTTTCTTTTGGTTATTCTTAAATCTTTTAACTCAGGGGTGAACCAGGGTATTGAGGTGAGCTGGTTGTTTTGCCTTGCGTGCCGTGAGCGGAGCTATTTTGTTTATAGCAGACAGGATAGTGTCATTATAGATTCTGGTCAGAGTGGTGGGGTCGGAGGAGTCAACCATGGGAGAGCCCAGGACAGGTTGCAGAAGTGGGAGCAGGTTATAAGCTCTGATGTTCTTTTTATTTCTCAAGGGAGTTAGAGGGGCTGTTCTGGGGGGATGTTATGGCTGATCAATGTGTTGGTGTTGAAGGTGATGAGGTGATGGTCTGTCCAGGGACAGAGGGAATTCAAAGTGATGATGGTGGTGCAGTTGATGTCTTCCAGCCAGTCAAGCGTGCAACCTTTCGCATGAGTAGGATCCTGGATCCTGTGGGTAAAACCGAGTGAGGATATGGTATTGGCCAGGGATTGAGCATAGGTATTCTGAGGGTCTTTCAGTCCTAGGTTGAAGTCCCTAAGTAGGATGATTTGTGATTTGGGTGTGAAATTGAATGAAACGAGTTGCGAGATCTCATTCTCAAATGCGTGTATTGGCCCTGGGGGGCGGTAGATGAGATGGATGTTAAGTGTTGCTGTGGCTGCGAGGGACAGTTTCACAGTAAGGAGTTCACATGAGATGTGGGGAGTGGACAACACCTCTCTCATGTTCTGGTGATGATAGCCACTCCTCCTCATCTGGAGTTCGGTCTGTCCCTTCTGCAGATGGAATAGTTGTGGGGGACAGCAAGGGACAGAGCTGGGCCTGAGGCGTTGTTGAGCCAGGTTTCCGATATGGCTAAGAAGTCTAGATTGAGACGAGAGATAGTGTCAGCAATATCAAGTGCATGAGCAGGAATAAATATGGCGTTAATGAGGGCTCCTGTAAGGGTAAGATTAGGTGTGTTAGAGGTGGTGGGTGGTGGGTTAGTGTGTCAAGGGTTGAGGAGCACTGTGCGCTAAGTGAGGAATGCATTTCTGAATTGGATGGAAGGGGCATAGGTGCCCGAGTGGTCTCTGGAGAGGTAGGTTCTGTCTGCAAGGTGATGTATTCTAGGTGCAATGGGGCAGGGGAAGCTGTGTATGAGTGTGAGCATCCTAGGAGTGGATGTCAGGGGTTCCAGGAGGTGCCTGGAATGGGATTCAAGTAAGTTATGGGACAGCTGTTTAGTTAGTGGGAAGTGGATTGTTAAGTCTGAGTGATGTGGTGGAGTCTGTCTGAGGATGGGGAACGTGGATGTTCGGGCATGCCTGAAAAAGTTTAGGGTCAAGCAGTGGTAGGCATAGATCAGCAGATTGAGCATGGCAGTTGATATGTTGGTATGTGGATGCATAGTGTACTCTGGCTGAATATGATTGAAGTTAATTATAGTGGGCTAAAACTATGGTGAGTGTTGGAGTATGCAGGAAGTTGTATGCTGAAGCGCACTAGATTGATACTGGTAAGAACGTGTCCCTAGTGGGGGCAGCTCAGCATGATTACATTTTGGCATAGCAGGTTCAGGTACATGTTAAAATGAGTCGCAAGTGCGAGCGTGCATCAGCAAAGAATACAATTTGGAATTAGCCGGGGCATATACACAGGCAGATGCACATTAATGGCATGAGCAGTAGGTGCACAGATCAGTTGCCAGTACAAGCGAGCATCAGTATGAGATACAATTAGGAATCAGCAAGTACGAGCGTGCATCACCAAGGAGTACAGTTTGGAATTAGCAAGTACAAGCGCGCATCAGCAAGGATTACAGTTTGGAATTAACAAGTGCAAGCGTGCATCAGCAAGGAATACAATTAGGAATTAGCCAGGCTATATACACAGATACACATTAATGGCACGAGCAGTAGGTGCGCAGATCAGACTGCAGGCATTGCTAAAGGAATGGTGAGATCACACATTGAAGTCACAAGGACAAAGTCTCACCTAGTCGTATGTAGAGTAGACTCTGAGGCCGCGGGCATGTAGTTCTTAGTGTTGTGGTCCGGAGGGCCAGTCGGTGATGGACTTCTGGATAATCACTGCTTGCATCATCTGCTGGGTGGGACTTGCGCATACAGTGCATTCAGAATTAGCATCTCAGAGCAAGCCGTGGTAGGATGGCTTCTGCGTGGCGGATAGGGAGGAGGGTGTGGGAGGTTGAGAGAATAAGAGCGGCAGCTCTTACGGCTCTGTCAGGCTCAGTCAGGAGCCTTATTAGTGTGCTTTGGTTGGGGGCCGTCTTATGCCTACAAGTGCCCTAGAATAGGCTAAATGAGGGAAGCTGCCCAATGAGGAGCCACGCGCGGATTCGGAACTCTTGAGGTGTGAATTATCCTCAGGTGGCAATCTTGAGACGTGCAAACCTCGCGGTTTGTAGCTGAACAAAACTTGGAAAAATGCAGAATTCGGTAAATGACACACTTAGGAAACGGGCAGATGATTAGGACTGAATATGCCATTCAGGTGTAGACAGCAGATGGGTTGAACGAAGCACATAGGGTTTTTGGTCAAATGCAGCAATATAAACCAACAGGCTTACCTGAAAACATCAAGAGGTCGATGTGGGTGGTGGAGTTGCTCCAGCAGCCCACGGGATAGAGCCGCTCCTGCTCCTGTGTATTGCAGCAGGAAGAATGTGAAGCTCAGTCAGGAGTGTGTGCCTGGAATGAAAGATGGGCCAGTGGTGATAATGGATCACTACTGGGCCTGTGAATCCATAGTTTACTTGAATCTGCACAGAGATTGGGGAGGACTATGTTCCATAGTGATGGTTCATGTTCCAGCATTGATGATTCCGAGGAGTGACCTGAACATTGGCCAGTGTCCAAAAGCAGATGCTCACCTAAGGAAAAAGAGATCTGTTGAACTGCTTAATCAAATGAAGAGAGAAAACTATTTCTCAGCCAAATCAATAGAGCCCTTTGATGCTATTCCATATGAACACAGATTTTTCAGCAAGACTGCTTCCATTTTTACTCTTACCTTTATGCCTGGAATCTAGACAATTGCAAATCTCAAGAGGTTTCAGATCACCAGATGGGAGTTTCTGCAGACGATTAACACCACTATAAAGGGATTCAATGCTATTAAGGAGGAGCTAAGAGCCATAAGCCTGATGACTCTTCAGAAAAAATATGTCTTGGATATGATTACAGCTATGGATGGAGGAGTTTGTGCCAAAATCAGAGAATTATGTTGCACATTCAGACCTTCGCACAACGATGAGAATGGCACCTTGACAGAGGCCATAACTATGCTGACAAACTTACATGTCATGATGGAAGACGAAGTAGAAGATATTGCTGATGACAGCTGGTTTGCGTTGATCTTCTCAGGGGTTCCACAAGTGATGGCAAAAATGTTCAAGTTTCTTGGAAACCTGCTGGTGATGATCATGTTTGGATTCCGCGTGATTAGGATAATAATCACCCAATGCAAGAAGACTGCAAAGAAAGAGGTAGGAATGAAGATTGTGATTGATGTCGAGTCAGGATTGAAACCTAAAGAGCTGACAGATGAAGAAATCAGAGACTACGTAAAGGCCAGGATCCATGCACCAGAGGGAACAAAGTTCCTGTATCCAAATAACCACAAGAAGTATGTGGGAAGATGGATCTACTGCAGTCCCAATAGACAATGTAGCCTTATGACCTGGAATGTTGATTAACATGTGAAATCAGCAGGATGCCTGAAAGGAGTCATAAAGATATGGGGCCTCATTACGAATCAAGCGTTAAGGGGTTAACGGTGCCGTAAACGGCGCCGACCCTTAACGCCTGATTACAAGGTCGCTAAGGGGCCATGGTGCTAATTACGCCACCGTAATGTACGGTGGCGTAATTAGCGCCTTCCCCACTCCCATTATGCCCTATGGGGCAAAAATGGGAATGGGGAAGGGTAAAATGGGAAATGGGGATTTACCGCCCCACTCACCTTGGAATGGGGCGGTAAATCCGCCATCCACCATGGTGTAAACGTAGTGGTGCTGGGAGGGTCGGCCTGGCACGACCAGGCCGACCCTCCCAGCACATGGGGTAACCATCTTGCATGCTGCTTGCAAGTGGAACATTTCAGAAGGGTACAAGCATGCCAACCAATTATAGAGGGCCACGTACCAAAGAGCTCTATGGTTTGTTCAACCAATAAGGTGTCGAGTATAAGTATGACACAGAAGATGACTTGCACTTGGGATGGGCTTAGTTGCCCATCTGACAGTTGACACCCAATCACAATCCCTGTCAGTATGAAACATATACCTAGATTTTCCCTTTAAGCCTATCACATCCCCTAGTAGGTTTTCTTATTTGCCAAGTAGTATGACGTCAGTATTAACGAATTTGTAGTATTAGAATGTTGTATTATCATGAAATGCTTTGAGTGCGAGAAATCAAACGAATGTCCGTTGATGTCTGTTGTCACTCCCTGTTTTAGATAATTGTTAATAAATCAACACTAAGTTTTGCCAAGTTCCAGAGTCGGTTTGATTATTGATGTATGAGTAAGTTCTGCATCCCAATCCATCTCTAAGTATTGCTACCTCGTCTTAAAGGGCCCCATGTCCTGGGATTCACATGTCTGGGTCCACTATTTACTGTAGAGAAACCCCTTCAGAGCTGACCCCTTTCAGAATGGAGAGTACATGATCTGGGGGAGACAGGAAGTCTGTTCTCACCACATACTTCAAGGGAGACCTGCACTTTAACCATGAGCCACAGAGGGCTTGGTTAAGCAGAGAGACAGTTTCATCTACAACCAACAGGAAGATGGGTGAAACTTAGGTTTATTTTGTCACCCCTTACGTTTTCCTGTTGCAGAGAACTCTGGTCCCGACCTAATGCATAACAGAAGATTGTTGGAGGGGTCAAAAGATTGGTTCCTTAAGGTGGGCTTAGCCTACACCAATCACTGACACCCATTTGGCTTTATAAGATGGCTCAACCCCTCACTTAGCAGATCACCCAACAACTTTGAAAGGAGTAAGCAGAAGTACTCATTTGGATCTGGGCTGAAGGTACAGTCTACCTTATATCTTCGGTCAGTGAAGGAAGGCCAGGTGTTCTGTGAGAAACCTGAATGTGTCTCCCTGTCTAGTCCCTGGAGATCTTGAATCCAGGTGGCCCAGACATGGCCATCATTTTTAGATCCAGTTCCTGGGGGTGGACCAGTGTGGGAGGATCGCTTGGATGGGGAGTGGGAGTGGGACACCGATGGGTGAGACATGGTATCCACCTTCTTTAAACACCTTTTCCCCATCCTACCACGTAGGATATTCAAAACGCTGTCCCCCCTTTCCGACACAAACACTTTTGGACAACACGAAAGACAATGGACTAACACCAGAGCCATTTATCTGACATTTCCCAATACAAGGGTTAGGCAAAGTCAGGAAATTGACCAGAATCACACACACCTGACGGCCCTTTCCCTTCCCTACAAGGATAAAAGTTGTAGCGGGAGAGCACACTACGAGCAAGGCAAATCGCATGACGTGAGAGCTAACCCAGTCCGGCAGTTCAAAATGAGGTGAAAGATGGCGAGAGGCGAGAGGATACCAAGGGGAGAAATGACCTTGCCCTTATCGACAGGCACCCGTAAAGCCTCAAGAGAAGGAATCGTAAGGCTGCGGACAATAGCCAGTGTGTGTTGCAGCATATGTCAACAGAACCCAGGTGCCTCCTCCGCTGACAGCCAAGCCGAGGAGAGACGCATGCAGGGTTGGACTGGGAACTAAAAGAGGCCCTGGAAATAATTACTGGGGACCAAAAGAGGCCCTGGAAATAAAGTTCAAAGTGGCCCCATATGACACATTTTCAGCAAGCCCAATGCTTTTCCTATGAGAAAATTTGGAAATGCCACAGAAAAGAGGCCCAGGATGCAGAGGCCCACCGGGAAATCTCCAGAGTTCCCTATAGGCCAGTCCACCCCTGGACGCATGGCCAGTAGTTCCAGCCTAGACTCAACAGACAAGAAAGCAAAGTGGTTCATCACAACTGGTGATTCGAGGAGAGAGCTGATAATGAAACCAACTGTGTTGAATGAAAGTAGCAAACTGCTAATTGAACTTTGAAGGAACAAAGAACTGCTGGTATAAGGAAAAGGGGAAGGGAAAGCCAGCCTAACAGGAACAAATACCACACAGGTGTTCACTTGAGAAACGCTAGGCGACTACCCTGCTAATGAACTACCGCAACCAGAAGACCTTAGGATAAGCTGAAAGGGGGTCAAAGTGGTCATACAGGGGTCCTGTCAAATCCACCGTACATTCAAAAGTCTTTGACCAGCAGATGATCGTGTATCACGCATGGTGAAATTAGGCATGAACAGTGTGTAGAAAAGAGTGAATCCTATCGAGGGATGTCTGCAGTGAGTGGTAAAGGTTGGCAGGAATGAACCTGGAAGAGGGAAGCCAACAAGCAGGGGTGAATCCTGAAGACCCGTTCAAAAGAACATTAAGATTCCTGAAACCGAGGAGTATCGTAAGACAAGGGGAAGGGAAGTGCCCCACTTGTCATTTGGGATCTGAGCCCGGCCGAGGGAGATCCAGGGGTGAAAATTCATCACACAAAGTTCATTGAGAAAAGGAACTGTTTAGTCTGTTTCTTGGAATAAGACTGTGAGTGGTTTGCGCCCAAAAGAGCGGGTCCAAGCAGTGAAACTGCCACCCAAAGCCATACATGGAACCAAACTTTTGTGTTTGTTGAGAATATCAGGTCCTCGGGGACAAGAGACTTCTTTTATTGAAACCGAGAGACGTTAACCATCGGAGCACCTGAGTGCTGGAGTGGAACTGTCTGCTCATGCTGGGGAAACTTTGAGTGTGTGCTGTGCTCAGGAGACCAACCTTGTCCAGTGCTGAACATGTGGGAAAAGGGAGAACCTTGGTAATTACATCCTGACTTATTTGTGAAGACTTCTTTCTTTATTGAAACTCTATCCCACACTCTTTCTGTGAATTAGTTGCAAGTATTTGGCAATAGGTTTTTCTTAGTGTAGGACTTTTTACTTGGCCAGACACCACAAGGACTGCCTTATTTTTCTTTTGATGGTCGACACTTGCTCCCATCTTAGATTTAGGTTTAGATTAGGTGTTTTTCCACCGTGGGTTTCCAGTTTAATAAACACTGTTGAACTGTGATCACTTGTGTCTGTCTTTACTATTGCCACCCAGACTTCCTTAACGAGCCAAGTGGGAAGCAAGATACATAACCTAAACATCTCCCAGAGAAAAGAGGAAGATACCAAACTCAGAGGACCCATCCAGCAGCTCCAGAACTGATACCTAGTCAGAACACAGCGTGCCCTGCTAGGTTCTGAAAGCAAGCTTCCTAGGTGGGAAATGCCGGAGAGTAAATGAACTAAGGACAAGGCCATTGCCTGAAAACACCCTCCTGAGCTTTGGGTTGTCCGCCTTGAAAGGATGACATGAACCCTGCAAAGAAGCTAAGAGGAGTGCCACTCAAGCATCATCCAACATCCATCTTTTAAGGACATTTTCGAGACAGTCGAGTCCTCAAACCGCATCCCGCTTCATTGATAATTGTTGTCACGCTGCAGTCACTAGAGCCGTCTGAGATGCCTCGACTAGTATTCCAGATCCGCCAACCAGGACAGAGACAGCGATTCTAGGCCCTGAGCCGCTGTGCCCGCCAGCCTGCAGACGTCCGTCCAGCCTCACTTGCCGGACTGCCTGCCACCTGATACCCGCAGCTGTCTCCCGCCACTAACTCTGTCTCAAGGGCTGCAAAAGCCCCCTGGAAACGTCTTGACGCTGTGGAGTACCAAGAACTTCTTCAGTACCAGGTACATTGTGGTTCTGCCCCCCCCAGGTCCTCCTCCGAAGGCCGCTAGTGCCATTTACAACCCCTTGCCTCCTTGGTGCTATAACCAAATAACCTTGAACAGTGAAGACTGATTGCTTTATCGACTACCCTCCTGTCAGTATTCAGAGTGCATTCCTTTCCATCGAGAAACTGTCTGTCCTCTGTCTTTCTTTACAGGTTGGGTTATGGGTTATATTTAGCGCTAGAACTGTCTGTTGTAGTAATAATAACGTAGATATGTTTGTAGAACCTTGACCGGACAGTCCCTTTATCTTACCCTTTATTTATTGGGTAATAAATGTATTTTTCGCTGTTTTGCAAGTAACCAACGATCCACAACCTTTACTGAGATAAGCCGGCCGTCCCTTCCACGTTACCAAAAATTGGACAAGGAGGGCTTATAATTCACTTGTATTCCAATCCATTCAGATCCTTTCTGGTGTACTAGAGGTGTGGGGTTGTTTGATGGTTTAGAAACCGATATTCATCTGACTGGTGCCCTGGAAGTTGATTCGTCATAGGAGGCACTTAAATAATTAAAATAATCGAATGTGCCCTGAACCTTATACCTCAGAGGAGTCTAGTAAACGTATTATATGTATTATGACTCTGTGGGAGAGGGAGAGGCAGCCCCAAAGTCTGCTAGGATTACATAAAAGGAACTATAATAAAATCAAAAGGGGAGAGCAGGAGCAGTGAGTGAGGAGGGACAAGTATTCCGTTTTGGAGGACCCCATTCACAATAGAGTAAAATCAGAGGGATTCTAGAGTTGAGAACCAGAACCGGAAAATCTACAGATGGATTTGGCTCCTATAGGAATAACGATTGCCTTCTAATTAATGATCCAGGCACCGAGGAGGGAGCAGCAAGCAAGAGTTTTACACATTGGCCAATCTCTGTCGAACCCTGATATTGTGTGTCTTCTAAAGAAACTTAAACTCCAAACGATAGTGAACGGAGGCCCTCAAATGATTTATACAACGTACATCTTCATACCACTTAACATAGTGCAGGGCATATCCACACCATATCCATCGCTACTTAGAAACTAAATAACCTGCTTACCTTGTGAGTACATTGATAAGAGCCTTTCTGTGTCTGTGATGTCAGAAAGCTTTTGACAGGAACGATTTAAAGTAAAAAAAAAAAGAGATACAAAGCTTTTTTTCTGTATGCCATCAAAGGTATGAAAGGGGAGGGTGATAGGGAGAGTATAATTCACTGTTATCTGTGTGTGCGTCAGGTGGTCCCTTGCATGCGTCCCATAGAAATAAAGTGCAATTTAAAAACTAGACTTTTAAATTGCTTTACAATTCAAAGCTACAGTTAACTTGAGTGAATACCCTGACCCAGGAGTTAGTGGCGTTTGATTTTTCCTGAATCTCATGACTTTGTGGCATTCTAGATTTTCTTCCACCATTTCGAAATGTAAAGCAATTTAAATACAGATGTGATCACTACATTTGTTAGGAGGAGTTTTAGATACAGGCCTACAGAACTGCTGGCATGGGGAAAACATTCTTGGAATGGCTGTCAAGGAGAGAAGTGCAATGGGTTACAACCATCATGCTAGGTAAGCAGGGTGTCTAAAGGAGGATGGAGCATCACAGTGTCAGAGAGAAAACAAGATCGTGCCTCCTAACACCAAGGGCGACCTTAAGGAGGAGAAAGAAGAACTGGGCACGAGGGTTGAGTGAGGAAGAGGAGGGGCTGCAAGTGCCCGGAGTGAAGTGATGTACAGGGCAATAAAGGAAGTTGCACTGTAAACTGGCTCCCACATATCTTTGCACACCATGCCCCCCTTGGGGCCAGCAGGCACAGGAATGCCTGCTGACACCTTACCGTGGGCCAGATTAAGGCCACAACACCCAGGGTAATGGCTAAAATAATTGAGCGAAGAGACCTTGTAGTGAAATTGAAGGGCACATTGGGTGAGGTGAAAGATATGGAAGCTGTCAAATTGATTGAAATGAAGCACTGGCCGTTTTTATTAGAAAGCAGCGCCTCCTCGGATGGATTAGTTAAAGCAATGGCCTGAACACCACCAGTAACCCCTACACCAGCGTACAGTGCAGCAATGATCTACTCCTTTACAGGAATTAGTGCAAGTTTTAGGGAATTAATTGTCCTTGGCTTCTTTGGCTTCTTCACCCCACCCATCCAGATTGACAGCAAGGAACTGGTTAATCTCATTAATTAACGTATAGGCTTCCCCCTTGGATCTAGTAGGGCGGTGGGACTGATTCTTTCCTGTGTCAAGTACGGAAGATCATTGAAGAATTTTCTGCTTTATTATCAAAGATGTGTGTTTTGGAGTTACACAGCCCAGCATGATGAAACAGAGGGGTAGCGAGGAAAATGGGGAAATTTGCAGAAGGATTAATAAGCACTATGTCAATCACTGGGGGAAGGAGAAAGAACAATCGAGGTCAGCGATTTTCTGTTCTCGAACTAGCCCAGCCTCCAGGGGTGTTGCTAGGTTTGGAAAAGATCAGGGGCTAAGCTAATGTCGGGACTGGTGGGATTCGGGGCTAGCTATAGCCTTTTTGTTGTAGTCCTTGAGCTTCTATCCGGGGCTACAACCAAAAGACCCGGGGCTATAGCCCCCTCAGCACCTGCCCTAGCAACGCCTCTGCCAGCCTCCATCCTGCTTCCAATTTATCGTACTCTGCCTTGGTGGGGTACACCCCATGCCACAAACACCCTGCAGGGGCACAACACCTGCCCCATTTCCACCGCAGGCTTCACCCTGTGGATGTTGAGCAGGGCCTTTGATGTAAAGGGGCCATGGCTGTGTCCCGTATTCTTCTGCAGCTGCTTGTTGGCTGGGAGGCAAACTTTAGGAACACAAATTAGGACATCCCACGAGGCCCCCCATGGTACTTACAATCCCCAAAGGACTACCTAAAATAATCAACGTTTCCAAGTGGCCAATAACAGTCAAAATAGATGCACAATTAACCATTCATGAGGAAGAGGACAAGTAGGATATGGTGGAAAAGACAAGTTAAGCCCCAGGAAAAGGATATTTTATTCACCCTGTCCTTACCGAAAAATGTATAGAAACCAGATATGACACAGCTTTACCCATTGGTAAACATCCAAGCGAGAACCAGCAGTTAGTCGTGATAAAAGAGCACAACATTCAGTTGAGACAGGACTAGGGATTTTCTTTTTCAGAGTATGACTGAAACACAAAAATGAACCATATGTAAAGTGGAAATGACTGAAAATGCAGAATAAGAGCCAAACACTGATGCTGAGTTTGATTTAATTGAGAGACCGCACATTAAGCTGTACCTTCCTTTCTAAATGACTGTACAGACTGTCACAAATGGGCCCTGGACATAGAACAGCTGGAGGGTAATGGAGATGCAGCTTCCCCATTCCTGATTTAAAATGTATTTGTATTCTTACAGATACCTTGGCCAACCCACCTGAACTTGAATTCAAGGAATATACATATGTCATGACAACCCAAGGTAAAGTTTATGAAATCACCAATTTAAATGAATTTAAGTTTTGCAACAATGAAGATTACCCTGCTAATAGCACAGGGCGTCATGATTCTGTTAAAGACAAAGAGGCAAGCATTACGCGTTGACTTCTGTTTATTCCTCTCTTCAGCAGTTTCAACAAACAAACAATAACATTCAAAACTCTTTCTTTTTTTTTCTCTCAAAACTACATTTCCCAATTAACTATGGTCTTTATGTGCTCCAAATCATGTAATGTCATGTGACCATAGTCCTCCTGTTCCTTTGCTCCACCTCTTCTTTGAATGCTCTGAACTGCACTTCAACTTCGTAACTGAAATCTCAAATCTTGGAGAACTACAGAGTCCTGTCGCCTGCTTTTGGGTCGCTCTGCTCCTTTCTTTGTCCAGGTTTGTCCGTTCCTGCTGGTCTCTTTAATCCTGTGCCTTAGCTATCTCGGCTCAATTGCTCTTCTAGTCATCTCCTATCAAGATACAAAGAATGTGTTTAGGGTGGAGGATACACTGCCCTATTGCGAGCTGGAAGCAATGTCTTATTAAATATGAGTAACATATAACATTTCCAGTGTGTATCTTGGGCAGGAAAGTAATGCTCGCCTCCTTGTCTTTAATAGAATCAAGACTCCCTGTGCTATTAGCAGGGGTAATCTTCATTCTATGTCAAAACCGCTGGCGAGCCTTATGCTTGTTCAAAGCTTCACATCACTGCCTGCCACTGACAGTATAGGCTTAAAGTCAAATGTTCTAAATGTGTTATCGCTGACCCAGTTGGCCGCTTGAAAGATATCCTGCAGTGTTGCTCCTTGCGTAAAGGCTTTCGAGGTCTTTCTCCTCTCACGTAATGCATTCCAAACTTAGACAGGTCTACTCCTGCTAGCTGCATAGCTATGCACACCCATCTGGTTATGGTAGATGTCGTGACTGCTTTGTACGGTGTCCTAAGCACTATCAATAACTGCGCCGCTCCTGCTGGCCGTACTTTTGCTCTCCTACTTTCGTACTCTCTTATGCATGCTGCTACGCACCTCTTTGTATGTTCGTGTAAGTTGGGGTATGATATAGATGAGGAGCCTGTGTTTGTCCTCCTGATGGGTTTAAACGTAACTCCCTTGGGTCCAAACTGTTTTCTGTTTACATCTAGGACTTTAAGGTCTGCTACTATCTTTTATGATACTAGGAATAACAGCATGGCTAGTTTTCCTGACAGTTTATTTAAAGACAGATATCTGTTTGTTGGACAACTAGTGAGAAACCTCAATACCACTGTCACTTCCAATAAGTGCATGTATCTTGGCTCATGTGGCTTTCTGAACCAGGCTCCTTTTATGAGCATTATCACTGCTGTGTTCTCTCCCATTAGAATACCGTTGATGGGTAAGTGTCCCGCTGAAATAGCGAATCTATACACCCCATTTGTCCTAAATGCTTTCCCGTCTTGTAGCATTTCTGCCAGGAAGTTTAGTAGTGCTTCTATAGGGGCAGAAACGGGACGAAAATGTCTCCTTCTGCACCACTGTGACCATTTACTCAAAGCTGCATCTTAGCTCCACCGTGTGGATGGTGCTTGTGATTCTGCGATGAGTCGCAAAGCTTAAATCAAAATGCCTGGCAGAGCCCAGCGCTTCCGGCTATCCTGCATGTCATTAATGGGAGCGTCCCTTTCACTCTCAGAGGATGAAATGACCCAACTGGGTCCGTGATCAGGTGTTCTCCTGTAAGTAGAATTCTTAGGGCAGGTGTCATTCAGATTGCGCAGGTGCATGGGTAGAGGGGAAGGGAAAAGTGCAAGGGGGAAAGAGAGAGAGGAAGTACAATACAGGGTTAGTAAAAAAAATACAACAAGATAAATAATAAGGGCCAGCTGGTGGCAAGTGCAAGGTAAGTGCAGACAAGTGCTGGGAAGGGGGGCTGCAGGGATACAGAGACAGTCCCGCAGTGCAGGGGTTGCCAGGGAGGCAGTGCAGGGGAGAGTTGCTGGGCCAAGGACCGAGATTGGTGAGTGGCCCAGTTGCAGATTCAGTGCAGTTTCAGTAATTAGCAGGGGAGAGGGAGAGAGAAAGCAGAAGCAAAGAGGAAGGTTTTGAGGTGCTTCCAGAACCGGAGATGGTTCTCCTCAGGTTTCAGGGAGGCAGGAAGGCTGTTCCAGAGGGAGGCCTCGTGTTGACCCCACAGTTGCTTTATCCACTGAAATACTGCTACATTCATTTTCCATTCACTGGCATCCGACAAGTGTCTGGAATTCCAGTCCGCTACTATGTTGTGCGTTCCCGGAAAATCCTCCTCTGTCACTGAGGTCCCTGATTGAAGGCAGTAGAGCCAGAGGTTTCACTAGGATACTGGACTTCATTCCCCTTAGGTGATTGATATACCAGACTGCCGAGATGCTGTCCATCTTCAGCAGAATACATGAGTTCACTTTGTCTTTCGTGAAAGCTTTGATCGCGAAGGATCCCACTAGCAGCTCTAGAAATTGTAAGAGGATTCAATTCAACACTACAGCTAAGTCAATGCCTAGTCTGGGATACTGAATGGAAACCCTTATTGATATATCTTTATGTCCAGTTCATGAGTTCTGGATGACTACCCCTATATAACACCCCTCTCTTAGAATCCCCCTGGCCCCACTGAGCCAAGAAGTAGTTCTGTTTTGCAAGTTTAAAAGGTTTATTTGAGAAATAAAACAAACTATATATACCACGCTTTTATAATAAATTAATAATCGATATCGCCCTTATAAATATAATGTTAATCAACAATGGGTAATCTGACACAAGCACACTTCTTTATAATCAATGAGGAGTTAGTATAGGATGGATAAAGTAGCAAAAATACTTTTATGATTTCAAGGGAAAAGCAATGAGGAATAAAATGCAGTACAGAAATACTTGATATGATTTTAGCAAAAGATAAGATAATCACTTTTTCTCTGGCAATTCACCCCCCTCCCCTATGCAATGTAAGAAATTGAAGGAGATGGAAGTAACACACACAGTTCTCAGGAATGCAATCAAATACAATACGAAATTCAATTCCCACCCCAGCAAGCTTAGAGAAAACCGGTATGAGTTTTAAAACACAGGCCCAAGTGCTTTGAATGTGGTGGCAATGAAGTGAGAAATATGCTAAAAATGCTTTGAATTCCCTTTAGGAGGTTCAGGGTGGGTGAGAGATACTTGGGATGAGCTCAGGCTCACTTAAGCAATGATTCAGGGATGGTTGTTAAGAGGCAAACTAATTTTGAGCAGAGGAAAGCAAAAAGCTGCTATCTTTTTACAGGTAAAGAAATCAGGCCAAATCGCAAATCGCGGCAAAATTCGCGAGTGCGTGAATCGTGATTACGGCAAAAGTACAAGGAGTAGCAAGTCGGAAAGCTGAGATTCGTTCCTAGCCCAAACGGTTCCAGAGATACGGACGATTAAATAAAGGTAGTTTTTCGGATTTAAAGTAAACTCAAAATGACAGGTGACAGCTTGCAGCTTCAGAATTGACAGGTGACAGTTGTGCAGCTTTACAAATGACAAATGAAACGATTTCTAGGAGGCTGTTCTACTTAGGTTAAAATAGTTTGGATTAGATTATTTTAACTAAGAGATTGGTTCTGCACAGTTCTGCCAGGTACTCACAATATAAATTTGAAATAGGCCTCACCATGGACCTGGTCAGGTTTTGGACTGGACTCCGGTTCTGGTCTCGGCACTCTCTGGTTCTGCTCACAGCGGTCTGGGTCACTCTGGATCTCTGGTCTGGTCTCTGGCAATTGTTCTTGGCAAAAGAATTCAAACAGCTCGTCCGGCTGTGGAATAGTTCGCAAATTATTTTAAGGTTGCTGAGGCCTGCTGAGAAGAGTTCTCAGTTTGTGGGTTTAGGCCCTTGCTTTAAGTTCTGAAGTAAAGTTCTGGTCTTTGGAGGTTGATGGATTTGAAGTCTGGATCTCTGGATGTGAAGTCGTCGGTCAGCATTCTCCGGAGCAAATGGAATTGAATGTCTCTACCTGTCCCAGCAGTCTCTTTTTATGTGTTTTGAAAATGGGTGTGTGCCTGGGCCTAGCTAAGCCTGCCCCTCTCTACTTGTCATTGGCCCAATTCTCCCCTCTCCCATGATTGGGGGAAGGAAATGGATTGTCAGCGTGATGAAGTCTGTTTATGGGTCAGAGGATCCTCCCCTGGTCAGTTTGCCCACAAATCTATATTTGATTCAAATACATCCTTCCCAGATATACAATTTGTTGAAATTACATGTGCACATTATATATTCCTTATGGTCCATGCGTGTCCGCCTCTGATCTTCCTGGGGGCTTGCATTAAAAAATGACAACATTTTGAGCTTTTTAACTGGTTTTGCAATATCGGACATTTACCCAAAATTACACACATGTGCGCAAGGAGTATGGACATTAATTGATGAAGTGTCAGATTTTTAACATGCAGACATTTGGAGTGAGACCCTATTTTCCGCTAGCAACCCCCCAGAATACACCACAGGGTCCTAACGCCTCTCAAAATGTTCACAGAAAAATCACAAAAATAATGATATTACTTATATAATTCTGACAAGTCCGCACTATGAGTTATCTATCTTTTTAAAATTATGCCCTGGTCAAAAAGGGGTGTGGCTTCCCACATCATAGGGTGGAATAACTGGTTTATCCACTTCCCCCAAGCTCAGCTGCTAGCAGAGGCACTGCCCCTCCCAGTTTCCCCTAAGAGGAAGCCACTTTACGGCCCCCCAATATAACATTTGGACAGGCCTTTGTTCAACTCCATAGTAGTCCCCAGCTGCTCCACCCCTAATCTAATCAGAGAGGTGACAACTCCTTTTGGCAAGGGGAGTGGCTGAGCAGGTCTCAACTCCTGCCGGGGGTAGTTGTCAGGCAGAATCCAGTTTCATTAAGCCAGGTTTCAGCTAAATGTCATTTTTTGTTCCCAGTTTTCTACATTCAAATCAAACTGACAATTTTTACCTATACATTAAATAATTACTTCCTTCAAGTCATTTCAGAATATAGTTTTACATTGTATCCACCTCTTAGCAAGTCTTTCCTTGGTCTGGTTTTGTTTCATTTGTTCAGTTTTACACAAAAGTCTGGTAGTTTTAAAACGCCGGCTTTCTGATAGTGGTGAGTACTGGTAATGCAACCATTTTTGGGATTAAGAAAATTAATTCCCCACAGTTCTGAGTTGCTTTTTTGGCAATCAGCATTGCCATTCCCAATGGTTTCAGGCTACTGTGTGTGTAGCCCAATGGTGGTTTTAGGCAGTGCCCTCCTGTGCTCACAACATAGGCAAAAATGGGTGGCAGCCTATTCTTCATGCATTTCCCTGTGCATTTTCTGGGAAGTTTTGGCCATCATGATGTTTTCAATTCCAGTAAGGCACAGTTTTTGTGGTAGGGCTCGGATGCATGGGTTAGTCTCTGTAGGGCCCGAAAATGTAAGGGCCCTGGAAATATTGTTTAAATAGACGATGCAAACAGTCCCACTATTCTTGCTAATGTCCTCCATTACACTATGCTCTTGTAGATGCATCCGCTGGTCTCTCTCTTGATGTCCTTTACCTTCCTGGCTGGCAATTCTAGCATTGCTGCTTTGGTGTCTACTCGGGGTTGGTGTTGGATTTCTCCTGATATACTAGGAATCCCAGAGACAAGAGCAGGTCTTTTACCCATTCTATCTGATACTGGAGAGTTTCCTTGCTGTCTGCTAGCAGCAGGATGTCATCCATGTATATGATCATATGGATCCCTTTCTACCTGATCGCTGCCGCTATCGGTCTCGTGGGTTTCATGAAAGCCCATGGCTCTGATGCTAAACCAAAGGTCATCATCATGAAGTGCCAGTATCGCCCACCCCAGGCGAATGCTAGAAAGGGTTGGTATCGTTCTTGGACGGGTATTGTGAGATACGCGTCTTTTAGGTCAATTCTTGAGATCCAGTCTCCTTGCCTTAGTGTATCTCGCAGCTGGTGAATCCCGTACATCATGAAGTGGCGGTATGTCACCCAGCTGTTTAAATCTTTTAGATTCATCACTGGTCTCACTTTGTCCTTCCTGTATACTAGGAACATGTTGCTTACGAATCTTAGTGGGGATTATGCATGGGTCAATGGCTCTCTTCTGGGCTAGGTGCTGAAGCTTGCTGTGCAAGCTTTCTCTCTCTGCCTGGGTCAAGTGTATCGGGGGTGGGAGCTGGTTCTGGTGTGGTTCTTGTGTAAACTCCAATTGCAGCCCCTTGGCTGTCTATAGCACCCAGGCATCGCTGGAAAGCGCGAGCCAGTTTTGGCAAAATTGCTGTGTCCCCCCCCCCCACTGGCAGATATGTAGTGTACCTTATCTGCAGGGAAGTTATGTCCTCTTCCCGTTCCCCTTCCTTGATGACCACTAGTAAATCTGGATCTGGAGGGGAAAAAGGCATCATGTTGTCTATTTTCTGTGTAGTGGACTCTCAATATCGTCCGGTCCCGGCGAAAACCTTGCTCGGAAATATCTTCCTAATTGAGGCTTGTGCTTTCTCCAGGGAGGTGTATGTCCACACAAATCTCCCCATTTCCTTTCTGAAGGTTTCTCTGAAGAGAAGGCCTTGGCACGCTTCGCCTGGTTCATATGAGGCTAGGTCACCTAGTTTGCAATCGATCTTTAACAAGAGTCCTCGCCTGCGCTCCGAGGAAATAGCACAGTTCAGGTTTCCCAGTAGGCATACTGCTCTCTGTGCCCAATTTGCTAGAATTTCTGGATCAACCTCTTCCCCGGTGTCTCGGGACCGCTCTGCTATGTCCATGATCTTGGCAAGTGACTCTGCAAGATCAAGAACGTCTTCCTGAAAAGGTCTTTATCATAGGTAGTCTATCTTGTAGGCATCTCACCCCTTGGGCCACTGCTTTCACTAGCAAATTCCCCAGCACGTGAAGCTGTGAGCCAGGTCCTCTGCCTTCTCTTCTTCACTCCACTCAAATTCTGACATTTTCTCTGTCTGGGTGCTTGTGCCTCTACCTGTATTCAGGTTGTGTGGCACATCCAATGCTGCACTGTGGAGTTTGTCTGCGTGGCTTGCACCAGTTTAGCTCTGGTTTGTAAGTGCTTTATCCCCGCTTTGTGAGGCAATGCTGATGTATTGGTGCACGATCCGCACTGAGTGGTTATTTGTTGGAATCCGACTTGCTCCGTTAATATATATGCAACCTCTCCCTGTTCTGAGGGGGTTTTGCTGCAGGATTCACACTAATTGCTTTCGGTGCTGAACCTCAGAACGTTGCGGTTATTCGGCAGCTCGTTATCTTTCCAAGTGCCGTCACTTTTTCTGGAGTCGCTTCGTGATGAGCGCTTGTGCGGCCTTCACCCCTGAGGGCAGGGGCCGTCGTGCACCTTTACTTATGTGGTGGGCTGCCGGGTCCCCGAGTGTGCCGGTAGTGCAGCACGGGACCGCGCCTCCTCTGCACTAACCTTTTTGTATGTCCGCTATCATTTGGGTGGGTTCAGTCTTCTCCTAAGATTTTATCTACTCTCGCTCTACTAGCGTTCTGGCTCGCTAGCACCCTAGCGCTTATAAGGTACTTATCTTAATGAAGAGCAGGAAAAGAAGAAGTCGAGTTGTACTACAGAAAGACCATAGTTAAGTGGGAAATGTGGTTAAAAAAGAGTTTTGAAATGTTGTTTTTTTTTGTTTAAACTGCTGATCCCGTCTAAACCTATTTTGGGCCTAATCCATAAGCTGATAATTGTGTCTCTGGGAATTATTGTGATATGCCAACCTTTCAGTGGGTGCTGTGATGAATCTCAAGGTTTTTTCACTGTTTTAGATGGGGAAGCCCCTCTCATACCACTTCTCTGTACCCTTCATCTTGTTTCACAATATATTGTTTTGATGCTTTTCCTATAGAATCCACTGAAGAAAAGGACATTCACATAAAAGATAATGATAGTATTGTGCCTAAGTAGAGGACACAATCAATTAAGATTACTTGCATGAACACGGCATACATTTTCCCCTCCCACCTTCTCTGCCTTTCCCCTGTTCTCACCAGATGAGGTTTCTAGACAAGAATGATCTATGAACGTCTCCTCAAAACAGGTTCATCACTGTTCCTCCAAAACCATTAAAGACCACATTGACTCCCTGGCTCCTGCTCTGGCTGACTTCTGCAACCACTCCTTCACCACTGGAGTCTTCCCTTCCCCCCTGAAGCATTCCCTTGTGCACCCTCTTCACAAGAAATCCTCTGCCAACCCTTCCTGCCCGGCCAACTGTCACCCAATCTCCATCACTCCTTTCCTGGGAAAAATTTTGGAAAAGCTGGCCATCTCCCAGCTCAATATTCATACTGAATCTGTTGGTTGTCTCCATGGTCATCAGTCTGGCTTCAGAGCTGCCAGAACAACAGAAACTGCTCTCCTGAACATCTGTGAAGACCTGCTCTCCAACCTTGATTCCAACACCCTGTGCGTCCTCATCTTACTTGATCTCTCTTCTGCCTTTGACAAGGTCAATCATGCCATCCTGCTCAACCCTCTCCATGATAACCTGGATATCACCGGTCAGGACTTGGCGTGGCTAACTTCTTTCCTCTCTGATCGACCCTCCCAGGTCCAACTTGGGTCCTTCCTCTCCTCTATCTCTATCTCTACCTGCGGTGTTCCCCAGGGGTCTAACTTCTGTCCCTGGCTGTTCAACCAATACCTGGCTCTTCTTTCCCACCTCATTGCTGCAATCTGTCCCAACTTCCAGTGCTATGCGGATGACACCCAGCTCATCTTCAGGCCACCCTCAGCCACCTCTTCGCCCTCTCTCATCTCTGACTGTCTGTTCTTTCCCATCTCATTTCCGCACTCTGCCCCAACTTCCAGTGCTATGCGGATGACACCCAGCTCATCTTCAGGCTACCCTCAGCCACCTCTTTGCCTTCTCTCATCTCTGACTGTCTGTCTGCCATCTAGGGCTGGTGTGCCCCCAATGATCTCTGCTTTAATGCCAGTAAGACTGAGATTCTCCTCATCGGCACAACCACTCCCTCCTTTCCTGTCACTCTCTGGCTGACTTCTCTTGGCCCTCCTCCTGCTCCTAAATGTAAGGCTAAAATCCTCAGGGTCATCTTTGACTCCACACTCTCCTTCTCTCCTCACATCTCTGATGTCTCTAAGAAGTCACACTATCAGCTGCACCTCCTCAGAGGTATTCTTCCCTTCCTCTCCTTCCCCCAGAAGCTTACTGTCTCCAAGGCTCTGGTTCTCTCTAGGCTGGACTACTGCAACAGCCTCTTTCTAAATCTCTACTCTCCACCCTCTGGAACTTATCCAAAACAGGACTGTGAGACTTGTCCTTGGCCTCAAGCCCAGGGATTGTATCTCTCCAGGACTGAAATCCCTGCACTGGCTCTCAGTGACTGTGAGGATTACATTTGAAACCCTCTACATTGTCCACAAGTCCTTTTGGGTCCTGGGGCCTCATTACCTTCAACTCTCTCTTCCTAAATATCTTCCTTCTCAAGCCCTTCGTTCATCGGCCTCCAACTCCCTCAGGGTCAGTCTCTTCTCCTAGCAATGAGTTGGTGGTAGATCTCTTTCCTCTGCTGGGGCCTCCCTCCCTGAAACTCGAGGAGAATCATCTCCGGTTCTGGAGACACCTCAAAACGTTTCCCTTCGCAATGCTTTTTCTCCCTCTCTCCCCTGCTGACTTCCTGGCTGAATCTGACACTGCACTGGTTACCTGGCCCCCTTCTGATCTATGGCCCAGGGCCCCTCCCCTGCCAGTTGCACACCTGCGCTGCCTTCCTGGCAACCCTCACACTTTGGGACTGTTTCTGTATCCCTACAAGTCCCACTGCCAGCACTTGTCACCTGATGTCTGCACTTACCCTTGCACTTGCCACCTGCTGGCTGTACTTTTACTTATTGTTATATATTATCCCATGTACTGCACTGTCCCCTCCCTACACTTTCCCACTTCCCCTCCCATGCACTTGCATGATCTGAATGACATTTGGCCTAGTAGGTTCGTCGTCCGTCTTCCCTCTGTTCCCCCTCCCTTGCTTTGTCACGCCTTGAAACACTTGTGTATAGGAGTGTTACAAATGCCATATTATATCATATAATTTTAGTCCTTGCCTTGGATCCCAGTTCAGTACCGACAAACAGTTTGCCACACAGAGGAAGCGGTCAAGGGAGTGAAGAGGAGAGGCAGACGTGCGGGATCCCGACATTGCAAAGAATTTGGAAGACGAGACTTACCTGCCGGTTATCAGGGCTACTCCGGAGATGCTGACTGACTGAGCGGCTAATTGCTTACACAGCATGCAAAAGACAGCAGAAGTCTCTGCTATGCGGGAGAAGCCATCCAGATGCCTAGGAGGCCCGCAAACAACTGAAGTGACAAGGCCAAAGCCTGACATGTATATGGGTGGCCAGTCGAAAGGTTGGGGAGACCAGAGGGTACAGGGAAAGCAACACAAGGGAAGAAAGGAATACTTACCTGGGCAGAGGATCCGAGAACAGGGGGCCTAGGAACCAGCACAGGCATCCATACTCTGTACAGGAATAGGGGGACAGTACTAACTTTGCATATGTGAAGAACATTCACGGTCCTTGGCTGGAAAGTAAACCGGGGCTGTGGATTGAAGACAGAGTAAGGAGAGATACCATTGTAATCAATCAGGTGAAGGTGATCTTGGACCTTGGTGTGGGACAGTGACCCCCAGAGACCTTGGCAGGTGAGTGAACCAAGGCTGTGGGTAAAGGCCTTGGTGTGGTGAATAGTGTCTGGTATCCACAACACATGAAGCATACGTGCAATACAGCTTGGGAGAAAGAGCCAAGCTTTTTTACCTTGTCACAGCCCTGGGAGGTCTGCTAATAAAGAGTCAAGTTGGTGGATTATGCAAAAGGCTGTTGGGAAAGTGGGATCAACCCAAAGCCTTGTGGAGCTTATATTTACCTTTTTGGCACCCTTATTGATCTTCCATTTGGAACTTTTGTGTTGAACATAAGATCAGGCTGCAGGTCTACAGTCAAGGATAGATGTACCCTTTCATCTTTTCCTAAATTTAGCATGTGAGGAATGGAATAGGTTTTGGACACTGGACGGTGGGCTATAATTTGGACATCCTGTCATTGACAGTATCCTTAGTTAGTTTTGTTGAGGCAGGGAAAACCCTCATAGAGTTAGGGCTAGTTAGGGATTTCCCAAACCCCTCTTATTTTGCCCTGAACAGACGTTTTTATTTGTTTGTTTGCTTGTTTGTTTGTTTATTTTATTTGTACAGCGCTCCAGACCCATGGGTAGATGTGCGCATAAAGAGTTCAGTTACAGGAATGAGGTATGCATTATACATGGTGCAACAATTACAAATTACAGCAATTTACATTATTTACAAAACTTCAGCAGGTTCATAGGAGATTCAGAGGTGATCGCTACTCTGTGTTCAGTACCCAGAAAATAACCTGTTTCCTAAGGATTGGGAAGGACTCAATGGTTTTGATATTGAGAGGTAGGGAGTTGCAGAGAAGTGAGGCAAGCACTGTGAAACTGGAGCCGCCTGCTCTATTTAATGTGAATCTAGGCACTACCAAGCATAAGGAGTTGGATGACCTGGTGATTCTGGGAGCGGATTTCATAGTGAATTTGTTGGTGAGATATGGTGGGGCTAGGTTGTTTAAGGCTTTGTAGGTGAGGCAGATAGTTTTGAGGTCAATTTTTTGTTGTATTGAGAGCCATTTGCATGCTTTCCTAGTTGTGGAAATGTGCTCTCGTCTTGGGATGTTGAGTGCTGCGGCCAATGCGTTATTCTGGAGAACTTGGAGTTTAATTATTGATTGGTTGGCACCTAGGTATAGGCTGTTACAATAGTCCAGTTTGGACTGTATGGGTGCTCTGGCAAGTGTGAGGCAGCTATGGGGCGAGAGGAAAGGTCTGCAGGCTCTTATCAGTTTGCCAGTGTAGGCAGTGGCTGATGCAGTCATATTAGTTTGTTTGGTGAGGTTGGTGTTGGCATCAAAGTAAAATCCTAGGGTTTTCACACTATTAACAATGGGGATGGTGTTACCGTCAATAGTAATGTTTTTGTAGTGAGGACTGAGTTTGGACAGGTTGCTGGCAGAGCCGACTAGGAGAAGCTCTGTCTTCTCATCATTTAGACAGAGGCCGTGCATGGCCATCCATGCCTGAATGATGGAGAAGATTTCATTGATTCGGGTGGCGTCTGTGTTGTAGTTGCCTGAGATAGGGAGGAGTATCTGGGTGTCGTCTGCATAGTTAGTGTAGGTGACACCCAGACGGTCCAGTTTGTCGAATAGTGGCTTTGTAAATATGTTGTACAAAGTCGGGGAGACACTAGAGCCTTGTGGGACTCCACATGTGATGGGGATGGGGTCTGCTGCTGATGTGGTGGAGAAGACTCTCATGGTTCTGTTCACTAGGAAGGATTGTATCCAGAAGGTGGCGGAGGGGGAGAAATGTGCTGCGCTAGATAGGTGGCTGCAAAGGATTTCGTGATCGACTAAATCGAAGGCTGCCGAGAGGTCGAGTAGGAGTAAGATAGCGGCCTTGCCTTTGTCTTAAATTTCATCAATCTGGCATTTGAGGTCCACAAGGGCAGTTTCTGTACCATGTAGAGGTCTGAAGCCAGATTGACGTATACCTAGGAGTTGGTTGGATTCTAGATGCTCCTGGATTTGGAGGTAAGCGACTTTATCCAATATTTTAGCAGGAATGGGACAGTTGTGATGGGGCTATAGTTAGTGGGTATGGCTGGGTCGAGTGATTGTTTTTTAGCAGGGGGAGAACCCAGGATTGTTTTAGGTTGCTAGGGACTGAGTTATTAGCGAAGGAGAGGTTGATAAGTTTAGTGATGAAAGGGGAGAGGTCTCTGGCTGCATCTTTTATTATCTGGGCCGGACAGCTGTCCCCTTTGCAATTAGATGGTTTTAAGGAGGAGATGATTTTTTGGGCTTCTGTAGTAGTGACTTTTTTAAAGGTGAAGCCTGTATTAAGATCGGTGGGTGAGGATGAGCTTGGGCTGGTAGACTTACTACTAAAGAGTTGTTGGCGTTTGTCCTCAATTTAATTTGGGGTCCTATGATTTTTGGAGTTAAGGGCATTCTGGATGCTGGTGCACCAAGGCTTGTCTTTTATGCAGGTGTCTGTGGGTGGATTTGGGTTCTCTAGTTCCTTTAGAATTTTGAAGAGTTCTTTAGTGGAAGAGCCTGCCTGATGTATCCTGACGTTGTAAGCGTCTTTTTTGGTGCAAATTATCTCCTTTTTGTATAGGGCAGATGTATTCCTGAGGTTGGATTTGTTTTCCACTGATTGGTTAGTTTTCCATATGAGTTCTAGTTTAGCTTTTTGTTTCCTGAGTAGTTTAAGTTCTGGGGTGTACCACGAATTTAAATGAGGTATTGGTTTACTTTTGCATAGTTTCAGGGGGGCAATGGTATCAATGGCATTGGCCATGGACTTGTTGAAGGTGTCAACCAGTAGGTTTAGTTCAGCATTGGCCGTTAGTGCGTTTAGGGCTGGTAGGACCAGTGGTAGCAAGGCCTCGGCTGTAATGTTACGTTTGTTTCTGGTCGGGCAGGCAGGTGCCATAGGGCATTTTTTGGGAGCTACCTGATAGATGTTGATTTCGTAGGGGGAAAAGGTAATGGTCTGACCATGTGAGGGGTTGAGGGTCGCTGCATGTGCTGTTGCAGTTGAGTGTTGCCATCCAAACTATAATTTTGCCTTTCTGGTGAGTGGGTAGGGTACTGTGTTGAGTGAAACCGTGCTCGGTAAGAGCGTTTGCTATTGATGTAGCTACGGCGTCGTATGGGTCATTGTAGCCAAGATTAAAGTCGCTGAGGAGAATAGATTGTGCTAGCGGCTTGGAGTTTTCAGCAATGAGCGACGTGTTATCTTCTTCAAAGACTCCAGGTGGGCCTGGTGGTCTGTAGATAAGGTGAAGTGTGATTGTACTTGTGGGAGAGGTTTGTAACTTGACTGTGAGTAACTTACAAGATTTAAGTGATGAGGAGACTGATCTGCAGCCAAGTAGTGATTTAGAGATGAATGCTACGCCACCTCCCCTACTGTTAGGTCTATCAGCTCTGAGGTTGGAGTAGTTGGCAGGGATGGCTATAGATAGATATGGTCCGTATGCCTCATGTAACCACGTTTCCGTTAAGGCAAGGAAGTCAAGATCATTAGTTAAAATGGTGTTGGCCACTTCAGTAGGGTGTGCCGCCAGGGATCTGACATTGAGCAGGGCTCCTTTAAGGGGCCGTGGATCAGGCTTGTTGAGGGTCTTTGTTGGCCCCTGGGTTGGGGAGTTGTAATTGGCAGAGTGCCTGCTGGTTTTCGGATGGAGTCTTGTGGCAAGTCTGTTGTTGCATGCTATGATATTGGGGTTAGCGGTGCATAGGATTTTTTGGGCAGCCTTTGGGATGGGGGGCTTAGTGTCGAGTTTAGAGTGGTTAGGCTTGGTGGTGTCTGGGACCATATCAATCAATATGCCATCTTTGTGCCCATACATTACTCACAGACCCTCACAGTGCCTGTCACAAGGTCCCTAGGATGAGCCTCAGAGCCATTGCGTCCTAATAAAAACTGCAATATGAAGTCTGTTAACACAGAAAGAATAATGATCTTTTGGTTAATACCCAGTCTCAAACCATTGAATGGAAAGCATATAAACCCTGACGATGAATCTTTTACCTTATATTCTTCAGCAGCTCTTCCATGATAAATCAAGCTGAACACTTGTGCAAATACTGTGTATCTGTTCTCCCCTATGCTGGAAAGGAAAACAAAAGCCAGCAAA
This sequence comes from Ambystoma mexicanum, assembly GCF_040938575.1. NCBI lineage: Eukaryota > Metazoa > Chordata > Amphibia > Caudata > Ambystomatidae > Ambystoma > Ambystoma mexicanum. Next base: position 1,184,255,344 of record NC_090933.1, on the reverse strand, counting down.
ATATACATGCATAAAGCATTGTGCTCTCTCTGACACAGATAACAGGCGTTCAAATATTACCATTTTCATGCCCCGAAACCTCAGAAGAAGAATCACTTATAACCAATACTTTGCCATGCTTACTGGAGGGGGGTTGAGTCTTTAAGAGGAGTGGTACACAAAGAGCTCCAAGCAGCCTCTGTAGAGATACTAGGGGGAGAAAGCACCAATAAAGCAGAGGCCAGTATACAATCCCAAATAATAAGGATCTGTGAGGCTGAGGTGTGAGCCAGTCTGCGGCAGTCCGACCACATCGTTTTGTCCGGAAGGTGCTACTTCTTCTACCTGACACCGCGGAGCGGTGAAGCGGAGCTGTGAGGCTGAGGTGTGAGCCAGTCTGCGGCAGTCCGACCACATCGTTTTGTCCGGAAGGTGCTACTTCTTCTACCTGACACCGCGGAGCGGTGAAGCGGAGCTGTGAGGCTGAGGTGTGAGCCAGTCTGCGGCAGTCCGACCACATCGTTTTGTCCGGAAGGTGCTACTTCTTCTACCTGACACCGCGGAGCGGTGAAGCGGAGCTGTGAGGCTGAGGTGTGAGCCAGTCTGCGGCAGTCCGACCACATCGTTTTGTCCGGAAGGTGCTACTTCTTCTACCTGACACCGCGGAGCGGTGAAGCGGAGCTGTGAGGCTGAGGTGTGAGCCAGTCTGCGGCAGTCCGCTGCAGACGCGGTGCCGCGCCCGAATGGAACCCGAGGTACGTCCCCCCGTTGGTACCCACGACCCGAGGGCTGTTAAACCTACCCCGAAAGACCGACGCCCGGCAAAGACAGCGAAGCCCGGGCGGGGGAAAGATATGAGCCCAGGTAGAAGGAGAAGCGAGTCAGACTCGGCATATAGACCGCCCACGTCCCCGTTAACTTCGGAGCTGCTAGCAACTCCTTACAGCAAAACATCCAAACAGACCTCAGACGTTTCGGGCGAAATTATTCCTGACAAAATTGAAGATAACCTACCCGAGCCCCGCGACACATTGGACGGCTCACACAGCCCAGCGGACTCGCAGAGGGTCGCGTCGCAAGGGCAGGAACGGGCAGAGCCCTGGCCCGTGGACCCTGAGTGCTCAGGGGAGGAGCAACAAGTTGAAGGCAGGGTTCAGGTAATTGTGGACCAGCCGAGAGGTGGACCTCCTTCGGGTTCACGCAAAGCAACCATTAACCATCAAGGTGTAGGATCGATCAGCGCTGACCCAATGGATGAAGGGAATGGCGGGGCCTGGTGGCGGGAATCGGAGAGGGGCTCTGAAGTGCCCGAAAATACCCAGCGTTCATGTGAAGTGAAAGATGTGAAAGAGGCAACGTGGAATACAAACCCGGAGAAAGAACGAACAAAGAACGCGAGGAAACAGCAGTCTCCTAAGAGACCAGCCATAAACCCAGAAGCCCGGAGGAGCGCGGCGCCCAATTGCGTCATATCAACCGGAGGGTTTTGGGAAGGAAAAGAGTCAGCAGAAACACAAAAATTAAAAGAGATTACCGTAGTAACTGAACAAAGAAAACTCTCACCATACTGCTCGTCACTTGGAGCCAAGTCAAATCCCAGGAGGGAACAAGACAAAATGACCACGAAGAGTATTAACGAAAGGAATAAATATGACCAGACATCTAATCCACTTCAAATTGAGGTGATGCTCCACAAAACCAACGGGGAGGCAGAAATCAGTGACCTAGACGAGGAACAGACAAGGCTAAAGAGGTCTAGCCGGTCAAAAATCCCCGGAGATAAAGGGAAAGGTCCGGACCCGGAGACTGAGTCAGACCTAGAAGTAGAAGCCTCAGACAGTGAGGACCAAATAGAGCGAGAACTGGACGACTCCAATAAAGAAACGGACGGAGAACAATTGAAGGCGGGAGCGGGGGTCTCAAAGAAGAAGAGAAACAAAACGACTATTCCATCTATAGTGAGATCCCAAGGAGCAAAGAAGAGAGCATCCATGAGATCTATAAAACTTACGGGACCGGTGGTACAAATTCCAACAAAAGGTCCCAATAGAGGAGCCTCGATTCCGAAAGGGCTTCCCAACCACTTGTCGTTCCGCTCGCTCAAATCCTTCTTTATCCAACAACACAAAAGAAAACTGAGCGTCGATACTGAAATATCAGATGCCGAGATGCTGGAACTAGTAACTGAACCTCAGCCGGCTCAAAAACAGAAAAGTACAGAGCCATCTATTGGAGTAACAAAAAAAATAGGACCTCCAAACAGGTCCCAGAGTGAAATGTCCAACAAGATAATAATCAATTTACCCAAGGAAGTGGTTAAAACCAAAGAGTCTGAGGTCCCCGAGGGTAGACAAAGGGACCCACAAGGTCAGCTCATGAGAATCCCCGAGATCAATCAAACGGAAAGCCCCGGTGACACAGGCATAACAGCAATAGAGGAGATAGAGATTGAGGATGAGGATGAAGAAGAAGAGACAGAGACCGACAGGACTACGGACCAAATTTCACAGACCAACAAGAACAAAGAAGAGCGTTGGGCGTGGCCGAAGTCCCATCTAAGCAGCGGCCAACAAAATGCTACGCCAAGAAGGATAGAGGCGCTCCCCAAATTGAACATAGAGATGGCTGGGAAGCGTGGTGGCTCCCCCAGTACAGGGAGAATCACTGTTAGAGACCAAGAATCATCAGAAGAAGGGGCCACCTTTGATTCAGTAGCCCAAGCGAGAAGATCAGAGAAAATGCCTACTCCCCCGAAACAGCGAAGACTTAGTGAGATTGCAGCGTCATTACAGAACGAATCATCCAACAAGAAACCTGACATGATCGCTATCATGTCAGCGATGACCGTCGTTTTAGCGCCATTCTGTAAATTATACGAGACAATCAAGGGGAATGTTCAAGACAATACGGCAATCCTATCTAATATGACGGATAAATTGACCCACATGGAAACTCTTTTCTTAGAAACCAGTGAAAAAATGCTCATTCAACATAACCATTGGGCAACTAAACCAGACGCCGTTGAAAAAAAAAAATTGGGACCACGACCCTACAGCTTGGTCAAGTACTACCAGGACTTACAGATCCAGGGTCACCGCAGGTGCAACCCACTCATAGGACACTGTGGGAAAAAAAAATTGAAGCACTGGAAAAGAAAATCGAGAAGATGGAAAAGTGGAACAACGAAGTGCAAGTAAAATCACCTGCAAGGGGGGCTCTAGGGAGTGAGGAGGGGTCTCGCCCTCAGAGAAAAGAAAATACTCTGCTTGTCTTAAATCAAGGTAAACGGGAAGAGAACCAGCGGCTGAGGCCACAGAAGCCTGAAACACCAGTACGGATTCAAAGGGAAACTAGAATGAATTTCAAGAACCCCACGAACCAAAGAGCCGCTCCAGCCCCGAGGGCAGTAGTTGAAGAGGATGTAATACAAATCAAAAATCACCAGGAAGTTAACCAGCCCAAATCCCCGAAAACAGTGGAGGAATTCTTAGAATGCGCGGACCTAATGAATATATCCACCTATTCAGAAAACGAGGTCGTTGAGATTTTGGAGCCAACGGCTGAACCGCGGGAAATAATAAAAAAAAAAATAATGATGCCTTAGGAGGAAAAAAATCCTCGACCCTACCAATTAACAAAGAGAAAGAGGGACAAAGCAGATCGGATGAACACAGTCCCAAAAGCAGCTCAGCTCAAAGATTAACGGAGGACACTTCCCATTATGGAGATAAGAAAAAAAGAACTACATCACCCTCATCCCCTGTAACTAGGGGATTAAAAGACTGGCGGGTCAGTCCACGAAAAGAGTGCCTACCCAAAGATGACCCTGAAAAGAGAAGAAAAGGTCGTAAAGAGATCAGAATATTTAAACTTGAACAAATGGCAATCTTAAACAGACCGACCGTCCTACAAATTACAAAGAAAGTAAAAATCTTGGAAAACATCTCATCGAAAGATCTAGTGCTGGTGGAACCCTATCACAGGGAGAAGAGGGCGAAAGCGTATCTCCACCTGAAAGAAACGGCCATTAAAGACATTAATGACTCGGTATATCAAGAACTGGATCAAATGGGTTTCCGCCTGATGGAACTAAAGAACAGAATGGGCACCCAAAACCGGGACGAGGGAAGGGTGGAGAGGCACAAAACACATTACCATTTTAGATCAAGAACGGAAGAACTATACCGAGACAAGCGATACACCTACCCACAACAGAGACAAGAACACCATAGACAAGAGTACAAAGTGAAGGGCGAAATGCGTGGAACTGAAGTAGGGGAGAGGGATGATACAAAGTCACCACGATATTATAGCAGGAAAAACAAGCAAGAGCAGATGTGGCATTCGCCGATAAGACACAGAGATGATCAAAGGCTAAGGGGCCCCCCTGGCAAATCCGATCAAGAGCAACGGCATCAGAGGAGGACGGTCCGGGGTAGTCCCAAAGAAAAAGGGGAGAACATCGAAAAACAACCAATGGGTCCATGGAAATGGCTAACGATGGCCTGGAAGAAAAACCAGGCGAAATAGCAACGACCAGGGGCGGTTCGCACCGATGACAACTGCAAGGAGAGAATAAGCGAACTCCCCGGCAAGGACACTATCACACTCGGATCCTGGAATACGAGAGGTCATATGCACCTCACGACACCAGGAGACGTTGACCTTAGCCAGTTTGACATCTTATGCCTGCAGGAAACCTGGCTGATGAAACAACCTGCCCTAGATGGGTTCTCCTTGGTGATCGCACCGGCAGTCAAAGGCCTGATGGGAAGACCATCATCTGGTTTGCTGACAGCGATAAAATCGGGCTCAGGCCTCACAGAACCAACGTTGTGGAAACAGTCCTACGAAACACTCATAATCCTAACCACACAGGAGGAAACAAACCCAAAGGCTGTAATCACCCTGCAAAAAAGGGTGGCAATTATCAATTGTTATTGGAATCCTCAGCGTTCATCCACGAAAGCCTTCTGTGACAACTTGAGTGTGCTGATTGACCAGCTCTATGAAGAATTCGAGCAAATCGAACTGATAATCTGCGGGGATTTCAATGCGAAATGCATTGAACCCATGGCAAACATAAAATGCCCCACGAATTTCCGGGGCCCAGCCGACCCTACTGTAAAGAGAGGAAAGGCCTGGAATAAAATTTTGAGCTCGAGAAGCATTCAAAATGTGGCCACTCTGTTCCCCAATCAAACGAATCTTCCAACATGGGAACGTAATGACTCTAAAGCAACCTTAGATCACATTTTTGTGTCCAACGGTCTCATCAGGGATTTGACAAGTTTCATGGTGCAACAAACTGCCAACAGTGATCACAACCTATTGAAATGCTCATGGCAGACGTCTAAGAAACAACTATACACCTATGATTGGGCGATTGAGGTCAATTCACAACAAACCCGACTTCGTTTAAAGGCACAAGACATCGAAAAAATTAACCGAGCGTGGGATCGGAACGAGGGCGGCGACCCCAAGTCGGTCATCAACCAACGACCAAACTACTTGCCCTTGTTAATGGCCTACCAAGTCAAAGGTGCAAAAAAGAAAAATGAAAGAACCGTCACGGCCCACCAGTACAATAAAGATCTAGTGATTAAAAGAAAAGTGGTCCGCAGATTACTAAGAACAGCAAAGAAATCCAACACAATAGAAGATTGGAAGAGCTGGGGTCTTGAACAACGAAAATACAAAAATTGGCTCAGACAGCAGAGAGCCTTGCAATACCAAAGAGACGCAGAGGAGATGATGTCTAAACTATCATCTAAAAAAGCTAGTGAATTTTTATTCCTCTTAAAAAACAAGAATGCGGACCAAAGGACCATCACTGCAAATGCGGTAGCAGAAGAAAGGTGGGTGCAGTACTTCACGGCCGAATTTGAGGGACTCCCAGGTAGCAGGGAAGAAATGACACCGGACCTTGAAACACCATGGGTAGACCTGTCTAACACTGAAGAGATTGAAATCGCCATACGGAACCTGAAAACATCTAGAGCTCCTGGACCGGATGGGCTAACCAACGCAGACCTTAAATCATCTCCGGTGGAATGGGCCAAGTGGATCAGCAAAATATTCGCCCAATGTGCCAGATCAAAGATGTTGCCAGAATCTTGGCTAAGGGCTGTGATCGTCCCAATCTATAAGAAGGGCCCAAGGCAAGAACCTGCAAGCTACAGGCCAATAGCTCTATTGGATATCCTGGGCAAATTATATGCCTCCCGCCTGCTGGACCACTTTCGGGACTGGGAGAAAAAAAGCCCGGCTAAAGACCCACTCCAATCAGGTTTTCAAAAAAAGGGTTCAACCTCCATCAACTTAATGGTGTTAAATATTCTCAAAGCCAGAATTAAAGAAGGAGCCCCGAAGGTCTACTTGGCTTTTGTCGATCTCTCAAAGGCCTTTGACATGGTCGACAGGCCCACGCTATGGGTTAAGCTTCAAGGCTTGAAGTGTCCAGCAAACATCTTGGAACCCATGATGGCATTAAACACAGATACAAAAATGCGTGTAAAATTGAACCATCAAGGCGCGCTCTCAGGAGAAATTATGGTGAGACGAGGTGTCAAACAGGGATGTCCGCTAGCCCCTGCCTTGTTCATATCTTTCTTAGGGGACTACCAAGAAGCTGAAGCGAAAATTCGGGCTTTTCCCCCAAAGATAGGGAAAATGGAGATCCCTCGCCTAATGTACGCAGACGATGTTATCCTCATCGACCAGACCAAAGTGGGATTGCAAAGAAAATTACAGATCCTTGAAAAGTATATCGAGAAAAACCACTTGGCAATTAACAAGACAAAGACCAAAATCATGGTAATGGAGAAAGTGATCAACAAAGGATCAGCCAAGTTAAACATATTCCTTGAAAATACCAAACTTGAAACTGTAAAGTCTTTCAAATACCTAGGGATTAACTTGGATAGTTCACAAACGGATAAGAGCTTACAAAGCCAACTATGGGAGAAAGTCAAACGTCTCACAGCCCAAACTAGAGCGATTGACTGCAAGTATGGCAAATTCTCCCTGTTTCCGGCGTTAACTTTCTACAAAGCCAAGGTAGTGCCAACATTAATCTATGGAGCAGAGACCTCGCTATACCTCCAAAGGAATACATGGGCCAAATTGGAAGGATATGTGTGGAAAACAGTACTGGGGCTCCCAAAATCCACCTCCATTCCGGCGATCAGGAGAGATCTAGGGCTGCTTTCCTTGGCGTCTATGGTGGACCAAAGAGCGATGAGCCTATATAGAAAAATCACATGGCCGATGGACCACCCATTCTGGCATCTATAGGTGAGGAAATCGAAACTGGGAAGTGCACGGCCGTGAAAAACTGGGTAAAAAGGAGAAGGGACGATTTGGCAAAAATTCTATGTTCAGATAAAGAGCTAAAAGAAAACCCCGACAGAATCAAAAAGAAACTAGAAGATCTGGACTGGATCACGACCATAGAAAATGCCAGCGGGAACAACTGTTAAACCATCTCCCGCCTACCTGCAACAAGGCAAAAAAACCATTACAATACTGCGCCAAGTTCCCTGAAAAAGGATTGAGAATCATGATTATGAGAGCAAGGCTCAACCTCCTCCCAACCAGAGAGATTAGTGCCATTAGAGGAGGCGGAGGGGATAAACATTGTAGACTATGTAAAAAGCACGATTCCACAGAAACATTGAAACACTTGGTGATGGAATGCGTAAACACGAAGGAATCAAGAAATCTGTACCTCCCTGCCCTTGATGACAATTTATGGATATTTCAAACAGACGATCTGTGGAACAGACTGATCTCCGGTGAAAACAACAAGTGGTCGCAAGCCTTTGCTAAACTCATAAACCGGGTGTTTGACCAAATTAGATGGCAAGACCTCAAAGATGGTCCGCCACAGTAGCAGGCTGGTGGCTAGTGGCCATTGTAATTGCTATCAAGGAACATCTGCACTTTTTACTACTGTCAATTTTGACAAAACTTGGTCTTTACCGAGTAAAGTTCAAATAAATAAAAAAAAAAAATAATAATAATAAATGGCCGTGATATGGCTATATGCCAGCCCCATGATCACCAAACAGTCAGCCCAAAAAGTATTCATAATTCCCTGGCAGCACTGCCAGTGGGAGGGTTGGAGTGCCAGATAGACCCCAAATCAGGAGACTTGGAAGCAAACCGGCAGACCAGAGGAGAGTTGTCCATTGGAAAGCAGAAGACCCTGATTATCCAACACTATGGAGGGTCCACTGGAGAGTTAGATGGCAACAGAGATTTTTGTGAGGTACTGAGAGAGGGGGAGAGACTGCTTGAGAGCAGAGTGAGATGGAGAAGCACTGTGGAGAAGTAAGCAGGGGAATACGGTGGAAAGTTGCAGAAGGAAATATGGAAGAAACTAAGATTTCACCTGACAGAGAGAGTACTGGAAAGACAATAGAGGAAGGAGTGAAGTCTGAGCAAGCAACAGACATGAAAGAGATCAACAAAAAAGGTGGACCTACTCTCAGAAGGAGAGATTTGGTGGTGCAAGATAGACCATATGGAGAGAAAGGAAACTCTAGACAAGAAAAGTGAGATTTGGCATTGTGGGAGTAATAGAGATCAGCACAGAGTGATGCCTGAGGACTGTGCGAACCAAAGACAGAGCATAGTAGTAGGATGAGGCTCAAGAAAGAGACACTGCACCAGAGGACAGGAAAAGGGACAGGCCAAAGAAAGAGAAGAAAGGAAGCATTGGGAAGTGACATTGGAGGAAGAAGGAGATGATCTGCAATGGGGCCAGTGAGCCCACAAGTTTAGCAAGATCCTGAGCAAAAAGTAAGCAAGAAGGAGCTGTCTAATCTCAGCTGGGAATCAATGTGGGATTCTGGTTACTCGCAGTGGTTCCTGATCAAATCTGGAACCTCCCTTCTCACGTCCCAATCTCAGTCTTACTCGTAGGGTTTGTTCAACCAATCAGAGCCACCTCAAGCCTGTTCATTGAGTACATTTAGCCTGCCATAGCCCTCAAAGCCAAATGGCTCAGCACACTACTTCTTTCTTTTTGAGATTTGTTGGGGTGTACGGGAACACATTCATGGAACAGGCACACAATCAGTTGGTGTTTGGAGTTTTATGAAGTGTTTGGAGACGATGTATAATGATTTAGAGATGTTTTTTTGCTGTAGTTCAATGGTTTCAGGAGTATTACCAAGGTCCCTTTTTGTGCCCATTTGTCTTAGTCTGTGTTTATTATTTTGTTAGTTCCTGTTTTATATACAAGAAAGTGCCCATTCATCTTGCTCCTTTTACTATTCCACCCAAATAAAATCTAACAATGATAAAAAAAAGTGTTCCAATCCCATTCAATTGACCAACAAACATAAAGCATGGTTTGCTCTTTCCCAGTTTCTCTGTTCATGCTTGTTGTAGTTGTCATCTCATCTTCCTACTTAATGTTGTGTTGGTTTGTCATAGTGCAGTGCATCATAGTGTTGCCTTGTCAGTCGACGTGTTTTAGGTTGTTTTTGCTTTTCAGGTTGTTTTGACTATTTTTTGTTCTCAGGTGTTTTTGTGATCTCAAGGTTCTATTTGCTGTTGGTTTTTTTCTCTCATGTTGTGCACTCATTGCTGTGTTGGTTAGTAGAAAGAATGAGAGGAGGAGGAGAAGATACATATTTCCATTCACCCATGATGGATGAGGAGAGGACCGTGTGATGTTCATAGGCATGAGAAAAAGGAGAGGGGGCAGGGTGTAGGGATAGAGGCAAGGAAAGAAGGGCCTCTTGTGTATTCCCTCATGAGGAGGTCATGCAGATGAAGTGGGACAACATGGGTATCTACCGCATGTGGGAGGAGGGGGCCGCTGGCAATGCAAACCAGGAATTCCTTTAGGGTGAACTAACTTCGGTAGTGTATTAATAGCAGCTACTGTCAGGTGGACACAGAAAATACATACCGACAAGACATTTCGGACAATCTTAATTCCTGTGTGCCCACCTATCCTGGAACATAATCGTGTATAGCTTTTTCAATACATGGTTACCAATGCGTACACCAAAACATTTCTGAATTTATTGTGCAGGGTTTTCACTTTTCAATTAATGTGATACCACTCTTATATCAGAGCAGCCAAAAGCAAATGTGCACTCACCATGAAGAATGCAAACACTAGGTAATATATGCATGCATTTATACATGAAGAATATTAACATGGCATCCATAAGACATGAAGAACTCTAACATAAGCAATGTATAAGCTGAATGAACATAAATGACACACGACTATAGCTCACTAACTTAGAAACACCATAGTAATGGGAAGCCATTTTTTCAAAATGAAAGCCACAACACACCTTTAAGTAAATGAACGGCCTCAAGGCTTCACAAGAAATCAAGATACCGAAATCACAGAAATACAGATCTGTGTAGAGCTCAGGCAGTAGCTGGTAATCAGAAGCAAGGTTACTGAGATATTAGGGAGGGTCAGAATGTTAAAGAGAAGACATGAGTTCATTGTAATTGTAATTGGTCATTTATAACACAATTAATACCCACAAGTTTCTAAGCTCGGACCCGGGGGATCGAACCTGTGTTGCTCCGCGTCGTCTTGTTTCCAAGTCGAACGCGTAGTTCCTTAGCTATCCTCCCAGCCCAATAATATTCATTTCCAGGACAAGAAAAATACACCCAATCTAATTAAAGTCTGGAAGAGCAAAATCGACCATAGTGAGCCAGGTGCTAGCAAACCATAAACCTAAGAAGTCCCCACAATGAATGACTCAAGAGTGTCCCCAGTGGTAAAGGGAACCATAACACTTGCACTAATATTAGTTAAAATCCCAAAAAAATGCAAGGTGAAATAATTCCAAATGCGGTCACATCAAATGTGATGCATAATTGACTAAAACTGTCTTTTCATTAGCAAGGAACACAGATGGACACTTGTCTCACTAAGCACGCATATTTTCAGACACGAGGCGCCGCACAATGATGAATACCAAGACATCACCATAACTCATGGCCTGGGAATGAGGGATGTTATTTGCTTTAATTGAAGGGAAAGCTGTCCATGGACCTCTCTCCCCCTACTTCTATACGGATCATGTCTTGACGATCTGTCAGTTGCTCAAGGTTGGTCAGTAGAAAGCCAATCAATCAAAACCCCCAATGATAGGCTGCCCATTACATATTATGCCAATACATGGTTTATTGCAGAGATGATGTTTTTTACTGTCATTGCTTTAGAAGTGGTCTCAGGAAGAGCCATCAGACATGATTACCCAATCAGCACTTTAACCCCTATAGAATGTAAATATAGTCGATACCCTTAACCAATCCCCATAACCTATAGGATCTGGTAATTAAGATTACAGTACGATGTCAGTTATGACAAATATTTACTAAAAAACCTGTTGTTTTTGATAAGCACGCTGAGAGCAACAACAGTTTATGCTTGTATGCTATCCCTGCTTTATTTGGATGTTAATGAAGGTGGATTTTGGCGTTCACTTTGTCGATTCCTGCATTGAGTCCAGGTGTTTCTGATTGCTGATCATCCGTGTAAATTGGGGTTTACCAGGCGTCTTAACAGGGCAGTCTTATCTCATGAATACAATGGTGTAGAACATCCTGTGCTATGCATTAACCGGAAATTATTTCCTCAGGAAAGAAATGATGCCTTCATCGAATTAGAGGCACTGGCAATAAAGTGGGCCATGGGATACCTAAAATATTATCCAACAGGGAGAAAAGGTAGGCTCATCACTGACCATTCTTCCCTCACTTGGATTAATCTCTGTAAGGATACCAACCCTAGGACAATGGACTGGTTCTTGGACCTATATCCCTTCTGCTTTTGTGCAGAACATAGGATGGGAAAAGAGCAGGGGAACGTGGATTTCCTGTCACGTTTTCCTATAAAAGGAGATGTGGAAGCCAGGAGCATTAGGGAAAGGGTATGTGACGATTCACTAGATGTTGTCACTTTTCCCCCACGGGAAGCCTTTTCCCATGAGGCCAGGGAGGTGAGGACGACCATTTAGGGTACAGTCCTTATGAGAACATCACCCCCCCAAAATACTCTAGCCTCTCCTTCCTCCCCTATTTCTTTGTAGACAGTAGACCTATGCACTATTATTGTCAGGTTTATCATCAATGAGGATGTTGTCCCCGGAAGCTGCTGAACTCCCGCAGTCCCCTTTGGATGCTAACCTCTTAACTGGTAACAAACAGTTCAGTTGAGAGGATTCCCAAGGGAAAGGGGGAATATGGGACAAAATAATAAACTTCAGGTTTTGCTCAGCTTCTTTATCTTTTAACCTGTAGATAAAATAACAACAAATACACTTTAGTCACTAAACTTTCTTTTCCTAGGCTCTGACTTCTCTTTATCAAATTGAGTAAATAAACACGCCACCATACCTGAATATCCTCTATGAATAACCTAGAGGAAGTGTTTGAATTCTACTGAAGAAAAAATAGAGTCTCTGATGCTCTCACTAACTTCTTCAATTCAGTATTGGAAAACTGCTATCTTTAGTTCACTCTCTCAGTTTCATGAGTTAATCTTCTAGCAGTTCAAATTCCAAAACACACACACGCCCATCTGGAAATGCTTGATCCGTCTTTTGTATGAATCTCTAGCTTTAACACAAATTCCCAAAAAATGACACTCTGGCTTATTCCATTTTAAAATTGTTTGTTCATGTGGATAGATAGGAGTGTTCACAAATTGGATCTTTAGCTTGCGTAAAATATCACTCTTTACAGAAGCGTTCACTTGACTAGAGTTAGTCTCATGCGTGAAGATATTCTTTTTCCTTCTAAAATGGTGTGCGCATATGAACTGAGAATAGAGTTCAAAAATAGCATATGCGCATGCGTAGTTGATTAGTATTTCTCTCTCCTTAATTTTATTGTTCAACAAGGAAAGAGGAAATTACTTAGTTCCGGACACTAATCCTTGAAGAGGCAGCTTAATGAGGTACGCGTAAATGTTAGAATGTTAGTAAATAGAGCATAACGCTTCAGGATCGTGTATCTATAACACTGTCACTTGTGCAGACAGAGTAAGATTTCTAACGATTGCCCGACGTTAAAAGAAAGCACTGTTACCGTTAGAAGGAACAATGCTCAATACATTTTTATACGGCTGAAAAAACACACAACACTGAAACGATGAACAGACCTCCAACACACCAACTTGCCACGCGCAAAATATGTGACGCAGTTCATTAAATAAGAGTACGGTTCAAGAAATCCAAAAAAAATAAAGTCTTAAAAGAACAAAACAAACTACTCTTTAAACAAAGAATAAGAAAACAGGATCTAGTTAATAAATTGTATAGAAATTTAACTCCTTCTTGAATTTCACAAAGTTCCGTAAAAAGACAATAAAGTCACTTAACTTGCTTCTTTCTGCTACCGGAACGTTTCTGAGTTTCTTCTTAAATTCTCCAACACTTTCCTGATCCAAATAACAAATCCTAGGCACAAGGGCCTAGCTAAAGTTTCTAAATCTTAAGAGCTTCAAACATAAGACCTTCCAGCTGGGCTTCTGACAATGAAAGGTGGTTTAGAATGTGTCAACAATGCCTTTCTTTTACTTCTGACCAATCACTGATCCTTTTGGAAGTCTCCATTTTGGCTTGGGAAGCTCTCCACACTCTGTTAATCATACACTCATTCCACCACATTCAACCAAACCCCATGAAACCTGACAGTACCCCCCTCCCCCCTTAACGCCCTGTCCCAGGGCCAACTTTAGAAGGATAATTTCTATGAAATTTTGCTACTAATTGTGGTGCATGCACATTCAACTCATCCTCCCATGTACGTTCCTCAGGTCCAAAACCTTCCCAGTCTATCAAATATTGTAGTTTCCCTCTTAACCTCCTGGAATCTACAATTCTCTTAACCACAAACTCCTCAGATGAATTTTCTAACTGAAGTGGTGAAGGTGGTGGTACAACTCTAGTCCCATGAATCACAGGTTTTAATAGACTAATGTGAAAGGTTGGATGTATTTTCAAGGAAGCATGTAGCTTTAACCGTACTGCCACTGGATTGATCACCTTTTCTACTTTAAATGGGCCTACAAAACATGGAGTAAATTTGTTTTTACCCTTAATTCTCAAAAGCCTAGTCAAAAGCCAAACCAGGTCACCAACCTTATATTTAGGACCCAACCTCCTTTTTCGATCTGCAAACCTTTTGTACTTCTGCTTACTATCAAAAAGTACCTTTTTAGCTCTTTCCAAATTCTTTCTCATAGTTTGTAATCGGACCTCAACTCCAGGATTCTCTAACTCTTCAGTAATTTCAAAACTTAAAAACCGTGGGTGAAAACCTCTTCCAAGATAAAACGGAGACATGTTAGTTGAATCTTTAGCACAATTATTATAAGCAAATTCGGCAAGCCAAATCAAATCCACCCATTCTTCCCCTGCCTGTAGATAACACCTCAATTACTTCTCCAGTTCTTGATTTAGCCTTTCTACTTGTCCATTGGTCTCGGGATGATAACCTGATGATAAACTTACTTCCACTCCCAAACTCTTACAAAAAACCCTCCAGAATCTTGAAAAAAATGGAGGACCTCTATCTGAGACAATTTGATTAGGAAGACCATGCAGTCTAACTATTTCCCGCAAAAAAACTTTGGTCAAACTGTCTGCAGTAACCTCTCCCTTCATTGGAACAAAATGAGCTTCTTTTGACAAGAGATCCACAACAACTAAAATAGATGTACAACCCTTGTCACAAGGAAGATCTGTAATGAAGTCCAGGGAAATTGTATGCCAAGGACGAGGTGGAATAGGCAACGGCTCCAACAACCCAACTGGTTTTCCGGTTTGATTCTTCATTTGAGCGCAAACAGCACAGGTCTTTACAAAATTTAAGATGTCCTGACGCATTTTCTCCCACCAGAAACTCCTCCTAACCAACTCTAGTGTCTTTCTGAAACCTGGATGTCCAAACAGCATAGATTCATGACAGTCTCTTATTACTCTCTCTCTCAATTCCAAAATAGGTAAATAAAGTTTATTTTCAAAATACGGCAATCCTTTCTCAATTTTTCGAACCGGATCCTTTCTGACCCACTCCTCCATTTGTGCAATTGACATGGACTTTCAAACGTTTTCCTCAACATCCTCAATGTTCTGTATTACGGCTGAAATAAAACGACATGGATCGATAATTGATATCATCTCCTTCTCTGATTCCATTTCACTTCCAGGAAATTGACGTGATAAAGCATCAGCCATTCCATTAAGCCTACCTGGCTTAAATGTCACTACAAAATCATAATCAGCAAAGAACAATGACCATCTTAACTGCTTTGGTGTGAGAGTCTTGGCTGATTTCAAAAAAAGCTAATTTCTATGGTCTGTAAACACAGTCACTGTATGTCATGCTCCTTTTAGAAAATGCCTCCACTCTTCAAAAGCAAACTTAATTGCCAATAATTCACGATCTGAGATTGAATAATTTTGTTCTGCCATAGAATTTATTTTAGAATATTAAGCAACTGGATGAAGTTGTCCCGTCACACGATGTCTCTGAGAAAGAACAGCGCCCATGGCAAAATTCGATGCATCAGCTTCTACATAAAAAGGCTGAGATGGGTCTGGATGAATTAAAATAGGGGCCGAACTGAACCTTTTCTTTAATTCTTGAAATGCCTCCTCTGCCTCTATAGACCACACACATTTGGCACCTTTCTTTACAAGTTTTGTTATGGGAGTAACCAACCGAGAAAATCCTTCAATAAATCTTCTGTAGAAATTTGCAAAACCTAAAAAGCTTTGAATATCCTTTACTTTCGTTGGTGTTGGCCAATCCGTGATGGCTTGAACTTTGTTCGGATTCATCTCCAACCCCTTGGGTGAAACAATGTATCCCAAAAATTCTACAGAATTAGTATGAAACTGAGATTTTTCTGATTTAGCAAACAAATGATTCTCTCAGAGTCTTTGTAGAACCTTACTAACATGAATTTTGTGAGACTCTAAATCCAGAGAATAAATCAAAATATCATCGATATATAGTACCACAAACATATCTAAAAAATCTCTTAAAATTTCATCCATAAAAAATTGAAAGGCAGCTGGTGCATTTCATCAACCGAAAGGCATTACCAAGTACTCATAAAGACCAAATCGGGTTTTGAATGCCGTTTTCCACTCATCCCCTTCCTGGACTCTCACCAGATGATAGGCACCACGTAAATCAAGTTTGGAAAAAATCGTGGCTCCCTGGGCTTGATTCAAGATTTCCGAAATTAGAGGGAGAGGGTGCTTGTTTTTGATTGTAATCCTATTCACAGCTCGATAATCGATGCATGTTCTAAGAGACCCATCAGGCTTTGGTACAAAAAATAATGGCGATGCGGCTGGAGATTGAGAATGGCGAATAAAACCCTTAGCCAAATTTTCTGTTAGGTACTCTTTAAGATAATCATTCTCCTTTTCTGTTAATGCATACATTCGACTACTTGGTAAAAATGACCTGGGCTCCAAATCAATTTTACAGTCAAAACTCCTATGTGGAGGTAATTCTTCTGCTTCCTTTTCATCAAACACCTCCTTGTAACCTTGATAACACTCCGGAAGATGTCCTAGCACCGCTCCTATATTATGGCCTGTAATACCTGCGTCTGTCAGAAAAGAGGAAACCAAACCTTGTGTTTCTTCCCTCCCAGGATTACCTTTCAAAAAACAGTTTTCTAAGCAGAAACTAGGCTGTAATTCTACCACTCGCCTACTCCAATCAATTTTAGGATTATGTAGGGTTAGCCATGGCATGCCTAAAATTATTTTCAAAAGTGGTGTATCAATTAAATCAAATGAGATTTCTTCTCTATGACCTCCAAATAACTCCATAACCAGGACACCAGTTTCATGAGTTATAGGACCTGAAGAAAGGGAAGTTCCATCTACAGCCCGAACCTGTTCCACAACTTCCTTCCTCGCAAGTGGTATTCCCAAAGCCTTAGCTACTCCCCAATATATAAAGTTCCCAGTGGCACCTGAATCAATCACTACCGGTCCATACCCTTTCTTTTCCTCCTTCTGATACAAGGATACATTTACAGTTATATGTGGAACCGCTGACTGAACTGTATTTGCAACCTGCTATCCTTTTCCTCCGGCTGATGAACATTTTTTGGGTGTAAAGGGACAATTTCCTAAAAAGTGACCACCCCTACCACAATATAAACACAAATTATTCTCATGCCTCCTAGCCTTTGCCTCTTTAGATAAAGGACCTTTTATTCTAATCTGTTGATCATTTATCTTTGGTTTCACTTCTTTACTACCCACCTCAAACTTTGAACTATCTCCTCTAAGGACTGACCTTACCTCCCCCTGAGTACAGCAACGTCTTTCTGCTCTCCTTTCACTTATGCGATAATCCAACTGAACCACTAAATCAATCAATTCCTCACAAGAGGAAGGGCGTTGAACTACACTGGACAAGGCATCCTTCAACTCTTCCGTGAGACCTCGATAAAAAAGAGAAGACCTCTTTTCTGCTGGCCACTGAGATTCTAAAACCAAAGAAGTGAACTGTGTGATATACGTGACCAATTCTCTGTTTCCTTGACGCAAATCTAATCATTCTCCATCTACTTCTAAGGATATTTGTCTTTTATCAAACATTTTCTTAAATTATTCCATAAAAAGAGGAAGATGTTTTAAAGACAAACTCTTCTGTCTGACCAGACACACACAAAGTTCCGTAAAAAGACAATAAAGTCACTTAACTTGCTTCTTTCTGCTACCGGAACGTTTCTGAGTTTCTTCTTAAATTCTCCAACACTTTCCTGATCCAAATAACAAATCCTAGGCACAAGGGCCTAGCTAAAGTTCCTAAATCTTAAGAGCTTCAGCCATAAGACCTTCCAGCTGGGCTTCTGACAATGAAAGGCGGTTTAGAATGTTTCAACAATGCCTTTCTTTTACTTCTGACCAAACACTGATCCTTTTTGAAGTCTCCATTTTGGCTTGGGAAGCTCTCCACACTCTGCACTAAAAGTTAAGGCCCAAACCATACTTTATGTTAATCATACACTCATTCCACCACATTCAACCAAACCCCATTAAACCTGACAATTATAAGGTAGAGTCCCTCAACGTTCTTGAAACTAATGAGATGAAGAACAACAGGAACCTTGGTAAACCAAGTACTGGGATAGGTTGGCCCTGCAGAGCAATGAAGATGAAAACTGTGAAAGAGATGAAGGACGTATACGATGGGCCCAGACACTGCTGGCAACATTGTAAAAATATCAATAATGAGCTAAACACAAAGTCTCACACAGCCCTGGAAGACTTCAGGTGTGCTCCGCACCGAACGTGGCAGATACAATACTGCATTGCTGATCCGAAGGAGAGGGCTCCAAGGAGCTAGCATTCTACTGTGTCGGATGATCGGAAGGTCTGCAGGAGCAAACTGGTGCTTAGCAGTGTCAACAGGAGGCTGGAATGTGGACAGCAGCCAGGAACATCATCATTGAGAAGCCGAACTGAACACCTGGCATCCCAGGAAGCCCTGACAACATGTCAAAAACATCAACAAGGTAAAGGGTGGCATGGACGACATGCAGGGGATGCGGGCAGGTTACCAAGAGGGAGCATGCAGTTGCCCCTAGAGCCCTTTGTGACCATAAACCTTGGGTCTGCAATTCAGGGCCAGAAAGCCTACAAACCTTCTCCTCCTCATTGCCATGGTGGAACAAAGCGTTTAGACCACAAGTGAAGTGCTGAGGACCCCACGCTCCATGAAGAGAACTTGGAGGGGATAAAACCACTGACAGCCAAACCAGGGTATGGTACCCAAAGTGAGAAAGTACTACAAGTCACCTTCCTTATGGCAGTACTTGGCAGGTAAGTGATTTAAGTGGGCCAGTTCAAAGAAGAAGAGAAACCAGGGTCTGGGACCTGAATCAAGAACGTGATACGAGTGATCTTCTTCGTGGCAGTACTTGTCAGGGAAGTGAAGCAAGTGGGCTAGATTAAAGAAGAAGAGAGGTCACGGCAATGGACCACCCTAACACTCAGAATTGGATGTTGTACATGTGAAGCCTAATGAAAAGAAGAGCTGGGGAAGAGAGTAGTAATTCCCTCTTTTTGTATGGAACTGATAACAAGATTCGAGAAGAAGGGAGTCATTCTCCTGGTATCAGGACTGGATCAGGAAGGGTCTCCTGGCCGACCAAGAAAGTATTGTTGGGAATTTTACTATCAGGGGAAGAAGACATTCACTTTGACACCGTGATTTGGTCTCTATACTATCAGGGAGGAAGCCATTTCCCCAGGCAACATGTGAGACATAAGACTGTACTAAGATTTGGAAGCTGTTTCAACAACCCATGAACCATAACACAGGAGAAGGTAGTCATTCGCCTGGGACCGGAACAGTACTGCCTTATTCTTGCTAGAATAAAGGACAGATGTAAGGTTTTCTTGACACAGGGTGGTGAACTATTTTTAGTTGACAAATATCCTGACAGACACCTTATTTTTATTTGAGGCAGCGAAACCCGTTTTAGTGATAGGGCCATATAGGTGTTCTCTTACTTTCTTGATTAATAAAAGTGTCTAGCCTCAAAAATGCCACCTTTCTGTCAGTCTCCTTCTTCTGCACCCGTACAACACATTTAAAACCTGTAATGGAAGATGCATTAACTTTCTGCATACATACATAATGGGTTTTCTTAGAGAAGTGTGACTAGTTTTGTTTTTACCAAGTTTTGTCTGTTTACTTGCTATTTTAGTGTACGTTATTCTGGCCTCCTAATGATTTAATAGAAAACATTACATTCAGCATAGTAATGCATTACGGGGAAAAGACAAACACTTCAGGGAAGCTACCTGCTGAGTTTGTTTCTATCAAGGTGGAACCATATTTGTACAATTAAGTTATGGCTACTGCAGGGATGGTGGGAGAAGTACTTCAGCAGTTTGTTGGACAAACAATTCACTTCACCATGGACATGGGAAAACGTTCTCAGAGTATTGACTACATGCTGTCTTTTTTGTAATAGTTTTTTTAGTGTTGTATGGTTATACAATTAACCTTTCCCACAATAGAAAAATTTAACAAACATACTTGACTATATATAATACACACTAAATTAAGCTTACCATTTCTAAAACTCCAAACCTAAGAGGGGTCTCAGATTAATGCAAAGGTGCAGCAGGTGCAGCCAATAATGGGCAAACAAACATTTAAGTGCAATAGCCATGAGTCGTTAACATCTTTGAGAAGGTGGCAAGGGTGCCAGCATTGTTGCTAAGCCTCCATAATTTGCAGGAGTTGATAAACTGACCCTTCAAGTGTGCAGTTGAACAGAGATTTTTCTTCAGCAGTTATAGTCTCTCAATTTAGGAGAAGACCTGCAGTGCTGTAGGTTGGACAAGTGACATTGAGAAAGATAAACTGCCCCTTTACTGTAGGAGACTATGAAACCATCTCATAGCTTGGATGATGGCAATGATCTGTGACACAGTACAGGTCAGACATCGAAAAACACAATGGGGTTGTTTGGTGAGGTAAGTGGCTGGGTAACAGGTAGCAGTATTAGTGTCTGAGAAACTGAGGCCAGTTGACGACTTACACATGCCATTGCATAGTATTGTGGCAGTAATGTCCCTAAGCCTATTGTTCTCATGTTCACAAAGGTAGTCTCAGAAAATAACAACATCACAAATGCCGAATGCGTGTTTACCACGCATTCGGCATGGATGAAAATTCCATATTCCATAATGCCAAACAAGGGGAGCGGGAGTTGCGGCGGTGTCCCCCTCTTCCATTACATGGAAAACGGGGGGACAATAACGTAAAAAAGAGAAGAAAAAAAAAGGACCCTGTGACAGAGTTTCTGTCCCACAATTTGGAGAGGGAAATGATGTTGCAGGAAGAGGGCCACAGGAAAGGACGGAAGGTAAGTGTGCCGCGTGCAATATTTATGGGAAAATGGGTGGCAGGTAGGTGGAATGCAGGAACGGGTGATCGATGTAATCACTGCGCACCGCCATTTTAGAATTTGCAATTTTCCATTTCAGCACTTTCGGCAGGGCTAGGGGTGTTCCTAGGTCTGGAAAAGATCAAGGGCTAAGCTAATTTCGGAACTGGCGGGATTCGGGACTAGCTATATCCTTTTGGTTGTAGTCCCTGAGCTTCTATCCGGAGCTACAACCAATAGCCCTATATACTATAGCCCCCTCAGCCCCCACCCTAGAAACACCTCTGGGCAGGGCAGTAATCACATAGATCCGTTCACAAACACCACTATCAGATGTTCTTAGGCTCGACCACAGTGTGCAGGCACCAACTATCATACTTAGACTCTCCCACAGAGCACAGGGACACAATGTATGTCATCACATTTCTTCAATTGTAAAATCTTGCTGTTATCATCTGTCCAGCCTAAAACACATTTTAAAATGTTGGATTTTCCAACTCAGGAAATGGCAATTCATGTCTTCACATCATTCAGGTCAGACAGTGGCAA
The DNA here is from genome assembly GCF_040938575.1 of Ambystoma mexicanum. NCBI lineage: Eukaryota > Metazoa > Chordata > Amphibia > Caudata > Ambystomatidae > Ambystoma > Ambystoma mexicanum. The sequence goes on along the minus strand of NC_090933.1, from coordinate 1,184,233,875 downwards.
TTCCAATGATCTCAGACTGTTGACTAACCAATTAATTCCTTTAGAAAAAGTGTTCAGAATGTTGGTGCACAACTGCTACTTAATGCAAACACACATAAGCATGTCTCTCTGGGGCTGTGCTTCATACATAGCTGCCTGTTAAATAATGATTTTTTTTTAAGTCCATTGTTATTGTTCACAAATTGCTTCATGAACATATGCATAACAATTTAACTGAGAGACTGGATCCCTGTCAGTCAAACTATTTGCCACGGTCATAAAACTGTCTTCTAACAACCATTCCCAAATGTAATCTTTTTAAATAGGGTGGAAACATTTTCCTTACAAGCAGTTTTTAATTGGAATTTGTTACAACTAGATTTACACCATGAACATTGGGTTTTGCAGTTCAGAAACAAATCTTAAAGACTTCTTACTCAGGTGGCAAACTTAATCAATACATATATCTACAGCTGTTCTTCTAGAGCACCATGAATTAGTTGGGTAACTAAATGTCTTATATTAACTCCACATGAATAAACACTATGTATAGTTTTCTGGCTTTTTCACAGGGGATGACAACGGAAAACAAAGAGGTGATGGCTGGAAGGTTTAGAATTATTCTTAAACCTCTGCCAATTGTTCTGGGCAACCCTTTAGACCATCGCTCTTCAGCTGCCAAGCCATTACAGAAAGGGAAATGACCATATGCAAATGAGGCTTGTACTCACCCCAAAAGGAGTGGTCCAGCCTGAACTGCTCGGTCACATCCCTTTTGCATGATAGCACAGCATCCCCAGACTTGTTTCAGATTCACTGGGCCTCATCAGTGAGGAGTATCTTGGGTCTCTAGTGTTAATGTTAATGTTACTGTTAAAGGTATTTGTACCACACACTGTCGCCAACGGAATTGGTACTGTTAAGTGACTTCAATTCAGCACTCCAACTAAGTCAATGCCTAGTCTGGGATGCCCAAGGGAAGCCCTTATTTATATATTTTGTATGACAAATTCATAGATCTGGATGACAAACCCTTGTATAACGCCCCTCTCTTTGAATCCCCCTGACCTCACTGAGCCAAGGAGTAGGTTTGTTTTGCAAATTAAAAGATGTATTTGAGAAATTAAACTATATATTTATATATATATATATATATATATATATATATATATATATATATATATATATATATATATATATATATATATATATATATATATCACACTTTTATGAATACATTAATATTTGATAGCACACTTATGAATATGACAGTGATCAACAATGGATAATATTACACTAGCACACTTTTTTATTTACTTAGGAGTTGGTAGAGAAAGGATAAGGTAGCTGAGAATACTTTTATGGTTTCAAGGAAATGCAATGATGGAAAAGAATGCAGCACAGAAATAAACTGATATGGTTTCAACAAGAGATAATATGATCACTTTTTCTTTTGACAATTCACTCCCCCCCTATGCAATATAAAGAGATGGAAAAGAGAGCACACAGTTTTCAGAAATACAATCAAATGCAATACAAATTCTAGTTCCCCCCTAGCAAGCTTAGAGCAACCGGTATGCTTTTAAAACATGCAGAAATACTTTTAATGTGATTTGCAATGAAGTGAAAATATGCTAAAAATGATTTTAATTCCTTATAGGTGATTCAGGGTGGGTGACAGCTACTTTGAATTAGTTCAGGTCAACACTAGCAATGATTCACGAGGGATGATCAGGTTGAAAATGAAATTTAGCAGTTGCAAGTAAAAGGCAGCTATTTTTGACAGGTGAAGAAGTTTGAGACAAATTGCAATTTGCGGCACTTTTTTCCGAGTGTGTCAAGCGCGATTAACTAGAAGGAGCTGAGGATCTTAGCTTTAAAATGAAAGTTAAATCTCTTTCCTAGGACGTGCGGTTCAAAAGATACAGACAATTTAGTGGAGGTATATTTTCAGAAATAAAGTAAGATTCAAATGACAAATGACACTTTCACAGGTTTGAAATCACAGAATGGACACACGACTTATATGCAGTTCTAAATAGGTGGAAATGGTTTGAATTAGATTATTTTAAACTAAGAGATTGGTTTTGCACAGCTCTGGCTGGATACTCACTCCTAGTTTTTGAAGGAATGGGCCTCATCACAGATCTGGTCAACAGGTTTAGCTGCGGTTCTCACTACTCTGCTGGTCTGGATCTCTGGTTCTGGCAAAAGTTCTGGCACTGCATAGTGGTCTGGTCGGGTCCATGGTTTGCGGTTCTGGATACAGCACTGCTCTCTGGGTCTGGTTCTGGCAAAAGTTCTTGGCTAGAATCAAACTGCACAGCCCGGCTGTTTTATTCTGATATGCCCCTTGGAAATCTGGGGTAAATCAGTTTGCAAAATTGTAAGGCCAGCTGAGAATACTTTTAGCTTGCAGTAGGCCTTCTGCTTCAAAGTTGTGGAGTCTGGAGTCTGGTTTTCTAAGTTCTGGTCTCTGGATAGTGCCTGAATTTGGATGTGGTCTGTCAAAGTGCTTCGCAAGAAATCAGTTTGAAGTGGAAAGTGAATGTCTGTACCTGGGTCTCAGTGGCTCTTTTTATGTCTTTTGAAAACTGGTGGGAAGGCTGACTTTCTATGCCCAACCCCCTGAGGATCCTGATAGCCTATAGGATTCTCTGTCGCATGACTGGGGAACTGAATTGTGAGTCATCCTGTGTCATCAGGCATCATTTTTATGGCATACAGAAAGAACACTCCCCTTGTCACTTTGGACACAAATCAATTTTTGACTTAAATGCATATTTATCTATGTACAATTTTTCTAATATTATATGTCCAGTTAAAATATTTTCTGTAGCGCCAAACCATCCGATCCCTGTCTTTGTAAGATGTTGTGTTCACTTCTGACAGAATTCTGCCCTTTTCATCCAGAACACAATCTCTAAACTTTTCCAGAATTTACACACATGTGTGCAAGGAATATGGGCATCAGATGATGACGTGTCAGATTTTTTACATACATACATTTGGAGTAATACCCTATTTTCCGCTACTAGCCCCCAGAACTTACCCCAGAGTCCTAACACCTCTTAAATGTGCACAGAAAAATCACAGGAATGATGATATTATTGATATAATTTTGACAATTTCGTACTATGAATTATCCATCTTTCTAAAATTATGCTCTGGTCCAAATGGGTGGGGTTAGGTCCCAAAGCACATGGGGGAATTTCTGGTTTGTCCACTTCCTCCAAGCTCAGCTGGCTCACAGAGGCAGTGCCCCTCCCATTTCCTTCCAAGAGGAAGCCATTTACAACCCCCTGATTTAACAATTGCTTGGAGCAAAGGGACGTTCATTGTTCTGTTTTCCTGCAGTCCCAAGTATTCCTCCCCTGATTCAATCAGAGAGATGTAATCTCCTTTTGGTGGGGAAACAGAAGGCAGGCCAGGCCTGTGAATGCAGTTGCTGGGCAAGTTTCAACTCCTGTCGTGGGTAGTTGCTGGGCAGAATTCAATCTCATTAAGCCAGGCCTCAGCCAAAGGTCACTTTTGTTCCCATTTTTCTTCATTCAAATCAAACTTACAATTTTGACACATGCAGCTAGAACGCTGATTCTATGTTCAAAACCATGACATTTAAGCAGTTGCAACCTATGTGACACTTAAAAGTAGGTCACTCATTTATTTTAAACATTTTGATTTTAGTGGCTTTAAATCCGATTTCACTTAAGCTGCTGACCTCCACAGCTCAGCCAGTTTTGTTATGAAAATTATTTTAGGCTCTTCATCTTTCCAGATTTGGTATGCACACAAGACTTCATTCTACCAGACGTCTGCTGGTGTTCAGTAAGATTTTTGAATATCTTGCAATGTTTGAAATAGGCATTTTGAGCTTGCATTCAGAGAAACAAAGGTGATTTCAAAGCGCTTTTTTGAGCTAACAGGCACTGCTGTTTTTCCTTCGGCACCACGTTTCACTCATGGTGCTTCTGGCCCATCACGCTCGCACTGGTGGGTGTCAGGTCAGGTGACCATTTTGGTGTCCGCAAAAGCTGCGCGGTTTTCCTGGATTCTGGCGCAATTGCAGGCTTTTCTGCCATCTTGGATTTTCTAAGCCCACATCACACAAATGTTGCTACAAAATAACTTGAACGTGGGTCGATACACCTGACAAGCCCCCCGTCTGACTGCACTTTGATTTTGAGTTGAGGGGGAGTTGGGTGCAAAGGATGTTTTGATCCACACGCTGGGATGTCCGCATCATCTTCTTCTGATTCCGCAGATGGCACAGTTTAGCATCTTTTCCTCCATCAGGGTGGATCGGTCAGTCCTCCTCACCAGTCCTGATGGGAGTTTCGGTCGGTACCTCGGGCCCCTCTGATCTTTCCTCCCGGTCCCCGGGTCGTCCTCCTTGGTCAATCTCCATGGTTTATCTCTCCTAGGATGACAAACCAAAGTGGCAGAAACATATTCGTAGACATTTCCCCACCACTATTAATGGTGGGGTGAACATATACATTTTATACATCATGAGACATTTGCATTCAAGAACGATAGAATTTTATAGGCTATATGTGGAATATTTTAGGGTTGGACTTGTATTAATCCGGAGCGGCCCCCTCTGGGATTGCAGAGGACTGCTCCAGTTGCTGCAGAGTGTGCCTGGCATGGCAATACTTTAGCTGATTTATATGGACCCACTTCCCCTTCCGTCTAACTACCCTTGGGGATGCAGATCTTGTAGGCGACTGGGGATATCTTGTCTACAATTTCAAAAAGTCCCTTCCATGTAGGCAGAAATTTCCGCTGTTTGGCCTGGTTCCTTTGGAAATTGTATAGATAGACTTGGTCTCCGATATTGTATTCTTTCCTAGTAGTCTTCAAATCATAGTGAGTCTTCATGCTATCGGCTGATCTTTCTAGGTTTCGCTGAGCATAGGCAAAAGCATGTTGGAGCTGTTTCCTTACATTTTCAACATACTCATGAGTTGTGGAGTCATTGATCAATGTCTGCTCTTGGGTCCTGTAAAGCAAATGCTGGGGAAGCACCATCCTGCGTCCAGTCATCAGCTCAAACGGTGGCATTTTAGTTGCAGATGAAGGGGTAGATCTGATGGCCATTTGGACCAGAGGTAATCGGATATCCCAACTTGGCCCAGAATCTGCCACAAACTTTTTTAAGATGCTCACAATGGTTCGATTGTAATGTTCTACTGCACCAGAAGAGGCTGGCCGGTAAGCAATGTGTAGCTTCCTTTTAACCCCCAGTATCTCCCACATCTAAGTCATTTTTCGCTGGTAAAATGGCTACCTCTGTCTGACTCGATCCTTTGGGGTAGACCGAAATGGGAAAAGATGTGGTTGATCATCAGGGCATCTGCTGTTTCTACCTTGCAGTTTGGGGCCAGGAGACATTCCAACCATTTAGTAAATAAGCATGTCACAGTCAATATGTACTTATTCCCTCTAGAGGAGCGATTCACGGGCCCTATGTAGTCGACATGCAAATCTGACTATAGCAGTGTCATCCCCCTCTTTTGGAGAGGCGCACGGTGTGTGAGGGATGTTGGCTGAAATTGTGCACACACAAGACACCCCTTCAAGTATTGGTCGAGGTCCTGCCCCATGTGTGTCCAGTATGCAACCTCTTTTAAGATCTCAAGTGTTGTATGAAACCCCCTATGACCAGCTTTGACCACATCATGGGTGTGACTTAAAATCAGGGTTAGGAATGAGTAGGAACCACCCACTGATCATGGCCAGCTTGGGATTTCCTTACCAACAAACCGTCTTGGATTCGGAACATTTTTGGGCATTTCATCAACACTCTAAGGTCCTCTTTCCCAATGTAATCGGTATCCGTCAGGGGAAAGTTCTCAGGGTCCTCAATGTGTTGGTAAAATTTACCAATTATTGGATCCCCTTTATGAGCCGTAATCAAATCGGCATCTGGGGTCTCCTTACTCCATTGTGCAGTTGAAAGATCATTGTGAGCATTTGTCTGGGACCTAGTGATAGCAGTGACCCGGATTTCCCCCAACAGGGACTCGATCTCAAGTATATCCCCTTGAATGGCTCCGGTTTTTGCCAGCTGATCAGCTAGGCCATTTCCAGTTTTGTCTGGTCCCTCTACTTTAGAATGACCCTTGATCTTTTTCCAGTAGATGGCCATCCCATTCGAGGTGACCAGATCATCAATATTTTGGATTAATTTTCCATGTTTCAAGGGTTTGTTATTAGCACATAACATGCCTCTGGTTTTCCAATTAACCAGGTGCTCCACGAACCTGTTCCGTACATAATCCGAATCTGTGATTATGACCAGTTTGTGGAGTTGATGTTGGACAACAGTGAGGATGGCTTGATACACAGCCCTCAACTCTGCCGCCTGACTACTTCGGGGACCAATCTTGTACCCAGTGGAGGGTTCTGGGGACTCATTCACCCATGCATCCCTACGCCGGCCACAAGTTCTTTCTCCCCGTTGTTGTCAACATGGTAAGAGCATCCATCCACATAGACAGTGGGCATTCCCTCACACTTGTCTTCTTCAAAGACTTTGTGTGGGGAATTAAGGTATGCCTCCATGTTGTCCTTGATTTTTAGACGTTCGTCCTCGAGACAGTTTTCTCTGGCACAATCATGCAAGTCAGCCAGACCTTGCGCGAGGGGACTCTTCTTGTTTTGGCCATATATGACCTTCACAGGAAAGCCTTGCATTGACAGAATCCAGGAAGTAATTTGGGAATTACTCACATTTCCAGATCGGATTCTGTCACTTTGGAGATATTGCAAAGGCTGGTGTGGAGTCTCCACTGTGATGTGTTCCCCCTGGATAAACGGGCGGTAATTCTTCAATGCCCACACCGTTGCCAGGAGTGCCTTCTCACAATCGTTGAATTTTTCCTCCACAGAGGATAAAGTTTTGCTTGCATAGGAGATTACTTTATTGACCTTGTCATGCTTTTGATATAACACTGCAGTCAAGCATGTATTAGAGAACCCTGTCTCCAAGAAAAATTCCTTGTTTCTGACAGGGTAAGCTAGGCAGGGCGCTTGTGAAGGGCTTCTTTTGAGCTGTCTTACTACCTCGGATTGTTCTGGACCCCATTCCCACTTTACCCTCCACTTCAAGAGATGAATCAGGGGTCTGGTGATCTCTGCGTAGCCCTCAAGGAACTTTCTGCTGTAATTAGTCAGTCCAAGGAGGCTCCTTAGTTCCTGCAGAGTTGCGGGGTCTTTCAGTTTCTGGAGTGCTTCCACTTTCTTTTCCTGGGGACAGAGACCCTGAGGAGTAATCTCATGCCGCAAAAAATGGACACGGGTTCTACACCACTGTGCTTTCTGAAAGTAAAGTTTTGCTCCGGCGGCCCTCAACTGTGTCAGAACATAACGGATCTCCGCTATATGTTCCTCCACAGATGAACTTTTGATGAGGCCATCATCTACATAAGCCAGGTTACCCCTCGCACCCAAGTCGGGCATGGCCTTATGTAGGAAAATGTTGAATTAATTGCCGGAGTTGAGATATCCGAAGGGAGTCCGGGTCCATGTGTACTGCTGGCCCCCAAAGGTAAAGGCCAGTTTGTATTGGTCCTCCCTACTGACAGGCACAGTTCAGTATCCATTGGTCAGGTCTATTGCAGTGAATACCTGTGACCCCTGGATCTGGGCCAGCCCTTGGTCAATGTAGGGAAGAGGCCATCGGGAAGTATGGACCCGTTTGTTGAGCTCCCTAAGGTCGGCGCAGAGTCTCCACTGGCCGTTTGGCTTCAATATTCCCAGCACCGGATTATTGAAGGTGCTGTGAACTGGACAGATTATCCCCCGGGACTCAAGGTTCTTAATAATTTCAGTAAGGGACTCCATTGATGCGAGAGGCAAGCGATATTGCTTCACAAACACTGGAGTCATGACAGGGTCCGTGGGAATTGTTGTTGTGTGGATGTCGGTGCGACCACAGTCATATGAGTCTACCGCAAAGAGATCTTGGAAATCCAAGAAAACTTGTTTCAACTTTTGCTTCTGTTCCAGTGTCACACAGGCATCAGCTAGGTTGACTCTCTCTTCCTAGGTCCCTAATAAAAAACCTTTTTCGCCCTATGTGTTGACAATCTAATATCGTGGGTGCTTAGCCCTGGTGGGTGCTGATGTGCCGACTGCAAGGGGATGTTGCGAACCTGTCCCTATCCTCTCTAAACCACTTTCCTATTAGCTAAAACAAAGTGCACACATTTGGGGGTCGATATCTGTATTTTAATGTTTTCGCCTCCCAGCCGTGTGGCTTATTAAATTACAAATCAAAAAAACACAAGGTTTTATAAAAAGAGATTTCTATGTCCTACTTGTCACATAGAACTCTATTAAAAAAAGCTCCCTTTGCTCTGTACAGTGTCAGGACTGTGGGATGCAAGGGGAGTTATGATAACAGTGAATTTCTTTTTGTAAGCCCTTTACTTAATATGTAGGGGTATTGGGGTCTGGGTTATCCACCAGATCCTGCTAGACAACAGTCAACCGGTTTCAGCGGGATTCATCAGTGGCCGCTTTCTTCAGGACGAATATTATTAAATGAAATATTCTCTTATGGATTCTTCACTGTTAGGAAGAATGCGGAGGATGTCTTCAGGTCTCAGACCAGCTTAGTTGCGTCGATCCCTAAGTCCTCTTATTCTGGCATTTGTTGGTTGTTCTCTATTGGAACACAGGTATAGATGTCTTGAATCTTCCTGTCAGATAGCCTGCGTCTCTCAATATTATCCGGACGATAGCAACGACAGAGAAAATAAATAAGGAATTAATATTGAGAGACGCAGGCTACTAAGCTGGTCTGAGACCTGAAGACATCCTCCGCATTCTTCCTAACAGTGAAGAATCCATAAGAGAATATTTCATTTAATAATATTCGTCCTGAAGAAAGCGGCCACTGATGAATTCCGCTGAAACCGGTTGACTGTTGTCTAGCAGGATCTGGTGGATAACCCAGACCCCAATACCCCTACATATTAAGTAAAGGGCTTACAAAAAGAAATTCACTGTTATCATAACTCCCCTTGCATCCCACAGTCCTGACACTGTACAGAGCAAAGGGAGCTTTTTTTAATAGAGTTCTATGTGACAAGTAGGACATAGAAATCTCTTTTTATAAAACCTTGTGTTTTTTTGATTTGTAATTTAATAAGCCACACGGCTGGGAGGCGAAAACATTAAAATACAGATATCGACCCCCAAATGTGTGCACTTTGTTTTAGCTAATAGGAAAGTGGTTTAGAGAGGATAGGGACAGGTTCGCAACATCCCCTTGCAGTCGGCACATCAGCACCCACCAGGGCTAAGCACCCACGGGTATTAGATTGTCAACACATAGGGCGAAAAAGGTTTTTTATTAGGGACCTAGTGTTAGGAATAACTTTGTAAAATAAAATAGCCTTCTGTCACATATGTGTTGAAATACTGAGGTATAGATAGGAGGCGTACACCTATCGACTCCATTTCTGTAGTTACTTTGACTCTCTCTTCCACCATCTGCCTGAAGCCTGGAAAGACTTCTGGTTTTGCTATCTCAGCGGCCTCCTCCAGCTGGGTGGGGAAGTCCCTGGTCAGGGTGCTGAGTTGGACTGGAGGCTTCAGGTGGGAAAGGCAGCCCTCATGGACCTGGAAAATCACCTCATCCCTTCTGAAGTCACAAGTCACATCTTCCTTACCATAAGGGCAGGAAGTGTACACCAGGAAGTTCCCCCCATGCCGTGTAAAGATTCTGTCTGGTGTTGTATTGTCATCACTGTCACTGTCAAAACAGTCCTTGGGGATTGGTCCTAACAGTTCATTTCCTAAATCAATGGAAAAATGTCTGTTATCAACCGCCATTCCAATAATGGTGCCTGCGGCTAGAGTAATAATCTTTAAGTCACTGTTATCCACCTCTATTGGAATGGTGTCATGTTCTATGTTGACTAATGGTTTTGGGTTTACCCCTAACCCTTGCTGTTGGAAAAAAGAATTTAGATGAATATAAGCATCAGGGTTTTTCAATTTTTGTCCTCTTTTAACTATCACTTCCAGGGAGAATTGTCGGGTCCTTTCTGGGATGGTGACTTCCTCTTTAATCTGAATTTCAACTGCATAAGGTAGCAATTGAGCTGACCTAAATGCTTTTTCTGGATCATCAAAGCCCATGGGATTATCTGCTATTCGGGACCAAGCTTTGAAATTTATTAGGTCCAAACTAATGGCAAAGCAATTGAGAATATCACTGCCTAAGTAAAAGGCAGCAGTGATGTCTCGCACGACCCAACAATTATGGACTATGCTCTTGTTGCCAATGGAGATTTTGAGCATACATCTGATTGGCAGGAGATGTTTGGAATTGGGTGTTTCCAGATCTATTTCCCATTTGTCTATCAGTTTGAATGTGGGAATGGCTGGATCTTTAGGGAGTTGGCGGAATATGGCTTTGCTGATGAAGCTCTTACCATTGTTCACACACACTCGGGCAAGTACAGAGTCCTTCCCATCATTTAACTGAACAGGGATGAACAACTGCTCTCCAATTTGCTGAATATCAGCCAGGCTCTGAGCTGATTTCACATCTTTCTGGACTATTGGAGTGGGAATGTCTGATTGTGGATTAGTAAAGAATTTCAGAGTGTTTCCTTCCAGTGTGGAATACCACCTTAAACTGGAAGGAAGGTTTATTTTCAGAAATAGAGAGGACCCCCCATGACCAGTCTGTTGTCCTCCTGCTATTACTGTCACGTCTGGAATTTGGTTGTTCTGTAAGTGAAATTCTACTTGGTCAGATTTTTGTTCAACCATGTGACATGTGCCGTTTAAACTAACATGGTTGACACTCTGTTTTAATTTTATTGGTCGGCTAGTCTGGGTCCAGAGGACCTTGTTTTCGCAATCTATTAGGGGTGACAACCTTCTCAGGAGGTCATTCCTTAGCAAACAAGGGGTGCCCTCTGGAGTCACTACTATGACCGGGTGTTTCACCTTGTGTCGCCCAATTTTGATGTCCAAATCTGCAGTCCCCTCGATGGGAATTTCCTTCCCGTCAAAGTTCTGAAGTTGTCCAGGAAGAGAGGTGAGAGGGATTCAGTAATTCTCCCCCCTTCCTGCATTTAGTTCATCAAAGGCCCTTTTGGACATAAGGGTAGCTTGGGATCCAGGGTCCACCAGTGCCAAAATTGTACCCTGCCCCTGCACTTGAACCGGGGCATAGCATCTTCCTTCCTTCTCCTCAAGGGGGCACAGATAATGCACATTTTTGGACAACTGGTGGGCTAATCTTTTAGTTTTGGACATTGTGCGAGAAGAGATCTTGGCAGAAATCTGTCGAGAGTCATGGGAATCTGCAAGAAAAAGTTGGCAACTGAAAATCAGAGCCATTGTGGGTTCCCCTGGTTCCGTTTCTGGGCCACCCCCCCCCCCTTTTTGGAGGCAGTCATCAGAATGGGTTTGAACCAGGGGATTTTGATGCTGTTGGTTCTGGGATGAGATGATGGGTGGCGCTAGCTCAGTCCCCACATCTACCCAGTCTGGATTTGGATCCCTTGGGACCCATCTTTCTTTGGGAGGAGTTCCCCCATCTCTGAAGGAGAAGATCCTTTTCCCAGGATCCTCTGAGGATCCCTCTCCCTCAAATTGGAAGATCTGTACCTCCTCCACAAAATGGGTCTGTTTGGGTCCTTTGTTTCTCCTACCTCCTCTCTGCTCCTTGGGTGGCCGACTTTCAGGGGTAGTAGATTTTGTTTCTGGTTCCTGGGTTTCCAGGGACTGTTTACAAGTGGGGAAGGAAGCTTCCTGCCAGGCTTTGCACCCCCTACCCCCTGTGCCTACTCCCTGGGAAAAGTGGGTTATCAGGGTGCTGCCCCCGTCATTGTTCTGGAGCACCAGGCCCAGAGTTTGGGGCATTCTGCGCCGGCATGCTCATCTGAGGGTTCTGTTGAGCCCTCAGTATGTGACCCAGATCCCATGCCATATTTTGGACATGGCGCTCTAACTGTGAAACCCGCTCAGGCTGATACAGGGTTCTGCTTTCTCCCCTGGGCTGCTCCCGGGAAGGGTAGCTATCCCTTCTCTGGTAGTACCCCGGGTTGGGAAGTTTTGGGTACCCCTCCACCCTTGGCCTCCCCTCTCCCGGATTAGGTTGTCTGGGCTCAGGGAATTGGGGAAAGAAGGATGGATGATTTTGGGGTTGGAAATTGGGTGGATAACTGGGAAAAAAGTCTACCCAGTATTTGGGGAATTTCTGCCCTCCTGTGGGAAGTTAGGACGGAAGTTCCCTGGGTTAGGTGCTTGGCTGGATTCCCCCCCCCTTGGGCTGGAGGAGTCCACACATAACCCAGGATGGGTCGGTTTCCCTTGTAACGGGGACTTACATAATCAGGGGAATGAGGGATCCCACTTGTGGGACTACCTCCTTGACTCCCTGTTTGTGACTGGCTCGAGGGCCTTCTGGGCTTAGATTTATTCTGTGCAGGCAAGTTTTTTGTCCCCCCATTTCCAAATCTAAAATGGGGGCAACCTTTACCTCTGCCACCTTACCAGCAGCAGGGGTTCTGGTTGATCTGGGGCTTTTCTAGGCGTTATTTTTATTTTCTATGGGCTTCTGCACCTCATAGATGCGGGTGGCTTACTCAATGACCCAGTCTAGTGACCTTTTCTCGTGAAAATCTCTCACTAGCTGGGTCATTATGTATTTGGGTAAGGCATGGAAAAACGTATTTACAAACTCTTTACTGTCCGTGCGCACCCTTTTGGTAGTCTGCGCAAAGGCACGCTTCAAGTCCTGCACAAATTCTTGTGGGGCCTGATCCTCCCCACATTGCAAATTGTAGGCTGCCTTGCGAGCTTCTTGGGGATTCCGGTGAACAGAAAAATGATTCAAGATGGCCGCCCTATATGTGGACCATCTTGAATGGTTTTGGTCCTCCAGCCCCGCAAAGAAACTGGAGTATTCTGGGGAGAATGTCCATTTTACATACTGCATGCAGCTACTGCTGTCTTTCAAATGGAAAGTCTCCATCATTTGCTCATAAAGCTCGAAGTGTTCCTAAACAGAATACTTCCTCTTTGCCTCCACTGTCTCTCCCTCTCTCCCCTGCTAAAATCACTGAACCTGCACTTAATATGCAACTGGGCCACTCACCGATTTCGGTCCTTGGCCCAGCCACACTTCCCTGCACTGCCTACCTGCACTACGGGACTGTCTCTGTATCCCACAGCCCCTTCTCCCGGCACTTACCTTGCACTTGCCACCAGCTGGCCCTATTATTTATCTTGTATTGTACTAACCATTTACTACACTTTCCTTGCACTTGCCACCAGCTGGCTCAATTATTTAGGTTGTATTCTACTAACCATGTACTGCACTTTCCCCTCTCCCCTTGCACTTTTCCCAGTCCCCCTACCCTTGCACTTGCACAATCTGAATGACACCTGGCCTAGTAGGATCGTTGTCTGTCTCCCCTTGTTCCCCCCGCCTCGTCGCGCCTTGAAACACTTGTGTATAGGCTTGTTACAAATGGCATATCATATCATATCGTATCATATCATATCTTACATGGCATTCTTGTGATAAGGGGTGATGACACTCCTTATCGCCTTAATCTGTTTTAAGGGGTCCTTAAGCAAGGCCCTTTTTGCCTTATTGGCCTTTTTGGTTTGGGTAACCCTGGTCCAATTCATCCTCTGATTCAGAAGCACTGCTCCCAGAGGTGCCCGTCTGATCTTCCAGGTTTTCCCGGATTCTGCAAGCCTGGGAATGGCTGGCAGCGTGTGGGGACCTGGTCTCCTGTGTCCTGTGACGCTCAGAGGAGTCTTCAGATCCCTCCTTGCTGCCAGGATTTGATGTGTACCCCCTCCGCTGACCTAACTGGGCAGAGGTTTTCAGGATGCCCTTAGTGGTCCTACTCTCCTGGGGTTCCCCGCTAAATTGCACTGTACTTAGGTGCCCATACCCGGATGCCCGCCCATCCATTCCTTGGTGGTACAGGTCTATGAGCCCCATACTTTTGGCTGGATAGTAATCTGCCATCCCTGTGGCCCTGTGCTCATATGCGCCAGAGGACATGGGGGTGGCAAAGTCCAGGGACTGGGAGAGATGAAGGCCTCTGGTACTAGGGCTCCTGAGGTTATGCCCAGGTGTTTCCCTTTCCCAGCAAACCTCATCTCTATCAGCCCCTGCTCCCTGTTTCCATGCAAGAGCCTGTGTTTTCAGTTCCTCGGTCAAGGCCTTACTAGACTCTATCAGTCTCTCCTGCATGGCTACCTGTTGCTGGAGCCTATCAATGTGCTGGCAGAGAGCCTCATTCTCTCTCTGTGCTTTCTGGTTAGTCTTGGAGTACTGGGCCAGTCTTTGCTGCAGGAGGGTTACCTCCTGAGTCCCATCCCTACTGGCCTGCTCCTTTCTTGCCAGAACATCTTCCACTCTCCTGGTGTGCTCTAACAAGTTCTGATGCTCTTTTTGGAGGTCACCCAGTCCCTGGAGGGCCAGATGATTTTCTTCAATTCTTTCTTTTAAGTCACAGACTTCCGGGCCTAAGGTGTCCCTTTCCTGACTAAGAGCCTGCATCTGTGCCACCTGGTCTTCCCTCTGCCTTTGAAAGGCACCAGCTTTCTGGCGCTCCTCCTCAAATTTTGTCTGGGTGTCCAGGTCTTTCAGAATCAGTTTGTTGCTCTCTGCCTTCTCCCTATCTAGGTGGCTTTGCAGGGTGACAACCTGCTCTGCGCATGCCCTATTGAAGTCCAGTTGTTGCTCCAGCTTTTTCTGGCTCTGCAGTAGGGCGTCCAAACCTTCTTGGTACTCCTTCTTTAAGGCCAGAAATCTGGTATCCTGGTCAGACTTTTCCTGTTGCAGGATACCCATATCCTCTTTGATTTTAATGAGATACTGTCTACTCTCATTTTCTGACTCCTGGCTCCTGTGCAGCCTTTGCTCAGAAGAGACCAGGTCAGATTGGGCCTTCTCTAATGCCATCTGTTGCCTATTTGCCAGATCTTGGCCTTCAGCACATTTGTCCTGTATGGCTCCCATATATAAATATAAATATGCCGCTATCCTGACAATCTTGTTGTGCTCATCTTTGGCTTTAGTGGCCATATATAGTTCACTCAGGGGCACATGTAATGGACCCTGATCTCTCCATTTGTCTGACCCTGTTGCTGTGATCTGTTGCGCGATTGCCTGCAACCACACTGTCTGGTCCTGTTCCGTCCATTCACCTCTCACAAATAGCTTATGTAAGAGGTGCTCTCTGGCTATCTTGATGTCTACCAGTGTCGACATTCTGGAAATTGATTTCCTTCCTGACTTACAGAAGTTTGTATTTTATTTTGCAAAACAGACCGTCTCCTTAGAGCGTCCTTCATTTGAGGGGTGCTTTTACAGTGTAACACAGCGTGGTGATCCAACAGGATTTATGTATCCTGTCAGTAAGCACACTATATTAAGCTGCACAAGTGGTAGTTCTAATCCAGACGTCCCGGCTCGAGCCCCCACTCGGTTAAGTGACTTCAATTCAGCACTCCAACTAAGTCAATGCCTAGTCTGGGATGCCCAAGGGAAGCCCTTATTTATATATTTTTATGACAAGTTCATAGATCTGGATGACAAACCCTTGTATAACGCCCCTCTCTTTGAATACCCCTGACCTCACTGAGCAAAGAAGTAGGTTTTTTTGCAAATGAAAAGATTTATTTGAGAAATTAAACAATATATATATATCACACTTTTATGAATAAATTAATATTTGATAGCACACTTATAAATATGACAGTGATCAACAATGGATAATATTACACTAGCACACTCTTTTAATTACTTAGGAGTTGGTAGAGAACGGATAAGGTAGCTGAGAATACTTTTATGGTTTCAAGGAAATGCAATGATGGAAAAGAATGCAGCACAGAAATAAACTGATATGGTTTCAACAAGAGATAATATGATCACTTTTTCTTGTGACAATTCACTCCCCCCTATGCAATATAAAGAGATGGAAAAGGGAGCACACAGTTTTCAGGAATACAATCAAATGCAATACAAATTCTAGTTCCCCCTAGCAAGCTTAGAGCAACCGGTATGCTTTTAAAACATATGTGATTTGCAATGAAGTGAAAATATGCTAAAAATGATTTTAATTCCCTATAGGAGATTCAGGATGGGTGACAGCTACTTTGAATTAGTTCAGGTCAACACTAGCAATGATTCATGAGGGAAGATCAGGTTAAAAATGAAATTCAGTAGTTGCAAGTAAAAGACAGCTATTTTTGACAGGTGAAGAAGTTTGAGTCAAATTGCAATTCGCAGCACTTTTTCCGAGTGCGTTGAGCGCGATTACGGAAAAACTATAAGGAGTAGAAAGTCAGTTTGCTTGTTGGAAAGCTGAGAATCTCGTTCCTAGGACGTGTGGTTCAAAAGATACGGACAATTTAGTGGAGGTATATTTTCAGAAAAAAGTAAGATTCAAATGACAAATGACACTTTCACGGGTTTGAAATCACAGAATGGACACATGATTTCAATGCAGTTCTAAATAGGTGGAAATGGTTTGAATTAGATTATTTTAAACTAAGAGATTGGTTTTGCACAGCTCTGGCTGGATACTCACTCCTAGTTTTTGAAGGAATGGGCCTCGTCACAGATCTGGTGAACAGGTTTAGCTGCGGTTCTCTCTGCTCTGCTGGTCTGGATCTCTGGTTCTGGCAAAAGTTCTGGCATTGCACAGCGGTCTGGTCGGGTCTCGGGTTTGTGGTTCTGGATGCAGCACTGCTCTCTGGGTCTGGTTTTGGCAAAAGTTCTTGGCTAGAATCAAACAGCACAGCCCGGCTGTTTTATTCTGATGTGCCCCTTGGAAATCTGGGGTAAATCAGTTTGCAAAATTGTAAGGCCAGCTGAGAGTACTTTTAGCTTGCAGTAGGCCTTCTGCTTCAAAGTTCTGGAGTCTGGAGTCTGGTTTTCTAAGTTCTGGTCTCTGGATAGTGCCTGAATTTGGATGTGGTCTGTCAAAGTGCTTCGCAAGAAATCAGTTTTAAGTGGAAAGTGAATGTCTCTACCTGGGTCTCAGTGGCTTTTTTTATGTCTTTTGAAAACTGGTGGGAAGGCTGACTTTCTATGCCCAACACCCTGAGGATCCTGATAGCCTAGAGGATTCTCTGTCGCCTGACTGGGGAACTGAATTGTGAGTCATCCTGTGTCATCAGGCATCATTTTTATGGCATACAGAAAGAACACTCCCCTTGTCACTTTGCACACAAATCTATTTTTGACTTAAATGCATATTTATCTATGTACAATTTTTCTAATATTATATGTCCAGTTAACATATTTTCTGTAGCGCCAAACCATCCGATCCCTGTCTTTGTAAGATGTTGTGTTCACTTCTGACAGAATTCTGCCCTTTTCATCCAGAACACAATCTCTAAACTATTCCAGAATTTACACAAATGTGTGCAAGGAATATGGGCATCAGATGATGAAGTGTCAGATGTTTAACATACATACATTTGGAGTAATACCCTATTTTCCGCTACTAGCCCCCAGAACTTAGCCCAGAGACCTAACACCTCTTAAAATGTGCACAGAAAAATCACAGGAATGATGATATTATTGATATAATTTTGACAATTTCGTACTATGAATTATCCATCTTTCTAAAATTATGCTCTGGTCCAAATGGGTGGGGTTAGGTCCCAAAGCACATGGGGGAATTTCTGGTTTGTCCACTTCCTCCAAGCTCAGCTGGCTCACAGAGGCAGTGCCCCTCCCATTTCCTTCCAAGAGGGAGCCATTTACAACCCCCTGATTTAACAATTGCTTGGAGCAAAGGGACGTTCATTGTTCTGTTTTCCTGCAGTCCCAGGTATTCCTCCCCTGATTCAATCAGAGAGATGTAATCTCCTTTTGGTGGGGAAACAGAAGGCAGGCCAGGCCTGTGAATGCAGTTGCTGGGCAAGTTTCAACTCCTGTCGTGGGTAGTTGCTGGGCAGAATTCAATCTCATTAAGCCAGGCCTCAGCCAAAGGTCACTTTTGTTGCCATTTTTCTTCATTCAAATCAAACTTACAATTTTGACACATGCAGCTAGAACGCTGATTCTATGTTCAAAACCATGACATTTAAGCAGTTGCAACCTATGTGACACTCAAAAGTAGGTCACACATTTATTTTAAACATTTCGATTTTACTGGCTTTAAATCCCATTTCACTTAAGCTGCTGACATCCACAGCTCAGCCAGTTTTGTTATGAACATTATTTTAGGCTTTTCATCTTTCCAGATTTGGTATACACAAAAGACTTCATTCTACCAGACGTCTGCTGGTGTTCAGTAAGATTTTTGAATATCTTGCAATGTTTGAAATAGGCATTTTGAACTTGCATTCAGAGAAACAAAGGTGATTTCAAAGTGCTTTTTGAGCTATCAGGCACTGCTGTTTTTCCTTCGGCACCAGGTTTCACTCATGGCGCTTCTGGCCCATCACGCTCGCACTGGTGGGTGGCAGGTCAGGCGACCATTTTGGTGTGCGCAAAAACTGCCCGGTTTTCTTGGATTATGGCGCAATTGTGGGCTTTTCATCATCTTGGATTTTCTAATCCCACAGCACCAAATGTTGCAGCATAATATCTTGAACGTGGGTCGATACACCTGACAGTACCCAGGTGCTCAGGTGGATTTGCAAACAAGAAGGCGGGGGGCAGGAGGGTTAAACGGGTGAAGAGGGAGTCGGAAAGTGAGAAAAGCGATATCCTGTTGGTAGCTTCTGTTCAGTTTTCATTGTGCGCTGAGCTTGGATGTGAATATCGATCAATGTGAGTCCTCCCTTGTGTGCTGTTGGTGCGAGTTATGTGTTGTTTGTTTGTTCTTGCGGTGTGGTGAAGTGGATGGGGTTTGCCGTGTGAGAGAGTGGTTGTGTGGATTTTTGGGTGAGTTAAGTATGCAGAAATCTGAGCTTTTGGGTTAGTGGGTTATATGTCTCAAAACAAAAAAAGAGGTGATGGCAGGAAGGTATAGAATTAATCTTAAACCAATTGCACACAGGCGAGCAACCCACTTGGGGTCTCTTGCAGGGCACAACCAGCCCATAAAGGTGGCCATGATGGGAAAAAGGGTTGAATGGCCAAGGAATTAAGATCGGCATAGATGGTCTTCTTGATAGAAGACATACCAGAGCATGAGGGCACCCTAATTCTGCTGCATGGAGTGTCATCAACCATTTGCTGTCTGCACTGCATTCTGGATTGAATGAACCACCAATTATGTATGTCATGGATGTTGCCCACCAGATCCTAGAGGGTAAAGAAGTTCTGGGGTGGCATGACACAGTGCACAAGGAGATGCCCATCAGGAAACAACCCTATGCCAGTGGCAGTAGGACTATGGACTTCTCTTAACCACCCAATGGATATACGAAGGCTTGATAACATTTCACAATTCTGTAGGGATCTGAATGCATGGCTTATTCGCCACATCTTCCTATTACTAGCGATGACTGCTTTCCGATTTTGATACTGTTCTGTCTGCATGTTGGGCAGTGTAAATGTCAAATAAGAGATCACAAGACTAGCCAAACCAGGAAGCAGTGTCAACAATGATCAGCAACGTTTCAGTGGTTGTCATTGGGAGAAGAAAAAGCCAGGTGAACATCCACAAAAGTACGTTTTACAGTATATGTACCTTTCCAGCAGAGGTGTCACTAGGGGCCAGGGGGGCTGTGGGGGCTAAAGTCCTGTGTATTTTGGTTGTCGCCCGTATAGAAGCTCAGGGGCTACAATCAAAGGTCTAGCTAGCCCCGTGTCCCGACAGTCCTGACATTAGTATATCCCCACATCTTGTCCACTATTAGCAACACCCCTGCTTGCCAGCATCTGATATTTGAAGTATGGAGTACATTTCTCTGCCAGAGTTCATAGTCAGCACCAGATCCCTACTCAAATGCATGTGTAGGCCACTGAATGTCCAGAGTAGTCACAATTGTGTCTCATAAAATGCTGTCCTTTACCCTTACAGTTTTGACACATGTAATCGTTCTTACATTTTTGTTTTTGTGATGACTTCCCAGTGTGTTCTGGTACCCCATAATCTATGGCTCGACCCTCAAAGTTCCCGGTAGCCAAGGTGGATGGCTGAATGTCTGTGCTGTGAGAATGACGTGTGTATGAATCTCGGGAGGATAGCTCAGGGCCAACGTGCTCGCCCTGGAAGCAAGACGAAACGGCTGTAACACAGGTTCGTTCCCAGGGTCCGTGCTTAGAAACAAACCTCTGGGTGTTAAGCGCGTTATAAATAACCAATCGTATCATATCCAAGATCAAATTCATAAACGTGAGGCGCTTTTAAATGTATTGAAACAGAGGGCCTCCCCCTGCACCTTCAGAAACATTCGCAGGGGGAGGCACTAATCATGGTAGGGTCATATCTGATTTTTCTGTTTCTTGCTTCGCCAATACTCCGATGGGCCCTTTAACGGCCCATCTCGGTGAAATGTGCTCCGACACACTAATGTATGCAAAGACCCTGGACGCCACATCTTTGCACCACTGTTCAGTCCCTCCTGATAAGTGCAGGTCCCCTTTGACTGTGCTCCTTTCATTTGCGCTATTTTTTGAGACTCTGCCCCAAAGTGTGCAGTTGTGACGATTTATATGCACATAGAAATAGGATTTAAAATCTATGTGGCCATAAATATAGTTGCTTAAATAGCTGTTTTTGACACATTCTTATTCAGTTTAATCTGTTATGCTTCTGTGTAGTCATCCTAGGACTTTCCAAAATAATTGATCTCGAATTGCAAAGTTATAATAGTTATCGTGATACATTCAGAATCTCAAAATAAATGTGCTTTTTCAGATTGAATCCATCATGCCTGTAAAGAAAGACCAGTTTGCGAAACCAGACGTCGCACTGCGCATTCTGCATAAGTAATGTGTTTTCTGACGCATACGCGCATGCATGAACCCTTTAGAAACAATTTTACTCTTTATTACAAATGGCACCATATGGCTGCAATACGTCTAAAATTACCATTTACCCACTCCGTCTTAGTAAGCGATATATTAATCACATGCATAACAATTAATAATGTCACTTAGTCAAGTCGCGTAAATTAAAACTATATATAGTAAATGCAAAGATCAGTCCTTTTAACCAACACAACCCAATCACAATGATTAGATATTTATTTATTTATTTATTCATGCATTTATATAGCGCAACAAACCCAAAGGTATCTAGATATTTAATGAATAGGTAGTACCAGCACACAGGAAAGTGTAGCACATTCTGTAACCATAGTGAATGTCCCTACTGTATGCCAAATGCTGTTAAGTTGCATCTGGTCTCAGCTGCTTGTCACCGTGCTACAGCTGTTATTTTCTTTTCCTGGCAGGAAGATTGTGCCACGTGATGTTCGCTCTAGCCAATGACATATTCTACCTTTCTAGGTAAGAAATTCCTCCTATGGAAAGAATAAGTGATAGATGGTGAAAAACGAAGGGAGCAAAGACTGGCCATGCGGCATAAGGACAGTGGGCTGGACTTGTGCATTGAAAAGAGTGTGGGAACATAAGCAGAAAACCTGGTGATGTACTGCCTCCATGCATGCAGTACTAATGTGACTCAGGTTTAAATCTTGCCCCATAATACTGTGATACGTTTAGAGCACAGCTGTACACATAGGACATGTTTTTTTGATTGTTTGTTTTTACTTAATTGGTTATTTATAACGCACTTAATACCCAGAGGTTTCTAAGCACGGACAGATGGGATCGAACCTGTATTGCTCTCTATCGTTTTTGTTCCAAGGCAAGCACGTTGCCCCTAAGCTATCTTCCCGAGACTATGACACACGATCATGATCTGAGCAGCCCGGTGACATTATTGCGCGGAGTGGACGATGCAGATCGGGAGACACCGGGCCGCAGGGCCTGCAAAAGCCACTTGGTCCAAATTCACAAGTCCGTGCGGACGTAATGCTTGTTTGTGAAATAGTCCCATTTAGCGCGGTGCAAACAGTTCTTTTGCAGTAAAAAGTCACCTAGCTCCGCTCTATGAATTACGCCCGGTGCAAAGAGTATTTTTGCAGTGCAAAGTGACTTTCCTCCGTGCAAAATGTTCTGTGTATTAGGCCAACAGAGTTCTGCCTTTGGTATCTTAGTAAACTGGGCGGAAAAACAACTATTTAAGTATTATAAATAATATAAATGTATTTAAAGAACAGTGTTTTCTGAGGGTACACTGACACATTTTACACTATACAACATATGAAAAGACCTAACACTACCATTGGAGCTCACCAGATCGGATCTATGAACATTTACCGTTTTCTTTGGCCAAATGGCAATTTCGCTATACTTCTTTTGCTGGATTTATTTTGTGGGGGAAGACACCTGCACTTTTCCGTTTCCACCAGCCTCCAACATACGTTATCCCAATTTACCATCTAAATAGTTCTGGTAAAAGAGCACACAAAATGTGACAAACATATTTGGTGAAATTGTCATTTGGTGAAAAGTGGGTGATATCACCAGAACAGGGCGTTCCAGTAGTGCCAGCAGATAGCGGAAGAAGAGTGTGCTGGGAGCTGGAGACCTAGCAGAGAACACCAGCAGCTGGGACGGAAGCTCCCTAACTCCTTGCGGCACAGTATTACTAGAAAACCATTCCCCAAGCTATTACCATTTCTGTTACTCCTGAGTTCTCTTGGTGCTATAAATGGGTGTGCAAGAGGTGGCGGTTGAGCCAGTTAGTGAAGCGGCCATACCGTGATAGCCCTGTGAAAGACAACATGTACTTGGTATTCCAGAGCGGTGAGAGCCAGAACTGAAATTTCACTCTCTCTCACATTGTGTTGAAGGGAGAACTAATATAAGGTTGCAGAAACCATCTTGGAGATGCCTAGACAGGATTTAGCAGAGAGGTTTGCTCTGAACCAGGTGTTCAGTGATTCCCAAGTAAACAGTGTTCCTGAGTCTGGAGAAGATCTTAGCAATTAATAAAGCTGCAAAAAATACATACATTCCCATTGAAGAAATATTCAAGAGCATATAATAAACGTACACCAAGGACATCAACAGCTTATTCGATTGTTTCCACAATCTCATGTTAATCAGTTCCATGAAAGCAAAACTGCATGACCCAATCACAGGTAAAATACAATCAGTGTTTATTTTGGTATCAACATAAATGAAAAACAAACTAAATGGACATGTATTACCAATACACAATAATAAAATCAGTGAAGCAACATACATAGTGCAGTTTACGTTAGATATGTGAATGCAAAAACAAATTCATCCATCAACATTCACAAAAAAAGATGTAGAACACATTGCAGAGTACAAACACATGGGTTACATGTGATAAACAGATCTGCACACTAATATTTGTGAGAGTTGACACAGATTGGTACTGACTCCCCTCGACAAGAACCAGGGTGCACTGGCGGATGGTTTTGCCTCTTCCTCCTCCTCTTCCTCAACATTGGCTGCGTCATCACCTGCACAAAGGCAGATAACATTCAGAGGCCAACCTACACAGTTAAACATGCATATTCAAAATCAAATACATGCCGTCCCAAAAGGGCCTGGCACACATGCCTCAGACATTGAAACTGGGCATTCTGTAATGTAGATTGAATGGATAGCTAGCTGTCAATGCTCTGCTGAATCATGGCGGGGAACATTGTGTCCTGCCTAAAGCCACGGATAGGAGGAGTAAGTGACCATACATACAGACAGACATGTATGAGAGTGGAAGATGTTGGAGTAGACAGATGGAGTTCTGTGCTTCAGTGCTGAGCCTGTTCTCTACTTTATAAATGCATAAATGCAACACGTGCAAGTATCAAGTTTCCTCCTGCTGACCTAACAAGCTATAGGATTTTGTGTTGACAACATCCCCATCACCCCCTTGGTCAGATTTGCCAAGGCCAAAATATTAGTTGGACACACTTAGATGCATCTTTACCTTGTGTGAGGAATCTACACTTGGCAAATATCCTTTAACCACCCACTGCATCCTCTGTCTATAACACACCCTTATGCAACTTCTGTCTGACATTGTTGCTCATCAAGGGCCAATGAATGGTTACTCTGACATCATAAACTGCTTACTGCTATTACATGTGAGGCATATTTTGTGTTCACAATGCACTATCCACATAGCGAGCGCCCTGATCCACCCACTTTCACTGTGAAGCCATCCTGGAGCCCTGTGACCCTTTCCAGCAATAGAAAATCATGTCACTTTAAAGCTTCCTCATAAAATCTTCACCGATCTTCCTTTCTTCTCTGAACAATAGCCCTTCTAAAAACGGCCGCTCCCTCATTGTGGTGTATGAAGAGACTCTGAGGCTGCTGCCTCTGTGATTGGGCAGTCCCGGTCACTTACACCAATCCGTAGCACCGAAGCTGCAAGCCGGCCCACTCCACAAAGGCCCACCCAGTTAGGCTCCTGTCTGTGCCTTAATCCCTCCTTACAGCACACAAAGCACACAGCAGTGTTGCAACTAACCAATGATCCACAACCTTGCAGAGATAAGCCTGCCGTTCCATCCACATTGCCACGTTGGGCAAGGAGGTCATATAATTTACTTGTATTCCAATCTGTTTGGATCCCTTCTGGTGTACTAGAGGTGTGGGGTTGATTGATGGTTCAGAAACCGATATTCATCCCACTGGTGCCATGGAAGTTGATTTGTCACAGGAGGCACTTAAATAACTAGAATAATCGAATGTGCTCTATGCCAAATACCTCAAAGGAGTCTAGTAAAGGTATTATGTGTACTATGATTCTATGGGAGATGGAGAGGCAGCACCAAAGTCAGCTAGGATTACATAAAAGGAACTACAATTACAACAAAAAGGGGATAGCAGGAGCAGTGAGCAAGGAGGGACAAATAGGCCTTTTTCGGAAGATCCCATTCACAATAGAGTCAAATCAGAGGGAATCTAGAGTTGAGAACCAGAACAGGAAAACCTACAGGTGGTTTGGGCTCCTAGGAATAGCTGATTGCCTTCTAATTAATGATCCAGGCACCGAGGAGGGTGGAGCCAGCAAGAGTATTACACATTGGCCAGTCTCCTGATATTGGGTGTCCGCTAAAGGAACTTGAACTCAAAACGATAGTGAACGGAGCTCCTCAAATGATTTATAAAACGTTCATCTTCATGCCACTTAACATAGTGCAGGGCATATCCACACCATATCCATCGCTACTTTGAAAGAAAATAACCTGCTTATCTTGTGAGTGCGTTGACAAGAGCCTGTCTGTGTCTGTGATTTCAGAAAGCTTTTGACATGAAGGATTTAAAGTTGAATGAAAAAGTCTGCCACTCTGTTAAAGCCTTATTCTAAACAGAAAAATGACAAAGCTTTGTTCCATATTGCGTCAAAGGTATGAAAGGGGAGGGTGATAGGGAGAACATTATTCACAGTTATCTGTGTGTGAGCCAGGTTGTCCCTTGCATGTGTCCCATACAAATAAACTGCAATTTAAAAACTGGACTTTTAAACTGCTTTACAATTTAAAGCAACAGTTAACTCGAGTTAACACATTTATCCAGGAAGTAGAGGAGTTTGAATTTTCCTGATTCTCATGATTTTGTGTCATTCTATATTTTCTTCCACTATTTTGAAATTTAAACCAATTTAAGTACACATGTGATTACTACATTTGTTAGGAGGAGTTTTAGATACAGGCCCGCAGAAATGGTGGCATGGGGAAAGCTGTCATGGAAAGGCTGTCCAGGAGAGAAGTTCGATGGGTTACAACCATCATGCTTGGTAACCAGGGTGCCTAAAGGAGGATGGAGCACCACAGTGTCGGAGAGCAAACAAGATCGGGCCTCCTTACACCAAGGACGACCTTAAGGAGGAGAAGGAATGACGGGGCACGAGGGTTGAGGGAGGAAGAGGAGGGGCTGCAAGGGCCCAGGGTGAAGGGATGTAGAGGTCAATAAAGGAGGTTGCACCATAAACTGGCTCCCAAACACCATGCCCCTCTTGGGGCACGCAGGCACAGGTAGGCCTGCTGACACCCTACCGTGAGCCAGATTAAGGCCACAACACACAGGGATAATGGCAAAAAAAATGGAGCAGAATACAGTCTGAAGAGACCTTGTAGTGAAACTTAAAGGCACATTGGGTGATGTGAAAGCGATCGAAGATAATCAAGGTGATTGAAATGAAGCACTGGCTGGTTTTCAGGAAGCAGCACTTCCTTGGATGGATTAGTGAAAGCAATGGCCTGAACACCACCAGTACCCCCTACACCAGTGTTGGGCCTCACTGGGGGGTGGGGGGTGATGGTTTGAGCATTCCCCTAGATGAAACCTCAGGCATTGATGAACCAATGAAATGGTTATCTGTAGAAACGTCTATGGCCCAACACACAGTGCATATCTACTCCTTTACAAGAATTAGTGCACGTTTTAGGGCATGAATTGTCCTAGGCTTCTTTGCCTTCTTCACCCCATACATCCAGATCGACAGCAAGAAACTGGTTAATTTCATTAATTGAAGTATACGCTTCCCCAATGAGTCTAATAGGGCGGTGGGACTAATTCTTTCCTGTATCAAGTACGGCAGATAGTGGAAGAATTTTCTGCTGTATTATCAAGTTACACAGCCCAGCATGATGAAACAGAGGGCTAGCGAGGAAAATGGGGAAATCCGCGGAAGGATTGATAAGCACTATGTCAATCACTGGGGGGGACGGAGAAAAAAACCAATCCAGGTCAAGGATTTCCTGTTCTCGACCTAGCCCAGCCTCCGGGGGTGTTGCTAGGTTTGGAAAAGATCAGGGGCTAAGCTAATGTCGGGACTGGTGTGTCTCGGGGCTAGCTAGCCTTTTGGTTGTAGACCCTGAGATTCTATCCGGGGCTACAACCAAAACACCCGGGACTATAGCCCCCTGAGCCTCCCCCCTAGCAACACCTCTGCCAGCCTCCATCCTGCTTCCAATTTATCGTACTCTGCCTTGGTGGGGTACAACCCATGCCACAAACACCCTGCAGGGGCCCAACACCTGCATCATTTCCCCCGCAGGCTTCACCCTGTGGGTGTTGAGCAGGGCCTTTGATGTAAAGGGGGCGTGGCTTTGACCCGTACTGCTGCAGCTGCTTGTTGCCTGGAGGAAAACTTCAGGAACACAAATGATGACATCTCACGAGGCCCCCCATAGTACTTACAACCCCCAAAGAACTACCCAAAATAATCTCCTTTTCCAAGTGGACAATAACAGGCAAAATAGATGCACAATTAACCACGCATGAGGAAGAGGATAGTCGGGTATGGTGGAAAAGACAAGTTAAGCCCCAGGGAAAGGATATTTTATTCTCCATAAAAGTACCCCAGACCTTACTGAAAAATGTATAGAAACCAGAAGTGGCACAGCTTTGCCCATTGGTAAACATCAAAGCGAGAACCAGCAGTTAGTCGTGAAAAAAGAGAAGAACCTTGAGTTGAGGCAGCACTAGGGATTTTCTTTTTCAGAGTGTGACTGAAACACAAACATGTACCAACATTGTGAAAATGACAGAAAACGCTGAATAAGAGACATACACTGAAGCAGAGTTTGATTTAATTGAGAGACCAGCATTAAGCTCTACCCTCCTTTCTAAATGACCGTCACAAATGGGCCCTGGACATAGAACAGCTGGAGGGTAATGGGGATGCAGCTTCCCCATTCCTGATTTAAAATGTATTTGTATTCTTACAGATACCTTGGCCAACCCACCTGAACTTGAATTCAAGGAATATACATATGTCATGCCAACCCAAGGTAAAGTTCGTGGAGCCACCAATATAAATGAATGTAAGTAATGCAGCAATTCACACTTTCTCTGTGAATTGAAGGTGAGCGATGACAGTATTATCTTTCTCATTAAGCGCTTTGAAACACATTGTGTATAGGCGCTATATAAATAAACAATCATATCATATCATATCATATCATGTCATATCTTTCTCATTTAAGCGCTTTGAAACACATTGTGTATAGGCGCTACATAAATAAACAATCATATCATATCATATCATTTCAGTCAAGGGAACCTATGACTTGTGAAAATATGGTTTCAGTGAACCTGACCTTGATTTCATGAGAGGTTTGCCACACATTAAAAAAAAAAGAGAGGAAAGAATCTTAGGATCCCTTATACACCTCCTTTGGGCCTAACCTATAAGCTGATAAGTGTGTTTCCCGAGGGCACACCATTTCTACTGGGAATTATTGTGATATGCCAACTTTTCAGTGGGTGCTGTGATGAATTTCAAGGTATTTTCACAGTTTTAGATGGGAAAGCCCCTATCATACCTCTTCTCTGTACCCTTCATCCTGTTTCACAATATACTGTTGTCATGCTGCTCCTATAAAATCCACTGAAGAAAAGGACACTCACATAAAAGATCATGACAGTACTGTGCCGAAGAAGAGGACGCAATCAATGAAGATTACTCATAGGAACAATGGCATACGCTTTAGTCCTTCCCTTGGATCCCAGTTCAGTACCGACAGAGCAGTTTGCCACACAGAGGAAGCAGTTGACGGAGTGAAGAGGAGAGGCAGACCTGTGGGAACCTGACATTGCAATAGGCTGAGCAGGGAAGACGAGACGGTTATCAGGGCTACTCCGGAAACGCTGACCCAGAGGCAACTTGCTACAACAGCATGCAAAAGACAGCAGAAGGCTCTGCTATGGCAGAGAAGACGTCCAGACACCTAGGAGGCTGGCGAACAACCAGTGCGACATGGCCAAGGCCCGATATCTATATGGGTGGCCAGTTGGAAGGTCGGGGAGACCCAGAGGGCACAGGGAAAGCCACCCGAGGGAAGAAAGGAATACTTACCTGGGCAGAGGATACCAGAAGAGGGACCCCGTGTACCATCTTTGCAAATGTGAAGAACATTCACAGACCTTGGAAGGAAAGTGAACCAGGGCTGTGGAGTGAAGACAGAGTGAGGAGAGATACTATTTTAATCAATCAAGTGAAGGTGATCTTGGACCGTTGTGTGGGACAATGACACACAGAGACCTTGCCAGATGAGAGAACCAAGGCTGTGGGTAAAGGCCATGGTGTGGTGAATAGTGTCTGGTATCCACAACACATGAAGCATAAGTGCAATACAGCTTGGGAGAAAGAGCCAAGCTTTTTTACCTTGTCACAGCCCTGGGAGGTCTGCTAATAAAGAGTCAAGTTGGTGGATTATGCAAAAGGCTGTTGGGAAAGGGGGATCAACCCCTAGCTTTGTGGAGCTTATATTTATCTATTTGGCACCCTTATTGAACTTCCATTTGAAACTTTTGTGTTGAACATAAGATCGGGCTGCAGGTCAACAGTCAAGGATAGATGTACCCTTTAATGTTTTCCTAAATTTAGCATGTGAGGAATGGAATAGCTTTTGGACACTGGACGGTGGGCTATAATTTGGACCTCCTGACACTGACAGTATCCTTAGTTAGTTTTGTTGAGGCAGGGAAAACCCTCATAGAGTTAGGGCTAGTTAGGGCTTTCCCAAACCCCTCTTATTTTGTCTTTTTGACTTTTATTATAAATCAATATGTCACCTTTGTGTCCGTCTCTTACTCCCAGACCCTCACAGTGCCTGTCACAAGGTCCCTAGTGATGAGCCTCAGAGTCATTGCTCCTAATAACAACTGCAATGTGAAGTCTGTAGGCACAGAAAGAATAATGATCTTTTGGTGTATACCCAGTCTCAAACCATTGAATGGGAAGCGTATAAACCCTGACGATGAATCTTTGACCTTATTTGCTTCATGCCATGATAAATCAAGCTGAACACCTATGCTGGAAAAGAAGAAAAAGCCAGCATAGTATACATGCTAAAGCATTGTGCTCTCTCTCTGACACATATAACAGGCGATCACATATTACCATTTGCATGTTCCCAAACCTCAGAAGAAGAATCACATATAACCAACACTTTGCCATGCTTACTGGAGGGGGGGTGTGAGTCTTTAAGAGGAGGAGTGGCACACAGTGAGCACCAAGCAGCCTCTGTAGAGATACTAGGGGACAGAGCACCAATAAAGCAAAGACCTATATAGTATCCCAAATAATTAATGGCCTTGATATGGCTTAATGCCAGCCCCATGATCACCAGCCACTCATCCCAAAAAGTATTCATCATTCCCTGGCAGGACTGCTAGTGGGAGGGTTGGAGTGCCAGACAGATCCCAAGTAAGGAGACCTGGACGCAAACCGGCAGACCAGAGGAGAGTTGCCCATTGGAAATCAGCAGACCCTGTTTATCCGAAATCAGAGAGGGGCACTGGAGAGTGTGATGGCAACTGAAGTTTTTGTGAGATACTGAGAGAGGGGGAGAGATTGCTTGGGAGCAGAGTGAGATGTAGAAGCACCATGGAGAAGTAAGCAGGGGGATACAGTGGAAAGTCGCAGAAGGAAATGGGGAAGAGACTAAGATTTCACCTGACAGAGAGAGTACCGGAAAGATAATAGAGGAAGTTGTGAAGTCTGAGCAAGAAACAGACATGAACGAGATCATCAAATAAGGTGGACCTACTCTCAGAGGAAGAGATTTGGTGGTACAAGAGAACAATATGGAGAGAAAGGAAACTCTAGACAAGAAAAGTGAGATTTGTCATTGCGGGAGTAATAGAGATCAGCACAGAGTGATGCCTGAGGACTGTGCGAGCCAAAGGCAGAGAATAGTAGTAAGATGAGGTTCAAGAAAGAGACACTGCACCAGAGGACAGGAAAAGGAACAGGACAAAGAAAGAGAAGAAAGGAAGCATTGGGAAGTGAAATTGGAGCAAAAGGAGATGATCTCCAATGGGGCCAGTGAGCCCACAAGGTTATCAAGATCCCAAACAAAAAGTAAGCAAAAAGTAAGCAAGATCACAGAAGGAGCTGTGAAATCTCAGCTGGAAATAAATGTGGGATTCTGGTTACTTGCGATGGTTCCTGATCAAATCTGGAACCTCAGTTCTCACATCCAATCTCAGTGTTACTTGTAGGGTTAGTTCAACCAATCAGAGACATCTCAAGCCCATTGAGTACATTTTGCCAACCATAGCCCTCAAAGCCAAATGGCTCAGCACACTACGTGTTTCTTTTTGAGATTTGTGGGGGTGTAAGGGAACACATTCATTGAGCAGGCACACAATTAGTGGGTGTTTGGAGTTTTATGGAGTGTTTTGACTTAGTCTTAGTTTATTATTTTGTTAGTTCCTTTCTCATATACAAGAAAGTGCCCATTCATCTTGCCCCTTTCATGTTTTTCCCCAAATAAACTCTAAAAAGGACAAAAGAGTTCCTATCCCATTCAATTGCCCAACAAACACAACACATGGTTTGCTCTTTCCCAGTTCCTCTGTGCATGATTGTTGTAGTTGTCATCTCATCTTCCTACTTAATGTTGTGTTGGTTTGTAATAGTGCAGTGCAGCATAGTGCTGTCTTGTCAGTTGACTTGTTTTAGGTTGTTTTTGCTTTTCAGGCTGTTTTTACTGTTTGGTTCTCAAGTGTTTTTGTGATCTCAAGGTTCCCTTTGCTGTTGGTATTGTTCCCTCATGTTGTGCACTCATTGCTGTGTGGGTTACTAGGCAGCATGAGAGGAGGAGGAGAAGATACATGTTTCCATTCACCCATGATGAATGAGGATAGGACCTTGATCATTTTATCAGCATGAGCATAAGGAGGGGGGCAGGATCTAGGGACAGAGACAAGGAAATCAGTGCCTCTTGTGTAGGTCCTCATGAAGAGGACATGTACATGGAGTTGGAAAACATGAATATCTACCACATATGGGAGGAGGGTGCAGCTGGCAATAACAACTCAGGAATTCCATTACGGTTAACTTACTTTGGTAGTGATTTAATAGCAGCTATTGTCAGGTGGACAAGACATTTTTAATAATCTTAATTCCTGTGTGCCCACCTATCCTGGTACATAATCGTTTATAGCTTTTTCAAAACATAGTTACCAATGCGTACAGCAAACATTTCTGAATGTATTATTCAGGGTCTTCACACCTTTCAATTAATGCGATACCACTCTTATATCAAAGCGGCCAAAAGCAAATCTGCACTCACCATGAAGAATGCAAACACTAGGTAATACATGCATTTATACATGAAGAATATTAACATTGCATCCATTAGACATGAGGAACTCTAATATAAGCAATGTATAAACTGAATGCAACATATATGACACATGCCAATAGCTCACTAACTTAGAAACACCATAGTAATGGGCAACCATCGTTTTTCAAAATGGATGTCACAACACACTTCTAAGTAAATGAAAGGTCTCAAGAATTCACATGAACTCAAGATACTGAAATCACAGAAATACAGATCGTTGTAGAGCCCAGGCAGTAGCTGGTAATCAGAGCCAAGGTTACTGAGATATTAGGGAGGGTCTGAATGTTAAAGTGAAGGCATGGGATAATAATTTCCAGGACAAGAAAAATACTCCCGATCTAATTAAAGTCTGGAAGAGCACAATCGACCATAGTTAGCCAGGTGCAAGCAAACCATAAACCTAAGAAGTCCCCACAATGAATAACTCAAGAGTGCCCCCAGTGGTAAAAGGAACCATAACACTTGCACTAATATTAATTAAAATCCCAAAAATACAGGGTGACATAATTCCAAATGCGGTCACATCACATGTGACCCATAATTGACAAACACTGTCTATTCATTAGCACGGAACACAGATGGACACCTGCCTCACTACTCAAGCATATTTACAGACACAAGGCGCCACACAAGGTTGAAAACCAAGAAATAACCATGGCTCCATGGCCTAGAAATGAGGGATGGTATTTGTTTTAATTGAATGGAAAGCAGTCCACGGACCTCTCTCCCCCTACTCCTGTCCGGGTCATGTCTTGATGACATGTCAGTTGGCCAAGGTTGGTCAATAGAAAGCCAATCAATCAAACCCCCAGTGTTAGGCTGCCCATTACGTTTTATGCCATGCTTGGATGCTGTCCCTGCTTTATGTGGATGTTAATGAGGCTGGATTTTGCCTTTCACTTTGTCTATTCCCATTATTGAGTCCAGTTTTTCCTGACTCCTGATCCTCTGTGTAAATTGGGGTTTTCCAGGCCGTTTTAACAGAGCAGTGTTATCTCATAAATACAATGATGTGGAACCTCCTGTGCTATGCATCAGCCGAAAAATATTTCCTCAGGAAAGAAATTATGCTATCATTGAATTAGAGGCACTGGCAATAAAGTGGGCCATAGGACACCTAAAATACTATCTAACAGGGAGAAAATGTAGGCTCATCACTGACCATTCACCCCTCACTTGGCTTAGTCTCTGTAAGGATACCAACCCTAGGATCGTGCGCTGGTTCTTGAACCTACAGCCCTTCTGTTTTTGTGCAGAACATAGGAAGGGAAAAGAGCAGAGGAACATGGATTTCCTGTCACGTTTTCCTATAAAAGGAGTTGTGGAAGCCAGCAGCATTTGGGGAAGGGTATGTGATGATTCACTAGATGTTGTCACTTTTCTCCGAGGGGAAGCCCTTTCCCATGAGGTCAGGGAGGTGAGGGTCCTACCAAAAGTCCCAAGTCCCCCTGGTAGTGGTGCATTGCAGGAGTACCTCATGGGGAGCGACTACCCTTCCTCGGATGAGGGCAACCATCTAGGGTACAGTGCCTATGAGACCATCAGTCCCCCACATACTCCAGCCTCTCCTTCCTCCTCTAACTTCTTTGTAGACTGTAGACCTATGCACTGTTATAAGGTAGAGTACCTCAGGGTTTGTTAAAATAATTAGACGAAGAACAACCGGAACCTGCGTAATCCAAGTACCGGGATGAGTTGGCCCTGCAGAGCAATGAAGATGAAACCTGTGAAAGAGATGAAGGACTTATACAATGGACCCAGACCCTGCTGGAAACATTGTATAAACAATAAAAGTGAGCTAAACTAAAAGTCACACAGAGCCCTGGAAGAATTCAGGTGTGCACCGCACCAAAAGTGGCAGATACAATCCTGCATCACTTATCCAAGAGAGAGAGCTCCAAGGAGCTAGCAGTCCACTGCGTCAGATGATCGGAAGGTCTGCAGGAGCAAACTGGTGCAGCCAGGAATGTCATCACACAGCCACAGGGAAAGCAAGACGCTGGAGAAGCCAAACTGAACACCTGCCACTCCAGGAAGCCCAGGCAATATGTCAAAAATGTCAACAAGGTAAAGGGTGGCATGGACGACATGCAGGGGATGCGGGCAGCTTACCAAGAGGTAAGCCCCTAGAGCCCTTTGTAACCATAAACGGTGGGCGGCAAATCAGGGTCAGAAAGCCTACAAACCTTCTCCTCCTCATTGCCATGGTGGAACAAAGCGTTTAGACCACAAGTGAAGTGCTGAGGACCCCACGCTCCATGAAGAGAACTTGGAGGGGATAAAACCACTGACAGCCAAACCAGGGTATGGTACCCAAAGTGAGAAAGTACTACAAGTCACCTTCCTTATGGCAGTACCTGGCAGGGAAGTGATCTAAGTGGGACAGTTCAAAGAAGAAGAGAAACCAGGGTCTGGGACCTGAATCAGGAAAATGATACGAGTGATATTCCTCGTGGCAGTACTTATCAGGGAAGTGAAGCAAGTGGGCTAGATCAAAGAAGACGAGAGGTCAGGGCAACGGACCGTCCTAACACTCAGAATTGGATGTTGTAGATGTGAAGCCTAATGAAAAGAAGAGTAGGGGAAGGGAGTAATTCCCTCTGGTTGTATGGAACTGATAACAGAAAGTATAGTTGGAAATGTTACTATTGAAGACATTCACTTTGACAACATGATTTGGTCTCTATACTATCAGGGGAAGGAAGCCATTTCCCCAGGCAACATGTGAGACACAAGACTGTACTAAGATTTGGAAACTTTTTCAACAAACCACAAACCATAACACAGGAGAAGGGAGTCATTCGCCTGGGACCGGACCAGTACTGCCTTATTCTTTAGTTTGTAGTCTAAAGGACAGAAGTAAGGTTTTCTTGACACAGGGTGGTGAACTCTTTTGAGTTGAGAAATATCCTGACAGACACCTTGGGCCTCATTACGAGTATGGCGGTAAGACAACAACGGCGCTGGTATCACTACCGGCACCGTTGTTACCATACCACCATACTATGAGTTCTGCTCGAGGATGCCCTTGCAGCTACCTGGTCTGACCAGGTGGCCGAACCGGATCCCGCAAGCAGAACTTGATGGTAATACCGGTACCGTTATTAACGGTACCAGTGCTACCACCCTCCCCATTCCCATTGAGCCATATGGGGCCGAATGAGGATGGGGAGTCCCTTATTACTGGCACCCGCAAATGGGCAATTACTGGGTCTGACAAACTCGACATGACCAGGTAATTGCCCATTCGCGGGTGCCAGAAAAAAATGGATACCGGCAGCAGCCGTGACTGTACTACAGGCACGGCTACTGTCAGCCTCGTAATGAGGCCCCTTATCTTTAGTTGAGGCATGGAAACCCGTCTTAGTAATAGGGACATATAGGTGTTCTCTTACATTCTTGATTAATAAAAGTCTTTAGCCTCAAAAATTCCACCTTTCTGTCAGTCTCCTTCTTCTGCACGCTTACAACACATTTTAAAACCTGTAATAAAAGTTGCATTAACGTTCTGCATACATATATAACGTGTTTTGCTTAGAGAAGTGTGACTGGTTAATTTTGTTTTGACTAAGTTTTGTCTGTTTACCTGCTACTTTAGTGTACATTATTCTGGCCTCCTAATGATTTAATAGAAAACATTACATTCAGTATAGCAGTGCATTACTGGGAAAAGACAAAGGGCCTCATTACGAGGTGGGCTGTAAGGGATTACTGGTACCGGTAAGGGCACCGGTGCCGGTAATTCCTTACCGCCCTACTACGACTTCCCTTTGTGGGTCCTTCCTTAACGCCTGCTTTTAGCAGTCCTTAACGCTTTTAGCAGGCGATAAGGACGGGACCCGCAAAGAGACTTTAGAGCTAATAACGATACCGCAATTTGCGGTACCGTTATTAGCGCCTTCCCCATTTCCCCCTATGGGGGCTCAAATGGGAATGGGGAAGGGCCATGGTGAATGGGTAATTACTGGTCCTGTCAACCTTAGAATGGACCGGTAATTGCTCCATTCACCAGGGCGGATCCAGTAAGGTTTTGGAGGCAGCCATGGCGCTAATAGCGCCATGGTTACCTCCAACCTCGTAATGAGGCCCAAAGTATTGCTACCTCATCTTGCTGTCCCGATACACACCTCTCTTTAAACTCTACAGATATGCACAGGATCCAGCAATAATTGTCTCTACATAAACCCTTCTCCCATCCTGAAGAAGGCCGCCCAACCTTAATCACTTCAAATCTGATAAAAGTTGCCGAAACACACCCGTATCAATGACTCTTTCTACAGTGTCAAACATTAACACTGTCATTTTGAAGCTGTTTGAATCAGCCAATGTAATACGATGTTGCCTCCCAATAGATTAAATGGGACCCACCTGTTTTGTACAATATGTTATGTAAACACATTTTTGTTATTTTTCAATTTGAGCATTGGTGTTTTGCCAATCCAATCACATCATATATATATATATAATATCAATGAAAAAACTTTGTTAAAGGGACGTTATGGTTAAGTTGCGCTATTAAAAACCTATCAAATTCAGTGAAAAAACTTTGGTAAAGGGACGTTATGGTA
The DNA here is from genome assembly GCF_040938575.1 of Ambystoma mexicanum. NCBI lineage: Eukaryota > Metazoa > Chordata > Amphibia > Caudata > Ambystomatidae > Ambystoma > Ambystoma mexicanum. The sequence continues at coordinate 1,184,197,216 of NC_090933.1, read as the reverse complement.
AAGTTGCGCTACTAAAAACCTATGAAATTCAGTGAAAAAACTTTGTCAAAGGAACGTTATGGTTCCAAGTAAAACCGAAAAACCCTTGAAATTCGCCAGTTATGGTAAGCTAAGCAACCATAACTCGCGCCACCACCGTGCACTGCTAAGACTAACACCCAGGACATCAAAGATGACATCACAAATGTCATTTTTTCACTGAATTTCATAGGTTTTTAGTAGCGCAACTTAACCATAATGTCCCTTTAACAAAGTTTTTTCATTGAATTTCATTTTTTTTTAACTAAATTTTAAAGGTTTTTATTAGTACAACGTGACCATAACATCCTTTTCAATAGATGAAGACCACTAACATCTTATGTCCTCAAAGTGGGAATGCCGGGTGGTAAAAAAAACAAAAAGATTTTCCTTCCTACGCCAGGACGCCTGCGGCGTCTCGGCGTAGGAAGGAAAATCTTTTACCAAGATGGCCACCATGGAAAGGGAAGGCAGGGTGTATAAAGAACACAACGGCGCATGAGCGGTGTGGGGGGGCACAGGGGAGACACATGGGCATGAGCGGGGGGTGAGAGGGAACAGGGTACAAATGGGGCATGAGCAGAGGGTGGGGGGGAAAAGGAAGGAAACACAGGGCATGAGCGGTGGTGGGGGGATCACGAGAGAGACACGGGGCATGATGTAACGCTCACCTGATTCCCGTAGAGGCGCCGGTCTTGACTGGGCGTATACCGTATCTTCAAAGGTGATGTGTAACACACGGCTGGCTCTTTGGGCTGGACCTCTGTGCACTGTATGTCTGACTTGAAGGGTAAGATGTCTGCAGATAGAAAATATGGGATTAAGGAACTGGGTTATTGAATGTCTCTCTCTTCTTCCCTTTCTCTTCTCCTGTAGAACCCCAAAGGTTAACGCTCTCACCTTAGGTAAGTGAACGCCGTGCTCTCCATCTGCCTCGGGGCAGGGTGCTGTAACCAGTTTCTTCACTGGATAAGGGGAGCAGGCCTCTTGACTTCAGAGGACTGCTGTCCGTCGTTTACTGCACGAACGGTAAGTTTCGAGTAATTCTAATGTCTTTAAAGTCTTTAGTAATGATGTTTCTTGTTTTGCAGGGTTCCGGCGATGGCGGATGATGGGCTGAAGTGAGTTGAAGATGGAGCCCGTGTGATGAATAGAAGCGCCTGGAAGCACGTAAGTAAGCGCTTGTTGCCTGCTTCACGATGCGCTCTAACTGTCTTTTATTTTGCAGGTACAAGTTCGGAGCGGCTACAGGGTGCCGGAATACCCACTGGGTTAGATGTGGAAAGGAGTAATGGCACGTGAGTATTAAAGTTCCCCAATGTCTTTAAACGCACCTTGTTTTGTCTTTCAGATGCGGGATGCAGCGCCGAAGGCCTCCGAAGCGTGCAAAGAGTTGGTAAGCTTTTGGCTTTCAGATGCCGGAATGCAGTGTGAGGACCTCCGGAGCGCACGAAGAGTAGGTAAGCCTTTGTCTTTCAGATGCCGGAATGCAGCGCGAGGCGTTGGTGACAGCCGATGGACCAGGTAAGTGAAGAGCTGTCACTGAAGCCCGTAATGCTAACCTGTTCTTTCTTGTCTTTATAGGTGTTGCTGAAGACTGGATTCAGGATGGTAAGCCTTTTTCCTTAGGCCCAGGATCAGATGCAGAAGACACGATGAGCGTTCTGCTGCAGAGGATGCAGAATAACGCAAAGCAAGATTCATCCATCGGGTGTGGTTTAAATAGCCTCCTGTAGTGCTTAGGTGTCTCCTTCCACAGCCACGCCTAGGTAAGAAAAGAGTTCCTGCTTTCCAGAAGAGTTCCAGTGTTCTGAATCTAGGGAGTGGCTCCTGCCCCACCCAACAGGAAAAGTAGTTCCAAACAGAAGAGGATCAGAGGCTCAACTGCAGGCAAGTAAGCAGCATGGTCTGCTGCAGGTAAGTCCACCCAAGCATTATGAGCCCGGCGCTTCCAGCGCTGGGACTGGGCATATTTATGAGCCTGGTGCCACTGGCGCCAGGACTGGGTCCAAAAGGTCCCAATTGGGACTGGTTGGCACTCGGAACCTGGGTTATGGATCTGCTTCCAAGGGAGTTGGGAAAACCCTGACCTTTTGGAAGCAGAGATCATGACAGTACCCCCCCTCAAGGCCCCTCCCAAACCGGGCTTCTCCAGGGGTTTTGGCTTGTCAGGAAATGTTCGGTGAAATCTTTTGATTAGGCGAGGAGCGTGGACATATTCAGCAGGTTCCCAGGATCTCTCTTGGGGGCCGTAGCCTTTCCAGTCAATTAGGTAAAATAGTTTAGAATTGGAGATCTTGGAGTCCAGAATGCTTTTGACTTCAAACTCGAGTTCTCCATCAACTAGGATAGGTTTTGGAGATTTAGTTAGTCGGGTTTGAGGTTGCACGGGTTTTAATAGAGAAACGTGGAAGACCGGATGTATCTTCATGTGCGGTGGCAAGTCCAACTTGACCGCTACCGGGTTTACTATGGTAGTGATGGAATATGGACCAAGGTATCTTGGGTTGAATGTGCGTGGCCCTTTTAGAGGTAGATATTTGGTGGATAACCAGACTTGATCCCTTACTTGATATTGAGGGGCTTCCTTCCGATGTTGATCTGCTCCTTTCTTGTATTGTTCTTTAGCCCTTTGAAGGTGAGAAACAGCTTCCTTAAAGGCTTGGGTGATTGTAGAATGCAGGTAGTCTACTGCTGGTGTTTCAAGATCTTGGAGGGGATCCAACTCCGAGGTTCGAGGGTGACTGCCGTACAAAAGAAAAAACGGGGTTTTCCCAGTTCCCGAATGGACAGAGTTATTGTAGGCATATTCAGCTATCCAAAGGATGTCTTTCCAAGTTTTTTCAGTTTGTTGCAGCATGCAGCGTAAATACTGTTCCAGAGTTTGATTGGTCCTCTCGGTTTGTCCGTCGGTCTGAGGGTGGTGACTGGTCGATAGTCTCACATCAATTTGAGCCGACCGACAGCAACTTCGCCAAAAATGAGAAATAAATTGACTACCTCGATCCGAAATTAGAACCGAAGGAAAACCGTGCAGTCGGACGATGTTTTCGAGAAATTCTCGGGCCAGAGTTGCTGCTGTTGGCAAGCCTTTGAGCGGAATGAAATGCGCCATCTTGGAGAATAAGTCCACGATTACTAGAATCGTATTGTATCCGGAGCATGGAGGTAGATCGGTGATGAAGTCCATAGAAAGCGTATGCCAAGGGCGAGGTGGGATGTCAATAGGGTGTAAGAGGCCTGCTGGTCTTTCCTTTTGACTCTTGTTTTGGGCGCATACTCCACAGGACATTATAAAGTCTCTGATATCTTTTTTCCAAGACGGCCACCAGAAGTAGCGCTTGATCTTTTCTGAGGTCTTGGCCATACCGGGATGTCCTTCCATTAAAGAATCGTGATAACAAGAGATTACTTTTTTCTGTAAATCTGTGCTGGGTAGGTATAATCGTTCTTGGAAATACAATAAGTTGTCCTTTACTGCAAAGTCCTTTCCCTGCAGATGCCAATTCTGTATGTCTGCTGGAGTTACAAGTTGCCTGGCTTTATCCTTAACTTCCTCTATGGATTCTGTGGCGATTACACCCAGAATTCTTTGTTCGGGAATGATTGGTACAGGTTTAGGGTTGATCAAGTGTTCTTCCACTCCCATCCGAGAAAGGGCATCAGCTTTACCGTTCTTTGTACCAGGTCGATAGGTAATTATGAAGTCAAACTCGGCAAAGAATAATGCCCAACGGAGTTGTCTAGAGGATTGGGCTTTTGCGGTTTTCAAATATTGCAGGTTTCGGTGATCCGTAATCACAGTAACGGTGTGTCGGGCCCCCAGCAGATAATGCCGGCAAGCCTTAAAGGCAGACTTGATAGCCAGAAGTTCCTTGTCAGTAATTGTGTAATTGATTTCAGGAGGCGAGAATTTGCGGGACCAAAATGCCACGGGATGCAACTGATTGGTTACCGGGTCCTTTTGTGATAGAACTGCCCCCATGGCAAGGCTTGAAGCATCAGTTTCCACGATGTAGGGGAGTTCAGGGCGAGGGTGTTTTAAGATTGGTGCAGAGATAAATTTAGTCTTCAAATCCTGGAAAGCTTGTTTCGCCTCGGTAGACCATTCAAAACATTTGTTTTTCTTTAACAAGGCAGTGATGGGCTGGACTATTCGAGAGAATTCGGGGATAAACCTGCGGTAAAAGTTAGCGAAGCCTAACATGCTTTGCACACCTTTTACGGAGGATGGTGATGGCCATTTGAGAACTGCAGCGACCTTCTTTGAATCCATACGCACTCCGCCAGGTGATAATATGAATCCCAAGAATTCAACTTCAGTCACGTTGAAAACACATTTTTCCAACTTAGCGAAAAGTTTGTGTTGACGCAATCTTTCGAGGACCATTTTCACGTGTTTCCGATGTTCAGATTCCGATGAAGAATAAACGAGGATGTCGTCAATGTAAACGACAACACACACATCTATGAGCTCTCTGAGGACATCGTTCATAAAATATTGAAAGGCGGCCGGGGCATTGCAAAGTCCGAAGGGCATGACCTGATATTCAAATAGCCCATACTTGGTGCGGAAGGCCGTCTTCCATTCATCGCCCTCTTTTACTCGTACCAAGTGGTAAGCTCCTCTAAGATCCAGCTTTGTATATATGCATGCTTTTCTGACTTGGTCCAGGAGTTCAGGGATCAAAGGTAACGGATATCTATTCTTAACGGTGATCTGGTTCAGGGAGCGATAATCTATACAAGTTCTAAGGTCTCCTTCCTTTTTTGGAACGAAGAACAAAGCTGAAGAAGCAGGGGACTTGGAAGGACGGATAAACCCATTTGCCAGGTATTGATCCAGGTATTGTCGAAGGTGAAGGTTCTCAGGCTCGGTGAGGGCATAAATTCTACTACAAGGAGGAGTAGATCCAGGTATCAGGTCTATCTGGCAGTCATAAGACCTATGAGGAGGTAGAGAGTTACCCTGATCCTTCCGGAAAACATCTTGGTATTCTAGGTATTCGGGAGGTAACTGGGGAGTCTCTGAAGAAATTGCTGCCAGTGCAACACCAGGTGGAGGGTGACAAGTAGAGACACATTCTGGAAACTGGACCGTTCTTGCTCGCCAATCGATCAGAGGATTGTGTTTCTCTAACCAAGGTATTCCTAGAATAATCTGAAACTGAGGGGCCTTGATCACATCGAACACGATCTTCTCATGGTGTCCATCTTGACTTACTAGCGTCACCTCTTGAGTGGTATGCGTTACTGGCCCGGAGGCTATCTCCGTACCATCCACCGTAGTAATGACGTCCTTTACAGCCTTGGGACAAAGAGTTAGATTCATCCTCAAAACCATTTCATGATCCACACAATTGCCGATGGCACCGCTGTCGACGTAAGCTTCAATTGCATGTAATCGATCCGGATTATCAGGGCTAATGAGGACCATAGGTATCACGAAATGCGAGGTCACGGAACTGATTTTCACGCTCGGCAAGAGGACCTCTATTCTTGTCAGGCGAGGTCGTTTCCCTGCTCAGAGTTTGTAACTTTGGTAACTGCAGCTCCTACTGCCTTCTTGGCAGGTTTCACCGGACAGTCTCGAAGAAAGTGCCCTGAGTTTCCGCAATAGAGGCATAATTGCAACTGTTTTCTCCTTTCCCGCTCCTTTTGTGTTAGAGGACCTTTCAGACCCCCTATTTGCATGGGTTCCCCGAAGTCTACTCCTTTGGAAGGAGTTGGCGGTTTGGAAAATACTTGAGCATCAAACTTGGAACGATCGGCCTTCCTGTTCTGCAGTCTGTGATCTATTTGAACGACTAAGTCTATATAGTCCGAACAATCTTGTGGGGGATTCACTACTTGGGCTAACACATCTTTGAGCTCTCCACGTAGACCTCTATAAAACAGCGTAATCCTTTTGTCCTCAGGCCATTGAGTTTCCACTATCAGTCTGTTGAAAGACGCAATATAAGCCAAAAGGTCTTGATTACCTTGTCGCAACGAAAGAAGCTCATTGTCCAAGGCCTGCCCCTGTGAATGTCTTGCGAACAGTTTTTCCATACTGAGCTGAAAAGCTTGAAAATCATGGAGGACCGGATCATCTTGATTTACTAGAGGGATCGACCAGTCTGCCGCATTTCCACTAAGGTACGAAAGCACGAAAGCTACTTTAGCTTGATCAGTTAGAAAGGCTGATGGCCGGCATAAGAAATGCAACCGGCACTGATTGATAAATACTGCAAACCTCTTTGGGTCACCAGAAAATCGTTCGGGCGGAGCCAGAGGTACATTCCCAGGTAGGTTGATCTGCACTGGATTCATAGAGGATGTAGAAGGAAGATTTCCCCCAGATGCGGGTAACGGGGTCTGTCCGGCTTGTGACTGTAGCAATTGTCTAGCGAGATCATCTGTTCGCTCCTTGGAAATAATCAGTTCCCTTCTTAGAGCGTACGTTTCCTGACGGGCTGCATGCACTTCTGCCCTTAGTTCACCAAGTAACTGGGCTAGCTGGTCGGTATCCGAGGTTTCCATAGCGCCTGGACGGGAGTTTTGTGGTAGGCTTTGCGTTCTGTAACGCTCACCTGATTCCCGTAGAGGCGCCGGTCTTGACTGGGCGTATACCGTATCTTCAAAGGTGATGTGTAACACACGGCTGGCTCTTTGGGCTGGACCTCTGTGCACTGTATGTCTGACTTGAAGGGTAAGATGTCTGCAGATAGAAAATATGGGATTAAGGAACTGGGTTATTGAATGTCTCTCTCTTCTTCCCTTTCTCTTCTCCTGTAGAACCCCAAAGGTTAACGCTCTCACCTTAGGTAAGTGAACGCCGTGCTCTCCATCTGCCTCGGGGCAGGGTGCTGTAACCAGTTTCTTCACTGGATAAGGGGAGCAGGCCTCTTGACTTCAGAGGACTGCTGTCCGTTGTTTACTGCACGAACGGTAAGTTTCGAGTAATTCTAATGTCTTTAAAGTCTTGTGATGAATAGAAGCGCCTGGAAGCACGTAAGTAAGCGCTTGTTGCCTGCTTCACTATGCGCTCTAACTGTCTTTTATTTTGCAGGTACAAGTTCGGAGCGGCTGCAGGGTACCGGAATACCCACTGGGTTAGATGTGGAAAGGAGTAATGGCACGTGAGTATTAAAGTTACCCAATGTCTTTAAATGCACCTTGTTTTGTCTTTCAGATGCGGGATGCAGCACCGAAGGCCTCCGGAGCGTGCGAAGAGTTGGTAAGCTTTTGTCTTTCAGATGCCGGAATGCAGTGTGAGGACCTCCGGAGCGCACAAAGAGTAGGTAAGCCTTTGTCTTTCAGATGCCGGAATGCAGCGCGAGGCGTTGGTGACAGCCGATGGACCAGGTAAGTGAAGAGCTGTCACTGAAGCCCGTAATGCTAACCTGTTCTTTCTTGTCTTTATAGGTGTTGCTGAAGACTGGATTCAGGATGGTAAGCCTTTTTCCTTAGGCCCAGGATCAGATGCAGAAGACACAATGAGCGTTCTGCTGCAGAGGATGCAGAATAACGCAAAGCAAGATTCATCCATCGGGTGTGGTTTAAATAGCCTCCTGTAGTGCTTAGGTGTCTCCTTCCACAGCCACGCCTAGGTAAGAAAAGAGTTCCTGCTTTCCAGAAGAGTTCCAGTGTTCTGAATCTAGGGAGTGGCTCCTGCCCCGCCCAACAGGAAAAGTAGTTCCAAACAGAAGAGGATCAGAGGCTCAACTGGCAGGCAAGTAAGCAGCATGGTCTGCTGCAGGTAAGTCCACCCAAGCATTATGAGCCCGGCGCTTCCAGCGCTGGGACTGGGCATATTTATGAGCCTGGTGCCACTGGCGCCAGGACTGGGTCCAAAAGGTCCCAATTGGGACTGGTTGGCACTCGGAACCTGGGTTATGGATCTGCTTCCAAGGGAGTTGGGAAAACCCTGACCTTTTGGAAGCAGAGATCATGACACATGAGCAGCGGGTGGGGAGGAACACGAGGGAGACACAGGGCATGAGCGGGGGGGTACAGGGCACATACGGGACATGTGCGGGGTAGGGAGGAAAGGAGAGAGACAAGGGGCATGAGCGGGGGGTGGGGGGAACACGAGGGAGACACGGAGCATGAGCGGGGGGTGACACGAGGGAAAAACGGGGCATGATCGGGGGGTGGGGGGCAACAGGAGACAGACACGGGGCATGAGCAGGTGGTGGGGCCAACAGGAGAGAGACACGGGGCATGAGCGGGGGTTGGGGAGGACAGGAGACAGACACGGGGCATGAGCAGGGGGGTGGGGAGAACAGGAAACAGACACGGGGCATGAGCGGGGGATGGGGGAACAGGAGACAGATACGGGGCATGAGCGGGGGTGGGGAGAACAGGAGAAAGACACGGGGAATGAGTGGGGGGTGGGGAGCAACAGGAGACCGACACGGGGCATGAGTGGGGGGTGTGGGGGGCAACAGGAGAGAGACACGGGGCATGAGCGTGGAGTGGGGGAATGCAGGAGACGGACACGGGGCATGGGTGGGGGCAACAGGAGACAGACACAGGGCATGAGCGGGGGGTGGGGGGAACAGGAGACAGACACGGGGCATGAGCGGGGGGTGGGGGGAACAGAAGACAGACACGGGGCATGAGCGGGGGAGTCGGGGGCAACAGGAAAGAGACACGGGGCATTAGCGTGGGGTGGGGCGGTACAGGAGACAGACACGGGGCATGAGCGGGGGGTGGGGGGCAACAGGAGAGAGACACGGGACATGAGTGGGTGGGGGGAACAGGAGACAGACACGGGGCATGAGTGGGGGGCAACAGGAGACAGACAAGGGGCATGAATGGGGTGCGGGGGGGTACAGGAGACAGACACGGGGCATGAACAGGGGTGGGGGGGGTACAGGAGACAGACACGGGGCATGAGCGGGGGGTGGGGGCATCAGGAGAGAGACACGGGGCATGAGCGGGGGGTGGGGGGCAACAGGAGACAGACACGGGGCATGAGCGGGGGTGGGGGAACAACAGAGACAGACACGGGCATGAGCAGGTGGTGGGGGGCAACAGGAGACAGACACAGGGCATGAGCGGGGGGTGGGGGGCAACAGGAGACAGACACGGGGCATGAGCGGGGTTGGGGGAACAACAGAGACAGACACGGGGCATGAGCAGGGGGTGGGGGGCAAGAGGAGACAGACACAGGGCATGAGCGGGGGGTGGAGGCTACAGGAGACAGACACAGGGCATGAGCGGGGGGTGGGTGGGAACAGGAGACGGACACAGAGCATGAGCGGGGGATCGGGCGAACAGGAGACAGACACGGGGCATGAGCGGGGGGTGGGGGGCAACAGGAGACAAACACAGGGCATGAGCCGGGGTGGGAGGAACAGGAGACAGACACGGGGCATGAGCGGGGGGTGGGGAGAACAGGCGACAGACACGGGGCATGAGCGAGGGGGTGGGGGGCAAAAGGAGACAGACACGGGGCATGAGCGGGGGTGTGGGTGGCAACAGGAGAGAGACACGGGCATGAGCGCAGAGTGGGGGGAACAGGAGACAGACACGGGGCATGGGTGGGAGCAAGAGGAGACAGACATGGGGCATGAGCGGGGGGTGGGAGGAACAGGAGACAGACACGGGGCATGAGCGGGGGGTGGGGGGTACAGAAGACAGACACGGGGCATGAGCAGGGTAGTGGGGGGCGACAGGAGAGAGACATGGGGCATGAGCGGGGGGTGTGGGGGGTACAGGAGACAGGCACGGGGCATGAGCAGGGGGGCAACAGGAGAGAGACACAGGGCATGAGCGGGGGGTGGGGGGTACAGGAGACAGACACGGGGCATGAGCGGGGGTGGGGGGCAACAGGAGAGAGACACGGGACATGAGCGGGTGGGAGGAACAAAAGAGACAGACACAGGGCATGAGCGGGGGGTGGGGGTCAACAGGAGAGAGACACAGGGCAGGAGCGGGGGGTGGGGGGCAACAGGAGACAGACACGGGGCATGAGCAGGGGGAGGGCAACAGGAGACAGACACGGGGCATGAGCAGGGGGTGGGGAGAACAGGAGACAGATACGGGGCATGAGAGGGGTGTGGGGGGCAACAAGAGACAGACACGGGGCATGAGCAGGGGGTGGGGGGCAATAGGAGAGAGACAAGGGACATGAGTGGGTGGGGGGAACCAGAGACAGACACGGGGCATGAGCGGGGGGGCAACAGGAGACAGACACGGGGCATGAGCGGGCGGTGGGGGGCAACAGGAGAGAGACACGGGACATGAGCGGGGGGGTGGGGGGAACAGGAGACAGACACAGGGCATGAGCGGGGGGTGGGGGGAACAACAGAGACAGACACAGGGCATGAGCGGGGGTGGAGGGCAACAGGAGACAGACACGGGGCATGAGCGGGGGGTGAGGGGCAACAGGAGACAGACACGGGGCATGAGCGGGGGGTGGGGGGCAACAGGAGAGACACAGGGCTAGAGCGGGGGTGGGGGGCAACAGGAGAGACACAGGACATGAGCGGGGGTGGGGGAACAGGAGACAGACACGGGGCATACAAGGGGTGGGGGGAACAGGAGACAGACATGGGGCATGAGCGGGGGGTGGTGGGAACAACAGACACGGGCATGAGAGGGGTGGTGGGGGTCAACAGGAGATAGACACGGGGCATGAGCGGGGGGTGGGAGGAACAGGAAAAAGACACGGGGTTGAGCAGGGGGTGGGGAGAACAGGAGACAAACACGGGGCATGAGCGGGGGGTGGGGGACAACAAGAGAGAGACACGGGGCATGAGCGTTGGGGGGAACAGGAGACAGACACGGGGCATGAGCGGGTGGGGGGAACAGGAGACAGACACAGGGCATGAGCGGGAGGGGTGGGGGGCAACAGGAGATAGACACGGGGCATGAGCGGGGGTGGGGGGAACAGGACACAGACATGGGGCATGAGCGGAGTGTGGAGAGAACAGGAGACAGACACTGGGCATGAGCGGGGGGAACAGAAGACAGACATGGGGCATGAGCAGGGGGTGGGGAAAGGGGATGGGAGACACACGGGGCATGAGCGGGGGTGGGGGGAGGGAGAGAGATACACGGGGCATGAGCGGGGGGTGGGGGGAACAACAGAGACAGACACGGGGCATGAGCGGGGGGAAGAGGGCAACAGGAGACAGACATGGGGCATGAGCGGGGGGTGGGGGCAACAGGAGACAGACACGGGGCATGAGTGGGGGGCAACAGGAGACAGACACGGGGCATGAGCGGGGGGTGGGGGGCAACAGGAGACAGACACGGGGCATGAGCGGGGTGTGGGGGGCAACAGGAGAGACACGGGGCATGAGTGGGGGTGGGGGGCAACAGGAGAGACACGGGACATGAGCGGGGGTGGGGGGAACAGGAGACAGACACGGGGCATGAGCGAGGGGTGGGGGGAACAGGAGACAGACACAGGGCATGAGCAGGGCGGTGGGGGGCAACAGGAGACAGACACGGGGCATGAGCGGGGGGTGGGAGGAACAGGAAAAAGACACAGGGCATGAGCAGGGGGTGGGGAGAACAGGAGACAAACACGGGGCATGAGCGGGGGCATGGGAGGCAACAAGAGAGAGACACGGGGCATGAGCGTGTGGGGGGCAACAGGAGAGAGACACGGGACATGAGTGGGTGGGGGGAACAGGAGACAGACACGGGGCATGAGTGGGGGGCAACAGGAGACAGACACGGGGCATGAATGGGGTGCGGGGGGGTACAGGAGACAGACACGGGCATGAACAGGGGTGGGGGGTACAGGAGACAGACATGGGGCATGAGCGGGGGTGGGGGCATCAGGAGATAGACACGGGGCATGAGCGGGGGGTGGGGGGCAACAGGAGACAGACACGGGGCATGAGCGGGGGTGGGGGAACAACAGAGACAGACACGGCATGAGCAGGGGGTGGGGGGCAACAGGAGACAGACACAGGGCATGAGCGGGGGGTGGGGGGCAACAGGAGACAGACACGGGGCATGAGCGGGGTTGGGGGAACAACAGAGACAGGCACGGGGCATGAGCAGGGGGTTTGGGGCAAGAGGAGACAGACACAGGGCATGAGCGGGGGGTGGGGGCTACAGGAGACAGACACAGGGCATGAGCGGGGGGTGGGTGGGAACAGGAGACGGACACAGAGCATGAGCGGTCGATGGGGAGAACAGGAGACAGACACGGGGCATGAGCGGGGGGTGGGGGGGCAACAGGAGACAAACACAGGGCATGAGCGGGGGTGGGAGGAACAGGAGACAGACATGGGGCATGAGCGGGGGGTGGGTAGAACAGGCGACAGACACGGGGCATGAGCGAGGGGGTGGGGGGCAACAGGAGACAGACACGGGGCATGAGCGGGGGTGTGGGGGGCAACAGGAGAGAGACACGGGCATGAGCGCAGAGTGGGGGGAACAGGAGACACACACGGGGCATGGGTGGGAGCAAGAGGAGACAGACATGGGGCATGAGCGGGGGGTGGGAGGAACAGGAGACAGACACGGGGCATGAGCGGGGGGTGGGGGGTACAGAAGACAGACACGGGGCATGAGCAGGGTAGTGGGGGGCGACAGGAGAGAGACATGGGGCATGAGCGGGGGGTGTGGGGGGTACAGGAGACAGGCACGGGGCATGAGCAGGGGGGCAACAGGAGAGAGACACAGGGCATGAGCGGGGGGTGGGGGGTACAGGAGACAGACACGGGGCATGAGCGGGGGTGGGGGGCAACAGGAGAGAGACACGGGACATGAGCGGGTGGGGGAACAGGAGACAGACACGGGGCATGAGCAGGTGGGGCAACAGGAGACAGACATGGGGCATAAGCAGGGGGGTGGGGGGGTCCGGGAGAAAGACACAAGCATGAGCGTGGGGTGGGGGGCAACAGAAGAGAGACACGGGGCATGAGCGGGGGTGGGGGGAACAGGGGACAGACACAGGGCATGAGCGGGGGTGGGAGGAACAAAAGAGACAGACACGGGGCATGAGCGGGGGGTGGGGGGCAGCAGGAGAGAGACACAGGGCAGGAGCGGGGGGTGGGGGGCAACAGGAGACAGACACGGGGCATGAGCAGGGGGAGGGCAACAGGAGACAGACACGGGGCATGAGCAGGGGTGGGGAGAACAGGAGACAGATACGGGGCATGAGAGGGGGGTGGGGGGCAACAAGAGACAGACACGGGGCATGAGCGGGGGGTGGGGGGCAATAGGAGAGAGACAAGGGACATGAGCGGGTGGGGGGAACCAGAGACAGACACGGGGCCTGAGCGGGGGGGCAACAGGAGACAGACACGGGGCATGAGCGGGCGGTGGGGGGCAACAGGAGAGAGACACGGGACATGAGCGGGGGGTGTGGGGGGTACAGGAGACAGGCACGGGGCATGAGCAGGGGGGCAACAGGAGAGAGACACAGGGCATGAGCGGGGGGTGGGGGGAACAGGGGACAGACACAGGGCATGAGCGGGGGGTGGGGGGTACAGAAGACAGACACGGGGCATGAGCAGGGTAGTGGGGGGCGACAGGAGAGAGACATGGGGCATGAGCGGGGGGTGTGGGGGGTACAGGAGACAGGCACGGGGCATGAGCAGGGGGGCAACAGGAGAGAGACACAGGGCATGAGCGGGGGGTGGGGGGTACAGGAGACAGACACGGGGCATGAGCGGGGGTGGGGGGCAACAGGAGAGAGACACGGGACATGAGCGGGTGGGGGGAACAGGAGACAGACACGGGGCATGAGCAGGTGGGGCAACAGGAGACAGACATGGGGCATAAGCAGGGGGGTGGGGGGGTCCGGGAGAAAGACACAAGCATGAGCGTGGGGTGGGGGGCAACAGAAGAGAGACACGGGGCATGAGCGGGGGTGGGGGGAACAGGGGACAGACACAGGGCATGAGCGGGGGTGGGAGGAACAAAAGAGACAGACACGGGGCATGAGCGGGGGGTGGGGGGCAGCAGGAGAGAGACACAGGGCAGGAGCGGGGGGTGGGGGGCAACAGGAGACAGACACGGGGCATGAGCAGGGGGAGGGCAACAGGAGACAGACACGGGGCATGAGCAGGGGTGGGGAGAACAGGAGACAGATACGGGGCATGAGAGGGGGGTGGGGGGCAACAAGAGACAGACACGGGGCATGAGCGGGGGGTGGGGGGCAATAGGAGAGAGACAAGGGACATGAGCGGGTGGGGGGAACCAGAGACAGACACGGGGCCTGAGCGGGGGGGCAACAGGAGACAGACACGGGGCATGAGCGGGCGGTGGGGGGCAACAGGAGAGAGACACGGGACATGAGCGGGGGGTGTGGGGGGTACAGGAGACAGGCACGGGGCATGAGCAGGGGGGCAACAGGAGAGAGACACAGGGCATGAGCGGGGGGTGGGGGGAACAGGGGACAGACACAGGGCATGAGCGGGGGTGGGAGGAACAAAAGAGACAGACACGGGGCATGAGCGGGGGGTGGGGGGCAACAGGAGAGAGACACAGGGCAGGAGCGGGGGGTGGGGGGCAACAGGAGACAGACACGGGGCATGAGCAGGGGGAGGGCAACAGGAGACAGACACGGGGCATGAGCAGGGGTGGGGAGAACAGGAGACAGATACGGGGCATGAGAGGGGGGTGGGGGGCAACAAGAGACAGACACGGGGCATGAGCGGGGGGTGGGGGGCAATAGGAGAGAGACAAGGGACATGAGCGGGTGGGGGGAACCAGAGACAGACACGGGGCCTGAGCGGGGGGGCAACAGGAGACAGACACGGGGCATGAGCGGGCGGTGGGGGGCAACAGGAGAGAGACACGGGACATGAGCGGGGGGAACAGGAGACAGACACAGGGCATGAGCGGGGGGTGGGGGGAACAACAGAGACAGACACGGGGCATGAGCGGGGGTGGAGGGGCAACAGGAGACAGACACGGGGCATGAGCGGGGGGTGGGGGGCAACAGGAGAGACACAGGGCTTGAGCGGGGGTGGGGGCAACAGGAGAGACACAGGACATGAGCGGGGGTGGGGGAACAGGAGACAGACACGGGGCATGAGCGAGGGGTGGGGGGAACAGGAGACAGACATGGGGCATGAGCGGGGGGTGGTGGGAACAACAGACACGGGAGGGGCATGAGAGGGGCGGTGGGGTGCAACAGGAGATAGACACGGGGCATGAGCGGGGGGTGGGAGGAACAGGAAAAAGACACGGGGCATGAGCAGGGGGTGGGGAGAACAGGAGACAAACACGGGGCATGAGCGGGGGGTGGGGGGCAATAAGAGAGAGACACGGGGCATGAGCGTGGGGGGGAACAGGAGACAGACACGGGGCATGAGCGGGTGGGGGGAACAGGAGACAGACACAGGGCATGAGCGGGAGGGGTGGGGGGCAACAGGAGATAGACACGGGGCATGAGCGGGGGTGGGGGGAACAGGACACAGACACTGGGCATTAGCGGGGGAACAGAAGACAGACATGGGGCATGAGCAGGGGGTGGGGGAAGGGGATGAGAGACACACGGGGCATGAGCGGGGGTGGGGGGAGGGAGAGAGATACACGGGGCATGAGCGGGGGGTGGGGGGAACAACAGAGACAGACACGGGGCATGAGCGGGGGGAAGAGGGCAACAGGAGACAGACATGGGGCATGAGCGGGGGGTGGGGGCAACAGGAGACAGACACGGGGCATGAGTGGGGGGTGAGGGGCAACAGGAGACAGACACGGGGCATGAGCGGGGGGTGGGGGGCAACAGGAGACAGACACGGGGCATGAGCGGGGTGTGGGGGGCAACAGGAGAGACACGGGGCATGAGTGGGGGTGGGGGGCAACAGGAGAGACACGGGACATGAGCGGGGGTGGGGGGAACAGGAGACAGACACGGGGCATGAGCGAGGGGTGGGGGGAACAGGAGACAGACACGGGGCATGAGCGGGGCGGTGGGGGGCAACAGGAGACAGACACGGGGCATGAGCGGGGGGTGGGAGGAACAGGAAAAAGACACGGGGCATGAGCAGGGGGTGAGGGGCAACAGGAGACAAACACGGGGCATGAGCGGGGGGATGGGGGCAACAAGAGAGAGACACGGGGCATGAGCGTGTGGGGGGAACAGGAGACAGACACGGGGCATGAGCGTGTGGGGGGAACAGGAGACAGACACGGGCATGAGCTGGAGGGGTGGGGGGCAACAGGAGATAGACACGGGGCATGAGCAGGGGGTGGGAGTGACAGGACACAGACATGGGGCATGAGCGAGGTGTGGAGAGAACAGGAGACAGACATGGGGCATGATCGGGGATGGGCGGGAGGGGGAGAGACACTAGGGGCATGAGCGGGGGTGGGCAGGAGGGTGATAGACACGGTGCATGAGCGGGGGTGGGCGGGAGGGCGAAAGACACGGGACATGAGCGGGTGGGGGGAACAGGAGACAGACACGGGGCATGAGCAGGGGGGGGCAACAGGAGACAGACATGGGGCATGAGCAGGGGGGTGGGGGGTACGGGAGACACACAAGCATGAGCGTGGGGTGGGGGGGTACAGGAGACAGACGCGGGGCATGAGCAGGGGGTGGGGGGCAACAGGAGAGAGACACGGGGCATGAGCGGGGGTGGGGGGAACAGGAGACAGACACAGGGCATGAGCGAGGGGTGGGGGAACAAAAGAGACAGACACGGGGCATGAGCGGGGGGAGGGGGGCAACAGGAGAGAGACACAGGGCAGGAGCGGGGGGTGGGGGGCAACAGGAGACAGACACGGGGCATGAGCGGGGGGTGGGGGGCAATGGGAGAGAGACACGGGACATGAGGGGTGGGGGGAACCGGAGACAGACACGGGGCATGAGCGGGGGGGCAACAGGAGACAGACACGGGGCATGAGCGGGTGGTGGGGGGTACAGGAGACAGACATGGGGCATGAGCGGGGGGTGGGGGGCAACAGGAGAGAGACACGGGACATGAGCGTGGGGTGGGGGAACAGGAGACAGACACAGGGCATGAGCGGGGGGTGGGGGGAACAACAGAGACAGACACGGGGCATGAGCGGGGGGTGGAGGTCAACAGGAGACAGACACGGGGCATGAGCGGGGGGTGGGGGGCAACTGGAGACAGACACGGGGCATGAGCGGGGGGTGAGGGGCAACAGGAGACAGACCCGGGGCATGAGCGGGGCGTGGGGGGCAACAGGAGACAGACACGGGGCATGAGCGGGGGGTGGGGGGCAACAGGAGAGACACGGGGCTTGAGCAGGGGTGGGGGGCAACAGGAGAGACACGGGACATGAGCGGGGGTGGGGGAACAGGAGACAGACACAGGGCATGAGCGAGGGGTGGGGGGAACAGGAGACAGACATGGGGCATGAGCGGGGGGTGGTGGGAACAACAGACACGGGCATGAGCGGGGCGGTGGGGGGCAACAGGAGACAGACACGGGCATGAGCGGGGGATGGGAGGAACAGGAAAAAGACACGGGGCATGAGCAGGGGGTGGGGAGAACAGGAGACAAACACGGGGCATGAGCGGGGGGTGGGGGCAACAAGAGAGAGACACGGGGCATGAGCGTGTGGGGGGAACAGGAGTCAGACACGGGGCATGAGCGGGTGGGGGGAACAAGAGACAGACACGGGGCATGAGCGGGAGGGGTGGGGGGCAACAGGAGATAGACACGAGGCATGAGTGGGGGGTGGGGGAACAGGACACAGACATGGGGCATGAGCGGGGTGTGGAGAGAACAGGAGACAGACACTGGGCATGAGCGGGGGGAACAGAAGACAGACATGGGGCATGAGCGGGGGGTGGGGGAAGGGGATGAGAGACACACGGGGCATGAGGGGTGGTGGGGGAAGGGAGAGAGATACACGGGGCATGAGCGGGGGTGGGGGGAACAACAGAGACAGACACGGGGCATGAGCGGGGGGTGAAGGGCAACAGGAGACAGACACGGGGCATGAGCGGGGGGTGGGGGCAACAGGAGACAGACACGGGGCATGAGCGGGGGGTGAGGGGCAGCAGGAGACAGACACGGGGCATGAGCGGGGGGTGGGGGGCAACAGGAGACAGACACGGGGCATGAGCGGGGGTGGGGGGCAACAGGAGAGACACGGGACATGAGCGGGGGTGGGGGAACAGGAGACAGACACGGGGCATGAGCGAGGGGTGGGGGAACAGGAGACAGACACGGGGCATGAGCGGGGCGGTGGGGGGCAACAGGAGACAGACACGGGGCATGAGCGGGGGGTGGGAGGAACAGGAAAAAGACACGGGGCATGAGCAGGGGGTGGGGAGGACAGGAGACAAACACGGGGCATGAGCGGGGGTATGGGGGGCAACAAGAGAGAGACACGGGGCATGAGCGTGTGGGGGGAACAGGAGACAGACACGGGCCATGAGCGTGTGCGGGGAACAGGAGACAGACACGGGCATGAGCAGGAGGGGTGGGGGGGCAACAGGAGATAGACACGGGGTATGAGCGGGGGGTGGGAGTAACAGGACACAGACATGGGGCATGAGCGGGGTGTGGAGAGAACAGGAGACAGACATGGGGCATGATCGGGGATGGGCGGGAGGGGTAGAGACACTAGGGTCTGCAACCTGTGGCTCTCCAGATGTTTCGGACTACAACTCCCATGATCTCCTGACATTGACTATGCTGTACAGGCCGGATGGGAATGGTAGTCCAAACACATCTGGGAGCCAAAGGTTGCAGACCCCTGCATGAGCGGGGGTGGGCGGGAGGGTGAAAGACACGGGGCAAGAGCGGGGGTGGGCGGGAGGGCGAAAGACACGGGGCAAGAGCGGGGGTGGGCGGGAGGGTGAAAGACACGGGGCAATAGCAGGGGTGGGCGGGAGGAAGAAAGACACGGGGGCAGGCGCGGGGGTGGGCGGGAGGGAAAAAGACACGGGGCAAGAGCGGGGGTGGGCGGGAGGGAGAAAGACACGGGGCAAGAGCGGGGGTGGGCGGGAGGGAGAAAGACATGGGGCAAGAGCAGGGGTGGGCGGGAGGGAGAAAGACACGGGGCAAGAGTGGGGTGGGCTGGAGGGAGAAAGACACGGGGCAAGAGCGGGGGTGGGTGGGAGGGGGAAAGACACGGGGCAAGAGCGGGGGTGGGCGGGAGGGGGAAAGACACGGGGCAAGAGCGGGGGTGGGCGGGAGGGGGAAAGACACGGGGCAAGAGCGGGGGTGGGCGGGAGGGGGAAAGAGACACGGGGCAAGAGCGGGGGTGGGCGGGAGGGGGCAAGAGTGGGGATGGGCGGGAGGGGGAAAGAGACACGGGGCAAGAACAGGGGTGGGTGGGAGGGGGAAAGAGACACGGGTCAAGAGCAGGGGTGGGCGGGAGGGGGAAAGAGTCGCGGGGGTGGGCGGGAGGGGGAAAGAGACACGGGGCAAGAGCGGGGTTGGGGGCAACAGGAGAGACACGGGGCATGAGCAGGGGTGGGGGGCAACAGGAGAGACACGGGACATGAGCGGGGGTGGGGGGAACAGGAGACAGACACAGGGCATGAGCGAGGGGTGGGGGGAACAGGAGACAGGCACGGGGCATGAGCGGGGTGTGGGGGAACAACAGACACGGGCATGAGCGGGGGGTGGGGAAAACAGACACGGGGCATGAGCGGGGTGGTGGAGGGCAACAGGAGACAGACACAGGAGATGAGCGGGGGGTGGAGGGCAACAGGAGACAGACACGGCGAATGAGCGGGGAGTGGGGGGCAACAGGAGACAGACACGGGGCATGAGCGGGGGTGAGGGGCAACAGGAGACAGACATGAGGCATGAGCGGGGGGAGGGGGGCAACAGTAGACAGACACAGGGCATGAGCGGGGGGAGGGGGGCAACAGAAGAGACACGGGGCATGAGCGGGGGTGGGGGGCAACAGGAGAGACACAGGACATGAGCGGGGGTGGGGGGAACAGGAGACAGACACGGGGCATGAGTGAGGGGTGGGGGAACAGGAGACAGACACGGGGCATGAGCGGGCAGTGGGGGGAAACAGGAGAGAGACACGGGGCATGAGCAGGGGGTGGGAGGAACACGAAAAAGACACGGGGCATGAGCGGGGGGTGGGGGAAGGGGATGAGAGACACACGGGGCATGAGCGGGGGTGGGGGGGGGAGAGAGATACACGGGGCATGAGCGGGGGGTGGGGGGAACAACAGAGACATACACGGGGCATGAGCGGGGGGTGGAAGGCAACAGGAGACAGACACGGGGCAGCGGGTGGGGGCAACAGGAGACAGACACAGGGCATGAGCGGGGGGTGAGGGGCAACAGGAGACAGACACGGGGCATGAGCGGGGGTTGGGGGGCAACAGGAGACAGACACAGGGCATGAACGGGGTGTGGGGGGGCAACAGGAGAGACACGGGGCATGAGCGGGGGTGGGGGGCAACAGGAGAGACACGGGACATGACCGGGGGTGGGGGGAACAGGAGACAGACACGGGGCATGAGCGAGGGGTGGGGGGAACAGGAGACAGACACGGGGCATGAGCGGGGCGGTGGGGGGCAACAGGAGACAGACACGGGGCATGAGCGGGGGGTGGGAGGAACAGGAAAAAGACACGGGGCATGAGCAGGGGGTGGGGAGAACAGGAGACAAACATGGGGCATGAGCGGGGGTATGGGGGCAACAAGAGAGAGACACGGGGCATGAGCGTGTGGGGGGAACAGGAGACAGACATGGGCCATGAGCGTGTGGGGAGAACAGGAGACAGACACGGGCATGAGCGGGAGGGGTAGGGGGCAACAGGAGATAGACACGGGGCATGAGCAGGGGGTGGGAGTAACAGGACACAGACATGGGGCATGAGCGGGGTGTGGAGAGAACAGGAGACAGACACGGGGCATGATCGGGGATGGGCGGGAGGGAGAGAGACACTAGGGGCATGAGCGGGGGTGGGCAGGAGGGTGATAGACACGGGGCAAGAGCGGGGGTGGGCGGGAGGGCGAAAGACACGGGGCAAGAGCACGGGTGGGCGGGAGTGTGAAAGACACGGGGCAAGAGCGGGGGTGGGCGGGAGGAAGAAAGACACGGGGGCAAGAGCAGGGGTGGGCGGGAGGGAGAAAGACACGGGGGGCGTGCGGGGGTGGGAGGGAGGGAGAAAGACACGGGGCAAGAGCGGGGGTGGGCGGGAGGGAGAAAGACACGGGGCAAGAGCGGGGATGGGCTGGAGGGAGAAAGACACGGGGCAAGAGCGGGGGTGGGCGGGAGGGGAAAGACACAGGGCAAGAGCGGGGGCGGGAGGGGGAAAGACACGGGGCAAGAGCGTGGGTGGGTGGGAGGGGGAAAAACACGGGGCAAGAGCGTGGGTGGGCGGGAGGGGGAAAGAGACACGGGACAAGAGCGGGGGTGGGCGGGAGGGGGCAAGAGCGGGGATGGGCGGGAGGAGGATAGAGACACGGGGCAAGAACAGGGGTGGGTGGGAGGGGGAAAGAGACACGTGTCAAGAGCAGGGGTGGGCGGGAGGGGGAAAGAGTCACGGGGAAAGAGCGGGGGTGGGCGGGAAGGGGAAAGAGACACGGGGCAAGAGCGGGGGGTGGGAGGCAACAGGAAAGACACGGGGCATGAGCAGGGGTGGGGGGCAACATGAGAGACACGGGACATGAGCGGGGGTGGGGGAAACAGGAGACAGACACAGGGCATGAGCGAGGGGTGGGGGGAACAGGAGACAGACACGGGGCATGAGCAGGGTGTGGGGGGAACAACAGACACGGGCATGAGCGGGGGGTGGGGAAAACAGACACGGGGCATGAGCGGGGTGGTGGGGGCAACAGGAGACAGACACGGGGCATGAGCGGGGGGTGGAGGGCAACAGGAGACAGACACGGGGCATGAGCGGGGAGTAGGGGGCAACAGGAGAAAGACACGGGGCATGAGCGGGAGGGAGGGGCAACAGGAGACAGACATGGGGCATGAGCAGGGGGTGGGGGGCAACAGGAGACAGACACAGGGCATGAGCGGGGGGTGGGGGGCAACAGGAGAGACACGGGACATGAGCGGGGGTGGGGGGCAACAGGAGAGACACAGGACATGAGCGGGGGTGGGGGGAACAGGAGACAGACACGGGGCATGAGTGAGGGGTGGGGGAACAGGAGACAGACACTGGGCATGAGCGGGGCGGTGGGGGGAAACAGGAAAGAGACACGGGGCATGAGCAGGGGGTGGGAGGAACAGGAAAAAGACACGGGGCATGAGCAGGGGGTGTGGAGAACAGGAGACAAACACGGGGCATGAGCGGGAGGGTGGGGGCAACAAGAGAGAGACACGGGGCATGAGCGTGTGGGGGGATCAGGAGACAGACACGGGGCATGAGCATGTGGGGGAACAGGAGACAGACACGGGGCATGAGCGGGAGGGGTGGGGGCAACAGGAGACAGACACAGGGCATGAGCGGGGGGTGGGGGTAACAGGACACAGACATGGGGCATGAGCGGGGTGTGTAGAGAACAGGAGACAGACATGGGGCATGATCGGGGATGGGCGGGAGGGGGAGAGACACTAGGTGCATGAGCGGGGGTGGGCAGGAGGGTGATAGACATGGGGCATGAGCGGGGGTGGGTGGGAAGGTGAAAGACACGGGGCAAGAAGGGGGGTGGGCGGGAGGGTGAAAGACACGGGGCAAGAGCGGTGGTGGGCGGGAGGGTGAAAGACAGGGGGCAAGAGCAGGGGAGGGCGGGAGGGAGAAAGACACGGGGCAAGAGCAGGGGTGGGCGGGAGGGAGAAAGACACGGGGCAAGAGTGGGAGGGAGAAAGACACGGGGCAAGAGTGGGGGTGGGCGGCAGGGAGAAAGACATGGGGCAAGAGTGGGGGTGGGCGGGAGAGAGAAAGACACAGGGCAAGAGCGTGGGTGGGCGGCAGGGGGAAAGACACGGGGCAAGAGCGGGGGTGGGAGGGAGGGGGAAAGACACGGGGCAAGAGCGGGGGTGGGCGGGAGGGGGAAAGACACGGGCAAGAGCGGGGGTGGGCGGGAGGGGGAAAGCCATGGGGCAAGAGCGGGGGTGGGCAGGAGGGGGAAAGATACAGGGCAAGAGCTGGGGTGGGCGGGAGGGGGAAAGACACGGGGCAAGAGCGGGGGTGGGTGGGAGGGGGATAGACATGGGGCAAGAGCGGGGGTGGGCGGGAGGGGGAAAGAGACACGGGGCAAGAGCGGGGGTGGCGGGAGGGTGAAAGACACGGAACAAGAGCGGGGGTGGGCGGGAGGGTGAAAGACACGGGGCAAGCGCGGGGGTGGGCGGGAGGGAGAAAGACACGGGGCAAGAGCGGGGGTGGGCGGGAGGGAGAAAGACACGGGGCAAGAGCAGGGGTGGGCGGGAGGGAGAAAGACACATGGCAAGAGCGTGGGTGGGCGGCAGGGGAAAAGACACGGGGCAAGAGCGGGGGTGGGAGGGAGGGGGAAGAGACATGGGGCAAGAGCGGGGGTGGGCGAGAGGGGGAAAGAGACTCGAGGCAAGAGCGGGGGTGGGCGGGAGGGGGAAAGAGACACTGGGCAAGAGCGGGGGTGGGCGGGAGGGGGAAAGAGACACGGGGCAAGAGCGGGGGTGGGCGGGAGGGGGAAAGAGATACAGGGCAAGAGCGGGGGTGGGCGGGAGGCTGGAAAGAGACACAGGGCAAGAGCGGGGGTGGGCTGGAGGGGGAAAGAGACACGGGGCAAGAGCGGGGGTGGGCAGGAGGGGGAAAGAGACACGGGGCAAGAGCGGGGGTGGGCGGGAGGGGAAAAGAGACACGGGGCAAGAGCGGGGGTGGGCGGGAGGGGGAAAGAGACACGGGGCATGAGCGAGGGGTGGGGGAACAGGAGACAGACACGGGGCATGAGCGCGGCGGTGGGGGGCAACAGGAGACAGACACGGGGCATGAGCGGGGGGTGGGAGGAACAGGAAAAAGACACGGGGCATGAGCAGGGGGTGGGGAGGACAGGAGACAAACACGGGGCATGAGCGGGGGGATGGGGGGCAACAAGAGAGAGACACGGGGCATGAGCGTGTGGGGGGAACAGGAGACAGACACGGGCCATGAGCGTGTGCGGGGAACAGGAGACAGACACGGGCATGAGCAGGAGGGGTGGGGGGCAACAGGAGATAGACACGGGGTATGAGCGGGGGGTGGGAGTAACAGGACACAGACATGGGGCATGAGCGGGGTGTGGAGAGAACAGGAGACAGACATGGGGCATGATCGGGGATGGGCGGGAGGGGTAGAGACACTAGGGTCTGCAACCTGTGGCTCTCCAGATGTTTCGGACTACAACTCCCATGATCTCCTGACATTGACTATGCTGTACAGGCCGGATGGGAATGGTAGTCCAAACACATCTGGGAGCCAAAGGTTGCAGACCCCTGCATGAGCGGGGGTGGGCGGGAGGGTGAAAGACACGGGGCAAGAGTGGGGGTGGGCGGGAGGGCGAAAGACACGGGGCAAGAGCGGGGGTGGGCGGGAGGGTGAAAGACACGGGGCAATAGCAGGGGTGGGCGGGAGGAAGAAAGACACGGGGGCAGGCGCGGGGGTGGGCGGGAGGGAGAAAGACACGGGGCAAGAGCGGGGGTGGGCGGGAGGGAGAAAGACACGGGGCAAGAGCGGGGGTGGGCGGGAGGGAGAAAGACATGGGGCAAGAGCAGGGGTGGGCGGGAGGGAGAAAGACACGGGGCAAGAGCGGGGTGGGCTGGAGGGAGAAAGACACGGGGCAAGAGCGGGGGTGGGTGGGAGGGGGAAAGACACGGGGCAAGAGCGGGGGTGGGCGGGAGGGGGAAAGACACGGGGCAAGAGCGGGGGTGGGCGGGAGGAGGAAAGACACGGGGCAAGAGCGGGGGTGGGCGGGAGGGGGAAAGAGACACGGGGCAAGAGCGGGGGTGGGCGGGAGGGGGCAAGAGTGGGGATGGGCGGGAGGGGGAAAGAGACACGGGGCAAGAACAGGGGTGGGTGGGAGGGGGAAAGAGACACGGGTCAAGAGCAGGGGTGGGCGGGAGGGGGAAAGAGTCGCGGGGGTGGGCGGGAGGGGGAAAGAGACACGGGGCAAGAGCGGGGGTTGGGGGCAACAGGAGAGACACGGGGCATGAGCAGGGGTGGGGGGCAACAGGAGAGACACGGGACATGAGCGGGGGTGGGGGGAACAGGAGACAGACACAGGGCATGAGCGAGGGGTGGGGGGAACAGGAGACAGGCACGGGGCATGAGCGGGGTGTGGGGGAACAACAGACACGGGCATGAGCGGGGGGTGGGGAAAACAGACACGGGGCATGAGCGGGGTGGTGGAGGGCAACAGGAGACAGACACAGGAGATGAGCGGGGGGTGGAGGGCAACAGGAGACAGACACGGCGCATGAGCGGGGAGTGGGGGGCAACAGGAGACAGACACGGGGCATGAGCGGGGGTGAGGGGCAACAGGAGACAGACATGAGGCATGAGCGGGGGGAGGGGGGCAACAGTAGACAGACACAGGGCATGAGCGGGGGGAGGGGGGCAACAGAAGAGGAGACACAGGGCATGAGCGGGGGGAGGGGGGCAACAGAAGAGGAGACACGGGGCATGAGCGGGGGTGGGGGGCAACAGGAGAGACACAGGACATGAGCAGGGGGTGGGAGGAACAGGAAAAAGACACGGGGCATGAGCGGGGGGTGGGGGAAGGGGATGAGAGACACACGTGGCATGAGCGGGGGTGGGGGGGGGAGAGAGATACACGGGGCATGAGCGGGGGGTGGGGGGAACAACAGAGACATACACGGGGCATGAGCGGGGGGTGGAAGGCAACAGGAGACAGACACGGGGCAGCGGGTGGGGGCAACAGGAGACAGACACAGGGCATGAGCGGGGGGTGAGGGGCAACAGGAGACAGACACGGGGCATGAGCGGGGGTTGGGGGGCAACAGGAGACAGACACAGGGCATGAACGGGGTGTGGGGGGGCAACAGGAGAGACACGGGGCATGAGCGGGGGTGGGGGGCAACAGGAGAGACACGGGACATGACCGGGGGTGGGGGGAACAGGAGACAGACACGGGGCATGAGCGAGGGGTGGGGGGAACAGGAGACAGACACGGGGCATGAGCGGGGCGGTGGGGGGCAACAGGAGACAGACACGGGGCATGAGCGGGGGGTGGGAGGAACAGGAAAAAGACACGGGGCATGAGCAGGGGGTGGGGAGAACAGGAGACAAACATGGGGCATGAGCGGGGGTATGGGGGCAACAAGAGAGAGACACGGGGCATGAGCGTGTGGGGGGAACAGGAGACAGACATGGGCCATGAGCGTGTGGGGGGAACAGGAGACAGACACGGGCATGAGCGGGAGGGGTAGGGGGCAACAGGAGATAGACACGGGGCATGAGCAGGGGGTGGGAGTAACAGGACACAGACATGGGGCATGAGCGGGGTGTGGAGAGAACAGGAGACAGACACGGGGCATGATCGGGGATGGGCTGGAGGGAGAGAGACACTAGGGGCATGAGCGGGGGTGGGCAGGAGGGTGATAGACACGGGGCATGAGCGGGGGTGGGCGGGAGGGTGAAAGACACGGGGCAAGAGCGGGGGTGGGCGGGAGGGCGAAAGACACGGGGCAAGAGCACGGGTGGGCGGGAGTGTGAAAGACACGGGGCAAGAGCGGGGGTGGGCGGGAGGAAGAAAGACACGGGGGCAAGAGCAGGGGTGGGCGGGAGGGAGAAAGACACGGGGCAAGAGCGGGGGTGGGAGGGAGGGAGAAAGACACTGGGCAAGAGCGGGGGTGGGCGGGAGGGAGAAAGACACGGGGCAAGAGCGGGGATGGGCTGGAGGGAGAAAGACACGGGGCAAGAGCGGGGGTGGGCGGGAGGGGAAAGACACGGGGCAAGAGCGGGGGCGGGAGGGGGAAAGACACGGGGCAAGAGCGTGGGTGGGTGGGAGGGGGAAAAACACGGGGCAAGAGCGTGGGTGGGCGGGAGGGGGAAAGAGACACGGGACAAGAGCGGGGGTGGGCGGGAGGGGGCAAGAGCGGGGATGGGCGGGAGGAGGATAGAGACACGGGGCAAGAACAGGGGTGGGTGGGAGGGGGAAAGAGACACGTGTCAAGAGCAGGGGTGGGCGGGAGGGGGAAAGAGTCACGGGGAAAGAGCGGGGGTGGGCGGGAAGGGGAAAGAGACACGGGGCAAGAGCGGGGGGTGGGGGGCAACAGGAAAGACACGGGGCATGAGCAGGGGTGGGGGGCAACATGAGAGACACGGGACATGAGCGGGGGTGGGGGAAACAGGAGACAGACACAGGGCATGAGCGAGGGGTGGGGGGAACAGGAGACAGACACGGGGCATGAGCAGGGTGTGGGGGGAACAACAGACACGGGCATGAGCGGGGGGTGGGGAAAACAGACACGGGGCATGAGCGGGGTGGTGGGGGCAACAGGAGACAGACACGGGGCATGAGCGGGGGGTGGAGGGCAACAGGAGACAGACACGGGGCATGAGCGGGGAGTAGGGGGCAACAGGAGAAAGACACGGGGCATGAGCGGGAGTGAGGGGCAACAGGAGACAGACATGGGGCATGAGCAGGGGGTGGGGGGCAACAGGAGACAGACACAGGGCATGAGCGGGGGGTGGGGGGCAACAGGAGAGACACGGGACATGAGCGGGGGTGGGGGGCAACAGGAGAGACACAGGACATGAGCGGGGGTGGGGGGAACAGGAGACAGACACGGGGCATGAGTGAGGGGTGGGGGAACAGGAGACAGACACTGGGCATGAGCGGGGCGGTGGGGGGAAACAGGAAAGAGACACGGGGCATGAGCAGGGGGTGGGAGGAACAGGAAAAAGACACGGGGCATGAGCAGGGGGTGTGGAGAACAGGAGACAAACACGGGGCATGAGCGGGAGGGTGGGGGCAACAAGAGAGAGACACGGGGCATGAGCGTGTGGGGGGATCAGGAGACAGACACGGGGCATGAGCATGTGGGGGAACAGGAGACAGACATGGGGCATGAGCGGGAGGGGTGGGGGCAACAGGAGACAGACACAGGGCATGAGCGGGGGGTGGGGGTAACAGGACACAGACATGGGGCATGAGCGGGGTGTGTAGAGAACAGGAGACAGACATGGGGCATGATCGGGGATGGGCGGGAGGGGGAGAGACACTAGGTGCATGAGCGGGGGTGGGCAGGAGGGTGATAGACATGGGGCATGAGCGGGGGTGGGTGGGAAGGTGAAAGACACGGGGCAAGAAGGGGGGTGGGCGGGAGGGTGAAAGACACGGGGCAAGAGCGGTGGTGGGCGGGAGGGTGAAAGACAGGGGGCAAGAGCAGGGGAGGGCAGGAGGGAGAAAGACACGGGGCAAGAGCAGGGGTGGGCGGGAGGGAGAAAGACACGGGGCAAGAGTGGGGGTGGGTGGGAGGGAGAAAGACACGGGGCAAGAGTGGGGGTGGGCGGCAGGGAGAAAGACATGGGGCAAGAGTGGGGGTGGGCGGGAGAGAGAAAGACACAGGGCAAGAGCGTGGGTGGGCGGCAGGGGGAAAGACACGGGGCAAGAGCGGGGGTGGGAGGGAGGGGGAAAGACACGGGGCAAGAGCGGGGGTGGGCGGGAGGGGGAAAGACACGGGCAAGAGCGGGGGTGGGCGGGAGGGGGAAAGCCATGGGGCAAGAGCGGGGGTGGGCAGGAGGGGGAAAGATACAGGGCAAGAGCTGGGGTGGGCGGGAGGGGGAAAGACACGGGGCAAGAGCGGGGGTGGGTGGGAGGGGGATAGACATGGGGCAAGAGCGGGGGTGGGCGGGAGGGGGAAAGAGACACGGGGCAAGAGCGGGGGTGGCGGGAGGGTGAAAGACACGGGACAAGAGCGGGGGTGGGCGGGAGGGTGAAAGACACGGGGCAAGCGCGGGGGTGGGCGGGAGGGAGAAAGACACGGGGCAAGAGCGGGGGTGGGCGGGAGGGAGAAAGACACGGGGCAAGAGCAGGGGTGGGCGGGAGGGAGAAAGACACATGGCAAGAGCGTGGGTGGGCGGCAGGGGGAAAGACACGGGGCAAGAGCGGGGGTGGGAGGGAGGGGGAAGAGACATGGGGCAAGAGCGGGGGTGGGCGAGAGGGGGAAAGAGACTCGAGGCAAGAGCGGGGGTGGGCGGGAGGGGGAAAGAGACACTGGGCAAGAGCGGGGGTGGGCGGGAGGGGGAAAGAGACACGGGGCAAGAGCGGGGGTGGGCGGGAGGGGGAAAGAGATACAGGGCAAGAGCGGGGGTGGGCGGGAGGCTGGAAAGAGACACAGGGCAAGAGCGGGGGTGGGCTGGAGGGGGAAAGAGACACGGGGCAAGAGCGGGGGTGGGCAGGAGGGGGAAAGAGACACGGGGCAAGAGCGGGGGTGGGCGGGAGGGGAAAAGAGACACGGGGCAAGAGCGGGGGTGGGCGGGAGGGGGAAAGAGACATGGGGCAAGAGCGGGGGTGGGCGGGAGGAGGAAAGATACACGGGGCAAGAGCGGGGGTGGGCGGGAGGGGGAAAGACACACGGGGCAAGAGCGGGGGTGGGCGGGAGGGGGAAAGACACACGGGGCAAGAGCGGGGGTGGGGGGGAGGGAGACAGACACACAGGGCAAGAACGGGGGTGGGGGGTAGGGAGACAAACACACGAGGCATGAGCGGGGGGTGGGGGAAGGGGAGAGACACACGGGGCATGAGCGGGGGGTGGAGGTCAACAGGAGACAGACACGGGGCATGAGCGGGGAGTGGGGGGCAACAGGAGACAGACACAGGGCATGAGGAGGGGTGAGGGGCAACAGGAGACAGACATGGGGCATGAGCGGGGGGCAACAGGAGACAGACACAGGGCATGAGCGGGGGGTGGGGGGCAACAGGAGAGACACGGGGCATGAGCGGGGGTGGGGGGCAACAGGAGAGACACGGGACATGAGCGGAGATGGGGGGAACAGGAGACAGACACGGGGCATGAGCGAGGGGTGGGGGAACAGGAGACAGACACGGGGCATGAGCGGGGCATTGGGGGGCAACAGGAGACAGACACGGGCCATGAGCAGGGGGTGGGAGGAACAGGAAAAAGACAAGGGGCATGAGCAGGGGGTGGGGAGAACAGGAGAAAAACACGGGGCATGAGCGGGGGGGTGGGGGGCAACAAGAGAGAGAAACGGGGCATGAGCGTGTGGGGGGAACAGGAGACAGATACGGGGCATGAGCATGTGGGGGAACAGGAGACAGACACGGGGCATGAGTGGGAGGGGTGGGGGGTAACAGGAGATAGACACAGGGCATGAGCGGGGGGTGGCGGGAGCAGGAGACAGACACAGGGCATGAGCAGGGGGTGGGAGGAACAGGAAAAAGACACGGGGCATGAGCAGGGGGTGAGGAGAACAGAAGACAAACACGGGACACGAGAGGGGGGGTGGGGGGCAACAAGAGAGAGACACGGGGCATGAGCGTGTGGGGGGAACAGGAGACAGACACGGGGCATGAGCGGGTGTGGAGAACAGGAGACAGACACGGGGCATGAGCAGGGGGTGGCGGGAACAGGACACAGACATGGGGCATGAGCGGGGTGTAGAGAGAACAGGAGACAGACACGGGGCATGAGCGGGGGGAACAGAAGACAGACATGGGGCATGAGCAGGGGGTGGGGGAAGGGGAGAGAGACACACGGGGCATGAGCGGGGGTGTGGGGAGTGAGAGAGATACACGGGGCATGAGCGGGGTGTGGGCGGAACAACAGAGACAGACACGGGGCATGAGCAGGGGGTGGAGGGCAACAGGAGACAGACACGGGGCATGAGCGGGGGGTGAGGGCAACAGGAGACAGACACGGGGCATGAGCGGGGGGTGAGGGGCAACAGGAGACAGACACAGGGCATGAGCGGGGGGTGGGGGGCAACAGGAGACAGACACGGGGCATGAGCGGGGGTGGGGGGCAACAGGAGAGACACGGGGCATGAGCGGGGATGGGGGGCAACAGGAGAGACACGGGACATGAGCGGGGGTGGGGGGAACAGGAGACAGACACGGGGCATGAGCGAGGGGTGGGGGGAACAGGAGACAGACACGGGGCATGAGCGGGGGGTGGGAGGAACAGGAAAAAGACACGGGGCATGAGCAGGGGGTGGGGAGAACAGGAGACAAACATGGTGCATGAGCAGGGGGGTGGGGGGCAATAAGAGAGAGACACGGGGCATGAGCGTGTGGGGGGAACAGGAGACAGACACGAGGCATGAGCGTGTGGGGGGAACAGGAGACAGACACGGGGCATGAGCGGGAGGGGTGGGGGGTAACAGGAGATAGACACGGGGCATGAGTGGGGGGTGGGGGTAACAGGACACAGACATGTGGCATGAGCGGGGTGTGGAGAGAACAGGAGACAGACACAGGGCATGATCGGGGATGGGCGGGAGGGGGAGAGACACTAGGGGCATGAGCGGGGGTGGGCAGGAGGGTGATAGACACGGGGCAAGAGCGGGGGTGCGCGGGAGGGTGAAAGACACGGGGCAAGAGCAGGGGTGGGCGGGAGGGAGAAAGACACGGGGCAAGAGCGGGGGTGGGCGGGAGGGGGAAAGAGACACGGGGCAAGAGCGGGGGTGGGCGGGAGGGGGAAAGAGACACAGGGCAAGAGCGGGGGTGGGCGGGAGGGGGAAAGAGACACGGGGCTAGAGCAGGGGTGGGCGGGAGGGGGAAAGAGACACGGGGCAAGAGCGGGGGTGGGCGGGAGGGGGAAAGAGACACGGGGCAAGAGTGGGGGTGGTCGGGAGGGGGAAAGAGACACGGGGCAAGAGCGGGGGTGGGCGGGAGGGGGAAAGAGACACGGGGCAAGAGCGGGGGTGGGCGGGAGGGGGAAAGAGACATGGGGCAAGAGCGGGGATGGGCGGGAGGTGGAAAGAGACACAGGGCAAGAGCGGGGGTGGGCGGGAGGGGGAAAGAGACACGGGGCAAGAGCGGAGGTGTGCGGGAGGGGGAAAGAGACACAGGGCAAGAGCGGGGGTGGGCGGGAGGGGGAAAGAGACATGGGACAAGAGCGGGGGTGGGCGGGAGGGGGAAAGAGACACGGGGCAAGAGCGGGGGTGGGCGGGAGGGGGAAAGACACACTTGGCAAGAACAGGGGTGGGGGGAGGGAGACAGACACACGGGGCAAGAGCGGGGGTGGGGGTAGGGAGACAGACACACGAGGCATGAGCACGGGGTGGGGGAAGGGGAGAGACACGCAGGGCATGAGCGGGGGGTTGGCGGGAGGGGGAGAGACACACGGGGCATGAGCGGGGGGTGGGCAGGAGGGGGAGAGACACACGGGGCATGGGTGGGGGGGAGGGAGAGAGACACACGGGGCATGAGTGGGGGTGGGAGGAAGGAGAGAGAGAGACATGTGGGGCATGAGCGGGGGGTGGGCGGGAGGGGGAGAGACACACGGGGCATGAGTGGGGGCTGGGAGGAGGGAGAGAGACACACGGGACATGAGTGGGGGGTGGGCGGCGGGTGGGGAGAGACACACGGACATGAGCGGGGGTGGGCGGGAGGGGGAGAGTCACACGGGGCATGAGCGGGGGGTGGGGAGAGACACACGGACATGAGCGGGGGTGGGCGGGACGGGGAGAGACACACGGGGCATGAGGGGGGGGTGGGCGGCGGGTGGGGAGAGACATACGGACATGAGCGGGGGTGGGGAGAGACACACGGACATGAGCGTGGGGTGGGCGGCAGGTGGTGAGAGACATACGGACATGAGCGGGGGGTGGGCGGCGGGGGGAGTTAGAGACACACGGACATGAGCGGGCGGCGGGTGGGGAGAAACACAAAGACATGAGCAGCGGGTGGGAGAGACACACGGGGCAAGAGCGGGGGGTGGGCGGTTGGGAGAGACGAGCGGGGCATGAGTGGGGGGTGGGCGGGAGGGAGAAAGACACACGGACATGAGCGGGGGGTGGGCGGGAGGGAGAAAGACACACGGACATGAGCAGGGGGTGGGCGGGAGGGAGGGAGAAAGACACACGGACATGAGCCAGCAGTGGGCGGGAGGGAGAAAGACACACGGACATGAGCGGGGGGTGGGAGGAACAGGAGACAGACACGGGCATGAGCGGGGGTGGGGGACTTACTGTGCAGGCGGGATACAAAGCCTCTCATGCGAGGAACAAAGATGGCGGGCGTCTCTGAAGCCAGACGCACTGCACGCTTTCACGCATCCAATGAGAGAGCACGTCAGATGTCCGCGGACATCACAGAAGCTGCTTGCCCAATCACCGTCCTGTCCGCGGAGCGAACAGGGAAGTGTGTCCGCGAAGCGAACACAGATATCACTATTTTTTTTCACTTACATTTTTGTCATTTTTTTAAAAACTACTGGACGGATTTACACCAAATAAAGCAAAGCACGCTTTCGGGACCGAGCCGCTGCTCCTGCCGCTAATTTGGTGTGTGGGGGGAACAGGAGACAGACACGGGGCATGAGCGGGAGGGGTGGGGGGTAACAGGAGATAGACACGGGGCATGAGTGGGGGGTGGGGGTAACAGGACACAGACATGTGGCATGCGCGGGTTGTGGAGAGAACAGGAGACAGACACAGGGCATGATCGGGGATGGGCGGGAGGGGGAGAGACACTAGGGGCATGAGCGGGGGTGGGCAGGAGGGTGATAGACACGGGACATGAGCGGGGGTGGGCGGGAGGGTGAAAGAAACGGGGCAAGAGCGGGGGTGGGCGGGAGGGTGAAAGACACGGGGCAAGAGCGGGGGTGGGCGGGAGGGTGAAAGACACGGGGCAAGAGCAGGGGTGGGCGGGAGGGAGAAAGACACGGGGCAAGAGCGGGGGTGGGCGGGAGGGGGAAAGAGACACGGGGCAAGAGCGGGGGTGGGCGGGAGGGGGAAAGAGACACGGGACAAGAGCGGGGGTGGGCGGGAGGGGGAAAGAGACACAGGGCTAGAGCAGGGGTGGGCGGGAGGGGGAAAGAGACACGGGGCAAGAGCGGGGGTGGGCGGGAGGGGGAAAGAGACACGGGGCACGAGCGGGGGTGGGCGGGAGGGGGAAAGAGACACGGGGCAAGAGCGGGGGTGGGCGGGAGGGGGAAAGAGACACGGGGCAAGAGTGGGGGTGGTCGGGAGGGGGAAAGAGACACGGGGCAAGAGCGGGGGTGGGCGGTAGGGGGAAAGACACACGGGGCAAGAGCGCTGGTGGGAGTAGGAAGACAGACACACGAGGCATGAGAGGGGGTGGGGGTAGGAAGACAGACACACGAGGCATGAGCGGGGGTGGGTGGGAGGGGGAAAGAGACACGGGGCAAGAGCGGGGGTGGGCGGGAGGGGGAAAGAGACATGGGGCAAGAGCGGGGGTGGGCGGGAGGTGGAAAGAGACACAGGGCAAGAGCGGGGGTGGGCGGGAGGTGGAAAGAGACACAGGGCAATAGCGGGGGTGGGCGGGAGGGGGAAAGAGACACGGGCAAGAGCGGGGGTGGGCGGGAGGGGGAAAGAGACACGGGGCAAGAGCGGGTGTGGGTGGGAGGGGGAAAGACACACTTGGCAAGAACAGGGGTGGGGGGGAGATAGACAGACACACGGGGCAAGAGCGGGGGTGGGGGGTAGGGAGACAGACACACGAGGCATGAGCACGGGGTGGGGGAAGGGGAGAGACACGCGGGGCATGAGCGGGGGGTTGGCGGGAGGGGGCGAGACACACGGGGCATGAGCGGGGTTGGGCAGGAGGGGGAGAGACACACGGGGCATGGGTGGGGGGGAGGGAGAGAGACACACGGGGCATGAGTGGGGGTGGGGGGAAGGAGAGAGAGACATGTGGGGCATGAGCGGGGGGTGGGCGGGAGGGGGAGAGACACACGGGGCATGAGTGGGGGCGGGGAGGAGGGAGAGAGACACACGGGACATGAGTGGGGGGTGGGCGGCGGGTGGGGAGAGACACACGGACATGAGCGGGGGTGGGCGGGAGGGGGAGAGACACACGGGGCATGAGCGGGGGGTGGGGAGAGACACACTGACATGAGCGGGGGTGGGCGGGACGGGGAGAGACACACGGGGCATGAGCGGGGGGTGGGCGGCGGGTGGGGAGAGACACACGGACATGAGCGGGGGTGGGGAGAGACACACGGACATGAGCGTGGGGTGGGCGGCAGGTGGTGAGAGACATACGGACATGAGCGGGGGGTGGGCGGCGGGGGGAGTTAGAGACACACGGACATGAGCGGGCGGCGGGTGGGGAGAAACACAAAGACATGAGCAGCGGGTGGGAGAGACACACGGGGCAAGAGCGGGGGGTGGGCGGTTGGGAGAGACGAGCGGGGCATGAGCGGGGGGTGGGCGGGAGGGAGAAAGACACACGGACATGAGCGGGGAGTGGGCGGGAGGGAGAAAGACACACGGACATGAGCAGGGGGTGGGCGGGAGGGAGGGAGAAAGACACAGGGACATGAGCCAGCAGTGGGCGGGAGGGAGAAAGACACACGGACATGAGCGGGGGTGGGAGGAACAGGAGACAGACACGGGCATGAGTGGGGGTGGGGGACTTACTGTGCAGGCGGGATACAAAGCCTCTCATGCGAGGAACAAAGATGGCGGGCGTCTCTGAAGCCAGACGCACTGCACGCTTTCACGCATCCAATGAGAGAGCACGTCAGATGTCCGCGGACATCACAGAAGCTGCTTGCCCAATCACCGTCCTGTCCGCGGAGCGAACAGGGAAGTGTGTCCGCGAAGCGAACACAGATATCACTATTTTTTTTCACTTACATTTTTGTCATTTTTTTAAAAACTACTGGACGGATTTACACCAAATAAAGCAAAGCACGCTTTCGGGACCAAGCCACTGCTCCTGCCGCTAATTTGGTGTAAATCCGTCCAGCGGTTTGGGCTGTAGGCGTGAGCAAAGTTTTTTCCCATTATGTCTATGGGAAAAAAAAAAGTTTTGGGACCCCCCCTATAACTTTTCCCCCCCTGGACGAATCCTCACCAAACTTTGCAAAAGAAATCAGAGTGACCCAAATACTTTTTTTTGCAAAGTTTGTTGAGGATCCGTCCAGGGAGAGCGAAGTTATAAGCCGCCCAAAAAGTGCTCTTCCTATGGAAACAGCAACTTAACCATAACTACATGGCCACTACTGTGGCCATGTAATATATATATATATATATATATATATATATATATATATATATATATATATATATATATATATATATATATATATATATATATATAGTTTTGTTTTGGCCTGTGAAAACATCAAGTTTAGATCATTGCCCGCAACTAAGATGACCTTTTTTGTTAGGCAATGTATTTCGTTACGACTAATTTCTTCTGCAAACTCGTCATGAGTAAAACATTTTATTAAACCGTTCATAGTCACTAGAGTTTTTTGTATATTCGGGACACCCTGATCAATTTTGTTCGTTATCACTTCATTCAACTGGAAAGATCAGGGAATTGCCAGGAGCCTTATACTTTATAATATAATATAAAAGTATACTTTGCAGCACGTTTTTTCATGATACTACAACTAGTGAATCCTTATAATATGATCAAAAGTATAGATTTTTCTGCATGTTGACCTGTTTTTTCTATGCCTCTGCAAGTTCAACAATACAAGCGGTGTGTTATATATCTGCTATGTTGTATATGTTGGTTTCTTTGCGGGTTAGGTACTGCATCTGTGTGTGAATATTTTATATGGTTGGGGCAATTAAAGGGGGGGAATTGAAATGAAAATGATAATGTCACAGATGTATCTTTGTGGATGACACGAACCAGGATGGAAATGGAGACAGAGATAGAATATAATCAATATAAAGGGGTAATACTGGACACTGTGGCGGATGTGCAGCACCCTGAATCGGATAACATGTGGTATAATCACATGCACAAGGTGGGGAGGGAAAGGTCAAACGAGAGTTGCTATGTATGCTCTTTGATAATTCATGTGACTGGCGCACCCAAGCTGTTTATAACTCAAAAGATGCCTCCTCTTATAGTCCAATGCATGGTGCATCTGGCCTTGTGCAGAATACACAGTCTTTTCCAACGGCACATGGACCAAGCAGTATTAATGGACAGAGATGATGAAGAATGTCCCAAGAAGAAAGAACAAGCCTGTTGTCAAATAAGACCATTGCTGAAGATGGAAGGAGCATTGTTTTCAAATGATAGATGGGTGGCAGGGGTAGTGAGCTGTGCAGCGGGGGTTTACTGGGGGTTTCAGAAGATGTAGTGGCACTCGTCAATTAGAACTGTGGCAGGACATGGTTATGTTATGTTATGCTGTTTGAACTTTTAAAGCGCGCTGTCACCAGAGGTATCTTGGCACTGAGGAGTGGAGCAGGACAAGCCACAGGGAATTAAAGTAGCAGAGTCTTCAGAGATTTTCTAAAGGCTAGATGATTAGATATAGACTTGATCATAGGTGGAAGGTTATTCCACATTTGAGCCACTGCAAACGAAAAGGCCTGGCCTCCAATGCATTCACGGCGGTAGGAGGGAACTACCAGCTATTCAGCTGAAGCAGAAAGCAGCGTACGAGAGGGGAAATAACGAAAAAACTTAGACTGAAGGTATTCTGCTCCCAGTCCATGGAGTACTCGGTGGAAAATGCACAATGATTTAATCTCAATCCTTCGACTAACCGGAAGCCAGTTCAAAGGAAGCAGCACTGGAGTAATATGAGTGCCATAGGGAGACCCTGTAGAGATGGTGATGCAAGCAGACAGATTTTGAAGGCTCTGAAGCCACTGGATTAAGCCTTTAGGCTGCTCAAGATACAGCTAGTTGCAGTAATCCAGACTGAGCACCATGGCTGCAACAACTGGAGGATTAAGAGCAGCTTCAAGAAGCGGAAGAACCCTTTTCAGTATCTTAAGATGGAAATGGCCTATCTTGCACACAGCAGAGACCTGGTCATGCATTTAAAGAGAAGCAGAGAGAATTAGACCAAGATTCCTAACCTTTGTCACAGGTACCGGCAGAAAGCCAAGGGAAGAGGGCCAGAAAGAAGACACCCAGAGTCAAGGATCAGGGGGGGCACCGACCACCGTCACCTCTGTCTTTTCCCCATTCAACTTCAGCCAGTTCCAGCTAAACCCCTCAACTACAGCAGCCAGGCATTGGTGAAAGCACAATGACACCTCAGTGGAAGCCAAATAAAGACGAATTAGAAACTGGGTGACGTCGGCATAAGAGTAGCACCTGACACTGAGGGAGCGGATGAGACAGATAAGAGGCCAGATGTATATATTGAAGAGAATGAGTGACAAGGCAGAGGTAAGGTTGAAAGAACGGGACAGAAAAGGAGGTGAGTGAGCACCTGAGCGTGATCAGCAAAAAAGGAAGGGAACCACAATAGGACCTGGCCCGTAATCCCAATCTGGGAAGGTGGGTCAGCAGGATGGGTTTGTCAACCATATCAAAGGCTGCTGACTGATCTAACAAAATAAGAGCCCCAACCCCACCAGCATCAACCAACCTGGCCATGTCATCCAGAACTGACTCCAATATCCTTTCCGTACCCCGGCCAGGCCTAAAGCCAGAATGGGCGGGATCAAGCAGTGTAGATGACTCTAAAAAGGAGGAGAGAAGAGGGGAGACCAGGGATTCCAACAGTTTCATAGAAAACGGGAGAAGAGAGATAGGACAGAAATTGGAGAGGAGAGAGGGGTCTAACAAAGGCTTCTTTAACAGGGGGATAGCCGTAGTGATTTTGAGTTCAGCTGGAATAACTCCTGTCTGGCAGGAAACATTAACAGATGTGGAAAGTTCCATAAGGATGTCACTGTCCATTTCTTTCATAACTACTAACGAATCACATCGGAAGGAGAGCTAGATTTAATACGTTGTATGGCCCCCATAACTGTTTCTTCAGTAAACAGAGGAAAGGTAGACCATTCTTTAACCTTAGTAGGGCTTCCTACTTAAGTAGAACAGTCATTAGAAGTAGAAGACGGCAAGGATGCTTGAAAGGCAGTGCAGATAGTATCAATCTTAGATATAAAGAATTGAGCAAGAGAATCACAGCGTTCCTGTGTAGGAGGGAGAACAGGTATACTTTTCTCAGAAGAAGATAGAGAGTGAACCACCGAGAAAAGAGTTTAAGGTAGACAGATGGCTGACTCCACCGTCTGAGTCAAATACAGTCTTTTTGCTTTATGAATATCAGAAAAGTATGCAGCTGAGCAGGCTGAAATTATGTGCCATAATTGACACAGTTCGAGTTAAGTGAGACACCAGCAAAAGTACTGATGCCCTCTGACTGTTATAAATGTGCTGCCCCCAGAGCCAACCAAACCCGCATCTGACAAGCGTGCCTATCACTGAATAAGGCTTCATCATCAGAATAGATCAAACCATCTGTCTTAAGACTCCTCCAATACATTAAATGCAATCACAGATCAGCATGAATTATTGACTAAAATGTAAACATGTTCCACCTACCTCCTGGTGCCATGATCCAGACTGCAGCCAAAACCAAGTAGCTGCAGATCACCAGGTGGGAGATGCTTCAGTTGATGAACCAAATAGACCAGGGTCTTATTTCCATAAAGACTGAGTTAAGAGCAATCAGGCTCATAATTGTCTAGTACAAATACATTCTGAATATGCTCACGGCTATGCAAGGGACTGTTTGCAAGAAAATGGCACTGTCTTACTGCACATACTTCCCCCACATGTTGCAGATAATGGGACTTTCGCCAATGTGATAGAGGCACTTCATAATTTGAAGTTTGCCGTGGAGAGGAAAGTAGGAGTAAAGGCTGATGACAGGTTCAATTTGATATTTTTGTGTGCCACATCATGGTTATAAATAGCCATAAAATGATTGGTTCCCATTGTGGATTTTCTGCTTGTGCTTTTTTGTTCATGTCACGTGATCCTGAAATGTTGTACGAAGGCCTTGTCTTAAAGTGCAATGATGATGGTGTTAAGGGGGTCTGAGAATCCCAAATAGACCCAGAGCAGTTAGAGTCAGTCCAAATCACACTCAGTGATGGAGTAGAAAAACTACACAGCAAAATCCAGCCTTACAATCATAAAAATTAAGCTAGGACAGCATACAACCATTCAAATCTTGTTACTCCTTACATGTTAGTCAAAAACAATTGATGAAGTACAACAAATGTGTCATCAATGACATTAATTGCGGAAGAAAACCAGAGGATACAATTTTGGAGACAGAAGGAATCAAGAAATTTAATTGAATCTGATCCATTATTTAAATATCAAATTTTAAGCGAGAATTAATCATAGCACTCAATAATTTTACATCGCAGGAAAGGAATTAAGAACACATAATTTCACATAGTTTCACATATAATCCATCTCATTCGTACACAGGCATCCAATAACCATTCATACATCCATCACAATAATACATGCAAGGTAAAACTTTATCCTAAAAAAGTCATAACAATTGATTTACTTATTGTCTTCATAAAAAAGAGAGAGAAAGAGATATATAATAAATATATATGAAAAGCCACAACAACAGATAGTTCAAGTGGTCATCAGTTTAGGATGGGTCACATCGATGTCCAAAGTTGACCTCATCACTGGTTTATCAACCGGTTTCGGTGTATTTAACTTTAATTGAGTTACGCCTTCATCAGGAGAAAAACAATTCAACTCTAAAAAGACAGGGAGATATACATATATGAGTGACCTCATCATAGAACCACTAGAGAAAACAAAGGGAAACCCCCAATTATCAACCAATTCATATTCATTAAAAGTGATTTAAAATGAAAAACAACCTGCCCCCTACCTTGTGCCATAACTCCAAGGGGGGTACTTTGCATGCTATAAACAGTGCTACCATGATCATTGATGCCCCAAAGTTCAGAGAGAATCAACCCCTCATGGCCATCAAGCGGACCCATTAAGTTAGTGAGAAGATGCAAATTCCCATGTATTAAACTTGCGTGATCTATTTATACAGGCAGTGTGCTATACAAGCGCTTATAGGTCTAATTTTTAATAACTAACCTTCATGAATGAAGAGAGAGAAGGAGAAACAGCTGAAAATTCCTGATATGAAGAACAGGAATACCAGCTATACCAATATGCGATGTCCCAACACGTCTGTACTGCGTAACCGTCAGCTGAAGATGTGGGAATGGTTCAATCCTGCAGTGGCTGTTTTTCATGCAGGCAGCACCATTTCGGAGGAAAGGATCAATCGTCCAATATAAATTTTCATAGACTCAAGGGGTACACCCAGAGATTCACAACTCTCCCGATCCCTATATAAATGAGAAAAAAGGTCAGAACTGTTGATAAGGTCGAGTTGGGGCGAAGCAAAAGTCACGCGAATCACAATAACAATTCGGGTAGAACTCCCGAAGCAAAGATAATCAATTGCCAGGGCTCACGTTACTAACGGGAGAGTGCTCGGCATTGGAAGGGTGTCAGCAGCCGGAGGCATATATAATTCAACAAAGTCAAAGACTCACTGTATGCAAGCCTAATAAATACCGGGTAGCTCGTGGCTGAAAAAATAAATAATGCTTTCTAGCAAGAAACAGGAAGAGTCTACTTACTATTCCGGGACGAGCTGTTAAAAATATGCTTGCTCGCAGGGTCTGTGTGGTCCGTAACCCGACGGCGCCCCTCTGGCGACGTAAGAACTATTCCTACGGCTTCTTAAATACTATACTAGCGCTCACGTGACTGCAAGGGCCGCTCACGTGACTGTAGCTTGTCAATCAAGGTGAAAAACGGACTATGAATGGTATACCGGCCTGTTTTTCTCGTTCTCAGTGGCATCAGAGGGCTCGCATTGGACGGGACCTAAGGTGTTTCCCACGTCAACGTCTCAATGGTGGATCCACTTTAGGAATATGAAAGACCTGGTTCTAGTGTGTTCAAACCATTAGTTAAAGTTTTTAGGTTAAAGATCCATAATTGTTCTTTGTAAGCCAGTTTTTTTGTCATTTGGGTTACGTTGGAGGCAATTACTTTTTCAATACAGAACCACTCCATTTGTTCCGCAGTATGGCCCATTTGAACAACATGAATTACCATAGGAGCATTTAGATTCCGAGTATTAATTTTTGAGCGATACTCATCAATTCTGGTGCTTACTTCTCTCGTGGTTTTTCCAATAGACATCATTTTGCAAGGACATGAAATTGCATAAATGACGTTTTTACTTTTGCATGTTGTAAAGGTGCGTAAGTCCCAGGTTTTATTTTCCATTATGAAAGAAGTCGTTTTTTTTGAGAACTTGCAGGCAGTACATGACGTGCATGGATAATGCCCTATCACTGGGTTAAAGTTGGTGTCCCTGATCGTGGTTGGTTTAGCTGAGGTTCTACTTGCACGTGTCATTTTTTGTTTTAGATTTTTGCCTTTCTTGAAAGCAAATAAGGGTTTTGGCAAAATCATGCCGGATGCATTCAGGACCTGCCAATTTTTTAAAATGATGCCTTTAATGGTATTACTGTATTGGCAATAGGTCGAGACACAAACCAATTGTTCTTTTTTAATGTTCTCATTTTTAGGTAATAGTAGCAGATCTTGATTTGCATAGCGGGCTCTCTTTCTAGAGTGTTTGATGAGCTTTTTAGGGTAGCCTCGTTCTAATAGTCTATTTTCTAGGATGGTAGCATGTTTGATAAAATTATCAATATCAGAACAATTCCGGCGTAACCGTAGGAGCATACCGAAAGGTAAGTTCCGTAGCAAGCTGGAGGGATGTTGACTCTCAAAACAGAGTGTGGTGTTCCTTTCTGTTGTCTTTCTGAATAATTCAGTTCGTAAGACACCTCTTTGTTCAAAGATAGATAAATCTAAGAAAGCAATCCTCGTAGTGGAGTACTCAAACGTGAAATGAATATCTGAATCAACTTTGTTGAGCCATTCCTCAAAAAAGAAAAGAAATCCTGGCAAACTCAAATCCGTTCCGGCAACAGATTAAGTTATACCGCCGATACATTGACGACATACTCTTAATATGGGAAGGAAATACTCAGTCTTTAATTCAATTTGTGGAATGGCTCAACAAAGTTGATTCAGATATCAGTTCAAGTGGTCATCATTTTAGGATGGGTCACATCGATGTTCAAAGTTGACCTCATCACTGGTTTTGTTGTGGCTTTTCATACATATTTATTATATATCTCTTTCTCTCTCTTTTTTATGAAGACAATACGTAAATCAATTGTTATGACTTTTTTAGGATAAAGTTTTACCTTGCATGTATTATTGTGATGGATGTATGAATGGTTATTGGATGCCTGTGTACAAATGAGATGGATTATATGTGAAACTATGTGAAATTATGTGTTCTTAATTCCTTTCCTGCAATGT
Organism: Ambystoma mexicanum; assembly: GCF_040938575.1. Lineage (NCBI taxonomy): Eukaryota > Metazoa > Chordata > Amphibia > Caudata > Ambystomatidae > Ambystoma > Ambystoma mexicanum. The sequence goes on along the minus strand of NC_090933.1, from coordinate 1,184,154,060 downwards.
AAAATTATTGAGTGCTATGATTAATTCTCGATTAAAATTTGATATTTAAATAATGGATCAGGTTCAATTAAATTTCTTGATTCCTTCTGTCTCCAAAATTGTATCCTCTGGTTTTCTTCCGTAATTAGTAATGTACTAATACCCTGACCCAGAGTGTGGGGTTTCCTGTGTCCTTCAGATAAATATATCAATGACATCATAACATAATATCAGTTTGCAAACCTTATGGAGGTCAGGGATAGGTTAGTGGGTTTAGCTACTGATAGATTCCATAAGGGTAAAACATTTCATTTGGTTACAAGTTACTGATGCCTCCCCCTGGAACCACCCCTATATTGATAAAGATAACAAATACATAATCTCTACGACAAGTGATTGGTTGGTATACTACTTAATGGGCGTCACAACACTAGGGTTTTTGATAGGTTGGCTCTCTGCTAACCGACCATGGACACTTGACTGGTCATCAAGATATGAGCCAGACGATTTCTTCAATAATATGTTACCATACCTCATTCTCAGGCCATGAGACTGGGCAATCCCTCTGTATTTGGCCTTAAATGGTAGTTGAGGTCTATGTGTGAGTTTAGGGAGTACTGCAGGTGTCTTATCTAGGTTGGCTTTGAATGTGTAGTCGGTGTTCTCCAATTATCGATTCGGTGCAAAGAGACTGTGTATCAAAATGAAATACCTCCTACTTATTGGGGTTTTAGCTAATATTAACGTGTGTGTCATGTTTTCTGTTGCCACCAGGGACACTCTTGTGTTATTCTTCATTGGGTCTTTTGACTTAGGTCTTTTTACTTACTGTTTTACTGCACCTGGCTAACAAAGACTGGCTGTACTCTTATAAAACTAGGATTAATCTAGGAGTATACTGCATGTGTCTTGGGAATTGATATCTCTTGCCGTTGTTGCATCTTTCCAATATTCCCTTCTTTCACTCTAACCTTGGCACTAGTTGCCAGCTACTGTCTGAGCTCTCCACGGATATGTATTGTTGTGGATTTAGCTTTTTGAGTTTTCTTGTGGGCATGAGGCCTTTGCTTATTCAAAACCCGGCTTTAGCTTCCATTTTTAAGAATATGGCTGCCCAATTATAATCTTGTTTCTGTGTTAGCGAGCTATATTTGTGCATCGTTCATGTTTAATCCACCATATACAATGATCATGGTAGTGTTCTTCATGTCTGTGAATGCTATGTTAATATTATTCATGTCTAAATGCATATATTACCTATTGTATGTGTTCTTTACCTGGAGTCTATCTCTGCTTTGTGTCTAATGCATGTGCATGTTACTGTTACAATGTTAGCTGGAATGCTTTTACCATATTCAGCTCAAATTCTCTCTACGTCCTGCTGTACCTGTAGGGGATAAGGGTGGTATGGTAATCTCAGTGAGTAACGTCTCTCACCTTTGCGGTATTGGTGCGGTGGAGGGGCATAAACTACAGATGACGTGATCTGTACAAATAGGGGAATCTTTGGGAAATTAATATTTTGACCCAGGAGGTATAATAGGGACTTCCATTGCTTAGGTATTGGGGAAGTCATCAGTTTGTGTATACTCATGCCTGTGATTATCCATGTGTATTACTATGTCCATTCCTACTGCCTCTTGATCAGTCTTTTTGGATTGACTTTTTGCTATTCTCAAGAGAGGGGAATCTAGTAGTGCTCGTACCAGCATGGCCACCAGTATTTTGAATGCATTAGCCAACCAGGTGGTTATCCATGAGAACAGGTAGGAAAACCAGTCATCATCCATAATGTCCTTCACCGCTTCCACCATTTTTGCGTGTAGTTGTTTCAAGGTGTCTATTGAGAGGGATGGGAAGAGGGAGAGCCCCTGATCCAGCTTTTGTTTTTGGCGATGCCTTTTCCCCATTTGTGGATAGCTGCTGGAGCCCTCGTGACAGTCAAGAAGGATGAGAGCATAGCAGGCCTTGCATACACCAGGTCTCTTCCACATGCCTGTCCCTCTGCAGCACAACAGAAATGTTATGTGGTCCTTCGTTCATTTGCAGCAAATGCCAGCTGGGCACCAGGTACCCCTCTTCTAGTATATGTACCTCCCTCTCTTCCAATGGTCCAGTGGTCCATGTACTGTGCTCTCTGCCACTACAGTTCAGCCTCCCCCGGGAGCAGTTCTTCATGTGGGGAAGTAGCCCGTGTCCTTCCCGCTGGCCATCGTCCTCACTCCAGTATTGTCAGTGGCTCCCTCAGAGCCACTCCCTCTGACCGTTCGGGTCCATAGCATTCCTCCAACGCCTCTACTTGAGCGCCCCATGTGGCATGAGCACGCTGCGCTCTGCATGGGATCACTGCAGCTCCACTGAAGCCTGGGTGTCCAAGCTACCTCCACTATGTGCGGATCTTGCTCGACTTCCCATCGCTTACGGACCTCGCTCGACTTTACATCGCCTTCCCCACCACATTCATCTGTTCAGCTGCCTCCCTCAAATGCGGCCCATCAGCGAAGTTCACCGGGATCTTCGCTAATGCACTTGTTCCTTTACAGTGTGGGACAACATGATTTTAGCAGGATTTCAGGGGATTTGCTGTCATAGCTTGACATTCTTACATCTCCTCGGCCACGCCCTTTCTCTCTATCTACCTTTAATCATGTTCCCTACGAAATGCAAACCAATGATGTAATTGCAGGGGAAAACCTCTGTACAGCTTTGTTTTTGCACTTAGCTTTGCAAATTGAGAGAATGCCACTTGCTATTGTTAGGCATGTCAGGCAGCGTTTACAATTAATTCCTCTGGAATCGTACCTGCTTTTACGCAGTAAAAAGCAGTTAGATTCCATAAAATGCATTAATTTTACACCAGCATGAAAATGTCATTCCCACATAAAATCAAGCATTTTTTTCATTGGCAGAGGTCAAAAGGAGGGAGACAGGCTTAAGACTTTTACCTTTGCGCTAAGCACCTTCATTCATCTTCTGGGGCCTTCGAAGCTAAAAGGACGTGAACATTCCACATTTCTTCTCCCCAAACTACAGACAATTCTTGTTCTTTTTTCTTTTTAGAAGGAACTATTTTAACTCTTCAAAAAAATTTACCAATTTCCAAAAGAGTAGTCAAGGAATTTCATGATTTCTTGGAAAATAAAAACTAAAAAAAAACACACACACAGACGTAATCACACACACACACACTTGCTACATTGTGCATGTCACGTACCCACTTTCAGCACTGTCTATCAGAAATGAAGCGTGCGAGAATGTTGATGAAAGGGTTGTGTTAGGGCCAATTCATCCGTTTTTAATAACGTTTATTTAGATTTTCTTTAGAAAATGCATTAATTGTCACACCGTAAATGTGAAATGTGTCTCTGGACACAAACATTTGGGTTGGTCCTGCTGGCCCACTTTCAGTATTAAGTGTTAATGGTTTACAACCCTGTAGTAACCAGTCAGCATTTCCTTGAGTTTGCGGTCCCTAAACACGATAAATCAACTCCTTCAATCATTAATGCAGTAAACTCACCACAGCACTTAATTTAATATCTTCTTAAAAAAAGAAAGAAGCTCGAGGGTTATAGCGGTGCAGGCGATGAAGCTTTATAACTGTGTCTCGTTCCATGTTTACTGCAATGAAATGCTAATATATAGAGTTGCACTGCGGCTTGAGCAAACAGGAAGCGATGACCTCGGATGCAATTATGATAAAGTTATTGATTGCTTCTGTAGCTGTCCGGAATATATATGGCTTCCATTATACGTCTGTCACGTGTATCTAGTGCCTCCGTTATTCTGCTGTACAGTACATGAAAGTGTCCTTATTGTATGTCAAGAAAAATATTGAGTGTGGATGAACAGACACTCTTCTCTTTCCCGTAAGAAGGGGAACATTTTGCCAGCAAAACCAAGGCAGTTCTCAATTATTTTTATAAGTCATTAATGGTGGTAGGACAAAGATGCAGGGAGCTCTCCATTTTGTAATAAAAATAAATATGGTTATATATAAGGAATTCAGACCTGGCGGGCGGAAAGGCACCCGCTCGCAGAACTCGGAGTATGCCGGTCTGGCTTACCTGCACTGTTGTTACCAGAACGGCATACTCATAATGAGGCCCATTGTGCAGGCATTAATCCTGTGCGGGTATGCTGAAAACCTGGGGTGAATTCGGCCCACAAGCTCTGGGTTTTGACTGCCCTTATATGTATTTACGTATTTATTAATTTTATTTTTTTAATTTGCATAGCGCGCTAAGCCCTGAGGCATCAAGGCACTGTTTACACAACCAGTTATTCAGATGACAGTGCAGGCATCAAAATGATGTACAGTTTCACAAATTCAGTTCACACCAGGATGGGGGTGGTTCAGGCTCCTCAGGAAAATAATACTGTTTTTAATGCTCCAATAGGAGTGATCAGCACATAAGGTAGGCGGGATATATGAGGTTTCCTTGACTTTTATGGGCCATGTTACCATTAGTCGATTCCTTTCACCATTTGTGCTGTTTTTTTACAACAATAAGTGGGAGTTGATGGCGCACCTCCCACCTCACCCACCCCCCACCTTGCTATATATTAAACCCAAATCCAACCATCAACCTTTCTTGGGGTAAAGAAATTGGAAAAGTGCTGCAAAATGTAATTCGGTCAAATGGTTGTTAATAAGAAAGTGGGGAGTATCAAATGTCACGCCTGCAAGATTGACAGCGACTCAAAGAAGGCTATCTTAATGTAAAAAGTTTGGCCAGTGAATTTCCTCCAACGCTAATAACCCCCAAAACTGGCAGGTCTATTGCCAAAGGGCCAACAAAGTTCCTTAGAAGTTTCTTCTCTGGTTGTGTTAAGGATTTTATTGTTAAGAATAATCTTCTAGTATGCACCATCTATTGGCATATTGATGATTTCTTCATTCTGCGATTCAATGTCAATGTTTGCTCTGCTCAATATATTTCAGCCACTGCGCTCCATGCAAAGTGGTTTACACGTGTTTCATGTAAAATGTTTCCTCAGGGCTGTTCCATATTTTGCTGTGCTTGCACATGACTTGTTTGATATAAGAAAACTTTTTTGCAATGCAATAACCCTTAATGATGACTTATTTTTATTTCTTGACTGGGGCGGTGAGCTCTCATAAATGTGCAGTAGCGCTGTACACATGGACAACAATGATCAGGGCCGCTAACCCTTTTCACTTTAAATTGATTAATAAGAAAGTTGTGATCCAAGTGGTCAAAGGGAAGCTAATGGTGAGAACATGGGCTAGTGACAGCTGTTGGGAAGGAGAAACGATCTTCCCAGGCCCCTCAGGACTTTTGCATGAAACAAATGCCTGCTAGTGTACACTAGAGGTTAGGGGAGGCAAACAGGGGGGAGGGTGATGTCACTAGAGGCCATAGTGTGGGGAGGGAGGTGCATGTTTCTACCTTGGTATACAAGGGGAATCAAAATTTATCTTGGATATTAACTGCCATACTGGAATTGAGGCCTAGTTTGCCATGAAGTCTGGGTTGTAGGACAGAGTCACACACACAGAAATAAAGTGCATGCAGGCAGTAATAGATTGTAGCTCAGGCACCAGTGAGAAAGGCCAGAGTTGCAGTGATTCATAGACCCTTCATTGTCTCAAGTTGCAAACATTTTGTATCCCAAAATTAATGCACCCTGCAAGGCCACAAGGGGGATGAGAGCTTGTTGTGAAGTGCGATCCAACGAGAAGGAGGAAATGAACCTCTGACCCTTCCTGTCCAAGCTATAAGTAATAGCACCCAGCATTCCAAGGTACCCGTCCATCCCAGACCACCAACTATTAAACTGTTAGAAGCTCAATCGATCAGCAAAGATCTGAAAACAGGGGTCAGCTGCCTTCACCCTAGGTTGCCTGATTTGTGCTGCGAAGTGTCGAAGGGATAAAACAACATAGCTAAACCGAGGGTGGGGAACTTTGGTTGGGTGCTAATGTGTCTGAAATCGAGCTATAATTTGTTAGAAGCGATAGCCTCAAATTATCCTCTTAACCCATGTCTGCAGTACCGGGTGCATATCAGGTTAGAGATAGAGTCTCTATTGTTTTTCTTCACATAATTGCCAATCAGTGGCAACTTCATCCCCGATGACTCAAAGGAGGATCTCACATGGAAGAAGATGGACAGAAGGGGTGGGGACCAATGGCCTGGCATCCTTTATGGAGCAGGCAGCCTACGTATAGGGTCATAACCAACCAGCAACATGGGTTTGCACATTATGTAATGTACATCACTGATGATGCTGTTTGCCTTTATAAAGTAGTGTTTGTTCTGATTAGAACTTTCTATGGCAGCAGAGCTCTTTGCTGGTACACTTCAATTTTTGAGGAAATAAAGCTTTGTTCTACATGCACGAGTTGTGGTGGGACTTTTTCCTTAGGGGGTTGTATTTTTTCTGGTGTGAGCGTTGAGGGGTATCTCTATTTCTTTGGTGGCTATGCCTTGATACCAGCGACCCCTTGGAAGACGGAGGCTTCCAGGCCGCATCTCTGGAGGGGCCACACCCACCTACAGTGACCAGCCCCAAGAACACAGCCTGCAGTGGTGTACAGAAGCCATTTTCATAGAATTCCTGTCTGCTCTTTGAAGCAGGGCGCAGCTCATAGGAGAGTGAAGACTGTTGGTGGGACCCCGTGGTGGAGGAGCTCAGTTGAACACGCAAACGTAAGTACACCCCTTATGCGAGCAAGAACAAGACGGGTAAGGGTGACTGGGGAGCTGATGTGTGCGTGTGACAGGAGAATGTGAAGGAGGCCACGTTGCATTTTTTGCATTTTTATGTTATTATTATTATTATTATTAAGGAGATTACAAATAGGAAAACAGGAGTGTGGGCATCTCTGCGACAAAGGCTAGAAAGTGGAGTCATTTTTTATTGCGATAAGGCGGATATGAGGGTGTATCTGTATAATTAGAGGGCTCAGCTTCCTTTGCCCAATATATTCCGGGCTGGAGAAATAAGAAAAGTAGTGGTTGTTGTTTTTAGCTTGTTATTTTAGTTTAGTCTTTTATTGTATTGAACTGATATTGTGAATTCAATGGAGGCCAAGGGAGGGCAAGTGGAAATTGTGTGAGTGTGCTCTGTGTGAAGGGTGACAGGGAGTGAAGAAGGAGGAAGGAGGGCCTAAACAGATTGTGATCGGGAGGTGGGAACGGAGCACTGGTAGAAACTGTTACACTACCACTGTGTATGACATAAGACTAAATGTTTTTGGTAAAATATACCAGTGTTAACATGGGGGAAATTACTCTGCTATAGTGTATTACCATTGTATTAGGACAAAATAGAGAAGTACCACAAGCAGTGGTTGGTAGAGACTAAAGGGGGAATGCCACAGCACGGTTCTAACAATAGAGAGATGTTAGAGCACATGAGCATGTTTTTAACAGTCAAAAATAAGGGTAACAAATGGCAAAAGTGAAAAGAGATTTTAGACCTGTGGAAAATTGGGGAGGATGTAGAGGATACCACCAGGTGTATGCCCCGATGTTAATGTAGTGCCCATCAAATGTAGTGACCACAATAGCTCCAGAGGAAGAGCCCCTGCCCACACCTAGAGAGGCACTCTACATACTCGCTGCTCAGGATACACCAATAAAACATATGTGCCCCTGCCAGCAACCGGCCCACCCCCATATCGGCCGATCTCAAATAACATTACACAACGGGAGGCAAACATCACAGAAAGAGTTAGAGTTATTGGAGGCAACACAAGTGGAGTTGACCTGTTTGAGGGCAGTATAGGAGGGGCTGGGAAATGGATATACACCTTTGAGAAACAGGCAGTGGGGGTTCCTTTGGCAGTAGGAGACATGAAAAACCTATGTGTTACAATTCCGGGGGACAATGCCGGTGAAGTGTTGTTAGGCAGATTCACCTGCAGTACCCTTTGGGAACACTACAGGCAATTAGGACTACATGTGTAAGCACAATTTCACCTTTGGTACAAGCATGTAGTACACAGTAAAGTGGTAGCGACTGCTGAGCAGCCAGACTTATCTCAAAAGTTTAAGTGAGCAGTAGAACAAGTTACACAAAGGACCAACCAATACAGTGATTCTAGTAAACACTTACTCAATGTTTCTAGTAAAACAATATACATTTATTTACTCAATTATTTATAAAACATTACACTAGCACAAGCAGCTCAATAACACACAAAGATACACCACAAAAATTCAACTGGTAAGCAACTAAACAAGTTTAGCTCAAAAATGAAGTGTGAGCAAAATGACACTTTAGATACTTAGATAAGGAAAAAAAGACAAGGTTATAAGAATAGACAGCGGAAATACAATCATAGGCAGGGCAAAGGGTTCAAGTTAAATACAACCAGCAATTCTTCTCAATAGGCATGGGCCAAAGTCAATGGTTCAGAGTCATTTGTATAGGATAGCACAGTTCTGGTAAGTAACGGTTAAGTCTTTGCCACAGATTTTTTAAGGATTTGGCTAGGCGAAAAGTTTGACGAATGTTTAGGGAAGGACAAGCCTTCGTAGTTGAGGAAAGTTTCACGCACTTTCTCGATGGCCGAATAGATTTCCGGACCGCGTTTGCACAGTACCTTTTAAATGAAGAAAGCTGAAATAGAAATCACAATTGCATTATTAAGGGATACTAATGATACTATGTTATTCAGGTTTAGCAGTCATAGATTCGGATTGGAGTTTCAGAGGTGGAGTGGTAGTGAGGAGTAGTAAAGTTAATACTGCTCAGTTAGCATGTTGATGGAGTTACTTCTGAAGTTAACACATGACTTAGATCTTTTTAAGGATAGAGGGAGCGAGTTCCACAGCTGGGCAGCCATGACTGGGAAGCTAATCCCACCAGATTTTTGTAATTTATATTTTGGGACTATTAAATCGAATGTATTGTTAGGCAGATATCTGCTTAAAAAACCTGCGCGGAGAACTTTGTTAAATTACTCCTTTTCCAATGTTATGATCTGAAGTTAGTCCACTAAGGAATACATATAATAGTTGGTTGTATTGTATTGTAAAGTACTGTATTGCATGATTTGCACTTTAATACTAACCCCACAGCACCTTTGTTTGCACCATGTGCACTTGTTGATCATTTTTGCACATTGCAATGTTTTTATTGTATGCAATTACCAAATGTTTGTTAAGTTATGCAAATTCATAGAGTGCAACATTCACTTGGAGTCATCTTGGCGCTAATGCAACAGATAATACCCATATACAGCAGAGACCTAATAAATCGAACAGGATGGTCTTCAAAGAGTGACGAAGAAAAATGGTTCTCAGAAGCCCATAAAGCAAGCAGGAGAGCGTTCCATGCCATCACTGCTACTACAGTAAAGGCCTGCCCACCTATAGGAGTGCGCTTCACACTAGAAACCTTGATGGCATGGGATGACTGAGAGTGAAGCGTTCTAGGAGGGACATAAGGACAGTTTAGCTCCAAGATATTCAGCCCCCAGTTGTAAAAAGCCCTATGCACAATGCACAAGCATTTAAATGGAACGCGCTTCTCGATAGGAGCCAGTGTAACTGGCAGAGGATCAGTGACATATGTGTGCCGAAGCGGGGAATGCAATACAACTCTGGCTGCCATATTCTGTAGCACCTGAAGACGGAAAATTAAATAGGCTGGCTGAGCCAGATAGAGTGTGTTGCAGAAATGAATCCTACTCATGACCAAGGAAGACACCACAGGGGCAGGAAAATGTGAAGGAATATATTGGAGGACCCTTCGGTGGGTCCTCAGCTTAAGATGCCCAACTTGGCAGGCAGAAGCTACCTGATATTTCATGGATAGAGAGGATGAGATTCTGATGCCTAAGTCTTTCACCTTTGTTACAGAAAGTGGACAAGGCCCAAGCACAGGAGGCCAAACATCCGTTGGCCAAAAGGATAGGGGAAGAGCAGAGCCACAAACAGTACCTGTGTCTTCGCGCCGTCCAACCTGAGCCATTTTCGGCCGGTGATGATGATTTTTGATATTGATGAAGAATAACAAAATGTGATGTTATCTGTCACATTGTGGTGAAGTATAGTATGGTGTAATATATTGTACCTGCATTCTTTCCTCAGGCTGTGAAATGTTATAATAAGAGGGAGGAATAGCCTACTGCTCTTTTGTGATAAAAACAGTCTTGAAGGTCAGAAAGGAGGAACTTTTGCGAGTGGGAAGCCTGGGTTTTGGGGATAACGAGAGCAAAGGTCAGAAAATGGGAGCAGTGCATGGGGCAGAATGTCAATCTAAGTGAGGGTTTAAGAGCCTAGACAGAATAGGGAGAAACATAGGGTGATGTGGGGGAGGGGGCGGGGGTAGCAGTCCACGAATGGAATGATGAATTTAAATGGAGAATCAATTTGAAGAGGACTGTGACTACCACACCGGTATGCTGTGATGACTGTCTTTATGTAAACAGTCTATTCTTGTTTATTTCATTGGTGCTATGTCGGTCTTCCTTCACGGTGTAGCCACGTGATGCACTGCACTCTGATACCTTTGATGCCTGGCGCACGCTCTCTAAATATTTATAAATATTTATTTTTAAAAGTACTTGCTTTGGGGAAACATAGTCCTAATGGATGAGACATGTCTTCTGATGTGCTATGAGATAAGGATTGCTAATTATGCATCTAAAACAGGGTTTTTCTGCAGAGGAAATATTCATTATGCATTTCACTTTGTTGAGATAGTAAGGAGAAGTTGCCTTTTTATCTCTTTGTGGCTAAGGATGGAAGTTAAATCCGAATGGCCATGGCGATGACAGCTCTTCACATTGGGCAAACAGGAGAGTTAATTGAGGTCCCAGCATTTTAAGAATTCGTACAAAGGTGATAGGAGTTTGCAATACAAGTGCAACCAGCTGATTCTCTTCTGAAATTCAGTGGAAAAAGCCTTGGCTCTGGTTGTCATAACAACAAAATGAAGTACCTTATTAGTAATCCAGTCTGGGACCAATATCTTCAAGGAGCACAGCAAAGGCTATTTCCTCAAGTAGTATCTAATGACAACAGATGCAAAGTCCATTGTTTTTTTTTTAAATGATTAATTTATAGAATAATGACTAAATTGCAAAAAACGAAAACTATATTAATTAAAAGCAGACTAGTTCATGTGTAAGAAAAAGAGGGCAGAGTACTTTGTAAGCATTCGAGTTGGATCAGGGTAACATAGCCGGTGAGAATTATGTCAGAGTGAGATTAGCTGGCACCATAAAGCTACCCAGCAAAACACATATCCATCAGAACGTTGAGAGAGCCATACCCACGAGCATAGCCCAAGGATTCATGATGGCGGCACTCTCTGAGTGTGGTCACTGTGGCATTGGCTGCCCTGGTTGGGCTCTCCGAATGGTGCTCTCTGCCATCGCTGCAGTGGCACGGAGCGACATGCCTCTGGCAATGCTCTCATCTTCACCTGGGCTGCTCATGGCAGGCACACTCCGGGACCCTAATCATGAACTTCACTGTCACCATCTTCACCTGAGCAAATGCTGGCCGATGCGGCTAGGAATTCCTCGCCCCCCATCCCCATTATGATCCTTGTCTGAGCAGCACGTGCAGTAGTGGCCGGATTTATAGCACAGCTGCCCCTCGAATCGACAACTAGATGTGGCCCCCCTCCCACAGCCAATTCCCTGGAACCACCAGGAGCTGGTCCTCCATTCCTGACCCTGAGCATCATCATGATTGTGAAGTTGTGTATTCATCTGGACCAGCAGCACACCTCAAGACATCCCTAATGTAACATAACTCACTCTGGACTGTTCATCCTTTCAGGGGGTGGATGATGCCTTGGGGTGCACTCTTGGTGCCTGATTTACAGAAGCGTTTTATAATGGTGCTACCCCATTGGAAAACGCTCTGTGAATCAGGCCCCTAGAACAGTTGTAATTCTTGCCCATGTGAATGTTGAGATGTTTTCATTTATGGTGTTGTTTTTTTTTCTTATTGTTTGTGTTGGTTTGTCCAGCGCGCTGAGGCCTATGCGTGACCAGCACCTTTACAAAGTAAACTAAACTAAATTAAACACAACATGTGGACGTTTTTCAACCGATTCCTGTGAATTCAGCTAATTCGTAATCACTTGAAACATCAAGAAATAATTAGACCTGTTGCAGCGCGGTTTGCATGATACTGACCACAACAAGGACCACTTCTTGATAGAATAACACGCCTAATCTTGGACACCTCTGCAATGGGATATTGGTGGTATCTCCTTTTCATTCATTGGACACAGGTAGGAAGCACTCTTCTGGGGCTGCCTACTGACACAACAGACCAGCTGCCCCATCATGACACCTATGTCTCGTACTAAAGGCTGATTACCTGCTCCTACAGCCTCATAGTCATTAGAGCTGGATTGGGGTAGCACAGCTCGTGAGAACAATGGCGCCATCATAAAGCTGCCTAGAACATTGAGGGAGCTATACCAATGGGCACAGCCCAGAGATTCAGCAATGACCAAGCTCTCTTCATGTTTTCACTGCAGCTTCCCCATCATGACATAGAACCTAGGAAATGCCCAATGTGTGCCTTGCTAAAGGCATGTAATAAACCCCTTTGGTCTCATGGGAAGTAAAATGCCTTGTCAGTACAATGAAACATAACAACCACAAAGACCCAGGCGATTATGTACCTGCAGCACTTTTCAGGAGCACCGGGATCTAAATGACTCTAAAAACCAAACTTCTCACCCACCAACCAACGCATCATGCTCCACCTTTCCACCTTACACTAAATACATCGAACGCTGCACAGTTGTCTTGCTGTGTTAACAGTGCATCGTCAAGCAATCACCACTTTTCACCTTGTAACAAATGCTTTATATTAAAATGCCCTGACAAACCCATTATTGCAGGTCAAAAGGGTTTGAGTCTATTTGACCTAAAACATTTGACTTAATCACATTTGATCCAATTCATTTGACCTTTTTTTACATTTGGGAATGTGGGGGATACACCCCGTAAACCAGCCTCACTTTCCCTCAACCTAATCTATACACTTACCCACCCCATATATATATGCTACAGCTGATTTTCTGTGGCTACAGTTCCCATTGAACAATGTGGACATGTTTACAGGTCAAGGCAGGACCCAGCAAAGGCTTCCTGGAGGCCAAGCCCTTCTGGCGCTATTTAGATGGGTATAGTGACCGTACCTGCATTGACTGTTTTGTGTTTTCTTCAGGAGTGCCCTGAGCACACTGCGTCTGAGACTGCTCTTTAGCATTTCACTCTGGTCAGAGTCCTAGTGGTGGTTCTCCCCGTGGGTTCTGTACAGCCATGAGCCCCCTGCTTTCCTCTCTTTAAATTGCCAGAGGGATATTTTCCTTGGGTGGAGTGACATTGCCTACATTATCCTCAGGGAATGGCCTGTGTTCAGGTGCAATCATTTTTTGGTATTCATGTCTATGTCTTTTGTTTTTATTCTCTAAAATATTAGTGGGTGACTTTTCATCACCAATCCAACTAATGAGTTAAACCAAATTGAAACATCATCTCTCCCAAATTTGGAGTTAAGACATTTATGAGTTTATGCAATGTGGGATCACAAATTACCAATGGGCACTTGATTAAGATAACGTTTTTAAAAAAATCTTCTCCCACTCCAGAGCAACTTTTCCCACAATTAACAGAATACCGCAAAACTATCGAAAAAGTGTTATTGGTCTCAGTATATTTTTGTGTCAAGTTTGGTCCTGATAGTGCAGGTGGGCAAAGTTAAAGACTTCCTAATATTGTTTCTACGGTTGACTAACAACCATAAGCATTGAGGCAATACTGCCAGCGTCATCACGTATGTCGGAAGAGTTCATGGAGGAGCTTTCGGTGTGCTATTGTGATGTCTTTGTGTGTGAGTGGTCATGTGGATGCTAGTGACAGGTGACCTCTGCTCAGTGTAGCAGACTTCCTGTTGTAATGCGAAATTATCTCATGCTATTGTGAAGCTGTCAGTGCAAAGGAATTATCCTTGACAGACTTTCGTCAGAGTACGAAAGGAGTCGTCATGGTTCTCTGAGTCCTCAAAAATGCCCCAAACTGATTGCATCTGAATTCTGTGAATCCTACACGACTTTTCAGGGTTGGTTCCATTGCAAACCCATTGAGAATTGAATAGGTCTAGTGTTTTGCCCCATAGCTAAAGGACAGATACTAAGCTTAGTATGTATCATAGCAAAGTGGAAACGGGAAATCACATTATTGACACCTATTATCATAGAAATAGAGAATACTGATTACTGTGCTGAAAATATGCCATCAAAGCTTGAAAAGCATACTGCACGCGGGAAGCATGATCTTGCACAAATGCTGAGTTCGAGAAAAAGTCACAATACATTGGGCCTCATTACACGGTAGGTGGTGGACCAAGGTGCTATTAGCACCTTGGTCCATGCCGGTAAATTACCGGCACCGCCTTGGCGGAAAGGGGAATTACCGCCCTACTCCAAGTTTGGTGGGGCGGTAATTCCCCCTTCCACCATTGCCCTTCCCCATTCCCATTTTTGCCCCATAGGGCATAATGGGAATGGGGAAGGTGCTAATTACGGTACCGAAAATTTGCGGTGCCGTAATTAGCACCAAGGTCCCTTTGCGGGTTGGGTTTTAACGCCTGTTTAATTCCACAACCCGCAAAGGGACCTCGTAGTACGGCGGTAAGGGTTAACGGTCACCGTTACCATTAACGGTGACCGTTAACCCTTACCGCCGTCCGTGTAATGAGGCCCATTATCTGAACCTACGGATAAATTCTAAGTAATTGTATTCCTACTCTACAATAGACTTAATTATAGTCCACATCTTCATCATTTCTTCGAAGAAAGGCAGCCTTACTGCCACTCAAAATTAAATGAAAATGTGTCCTTCCTAAATACGTGCCCCATTAATCAGTAAACTACCTAGACTCGCGGGATCCTTTCTTAATTGTACAGAGCAGAACATTGCTCTGGTTGACCATCCAATCAGAGTCGTGGGTGGGTGGAATGCAAACACTATGGCAGGTAGGTATTGGCCTAGAATAATGTAGATCACGCGTAGGGAATGTGGCCATTAGCTCCGGCTCTTATGTTGTCATGTTTCTGACTACTCAAGGAGGTGCCACACAGTACCCTCATGTAATAACAGTACATAGAATGAATATATGTAGTCAATACCCAGGTTTATTCAGAAGGCATCACATGGTGCTTAATGAGGTCAAGCATTCAAAACACCTGCCATCCATCAATTAATCATACTTTGGGAAATCAAGGCATGTACAAGTCCAGCCGGTGCAATTGTATAGCACATCTTCACCGGCAGACTGTGCACTGTTGCCTCATATGCGTTATAGACTACAAGCAAAACTCACAGACTAGCAGTGACTTTGGCACTCATTAAAAGTAGAGCTGGCGGCTTAGCGGCAACCTCGGCTTATGGTTTCCACTGCTCGATATGCCGGTATCACCAGGTTAGTATGGGTTGCGGTGGAACGATAAGTTCCCATTCCCATGGGATGGGAACCGCTGAAGCACTGGCTCTGTTGTTACAGCTGCTGTTGCTTCAGAGAATTATCTGCCGGTAGGAGCCTGAACTACCTGCAAGTCAGGCCTGCCCGTTGTTCACAGCCCCCACCAGCAAACATGGAACGAGCTGGTCCGGAAAAGGTGCACTTTGTATCTTTGTAACCTGCACCTTAAATCCATACCGGCTCACTTGTAATGACCTTGTATGGCTGCTTTCTTTTCATTGTCAGCAAACTGCACTCCCAATGCCTTGACACGTCCCATGTTGTCATGTTTCCTTTGTTATTGCCTCAATACAACAAAACAATCTTAAAAATCAGGAAAACACAGAGTAAAACGCAACTGAGATCACGGGATTCCGCAAAAGATATAGCACAATGGGCCTCACTCCGACCCGGGCGCAAAGGTATACCGGGCACCGGTAAGGACACCGGTGCTGGTAATCCCTTTGCGCCCTATTCCGAGGTCCCCCAACGGGACCCGTAAGGTACGTTTGGTCAGATCAAACGTACCTTACGGTTCCCGTTAGGGGACCAGGGCGCAAATAACGACCTTGGCATGCGCTGGGCCGTTATTTGCGCCGTCCCCATTCCCATTGAGCCCTATGGGGGCTCAAATGAGAATGGGGATTGCCATTTTCAATGGGGACTTACCGGTCCTGCAAAGGTCGGAATAGACTGGTAAGTCCCCATTGAACCAGGTCGGACTCGGTACCATTATTGGAGGCAGTCATGGCGCGAATAGTGCCATGACTGCCTCCAATCTCAGAATGAGGCCCAATATCTGCCTCTATATGAGACACTGATGAAACTAGTTTAGAAGAAAAGATAACGCAGGGCTAGGAGTAACCTGTCTACATGGCCTGTGGTCTAAAACAGATATTAACTACCAACCTTTGAAGATAATGCAATAACTAATTAGCACAACGCGTTAGCAACGGGGAACATCCCAGATAACATCTTAATAAGGCACTTTCTGAATGTCTAATGACACAGATAAAAAGGGAAGTGACAAATGGACCATTGGTAAACATTTGTAAAAACAAAGTTACATTTTAACGGGTGCAGAGTCAAGTCTATGCAATTGGATCTTTGGGATACGAGGATAAAGGCGAAATGTGTGCAGAGGAATCCGCATCCAGCTGCCAAAGCATAAAGTGATGGGTTCCCTGAGCACGTTCTTAGCAGCAAATCTCCCGCTGATGTACAGGAATAAACAGAACATGCGTGGAGTAAAAGGAAACTGACTGAAATTGGCAAGACCCAAATGAAACGATTGACATGCCTCTTCTACTATCTCAGATATGTAGTGGTCAGTAGGAGGAAATCCCACTTTGGCCACACCTCTATTGAGTGCACTCAATCTGATAGAGATGGCAAACCTATTTCTGCACAATGGTTCAATGATGTCTTGGCTACCCATTTGCACACATCTGCTAACACTGTTTGACCCTGGAGAAGATATGAAAAATGTGGTGTTGCACAAGGCTTAGTTGTGTCATCCCTTACTTTCTAACTGCTACTTCCCAATTTGCCGATTTCGTTCGAACCTTTGGCCTCCGTTTTTCTTGTATTCACTGATGCAGAGATAACATTTGCCAGACACGTCATTGCTTGTTACCTCTGAGACAGGCATGGAATAATTTGCATATCTTCTGTGGGTGACTGGAAGATGAGTATCTTCATAAAAATTGATCAATACAAGGCAAAGCTATTGGCACTAGTGTCTTTAACCCTAGACATCAACTCGTTGTGGCTTTCTGCATTAGGCAGTGCCCAAACCCCTGTTCATTAGGCAAAATCGAGGACTCATCATTAACCTAGAACCCACTCTAAGACTCTATATAGCCCAAGTGGTTAAGACTAGCTGCTTCAGTTTCAAAATGTATCAGAAACCTTCCCTTTCTTGGTGCAAGCCTGGCTTGTCCAAGCAACTATACTCTTGGTCCAGTTCCATTCAGAATATGCCGGTTGCCAATAACAGATACCCGGGTGACATGGCATGTTGTAAGAGGATTCAATTCAACACTACAGCTAAGTCAATGCCTAGTCTGGGATACTGAATGGAAACCCTTATTGATATATCTTTATGTCCAGTTCATGCGTTCTGGATGACTACCCCTATATAACACCCCTCTCTTTGAATCCCCCTGACCCCACTGAGCCAAGAAGGAGTTCTGTTTTGCAAGTTAAAAGGTGTATTTGATAATTTAAACAATAGATATATATATCACACTTTATAATAATTTAATAATTGAATATCACACTGAATCTGAGCAGTAATCAATAATGGATAGTCTGGCACTAGCACACTTCTTTATAATCAATAATGAGTGGTTATAGGATGGATAAGATAGCAACAATACTTTATGGTTTCAAATGGATGCAAGGTG
The DNA here is from genome assembly GCF_040938575.1 of Ambystoma mexicanum. Lineage (NCBI taxonomy): Eukaryota > Metazoa > Chordata > Amphibia > Caudata > Ambystomatidae > Ambystoma > Ambystoma mexicanum. The sequence goes on along the minus strand of NC_090933.1, from coordinate 1,184,136,197 downwards.
GAATGAAAATGCAGTACAGAAAATACTCAATATGCGTTCAACAAAACAATGTAATCACTTTTCTCTAGCAATCCCCTCCCCCCTTTATGCAGTGCAAGGAAATGGAAGGAAAGCACACAGTTCTCAGAAATGCAATCAAATGTAATTCAGTTCACCCCAGCAAGCTTAGACTACAGATCGGAGTTTTAAACACAGGCCCAAAATGCTTTTACATGTGCTGGCAATGAAGTGAAAAATATGCTAAAAGGCTTTTAATTCCCTCTTGAGGTTCAGGGTGAGTGGTATCAAGTTAATATTAGTCCAGGCTCACTTTAGCAAGGATCTAGGGTGTAACTAGCAGGTTAAACGAATTTTTGGCAACTGAAAGCAAGAAAACTGCTGTTTTCACACGTTGAGAAATGTGCAAATCGCGGCAAATTCGCGAGTGCGTTTTTCGCGATTGCGGCAAGAGTATCGGGGGTAGGAATGCGGTTCTAGGTTCGTAGGAAAGCCATGATTCTAAGCTTTCTGAGGAAAGTTACTGCAAGTCTCTAGCACAAACGGTTACGGAGATATGAGCGATTAAATAAAGGTAGTTTTTCGGATTTGGAAGGTTAAAATTCAAAGTGACAAGTGCAGCTTGCAACTAGAAAATGACAGGTGACAGCTTTACAAATGACAGGTGACAGTTAGGAGGCAGTTCTACTTAGATTAAAATAGCTTGGATTAGATTATTTTAACTAATAGATTGGTTCTGCACAGTTCTGCTAGGTACTCACACTATATTCTTGAATTAAATGGGCCTCGCCACGGATCTGGTCAGGTTTTAGACTGGACTCTGGTCTGGTCTCTGCACTTCACAGTGATCTGGGTCAGCTCTCTCTCTCTCTGGATTCTGGAGATTGATGGATTTGAAGTCTGGATCTTTCTGCACAGCTTTCTCTAGAGATTGATGGAGGTAAAGTATGGACTTCCCCGGCAGAGCGTCCCACAGCAAATGGATTTGAAGGTCCCTATCTGTCCTGTCTGTCTGCTTTTATATGTTTTGAAAATTGGTGTGTGTGCAGCATCACTAGGCTCTACCCCTCTCCACTTGTCATTGGCCACTTCATCCTATTCCACTTGATTGGGGGAATGAAATGAAGTGTCATCATGATGAGGTCTGTTTATGGTACAGAGAACCCACCCCTGTCAAATTACACACAATCTATATTTTGACCCAAAAGACATATTTCATAGCTACACAGTGGTTTGAAATTACATGCACCCATCATGCATCACAGGAGGTATACCCTGTCCAAATCTGCTCTTCCTGGGAGCTTACATTCAGAAATGGTGACATTTGCACTTTTTAACTGGTTTCGCAATATCGGACATTAACCCAAATTTACACACATGTGCGCAAGGAGTATGGACATTAGTTGATGAAGTGTCAGATTTTTCACATGCACACATTTTGAGTAATATCCTCTTTTCCGCTAAAACCCCCCTGAACATACCACCGGGTCCTAACACGTCTTAAAATGTGGGCAGAAAAATCACAAGAATTATGGTATCATTTAAATAATTTTCACAAGTCCGCTCTATGAATGATCCATCTTTTTCTAAAACCATATTCTGGCTACAGGGGTGTGTCTTTTCAGGTCACATGGTACAGAAACCAGTCTTTCCAGTTTCTGCCAAGCTCAGAGACCCTGCCCCTCCCAGCTTCTGCCAAGAGGAAGCTGTTTTATGACATCTGCAATAAACCATCTGCCTGGGTGAAGGGGGTTGCATTGTTCAGAGCTCCTGTATTCTGTGGGGTCTCCCCTTAATTCAATTATCAGAGAGATGGCATATCCTTAGTGTGGCCAGCAGGAAACAGCCAGGCCTGGGAAGTTACTTGTGAATCAAGTTTCACTCCTGATGGGGGTAGTTGCCAGGCAAAATTGGAATCTCTTTAAGCCAGTTTTTAGCCACATGTCGTTTCTGTTCCCCAGTTTTCTGCATTCAAATAACTAACAATTTTTTACATATGCAGCTGGAATGCTGATTCTAAGTTTAAAACTATGACATTTAAACAATTGCAGCCGATGTGACACTCAAAAGTAGGTCACTCATTTCTTTTAAACATTTAGATTTTTAATGTCTGTAGTTCAGTTTAATTTAAAACTGCTGACTCCATAGCTCAGCTAGTTCTGTTATCAACACTGTTCTGGGCTCTTCATCTTCCAGATTTTGTAAGCACACAAAACTCCATTCTGCCAAATGTCTGCTGGTGTTCAGTGAAAATTTTGCATATCCTGCAATGTTTAAAATGGGCATTTGAAGCTTGCATTCAGGGAAACCAAAGGTAATTTTAAAGCGCTTTGAAGCTAACCGGCGCTACTGTTTTTCCTTTGGCAACCCATTTCACTCATGGCACCCCGGCCCATCCTGCTTGCATTGGTGGGTGGAAAGTTAGGCAACCATTTTAGTGTGCACAACTGCGCGGTTTTCATAGATTCTGGCGCACATGTGGGCTTTTTCGGCCATCTTGGATTTCCTAAGCCCACAGCACCAAATGTTGTAGCATAATAGTCCAAACGTGGGTCAGAACACCCAACAAACCCCCCCGCCCGACGGCACTTGGATTGAGTCGAGGGGATGTCGGGTGCACAAGGGTTTTGACCCACGCCCTGGTATGTCCTTATAATCTTCTTCCAATTCTGCAAATGGCACAGTTCAGCATCTTTTCCTCCATCTGGTACTGATCGATCGGTTCTCCTCGCCGGTCCTGATGGGAATATTGGGCGGTACACTGGGTCCCTTGCGTCTCTGCTCCCGGACTCCGGATCGTCCTCCTTGTCCCGTCTCCAGGTTTTCTTTCTCCTAGGACGACAAAGGAAGAGCGGCAATACCTATTCATAAACATTTTTCCACCACTGTTGAGATAGTGGGGCAGCATATGCATTTCATCATAACGAAACATTACATTCTTATTTTGAAAAAAAAACAGTATAACTAAGAGACAGTTTCATGCAAATCACAATATTTTAGAGACTAGATGTGGTATGTTTTATGGTTGGAACTGAATTAGTCTGAGACAGTACCCGCTAGGATTCCAGAGGATTCCTCCAGTTGTTGCAGAGTGTGCCTGGGATGGCAACATTTCAACTGGTTTATGTGGACCCACTTGTCTTTCCCCTCTGCCAAACCGCCTTTGGGGATGCGGATCTTGTAGGCCACAGGGGAGATCTTGTCTATAATCTCAAAGGGTCCCTTCCATGTAGGCAAAAATGTTCGCTGTTTGGCCTGGTTCCTTTGGAAATTGTATAGATAGACCCGGTCCCCCACCTGATATTCCTTCCTGGAAGTCTTCAGGTCATAGTGGGTCTTCATGCTATCAGCTGATCTTTCTAGATTCCGCTGAGCATAAGCAAAAGCATGCTGAAGGTGTTTCCTTAAATTCTCCACATACTGATGAGTTGTGGAGGCATTTATCAGTGTCTGCTCTTGGGTCCTATAGAGCAAATGCTGCGGAAGCACCTTCTTGCGCCCAGTCATCAACTCAAATGGTGACATTTTGGTTGCAGATGAAGGGGTAGATCTAATGGCCATTAGGACCAGAGGTAATCGGATATCCCAACTTGGCCCAGAATCTGCCACAAACTTCTTTAATATGCTCACAATGGTTCGGTTATATCTCTCTACTGCCCCAGAAGAAGCTGGCCGGTAAGCAATATGCAACTTCCTTTTGACCCCCAGTATCTCCCACATCTTTGTCATTACTTCACTGGTGAAGTGGCTACCCCTGTCTGACTCAATCCTTTGAGGTAGACTGAAACGGGAAAAGATGTGGTTAATCATCAAGGCAGCTGCGGTTTCTGCCTTGCAATTTGGGGCTGGGAGACATTCCACCCACTTGGTAAACAAGCATGTCACAGTCAACATGTACTTATTCCCCCTAGCAGAGCGAATCACGCGGCCTACAAAGTCGATTTGTAAATCTGACCATGGCAGTGTCATCCCCCTCTTTTGGAGAGGCGCACGGTGCGTGAGGGATGATGGCTGAAATTGTGCACACACAAGACACCCCTTCAAGTATTGGTCAAGGTCCTGCCCCATGTGTGGCCAATATGCAACCTCTCTTAAGATTTCCAATGTTGTGTGAAACCCCCTATGACCGGCGGTGGCCGCATCATGGGTGTGACTTAACATCAGGCTTCGGAATGAGGTAGGAACCACCCACTGATCGTGGCCAGCTTTGGATTTCCTTACCAGCAAACCGTCTTGGATCCGGAACATTTTTGGACATTTCATCAACACTCTTAGGTCCTCTTTCCCAGTGTAATCGGTATCCGTCAGGGGAAAGTTCTCAGGGTCCTCAAGGTGTTGGTAAAATTTACCAATTATTGGATCCCCCTTCTGAGCGGTAATCAAATCAGCATCAGGGGTCTCCTTACTCCATTGTGCAATTGAAAGGTCGTTGTGAGCATTTGTCTGGGACCTAGTGATAGCAGTGACCTGGATTTCCCCCAACAGGGACTCAATCTCAATTAGATCCCCTTGGATGGCCCCGGTTTTGGCCAGCTGATCAGCTAAGTCATTTCCAGTTTTGTCTGGTCCCTCTACTTTGGAATGACCCTTGATCTTTTTCCAATAGATGGTCATCTCATTCGAGGTGACCAGATCATCAATGTTTTGGATCAACTTCCCATGTTTCAAGGGTTTGTTGTTAGCACATAACATGCCTCTGGTTTTCCAATTAACCAGGTGCTCCACGAACCCGTTCCGTACATAATCCGAATCTGTGATTATGACCAGTTCGTGGAGTTGATGCTGGACAGCAGTGAGGATGGCCTGATGCACAGCCATCAATTCTGCCACCTGACTACTTCGGGGACCAATTTTGTATCCAGCGGAGGGTTCTGGGGACTCATTCACCCATGCATTCCCTACGCCGGCCACCAGTTCTTTCTCCCCGTTGTTGTCAACATGGTAAGAGCATCCATCCACATAGACAGTGGGCATTCCCTCGCACTTGTCCTCTTCAAAGACTTTGTGTGGGGAATTAAGGTATGCCTCCGTGTTGTCCTTGATTTTTAGACTTTCGTCCTCGAGACAGTTTTCTCTGGCACAATCATGCAAGTCAGCCAGACCTTGCGCGAGGGGACTCTTCTTATTTTGGCCATATCTGACCTCCACAGGAAAGCCTTGCATTGACAGAATCCAGGAAGTAATTCGGGAATTACTCACATTTCCGGCCCGGATTCTATCACTTTGGAGATATTGCAGAGGCTGGTGTGGAGTCTCCACTATGATGTGTTCCCCCTGGATAAACGGGCGGTAATTCTTCAATGCCCACACCGTTGCCAGGAGTGCCTTCTCACAATCGTTGAATTTTTCCTCCACAGAGGATAAAGTTTTGCTCGCATAGGAGATTACTTTATTGACCTTGTCATGCTTTTGGTATAATACTGCTGTCAAGCACGTATTAGAGAACCCCGTCTCCAGGAAGAACTCCTTGTTTCTGACAGGGTAAGCTAGGCAAGGCGCTTGTGAGAGGTTTCTTTTGAGTTGTTTTACTGCCTCAGCTTTTTCTGGACCCCATTCCCACTGACCCCCCCCTTCAGGAGATGAATCAGGGGTCTGGTGATCTCTGCGTAGCCCTCAATGAACTTTCTGCTGTAATTAGTCAGTCCAAGGAGGCTTCTTAGTTCCCGCAGAGTTGTGGGGTCTTTCAGTTTTTGGAGTGCTTCCACCTTCTTTTCCTGGGGACAGAGACCCTGAGGAGTAATCTCATGCCCCAAGAAATTAACACGGGTTCTACACCACTGTGCTTTCTGAAAGGAAAGTTTTGCTCCGGCGGCCCTCAACTGCGTCAGAACATAACGGATCTCCACTATGTGTTCCTCCACAGATGAACTTTTGATGAGGACATCATCTACATAAGCCAGGTTACCCCTCGCACCCAGGTCGGGCATGGCCTTATGTAGGAAAATGTTGAATTCATTGCCGGAGTTGAGGTATCCGAAGGGAGTCCGGGTCCATGTGTATTGCTGGCCCCCAAAGGTAAAAGCCAGCTTGTATTGGTCCTCCCTACTGACAGGCACAGTCCAGTATCCATTGGTCAGGTCTATTGCAGTGAATACCTGTTACCCCTGGATCTGGGCCAGCCCTTGGTCAATGTAGGGAAGAGGCCATCGGGAAGTATGGACCCGTTTGTTGAGCTCCCTGAGGTCAGCGCAGAGTCTCTACTGGCCGTTTGGCTTTAATATTCCCAGCACCGGATTATTGAAGGTGCTGTGGATGGGACGGATTATTCCCCTGGACTCAAGGTTCTTAATTATTTCAGTAAGGGACTCCATTGATGCGAGAGGCAAGCGATATTGCTTCACAAACACTGGAGTCATGCCAGGGTCCGTGGGGATTGTTGTTGTGTGGATGTCAGTGCGACCACAGTCATATGAGTCTACCGCAAAGAGATCTTGGAAATCCAAGAAAACTTGTTTCAACTTTTGCTTTTGTTCCAGAGTCACACAGGCGTCAGCTAGGTTGACTCTCTCTTCCACCATCTGCCTGAAGCCTGGAAAGACTTCTGGTTTGGCTATTTCAGCGGCCCCCTCCAGCTGGGTGGAGAAGTCCCTGGTCAGAGTGCTGATTTGGACTGGGGGCTTCAGGTTGGAAAGGCAGCCCTCATGGACTTGGAAAATCACCTCATCCCTCCTGAAGTCACAAGTCACATTTTCCTTACCATAGGGGCAAGAAGTGTACACCAGGGAGTTCCCCCCATGCCGGGTAAAAAGCCTGTCTGGTGTTGTATTGTCATCACTGTCACTGTCAAAGCAGTCCTTGGGGGTTGGCCCTAACAGTTCATTACCTAAATCTAGGGAAAAATGTCGGTCATCAACCGCCATTCCAATAATGGTGCCTGCGGCTAGAGTAATACTCTTTAAGTCGCTGTTATCCACCCCTATTGGAATGGTGTCATGTTCTATGTTGACTAATGGAGTTGGGTTTACCCCTAACCCTTGCAGTTGGAGAGAAGCATTTAGATGTATGTAAGCATCAGGGTTTTTCAAATGTTGTCCTCTTTTAACTTTCACTTTCAGGGAGAATTGTCGGGTCCTTCCTGGGATGGTGACTTCCTCTTTAACCTGAATTTCAACTGCATAAGGTAGCAATTGAGCTGACCTAAATTCTTTTTCTGGATCATCAAAGCCCATGGGATTATCCGCTAATCGGGACCAAGCTTTGAAGTTTATTAGGTCCAAACTAATGGCAAAGCGATTGAGAATGTCACTGCCGAAGTAAAAGGCGGCAGGGACGTCTCGCACGACCGAACAATTGTGGACTATGCTCTTGTTGCCAATGGAGATTTTGAGCATACACCTGCTTGGCAGGAGATGTTTGGAATTAGGTGCTTCCAGGTCCATTTCCCATTTGTCTATCAGTTTGAATGTGGGAATGGCTGGATCTTTTGGGAGTTGGCGGAACATGGCTTCACTGATGAAGCTCTTACCATTGTTCACACACACTTGAGCGAGAACAGAGTCCTTCCCATCATTTAATTGGACAGGGATGAACAACTGCTCTCCAATTTGCTGAATATCAGCCAGGCTCTGAGCTGATTTCACATCTTTCTGGACTATTGGAGTGGGAGTTTCTGATTGTGGATTAGTATAGAATCTCAGAGTGTTTCCTTCCAGCGTGGAGTACCACTTTAGACTGGAAGGAAGGTTGATTTTCAGAAATAGAGAGGACCCTCCATCACCAGTCTGTTGTCCTACTGCTATTACTGTCACGTCTGGAATTTGGCTATTCTGGAAGTGAAATTCTACTTGGTCAGATTTTTGTTCAACCATGTGGCAGGTGCCGTTTAAACTAACATGGTTGACACTCTGTTTTAATTTTATTGGTCGGCTAGTCTGGGTCCAGAGGACCTTGTTTACGCAATCTATTAAGGGTGACAACCTCCTCAGGAGGTCATTCCCCAGTAAACAAGGGGTGCCCTCTGGAGTCACAACTATGACCGGGTGTTTCAACTTGTGTCGCCCAATTTTAATGTCCAAATCTGCCGTCCCCTCGACGGGAATTTCCTTCCCGTCAAAGTACTGGAGTTGTCCAGGAAGTGAGGTGAGAGGAATTTGGTAATTCCCTCCCCTTCCTGCATTCAGTTCATCAAAGGCCCTTCTGGACAGAAGGGTAGCTTGAGATCCCGTGTCCACCAGCGCTGAAATTGTACCCTGCCCCTGTACTTGTACCGGGGCATAATATCTTCCCTCCTTCTCCTCAAGGGGGCACAGATAATGCACATTTTCGGACAACTGGTGGGCTAACTTTCTGGTTTTGGACATTGCTAGTGAAGAGATTTGGGCAGAATTCTGTGGAGAGCCTTGGGAATCTGAAAGAAAAAATTGGCAACTGGAGATCAGAGCCATTGTGGGTTCCCCTGGCTCCGGTTCCGGGCCGCCCCCCCCTTTTTGGAGGCAGTCACCAGGATGGGTTTGAACCAGGGGATTTTCTTGCGGTTGGTTCTGGGATGAGATGGTGGGCGGCGGTAGCTCAGTCTCCACATCTCCCCAGTCTGGATTTGCATCCCTAGGGACCCATTTTTCTTTGGGAGGAGTTCCCCCCTCTCTGAAGGAGAAGATCCTTTTCCCAGGATCCTCTGAGGATCCCTCTCCCTCAAATTGGAAGATCTGCACCTCCTCCTCAAACTGAGTCTGTTTGGGTCTTTTGTTTCTCCTACCCCCCCTCTGCTCCTTAGGAGGTAGGCTTTCAGGGGCAAGAGATTTTGTTTCCGGTTCCTGGGTTTCCAGGGGCTGTTTACAAGTGAGGAAGGAAGCTTCCTCCAAGGCTTTACACCCCCCTTCCCTTTGTGCCTCCTCCCTGGGAACCTGTGAGTTATCGGGGTGCTGCCCCCGTCATTGTTCTGGAGCACCAGGTCCAGAGTTGGGTGCGTTCTGTGCTGGCATGCCCATCTGAGGGTTCTGCTGTGCCCTCAGTATTTGACCCAGATCCCGTGCCATATTTTGGACCTGGCGCTCTAACTGGGAAACCCGCTCAGACTGATACGGGGCCCTGTTTTCTCCCCTGGGCTGATCCCGGGAAGGGTAGCTATCCCTTCTTTGGTAGTACCCCTGGTTGGGAAGATTTGGATACCCCTCAACCCTTGGCCTCCCCTCTTCCGGATTCGGTTGTCTGGGTTCAGGGAATTGGGGAAAGAAGGGTGGAGGATTTTGGGGCTGGAAGTTGGGTGGATACCTGGGGAAGAAGTTCTGCCCAGGATTTGGAGAATTTCTGCCCTCCGGTGGGAAGTTAGGAGGGAAGTTCCCTGGGTTAGGTGCTTGGCTGGATCTCCCCCCTTGGGCTGGAGGAGTCCACACATAACCCAGGATGGGTCGATTTCCCTTGTAACGGGGACTTACATAATCAGGAGAGCGAGGGACCCCATTTGTGGGGCTGCCTCCTTGGCTCCCTGTCTGTGACTGGCCCGAGGATCTTCTGGGCCTAGCATTATTAGGTGCAGGTAGGTTTTTAGGCCCCCCCATCTCCAAATCCAAAACGGGGGTGACCTTTACCTCTGCCACCTTGGCAGCAGCAGGGGTGCTGTTAGTTTTGGGGTTTTTGGGCTGGTTTTTGTTTTCCACCGGTTTCTGCACCTCGTAGATGCGGGTGGCTTGTTCAATGACCCATTCTAAAGATCTTTTCTCATGAAAATCCCTCACGAGCTGGGTCATTATGTATTTGGGCAAGGCATGGAAAAACGTATTAATAAATTCTCTGCTATCTGTGCGCACCCTTCTGGTGGTCTGCGCAAAGGCACGTTTCAGTTCTTGCACAAACTCTTGTGGGGCCTGATCCTCCCCACACTGCAAGTTGTAGGCTGCCTTGCGAGCCTCTTGGGGATTTCTGTGAACAGAAAAATGTTTTAATATGGCCGCCCTATAGGTGGACCACCTGGAATGATTTTGGTCCTCCAGCCCTGCAAAGAAACTGGAGTACTCTGGGGAGAATGTCCACTTTACATATTGGATACAGCTTTGGCTGTCCTTCAAATGGAAAGTCTCCATCATTTGCTCAAACAACTCTAAGTGCTCCGAAACAGAATACTTGGCATTCTTATGATACGGCGTGATGACGCTCCTGATTGCCTTAATCTGCTTTAAGGCGTCCTTAAGCAAGGCCCTTTTTGCCTTATTGGCCTTTTTGGTTCGGGTAACCCTGGTCCATTCATCTTCTGACTCAGAGGCACTGCTCCCAGAGGTTCCCGTCTGTTCTTCCAGGTTTTCCCGGGTTCTGCGAGCCTGGGAATGGCTGGCAGAATGTGGGGACCTGGTCTCCTGTGTCCTGTACCGCTCAGAGGAGTCTTCAGATCCCTCCTTGCTGCCAGGATTTGATGGGTACCCCCCCCCCCACTGACCTAACTGGGCAGAGGTTTTCAGGATGCCCTTAATGGGCCTACTCTCCTGGGGTTCCCCATCAAATTGCACTGTGCTTGGGTGCCCATACCCGGATGCCCGCCCCTCCATTCCTGGGTGGTACTGGCCTATGAGCCCCATTCTTCTGGCTGGATAGTAATCTGCCATCCCTGTGGCCCTGTGCTCATGTGCGCCAGGGGACATGGGGGTGGCAGAGTCCAGGGACTGAGAGAAATAAAGGCCTCTGGTACTAGGGCTCCTGGGGTTATGCTCAGGAGTTTCTCTTTCCCAGCGAACCTCATCTCTATCCGCCCCTGCTCCCTGTTGCAATGCAAGAGCCTGCGCCTTCAGTTCCTCAGTTAAGGCCTTACTAGACTCTATCAGTCTCTCCTGCATCGCTACCTGTTGTTGGAGCCTATCATTGTGCTGGCAGAGAGCCTCATTCTCTCTCTGCGTTTCCTGATTGGTCCTGGAGCACTGGGCCAGTCTTTGCAGCAGGAGGTTTACCTCCTGAGCTGTGTCCCTATTGGCCTGCTCCTTTCTTGCCAGAGCATCCTCCACCCTCCTGGTGTGCTCTAGTAAGTCCTGGTGTTCTTTTTGGAGGTCACCCAGTCCCTGGTGGGCCAGGTGATTTTCTTCCATTTTTCTCCTTAAGTGGCAGACTTCCTGTCCTAAGGTGTCCCTTTCCTGACCAAGAGCTTGAATTTGTGACGCCAGGTCGTCTCTTTGCCTTTGGAAGGCACCAGCTTTCTGGCGCTCCTGATCAAACTCTGCCTGGGTATCCAGGTCTTTCAGGATCAGTTTATTGCTCTCCTCTTTCTCTCTGTCTAGTTGGATTTGCAGGGTGGCTACCTGCTCTGTGCATGCCCTGTTGAAATTGATCTGTTGCTCCAGCTTTTTCTGGCTCTGCAGTAGGGAGTCCAAACTGTCTTGGCGTTCCTTCTGCAAAGCCAGAATTCTGGTATCCTGGTCTGTCTTTTCCTGTTGCAATATATCCATGTCCTCTTTTATTTTAATGATATACTGCCTACTATCATTTTCTGACTCCTGGCTCCCCTGCAGCCTCTGCTCAGAAGAGACCAGGTCAGATTGGACCTTCTCTAACGCCATCTGTCGCTTGTTCGCCAGATCTTGGCTTTCAGTACATTTATCCTGCATGTCTCCCATATATAGGTACAGGTATGCTGCTATCCTAACCATCTTGTCTTGTTCATCCTTAGCTTTAGGAGCCATGTATAGTTCACTCAGGGCCACATGTAGGGGACCCTGATCTCCCCATATATCTGACCCTGTTTCAGTGACCTGTTGCGTGATGGCCTGCAACCAGACCATGCGGTCCTGGTGAATCCACTCACCTCTCACAAATAACTTATGTAAGAAGTGCTCTCTGGCTATTTTCATGTCTACTAAGGTCGTCATTCTAGAGATTGGTCTCTGTCCTGACTTACAGAAATTAGTATTTTATTTTTGCAAAACAGACCTTTTTCTTAGAGCGTTCCTTTGAGGAGTGCTTTACAGCGTAACACAGCGTGTGCTCCGACCGGATATGTGTATCTGGTCAGCTGGCAGGCTGTATTAATCTGCACAAGTGATAGATCTAATCCAAACGTCCGGCACGAGCCCCCAATTTGTAAGAGGATTCAATTCAACACTACAGCTAAGTCAATGCCTAGTCTGGGATACTGAATGGAAACCCTTATTGATATATCTTTATGTCCAGTTCATGCGTTCTGGATGACTACCCCTATATAACACCCCTCTCTTTGAATCCCCCTGACCCCACTGAGCCAAGAAGTAGTTCTGTTTTGCAAGTTAAAAGGTTTATTTGATAATTTAAACAATAGATATATATATCACACTTTATAATAATTTAATAATTGAATATCACACTGAATCTGAGCAGTAATCAATAATGGATAGTCTGGCACTAGCACACTTCTTTATAATCAATGATGAGTGGTTATAGGATGGATAAGATAGCAACAATACTTTATGGTTTCAAATGGATGCAAGGTGGAATGAAAATGCAGTACAGAAAATACTCAATATGCGTTCAACAAAACAATGTAATCACTTTTCTCTGGCAATCCCCTCCCCCCTTTATGCAATGCAAGGAAATGGAAGGAAAGCACACAGTTCTCAGAAATGCAATCAAATGTAATTCAGTTCACCCCAGCAAGCTTAGACTACAGATCGGAGTTTTAAACACAGGCCCAAAATGCTTTTACATGTGCTGGCAATGAAGTGAAAAATATGCTAAAAGGCTTTTAATTCCCTCTTGAGGTTCAGGGTGAGTGGTATCAAGTTAATATTAGTCCAGGCTCACTTTAGCAAGGATCTAGGGTGTAACTAGCAGGTTAAACGAATTTTTGGCAACTGAAAGCAAGAAAACTGCTGTTTTCACACGTTGAGAAATGTGCAAATCGCGGCAAATTCGCGAGTGCGTTTTTCGCGATTGCGGCAAGAGTATCGGGGGTAGGAATGCGGTTCTAGGTTCGTAGGAAAGCCACGATTCTAAGCTTTCTGAGGAAAGTTACTGCAAGTCTCTAGCACAAACGGTTACGGAGATATGAGCGATTAAATAAAGGTAGTTTTTCGGATTTGGAAGGTTAAAATTCAAAGTGACAAGTGCAGCTTGCAACTAGAAAATGACAGGTGACAGCTTTACAAATGACAGGTGACAGTTAGGAGGCAGTGCTACTTAGATTAAAATAGCTTGGATTAGATTATTTTAACTAAGAGATTGGTTCTGCACAGTTCTGCTAGGTACTCACACTATATTCTTGAATTAAATGGGCCTCGCCACGGATCTGGTCAGGTTTTAGACTGGACTCTGGTCTGGTCTCTGCACTTCACAGTGATCTGGGTCAGCTCTCTCTCTCTCTGGATTCTGGAGATTGATGGATTTGAAGTCTGGATCTTTCTGCACAGCTTTCTCTAGAGATTGATGGAGGTAAAGTATGGATTTCCCCGGCAGAGCGTCCCGCAGCAAATGGATTTGAAGGTCCCTGTCTGTCCTGTCTGTCTGTGTAACGCTCACCTGATTCTCGCAGAGGCGCCGGTCTTGACTGGGCGACTACCGTATCTTCAAAGGTGATGTGTAGCACCCGGTTGGCTCTTTGGGCTGGACCTCTGTGCACTGTATGCCTGACGTGTAGAGTAAGATGTCTGCAGATAGAAAATATGGGGTTAATGAACTGGGGTTATTGGGGTGTCCCTCTCTTTCCTCTTCTCCTCTCCTGTAGACCCCCAAAGGTTAACGCTCTCACCTTAGGTAAGTGAATGCCGAGCTCTCCATCTGCCTCGGGGCAGGGTGCTGTAACCAGTTTCTTCACTGGATAGGTAGCGCAGGCCTCTTGACTTCAGAGGACTGCTGTCCGTCGTTTACTGCACGAACGGTAAGTTTCGAGTCATTCAAATGTCTTTAAAGTCTTTAGTAATGATGTCTCTTGTTTTGTAGGGTTCCGGCGATGGCGGATGACGGGCTGAAGTGAGTTGAAGATGGAGCCCGTGTGATGAATAGAAGCGCCTGGAAGCACGTAAGTAAGCGCTTGTTGCCTGCTTCACTATGCGCTCTAACTGTCTTTTTATTTTGCAGGTACGAGTTCGGAGCGGCTGCAGGGTGCCGGAATACCCACTGGATTAGATGTGGAAAGGAGTAATGGCACGTGAGTATTAAAGTTCCCCAATGTCTTTAAACGCACCTTGTTTTGTCTTTCAGATGCGGGATGCAGCGCCGAAGGCCTCCGGAGCGTGCGAAGAGTTGGTAAACTTTTGTGTTTCAGATGCCGGAATGCAGTGTGAAGACCTCCGGAGCGCACGAAGAGTAGGTAAGCCTTTGCCTTTCAGATGCCGGAATGCTAACCTGTTCTTTCTTGTCTTTATAGGTGTTGCTGAAGACTGGATTCAGGATGGTAAGCCTTTGCCTTTCAGATTCCGGAATGCTAACCTGTTCTTTCTTGTCTTTATAGGTGTTGCTGAAGACTGGATTCAGGATGGTAAGCCTTTTTCCTTAGGCCCAGGACCGGATGCAGAAGACACGATGAGCGTTCTGCTGCAGAGGTTGCAGAATAACGCAAAGCAAGATTCATCCACCGGGTGTGGTTTAAATAGCCTCCTGTAGTGCTTAGGTGTCTCCTTCCACAGCCACGCCTAAGTAAGAAAAGAGTTCCTGGTAAGAAAAGAGTTCCTGCCTTCCAGAAGAGTTCCAGTGTTCTGAATCTAGGGAGTGGCTCCAGCCCCACCCAACAGGAAAAGTAGTTCCAAACAGAAGAGGATCAGAGGCTCAACTGGCAGGCAAGTAAGCAGCATGGTCTGCTGAAGGTAAGTCCACCCAAGCATTATGAGCCCGGCGCTTCCAGCGCTGGGACTGGGCATATTTATGAGCCTGGTGCCACTGGCGCCAGGACTGGGTCCAAAAGGTCCCAATTGGGACTGGTTGGCACTCGGAACCTGGGTTATGGATCTGCTTCCAAGGGAGTTGGGAAAACCCTGACCTTTTGGAAGCAGAGATCATGACAGTACCCCCCCTCAAGGCCCCTCCCAAACCGGGCTTCTCCGGGGGTTTTGGCTTGTCAGGAAATGTTCGGTGAAATCTTTTGATTAGGCGAGGAGCGTGGACATATTCAGCAGGTTCCCAGGATCTCTCTTGGGGGCCGTAGCCTTTCCAGTCAATTAGGTAGAATAGTTTAGATTTGGAGATCTTGGAGTCCAGAATGCTTTAGACTGCAAACTCGAGTTCTCCATCCACTAGGATAGGTTTTGGAGATTTGGTTAGTCGGGTTTGAGGTTGCACGGGTTTTAATAGAGAGACGTGGAAGACCGGATGTATCTTCATGTGCGGGGGCAAGTCCAACTTGACCGCTACTGGGTTTACTATGGTAGTGATGGAATAGGGACCAAGGTATCTTGGGTTGAATGTGCGTGGCCCTTTTAGAGATAGATATTTGGTGGATAACCAGACTTGATCCCCTACTTGATAGTGAGGGGCTTCCTTCCGATGTTGATCTGCTCCTTTCTTGTATTGTTCTTTAGCCCTTTGAAGGTGAGAAACAGCTTCCTTAAAGGCTTGGGTGATTGTAGAATGCAGGTAGTCTACTGCTGGTGTTTCAAGATCTTGGAGGGGATCCAACTCCGAGGTTCGAGGGTGACTGCCGTACAAAAGAAAAAACGGGGTTTTCCCAGTTCCGGAATGGACAGAGTTATTGTAGGCATACTCGGCTATCCAAAGGATATCTTTCCAAGTTTTTTCAGTTTGTTGCAGCATGCAGCGTAAATACTGTTCCAGAGTTTGATTGGTCCTCTCGGTTTGTCCGTCGGTCTGAGGGTGGTGACTGGTCGATAGTCTCACATCAATTTGAGCCGACCGACAGCAACTTCGCCAAAAATGAGAAATAAATTGACTACCTCGATCCGAAATTAGAACCGAAGGAAAACCGTGCAGTCAGACGATGTTTTCGAGAAATTCTCGGGCCAGAGTTGCTGCTGTTGGCAAGCCTTTGAGCGGAATGAAATGCGCCATCTTGGAGAATAAGTCCACGATTACTAGAATCGTATTGTATCCGGAGCATGGAGGTAGATCGGTGATGAAGTCCATAGAAAGCGTATGCCAAGGGCGAGGTGGGATGTCAATAGGGCGTAAGAGGCCTGCTGGTCTTTCCTTTTGACTCTTGTTTTGGGCGCATACTCCACAGGACATTATAAAGTCTCTGATATCTTTTTTCCAAGACGGCCACCAGAAGTAGCGCTTGATCTTTTCTGAGGTCTTGGCTATACCGGGATGACCTTCCATTAAAGAGTCGTGATAACAAGAGATTACTTTTTTCTGTAAATCTGTGCTGGGTAGGTATAATCGTTCTTGGAAATACAATAAGTTGTCCTTTACTGCAAAGTCCTTTCCCTGCAGATGCCAATTCTGTATGTCTGCTGGAGTTACAAGTTGCCTGGCTTTATCCTTAACTTCCTCTATGGATTCTGTGGCGATTACACCCAGAATTCTTTGTTCGGGAATGATTGGTACAGGTTTAGGGTTGACCAAGTGTTCTTCCACTCCCATCCGAGAAAGGGCATCGGCTTTACCGTTCTTTGTACCAGGTCGATAGGTAATTATGAAGTCAAACTCGGCAAAGAATAATGCCCAACGGAGTTGTCTAGAGGATTGGGCTTTTGCGGTCTTCAAATATTGCAGGTTTCGGTGATCCGTAATCACAGTAACGGTGTGTCGGGCCCCCAGCAGATAATGCCGCCAAGCCTTAAAGGCAGACTTGATAGCCAGAAGTTCCTTGTCAGTAATCGTGTAATTGATTTCAGGAGGCGAGAATTTGCGGGACCAAAATGCCACGGGATGCAACTGATTGGTTACCGGGTCCTTTTGTGATAGAACTGCCCCCATGGCAAGGCTTGAAGCATCAGTTTCCACGATGTAGGGGAGTTCAGGGCGAGGGTGTTTTAAGATTGGTGCAGAGATAAATTTAGTCTTCAAATCCTGGAAAGCTTGTTCCGCCTCGGTAGACCATTCAAAACGTTTGTTTTTCTTTAACAAGGCAGTGATGGGCTGGACTATTCGAGAGAATTCGGGGATAAACCTGCGGTAAAAGTTAGCGAAGCCTAACATGCTTTGCACACCTTTTACGGAGGATGGTGATGGCCATTTGAGAACTGCATCGACCTTCTTTGAATCCATACGCACTCCGCCAGGTGATAATATGAATCCCAAGAATTCAACTTCAGTCACGTTGAAAACACATTTTTCCAACTTAGCGAAAAGTTTGTGTTGACGCAATCTTTCGAGGACCATTTTCACGTGTTTCCGATGTTCAGATTCCGATGAAGAATAAACGAGGATGTCGTCAATGTAAACAACAACACATACATCTATGAGCTCTCTGAGGACATCGTTCATAAAATATTGAAAGGCGGCCGGGGCATTGCAAAGTCCGAAGGGCATGACCTGATATTCAAATAGCCCATACTTGGTGCGGAAGGCCGTCTTCCATTCATCGCCCTCTTTTACTCGTACCAAGTGGTAAGCTCCTCTAAGATCCAGCTTTGTATATATGCATGCTTTTCTGACTTGGTCCAGGAGTTCAGGGATCAAAGGTAACGGATATCTATTCTTAACGGTGATCTGGTTCAGGGAGCGATAATCGATACAAGTTCTAAGGTCTCCTTCCTTTTTTGGAACGAAGAACAAAGCTGAAGAAGCAGGGGACTTGGAAGGACGAATAAACCCATTTGCCAGGTATTGATCCAGGTATTGTCGAAGGTGAAGGTTCTCAGGCTCGGTGAGGGCATAAATTCTACTACAAGGAGGAGTAGATCCAGGTATCAGGTCTATCTGGCAGTCATAAGACCTATGAGGAGGTAGAGAGTTAGCCTGATCCTTCCGGAAAACATCTTGGTATTCTAGGTATTCGGGAGGTAACTGGGGAGTCTCTGAAGAAATTGCGGCCAGTGCAACACCAGGTGGAGGGTGACAAGTAGAGACACATTCTGGAAACTGGACCGTTCTTGTTCGCCAATCGATCAGAGGATTGTGTTTCTCTAACCAAGGTATTCCTAGAATAATCTGAAACTGAGGGGTCTTGATCACATCGAACACGATCTTCTCATGGTGTCCATCTTGACTTACTAGCGTCACCTCTTGAGTGGTATGCGTTACTGGCCCGGAGGCTATCTCCGTACCATCCACCGTAGTAATGACGTCCTTTACAGCCTTGGGACAAAGAGTTAGATTCATCCTCAAAACCATTTCATGATCCACATAATTGCCGATGGCACCGCTGTCGATGTAAGCTTCAATTGCATGTAATCGATCCGGATTATCAGGGCTAATGAGGACCATAGGTATCACGAAATGCGAGGTCACGGAACTGGTTTTCACGCTCGGCAAGAGGACCTCTATTCTTGTCGGGCGAGGTCGTTTCCCTGCTCAGAGTTTGTAACTTTGGTAACTGCAGCTCCTACTGCCTTCTTGGCAGGTTTCACCGGACAGTCTCGAAGAAAGTGCCCTGAGTTTCCGCAATATAGGCATAATTGCAACTGTTTTCTCCTTTCCCGCTCTCTTTGTGTTAGAGGACCTTTCAGACCCCCTATTTGCATGGGTTCCCCGGAGTCTACTCCTTTGGAAGGAGTTGGCGGTTTGGAAAATACTCGAGCATCAAACTTGGAAAGATCGGCCTTCCTGTTCTGCAGCCTGTGATCTATTTGAACGACCAAGTCTATATAATCCGGACAGTCTTGTGGGGGATTCACGACTTGGGCTAAAACGTCTTTGAGCTCTCCACGTAGACCTCTATAAAACAGCGTAATCCTTTTGTCCTCAGGCCATTGAGTTTCCACTATTAGTCTATTGAAAGATGCAATATAAGCCAAAAGGTCTTGATTACCCTGTCACAACGAAAGAAGCTCATTGTCCAAGGCCTGCCCCTGTGAATGTCTTGCGAACAGTTTTTCCATACTAAGCTGAAAGGCTTGAAAATCATGGAGAACCGGATCATCTTGATTAACTAGAGGGATCGACCAGTCTGCCGCATTGCTACTAAGGTACGAAAGTAAAAAAACACTTTTGCTTGATCAGTTGGAAAGGCTGCTGGCCGGCATAAGAAGTGCAACCGGCACTGATTGATAAATACTGCAAACCTCTTTGGGTTACCAGAAAATCGTTCGGGCGGAGCCAGAGGTACATTCCCAGGTAGGTTGATCTGCACTGGATTCATAGAGGATGTTGAAGGAAGATTTGCCCCTGATGCGGGTAACGGGGTCTGTCCGGCTTGTGACTGTAGCACTTGTCTAGCAAGATTGTCTGTTCTCTCCTTGGAAATAATTAGTTCCCTTCTTAGAGCATTCGTTTCCTGACGAGCTGCATGCACTTCTGCCCTTAGTTCCCCAAGTAACCGGGCTAGGGGGTCAGTATCCGAGGTTTCCATAGCGCCTGGGCGAGAGTTTTGCGGTAGGCTTTGCGTTCTGTAACGCTCACCTGATTCTCGCAGAGGCGCCGGTCTTGACTGGGCGACTACCGTATCTTCAAAGGTGATGTGTAGCACCCGGTTGGCTCTTTGGGCTGGACTTCTGTGCACTGTATGCCTGACGTGTAGAGTAAGATGTCTGCAGATAGAAAATATGGGGTTAATGAACTGGGGTTATTGGGGTGTCCCTATCTCTTTCCTCTTCTCCTCTCCTGTAGACCCCCAAAGGTTAACGCTCTCACCTTAGGTAAGTGAATGCCGAGCTCTCCATCTGCCTCGGGGCAGGGTGCTGTAACCAGTTTCTTCACTGGATAGGTAGCGCAGGCCTCTTGACTTCAGAGGACTGCTGTCCGTCGTTTACTGCACGAACGGTAAGTTTCGAGTCATTCAAATGTCTTTAAAGTCTTTAGTAATGATGTCTCTTGTTTTGCAGGGTTCCGGCGATGGCGGATGACGGGCTGAAGTGAGTTGAAGATGGAGCCCGTATGATGAATAGAAGCACCTGGAAGCACGTAAGTAAGCGCTTGTTGCCTGCTTCACTATGCGCTCTAACTGTCTTTTTATTTTGCAGGTACGAGTTCGGAGCGGCTGCAGGGTGCCGGAATACCCACTGGATTAGATGTGGAAAGGAGTAATGGCACGTGAGTATTAAAGTTCCCCAATGTCTTTAAACGCACCTTGTTTTGTCTTTCAGATGCGGGATGCAGCGCCGAAGGCCTCCGGAGTGTGCGAAGAGTTGGTAAACTTTTGTCTTTCAGATGCCGGAATGCAGTGTGAAGACCTCCGGAGCGCACGAAGAGTAGGTAAGCCTTTGCCTTTCAGATGCCGGAATGCTAACCTGTTCTTTCTTGTCTTTATAGGTGTTGCTGAAGACTGGATTCAGGATGGTAAGCCTTTGCCTTTCAGATGCCGGAATGCTAACCTGTTCTTTCTTGTCTTTAAAGGTGTTGCTGAAGACTGGATTCAGGATGGTAAGCCTTTTTCCTTAGGCCCAGGACCGGATGCAGAAGACACGATGAGCGTTCTGCTGCAGAGGTTGCAGAATAACGCAAAGCAAGATTCATCCACCGGGTGTGGTTTAAATAGCCTCCTGTAGTGCTTGGGTGTCTCCTTCCACAGCCACGCCTAAGTAAGAAAAGAGTTCCTGGTAAGAAAAGAGTTCCTGCCTTCCAGAAGAGTTCCAGTGTTCTGAATCTGGGGAGTGGCTCCAGCCCCACCCAACAGGAAAAGTAGTTCCAAACAGAAGAGGATCAGAGGCTCAACTGGCAGGCAAGTAAGCAGCATGGTCTGCTGAAGGTAAGTCCACCCAAGCATTATGAGCCCGGCACTTCCAGCGCTGGGACTGGGCATATTTATGAGCCTGGTGCCACTGGCACCAGGACTGGGTCCAAAAGGTCCCAATTGGGACTGGTTGGCACTCAGAACCTGGGTTATGGATCTGCTTCCAAGGGAGTTGGGAAAACCCTGACCTTTTGGAAGCAGAGATCATGACAGTCTGCTTTTATGTGTTTTGAAAATGGGTGTGTGTGCAGCATCACTACGCTCTACCCCTCTCCACTTGTCATTGGCCACTTCATCCTATTCCACTTGATTGGGGGAATGAAATGAAGTGTCATCATGATGAGGTCTGTTTATGGTACAGAGAACCCACCCCTGTCAAATTAGACACAATCTATATTTTGACCCAAAAGACATATTTCATAGCTACACAGTGGTTTGAAATTACATGCACCCATCATGCATCACAGGAGGTATACCCTGTCCAAATCTGCTCTTCCTGGGAGCTTGCATTCAGAAATGGCGACATTTGCACTTTTTAACTGGTTTCGCAATATCGGACATTAACCCAAATTTACACACATGTGCGCAAGGAGTATGGACATTAGTTGATGAAGTGTCAGATTTTTCACATGCACACATTTTGAGTAATATCCTCTTTTCCGCTAAAACCCCCCTGAACATACCACCGGGTCCTAACACGTCTTAAAATGTGGGCAGAAAAATCACAAGAATTATGGTATCATTTAAATAATTTTCACAAGTCCGCTCTATGAATGATCCATCTTTTTCTAAAACCATATTCTGGCTACAGGGGTGTGTCTTTTCAGGTCACATGGTACAGAAACCAGTCTTTCCAGTTTCTGCCAAGCTCAGAGACCCTGCCCCTCCCAGCTTCTGCCAAGAGGAAGCTGTTTTACGACATCTGCAATAAACCATCTGCCTGGGTGAAGGGGGTTGCATTGTTCAGAGCTCCTGTATTCTGTGGGGGCTCCCCTTAATTCAATTATCAGAGAGATGGCATATCCTTAGTGTGGCCAGCAGGAAACAGCCAGGCCTGGGAAGTTACTTGTGAATCAAGTTTCACTCCTGATGGGGGTAGTTGCCAGGCAAAATTGGAATCTCTTTAAGCCAGTTTTTAGCCACATGTCGTTTCTGTTCCCCAGTTTTCTGCATTCAAATAACTACATATGCAGCTGGAATGCTGATTCTAAGTTTAAAACTATGACATTTAAACAATTGCAGCCTATGTGACACTCAAAAGTAGGTCACTCATTTCTTTTAAACATTTAGATTTTTAATGTCTGTAGTTCAGTTTAATTTAAAACTGCTGACTCCATAGCTCAGCTAGTTCTGTTATCAACACTGTTCTGGGCTCTTCATCTTCCAGATTTTGTAAGCACACAAAACTCCATTCTGCCAAATATCTGCTGGTGTCCAGTGAAAATTTTGCATATCCTGCAATGTTTAAAATGGGCATTTGAAGCTTGCATTCAGGGAAACCAAAGGTAATTTTAAAGCGCTTTGAAGCTAACCGGCGCTACTCTTTTTCCTTTGGCAACCCATTTCACTCATGGCACCCCGGCCCATCCTGCTTGCATTGGTGGGTGGCAAGTTAGGCAACCATTTTAGTGTGCACAACTGCGCGGTTTTCATAGATTCTGGCGCACATGTGGGCTTTTTCGGCCATCTTGGATTTCCTAAGCCCACAGCACCAAATGTTGTAGCATAATAGTCCAAACGTGGGTCAGAACACTCAACAATGTATATACAGAATCATTTTGGGCCATAGACACATCCCGCGTTATGTTTTGATGTTTAACCACAGGTAGCCCTTGTCAATCGACAGTTGTTATTGCAGACAAGGGATTGTATATGCAACAATTGTACCATTACCTCAGGCATATATCCACCTTTCGATTGTCTTTTTTTTTTAAATGATGCTTTTTTAACTGATCAGAATGATGTTTTTTGTATTGCCCTTTCGACTTTATATAATACAATCTGTTTATATTCGTAACACACACACGAACTTACCTATATATTAAATAGTAGACACACGAATTTGCCCAAATTTGCCTCCGCCTATTACGAGAAGCATGATCAACACTAGAGCGCCGAATACACCCGCACTCCCTCATAGTGGGTTTTACTTTGAGGTCCATAACTGGTATCCCTGCCACTACGCATGCGCAGTAAACCCAGCGTATCAAATTTAGCATGCTGGGTAACCATGGAAACGGTTTCCCAGCGCTCGATCCACAGACAGCGGTAGAAGCCGCACACAGACGACGTCCTACCTGTCTGCGACTTCCAGGTACCTTTGCAACATAAACTTGTGATTTATGGCTCTGTAATCCCCAATGTAATGTGATCCTCATACTTTACGAGTAGAACGCCTTTAACTAATGAACGAAGACGTATATCCGAACCATAAGCTTGCTTTAAGCACGAGTGTGCTGGCCACTAAACACTCACACGCCATAGACATAACAAAATGGTACGGCCGTAACTTCCACTCTTGCAGCCATTTGTCTACAACTGTGAGAACCCGGCTAGAGATTAAATATGCACTTCTATTCTCAAACTACTGGGATTTTGTCCTAATATGTTATCTCTTTACATGAACCTTTGAGCAACATATTTTTAGCATATATGTGTGCAAGTAAAACGCTCTAGGGACAGATATATACTTGTACATGTGTATATCTAGTAATGGTACACCGTGATTAGACAGAGTGCCCATTTAACTCGCATGTAATGATAGGTTGTCTATATCACGTGGTATGAATTACTACTTTAAATATCATCTATGACAGAGTGCCCTAGCATTGGCTGATTGTTCTCTTTTGACTCTACCAATGCCCCACCGCTTAGATACCTTTATTTACCTTACAGGACCCTACTAATAATCCTGATCACCAGTACACCTAAGCAAGACGAAGAAGACAAAGTGTCTATTCGAATTCGAATTACATGTAAAGTAAGTTCTAACCATAACACAAATCCTTTTCTTACCCATATCCACCTATTGGTGTACCATTTAAGAATATGCAAGAAGCTAGTCATTCACTTGTTGGGATTATAGGATTATGTGTCCTGTGTTTTTTTGTCTACAGAGACCCCCTAGGACTGCTACACTGAGAACCAATGCAACTACCTAGGAACGCTTACTGACAATAAAAGACGGTAAACCCCCCGAGTGCAATTAATTAAAATAATTATCAATGTACTCAACAAGAGCAACCACACTAACCCAAATGTGGTTTGTTTTCATAATTAGGTTTGGCCTGGATTTACCTCCTTGTACTAAAGACAGGAGACTGTGGAACATAAACCCTATTGGATTGTCCACTGGAATACATTAATTAAACCTTCACACTGCAACAACTGTTTCAACTTGCCAAGTCAGCTACAAGACAATCACAAATTGGTTTGTGGACTTTGGTCCACCCCAATTTATATATTCCCCTGAAGAAGTTCCTGATACTAAACCCTAAGAGACATAGGAACGAAACATGTTGGGCATTTATAGATACTAATGTAAAGTATCTTAAGGAGTATTACAAATACTGTGATAGGTGCACTTTAGGTACTTTTTTGACTAAGCCATCTAGATTTGAGTCATCTCTTAATGAAGGTCTCAGATGTTGTATTTGTGTGGCCTGTTCTAACAAAAAACTAAGGTATTCATAACCTGATGTCATCTTGTATATATGTACACCTGATGTAACCAAAGAATCTATAAGAGAGAGATACAGATTTACAGCACATTTTGCACATTGCCAATTGTTTGGTGATTAACACTTAGCACTTTTTTGAGCACTAGTCACTTTGTTAGTTTTTATATGTCAGCGTTTATGTATTTGTTTTTAAACATTACATTTTTTATTAAATATTACCCGTTTTAACAGCATTATTAATGAAGTCAGGTTGTATTTACCGTGAACTTCAACTTGTCATTGTTTGAACTGCTCTTGCAACTGTGATAACCCAAACACTATCCAGAGAATTGTGTGCACAAACCGATCATAGGTGTGGGAGCCTTGTTGTTTTTGTTCTTATTCAAGATATGTCTGGTTTGCTCCCTCTGAACCTTTAGCTTTATCTGACCTCTTCTAATTATTTCTGAGATACCCGGGTGTGCCAGAATATCGCCATTCCAGACTTGAGCTCTGAGAAAAGATCCTATTTCTCCTGCACTGGAGTCTATGCACTAACTGGCAGCTTGTGAGATGGCTTCTTCATTCTTTACTGAACTGCCCCACTTCTGCTAAGCAATTTCCATTCATGAGGTTAAAAAAGTAGAGCAGGTGACAGGGTTTTCTCTGATTTAGCCACTCATTTATGGACCAGTCTTCACCTTTTGATTGTCAAGAACCACTTACAATTTAGTAGACTAGTGAAAACCTATGTATTTTTTAAGTCACAGTGCTTACAAATCACCTAGCATCAGAAGCAAGATACCATTTCATAATGTTGAATTACTTGTAACATGGCAACAAGCAGGCTGAATCTCTGGATGTTTGGTTGTTCAATCTATACGAATGACCTGACACTGACAGGGCCCAAACCAGTTTTAATTAGATGTCTAAAGTGTCCTTCCTACCATTCATGGACAAATTAATGGTGATGACTACTAGAGATGAAGGAAGGAGAAATTCCCTGGGCGATTACAAATATATATACATGAAGCTAGCAATTGCTGGATATGGGATGTCACCAGAACCAGTGAATCATAATCCTGAAAGATCGTGAACCAATGAGCCAGGAGGATTGAGCCGTATTGTTATCATGATTACCTGAGGCCATGGCATCACTACTTTAGAGGCTGCTAACGTTCCTGAATTCATAATGAAGTTCATTCATGGTACAAGGGCAAACGTACTGCAGGTTGGTAATAAGATTAACTGAAATGAGTACCCCACGAGGGTCAATGAGCTTGTAACAACCAAACTCATTTGCCCTCACCGGGGCATTACACGGCCAACAAGTCTCTGCTCACCGCCATGGCCCCGGGTTCCTTCCAGGAGTGGCCGCTTTGGAAAGGGAGAAGGGACTACATGTAGTCCCTTCTCCATTTCCATGGTGGCCATTTTCTTTATTTTGATATATTTAATTTTTCACTGCCGCCATGGAAAGGGAGAGTGACTACATGTAGTCCCATCTCCCCGTCACGTTGCTGTCATTTTCTTTTCTTTTTTTCTTTTTTACAGTTGCGAAACGCAGACGACATCTTGCAACTGAAAAATATGATTATTAGTACCCCGGTCTTGTGGGCCAGAGTACTAATAGCAATGAGCTCCTCGCAGGGGGGCATTACCACTTCATGTAATGCTCCAGTCCCGAGATAAGGCCCTTGCTTCGCTCGGGCTTGTGACTATGGGCCCAGGGGCATTACCTGAAGCAGCAATGCCCCCCTCCCTCCTCAGAGCATATTCCTTAGTTAAATCAGATCCTGTCCATAATCGAGTTTGATTTGAGCCTCTGTTAGATCATCTGAGCAGATTCTCGATGCAGGTTATTCTGAAAGAATGCAGAATTCCACACCTTACTGGAATCAGTCTCTGCCTTTAAAAAGGAATCAGCAGAAGTGAGCCCACCCTCTAAAAAGGAAACATCAGACCCAATGACTTTGAATTACTCCTACTTAAGGATCTAGTCCCAAGGAAAAGACTTGCGATGCTGAGGAACATGAAAGCCTGGCAAGCAACCAGTAACTACGTCTTGTTTACTGAGCATTTCGGAATTTCAATTGCAATCAAATCATAATTTTTGGTCAGTGTCTTAACATATTTGATTCTATATGATAAACAAACAACTGCAAATCGCATTGTGGAAGAATAGATTGATTGATTGATATTTTATTTCTATCGCGCTCGTACACAAGGGTTTCAGAGCGCGACAAGGCAAGGGAGGGGAACAGGGGAGAACAAAACAGCAATCTTACTAGGCCCAGTGACATTGAGAACGCACAAGTGCATGGGAGAGGGGGGGAGGGGAAAAGTGCATGGAAGGGGGGAGAGGTGGAAAGTGCGAAGCAGAGGAGAAACAGATAAATAACAATAAATAAATAATCAAGGCAACAAACAGTGGTAATGCAGCCAGCAATTGGCAAGTGCTAGGTTTAAGGCAGCAGACAGGGTAGGTCTGATAAGTGCAGGAAGAAAAAGGGGGGGGGCTGTATGGGTACAGATACAGACCCCAGTGCAAGGGGTGGCCCGGAGGCAGTGCGGGAGGGTGGCAGGATGAGCAGGTACCTGGACCCAAAAGACAGAGGGTGGCCAGGTGCACGGTGCCAAGAGAGAACAGATCAGCAGGGGAGAGGGGGAGCAAAGGCAGAAGAAAAGAGGAAGGTCTTGAGGTGCTTCCGGAACCGGAGATGGTTCTCCTCAACTTTTAGAGTGGCAGGGAGGCTGTTCCAAAGGGAGGCCCCAGCCGAAGACAGAGATCTACCCCCAGCTTGTTTCTTAGAAAAACGACTGACCCTGAGTCAGTTGGAGGCAGAGGAGCAAAGAGCTCGAGAGGGGAGGTATTTGCGGAGGGATAGCTGAAGGTATTTTGGACCCAGGCCCCAGACAGCCTTGTGGACAATGCAGAAGGTTTTGAATTTAATCCTTGCATTCACTGGGAGCCAGTGGAGAGATTTCAGAGCTGGAGAGATACGATCCCAGGGCTTGAGGCCAAGGACAAGTCTCGCAGTCCTGTTCTGGATTAGTTGCAGAGGGCGGAGCGTAGAGGCAGGTAGATTTAGCTAGAGGCTGTTACAATAGCCCAAGCTAGAGAGAACCAGAGCTTGAGATACCATATGCTTCTGGGGGAAGGAGAGGAAAGGCAGAGTACCTCTGAGGAGGTGCAGTCGGAAATGTGACTTTTTAAGAAGGCATTCATCCAACATCTCACAGGAAGGAGTTGCAGATGTTTCTTTGGATAATATTGCATATGGAGGGGTACAAATATTTATTTAGTTTGAGCAAAATCTCCCATAAAAAAAACAAAAAACAAGTTGGCCAATACCATAGTATATAGAAAAGGGACATAGGGCCTTATTATACGGAATGCGGTAAGGGTTTACCAGTACCGGTAAGGGCACCAGTACCGGTAAACCCTTACCGCCTTACTACGAGGTCCCTTTGCGGGACCTGACCTCAACGGCTGGTTTTACCAGCTGTTAAGGAACAGGCCCGCAAAGGGACCTTGGTGCTAATTACGGTACCGCAATTTGCGGTACCGTAATTAGCTCCTTCCCCATTCCCATTGAGCCCTATGGGGGCAAAAATGGGAATGGGGAAGTGCCTTGGTGAATGGGGAATTACCGCCCCTGCTCACCTTGGAGTAGGGTGGTAATTCCGCCATCCACCAAGACAGACACAGTAAAATACCAGCGGCAACCATGGCGCTAATAGCGCCATTGTTACCGCATAACGTGTAATGAGGCCCATAGTCCCTTTTCTATTTTTACATTGGCAGCAGCTGTTGTATCTGAATAAAGGGACGCAGCACCTTTAAGGGAAGAGACACACACCAGGGCGGGAAGAGGGAGGAAGGGGAGGGACACGGGAAGGGGAAGGCAGTTGAATTTTGTTAAGGAATAAAGGCGGATGACACCAGACATGGCTCCTAGCGTTATTGGTGAGGCTATGGAAGACTGACTGAGGGAGCTTACCCTCAACAACTGGTGGCGAGGTCACCGAACCTGGTGTGCAGCGGGAGGGGCACGTTAGCCCTGCAGCAAGGAAACGAGGCGGTTGCTCGACCGCGGCAGAGGTGGCCCTGCATTGGGGATGGCAGAACAGGAAGACGTGGCAGGAGCAGTAACCTGCCCCCAGGAGTTGGACATCGCCGAAATGAACATCAACAGCAGCAGCTGGCGCCGCCCGAGAAGAGTGCCCAGCAGTAGAAACCGGACGTCGCAGGAACGAACGCCAGCATCGGAGGACAGTGCCCGGAAGAAGAACCCAGCAGCGAGAGTGAAACGCTGCGGGAGCAGACCGTCAACACCAGAGGTGCGCAGCTGGACGTGAGAGGAGCCGCTACACCACGTATCCAGCAGTGAGTGCAGAATGTCGTGAGGACCGACAGCCAGGAAGACCAGCTAAAGACTGTGCGCCCCACGCAGCCTCCTCATTGCATCAATAAAGACACACCCGCAGTCATACACTAGTACGCATATCTGGCATTGCATTAATAAAGACACACCCGCAGTCATACGCTAGTACGCGTATCCTTCCACAAAGGCAACAAGGAACTAACCACAAGGAACTAACTACAAAGGGACACATGAGCACAGCCACTCCACATTTTGAGGTCGCACATGCCCAACAGTGCACCCGCCTGCACCCCATCAACAAGAGAACTCATCATCAACACTCCAGTGCACACCTTTTACCACTGGGCCACAAAGACAAGTGGGCACACAGCCACACCCACCACGAGACTCCCAAACAGACTTCCCCAATGCAAATATACCAGAATGGGGAAACGAAAAGAGCTCAACTCACTCGGACTCATAACATAACCATTTGAACACTGCTACCAGCACCAACAGGGTGACCACACCCGCACCTCGGCACCCAACGTGCAACCATGGCAGATCCAGCAAAGGCAGCTGCAGCACAGGCAGCTGCAGATGCAGGAATGCCCCCCATTGCCAATGCCAGCTTTACCTTACATGCCAGTCTCATGAGGAGACCAAGCCCATTCACACTCAACCCACACCATGACCAAGGTCAGTGATGGGAAGAATGGGTCGAGGAATTTGAAGATTTTGTAGGTGCCATTGGCACCCAAGACCCTCCTAATAAAATCAGCATCTTCACCAATGCAGCAGGAAAAGAAATCAAAAACATAATACGTACAATTCCCCCGCAAAACCACGCCACTTATCCATGCCTCCTGGAAGCCATTAACGAGAAACTTGTCATAACACCCAATCGTGATTAT
Source organism: Ambystoma mexicanum (assembly GCF_040938575.1). Classification (NCBI taxonomy): domain Eukaryota; kingdom Metazoa; phylum Chordata; class Amphibia; order Caudata; family Ambystomatidae; genus Ambystoma; species Ambystoma mexicanum. The sequence continues at coordinate 1,184,106,646 of NC_090933.1, read as the reverse complement.
GAATGCTATACCTTCAATCTATGTGCCCAGCTTCCGCACGAATCAATAGGGGAATTTGTTATCCGCCTCCATAGGAAGATCATAAAATGTGACTTTGACAACTTCAACGACGATGAAGCAATTAGACTGCACATAATAGAGGGATGGATATCTTCGATGTTCAAGAAACATCTTCTGAAAAAGCCCCTATCCCTCAAAGAAGTATTGGATCTGGCCAGGGTGTATGAAAGAATTGACGTACAGGCCGCAGCCATAGAGAACCCCAAAAAGGGTGACGTGATCACAGCCATAACCCCTTACACCGATACCCGAATGCTCAGAGCAGACTAACTCCCAGATACTCCTCACAGCGTACACAAAGTGATCGACAATGCTACCGCTGTGGGTTCGAGAACCCACACAGAGGGCCGTGCCCCGCAATTGGCCAACGGTGCATGCGATGTGGACTAGAAAACCACTTTCAAGCCATGTGCAAAGAACATCTCCCTGAGACGGGCCCAATCTGCCAACAGAACGCCGGTCGCCTGCTGGAGATGCACAGAGAACAGCTTGACCAATGTCCCATCGAAAAAGGAGTGACATCCCCCTTGCACGACCACCAACGCCCGAACACATTGAGAGCACTAGAAGGACCACAAATTGAACCTGACAAAAAAGTCCATGAACTATATGATTTCCGTACCTGTGACCCAGCCCAATTGGCTGCTCAAGAGAGAACATATACATGAGAACACCCGCCACCCCACGAACAGGAAAGTCATGCCCTGCCTTTCCCACTGGATATCGACCCATACGATAACTCTCCACAAGATAGCATCATGAGGAAGTGCAACAATTCCAATACCTACAAGACGGATACGACAGAGAGTACGTCCGACTCCTCAGCGTCAACATCGAGGACACACCAGCCCCCGGGGTCACGATACAAATGGGAGACACCAGAAACCAGTTTGTTGTTGACTCCGGAGCGACAGTGAATGTCATGAACGAAGAACTGTACCATAACATTGCAGCCCTCTATCCTCTGTGGAAGTCAAGAACGCACATCTTTCAATGGGGAGCTTCCCTACCCATGACATCCAAAGGACAATTCCAATGCGACATGATGCACCGCGACCTCACAACAAACACCACAATTCACGTCATAAGGAGTCCCTCTGTAGGATGCTGCCTCCTCAGCTACAGAACAGCCAGGGCCCTGGTGCTCATCGACCTGCAATACGAACAAACTTAAATAATAAAGGGACACCCGTCAGAATGTGGTGCCATTATGTCAATAACAGGCTGACCCCTCACCAAAGAGGACCTCAAGGCTCGTTCCCCAAATTATTGGAAGGGGTAGGAATGCTCAAAGACTCTGTTGTTAAACTGCACATCAAAGCCAAAGTCACGCCGGCGCCAAAACATCCCCGCAAGGTGGGTATCCACCTCCAGGCTCACGTTTCAAAAGAGATCCAACTCCTCCTCCTCAATGACATCATCGAAAAAGCAGAGGGACCAACACCATGGGTATCCCCCATAGTAATAGTGCGCAAGGACAATGGACGCGAACGCATATGTGTTGATATGCGCATCCCCAACACCGCCATTTAAAGGGAGAGGCACCCAGGACCAAGCCTAGAGGATATGCTTATCAGGCTGAACCAAATGACACATTTTTCAAAACTAGACCTCAATCAGGTCTATCACCAGCTCGTCATAGACCCTGCTTCAAGAGCAATCACCACCTTTGCGACACACGAAGGTCTGTTTAGAGATAAACGACTCAACTTTAGCATATCTTCCACCATAGAAATCTTTCAAGAGACAATCAGACACCTAGTATCGTCCGTGGTGAATGCCCTAAACTACAGTGATGATATCCTGATCTTCGGGTAGGACCAAGAACAACACAACAGGGCACTCACAGCTGTCTGCAAGATCTTCCAAGAGGCGGGCTTAACGCTGAATGGAACCAAGTGCAACATCAACAGAGCCAGCCTCAGATTCTTTGGACATATATTCTCAGACAAAGGCATAAAGGCTGACCCGGACAAGATAAAAGCAATCACTGACCTTCAAGCTCCCACATCAACTGCGGAACTACGCTTGTTCCTGGGGATGGCAGGATACTGTGCGCGCTACCTCCCAAACTATGCCACAATTACCGACCCACTCCAAGCTCTCCTCAAAAAGTACTAGACATTCCTCTGGGACTTACACTGCCAGACAGCATTTTCAACCATCAAAGAGAACCTCGCCAACCACCGCCAGCTAGCATACTTCCACCCGGAGAGGCACACCATCATCACAGTTGATGTCAGTCCAGTTGGCCTAGGAGCCATCCTAGCCCAAACAGACACCCAGGACAACGCACGACATGCTGTTATAGCCTTCGCCAGCCGCGCCCTATCTCACACCGAAAAGGCTTACTCCCAAGCTGAATGAGAAAGCCTTGCAGCTGTATGGGCCTGCGAAAAGTTCCACCACTTTGTAATTGGCCGAAAGTTCACCCTCGTAACGGACCATCAAGCGCTCGATATTTGGGCACCACAAGACAAAAATGCCTCCCCGAATAGAGCGCTGGGGGATAAGGTTACAAGAATATGACTATGTGACCATCCACAAGCCTGGAGGAGAAGCCAACCCGGCAGACTACCTGTCAAGACACCCACTGATGAGAAGTGATGACACCCTAGCCCATGAGGCCGAAGAATACATCTCATACCTATCCTCCAACGCCATGCCACCAACAATCTCAACAGCAATATTTGCAGAGCGAAGTAAGGCTGACCCAACATTCAAAGCCGCCGTACGTCTCACCCACTCCAACAAATGGAGAGAATGCCAAGAAAGAGGAATGGAGGGGAGGGGGCGGACAAGAAGGACCTAGACCGCCTAGCCAAAATACACATGGAACTGGTGGCCACTGATCAAGACATACTGCTATGAGGAAACAGGCTAGTGGCCCAAAAGACCTACGGAAGACACTCGTAGCGCTAGCCCAAAAGGGGCACAGAGGGATTGATAATACAAAAAAGATCCCAAGAAACTACATTTGGTTGCCCTACATGGATACCGTAGTGGAAGACATGCTGGCACACTGCAGACCCTGCCAACTAGCAACAAAAAAATCATCCCCAAGCCCCCTACAGCCGACAACATTTCCAGAAAGGCGTCCTGGCAAAAAGTTGCAATGGACTTCTATGGACCCCTGGAAGAAGGCGGATACCTGCTCGTGATCATTGATGAATACTCAAGATTTCTTTTCATCAAACAAACACTGTCGACATCATTCTCTGAAACGGCACCCATCATAGATGAACTATTCAGTAAGTGGGGCATCCCCAACATCGTCAAGACAGACAATGGATCCCAGTTCCAAGGACTGGAATTCGCCAAACTCGCAGACCATCTTGGTTTCCATCATCAGAAGGTTACTCCACCCTGGCCCCAAGCCAATGGAATGGTGAAACGGTTCATGGCCACCATAAAACTAACCAGACAGAAGGCCCTAGCTGAGAGAGTATCTCAATCACAAGCCATTTGTGGCATGCTCAGAAGCTACAGGAAGACATAGCACGATGCGATGGGAAAACACCAGCTGAACTAATGGTGAGGTACCGACCCCCAAACACGCATCCCCCAGTGGGAAGACTACACACCGGAAGAAGAGGCGGCTATAAGGGAACAGGACGCCAAAAAAAAGAGAAAAGCCAAAGAATGGGCCAACAAAAAGAGGAATGCAAAAGACCCCCAGCTAGAAGTAGGACTAACAGTCCTGGTACGGCCAAACCAGAGGAGGAAAACGGACACCTGTTATGACCCGGAACCTCATAAAGGGACCATGATAACTGCAACAGGAGAACCAGGGGAGATAACTAGGAATGCGTCATTCTTTAAAAGACTGTATCTCGACGATCAAGAGGCACCAGAAGCGGTTGCTGCGGACCCAGGAGATGAAGAAGACGTGAGCCCCCCAGTTGAAGCGATTGGCGAAAGCAGAGAGACTCCAGGCAGACCCCACAGAACAGTGAGGAGACCGGTGAGACTCATTGAACAGATGTGACCCCGGCTTTCATGTTAAGCACAGGGGAGGTGTTGTAACTGAATAAAGGGACGCAGCCCCTTTAAGGGATAAGACACACACCAGGGCGGGAGGAGGGTGGAAGGGGAGGGAAACGGGAAGGGGAAGGCAGTTGAATTATGTTAAAGAATAAAGGCGGTTGACACCAGACATTGCTCCTAGCGTTATTGGCGAGGCTATAGAAGACTGACTGAGGGAGCTTACCCTCAACAACAGCCACGGCTGGAAAGAGCACCAGGACTGGAGTACAAATCTTGCAGCTCGGGCTGGGCTGCTCCTTTTGGGGTGGGACCAAGCATAATTTGCATATGGTCTTTCCCTTTTTGTAACGGCTTGGCAGGCAAAGATCTATGGTCTGGAGGGTTGCCCAGAGCAATGCCAGAGGTTAAGATTAATTCTAAATGTTCCAGCCATCACCTCTTTTATTTTGCACAAGTCTTCAGTACAGCAGATAAGTGGGGAGGCCAGGAAGGGGGTGGGGTAAGATTGCAGGATGTATAGGAGGAGTGGGGCGAGGGTCAGGGTGCAGGGAGGCAGCAGGGTGAGACTTCCAGTTGCGTCCTCAAAATCCAGATGGCACCACCCATAGAAGGGCCTCTGGTGACTGATAAACACGGGCAGTAGGTACATTGGCCTCATTACGAATGTGGCGGAAAGGCAACAATGGCGCCGGTAATGCTACCGTTCTGCTTGCCTATGCCGGACTGCATGCGTGGTCTGACCAGGCGTACAGACCAGCACCCGGAAGCAGAACTCGTGATTGCACCGGCACCGTTCTTAACGGTGTCGGTGCAACCTTGCTCTCGAACCCCATTCTGCCGTGTGGGGCAGAATGGGGATCGGGAGATCGGCCATACCAGCATCCGCGAATGGGCAATTACAGGCCCATTAATCACGTAATGGGCCAGTAATGGCCCATTCGCGGGTGCCGGGGCCGGTATCGAGTTTTGGCCTGTATCGAGTTTCGCCAAACTTGTAATGAGGCCCATTGTGTGTTTTTGCCTGCTTTTTGAGCCACTTTATTGAATGAGCGGCCTTAACCGGCAGCAAATAATGAATAGCGACTGAGCTGCAAAAACATCAAAAGTGCTGGTTCGTAAGCAAGATTGGATAGCAAAAAATAAGCTTTGACTATAACATCTATTTTTCTGTCCACTGTTCGGTCAGAGACACATACAATTGAATCGCAAGAGAGTGTCTGCCTTTATTACAGACAATGGGCCTCATTATAAGGTTGCCGGCCAGGAACTATGGTACCGGTAAGCATGCCAGTACCGCAGTTCCCGGACCAGCAATGTACGAGTTCTGCTCGCAGGTGCCATTGTGGCTGCAAGTTCTGACATGGCGGCCGTACCGGCACCCACGAGCAGAGCATGCCTGATGCTCCGGCACCGTTTATAACAGTGCTGGTGCATCCAGCTCTCCCATTCCCGTTGAGCCCCTACGGGGCTCAAATGGGAATGGGGGAGAATATTTTCCGGACCTCAGGAATGGGCAATTACCGGATCCGGCAGGGCTGTAATGACCCGGTAATTGCCCATTCCTGGGTACCTTAAAAAAACATACTGGCGGCAGCCGTGCCTGTATTACAGGCATGGCTATTGTCAGCCTCCTAATGAGTCCCTTTCGATTTCAAACACATTCAAGGGATTCCACCTCATTACAAGTTTGGCATAAAAGTCAATTTCTGGCAGTAATTCCATTACACATACTTATTTTGGGTGGTAACAGAATTACTTATTGCACTGCCGAATTGTCACTTTTAGGGTAAGTGGAGCATTTACCTCCACCATGTAGCGGGGGGGTATATTCTCCAATATACCTCCATTACTGCTTCTTTCATACCCATATGTAGAGTCTATTCAAAATTGGGATTAAGACCTCCACACCGCCACTCATAATCCTGGTGTAAATGCATGGGGCTGAGTGGCAGCTGAGGTAAACCCGGTTTGCAGTAATTCTGAAGGAACTACCACACCATTCGTAATTTGGGGAATAGTCTTTTTCCATAAACCAGAGTAATCACCTCTTTTCAGTTTCATTTCACTTCCTTACGTGCATAGGAGAAACCCCTTTGATGCTGCAGCGCCTGTTTCAAGATGGGGTGCGTGGCACTTGCCTTCTCCTCAGGCAGAGGAGTGGAAGACATGGATCTATAGTCCCATGTTGGCCTATTTGCATGAGGTAGAGCCAATCATGGGCTCTTCATGCTGCTGGCACTAACTTTTTATTTTGTTGCTTGTCAGTAAAACATGCAGGCCTGTTCCACTGTAATACATGAGCTAACAATGGCCGAGGTAATATTGATGAGCGCAATGCTGCTTCCGGTTATGTTTTTCTCCTAGACCAGCATCTGTGACTACTGATTGCACAACTGTTCTGCATTTGCCAATTGCAATTACAAGTAATGTCGCTGCTAGAGCTATTGTGTTGCTAGAGGAAATCCCAGGGCTTGAGGCCAAGGACAAGTCTCACAGTCCTGTTCTGGATTAGTTGCAGAGGGCGGAGCGTAGAGGCAGGTAGATTTAGCTAGAGGCTGTTACAATAGCCCAAGCTAGAGAGAACCAGAGCTTGAGATACCATGAGCTTCTGGGGGAAGGAGAGGAAATGCAGAGTACCTCTGAGGAGGTGCAGTCGGAAATGTGGCTTTTTAAGAAGGCATTCATCCAACATCTCACAGGAAGGAGTTGCAGATGTTTCTTTGGATAATATTGCATATGGAGGGGTACAAATATTTATTTAGTTTGAGCAAAATCTCCCATAAAAAAAACAAAAAACAAGTTGGCCAATACCATAGTATATAGAAAAGGGACATAGGGCCTCATTACACGGAATGCGGTAAGGGTTTACCGGTACCGGTAAGGGCACCAGTACCGGTAAACCCTTACCGCCTTACTACGAGGTCCCTTTGCGGGACCTGACCTCAACGGCTGGTTTTACCAGCCGTTAAGGAACAGGCCCGCAAAGGGACCTTGGTGCTAATTACGGTACCGCAATCTGCGGTACCGTAATTAGCTCCTTCCCCATTCCCATTGAGCCCTATGGGGGCAAAAATGGGAATGGGGAAGTGCCTTGGTGAATGGGGAATTACCGCCCCCGCTCACCTTGGAGTAGGGTGGTAATTCCGCCATCCACCAAGACGGACACAGTAAAATACCAGCGGCAACCATGGCGCTAATAGCGCCATTGTTACCGCATAACGTGTAATGAGGCCCATAGTCCCTATTCTATTTTTACAGTGGCAGCAGCTTTTGTATCTGAATAAAAGGACGCAGCACCTTTAAGGGAAGAGACACACACCAGGGCGGGAAGAGGGAGGAAGGGGAGGGACACGGGAAGGGGAAGGCAGTTGAATTTTGTTAAGGAATAAAGGCGGTTGACACCAGACATGGCTCCTAGCGTTATTGGTGAGGCTATGGAAGACTGACTGAGGGAGCTTACCCTCAACAACTGGCGGCGAGGTCACCGAACCTGGTGTGCAGCGGGTGGGGCACGTTAGCCCTGCAGCAAGGAAACGAGGCGGTTGCTCGACCGCGGCAGAGGTGGCCCCTGCATTGGGGATGGCAGAACAGGAAGACGTGGCAGGAGCAGTAACCTGCCCCCAGGAGTTGGACATCGCCGAAATGAACACCAACAGCAGCAGCTGGCGCCGCCCGAGAAGAGTGCCCAGCAGTAGAAACCGGACGTCGCGGGAACGAACGCCAGCATCGGAGGACAGTGCCCGGAAGAAGAACCCAGCAGCGAGAGTGAAACGCTGCGGGAGCAGACCGTCAACACCGGAGGTGCGCAGCTGGACGTGAGAGGAGCCGCTACACCACGTATCCAGCAGTGAGTGCAGATCGTCGTGAGACAGCGCATCCAGCCATGGAGAAGGACGCCGCCAGTCCACGACCGAGGGACCCCATTTAGAAGGAGGACCGACAGCCAGGAAGACCAGCTAAAGACTGTGCGCCCCACGCAGCCTCCTCATTGCATCAATAAAGACACACCCGCAGTCATACACTAGTACGCATATCTGGCATTGCATTAATAAAGACACACCCGCAGTCATACGCTAGTACGCGTATCCTTCCACAAAGGCCACAAGGAACTAACCACAAGGAACTAACTACAAAGGGACACATGAGCACAGCCACTCCACATTTTGAGGTCGCACATGCCCAACAGTGCACCCGCCTGCACCCCATCAACAAGAGAACTCATCATCAACACTCCAGTGCACACCTTTTACCACTGGGCCACAAAGACAAGTGGGCACACAGCCACACCCACCACGAGACTCCCAAACAGACTTCCCCAATGCAAATATACCAGAATGGGGAAACGAAAAGAGCTCAACTCACTCTGACTCATAACATAACCATTTGAACACTGCTACCAGCACCAACAGGGTGACCACACCCGCACCTCGCCACCCAACGTGCAACCATGGCAGATCCAGCAAAGGCAGCTGCAGCACAGGCAGCTGCAGATGCAGGAATGCCCCCCATTGCCAATGCCAGCTTTACCTTACATGCCAGTCTCATGAGGAGACCAAGCCCATTCACACTCAACCCACACCATGACCAAGGTCAGTGATGGGAAGAATGGGTCGAGGAATTTGAAGATTTTGTAGGTGCCATTGGCACCCAAGACCCTCCTAATAAAATCAGCATCTTCACCAATGCAGCAGGAAAAGAAATCAAAAACATAATACGTACAATTCCCCCGCAAAACCACGCCACTTATCCATGCCTTCTGGAAGCCATTAACTAGAAACTTGTCATAACACCCAATCGTGATTATGAATGCTATACCTTCAATCTATGTGCCCAGCTTCCGCACGAATCAATAGGGGAATTTGTTATCCGCCTCCATAGGAAGATCATAAAATGTGACTTTGCCAACTTCAACGACGATGAAGCAATTAGACTGCACATAATAGAGGGATGGATATCTTCGATGTTCAAGAAACATCTTCTGAAAAAGCCCCTATCCCTCAAAGAAGTATTGGATCTGGCCAGGGTGTATGAAAGAATTGACGTACAGGCCGCAGCCATAGAGAACCCCAAAAAGGGTGACGTCATCACAGCCATAACCCCTTACACCGATACCCGAATGCTCAGAGCAGACTAACTCCCAGATACTCCTCACAGCGTACACAAAGTGATCGACAATGCTACCGCTGTGGGTTCGAGAACCCACACAGAGGACCGTGCCCCGCAATTGGCCAACGGTCCATGCGATGTGGACTAGAAAACCACTTTCAAGCCATGTGCAAAGAACATCTCCCTGAGACGGGCCCAATCTGCCAACAGAACGCCGGTCGCCTGCTGGAGATGCACAGAGAACAGCTTGACCAATGCCCCATCGAAAAAGGAGTGACATCCCCCACGCACGCCCACCAACGCCCGAACACATTGAGAGCACTAGAAGGACCACAAATTGAACCTGACAAAAAAGTCCATGAACTATACGATTTCCGTACCTGTGACCCAGCCCAATTGGCTGCTCAAGAGAGAACATATACATGAGAACACCCGCCAGCCCACGAACAGGAAAGTCATGCCCTGCCTTTCCCACTGGATATCGACCCATACGATAACTCTCCACCAAGATATCATCATGAGGAAGTGCAACAATTCCAATACCTACAAGATGGATACGACAGGGAGTACGTCCGACTCCTCAGCGTCAACATCGAGGACACACCAGCCCCCAGGGTCACGATACAAATGGGAGACACCAGAAACTAGTTTGTTGTTGACTCTGGTGCGACAGTGAATGTCATGAACGAAGAACTGTACCATAACATTGCAGCCCTCTATCCTCTGTGGAAGTCAAGAACGCACATCTTTCAATGGGGAGCTTCCCTACCCATGACATCCAAAGGACAATTCCAATGCGACATGAAGCACCGCGACCTCACAACAAACACCATAATTCACGTCATAAGGAGTCCCTCTGTAGGATGCTGCCTCCTCAGCTACAGAACAGCCAGGGCCCTGGTGCTCATCGACCAGCAATACGAACAAACTTAAATAATAAAGGGACACCCGTCAGAATGTGGTGCCATTATGTCAATAACAGGCTGACCCCTCACCAAAGAGGACCTCAAGGCTCGTTCCCCAAATTATTGGAAGGGGTAGGAATGCTCAAAGACTCTGTTGTTAAACTGCACATCGACCCCAAAGTCACGCCGGTGCCAAAACATCCCCGCAAGGTGGGTATCCACCTCCAGGCTCACGTTTCAAAAGAGATCTAACTCCTCCTCCTCAATGATATCATCGAAAAAGCAGAGGGACCAACACCATGGGTATCCCCCATAGTAATAGTGTGAAAGGACAATGGACGCGAACGCATATGTGTTGATATGCGCATCCCCAACACCGCCATTTAAAGGGAGAGGCACCCAGGACCAAGCCTAGAGGATATGCTTATCAGGCTGAACCAAATGACACATTTTTCAAAACTAGACCTCAATCAGGTCTATCACCAGCTCGTCATAGACCCTGCTTCAAGAGCAATCACCACCTTCGCAACACACGAAGGTCTGTTTAGATATAAACGACTAAACTTTAGCATATCTTCCACCATAGAAATCTTTCAAGAGACAATCAGACGCCTAGTATCGTCCGTGGTGAATGCCCTAAACTACAGCGATGATATCCTGATCTTCGGGAAGGACCAAGAACAACACAACAGGGCACTTACAGCTGTCTGCAAGATCTTCCAAGAGGCGGGCTTAACGCTGAATGGAACCAAGTGCAACATCAACAGAGCCAGCCTCAGATTCTTTGGACATATATTCTCAGACAAAGGCATAAAGGCTGACCCGGACAAGATAAAAGCAATCACTGACCTTCAAGCTCCCACAACAACTGCAGAACTATGCTTGTTCCTGGGGATGGCAGGATACTGTGCGCGCTACCTCCCAAACTATGCCACAATTACCGACCCACTCCAAGCTCTCCTCAAAAAGTACTAGACATTCCTCTGGGACTTACACTGCCAGACAGCATTTTCAACCATCAAAGAGAACCTCGCCAACCACCGTCAGCTAGCATACTTCCACCCGGAGTGGCACACCATCATCACAGTTGATGTCAGTCCAGTTGGCCTAGGAGCCATCCTAGCCCAAACAGACACCCAGGACAACGCACAACATGCTGTTGTAGCCTACGCCAGCCGCGCCCTATCTCACACCGAAAAGGCTTACTCCCAAGCTGAATGAGAAAGCCTTGCAGCTGTATGGGCCTGCGAAAAGTTCCACCACTTTGTAATTGGCTGAAAGTTCACCCTCGTAACGGACCATCAAGCGCTCAATATTTGGGCACCACAAGACAGAAATGCATCCCCGAATAGAGCGCTGGGGGATAAGGTTACAAGAATATGACTATGTGATCATCCACAAGCCTGGAGGAGAAGCCAACCCGGCAGACTACCTGTCAAGACACCCACTGATGAGAAGTGATGACACCCTAGCCCATGAGGCCGAAGAATACATCTCATACCTATCCTCCAACGCCATGCCACCAACAATCTCAACAGCAATATTTACAGAGCGAAGTAAGGCTGACCCAACAATCAAAGCCGCCGTACGTCTCACCCACTCCAACAAATGGAGAGAATGCCAAGAAAGAGGAATGGAGGGGAGGGGGCGGACAAGAAGGACCTAGACCGCCTAGCCAAAATACATATGGAACTGGTGGCCACTGATCAAGACATACTGCTATGAGGAAACAGGCTAGTGGCCCAAAAGACCTACGGAAGACACGCGTAGCGCTAGCCCAAAAGGGGCACAGAGGGATTGATAATACAAAAAAGATCCCAAGAAACTACATTTGGTTGCCCTACATGGATACCGTAGTGGAAGACATGCTGGCACACTGCAGACCCTGCCAACTAGCAACAAAGAAATCATCCCCAAGCCCCTACAGCCGACAACATTTCCAGAAAGGCGTCCTGGCAAAAAGTTGCAATGGACTTCTATGGACCCCTGGAAGAAGGCGGATACCTGCTCGTGAACATTGATGAATACTCAAGATTTCCTTTCATCAAACAAACACTGTCGACATAATTCTCTGAAACGGCACCCATCATAGATGAACTATTCAGTAAGTGGGGCATCCCCAACATCGTCAAGACAGACAATGGATCCCAGTTCCAAGGACTGGAATTCGCCAAACTCGCAGACCATCTTGGTTTCCATCATCAGAAGGTTACTCCACCCTGGCCCCAAGCCAATGGAATGGTGAAACGGTTCATGGCCACCATAAAACTAACCAGACAGAAGGCCCTAGCTGAGCAAGTATCTCAATCACAAGCCATTTGTGGCATGCTCGAGAAGCTACAGGAAGACATAGCACGATGCGACGGGAAAACACCAGCTGAACTAATGGTGAGGTACCGACCCCCAAACACGCATCCCCCAGTGGGAAGACTACACACCGGAAGAAGAGGCGGCTATAAGGGAACAGGACGCCAAAAAAAAGAGAAAAGCCAAAGAATTGGCCAACAAAAAGAGGAATGCAAAAGACCCCCAGCTAGAAGTAGGACTAACAGTCCTGGTATGGCCAAACCAGAGGAGGAAAACGGACACCTGTTATGACCCGGAACCTCATAAAGGGACCATGATAACTGCAACAGGAGAACCAGGGGAGATAACTAGGAATGCGTCATTCTTTAAAAGACTGTATCTCGACGATCAAGAGGCACCAGAAGCGGTTGCTGCGGACCCAGGAGATGAAGAAGACGTGAGCCCCCCAGTTGAAGCGATTGGCGAAAGCAGAGAGTCTCCAGGCAGACCCCACAGAACAGTGAGGAGACCGGTGAGACTCATTGAACAGATGTGACCCCGGCTTTCATGTTAAGCACAGGGGAGGTGTTGTAACTGAATAAAGGGACGCAGCCCCTTTAAGGGATAAGACACACACCAGGGCGGGAGGAGGGTGGAAGGGGAGGGAAACGGGAAGGGGAAGGCAGTTGAATTATGTTAAAGAATAAAGGCGGTTGACACCAGACATTGCTCCTAGCGTTATTGGCGAGGCTATGGAAGACTGACTGAGGGAGCTTACCCTCAACAACAGCCACGGCTGGAAAGAGCACCAGGACTGGAGTACAAATCTTGCAGCTTGAGCTGGGCTGCTCCTTTTGGGGTGGGACCAAGCATAATTTGCATATGGTCTTTCCCTTTTTGTAACGGCTTGGCAGGCAAATATCTATGGTCTGGAGGGTTGCCCAGAGCAATGCCAGAGGTTAAGATTAATTCTAAATGTTCCAGCCATCACCTCTTTTATTTTGCACAAGTCTTCAGTACAGCAGATAAGTGGGGAGGCCAGGAAGGGGGTGGGGTAAGATTGCAGCATGTATAGGAGGAGTGGGGCGAGGGGCAGGGTGCAGGGAGGCAGCAGGGTGAGACTTCCAGTTGCGTCCTCAAAATCCAGATGGCACCACCCATAGAAGGGCCTCTGGTGACTGATAAACACGGGCAGTAGGTACATTGGCCTCATTACGAATGTGGCGGAAAGGCAACAATGGCGCCGGTAATGCTACCGTTCTGCTTGCCTATGCCGGACTGCATGCGTGGTCTGACCAGGCGTACAGACCAGCACCCGGAAGCAGAACTCGTGATTGCACCAGCACCGTTATTAACGGTGTCGGTGCAACCTTGCTCCCGACCCCCATTCTGCCCTGTGGGGCAGAATGGGGATCGGGAGGCCGGCCATACCAGCATCCGCGAATGGGCAATTACAGGCCCATTAATCACGTAATGGGCCAGTAATGGCCCATTCGCGGGTGCCGGGGCCGGTATCGAGTTTGGCGGTAGCCGTGCCCTTAATAAGGGCACGGCTACCGCCGAACTTGTAATGAGGCCCATTGTGTGTTTTTGCCTGCTTTTTGAGCCACTTTATTGAATGAGCGGCCTTCCCCGGCAGCAAATAATGAATAGCGACTGAGCTACAAAAACATCAAAAGTGCTGGTTCGTAAGCAAGATTGGATAGCAAAAAATAAGCTTTGACTATAACATCTATTTTTCTGTCCACTGTTCGGTCAGAGACACATACAATTGAATCGCAAGAGAGTGTCTGCCTTTATTACAGACAATGGGCCTCATTATTAGGTTGCCGGCCAGGAACTATGGTACCGGTAAGCATGCCAGTACCGCAGTTCCCGGACCAGCAATGTACGAGTTCTGCTCGCAGGTGCCATTGTGGCTGCAAGTTCTGACATGGCGGCCGTACCGGCACCCACGAGCAGAGCATGCCTGATGCTGCGGCACCGTTTATAACAGTGCTGGTGCATCCTGCTCTCCCATTCCCGTTGAGCCCCTATGGGGCTCAAATGGGAATGGGGGAGAATATTTTCCGGCCCTCAGGAATGGGCAATTACTGGATCCGGCAAGGCTGTAATGATCCGGTAATTGCCCATTCCTGGGTACCTTAAAAAAACATACTGGCGGCAGCCGTGCCTGTATTAGAGGCATGGCTATTGTCAGCCTCCTAATGAGTCCCTTTCAATTTCAAACACATTCAAGGGATTCCACCTCATTACAAGTTTGGCATAAAAGTCAATTTCTGGCAGTAATTCCATTACACATACTTATTTTGGGTGGTAACAGAATTACTTATTGCACTGCCGAATTGTCACTTTTAGGGTAAGTGGAGCATTTACCTCCACCATGTAGCGGGGGGGTATATTCTCCAATATACCTCCATTACTGCTTCTTTCATACCCATATGTAGAGTCTATTCAAAATTGGGATTAAGACCTCCACACCGCCACTCATAATCCTGGTGTAAATGCATGGGGCTGAGTGGCAGCTGAGGTAAACCCGGTTTGCAGTAATTCTGAAGGAACTACCACACCATTCGTAATTTGGGGAATAGTCTTTTTCCATAAACCAGAGTAATCACATCTTTTCAGTTTCATTTCACTTCCTTACGTGCATAGGAGAAACCCCTTTGATGCTGCAGCGCCTGTTTCAAGATGGGGTGCGTGGCACTTGCCTTCTCCTCAGGCAGAGGAGTGAAAGACATGGATCTATAGTCCCATGTTGGCCTATTTGCATGAGGTAGAGCCAATCATGGGCTCTTCATGCTGCTGGCACTAACTTTTTATTTTGTTGCTTGTCAGTAAAACATGCAGGCCTGTTCCACTGTAATACATGAGCTAACAATGGCCGAGGTAATATTGATGAGCGCAATGCTGCTTCCGGTTATGTTTTTCTCCTAGACCAGCATCTGTGACTACTGATTGCACAACGGTTCTGCATTTGCCAATTGCAATTACAAGTAATCTTGCTGCTAGAGCTATTGTGTTGCTAGAGGAAATCCCAATATATTCTTTACACACCATGCTTCGTGTAAGTAGCCCTGGTGCCTTTTCTAGCTCAGGTGATCACCTCTATAAACTTACAAGGGCATCTGCCATCACATGAGCAGGCGCTCCTGTCTGCCTGTTGACCACACAGGTTTTATGCACATCCATCACCTGCTAAATCCCCCTACACATATGATATGATATGATTGCTTATTTATAACGGGCTATCAAACATGTGGTGCTCTGTGTCGTCTTGCTTCTAAGGTGAGCAGTCTGAAAGAAAAACAACAATACACTTAGCTCTGATTTTGAGTGCTGGCCTCCTGCCTGCGCACTCTCAGGTCCGGGTATTGGAGCACTTCAATGCTGCAAAGAGAGCCACAGTTAATAATCTGTGCGTGCCCATAACACAAAAACACACCACCAAATATGCCCCATAGCAACTAACTACTCTACAAACAGACAATCTGGTGTCGA
Organism: Ambystoma mexicanum; assembly: GCF_040938575.1. Classification (NCBI taxonomy): domain Eukaryota; kingdom Metazoa; phylum Chordata; class Amphibia; order Caudata; family Ambystomatidae; genus Ambystoma; species Ambystoma mexicanum. The sequence goes on along the minus strand of NC_090933.1, from coordinate 1,184,090,801 downwards.
TGCTTCGTACCCATATGTAACATTACCCCTGTGATGGGTCAATGCAGTAAGTCAGCCACTGGTGGGTGCGTGGCAAATGGAACACCAATGTGTCACAATTCACACAACATGCAATGTTCCCTGGGTAAGCAGACAGACCCATATAGAAAGGCATGACTTCAGAACAAGTCGTGTTCCACCATGACCAAAACAAAGTAGGCAGTGCATGTTTCAAAATGTACATGGAAATGAAATGCACTGCACCCGAGTATGTCCCTTGCTCTATGTCCCTGTGAGCTGCTCCTTTCCATGTCTCGGAAGGCTACATGGGTGATACAAGTGCCTCAATGGACCTTGGTGTACCGGAGGGTATGTGCCACTGTCCCTGCAGGTGCCCCAGACAACCTTACAATCAACAGCCATCAGTCCACCAACACATCTGAGCTGTATTGTGTGCTTCAACACCAATATTCGTCCAAGCTCACCCTCAGTGCTGCTACTAAGCCTGCATGTGCAACTGGCCTGGTGGAAGCTTTGCTGTGTTGTGGCCCCCCTGTGCTGCTCACCTTGCCTGGAGTTCCTTGGAACACGTCAGCAGTTCTAGGATGTATGTCTGCGATCCCTGTGCCTCTGCTTGCGCACACATGTGCATGTGGGCACCAACAAACGTGTCCAGAATCCAGACGTCCAATGGGCCATGTCTGCTGGCAAAGGTGGTCTGGAGGCTCATCCCCCTGCAGAAAGGTCATGAAACACATGATTAATGCTTCAAAGTCATCTGTGTGTGTCTCTTCAGGCATCTCAGACTGGACCATGTCAGAGACGTACATCAGAAATCACACCATCAGTCCGTCTTTCACATCCAAAGTGTGGAAGACACTATCTACGGCATGAATTGCAACAAGCACGTGTACAGTAAAGATAAGAAACATACTACGCAATGCATAGCAATGAATGTACACATTAATCATGAAACACCCCATCTAGCAAAAGCCGAACAGTGGTCAATAACACCGCAATCATCCCCACTAGGGGTGTTAACACAAGTTACACAGCACCAGACATGACACAGATATGACAGCCCAAAGCCCTTGTGTAATAGGCTGTCACACCGAACCATCCTTGCGGGCCCATGGATAAGGGAGACAGGAGTGGCATATGTGAGTCAAGGACCCCAAGCAGCAAACACATACACAAGACAAGCCTGAAGGGCCCAGCTGGAACAGACAGTGGATGCTTTCAAAAGCCACAAAGCACTGCACCGTCACATGAAAGCACAATAGACAAGCAATTTTAAACTATATTAACTAATTACACTAACTATGAAAAACCTACATTACCTAATTAAACTAACTATCAAACAGAAACTTAACTAACTAAACTAAAAGAAAAATCAAAAATGGCTACATACCACCCAGGGGGGAGGGGAGGCACCCAGGAGGGGGGAGGTACAGGGTGCTGCTCAACACCCACATGCGATGATGCTGAGCCAAAAAAAAAACCTCCATGGGCTCAACGCCTGCACAGCCCGACCTATGTGGGAGATAGATGGTCGTCTGAGTCTGGCTCATCCTGGAAAGGAAGACGTGGCACAGTAGCCTGGCCAAGCCTAGCCGCAGCTTGCCCCTCGATGGCAGCAAGTCTGCCGGACGGGTGAGCATGGTTCTGTGTGGCGATGTGACGTAGGTCTGCATGCAGAACCTCACGTGATACACATGCTTCCTCTTGCAAGGTAGCACATGTAACACAGAGTTCCTCCTGCAAGGCCTGGCTGGACAACCGCTGCACCTCCCGGCAAGCCTGTAGCTCAGCCGAGATGGTACGCTCAAGCTGTGCAAACCTCTCCTCTACCCGCTGCATCTGGGACATCATAAGGACACCCAGAGTGGATTTGAGGGAAGCATACTCCTCCCTCAGGGCATCCATGTGCGCCTCTGCGTGAGCAGCAATTGCTTTACGCAGAGACGACATTTCAGCCTAGCGTGCCCTGTCTGAGGCCGCCATGCCCAGCCTGAGTGCGCGGGCCGTGGACCGTGCAGCCTGCTGCTGGAGAAGCACCTGCCTAGCAGGGGGGAGCACAGATTGGGCCACACGCTCCATGCTCTCAGCGATGTTCTCCATTGCTGCCCCCTGCTGTTCTGAATTGGCAGTCATGTCTTGCTCCCACTCAGTATACTGCGACTGCGCGCGGCGACTGCGTTGCTGGGCTTGACCCCTGCGGGACCCAAGGACTGGGTGTCCTCACTGTGTTGGCACCGCCTGCGGCTGCACGACTACATGCCCCTGTCGACGTGATGTCCCAGGCACATCAGTGACTGGTGTGGAGGGTGACCCTGCGTCCCGATCCACCACGGGCAGAGGAACCAAGACTGTCTGATCCCTCAGTGCAGGTGTCACGGACAGAGAAGTGTCCACATCAGAATCACTCAACCCTGACACATTGACTGATGCTCATCCAACTCGACATGGACGTCAGAGTCGTCATCAGGGCTGGACTCATAGGCAGCCACGGACAAAATGGACTGTAGCACTTGGGGGTTTTCGTGGCCTACCACCCCACGACCCCCACTTGTGTCGGGTTGTTGTAGTGGTAACAACCCTGTGTCTGGCATGACAACACCATCCTCCGCCTCCATTGCGTCATCACCTGAAAAATAGAGAGAAAAAAGGTCACTACACATGTCAGAAGCACACAACATACACACACACCGACAACAAACACATCAGGCAGACATGTGACACATAACATAGAACCTGGCATGCATGCTGGGTCAACTTTGAATTGCTTCAGTGATCAGACCTGTTGAAAGGTGGCAGTTTGCATGGAAGTGGGTCTACGCAGTGCAGAAAATGTGTATGTCACTCACTACCTACATGTACAAGGACTCCATGGTGTGTGTCAGGAAATGGAAAGGCAGTGCAAGGTCAAATTCAGGCATCACGTGCACTGTGCATTCAATGGGTAGCATATCTACAAGCAAAGCACCCCTCCACCCAAGTACAAAAGCAGGGATGCCTAGCATGGTATCAAAAGGCTGACCATAGACCAGTCTATTGACAGGCAGTGTTGACTGGCATCAACAGCTTAATGTGATTCAAGTGACAACACTGCAAATGATGATGGGACAGTTAGCAGGACACATGATGAAAACTCTGTAGGCCACCCACGTGTGAAGAAGACACTACAACAGTCAGACAGAGTCATTGGCCATTAAACAGGCTGAGGCCTATGACCCACACAGATTGTTAGACCCTAAACATGTGTGCAACGCAGTACTGAGCCACAGTTGACATGGGAAGACTGATGAGATGCCAGGCAATGTATGTCACCCAGGACTTGTATTACAGTGATCATCCAGTCAAGGACACATAGGGGCATGCGTGCAGTGCACATGGAGCATGAATGGGCAGTCATGTCCCTGCGGGACATCTGACCTATGCACAGTATAAGTGAGATACCCTGCATCAAGTACTAAGGCTGTACCACACAGCATATGTCTGGCAGATTGTACGCTGGAAGTTAGCATGTACACAGGACGCATGAACAGGAAAGTACACAATGGCAAGATTGAAGCAGACCAGTGCAAAGGTGGAACTGGGGTGCAGAGTGGAGGAGGAGGGGCAAGGGAGCATGCCTACATGGAGTACCCGCATGCAGGCAGAGGACACATGCACGTCAGTCATGCAATGAAATTGTGCCTGGGCTGAGAGGATGGTCACCCACGCCACATGCAGAAGGGCAGTGAGCTGGAACATGGACCGGAGGGGCATACTTGTAACCAGCATGTGAGTACGGTGCAATAGTGGTGATGCGGACAGGCCCCGTCTGCTCCACATGTCCAGCATCCAGCAGAGAAGACATACATCACAGAAGCATTGCATTACTTACACATCAGAACCATGTACACGTCACATGTAGTGGCAATCATGCACAACACATCCCACAAGTAAAACGCACACGTCCTCAACAAACACGCATCAACACTCACTGGACTGGGCATCAAAGTCCAGCATCTCTCCCACTCCTTCGAACAATTCAGGTGGTATGAACTCCGCAACGAGTGACTCATGCGGAGTGAGCTCTTCCTCCTCTGCTGCAGGCTACCGCCAGTCACCAGAGTCAAGTTGTAATTTGAGACACGCTTAGCCTTAGCGCTGCATTTGAGGTCATTCCAACGCTTTTTGCACTCTTGCGCCGTGCGCACCTCATGGCCGAATGAACTGACATGTTCCGCAACATGCTTCCAGTGGGTGTCACAGTGGGCAGCCGTAGTCTGACTATTGGCACCCACTACCATGTCACGGCTGTGGCCCCACACGTAGTCCACGAGGAAGTCCAGTTCCTGCTTGCAGAAAGGCTTCTTCCTCGACGTGCAGGAGGTCGTGGCTGTGTGTGGGGTCCCAGCCTGTGCTGCAGGTGCAACCTTCCTCCTCTTGGACTGTGGTGCAGACCCTGGCTGGCTAATGCCACCCTGACCAGTATGGCCAGTGGGTTTGGTGGATTGAGCCAAGGGAGTGGCAGGTGGAGGGACGACCAAAGGCCTGACTTGTGTCAGTGGCATCTGGGTGCCCTCTAATGGACCCTGCGCAGCAACATCCGCTGTGGCAGGGTCATTGACTGCAACGGTCCTGGTTGACAGACTCACAACCAGGGTGTTGTTGGGTGCATCTGCCCCTGCACTTGCCAACACCCGGCTGTTTGGGGCAGCAGATGAATTAACTGCCCCAGGGACATGTGTCTTGGTCAGAGCAGCCCTGTGTGCCCCTATGGTTTCCATCCTGGCCTGTTGGAAATCTACCAAGGGCTCCTCAAGTGCCAACGCAGCCTGCGCTGGCAGACCTTGAGCCTGGGTGGCGGTGTCCACAGCTGCACCTGCAGCTACCACTACCCTTGGGCCCGTGGCAGTCGATGGAATGGACTGCTGGGTCACACGGGCGCCAGTGCCAGATGCAGAAGCTGCATTCCCCGGAACCACAGGTGGTGGTGGCATGACTGCACCAACACATGGCACAACATTGTGCTCAAGTGGCGCACCCCTGCCTCTTCCCCCTCTGTGCCCACCCTATCCGCCCTGGAGTTCCCTTACTCCCTGGTCACCACGGCCACGTCCCCGACCACGCCCGCCATGAGGAGTACGCCCAGCTGAGGCGCCCCTCACCTTTGGTGGCCTCCCAACCATGGCACAGATGTAGTAGTGCCGGCACAGATGGAGTGGTGCCAATGGGAGGTGTACACCACAATTGACCTGGGCAATTGGGGCGAAGGGGGTGGGAAGCAAGATGTTAACAGCCCCCCTGCACCTGCAAGGCTGTATGTGACCCCGGTGATGTAGTGACGGGTCACGCAATGCTCAGGCACCCCAAAACTGCAGTAAAACCGTGCACGCAACCCTGCAGCCTACGTGCGTGGAATCAACCTCCCGCAGTACGTGGTGGCACCCAGTAACATGAATAACGCATACGCGTGGGACACGCAGGCTACTATGACCTCGAAAATGGGTGCGATACACAGGGGCACCCGCAGTGGGAAAAATAGCGTGTGCGACTCACCGTCTGACTAGCGCGATGCAGAAAAACACACATAGCCAATACCCCCGCCAAAAGAAGAGATACGTCCTTGATAGCTGTGAAGTTGTGATGGCGCGCGAAACAGCAGGAAGCAGCAACACACGTCGGTCTCCACAAAAGGCATGTACAGCGAACTGCTGCCCCCGCTCACCTTTAACCCGTGCTGAGGGAAACGCCCGCGCGCGTCACGTCACTTACATGCATGGGCCCTTTACTCGGATTACACACATTCCCACGCGGACGTGCAGTTTTTCACGCAGTTTTTCACGCGCGCTGAAACGCCCGTGCACGCCCGCGTGCGTCACGTCACAGAGGCGCTTACGCTTGAAGGGCCTTCGGTCCAATGAAATCGCATATATGCGTGCAGACGCGCTTACACGCTAAGGGCCTTTCCTCGAATTACACGCTGACGTGCAATTTTTTCACGTGCCAAATCACTCTGTATCAAGCTGGCCACGTGAAAACACACGGAAGACCACGCTCCTGCCCAAAAGGCCGAATCACTGCCCCCCAGAGCCCCGAGCACGCTCCCACCTGCCATCTGCTGCTGCCTGACTGCCTGCTGCCCTCGTACCGTGCCATTTGGTGCCTGCACATCAGCCATCTGCAGGGGTCCAGTTGCTGTGTCCACCCCTGCTGGAACAGAAGACTCCCGACTGGGATACCATCGCTCCACAGCCCAGCCCCAGGACCCAGTTGCCCACCCACGCCTGCCTTGGGGGTCGCCATGTCGGGGCAAACACCATCTGAGACCACTGGCGACGCCCAGCCAGAGGTGCAGAGGGCCACCAGCTTCACTCAGAAGGAAGATGGTGTCCTGGTGGAGCTTGTCCTGGGGCATTATGATGCCCTCTTCGGCTCATCACGCGCCGACAAGGAAGGACGGACAGGATCTGGGACGACTTTGTGGTTGCCATCAACGCGGAGGGAGTGGCAACCCGCAAAATCAAGCAAGTCAAGAAGCGCTGAGAGGACTTGAGGTCCAGGACCCTCATAAAGGCCCGGCGCCTCGTGGAGGGGGGCTGGGGCAGCATGAGTACCATCCAGCTGAGGGTCCTGGAACGCGTACGCCCAGCGCTCCATGCCCAGATCCTTGAGAGGCAGACCCGTCTGGAGTCGAGCGGTAAGTGGCCAAGCATTGCTGTGTGAGACAGGGCATGTTGCAGTGTGCTGGTTGTCTGATACCTGCCTGTATGTGTGACATAGGCCATGTACGCGTGTGTGTGTGCAGAGACATCATGGTCATGCATGTGAGACCAGTAATGTGTGAAGCACACTGTTGGTGTATGTGTTTAAATGCAACATGGGGAGCCCTATGCGGAATGGACACATGAGAGCATGCCAGGCTCTGTTCCTGGACATGGGTGGGGGTGAGGGATGGGTGCTGATGCCATGTACATGTATGGTGTCCATGTCTGTGTGTCTGACCTGCGTGTCTGTGACTTGTGAATGCCATGGATGCATGACACATGTCTGTGACAATGCTCAGAATCACTGATGCAGCCTAGTTATCCTTGCATCCACTGTGTCTGGGGTGTACAAGTCCAGATGGATGAAAGTACGAAGAAGTGTGTGCATGTGATAGGCATGACCCATGATGCATGTGAGTTCAAAAACAACATTATATGTTTCAAGAGTCCCTTGGACATGTTTGCTAATGTCCATAGCATGCGACATGCCTGTTACTGCATGTGTTTTGCCTGCAATGACCCATGTGTTGTGGAGGGACAGGATGGAAGTGATCTTTGACAGTGCCACTCATCTGCTATTGCTTCCTGTCTAGGGGACCATTGTACAGTACCCTGATGCTTGTGTTCTATTGTGTTCAGACTTTTCCAATAATTGAGGGTAACCTTGGCTATTTTCACCCCAGCGCAGTCATTCCCCCAGCTAACTACTCGAGAAACACTAAATGTGGTCATCTTCACGCTCCACCGCACCCTGATGCCTGCGGGCTTTCGGCGCGTAACAAGCATAGAGTAAAGAGTAAAGTAAAGTAATGTCTCCCTCTAAACAGCGCAAAGTGAAGAAGAGGGCGGAGACGGCGCTGTGGAGCAAAGCGGCGGGGATGCCCCCACTGCTGCAGCGGAAGGGGTGGGTGAGCCCCCACAGGGGCTTGCAACGGCAGAAGACGGGGTGGAGCCATCCAGGTTGGTGGTTTCCACAGAGGAGGATGAGGCCACTACTGAGCCACACAAGGGGCCTGGTGGGGGCATCCCTGCTGGTGCAAGTGGTGCAGTCCAGGGGCAGGGGCAGGAGGGAGCAAAGGTCGCCGTGGAGGTGCCCGTGCATGTCACTGTCCCTGACACTGTGACTGCACCACCATGCACCAGCAGGGATGCCCCATCCCAGGCCTGTCCGCAGGTAGGGGGGATGTCCATGTCATCTGACTCCCCTCCACCTGCGGACGAGGGGGACCCCTGACCGTATGGAAAAGGTCCTGATTGGTGGCGCGTTCCGCACGGGTGTCATTCGCGATGAGGTGCGTGCTTCCCGGGGGGAGCATGCACGTCATCACGAAGAGCACCGTGCCAACGTGGCCCAGTTGGGAGCGGCTGTGGTCGGGGGTTTCGTACATGTGTCGGCCACTCTGGCGACCCTCTCCTCCTCTGTGGAGGCATGCCGTCCTCCGGCCCAGATGCCACCAGGGCCCCCTGTGGACCTACCCCGACCAACGCAGCCAACTTGGTGGGGATCCCATCCCTGCCACAGTCGGGAGTCGGAGGTCCAGCAGGGCTGGACACACCAGCAACTGGACCCCAGCAGATGGAGGATGTGACGGCATCATCGGGCAGGGCATGTGCACGACGGCGTCGGTGGATTCCATCAGCCTGGATGCCGTGGTGCTGGCACAGGCAGTTGCGTCGGAGGCAGCGGCAGGCTCGACGTGGGAGGCATCATGGCTCGGGGCCATCAACATCAGGGGGGCAGGCATCGGCCGGATGTCAGGAGAACCCTGGAATGGGAGTGTCTTCCATGTGGGAGCGGTTGGGCCAGCAGATAGGTGCTGAGCGGCAGCGGGCAGAGGAGGAACAGCTCACAATGGTCAGTGCGGAGAATTCCATGAGGAGGGCGCTGAGGCGGGCTGAGTGCCTTGAGGGTATTCACAGGGAGTTGGAGCTGGACACTGCAATATCCCTGCGAGACCTCGGGGCCAGGGAACATGCCTGCCTCCAAGCCATTGAACAGGAGTTTGATGATGCCCTGGCCCATGACAACAACCAGTGAGCCGTCGGACTAGCCCACTGCCCTTGTAAATAGTTAGTGTTAGGTTTCCTTTGCTTTTTTATTTATTTTGGACCTTTTGGACAATGGACCACATTTTTGTATATAGTTTTTTATTAGGTAGTATTTTTAGATAGGTTTCATTTCTTCATTTGGGACCATGGACCCTGGATTGTTTATCTGTATATAGTTGACTGTTGGATTATAGTTTTTTTTTTTGGATTTACCCATTGAGCAATGGTTTTCGGTTTTGTTTTTCCATTGGATTTACTTTTTTGAACTGTGACTTTGGACACCTTTGGATTATGATTTGTGTTTTTTCATTATTTTACGGACATGCTGCTTTTGGTTTTTAATTCCCATTGTATTGTCGTTTGTTTATTTTTAATTCCATTTATGTTGCTTTTAACACATTTTTTTCATCAAAACTTCAATGTGTAGTATCATCTCATTGGTTTCATGCATATCATGATATGGGTTTTGACATTCACTTACACCCATTGTGTGTATGTGATGGACATGTGTTCATTTGCATACTTGCCATTGGGGTTGTACCATGTAATTGGCATTTCTAAGTGGGTGGATGCAAACTTGGGTGGGTGTTTGGCATGTGGAGGCTGCCATAAGGGCCAGGGATCTAGATTGTGATGACGTGTTGGCTTGGGGACATGTGTCAGGGCCTGCTGGCAGGTGCCCCACAATGCTGGGGGGTGGGGGTGCAGGGGGACATGAGTGGGACATGAATGGGGGCCTGCAGGCAGGTGCCCCGCAATGCTGGGGGGTGGGGGTGGAGGGGGACATGAGTGGGACATGAGTGGGGGCCTGCTGGCAGGTGCCCCATAATGCTGGGGGGTGGGGGTGCAGGGGGACATGAGTGGGACATGAGTGGGGGCCTGCTGACAGGTGCCCCGCAATGCTGGGTTGTGGGGGTACAGGGGGACATGAGTGGGACATGAATGGGGGCCTGCAGGCAGGTGCCCCGCAATGCTGGGGGGTGGGGGTGGAGGGGGACATGAGTGGGACATGAGTGGGGGCCTGCTGGCAGGTGCCCCATAATGCTGGGGGGTGGGGGTGCAGGGGGACATGAGTGGGACATGAGTGGGGGCCTGCTGACAGGTGCCCCGCAATGCTGGGTTGTGGGGGTACAGGGGGACATGAGTGGGATGTGAGTGGGGGCCCGCGGGCAGGTGCCCCGCAATGCTGGGGGGTGGGGATACAGGGGGACATGAGTGGGACATGAATGAGGGCCTGCTGGCAGGTGCACCGCAATGCTGGGGGTGGAGGTGCAGGGGGACATGAGTGGGACATGAGTTGGGGCCTGCGGGCAGGTGCCCCGCAATGCTGGGGGGTGGGTGTGCAAGGGGACATGAGTTGGTGATCAGTAGTGCAAGGAGACATGTGCCTTTGCTGGGGGGCATACCCATGTTGGGTGGGCTGCCTGCGGGACATGACCAGGGATGCAGGGTAGTCCCCTGTGGTGCGGGCTTCCTGCAGGGGCCGCGGAGGGTGTACAGGCAACACCTGTGAGGACCCACACTGCCAAATCACGTGTAGGACTCACCGGCACCCCCGAAATACACGTACCCTGCTGAAATCGCGTGTGAAACACCCCAGTAATACACGTACCCCGCTCGCACAGGGCCAATCGCGTGTGACACTTCCCGCACACCCCAGTAATACACGTACCCCGCTTGCACAGGGCCAATCGCGTGTGACACTTCCCGTGCACCCCAGTAATACACGTACCCTGCTGAAATCGCGTGTGAAACTTCCCGCGCACCCCAGTAATACACGTACCCTGCTGAAATCGTGTGTGAAAATTCCCGCGCACCCCAGTAATACACGTACCCCGCTCGCACAGGGCCAATCGCGTGTGAAACTTCCAGCGCACCCCAGTAATACACGTACCCTGCTGAAATCACGTGTGAATCTTCCCGCGCACCCCAGTAATACACATACCCCGCTCGCACAGGGCCAATCGCGTGTGAAACTTCCCACGCACCCCAGTAATACACGTACCCTGCTGAAATCGCGTGTGAAACTTCCTGCGCACCCCAGTAATGCACGTACCCTGCTGAAATCGCGTGTGAAACTTCCCGCGCACCCCAGTAATACACGTACCCTGCTGAAATTGCGTGTGAAACTTCCCGCGCACCACAGTAATACACGTACCCCGCTCGCACAGGGCAAGTCGCGTGTGAAACTTCCCGCGATCCCCAGTGATACACGTTCCCCGCTTGCCGTGCTGGTACAGGGTTAGCGCAGCCCTTTGCGCTGGATTGGGGATTTTGATGGCTTTTCCCTGCGCGAGGGGCGTTCTTGGGGGCGTAACTGGCGCTGCTGCAGGGTCGCTGCGCCACTGTGCGCCACGGCTGGTTTTGGTAGCTGGAATCCATGAATACGCTGTGCGCGGAAATGGATTTTAGCGCACGCGGCTGGCGCAGGGATTCGCACGCGCACACTGTGCGCCAGCCGCGTGCGCCACTTGTGCGCTAAATTCTATGAATTAACCCCAAAATGCCTTATGGATCCTGATGTCACGAGAGCTGTTGCAAGCTTTATTTGCTAGTGCATGGTTTCTTAGATGTAATTATGTGACTTTATAATGATGAATACAGACTATTTTGTTCACCAAATTATGCTGTCGTGATATTGTGTTGTTGCTTTTGTGTAAAGAAATGTAAGATTCCTGAATAAAAAGAGTACTACTGGCTTCTTATTGTCAGCATTAATAGCAGCATTCAGCCAGGACGTTCTGGGCCTCTTCCCATTACGCCTGAGTTCTTCCCTTAGTGTAGTACCAATGATGTCCACTAACAATTCAAAACAATTAAAAGCATACCGTAAGTCAAAAGTTTTAAAATCCAAACAAGTCATTGAATCACTTAGTATCTTGTCTACATTTCTCCCATAGACTTCTACTCAGCACATAATCTCATTTCAGTATGTGACAGCAGTCAAAAATAGTTCCTTCAAAAAAAGTGAGTGTACAGTTTGGCTAATAAGAGTGAGCGGAATAAGCCATACCGGGGAAGGCATATGAAGGGAGCATAACCTCAGACGTAAGGTCCTTCTAAACATCACTGAGTTTGACATTGAAACAGTGACTAATCTTAGAATTAAAATGCCCACAGACTTTAACCAATACCCCACTATGACAACATTATTGTGGTAGGAATTGGCCCTCGGATCTAATTTCTGGCTGACACGTGTCTATGTTGTTCTAGAAGACATATTTGTAACTTAATACACAAGTAATTATTTTTAAAATATGTGCCTTGCCATGTTGAAAGTATAATGCAATGATCACATAAAAGTTGTAAAGAGAGCTATTTTTGTATGTCTCTTTGTAATTCTTCAATACAAAAATCAGACTTGCATGATAATATTTTTGATTTATTTATTATGATTTAATTCTTTTAGGAACTTTTCACAATGTATCACAGACATACGAATCATTGCTAATACTATCATCATTTCATACAAACAAGGTAATTTAGAATTAAACATCATATTCATAAATACACATTTTGCAAACATTAATTCAGACCAAGACATTGAAAACCATTGGGAAGCATCAATTAAAATCCAAATCTTTAAATTCCCCCATGTAAAACTATTTCTGTATGTTTTCCCATAAGCTATACAGATACATCGCAACAAACTCAGTGCTGAGGCAATAGGACCAGAATTCAGGTGATTTGATTGATACGTTAGGTTGCCCAAAATAGTCATGTACAAAGGGGCCAGTTTTCTTATTAGTCTGTATTTGGCAAATTCTACAGAACCTCGCTTCTGGAGGTAACTTCCATTGTGCACCACAAGTTGCATGTACCGGTTGCTGGTTGGTGCGCATTAGGAGACTAGGGCCTCATTACACGGACGGCGGTAATGTTTAACGGTCACTGTTAATGGTACCGGTGACCGTTAACCCTTACCGCCTTATTACGAGGTCCCTTTGCAGGTTGGAGAATTTAACGCCTGCTTTTTGCAGGCGTTAAAAACCAACCCGCAAAGGGACCAGGGAGCTAATTACGGTACCGCAATTTGCGGTGCCGTAATTAGCAGCTTCCCCATTCCCATTATGCCCTATGGGGCAAAAATGGGAATGGGGAAGGGAAATGGGGGAAGGGGGAATTACCGGCCACCAATCTTGGAATAGGGCGGTAATTCCCCTTTCTACCAAGGCGGTGCCGGTATTTTACCGGCATGGACCAAGGTGCTAATAGCATCTTGGTCCACCGCCGTCCGTGTAATGAGGCCTTAAGTTTGCGGCAGCGGCATCGGGACATCGCAGCATATAAAGTTGTGGCTTCTTGTAGTGATGTACAACCACTGCTACCTGAGAATAACCATGCAATTTCGATAGAGCTCATAGATATTCCGACAGTCCCATTTGGTACGTCTTCTAATAAGTGATCCCTTTAACTTACAGAAGCAATCACATCGTTTAAAATCAGGAAACCAATGTATTGCATCACACGAGTCTTTAACCAGTTTCACAAACGGATTTTGTGCTTTTTCAGCTCTCTCCAAATTTTAACTGGCCCCTATTTAAGTTAATAAGGGACAAAGAGGAGACCATTTAAATAGTAACAGTTCCCCTCTTTGCTTCATTAGCATACCCTTGAGGGAAATTAGTCCTAAGGCGCACATAATCGAAAGGGAAAAACCTGCATACTGACCAGCAAATAATGTGCATGCTAGCAACGTTATTTCTTTAGCTTTCCTGGACTTGGTCTCCAATATGTTTTCGTAACCTATACTGTTCGACATAACCAGACGCATGTACCTATATGTGTTTGTGTAGTCAATAGTCCCCAACAGAGTATTCATGGATTGTTTATTCACTTTCTTGGAAGATACTAACATAACTCTTGTCTTTTTCCAATTGACAGTTAACCCATTTTCCAACAAGTAACAACCGAATTCCTCCAGCATTCCTTTCATTCCCGTAAAAAGCTAATCAAACATGACTAGGTTGTCAGCGTACAGCACAGCTGAAACCAGGATAGAATCAAGTTTATTGGGGACAATTAGCCTTACATGACAAACATACAGATAAATCTGCAAAATACAAATTGAAGAGCAAGGGCTTTAACATGAATCTCCAGCTTGACCCCTTTGTTTATTCTCATAGGATTAGATAACGCACCATTACTTCCCAAGAAAATCTAAGCAGAAGTATAAGTGTGTAATGCTTTGATTATTTGCAACAATCAAATTGGACAACACTTTTCCCCGTTAATTTTCTCCACAGTATCTTAAAGTTTACCTGATCAAATGCAGCACATAAATCTACAAATATAATATATAACAACAGACTGTGACAATTTCTTGCTTGTGTAATCAAAGTATCAAGAAGTCTGATGTTATGAATCGTACTTGACCGGTTTCCCGAAAACCAGTCTGGAAGGGGTGCAGTATGTTACTATTGTTGACCCATGGTTGTAGATGTTGTGGGATATATTTACCCACTCAGTAGTACTTCCCCTCATCACCAAGCAGCATTTCACCAGAAACAACAAAATGGCTGTGCTTGCTCCTGCGAGCACCATTGCCTCAATCCAAAACTGCAGTTTTCAGAGACAAAAGGAGGGCTGCACTGTTTTGCAAAGCGCCATTCGGCAAGATGGAAAAGGAAGCACCCTGAGAAAGTCTACTAGGGTGTGTTCTTGTGTGTCTTAAAGAAATGGAGGGAAAAGCAGCGCTGCTTTGCTACAAGTTCTTATTGAAAAAGGGAATATTTCACCTTTAAAATGATGCCACTCTGATGTTATTTTACCCTGTTCTTCATCACACTACCTTTATCAAAAAGATTCTGTCATGCCCAACCATATTCACATTGTGATCCATCAAAAAAGAGCCTTATTCCTGAATGGCAGGCTGTGCCAGCCAAATCTGAGAAAATCAACAAAAGCTTTACTTCAGTTGCACGGAAAAATGCTTAACCTTTTGCTACCAATGGGCCAATTCATGGAACAAACGTGCACCGAAAATCCCAGTGCAAGCAGGCGCAAGGAGGCGCAAGCGTGAGAAAGCAAGCGCATGCGCACGCGTGCGATTCAAGGAAGGCGCTGCGCTACTTTCCCACTGGTTGTGCACCAAATCCGTGCTTGGCACAAGCTGGCACACACGTCTCCAAACAGCTTGCGCTAAGCGCACAGCGAAAGCACACATAGCGCAGCGCACAGAACAAAAGTAGGCGGAACAGGGGCGTAACACGCGGAATGGGGAATAACGCATGAAAAAGAAGGCGTAATGGGGGAAGTACTGCTGGGAAGTACACGGAACGCCCACACGCACGCGAACCACACGTATTCATGGAATCGAATAGGGCAAACCCGCGCACAGGCAAAGACACAAGCAGGCCTAAACACGTCTGCCACACGAAGGCAGGCGGTAGCGTCCCTGCGCATTACAAAAGTGTGCACAAATAAAAAGCACGCATATACTGAGTGGGGTATGTGTATTTCAGGGGTGTGCGGGAAGTTTCACATACGATTTCAGCAGGGTACATGTATTCCTGGGGTCCGCGGGAAGTTTTACACGCAATTTCAGCAGGGTACGTGTATTTCAGGAGTGCGCGTGAAGTTTTAGACGCAATTTCAGCAGGGTACGTGTATTTCAGGGGTGCGCGGGAAGTTTCACATGCGATTTCAGCAGGGTACATGTATTTCAGGGGTGCGCGGGAAGTTTCACATGCAATTTCAGCAGGGTACGTGTATTTCAGGGGTGCGCGGGAAGTTTCACACGCGATTGGCCTGGGTACGTGTATTCCTGGGGTTCGCGGGAAGTTTTACATGCGATTTCAGCAGAGTACGTGTATTTCAGGGGTGCGTGTGAAGTTTCGTACGCGATTTCCGCAGGGTACGTGTATTTCAGGGGTGCGCAGGAAGTTTCACATGCAATTTCAGCAGGGTACGTGTATTTCAGGGGTGCGTGGGAAGTTTCACACGCGATTGGCCCGGGTACATGTATTCCTGGGGTTCGCGGGAAGTTTTACACACGATTTCAGCAGAGTACATGTATTTGAGGGGTGCGCGTGAAGTTTTCCATGCAATTTCAGCAGGGTATGTGTATTTCAGGGGTTCGCGTGAAGTTTCACACGCAATTTCAGCAGGGTATGTGTATTTCAGGGGTGCGCAGGAAGTTTCACACGCAATTTTAGCAGGGTATGTGTATTTCAGGGGTGCGCAGGAAGTTTCACACGCGATTGGCCTGGGTACGTGTATTCCTGGGGTTTGAGGGAAGTTTTACATGCAATTTCAGCAGGGTACGTGTATTTCAGGGGTGCGCTGAAGTTTTACAAGCGAAAGGGCAACGCACATGCGCAATACGTCACAGACGCGCTTACGCGCTAAGGGCCTTTTGTCCAATGAAATCGCGTACGTATGCTGATGCGCTTACGCGCTAAGGGCCTTTCCTCGAATTACACGCTGACGTGCAATTTTTTCACGTGCCAAATCACTCTGTATCAAGCTGGCCACGCGAAAACACACGGAAGACCACGCTCCTGCCCTGAAGGCCATTTTCCTGCCCCCCAGAGCCCCGAGCATGCTCCCACCTGCCATCTGCTGCTGGCTGACTGCCTGCTGCCCACATGCCCTGCTATTTGGTGCCTGCACATCAGCCATCTGCAGGGGTCCAGTTGCTGTGTCGACCCCTGCTGGAACAGAAGACTCCTGACTGGGATACCATCGCTCCACAGCCCAGCCCCAGGACCCAGTTGCCCACCCACGCCTGCCTCGGGGGTCGCCATGTCGGGGCAAACACCATCTGAGACCACTGGCGACCACCAGCCAGAGGGGCAGAGGGCCACCAGCTTCAGTCAGAAGGAAGTTGGTGTCCTGGTGGAGCATGTCCTGGGGCATTATGATGCCCTCTTCAGAACATCACGCGCCAACAAGGAAGGACGGGATAGGATCTGGGACGACTTTGTGGTTGCCATCAACGCGGTGAGGGTGGCACCCCGCAACATCAAGCAAGTCAAGAAGCACTGGGAGGACTTGAGGTCCAGGACCCTCATAAAGGCCCGGTGCCTCATGGAGGGGGGCCAGGGCAGTATGAGTAACATCCAGATGAGGGACCTGGAACGCGTAGGCCCAGCACTCCATGCCCAGATGCTTCAGAGGCAGACCCGTCTGGAGTTGAGCGGTAAGTGGCCAAGCATCGCTGTGTGAGACAGGGCATGTGCAGGGTGCTGGTTGTCTGATACTTGCCTGCATGTGTGACATAGGCCATGTACATATGAGTGTGTGCAGGGACATCATGGTCATGCATGTGAGACCAGTAATGTGTGAACCATATGATAGGTGCATGTGTTACAATGCAACATGCGGAGCAGCATGCGGAATGCACACATTAATGCATGCCTGTCTCTGTTATTGGACATGGATGAGGTGTAAGAGGTGAGTGCTGCTGTCATGGACATGTATGGTGTCCATGTGTGTGTGTCTGACTTGCGTGTCTGTGACTTGTAAATGCCATGGATGCAAGACACATGTCTGTGACAATGTTCAGATTCACTGAAGCAGCCTACTCATCCTTGTATCGACTGTGTCTGGGGTGTACGAGGCCAGATGGATGAAACTACGGTGAAGTGTGTGCATGTGATAGGCATGACCCATGATGCATGTGAGTTTCAAACCAGCATTGTATGTTTCAGGAGTCCCTGGGACATGTATGCTAATGTTCATAGTATGTGCCAGGCTTGTTACTGCATGTGTTTTGCCTGCACTGACCTATGTGTTGTGGAGGGACAGGATGGAAGTGATGTTTGACAGTGCCATTCATCTGCTATTGCTTCCTGTCTAGGGGACCATTGTGCAGTACCCTGATGCTTGTGTTCTATGTCTCCCTCTACACAGTGGCAAGTGATGAAGAGGGCAGAAACGGCGCTGTGGAGCAAAGCGGCGGGGATGCACCCACCGGCCGGCGACGCAAGGCCCAGTCACCCTCCCAGAAATTACCATTGTCCGGGAGTGAGGGGACTGGTGCTGTTTCTGCCACTATGGCTGCAGCGGAAGGGGTGGGTGAGCCCCCACAGGGGCTTGCAACGGCAGAAGACGGTGTGGAGCCATCCAGGTTGGTGGTTTACACAGAGGAGGAGAAGGCCGCTATTGAGCCGCACATGGGGCCTGGTGGGGGTGGTACCACTGGTGCAAGTGGTGCAGTCCAGGGGCAGGGGCAGGAGGCAGCACAGGTCGCCGTGGAGGGGCCTGTGCATGTCACTGTCCCTGACACTGTGACTGCACCACCATGCACCAGCAGGGATGCCCCATCCCAGGCCCATCCGCAGGTAGGGGGGATGTCCATGTCATCTGGCACTCCTCTACCTGCGGACGAGGGGACCCCTGGCCATATGGAGAAGGTCCTGATTGGTGTTGCACTGCGCACGCGTGACATTCGTGATGACGTGCGTGCTTCCCGGGGGGAGCACGCACGTCATCACGAAGAGCAGCGTGCCAACGTGGCCTAGTTGGGAGTGTCCATGGTCGGGGGTTTTGTACATGTGTCGGCCACTCTGGCGGCCCTCTCCTCCTCTGTGGAGACTATGCGCCAGTCGTTCTCCATGCCGTCTTCCGGCCCAGATGCCACCAGGGCCCCCTGTGGACCTGCCCTGACCAACGCAGGCAGCTCGGTGGGGATCACATCCCTGCCACAGTCGGGAGTCGGAGGTCCAGCAGGGGTGCACACCACAGCAACTGGACCCCAGCAGATGGAGGATGTGCCGGCATCATCGGGCAGGGCACGTGCACGACGGCGTCGGTGGATTCCATCAGCCTGGATGCCGTCATGCTGGCACAGGCAGTTGCGTCGGAGGCAGCGGCAGGCTCAACGTGGGAGGCATCATGG
The DNA here is from genome assembly GCF_040938575.1 of Ambystoma mexicanum. Taxonomy (NCBI): domain Eukaryota; kingdom Metazoa; phylum Chordata; class Amphibia; order Caudata; family Ambystomatidae; genus Ambystoma; species Ambystoma mexicanum. Next base: position 1,184,072,171 of record NC_090933.1, on the reverse strand, counting down.
CTCGGGGCCATCGACATCAGAGGGGCAGGCATCGGCCGGAGGGCAGGAGCACCCTGGAATGGGAGTGTCTTCCGTGTGGCAGTGGTTGGGCCAGCAGATAGGTGTGGAGTGGCGGTAGGCAGAGGAGGCACGGCTCACAATGGTCAGGGCAGAGAACTCCATGCGCAGGGCTCTGAGGCGGGCTGAGTGCCTCGAGGGAATTCGCAGGGAGTTGGAGGTGGACATGGCGTTATCCCTGCAAGACCTCGGGGCCAGAGAACACGCCCGCCTCCAAGACATTGAACAGGAGTTCGATGATGCCCTGGCCCATGACATCAACAAGTGAGCCGTTGGACTTGCCCGCTGCCATTGTATATAGTTCATTAGTGTTAAGTTTCATTTCTTTTTTCTTTAATTTGGGGCGCATGGACTATGCCCCACATAGTTAGTAATTAGGTAGGTTTCATTGTAGGTTTCATTTATGTCGTTGGGCTCATGGACCCTGGATTTGCTATTTGTACATAGTTTTACAGTGGATTTTTCTCCTTCATCTTTATTTTTCTTCACCATGGAGCAATGGATATTACGCTTTTCTTTCCCTTTGGATTTGCTTTGTTGGACGGTGACTTTGGACACATTTTCATTTGGATTAATTTGGATTCTCATTTTATTTATTTATCATTTTTTGGGACATGCTGCATTTTGATTATTATTGGCATTATTGTGTGTTTTGATTTCATTCCCTTCATTTTGACTTGACTACATTTTGTTGCTTACTTCAATGTGTGGTCTTCTCTCATTGGTTTCATGTATGTCACAATGTGGGTTTTCTCAGTCATGTGTTGCCATTGTGTGGGTCTGACAGACTTGTACTCATGCGCATACTGCTTATTTATGATCTATCATATAATGGGGATTTCAATTTGGAGTGGATGTAAAGCTTGGTTGGGTGTTTGGACTGGGGTGGCGTGGGGTGGGATTTGGGTGGCCATAAGAGCCAGGGATTTAGATTGTGATGACGTGTTGGCTGGGGGACATGTGTCGGGTCCTGCTGGCAGGTGCCTGTCAATGATGGGGTGTGGGGGTGCAGGGGTACATGAGTGGGGGCCTGCCGGCAGGTGCCCCTCACTGCTGGGGTGGTGGGGGTGCTGGGGGACATGACCAGGGGTGCAGGGTAGTCCCCTGTGGTGTGGGCTGCCTGCAGGAGCCATGGAGGGGGTAGAGGGGACACCTGGGAGGACCCACACTGCCAATTCACGTGTAGGACTCCCTGCGCATCCCCGAAATATGCGTTCCCCGCTCTGATAGCAAAATTGCGTGTAAGACTTCCCGCGCACCCCTGAAATACACGTACCCTGCTGAAATCGCGTGTGAAACTTCACGCGCAACCCTGAAATACACGTACCCTGCTGAAATCGCGTGTGAAACTTCCCGCGCACCCCTGAAATACACGTACCCCGCTGAAATCGTTTGTAAAACTTGCCGCGCACCCCTGAAATACACGTACCCTGCTGAAATCGCATGTGAAACTTCCAGCGCACCCCCAAAATACACGTACCCACTCGCACAGGGCCTTCCCCGCTCTGACAGCAAAATTGCGTGTAAAACTTCCCGCGCACCCCTGAAATACACGTACCCTGCTGAAATCGCATGTGAAACTTCCCGCGCACCCCTGAAATACATGTACCCTGCTGAAATCGTGTGTGAAACTTCACGCGAACCCCAGTAATACATGTACCCCGCTCGCACAGGGCCAATCGCGTGTGAAACTTCCCGCGAACCCCAGTAATACACTTACCCCGCTTGCCGTGCTGGTACAGGGTTAGCGCAGCCCTTTGCGCTGGATTGGGGATTTTGATGGCTTTTCCCTGCGCGAGGGGCGTTCTTGGGGGTGTAACTGGCGCTGCTGCAGGGTCGCTGCTCCACTGTGCGCCACGGCTGGTTTTGGTAGCTAAAATCCATGAATACGCTGTGCGCGGAAATTGATTTTAGCATACGCGTCTGGCGCCCAGATTCGCACACGCACACTGTGCGCCAGCCGTGTGCGCCACTTGTGCGCTAAATTCTATGAATAACCCCAATAGTCTCCCCATCTTGACCCTTTTGCCCTTTTGTCTTTATTCCACTCTCTAATCAATCCTCTTCATACCCTGATAACTTGTATAAACTGTTAAATTATCCGTGCCCCCTTTCCTTGACTTTCTAAGTGCAGGCGCCATCTCTCTTTTCATTTCTGTCTGGTGTAAATAATAAGCCCGCAGTCATATTTTGAGTAATCAAACTAATTTCCAGTTAAAGTTGAGCACTGGGGTGACAATGACTTCGCAAATCAACCTTGGAGCTTACTGTGTCCCTCTTTCACAATATAGTCTTAATAATCTAGTTTAAGACAAATTTGCCTTTCATTTTAAAACTGATTTTCTCTTTTTAACTGCTCTATTTTCCTAAAAACGACCCTCATTCTACCTTCCAAATCTCTCTCAATTCACCACCTATACGTCTCCTTTCACATCTATATTGTTCCTGCGATATACATCTATTGCCCAGCCCAAAAACTGCATTCAAATTTAGTGTTTTTTCACCCATTTCTTTTTAAAAACCGTTTTTGCATTCAAAAGTGCTTCTGTGTAAAAATGCAACTTTCCAACGTGTTATTTCACTGCACTGGGTTTTCAATTTCAAATCTGTTTTGTGAACTGTATGCTTTTGTGATACCTCACCTTATGGTTGCTAGTGATATACCATCCCTGATACTGTGATAAAACATATGATAGCATTATTTCAAACACATATAATTAGTTAGTTATCAAAATCTGAGTGTCATTTTAGGCCTTTGCAAAGGGTTTAAAATCCGTTTTCGGATTTTGATTCTGTTTGCTGCCTCTTATCCCTGACTACCTGCACTCAGAATTCGATTATTTGTGGGTTGAGGGAATATTGCAGGGGGAAACCTTAACTTGGGTGCTATCTATCCTAATTTAAAAAAGTGCTCCTATTCAGTTGTGCTTTGGATATGTTCTACTAGAAGGTTAACTAAGTGCATTGCTTCCATTTCGATTGTAAATATCACCCCATTGGTGATTGCTGCCCAATATTAAAATTTGTGTGATTTTTGTGAGTTTTCAAAATAAATAAATATTGTATTTTTCACCAACCGGCCTGGTTCCTAGTTCATTGTGAGCCAGGCAGGGTATTTGTAAAAGGGGGTTTGAGATGGGTTTGGTGTCGGCTCAATTTGAATTAATTGAAATTAAAGAAAAAGCATTCCTATTGAGAGCCACATCACAGGATACGAGCAAGTGTCCTGTGCCGGTGTGTCACGCCCGATTGGTATCCTTAGCAATGTTCCAATACACAGGAGGCAAAAACATTCCCGTTAATACCCAAAAGCGAAAGTAATTGATAATTCTCAGGGAATAACCGGTCTCCAGATTTAAAAACAGAGACAAAAATAGACGTCTTCCACGAAACATGGATTTCAAGAGCCGATTACACCTTACTGAACAGAGAACCAAGGAGCTTGGCCCATAGTGCTGTTTTATTTTTTTAACGATGCTGCAAAACGTCCATTAGACCCTGGTGTCCTTGAGTTTTTCAATTTGGTGATAAGCAAACTTAAGCTATCTGAACTAAATTTCAGGGGCCATACTAATGATGTGTCCCGTTCTTCATTGTCATCTCGGCAGAATTTGTACATTTTTGATTTAATATAGATTATCCATGTTTGTTTGGCAATGGGATTTAAGACCTTGATTTCACTAGATCCCCCATGCTAAGGACAACACGCTCCACATAGACCTAGGACTCCTACTTTTTAAAGCCCCGAACATGTGCTGCCAATTTGCATTTAGAATCAAAATGTTTCTTCATTTCAACCAATTACAAGATTGATTTGTAATCCTTATGTTCCCCACCTGCTTCTAATACCACATTTCCCCTTACTGTCCCAACACTATGGACAATGTGGTACATCCAAGTCTCAATTTCATCAGCTGTTAGGGATAACGTTATATCTGGCGCATGTTCAAACCTGTGTCTCCGTGTGCAACAGGCTTTTTATATATTGGTTTGCGACCAAAAATGACGATTAGCCGCACTAATTGTAATTTAAGGCGCAGGGGCCCATTTCAATGGACTTCTGAGAAAGTTGATGCAATTGAAGAAAAAGTAAAGCTTGATCACTAAAAGGGGTCAGACATAGCGTAAGATCTTTCACACATTCCAATAATGTGTCATAACCGCATAGGTAGTCCAAAGTTGCTAGCTTGATGCCAAGATTCCATGTGGGTTTGCCTGGGGTGTCAATGGGAGTCTTCCCATTCAAAATTACAATTTCCTATTCTTGAAGGAATTGTAGCCATTTGTGGCCCCTCGAATTAGATTTTCTTTTTTAATACTAATGTACTATTTGAGGCAAAGTTCTGATATTTATTTCAGTTGTGGATGTGCCACAACGAGCACTAATGTCACCCGCCATTAAGATCATGTCGTTATACATATCATTAACCCTTGTAGTTATCATTTTATCAACATGGTCCAATATATCACTAGTACCTTTCCCGTCTGGCGGGTCATATATGTTAATTAATAGCATATGCTTTGTCCTGCAAGTTCTATTAAACAGTATCTCTACTACAAGTACATTAGCACAAGAATCAATCAGTAGTACCTGAGAAGAACTTAGCTCTTGCTTGACACCAATAATTAACCCACCAGAGGGACACCCTTTGTCGCATTTCTTGGCCAGTGTTTGGTAAATTGCATAACCTTCAACATGTTTCAAGAAACTTGGTAGTGTGCCAAGTTTCTTGCAACATAAATACTTGGAACTTAAGTAAGCCGTCTAGAGAGGGCCCCCTCTTTAGAAAGTGTTAGTGGCTCCTGGTATTCCAAGAGGCCAACTCGCACGTTGACTTCTGAGCACCCTTGATACGCGGTAATAGGCTCTATAGCCAATTCCATCCTCTTAACATTAACAAAGCTATTGGCTGGTGTCATACCAACTTTAGGTGTTACAACAGAAACAACATTTTTAGTTGCGCTGCTATGATGTTCACAGCAGACGCTTGCAACAAAAGAAGGGACCTCTTTGTCACGCGCGTAACCCAAGTAACCAGGTGATTCATACTGAGCCCTAATTAGCCCTAGTAGAAAGCAATGAACACGTGACATGCTACCAGAAACTGACTTCAACCGTTCAATAATACACAGGGAGGGGATTTGTGCAAATATTCCAAGAAGCTCTGATCTGTTAATTGCGTTTTCATACTTGTAGACGATTTTTCCCTCATTGTTATTGGTAAAATACGTGTATCCAAGAGAGAACTGTCAACTCTATCCCTTGAAGTAACCAGAGCGCTCCTGTCAGGCTTAGCTTCTGATTGGGATTTCCTACGGGCTCCTGTACTCACAGGTCACTGTGATTCATTGCAGCTTCATCTGGTTCCATAACACTAGTATTAGTGTCTTTCAGAAGCCATCTTGTAAAGGGCCACCATTTTGAAGACAGCGTTTTCTTCTACTGACTTCTCTTTTCCTCACTCTCTTTGCTTTGAGTCTTTGTGTAACTGCAGAAACAATGGTTGAATTCAAAGGCTGATTAGAAGCCTCGCTTTTCTAAGTTGGCTCTTACCTTTTCATTGCTGCTGAAACCTTTAGCTGCCGATTTATCCAACGTTTCTGTTTGCGAGTGGGATAGCTAAGTGGGGAAGCTGCATGTGACTCAGGTTGAGGTCTTTGATGTCTTGCCCCATCCCTTTCCTGTGATTCGATATGAATTTTCATATTGTTGGCAATCTGCTCTAACTGAGCTTCAGAGCTTAATTGACCCACCACCTTTCCGATTTTTGCCTTTAAAGAGGGACACAATTATTCCATAGATTCACCTTGTCTTAGTACCTCAGCATGATGCAGCCACACAATGTTAATACAATTTTGATGGTGTAATGTAGTACATCGCTGGAAGTACTGACGCCTGAATGGGCTGAAGTATTTGTCATGTTGTCACATGATTAAGTTATGGTTGATGTTCCTTCCACATCGTTATGTGGGAGGCGGGGTTTGGGCGGGGGTGGGAGTTGGGGAAGGGAAGCAGCGGGATGAGGGAAAGAAAAGGGCAGTTGGAGATTAAAGTAGTTGACACCGGTAATGCCGTGTGGGCCTCCTCATTGTGTGAATGCTGCATGAATGCTGCTATGAGCAACAAGCCATATATATGTGAGTACCATCTTCCGCCCCACATTGACGACGAGGGTAGACAAACCTGATGCAGTCCCCCAGAGCGTTCATTTCTCCAGCTCAGAGCAGTAGCAGGAGGCGTGGCCCGCCTCCATCGCCCACTTGGACCCAGGCCACAGCGGTGATTCCCGATGGAACATGGTCAGTGCGGCTCCCCCAGTGGCCATGCAGGGATAAGCTTGCAGTCATAAAATACGTGGAGAGGTAGAGCCTGGGCTTGAAAGTCCTGGTTAACTGGAAAATGTTGGGACAGTGAGTGCCCCGCTCAGAGAATTGAACAAGAACAGACAACACTTTATCCGGACTGAGGAATGTGAGGCTGCTTTCGCAGAAATCCATAATCACATTGCCTCGGCCTCGGACATGGCATATTTTAGCTCAGCCAAAGACACCGAAGTGACCGTGGACGCAAGTCCGTTAGGACTGGGCGCAATATTGTCGCAATATGACCGAAGAACCCCACACATTAAGAACCTTGTGTCATACATAAGTCACAGTCTATCCACCACAGAGCAGAAGTATTCACAGGCATAAAAAGAATGTCTAGCAGTCGTTTGGGCCTGTGAGTATTTCCATCTATTTCTATTTGGAAAACCATTTATGGTGGTCACCGACCACCAAGTCCTTCTCACCATCTATGGCAACTCTCAAGCTAGGATGCATCTGAGAATAGAAATGGGGTCTTCGTTTAAGGACTATAAATTCTCCATGTGTCACAGGCCAGGCAAGGACAAAAACACCTCTGACTATCTCTCCCGACATCCTACAGGACTATCCCTTCCAGGACATTCCATTGCAGATGCATATTTGCAGTATGTCAACCACCAACTAAAACCCTCCAAAATAGCGTGGAAGACGCTTCAGCAAGAATCAGCAAGCGATCCAGTACTGGCCATCACATCACAGTGCATCAACCAAGGTAAATTGAAACACGCAAGGGAGAGAGCTCAACACCTAGAGGTGATGTTGCAGAGTGATGTCAAGGCAATGCTGCTAGTACAAGAAGAACTCACCACCACAGAAGACCAAATTGTCATGAAAGGCTGCAGAATTGTTTTTCCCAAGTCACTTCACCAACAAGCAGTTGACCTGGCCCACGAAGGTCATCGAGGGGTGACATCAGTGAAGAAACTACTGAGGCAGAGGATCTGGTACCCCGGGCTGGACAAATAAGTCAAGGACACCTTAAAGAATTGTGCAATCTGCTGCACCATAGCATCAGCCCCAAACCCATACCCTCTGATGATGTCCCCACTCCGTGGTGGCGTATGGGAGGAGCTGGTGGTCGACTTCTTTGGGCCCCCTCTTGATTGCACCTAGGCTCAGGTAGCAATCGATGAATACTCGAGGTCTGCCTCGGCCATAGCAGTCATTCTAGCGTTGGACTGCAAACTCATGGTGTATGGCATCCCCCAAACGGTGTATGCAAAAATAACCACACCGAAAGTTCTGACCTATACAAAAAGGTTGTAAATGCATGCCACCAAAAGTTCGAACACCAAAAGTTTGAACCTTTGGTGGCATGCATTTTAGGTAGGTAAAAAAAAAAAAACACCCCGCTCACTACACTGTACAGTATAATGAGCGGGGGTTGCAGGGGACACCCCCGCAGCACACCCGAGAAAAAAAAAAGGACCCTGCGTCACCGGTTCCTGATCACAGAAGTGAACGGGAACCGGTGCCGCAGGGACACAGCACGTCTTGAAAGGTAAGTAGGGTGTGCGTGGGGATATGTTGGGGGTGTGGATGGGGGTGTGTTGGGGGTGTGGATGGGGGTGTAGGTTTGTAGGGGTTTTAAATGTATGTTTGCATGGGAAATGTACAAACCTTTTGTGGTGTTTACATTTCTCATGCAAACTTTTCGGTCGCAGACTTTTCCGCTACAGAAAAATCACGCAGATCCCCCCAGACAATCAAATGCGACAATGGCCCACCATTTACCAGTCTGTACTTCGCCAACTTCGTCCAGCACATGGGTTTCAAGCACCAGAAAATTACACTACTCTGGCCCCATGCCAATGGCATGGCTTGGTGTTTTATGGGAACCTCAAAAGAGCACTTCAGGTTGTGCACCTGTCAATCAAACCATTCAAGCAGACATACCAACTTCTCAACTTCTTCATGACTACCGGCACACCCTTCACAGCACCATGGGTATATGTCCAGTTGAGCTCCTATTTGGCCGCAAGCTGCGGACACACCTCCTGCAAGGACCCCCGGAGTGCACCATAACCAAGAGGATGAGGAGATCCGGGCGATGGGCGTCAAAGAAAAGCGGAAAATGATGCTACTGCAGATGAGAGGAGAGAAGTGTGGGAGCTCATTTTGGAGGTGGGTGACAGAGTAATGGTGCGCCAGACTCATAGAAGAAAGGAAAACTCTTGTTTTGCTCTTAGCCCTCTCAGACTCATAAGAGTAAAAGTCACCATGGTCACAGCTGTGGACGATGAGGGTCAGACAATAACAAGAAACATCAAGGAATGTCCTGGCAAAGTGACACCTTGGGAAGCGTCAGAAGGGGAACAAGATGACTCTGTGGACATGTGGGCCCGGGAAGATTCTGACGACTCATACTGGGAGATGAAGATGTTTCGGGTGGTGAGGCTACAGATGACGATGATGAGTAGACTGTGGACAGATCCCCTTCACACAGCCCATAACTGCCAAGGGCGAGCCTCCCTATGTGGGCAAAGTCTAAATCCATAAGACTCATTGAAGAGATGGACTAAGGACTGCCTAAGTGTTTAAAAAGGGGGCAGGTTGTCATGTTGTCACATGATTAAGTTGTGGTTCATGTTCATTCCACACCGTTATGTGGGAGGCAGGGTTTGGTTGGGGGCGGGAGTTGGAGAAAGTAAGTGATGGGAAGATGGTTGGGAAAGGGCGGTTGGAGATTAAAGGAGTTGAGACTGGTAATGCAATGTGAGCCTCCCCATTGTGTGAATGCTGCATGCATGCTGCTATGGCCATGAGCCCTATATATGTGAGCACCATCTACTGCTCGACATTGATCAAACTGGGTTTCGAGGTCCCAGCTTCGTTAGCGTCTTGATTTTCATCAGCCTCCAGATTTGCGAATGAAGCGGAGAGCATGTTGGGTGAGACCTAAAGGCTTTTCAAATCTAAATCCCCACTCGGGGAATAAGAAAATGAGTTAACCCCACTCGCAGAGTCATGAGTACTTCCGTTTTGTTGGGTGACGTTATTCGTCGATAAGCGAGCAGCGTTAAAAAGCGAATAACAAAGCTCAAGAAGAGAATTGTTATCAGTGTCTCCCAAGGAAGCATTCAGGTCCAAAGATGGCAACTGTGAGTCCCCGAAAGTAGTGTTTTCAACTTCCGGGGTACTTGCACCTATCGCATCTGGAGCGGCAGTGTTAGAATCGGATTTGAAATAAGCTGCGATTTTGCCTGCGCAGGGTACTGTCAGTGGTGCATCCTGATTAATGCTTTTTTTGGGGGACTTCTCCATCTCGGGGGCTCCCAGGTCTGGACTCAAGGTTTGCGGCTCTCTTATAAACATTTGTTTTCCTATATGGTTCAGCCTTGCACAGATTGTAAATTGTAGACCTACATAAGACTTTCCCTGGTATGATTAAGAACAATCCACAGGCGATGGAGAATACAGAAGCACTCATTCCTCCGCACTGATGGCCTTACCGCCAAGTCGGTCTGCCTCCCCCTGCGGCCCACCCCTTACGTGCTTATAATAATAATTCATTTTCAAAGTAAGCCTGAAAGAAATGTGCCCCTGGAGTCATTTAAAAATAAAAAAAGCCTTTCAAGATTTTGTTTTCTTTTTCAGCAAAGAGGAAATATCACCTTCACTTTAACAAAGCACATGTTTCTCCGCCTCCGCCTGCGTGTCCCTGTAGGCCCATATCTGCCAGTGTGCATGGGCTTCAGTGGCGCTCCTTCAGAGAACTTTCTTCTCGCAACTGTATGAATTTCACGGGGATCCATGAAGCTGGTCTGGGGCAAAACCAATGAATAGGACCCCGCTCCCCTGGCAAAGTATCAGGCCAGATGTTTAATATTTAATATGATAACTATGCACTCAGGGGGCTTTCTCCATCTGAACCCATGAACAAATCCAGCCTAATTGGGCTTTGGTGCTGTGACATTTGGACCACAATATCATTTCTGCTGCTAAAAAAGGGTGAGTAAAAAGAAAAAAAAAACCCACATTCTTATCTAATTGAAAAGGTTATAGGGTCACCTCTTGCATTTCTCTGTGTTGTTAATTTGTTATAATGACAAGTGTGTGTGTGTGTGTGTGTGTGAGAGAGAGAGAGAGAGAGAGAGAGAGAGAGAGATGTGTGGACTCAATCACGAGTGGCACATCTACACGGTCTATGGGAATCATGCAATGGAAAAGGTTGTTTTTCTGTTCTTGTCAAGTCCCAAGCATTTTCTGCTCCTTTGGACACACCTGGATTCAATTCTTGGATTCAATTCCAAAGACAGACGACAAGTTGTCGAAACTCATTCACCTTAATAGATGATATGTCTACTAAGCCCTATAACAGCACTCTATTATAGTATTGCAATATAGGAAACATATAGGTTGTAATGGCCCCTCTTGTATGGTCTGCTGTGCACAGTGGTCCGTAGGATTTGTGTGGATGCATAGATGCCACAGTATTAATGTTAATTTACAGCAGACTGTTAGCATATCTGAGATATTTGGCATGCCCCTTGGTTGACCTCTCAATAGTTGTGAACCTCGGTTAATGTACTTGTGAGGAGATGTCCTGAGGTATCCTGGTGCGGCCTGGCACCTCATCCAGTGGACAGTGTCCAGCTACTACCCTTACCAAAGTCGGATACTACATTTAGTATTGCATAGTATATTTTTAAGCCAAATACTTTAATAAGACTAGCCAGCATTCTGAATACTAGCCGATTACTAACAGAATACTAAACAAACACTTGTTTCTAGTATTTTAGTCTTCATTTAATGTTGACTACTACATTACCCCTTTTGACCATTACAGAGCAGACAAAAAAAAAAGATTAAAAGAAGATCTTCCATTTTGGTATGATATGATATGACAAGTCATCTATGACACGCATGTACACATGTATTTCTAGGCGCGACAAGACAATTTAGGCGCGACAAGACAATTGAGGGTACGAAGGGTGGACAAGACAAACGATATTACTAGGCCTTGTGTCATTCAGATTGTGCAAGTGCAGTAACACAAAGTGCAGGGGAAGTGAATGTGGGAAGTGCAAGGGGGAGCTAAGGGGAACATGCTATCAGGGCAGCATTGTTCTGAGTAAGTGCAGACAGGGCAGTGGTGCTCTGGATAAGTGCAAGTAGGCGTGGGACTGAACAGGCTACCGTTACAACCCCTAGTGTGTGACAGGGGTGGCGGCAGTGATGGGAGACTGCTCAAAGAGGAACCTGGTAAGGGTATATAGTCATAAAAAGAGAGTGGAGGAATACAGGGGAGAGTGAAAGACATGGAGAACATGCAGCAGTAGGATGAAGTTGAGAGTGGGTGAAAATACTTCCCAAAGAGAGTTATTTGTGTGGATTCCACAGAGGGCATATTCCTGATGGGATACTTCTGAACTAGCAAAAACAAAGAGGTGAAGGCTGAAAGGTTTAGAATGAATCTTAAAGCTCTGGCAAATGTGATGGGCAACCCTCCTGACCATTGTTCTTTGCCCGCCAAGCCATTACAGGACGGGGAAAGACCACATGCAAATCAGACTTGGTCCAACCCCCAAAGGGGCAGTCCAGTCTGAACTGCCAGGTGGTTCACATTTATTCAAAACCTTCCACCCATCACTTTTCTGATCATACTTTCCCTAAATGAGAGACGGTATGCCCAGAAGTAGGTCCCTTGCTCGCTGTGCCCTAGGGAACCAAGCTACGCCTCACTGATGAGGCCCACCAAGGCTGAAACATACCTAGGTTTGTTTGTGTTTCCATGAAGAGGGGACCTGGCCTAGCAGTGCGGGCTGGGCTGCTCCCATTGTTGGCAGTACCCGACTGATTTTCACATGGCTGGACCCCTTTTGCAATGGTGCAAACGGCTAAACATCTGTGGTGTGGAAGGTTGCCCAGAGCAATGCCAGTGGATCAGATGTATTTAAAACCTTCCATCCATCGCTTTTTTTGGTAATACTTATTAGCTACTCAGCATGTTGTGAGGTCAAGGTGCAACATTTACACACCAGCCATGAACATTACTATGGATATAGGGGAGCACAATCTTAGCAGGTCACTAATTCGATTCGGCTGCAGTGGGCAAATTCATAGTGAGACAGCAGGGACCAAACCCTATGAGACAACCAGAGTGGAGTAAATGTACAGTGGGACAGAGGAATTAAATTGGGAGCAAATCCAAGGAAGCAGAATCCTGCTGTGAAACCCGAGGAGTAGAACAGTATAAGGCAGAACGTAGAATGGATATCTGGTTAGTGAGAGGCTCACACAATCAAGCCACATACAGCAAGGCACAACATTGCCTAGCAAGACATCTCACATCATGAAATACCTAAAACATTAGAAGTTATAGCAAAGCAAGAACAAAAACCAATCACTTGGTCGCCACCCCCTACCTCTGGCGTCTGCACCTCTGCAGACAGCATTCATTTCAGTTTCTCACTGGAACTGTCAAACCTTCTCTCTCTCCCCCTCTCCCTCCCTCTCTATCGCTCTCTCTCTCAGTCTCCCTCTGTGTGTCATTTTCAGCAGCGCATGCTGGAGATGCAAGGCATGGTTGAATTGCCTAGGGCATGAGGCGCGACTATGATGCCAGCCCCAACATACCACCCCCATTTTCACCAGGACCTAGCTTGCATTCTGGTCCAGTGTACACTATACCCTCATAATGAGACCATTGGCCAGTGCTTATGTCTTGCAGCCATGGTCTATCTCCACAACCCATTGGACATGGGCTTCAGCCATGCCCCAGGCCCGATAAACAAAGCAGAGTAGACATTTGTCCTTGAAGAGCGCCATGCCCACTGCCCAGGTACCAAAGTTATATCACTATGTGTGTATATACATGTTGACACTTTGGAGAAAAGAATACACAGGAGAGATTTGCCAAAGCATGCTTTCAGGTCCTTGCTGATGCTTTTCGTGCATGTTTGCTGCAAATCTATCCATCTCTTCACGCACTACCCACGACTATTGCCATTAAAGCTTATCCTGATTTCGAGCATTTTACCACATAGGCGGTTCATGAGGGTCATGCCCACTTTAACCCCATTGCCGGTCATACCCCATGGCCATAGGTTATGCCTCAGTCGTCAAAGTTATATCACTATTTTTTGTACCTACATTATGACACGTTTCAAAAAATAAAACATGGACACATTTGTAAAAGCAGGCTTTCAGGGTACTTTCCAATGCTCCTCACACAAGTTTGTTTCAAATCTGTGTGTGTTTAATTTGTTAAGCGTGTCAAAATATAGGTACAAAAAATACAGATATAACGTAGCCCCCACTTGACATAATACATTAAAAGTTTGCACACACATTCACATTTGGATCTACAATCTTATTGCAAACTTTTGTGCAGATTCATCAAATGGCACCCACATTTTAAGCCATCCAAAAGTGTTGGGATCCCCATTCTAATTTTCCCCCCTGTTTACAAAATCCCACAAACTTTTCAAAAACATTCATTGTTGGATTTAGAATCTTTTTGCATACTTGTTTGCACATTTATCAAATGAAACAAAATGTATAGCCATTCACACATTTTTGGACCCCCTCCAATTTCATCCACTCTTGTGAAATGACACCAAACTTTGCAAAAGCATTCAAAGTTGTGTCTACAATTATATCAAAAAAGCTCATGCAGTTTAATTGAATGGCACCAAAGTGAAAAGCCATGCAAAAACTGCTCTTCACCAATACTGTAATGCAGAAATATGCATGAATGTCCTCAAACAATTTTCCAGTTTGCAAACATCAAAGAAGAAACATATCAAATGTTTGGCTTTTACTGGATGTATCCCATCCCATCCTCATTACCCCTTACCTCTGAAGAGATTGTTTAATCTATTTGACAAGTGTAATATTGGGTTTCGGAGTATGTGTTTACCGCGCTGTCTGCGGATCACAGGCGCAGTTCATAAACTATGGGCGCAGTTCATAAATCCAACCTGGCATCTGTTTCAAACACTTTTGATGCACCTGACTTCATTAATTGACCAATCAGCAGGCACATTTGGTGCCACAAGCATTACACAGCACCCTGATTTGCTTAGAGGTGTCTGTGCACACCGAGCCAGGAAGTTAGTCTGAGTACTGGACAAAAATATCATTAAATCTTTTACCTAATTTGGGGATTTTTTTTTTTTAAACCTACTGGACAGAATAACACGAAATTAGCAAAAGCACACTCTCGGGGCTAGGCCGCAGCACCTCACAAAGGTTTGCTTAGAGTAAAACATTTTCCATTCGTGTCTATCTGGTTTTCAAAAGTTTTGGGACCCTTGTGTCAGAGCAATTTCCCAGTGGTCCAGGGATGAACATTGGTTTCTAAACCATCAGTCAGCTCCACACCTCTAGTACCCCAGAAGGGATCCCAACCGATTAGAAACACAAGCAAATTATAAACCTCCTTCTCCAATTTTGGGATAGTGGCTGGAACGGCAGGCTTATCTCCGCAAGGTAGTGGATCGTGGTTAGTTGTAACACAGCAAAATCCAATTATTACCCAATGATAAAAGGGACTGTCCAGTCAAGGTTGTATACAAATATCTACGTATTTATCATCACAACAGACAGTTCTAGCACACTACAAAATACAACCCACACTGTAAAGGAATGTTGAGGACAAGCAGTTTCAAAGAAGGAAAAGGGATGTAATCTGGATACTGACAGGAGGGTATGCGGTATAGTAATTAATCACAATAGTTCAAGGATACCTTGATTCATCACAAGGGGAGCAATGGATCGTAAAATCTCACTAGGGGGCTTCAGAGAAGGAGCAGGTGGACAAAACCACAATGCACCTTGTGCTGGTAGGTGCTTCTGAAGACTTTAGTGACTGCGCCATAACAACAGTCAGCAGAGCAGTGGATTGCAGCTCGAGGGGCTTGACTGGCTTAAAAATATCCTTTAAGGCAGATGTCTGTAGATGCTTGTCGATGCCCTCCCCCTACATACTTCACTGAGCGTGTGTCATCCTTTAAGATCGACGGCCCAAAGCTGAGGAGAGTGTTGCTGGCAGCTGCCCTGTCCATAGTTTGGTTGACAGACTCTCTAGCACTTCTCATACAGGAAGCATGCTACAGAGCCACCAGGTCACCATGTGTGTTGGCTGGGTACTGGTTCTGGAGCTGCTTGAGGGTCCATTGGATTTGGTATCTCCCTGTGTTCCCTGGGAGATGTTTAGGGGAAGTATCTTGCTTCCCTCTTAGAGGTCCTCCCTTTCTTCACTGGCAGAGGATGTAAGGCAGAATGTACGTTTAGCCAGGGTTCAATGAGGAGTTCTTCCTTCTGCTTCTGGGAAAGCCATAAGCAGATCTGCCAAAAGAGGGGAGTGGTCCTCTTTAAAAGCCCAACAGACCACAGGGATTAGTGTAGGCTAAACCTACCTTAATTAACCAATCCTGGGTCCCCACCAACAATCCCCTGTATGTGTGAGGTCACACCAAAGTGATTTGCAACAGAAAAGGTAAAAGGGTGAAAACATGTACTACTGAGTTCCTCCTATCTTCCTGTCTGTTGTGGATCAAAGGGTCTTTATCATTAATGGAGTGCTCTGTGGTTCCTGATTAAAGTGGCAGGTCTTCCTTTAAGCTGCGGTGAGACCAGACTTTCTGACTCCATCAATCCACATACTCGTACCTTCTGAATGGAGTTTCCCCGCGGGGATGACTACTGTAAACACGTAGACCTAGACATGACATTTTCCTTCAATCGATACTGAGAGCGGGAGCTGACATCAGGTTGACGCAGTGCATACGAAAGAGTGTTGCGGTTTCCTGCCTCCTTTATTAGCCTCTGCAGCCAGGCCCCATGTGTGCGCGTTTGGATCAAACTATAAGTATGCAGATGCTGCCACCAGCTACAGGGCTCAAGAAAAGGCTCCACGGCGTATCCATGGAGCCTTTGTTAGTTAATTAGGCTGCTCATAGCAGGGGGAAGGTTTGGCCCTCCCTCTTCTGGGATGATATGGTCTACTCCTGGCTGTCATAACCCAACTAAGAATGACAGGCGGGACGACGCTTGTAGGCTGTGTCCACTCAGAGTACACAAGTCTCTGCATATTTTGTGGGATGAGCATAGGAACATGTTTGCAGATTAGCTCCACACATTTTCCAGAGGTTGATCAACAATTATTCAATTTATATTTAAAATGTCAATAAAAGCCCAGCGAGCGCACACCCACCATGCGGATGGTCGAATTCCTCACACCCCCTATAACTTCGCCTCCCCTTAGCAAAATAGCATGAAACTTTCCAAAATATTCAGAGGTGGCTGTATAGTTGTTTTGCAAAGTTTTGTGAGGATTCGTTGAATGACTCCAAAGACATAAGCAGCCCAAAACTGCTCATCCTATGAGTTGAGCAACTTAACCATGACTACAGGGTGGCTACCACAGACCCTCTAATGAATAAACAGCCTTACCTGGAAGCTACCTCTTTGAGGCTCCTAGAGTGAAAACTGAGCAGCCTATCACTTCCTGGTCTTGTTTTACATTATAGCACGTGCTGGGAGCATGGGAATGTATGAAAAATTGCCCTAGGTCTAATATCGTACAAATCTGCATTTGCACCTGTGGTAAGTATTTGATATCTTTCCCCAGGAGTAGTTCAAACAGCAGCAGGTGGAGTATAATCATCACCTACACCCAAATCAGAGATGCAGGGGGGATGGGAGGTTGGGTGGGAGGGGGGGCTTGAATCGAGATCTGACACTTCTGCCCAATCACAGGCTACGGATTCTGTTGTTTGGCTGAACTTCCTGCACCCTCGTATTTCCGGGGCAACTTAACTTTCAGTTCCGGAATTGGCTGACCTCTAGAATGCAGCAGTGTATTTCATTAGCGCGCGCACTTGGCACATTCCCTTGAAGAGCGAATGTTCCATTTTTCCCAGTATGAAAGGAGGATGCTTGAGAGCCCTTGCAGTGTACAGGGCCCAGCTGCGGTAAAAGGCTAATGTCAGGCGAATGGCTGGGCCTGGCACGGCATGATTTGTACTTATAAGGGTAACACAATGACAAGTGAAAGTACTTTCGGCCCCAACACCTGTGCACCCGTGAAAAAATCCAATACATCCTGTTATGCTTGAATGCCATTTCAGAAATTATATAATAATCTTTTTTAATTGGAGCGCGCAGTAAAAGGGTTCAGAAACACTAATTAACATTGTGTAATAGTCAGCATAAACCTTTGTTTTACTTCATGAAAAATGTGAGGCAAATTGCATTGTGTTGAATATTATTATTTAGGAAAATGCTTGCAGGTTACAGTGTATTCATAACCCGAGCAGCTGTTTGTGACAGAAGGCATTTCTGAAAGGGGACTGGAAGGGCTGCAAAGAGTTCTTTTGTCTATTGTGTTCTCCTCTAACACAAACGCTGGCTATTGTGTGTTCACACGCTTGGCTATAATTCCCAAGATTGCTGGAAAAGTGACTGACGGGGATCAGTCAGATCATCCCCCGTTTCAAATAGGCAAGGATTGTTCTTACTATAATTGGATTTTCTTGTAGTTGCTTGAAAAGCAATCAGATCAAGCCTTCTTGTTGTTTAATATTTAGTCATTCCAGTCGTTAACCATGCATTTCTTAAACGTCGTTTGCTATTTCACCACACGACCTTAGCAGTGCCGCATGCCACAGTCCGCGCATGCGCTGTAGGTCAGCTTCTGAAGGACATGCAGACTTCTTTTGTTTCCCCTTCATCAGGTGGTGTCTCTACCGAGGCAGACCGCCAACATCTCACTTACCATTAAATGGCGACTAAGGTAGCCCGTTTGTCAGTATGCATTAAAGAACATCGGTCATTTCTGTGACAGAATGTTGGCCTCCCAGGTGATAACGTGCTGGGCGAGGGAAATCTCGGTTCCCCTAACTTTCTCCGGACTTAAAGAGTCTGAGATTAATCCAACAGGGGCCTTGAATGCCACTATTAAAGACACTGGCATAGCACAAAATGTTCCCTCCGGCCGACCTCGGAAACAAATAAAGGGTCATGCACACTCTTGGCCGGCCTAGATTAACACGCTTTCACAGTACAACCGACGTGGTGCTGCAAGGGTACTCCGCACATTGCACTAGGAGAAAGATATAAATATGTGTTTTAATGCATTATACAGCACACTTTCTGAGAAAAATTGGCTAAGACGCCAAGCTGTTTAATTGTTTTGTAGGGTAACACCAATCCACAAATCCAATAAATGCAAGTCACTAACAGTGCACAGGAACATTAATACTTTAATTCATGTAATGCTTTGCTATTAACAATTCCATGCCACAGTAAAAACATGTCCAACTGGCTGCACAATGTAGACCAGTCTAGACACGTAATGACATATTCCAGTAAAGCATGCCAGACCACATTCAGACATACCTAGACTGGTTGAACCATAATGCCAGATTAAGTAATAACACGTATCATGGTTAATTTACCACAGATGTCCAGAAAAATATACAATGCCACAGCAAGTAATGGCTACACTGGCAGCAGTCAAATGTGGTGGGAAATGATACTCCAGGGGCAACACGTTCATCTTGGACGCAAGACAACACAGTGCAAGACCCGCTTTAATACCAATTTTGCGCTTAGAAACCTCTCGCTGGTATTAGCATGTAATAAAAGAATAATTATCATTATGCCAGTCTAGCCGGATAATTACACTTAGCATGATAGGTTTATCAGAGCTGCCCAATTAAAAAAAAGTCAAGCCAAACTAAGAAAAGAACAGACTGGCTGCACCAAAATTCCTTTCTATCCACTAATACCACATATCATGCCTGTTTAGCCTTGACATGGATACCCATTAGAATGTATCGCACACCACAATCAGCTTTGTCCAGCAAACTCAGAGGCCTATGAGCTTAGGCACTCAGGAAAACATATTTCTAATACATGTTACTTTATCATTGGGCATAGGTTAAAATACAGCTATTAAATGCAGTGCTTGATCTGTCGATAAGCGGACTTAACTGTGTTCATACACTACAAGATATAGTGATTAAAGAGGGGAGATTTTTTAGGTCAATGTGTGGTCTGGAATGTCTATCTGGTAAATACCAAAGAGGGCTCTAACTCTAAGGCTGGACTTATACATTAAAAGACTAGGTCACAAAGAGGCATATACTCTCATGGTCAAAAGTCTCATTGTGGAGGTAGCTGACCGGTTGTTTAAACCTCATTAAATCTTTGCCAATCACTAGGAAGGGTGAAGGAGAATCGAAACACCTTTTTCCGGTGTAGTTCCGCATTGCACGAAGAAACTGGGCCTTCAGAACCAGCACGTGGCCTATTTCACTACATTCTGGTTATATTTGTTTAACATATGTCATATTTTCTATCTGGCTAAATATTTTCATTGTTACAAAACTCATGATGAAAATATGTGCATGCTTAGGTTATTGTCCATTCTACATTAAGAAATTCTTGGTCCAAGTTCTCTGCATGCGGCCTTAACGCATATTGTCATGATAAGAATATCCTGGTCAGAGTGATCGGTTGCTATATTAACTTTACACACTCTCTCGTGCATGTGTTTACATTGAATTTAAGAAATGAGGTAGTTTTGTGCTGACATGTACAGTGTTGCATTTGGTTGTGCAATTCATTTCTATTGACTATTGTTATACTACAAGTTAACACATACTTCACACTTTTATAAGTACATACTAACGTTAGAGCTTTTGATTACACATATATCATCTAACATACTAATGTACTTAATATTGTACTACAACATTTGCATTTTTCGGCCTGAAATTAGCATTTTAGTTAGATTGTATGCAGCAAAATACTTTGGTTTTCATCTATTGTGGCGCAATCAATCAATCATAGCTTAAGGGTCTTATCTAGTTGTTTGACTGTGTTTTAAAGATATGGGGAGGCTATTTTTTATGGCCAGGGTCTGTGGGTTGTAGGGCAGGTTTATAGAGATGAATGACTTCTGTTGCTGGCCTCTGTGCTGGGCCGTGTCAGGGTCAATGAAGTAAGACAGAAGATACAGTGTAGAGTTTGTTGCATTCTTGCGGCTCGTCTCTCATGAGAACCAAACAACTGCAGAGATCGCACAGGGGGGGAGGTGGGGGGAGTAGCTTGCTCGCTGTGTGCGCCTGGCTGGGAGAGCTGCAGGCTTGCGTACTGGTTTCACAACTGGCCTGCCATTATGAAATAACAAAATGGAGTTGGTACTCCACAAAATGGAGTCTCGTTCACTCTGGGTATATGGTGTCTTAAGGGGGGTTGCAGTTCGGTGGCATTCCCACGCGGGTGTTTCCATGAACCAAAAGCAGCCGCAACTGGGCTTACCCAAGAAGTATAAGGAAGTAGGGGGGGAGGTTCCAAGACCCTCTCCTTCCACACACCACATTCAGACATACCTAGAATGGCTGAACCATAATGCCAGATGAAGTTATAACACTTATCATGGTTAATTTACTAAAGAGGTCCAGAAAAATATACAATGCCACAGTAAGTAATGGCTAAACTGGCAGCAGTCAAATGTGGTGGGAAAGGATAGACCAGGGGCAACCCGTTCATCTTGGACGCAAGGCAACACAGTGCAACACCCGCTTGAATACCAATTTTGTGCTTAGAAACCTCTCGCTGGTATTAAGCATGTTGTAAAAGAATAATTATCATTATGCCAGTCCAGCCGGATAATTACACTTAGCATGATAGGTTTATCAGAGCTGCCCAATTAAAAAAAAAAGTCAAGCCAAACTAAGAAATGAACAGTCTGGCTGCACCAAAATTAATCTCTACCCACTAATACCACATATCATGCCTGCTTAGCCTTGACCCGGATAGCCTTAGAATTTGTCGCACAAACCCTGCCCCACCCCACCCCCCACACATCCCCTATCCCTCCCACCTCTAACCCCAACCACGAAAATGAGCTCCTCTGCTGAGAATTACCTTCATGCCCATCTTCCTTGTCCCACTGCTTACGTATGAGGCACCTTGCCTTATAGATACGTACTGGGATCTGTAAGAGTGGGACTAGAAGTGATGAAGATTACAGGTAACTAAGCCAGGCATGACCTCCATGCCCCTCTACCTCATCCCTGTAATCGTGTAGGAGGCAAAGCACCTCAGACACAAGTGTTAGGTAAGAATTGGTGCAGTCACACTGGGTGAGACTAAATAGACTTATCTGCTTGGTATTAGATAACTCGCCATTTTTTTATAGGTTTGTAATACACAAGTTGGTAGTGTGACTGAGCAGGCAGGCCTATCTCAGAAGGGGTAAATGTGAGATGTAGAGCTGTACAATTGAAATCCGTAAATACAAGTAGCCAAGTAACACTTACACTCAGGGTTTCAATTATAGTTATTTATTTGTTTAACATCAGTTTTAAATAAGCATTCTTTAAAAAGTCAATCGATTGTGACAATTCTAGGAAAAATTTTAAATTACTTTTTAGATCTAGTCAAGCTAGTGGATAATCTTTGGATATGCTTCATGCACTTTTCGTACACCCTGAGGTGACTTCAATCACAAGGATAGTATTTGCATTCATATATCACACTAATACTTTTGTAAATCTGTATAAAGGAAGGGTTAAGGGAAGTAAAAAGGTTAGAACAGTTTCTCAGAATATTTGAGGACACCTGAATACTCCAATGAATTCTAGATAAGCCTATCCAAACAGAATCAGTATACAACAAGCTACATCCTATGTGGGACAGGCTATATCAAAGTCATTGGATTTAGCAGAGTGCCTTTAGGGAGCCAGGACAGCCAAAGCCATTCGGACAAAGTCTGTGATTTTGATGCACTTCTTAGATAAACGGCTTGGACAAAGTTAGAGAGTTCAGGAAAATCACTGGTAGGCACACAAGCAATCAAGCCTTTGCAAAGGGAGATGAAATCCACATGAAAAGTTAAGCAGCTGAAAGTCTCCAGTGAGACCACACATTTTAAGGCAAGGAGGTAAGTACCCCCAAGCCTGAAAAAGTACATTTGGTTAGAAGAAAGGAGTCCAGCTGGAATTCTCTGTGCTACAGCGAAGCAGGCCCTGGTTTCTGAGCCTCAGTCATGGGGACTAGCGGGAGTACTTCTGTAGAGGGCTCCTGGGGCAGTACTCGGGGTCTTTGGTAGCTACAGGCTTTCTTTGGGTCAGCAGCACTTTGTGGTTTCAGCGCTTGGCAAACAGCACTGATGCAGAACAATGGACACTGGTTGTATTTTTTGTGCTCCCTCAGTCCTACACTCTGATGAGGGGACTCTGGATCTAGAGATCTTGCTTCTGGAGGGTCCTTAGGAGGGTCCTAGAGCTTTTAGCAAGATTCGGTCCGCAGCAGATGTTGCACACAACTATGGACACTCGACCCCTGTTAATGGGATTCTGCAGCAACGGAGAGGCACAGCAAGTCAGGGATGATGCACAAGAGGAGTTTGTCTCAGGGTTAGTTGGTCCCACTAACCCAAGGGGAGAAGTCATTCCGTCCGGAGCTTCATTGTCAAGGTGAAAAAGGAAGTCAGCACAGCAGCAGGGCTTCACCGGGCAGTTGAAGGTCCAGGTGGTTGCAGTGAGCTTCATTCACAGTTTCTTCTTCGGATGTTCTTCCAGTGGTCGACTCTGCCTGTAGTCCCAAAACCCTCACCTTTTCAGCAGGTTTCTCCCATGTGTGCACAGCCTAGGTTGTCAATCACACAGCAGGATGGCTTTCCTTTGTAACGGTTTACGGCACACTCGAGCCAGCCACTCTTTCCCCTGACAATGAATGTGGCGCACAATAAAAACACTTTCAATCTTTAATTAACCATGGGTTCTTTTCTTTGAGTCGGCGCCCTGACCCGTCTCGCACACAATCTTCACAAACACCCTGCGTCACAGTGGATGAGGAACCAGGCCGGTGTGTATTAATATGATATTTATTAATTTTATGGTTCAATGAAAATAAAAGCAAAATCAAACAATTGGACAGCAGCCACCAATGTTGTGGCAATACAAATGCAAAGATTCCTTCAACACACTTAGTTCAAAATCCCCACAATTCAAATGAATCTTTCATGGCAAAACAGGGAAAATGATTTTCAAGCATGTGATGGTACTAACGTTAAGCACACCCCTAAACCACTCATGCCCAAACATCTGCTAACATAATTATTTTTGGATGGAAGGCAGTGGCAAGGAGTCAGGATAAAGAGGGAAAAAATCAGATTTAGAATTCAGCCCACCACCCCAAGATGGAAGGCCAAAAAAGAAATGAAAACCCACTTTACTTGTCACTTGCGCATCAGCTTAAAACCTTGGTGGGACAGCTAGAAAAGAAATTTCTGTTGCAACACTCGAGAGATAAGGAAGCTTACAGACTACTAAGCAGAGCACCAAGGCACCATAAACACAAGGTAAAAAAAACAATTTTGTGACAGAAAACAAATGCAAAAGAAAAACACAAGCGACATAATGGAAATTCGTTTTTACAGGGCTTGTGATGACAGGCAGCCACGGAAAGGGCTTGGTTGTCAAAAACTGAAATCGGTTTCAGGGAGAAGGACAAAGGCACATAACGGATAGGATTCTGACAGAAAGTGATAGTTCTCAATGGGAGTACGGTTTGAGTATTTCTATTGGACAGTTGCAAAATTGGAATTCATTGGAATACACAATACACGGGCAAATTTGGTTATTGTTGCTGAGAGACGAATTCTATTGAGGCTATATTTTAATGAATATAGTTATTAAAGAAGGGCACTTGGCATGAGGTGGTTAATTTCAAAGTCCAACCAACTCACACTGTGAATCTCTTTATAGGGGAATTCATTAATTGACTTTAAAATAATGGTAAGGATTTATACAGACAACTGAAAGATTTATAAAAGGAATACACTAACATGCACAGGCTGATACAGGTTTGTCTATGAAAAGGTGAATGGATTATACTGGCAATTTGGGACTTTGAATGCGATTTTCTATGGGATGCAAGATTCAAAAGTCAGAAGTATGCAATTTGGGACTGGGGTTATTTGCTACTTACAATGTAAGCTTGAGTTTGGGATTCTGGAAAGCCATCAAGGTCTCTGGTCACTCTGGATGCCTAGGCCAAGGAATCTGGTCACTCTGGACAGCTTGGCCAAGGGATCAGGTCACTCTGGACAGCTAGACCAAGCAATCTGGTCACTGCACCGCACTCTTATTGGATGGGATCAGCTGCCTCCTCTCCTTTCTCCCTGGATTCTTTTGTGTGTCTGGATCTGGAGTCTGTGTATCTTGCTGTAGATGGGATGGATCAGTCATGTATGGATCAGTACCTTTGTGTCTCTCTGTGTCCCTCTTATATAGCTCAAATGGCATTATCTATTTTATAATCTGGGGGGAAGTACTCTGGAATTACTTCTATGCTGGGATAGTACAGCCTATCATTCCTCTCTCCTCCCCCTGGCTCTATTGGTTCAGGGGAAATGGCTTCATATGTGTGTTTATGACATTTATTTGTTCTCAGATCCACTTTTTAGCAAAAATTAGTTATGGATCAAAACTTCAAATTTATACTAGCCACCACCATAAGAAGTAGATATGCAGATTCAATGGGTCACAGGGAATTGGACAAACGGATCGCTGACTCTGTGCAAGGTAGCATCTCCCTTTGGCGCATTGTGTCCCTTTTCATGAAATGCATAATAGTAAAAATGTTGCCAATGATTAACACATGTTCATAATTACATTTTGCATCTTTCCACCTAGTTTCATATTTGTCCCATTTACAAAATGACTACTTATTCAAGGCGCTGGGAAAAATGTCTTAAAATGAAGAAGTCCTTTAATGTCAATGGGGAGGATTTCTCACATATGGGGCGGTCATGCAGACCCCCACACCAAACTGTCTCCACCTGGCTCGGCTTGCAGCAAAGGACTTTTATGATGCCCTTTGAAGTTTGACAGTTACTCTTTCAGAGTGGTTGCTGGAGGAAATCACACTTCTTAGTCACATACTAGCCATACTGGCTTCCTTTGTCCCCTCTTCCATTAATTCCTGCTGGTCTGGTAGACTAGAGAATCCTCACACTCTTGGCCACCTCACAGGCGGTTGTGGACTGTTTCACTTATTGGTGCAAATTTTCAGTGGGAGGCAAGGCTTGCAAATTAATTCTGTGCCTGAGCCAAAAAACAGTTTTACTGGTTTCTGAGCCTTCTCCAATGTAACTAAATCTGTTGGGGACAAATATAATGTACAGTGTGTAGCCAAACACCCACCCACACTTGTTCAGACATTTCTGTGCAAGCAAAAGCTGTCATTCAACGTTGACCTATAAACAACATGTTTCCTGATTTCCCAAAGAGCAGATTCACATGTGTGCAGGCCTTTCATTTAAAGTTTCAAAATGCGGTTCTGCCGGCCATGGGATTGTCTTTCAATTAGTACTTTGGAGGTGTTTTGCATGTACTGTAGTTCATGAACACCGAGGGATATTGCCCAGGATTTCTTTCATTTGGACACAGAAAAGAGAAAAGCCACACTATTTCTTTCATTCCCAGTAATTTGATCAAAATGGTTCACATCAAAGGGAAGCACGAGCCATGTCTGGTTGTAATGTAGAAACCCTTGCCCCTCATGTGATTTATCACTGAAACAAAGCTGTTTTGGATGTCGTGCATACTTTTTGTTGTCCATGTGTCAGAAAAACTAACGCAGTGCCGTTCTGAAGGCAGGACATAACTTCTAGTTATGCAGATGAAAATGAAGCAAACGCATGGCCATTTTTAAGAGCAGTGTTCAACTGCTTGCCACACATGTGCCAGGAACACAAAAGCAGAGGCATTTTGGTGGCACAGTTTAAATGCGGTTTTAGGTGAAGGGGATTTCTACTTAGGGCCTTAAATGCGCCCCACACCTTCCAGGAGAGCCAGCCAGCCAATCAGGACTAGTTTAATTCATGCACTACTAGAGACAAAGGACAGGGGAGTTTTGGGACCCTCCCTCACATCTTGTCCTTCTTCCAGACACACTGGAGCTTTAGGGCTGATGGACGCCAAAGGCAAGAGAAACAAAGGGGCTCAAACCTATCTCAATCCACAGAATAAAAGCCCAGAAAGACTTCACAAACAGAATACGGAAAAACCAAGAAGACATGGGTCATTTTTGTCACCCATGGGTGCTGTACTGCAGCTGAGGGTTCAGCCTGCGGTAGAAAAGCCCAATGCTAAGAAACATTAAACCACTGCCATCAGCCATTTAAAGTAGTGTGGGTAACATAAAAATGTTACATGGAAAGGTAGGATACAGGGCTACTAAGTAACCCCCAGCACTCCAGAAAAGATGGTATGTGCTGGACCTACAAAGAGAAAATTTAAGAAAAGTCAATTTCACTTTACTATTCTTGGAAACTGTAGTTCACACATGAAAATGTATTTAAACCTTATGAGAAATCCAAAGGATTTCCCAGTTGCACTGCACTGAAGGTGCTATATGTCACCATACAAAAAGCAGATGCCTATGGAGTTTGTCAGACTTCCAAAACAGTGAAAACATAAAATCCAAATCAGGTAAAAACACATGTGAGAGGGAGAAAATGGCCCCACTCACCCAGGAGTTAAAATTAACAAGTCCTAAGTCTGTCAAAAGAGCTGGGGTCTCTAAGGTTGAAGGGAATTAACACAGAAATGAAAATTCTCCCTAACAACAAGTACTGGGACGAAGAAGAATGTGGCTAGGAGTAACACGTGTTTTAGTCTGGTTGGACCTCATCAGTAGGGTGTAGCTGCCTACCCCTTGCTGACTATTCTTAGGCACAGTTTCACCCTACTGATGAGGTCAAACCAGACCGAAACACATGTCTGGAATTTGTGGGGTACTTTTACCAACCCACCAGAATTCCCCTCCATCACCTATCTGCACTTCAGCAGTTACCAGCAGAATGGCTGCACTGGCTCTGCAGAGCGCCATTCCCATGCATCAAAACTGTGTTTTGCAGCTACAAAAATGATGGCTGCGCTGTCTTTGCCAAGAACCTATTGGGCAGGATGGAACAGGGAACACACCCAGAAAGGCTGCCAGTGTGTTTCCTTTTGTGCGCCAAAGAAGAGAATTGAAAAGCAGTGCTGCTTTGCTGCTAGCTCACAATTTCCCCTTGAAAAAAAGGAAACATTTTACATTTAAAATGATGGTGCCCTGGTGCTCTTTTTCACCTGTTCAACAATACACAGTACTGATCCAGGGACACCCAGCTATGCCTAGCCATATTCAGGTTGTGCTCCACCAAAAAGGGACATTTCTCATTGAAAGACAGGCTGGTTCAGACAAGATCTGTGAAATCACCAAGAACTTTACTCCCAGCCGTATGGAAAAATGTGTTGCTTTGCAACAAAATATCACAGCTGAACTCTTCCACAAGAAGCCTTATTTCTCTGTGCTTATGTTAGTGTCAGTGGACCTTTGCCTTGAACAGATTGCTATGTATGAGACATTAACTAGGGCTGCAAATAATGTTTAGAATCTAGATGAAAGAGAAAACTGCATTGAAAGTGACAGCAAAAGGAGAATTCACCACATGTAAAAAGGATTGCTTTTTGCAAACAAGAAAAATGTCTGTTTAAAAAGTGTAATGTTGAATTAGGCCCTGTCCTTGCATAGAAATGTGAGGGGGGTTTTGTTTGAAAACATATATGGGATATTTTATTTCAACAGACTTCCTTCTGATTCAGAAAAAAATAAATAAGTAAATAAATAAATGTATTTACTGTGCTGAAGCCACAGAACAGGTGTCCCGGCCCGGCTTCAAAGGACATTTGCATTCTGGGAACAGGATTTGCCTTCCCCCAAATGGCCAGCCCCTTGGAAATTATGAAAGGACCAAGAGGAAGCATCTCACATGCTTGTCAGACTTTGTGGCTGGGCGCAAGCCTGGTACAATAGATTTCTGGGACACTTAGATTTGAAGTCCTAGTAACACCTTTCCTCTGCTGCAACTGCCAGGATCAAAGAAATCGTCATGACAACCTCTGTGCCAGTGTGCCAGAGGGAGACATTTGGCTTGGAGGGTTGGAAGACAGCCCCTCTTTGGGGGTAGAGCCGGCACACTTGGTTCTAAAGACATTTCTTTTTAAAACTTGTATTTTTGTAACCTGAGAATTTATGAATGTGAAATTTTGACAGTATGAATGTAGATTTTACACTATTAAAACAAGAAGATGTAGACCTTTCTGACAATTTGTGGACTCAAATGCCAGAAAAATGAAATTTCTGGGAGAAGTACAGAGGACCCGGTTATGAAAGTTGTATGAAAATATGACCCACATTAATGTGCTTCAGTGTACCGAATTGTAGAATTATAGGTGAACTATTATTCATGGAAATGGCAAAAGATTGCTAGAATGAGGGTTTTGCTCCATAACAGATTTTGGCAAAAAGTTACTTTGATAGTAAAAAGCACATTGTAAAAACACCCCACAAAGCTGAGTCATCTCCTTCAAGTTCAATCTGCTTACAGGGAGGAGGTGACATATATTGGCTGACCTATCCGCTTCTTGGAGATTGATCTAGTCAAAGCCTACCCCAATTGTATAATCCTGTGATGTCACCCGCCTTATAAAAGGGGGAAGCTCAAAGAGACAGCACATACTCTTCTGAATTTTCCAGCCCTTGCGTATCCAGACATTTCATATTCATCCTGCAAGATTCTAGATCCACTGCCAGGCCAGAGCATAACTGACCCTATCCAGGCAGAACCACCCTTCAGAACTAAATCCCATAATAAAATCCCACTAACTCGGGGAGAAAGGGGGAAAAGCTGTGGTAGCCTTTTTAAGAGTATCCTGTGACCAGACCTGCTTTTTGCCCCACTACCTGCATGCTGCTGTTGCATGACCAGACAGGCCCAGCTGTTTTCTGCTAGGAGAACCCTGCCATGGTGCCATGACTAGATCCTTTGAGTCCAGAAACCCAGTTGGCTGTCCCAAATCCCAAACTCCAGCACTGATTGTGAGTATCTGCCTATCCCATAGCAACACATAGTTTACCCCAATTTGATACCTTGTCTTGGTTCCACCCTCTAAGTAATCCCATCCATACCGTGATAATTTTTTAAGTCTGAATCCTCTGTGTATTCTGTTCCTTGATTTCCTAGTGTTAGCGCAATTCTTCCACTCATTTCTGTCTTGTGTAAGTCCTTAGTCCTCTTTTTTGATTAAACTAATGAATTCCCACATAAAGATCCTGTGGGATGTCTTAACCCACTTTTGCTCTGCCATGCGGCATCCCTGTGTTCTGATGGTGCCAGAAACATCCAAATGGTCACACAACCCTTGTGCACGCCAACACATTTGAAAATCGCACTCTGTAAAGCACAAAAAGAGGACTGCCCAATCTGCCATGCATGTTGTCAGTGGTGGAACAGAGATCTCACTCCTGAAACATGTCACTGGGCTCCACAACAAGTGAAAATGGAGTACAGAGGGAAAAGCAGTGCTCTGCTAAAGGAAATCCAAAAATCTTGCTTTAAGAATGTCGGCACAAAACACCCGTAAACATCCAAAATTCTTTCTGGGTGCTACAATTCACTTAGTTCAAGAAATCATTATGAACATACAATGTTCTGAAAAGCTGAAAGTATCAAAGAAATATCCACAGCAAAAGTTGCCCGCCTGTGGAATCTGTCAAAATCTGGGCGCAGTACCTTCGGCCTCCTGAATGACAGCTGTCAGAAGCCTGCATGATAAACTTGAAAACCTATATAAACTGAAGCCAAATGTTTGAAATCTGAGTGGCCTGTTCCTGAGAGTAACCTATGTTGTAATTGTTAATCCCATGGTTTAGAATCTGAAATAAGTGTTTTAGCTGTTAGTTTGCAATCACACGTTTGTTTTTAAGCTAAGGAAAAATGCAACAGAATTAACCGTTCTACTCAGCCTGGCTTAAAGCCACCCAAACTGGAATAACAGCTTTCCTCCAGCTCTCTCCAACAGGAAATCACACCTAAGTGATGATTATAGGGTGGGAAATAATTTGGGCTACTGAGGCAAAAGGAGACAATGGACTTCCTCCAGCTAAAGGAAATGCTAATTGTGAAGGGTCGTAAATGGCCTCTGCCAAGGAGAAACAGGGAGGAGACTGCTTCTGAACTGCAGGGAAACCGAAGGAGGCGGAGACAAACAGGCATCTGTGGCTGAACATTCACAAAGAACATTTTGTTTAAATACATGTAACTTACTATGTAAACCTGTGCAAAATATAAAAATAAATTCATTGTTAATGTAATTTCTGGATGTACGGGTGAAAAGGTGCCAGAACTCTGTGACATGTTCTGGGTAGAAATGGCGGAAAATGTCATATTACACAAAATGTATTCATTATAGAAGTATGAAACGTTACACGCTCATGCCCATGTCATACGCGCATACTTGTACAAATCTGCTGATAAACTGGACATTGTGTTCCTGATAAAAAAGGGCAGAATTCGGTGCAAAGCAGACACAAGATCCTATGGGGTTTTGAGGAGTATCTGCTACTCAAAATATGTGATCTATATATGTGGTTGTTATAGACGTTGCATATGTGGAAATATGTATTGTACCGAAAGTAGATGTTGTGTTCAAGAGGCGAGGGGTGGACTCTAGGCCTCATAAACCCACACAAGCAAGGTGACACCCTGTTTCTATCCTCCTATCAAGGCACAGAGGAGATCTTGACTAATCCCTGTCCAAGGGGCGAGCTTAGGATAAACCAGCACACACACCCCTTTATCATAGGCATAAAGAGAGACAGCTCAGCACTTAGAAAGTCACAGATTCACCCACTACCCAGATGCTGGCGGAGCACCCTGCAGCAGAATTATCCATCTTACTTGCTCCAGACTCCAGAAACTTGGCAAAGCAGAAAGGCCCATTCCATTAGCTGAACCATTTTCAGCTAGGCCTTAAATTTCCAGAACCAGAACCAACCCCAGAAACCTTAGGGGAACATCCAACAAACAGCAGGGCTGTGCTGTACTGCTTGCCTGCTGAAATAATTATCATCAGAACCAAAAGATCAGATCCAGTCCAGTTGTGACGTGTGGTGTCCCGAGAGCCTTGATGCTGCCAAATCCGATGTGCCCAGCAGTCTGTCCTGACCAGAATCCCTGACCAGAATCTCTGATCAGAATCCCTGACCAGAATCCCGACGGTTCCATTTGAAACACATCTAGTGAGTATCTACAGATAGAACTGTGTCACTAGCCTGTGTACCTTGCTTAGTTAATCCCTATCTTAAACCCATCCTCTCTCTCTTTCTGAGCCAGTATTGTTAGAACTATCTTTTGCATGGACTCTTCGCTCATATGTGTTCCTAAACCCTACCTTCCTATTGATTGATTAAGAAAGTAATTCCCAAACCAAACAGAAAGTAGAGTATCACACCTGAACTGTTATGATCACCGTGAATGACCTTCCTGTGTGGCATTATAAGAAATCCTTTTTGTCATTTTAAAAGTGCTTTCCTGTTTCCCATTCTTGAGCCTGTCTCAGAAAAACAACCTCCACTTAAACGTCCATAACTTCCTCAGTTTTTGTGCTAGAAACAACATTTCAGCTTCTGCTTATAGCTAACATCCACAGCTTTAACACCCCAAATACATACGGTTCTCGCGACTATTGCGCACTGAAAAGTTTGCCGCAAATTTTCATTTTGGTAAACTCTGACAAGTGTAAAACAGCTTTTGATCGCTCCTGGCCTCAATTTTAAGATTTTACATTGCTTCTTAGTATTAAATCATTGCTAGTGGTGGTCTGTAACTATCCAAAGTGGCTCCCATGAGAATTTAAACAATTTCATCAATTTAAACCATATTAAGTGTTTTTACTCAATTCTTTCTCAAGATAACTTTAAAACCATTCTGACCGCTTGCCAATCAATTCTGTTTTTCTCTTGAGTTGCTGGGGGGAAATTGGGATTGCTATTTTGTTTGAATTCAGCCATTCCTGAATACCTGCTCTCTCTCCTCCTATCTCTTTACATTGATAATAGGTGGGTTGAGGGGTGTACAGGGGGAAATAGTAACCACACTGCTATTTGATCTGAAAACACACAAAAGTATTCTTTCTGTGCTGAATTGTTTTGCTCACTATTACTCCTTGTGTATTAAAGAGATTATTTAGTGTTACATCACCCCATTGGTGATTATTGTGTACCCATTAAAACATAGTGTGATTGATTGTGAATACATAAATAAATATTTTAACTTTGCAAACCAGCCTGATTCCTGGTTCAGTGTGACCAGGGGGTAGGGGTTCCAGGAGAGGGGTGTGATATGAGTGGTACATCGTTCAGAATAAAAGAACTTTTAGACACAAATAAATAATGATTTCAGTTCAGGATTACACGCTAGGCGTTGACTTAGATGAAGTGCCGGATTGAAATCATTTACAGATTGGGCCTCATCACGAGATCCTGAATTAGACATACCACTTGTGACAGTCTAACACAGTGTGCTAACTGACAGGGGTACATACACCTTGTTGGGCTACCACACTGTGCTACTCTGTAAAAACACCCTTCCATAGAAATACTCAAAGGAGTTGGGCCTGTTTGCAAAGGTGAAAATAACCCTGATATAAGTCACAAGGAAATCAATATTTCCGTAATGGCGACCCCAGTGGAAATTAATATGGCAAAAGAACACCCACTGTACAAATTGTTTGTCAGGGGTGAATGGATTGAGCAGGATGAGAATGTTTGGCTGCAGGAAATCAAACAACAACTCACTGCCATAGAATTAGATACATGGCAGGACAAGGGTCCTTTACACCAGGCACTTAGTGAACTGTATATGGCCCCAAGGGTAAAAGAAGAGCAATGTAAAATTGTCAAAATAGCGGCAGGAATCAGATAGTCACCCTGCAAAACCGCCTAGAATCCTTAAAAGAGGAAAATAATACATTAATTCTCAAAGACCTTGAATACCAAACAGAATTTGATGAAGAGCGCCAGAAAGCTGGTGCATTCAAAAACAATGGGATGACCTGGCTGCACAGAGGGTCACTCTAATTCAGGAAAGGGACACCTTAGGCCAGGAAGTCAGTTATTTAAAAACAAAGATGGAAGAAAATCACCTGGCCCTTCAGGGACTGGGTGAACTCAAAATGGACTATGAAAAGCTGTTAGAGCACACCAGGAGGGTGGAAGATGCTCTGGCAAAGAATGACCAGGCCAGTAAGGACACAACTCAGGAGGTGAGCCTCCTGCAGCAAAAGGTGGCCCAATGCTCCCAAATCAGACAAAATCAGACAGGAAGCACAGAAAGGCTCACTGTGAGAAATAAATGACAGGCTCCATAGACAAAGAGCCACCCAGGAACAATTAATAGAGACCAGTAAGGCCTTAATAGAAGAGCAAAAGGGTCAGATTCTTGCATGCCAACATGGAGTAGTGGCTGAGAGAGATGAGGTCAGATAGGAGAGGGCAACCCCTGAGCATCACCTCAGGAACCCTGGAACCAAAGACTTTAATCTATTTAATTCCATGGACTGTGCCACCCCCATGTCCACTGGCTCACATGAACCAAGGGCCAGGGGGAGGGTAGACTTCAACCCAATAGGGAATATGGGGCTAATAGGTCAGCGCCTCCCAGAAATGGATGGGCAGGCATCTATGTACAGGTTCCCAAGTGCTAGGGCCATTTTCTCTGATCAGGGAGACTCCAGTGAGGGGAGAATCGTAGAAATGGATCCTCAGAAATATAACTCATCAAGAGATGAGACGGTAAAACTGATGGGGAAATCCATGAGACTAGGCCCACTAAGAGCATATTAAAACCCTCTTCCCAGCTAGGACAGTGGGGGGGGGTACTCAGCCAATCCTGGGAGCAAGGAAGATCAAGGAAGAGTCAGAAGACTCTTCTGAGCGTCATCAGGTCCCTAGGAACTAGGCCCCCACATTCTGCGAGCCATTTCCAAGCTCGCAGAATCCGGGAGAGCCTAGAAGACCAGACAGCCACCTCTGGTAGCCGAGCCTCTGAGTCAGAGGATGAGTGGACCAGGGTTACAAGAGGTAAAAAGGCTAGCAAGGTTAAGAGGGCCTTGCTCAAAGATCCCCTGAAACAAATAAAAGCTATTAGGAGTGTCATCACGCCCTACCACAAAAATGCAAAATATTCGGTTTGGGAGTACCTTGAATTATTTGAACAGATGATGGAAACTTTCCATCTGAAGGACAGCCAAAGCTGTATTCAATACGTAAAGTGGACATTTTCTCCTGAGTACTCCAGCTTCTTTGCGGGGCTGGAGGATCAGAACCATTCTAGATGGTCCACCTACAGGGGCGGCCATCCTGAAACATTTTTCCATTCATAGGAACCATCAAGAGGCTCGTAAGGCAGGCTACAACTTACAATGTGGGGAAGACCAGGCACCACAAGAATTTGTTCAGGAATTAAAACGTGCCTTTGCGCAGACCACTAGAAGGGTGCGTGCTGACAGTAAATTATTTGTGCTCTCCCTAAGTATATTATGACCCAGATAGTGAGGGACTTCCATGAGAAAAGATCACTAGACTGGGTCATTGAACAAGCAACGCGCATCTATTAAGTACAGAAGCTGTTGGAAAATAAAAATAGTAGCAAAAACCCCAAAACAACCAACACCCCTGCTGTTGCTAAGGTGGCGGAGGTGAAGGTTGCCCCCATTTTAGATCTGGAGATGGGGGCCTAAGAACCTTCCTGCGCAGAATCCAACCAACTCCAAACCCAAAAGGCCCTCGGGCCAATCCCAAACAGGGAGCCAGGAAGGTAACCCCACAAATGGGAACCCTAACTCCCCTGACTACATCAGCCCACGCTACAGGGGAAATAGACCCATCCTTGGCTATGTGTGGAATCCTCCAGCCCAAAGAGGAGGGGTTCAACCAGACAACAGGAAACCAAGGAAACTTCCCTCCTCACTTTCCCCAGGATGGCAGTAATCCCCCAAATGCCGGACCAAAATTCTTTCCCCGGTACCCGCCAAACTTCAACCCACAAAACAACCCATCCTTCTTTCTCCACTTTCCTGAGCCCAGGCATCCCAATACGGGAGAGGGGAAGCCAAGGGTGGAGGGGGACCCAAACTTTCCTAACCCAGGGTATTTTGCGAGAAGGGATAGTTACCCTTCCCGGGATCAACCCTGGGTAGAACTGAGGACCCCGCACCAGCCAGAGCGGGTGTCCCAACTAGAGCACCAGGTCCAGAACATGGCACAGGATCTGGGTCGCATGTGGAAGGCTCAATAGAACCCTCAGATGAGCATTGCAGCTCAGAATTCCTCAAATCCAGGGTCTGGTGCTCCAGAACAATGACGAGGGAAGAACCGAGACAAACCACCGGTTCCCAAGGAGGAGGCACAACGGGAAGGGGGGTGTAAAGCCTTAGAGGAAGCTCCCTTCCCCACTTGTGAAACACCCTGGGAAACCCAGGAACCGGAACCAACATCTCCTGCCACCGAAAGTCTGCCACCCAAGGAACAGAGGGGGGGGGGGGGGTAGGAGAAATAAAGAGCCCAAAAAGGTCCATTTTGTGGAGGAGGTACAAATCTTCCAGTTTGAAGGAGAGGGGTCCTCAGAGGATCCTGAGAAAAGGATCTTCTCCTTCAGGGATGGGGAATACCTCACAAAGAAAAATGGGTCCCAAAGGATCCAAATCCAGACTGGGAAGATGTGGGAACTGAGTTAAAAACGCCCATCATCAGTACTCAGAATGACCAGCACGAAAATCCCCTGGTTCAAACCCTCTCTGGTGACTGCCTCCAAAAAGGGGAGGGGCAGCCCAGAATCAGAACCGGGGGAATCCAAAACTTCCCCCATATCTAGCTGTCACCGTTTTCTTACAGGTTCCCAAGATCCCAAACAGAATCCCTCCCAAATCACCTCTCTGTCAGTATCCAAAGCAAAGAAACGAACCCACCAGTTGGCCATAAATGTGCACCCTTGAGGAAAAGGAGGGACGATTTTATGCCCCGGTCTAAATACAGGGGCAATGTTAAATTTTGGCACTGGTGGACACCGGATCCCAAGTCACCCTTCTGTCAAAAAGGGCCTTTGATCAACTGAATTCGGGAAAGGGGAAGAAATACCAAATTCTTCTCATCCCTCTTCCTGGACAACTTCAGAACTTCGATGGGAAGGAAATTCCCATCGAGGGAACTGCGGATTTGGACATTAAAATTTGGCGACACAAGGTGAAGCACCCGGTCATAGTTGTGACTCCAGGTGGCACACATTGTTTACTAGGGAATGACATCCTGCGTAGGTTGTCTCCCCTCATAGATTGTGTAAACAAGGTCCTCTGGACCCAGACTAGTCGACCAATAAAATTGATACACAGTGTCAACCATATTAGTTTAAATGGCACATACCACATGGTTGAACAAAAACCTGACCAAATTGAATTCCTCTTCCAGAATAATCAAATCCCAGATGTGACAGTAATTGCAGTAGGACAATAAACTGGCGATGGCGAGTCCTCTCTATTTCTGAAAATCAACCTCCTTTCCAGTTCAAGGTGGCATTCCACACTGGAAGGAAACACTCTGAAATTCTATACAAATTCACAATCAGAAAATTCCATTCCTATAGTCCAAAAAGATGAGAAATCAGCTCAAAGCTTGGCTGATATTCAGAAAATGAGAGAGCAGTTGTTCATCCCTATTCAGTTAAATGAAGGTAAGGACTCTCTTCTCGCCCGAGTGTGTATGAACAATTGAAAGAGCTTCATCAGCGAGGACATGTTCCGCAAACTCCCAAAAGATCCAGCCATTCCCACATTTAAACTGTTAGACAAATGGGAAATGGACCTGGAAACACCCAATTCCAAGGTAGCAGGTGTATGCTCAAAATTTCCATAGGCAACAAGAGCATAGTCCATAATTGTTCTGTCGTGCGAGATGTCCCTGCTGCATTTTAGTTAGGCAGTGAAATTCTCAATCTCTTTGCCATTAGTTTGGACCTAAGAAACTTCAAAGCTTGGTCCCGATTAGCGGGTAATCCCATGGACTTTGATGACCCAGAGAAAGCATTTTGGTCAACTCAACTGCTACCATATGCAGTTGAAATTCAGATTGGAGAGGAATTCACCATCCCAGAACGGACCGAACAATTCTCACTGGAAGTAAAAATTAAAAGAGAACTGAAAAACCCTCATGCCAATGTCAATCTTAATGCTCATTTCCAACAGCAAGGGTTGGGGGTAAACCCAACACCCTTAGTCAACATAGAAAACGACACCATTCCAATAGAGGTGGATAACAGCGACCTAAAGAGTATCACTCTGGGAGCAGGCACCATTATTGAAATGGCGGTTGATGACCAACATTTTTCCATCGATTTAGGTAATGAACTGTTAGGACCAATCCCCAAGGACTGTTTTGACAGTGATAGTGACGATGACACAACACCAGACAGGATCTTCACCCGGCATGAGAGGAATTTCCTGGTGTACTCTTCCTGCCCTTATGGTAAGGAAGATGTGACCTGTGACTTCAGGAGGGATGAGGTGATCTTCCAAGTCCACAAGAACTGCCTTCCCCACCTGAAGCAATCAGTCCAAATCAGCACTTTCACCAGGGACTTCTCCACCCAGCTGGAGGAGGCCGCTGAGATAGCCAAACCGGAAGTCTTTTCAGGCTTCAGGCCGATGGTTGAAGAGAGAGTCAACCTAGCTGATGCCTGTGAGACTCTGGAGCAAAAGCAAACATTGAAACAAGTTTTCTTAGATTTTCAAGATCTCTTTGCGGTGGACTCATATGACTGTGGTCGCACCGACATCCACACAATAACAATTCCCACAGACCCTGGCATGACTCCAGTGTTAGTGAAGCTATATCGCTTGCCTCTCGCATTAATGGAGACCTTTACTGAAATAATTAAGAAACTTGAGTCCCGTGGGATAATTCATCCAGTCCACAGCACCTTCAATAATCCGGTGCTGGAAATTTTGAAACTTAACGGCCAGTGGAGACTCTGTGTAGACCTAAGGGATCTCAACCAACGGGTCCACACTTCCCAATGGCCTCTTCCCTACATTGAACAAGGGCTAGCCCAGATCCAGGGGTCAAAGTTATTCACTGCCATTGACCTGACCAATGGGTGCTGGACTGTACCTGTCAGTAGGGAGGACCAATACAAGCTGGCCTGTACCTTCAGGGGGTTGCAGTATACTTGGACCCAGGCTCCCTTTGGATACATCAACTCCAGCAATTAGTTTAACATCTTTCTACACAAAGCCATGCCCAACCTGGGTAAAGGTGTAACCTGGCCTATCTAGACGATGTTCTAGTCAAAAGCTCAACTGTGGAGGAACACATAGCGGAGATCTGTTATTTCCTGACACAGTTGAAGGCTGCTGGAGCAAAACTCTCCTTTCAAAAGGCACAGTGGTGCAGAACCCGTGTCAATTTCTTGGGGCATAAGATAACTCCACAGGGTTTCTGTCCCCAGGAAAAGAAAGTGGAAGCACTCCAGAAATAAAAAGATCCCACAACTCTGCGGGAACTAAGGAGCCTCCTTGGGCTAACTAATTACAGCAGAAAGTTCATTGAGGACTATCCAGAGATCACAAGACCCCTGATCCATCTTTTGAATGGCAGGTCAAGTGGGAGTGGGGTCCAGAACAAGCAGAGGCAGTAAGACAACTCAAAAAGAAGCCTCTCACAAGTGCCTTGTCTAGCTTACCCTGTCAATAACAAGGAGTTCTGGAGACAGGGTTTTCAAATACATGCTTGACTGCAGTATTATATCAAAAGCATGACAAGGTCAATAAATTAATCTCCTATGAGAGTAATACTTTATCCTCTGTGAAGGAAAAATTCAACGATTGTGAGAAGGCACTCCTGGCAACGGTGTGGCCATTGAAGAATTACCGCTCTTTCATCCAGGGGGAATACATCATAGTGGAGACTCCACACCACCCTTTGCAATATCTTCAAAGTGACAGCATCCGGGCCAGAAATGTGAGTAATTCCCAAATACTTCCTGGATTCTGTCAATGCAAGGCTTTCTTGTGGAGGTCAGATATGGCCAAAACAAGAAGAGTGCCCTCGCGCAAGGTCTGGCTGACTTGCATGATTGTGCCAGAGAAAACTGTCTCGAGGATGAAAGTCTTAAAATCAAGGACAACATGGAGGCATACCTTAATTCCCCACACAAAGTCTATGAAGAAGACCAGTGTGACGGAATGCCCACTGTCTATGTGGATGGGTGCTCCTACCATGTTGACAACAACGGGGAAAAGGAATTTGTGGCCGGCGTAGGGAATGCATGGGTGAATGATGCCCCAGAACCTCCGCTGGGTACAAGATTGGTCCCCGAAGTAGTCAAGTGGCAGAGTTGATGGCTGTGCATCAAGCCATCCTCGCTGCTGTCCAACACCAACTCCACGAACTGGTCATAATCACTCATTCAGATTATGTACGGAACGGGTTTGTGGAGCACCTGGTCAATTGGAAAACCAGAGGCATGCTATGTGCTAATAACAAACCATTGAAACATGGGAAATTAATATGAAATATTGATGATCTGGTCACCTCGAACGGTATGACCATCTACTGGAAAAAGATCAAGGGTCATTCTAAAGTAGAGGGACCAGACACAACTGGAAATGATCTAGCTGATCAGCTGGCCAAAACCAGAGCCATCCAGGGGGATCTACCTGAGATTGAGTCCCTGTTGGGGGAAATCCAGGTCACTGCTATCACTAGGTACCATATAAATGCTCACAATGAACTCTCAACTGCACAATGGAGTAATGAGACCGCAGATGCTGATTTGATTATGGCTCAAAAAGGGGATCCAATAATTGGTAAGTTTTATCAACACATTGAGGACCCTGAGAACTTTCCCCTGATGGATATCGATTACATAGGGAAAGAGGACCTCAGGGTGTGGATGAAATCTCCAAAAATGTTCTGAATCCAAGACGGTTTGTTGGTGAGGAGATCCATAGCTGGCCATGACCAGTGGGTAGTCCCCACCTCATTCCGAATCCTGAGGCTAAATCAAGCCCATGATGCGGCCACAGCCTGTCATAGGGGGTTTCATATGACAATAGAAATCTTGTGAGAGGTTGCATACTGGCCACACATGGGGCAGGACCTCAACCAATACTTGAAGGGGTGTCTTGGGTGTGCACAATTTCAGCCAACATCACTCACACACCGTGCTCCCCTCCAAAAGAGAGGGATGACAATGCCTTGGCCAGATTTACAAGTCGATTTCATCGAGCCCGTGATTCGCTCCTCTAGGGTTAACAAGTACATGTTGACCATAACATGCTTGTTCACTAATTGGGTGGAATGTCTCCCGGCCCCAAATTGCAAGTCAGAAACAGCAGCTGTCCTGATGATCAATCACATCTTCTTGTGTTTTGGACTAACCCAAAGGATTCAGTCAGACTGAGGTAGCTACTTCACTAGCGAAGTAATGACAAAGATGTGGGAGATACTTGGGGTCAAATAGAAACTACATATTGCCTACCGGAAAGCCTCCAGTGGTGGAGTTCAGAGAAACAATAAGACTATTGTGAGCATATTAAAAAAGTTTGTGGCATATTCTGGGCCAAGTTGGGACATTCGATTACCTCTTGTCCTGATGGACATCAGATCTATACCTTCTTCTGCAACAAAAATGTCTCTGTTTGAGCTGATGACTGGACGAAGGATGGTGCTTTCCCAGCATCTGCTCTACAGAACCCAAGAGCAGACCTTGATAAATGCCTCCACACCTCATGAGTATATTGAGAATCTGAGAAAACACCTACAACATGCTTTTTCCTATGCTCAGCGGAATCTAGAAAGATCTGCAGACAGTATGAAGACTCGCTATGACCTTAAGACAACTAAAACAGAATACCAAGTAGGAGACCGGGTCTACTTGTACAATTTCCAAAGGAACCAGGCCAAACAGCGCAAATGTATCCCTATTTGGCTGGGTCCTTTTGCCAACAAAACCACATCCCAAAGGGCAGTTTGGCAGAAGGGGAAGACAAGTGGGTCCACATCAATCGGCTGAAGTGTTGCCATCCTATGAAAACTCTGCGTCAAATAAAGGAGCCATCCGGAAACCCAGAGGGAGACATTCCGGCCCTCTAGAAAATTCCAACTTTTAAAACCATTCAACCATTCCACCTCTTCAAAATCATTAGGAATTACAGACGGGGGTATTGTAAACAGTCTTCAATGTATGTATCTGCTCCACTACATGAATAGTAGTGAGGACATTCCATAACCATGCTCTGTTCTGTCTCAAAGCACTGAAACCAAGGATTCTAAGTACCAAGGAGGATGACTCGGGGACCGGGAGTAAAGACCCAAGGGGCCCGGAGTATACTCCCATCCAGAACCGGCGAGGAGAACTTGTCAATCCAGCACTGATCGGAGAAGCAGACGACTTTCTCCACCTGGACCAAAAAGAAAGAATGAACATCCCAATCTCCCGACTTCCCCTTGACGGGCGGTCAAACTCAAGTCAGCAGGGGGAGGATCTGTGGGATGTATTAACCCACTTTTGCTCTGCCATGCAGCATCCCTGTGTTCTGATGGTGCCAGAAACATCAAAATGGCCACAATACCCTTGTGCACACCCAAACCTCTGAAAATCGCTCTCTGCAAAGCACAAAAAGAGGACTGCCCAATCTACCATGCATGTTGTCAGTGGTGGAACAGAGATCTAACTCCTGAAACATGTCACTGGGCTCCACAACAAGTGAAAATGGAGTATAGAGGGAAAAGCAGTGCACTGCTAAAGGAAATCCAAAAATCTTGCTTTAAATCTTTTTGTTTGTTGCTGAAACTGTAGAATGTCAGAACAAAACACCCCTAAACATCCAACATTCTTACTGGGTGCTACAATTCACTTAGTTCAAGAAATCATTATGAACATCCAATTTTCTGAAAACCTGAAAGTATCAAAGAAATATCCACAGCAAATGTTGCCTGCCTGTGGAATCTACCAAAATCTGGGCAAAGTACCCTCGGCCACCTGAATGACAGCTGTCAGAAGCCTGCATGATAAACTTGAACACCTGTATAAACTGAAGCCAAATGTCTGAAATCTAAGTGGCCTGTTGCTGAGAGTAACCTATGTTGTAATTGTTAATCCCATGGTTTAGAATCTGAAATAAGTGTTCTAGCTGCTAGTTTGCAATCACACGTTTGTTTTTAAGCTAAGGACAAATGCAACAGAATTAACCTTTAAACTCAGCCTGGCTACAAAACCACCCAAACTGCCATAACAGCTTTCCTCCAGCTCTCTCCACCAGGAAATCACACCTAAGGGATGATTATAGGGTGGGGGAAGAATTTTGGCTACTGAGGCAAAAGGAGACAATGGACTTCCTCCAGCAAAAGGAAATGCTAATTGTGAAGGGTCGTAAATTGCCTCTTCCCAAGAGAAACAGGGAGTAGACTGCTTCTGAACTGCAGGGAGACAGAAGGAGGCAGAGACAAAAAGCCATCTGTGGCTGAACATTCACAAAGACCATTTTGTTTAAATACATGTAACTTACTATGTAAAATTGTGCAAAATATCGAAATAACAGCATTGTTAATTTAATTTCTGCATGCATGGGTGAAAATGTGCCAGAACTCTGTGGCATGTTCTGGGAAGAAATGGTGGAAAATGTGATGTTACACAAAATGTATTTCTGATAGAAGTATGAAACGTTATACACTTATGCCCATGTTATACACGCACACTTGTACCAAGTTTCTGATAAACTGGACATTGTGTTCCTGATAAAAAGGGCGGAATTCGGTCACAAGCTCCTACAGCGACTGGGTTTTGAGGAGTATCTGCTACTCAAAATTTGTGATCTATATATGTGGTTGTTATAGAGGTTGCATATGTGGACATGTGTATTGCACCAAAAGTAGATTTTGTGTTCAAGAGGCTAGGGGTGGACTCTAGGCCACATAAACCCACACAAGCAAGGTGACACCCTGTTTCTCTCCTCCTATCAAGGCAGAAAGGAGACCTTTTACCAATCCCTTTCCAAGGGGCAAGTTTAGGATAAACCGGCACAAACACCCCTTTATCATAAGCATAAATAGAGACAGCTCAGCACTTAGAACAACACAGATGCACCCACTATCCAGATGCTGGCGGAGCACCCTGCAGCAGAATTATCCATCTTACTTGCTCCAGACTCCAGAAACTTGGCAAAGCAGAAAGGCCCATTCCATTAGCTGCACCATTTTCAGCTAGGCCTTAAATTTCCAGAAACAGAACCAACCCCAGAAACCTAAGGGGAACATCAAACAAACAGCCAGGCTGTGCTGTACTGCTTGCCATCTGAAATAATTATTATCAGAACCAAAAGATCAGATCCAGTCCAGTTGTGCCATGCGGTGTCCCGAGAGCCTTGATGCTGCCAAATCCGATGTGCCCAGCAGTCTGTCCTGACCAGAATCCCT
The DNA here is from genome assembly GCF_040938575.1 of Ambystoma mexicanum. NCBI lineage: Eukaryota > Metazoa > Chordata > Amphibia > Caudata > Ambystomatidae > Ambystoma > Ambystoma mexicanum. The sequence continues at coordinate 1,184,028,422 of NC_090933.1, read as the reverse complement.
GACCAGAATCCTGACGGTTCCATTTGAAACACATCTAGTGAGTATTGTTGGGTGTACTGACCCACGTTTGAGCTATCATGCTGCAACATTTGGTGCTGTGGGGTTAGAAAATCCAAGATGGCCAAAAAACCCACATGTACGCCAGAATAGGAAAACTGTGCAGTACTGGCATGGAAAACATCATGATGGTCAGAACTTCCCAGAAAATGCACAGGGAAATGCATGAAGAATAGGCTGCCACCCCTTTTTGCCTAGGTTGTGAGCACAGGAGGGCACTGCCTAAAACCACCATTGGGCTACCCACACAGTAGCCTGAAACCATTGGGAATGGCAATGCTGATTGCCAAAAGCAACCTAGAACTGTGGGGAATTCATTTTCTTAAATCCCAAAAATGGTTGCATTACCAGTACTCACCACTATCAGAAAGCCGGCGCTTTAAAACCACCAGACTTTTGTGTAAAACTGAACAAATGAAACAAAACCAGACCAAGGAAAGGCTTGCTAAGAGGTGGATACAATGTAAAACTATACTCTGAAATGACTTGAAGGAAGTAATTATTTAATGTGTATGTAAAAATCGTAATAGACTTAAACTGGGGGACAAAAAGTGACATTTAGCTGAAACCTGGCTTAATGAAACTGAAATCTGCCTGACATCTACCCCCACAGGAGTTAAAACCTGCTCAGCCACTCTTCCCCTTGCCAAAAGGAGTTGTCACCTCTCTGATTAGATTAGGGGTGGAGCAGCTACAGGGAGTTGAACAAAGGCCTGTCCTGGGCCCAGGCAGATGGTTTATTGGGGGGATCGTAAATGGCTTCCTTTTGAACAAAGCCCTTCCTTGACTCAGGCAGAAGTTATATTGGGGGCGTCGTAAAAGTGGCTTCCTCTTGGCAGAAACGGGGAGGGGTAGCCCCTCTGAGGACAGGCTGAGCTTAAAGAAAGTGGATAGACTGGTTTCTCCAACATGTGACCTGGGAAGACACACCCCTGTTGGCCAGAATATGATTTTAAGAAAGATGTATAACTCATGGTGCGGACTTGTCAAAATTATCTAAATGATACCATAATTCTTGTGATTTTTCTGCCCACATTTTAAGAGGTTTTAGGACCTGGTGGTATGATCTGGGGGGTTGCTAGCGGAAAATAGGGTCTCACTCCAAATGTCTGCACGTTAAAAATCTGACACTTCATCAATTAATGTCCACACTCCTTGCGCACATGTGTGTAAATTTGGGTAAATGTCCGATATTGCAAAACCAGTTAAAAAGTGCAAAATGTTGCCATTTCTGAATGCAAGCCCCCAGGAAGAGCAGAGTTTGAACAGAGTATACCTCATGTGATATGTGATGGGTGCATGTAATGTTAAACAACTGTGTATCTGTGCAATATGTATTTCAATCAAATATAGATTTGTGGGCAAACTGACCAGGGGAGGATCCTCTGACCCATAAAACCTACAGCATCACTCTGACTCATATTTCCTTCCCCCAATCGAAGCAGTGCGGAAAAATTGACCAATGGGCAGTTGAGAGAGGGGCTGGCTAGTGATGCTGCACACCCACCCACTTTCAAAAGACATAAAAAGAGCCACTGGAAGCTAGAGAGGACATTCAAATTCAGTCGCTGCAACGCGCTTTGCCGGACCACACCACATCCAGACTGATTCCAGCTACATACTATAGAACCTAGAACTTATACTTTAGAACTTAAAGCAAGGGCCTGAACCCACCAACTGAGAACTCCTCTCAGCAGGCCTCAGCATCCAGCAAGTCATTTGCAACTACCCACAGCCGGGCGAACTGAGAACTCCTCTCAACAGAACTTTTGCCAGAAAGCAGTGCTGTACCCGGTAGTAGAGACATCCAGAAAGCAGAGCAAAAGATCCAGGAGCCAGCAGACCAGACCGTGTACCCGGAACCAGAGACCAGATTGTGAAGTGCTGTGCGCAGAGACCGTCCGGGGCGAGACCAGTGCCGCTAACCTGACAGATCCGTGACGAGGTCCAAATCTTCCAAAACATTTTGTGAGTACTTAGATCAGATTGTGACAGGAATAAGCTCTTAGTGTAAAATAATCTAATCTAAATATTTAACCTAAGTAGAACTGCCTTCTAACTGTCACCTGCCATTTGCAAAGCTGCATAGCTGTCATTTGTAATTTCTGCAGCTGTAAAGCTGTCACTTGTCACTCTGAGCTTTTAACTTTAAACCCGAAAAACGACCTTTACAAAATCGCTCATATCTTGGGAACCGTTTGGGCTAGAAACTTGCTGTAACTTTCCTCTGAAAGCTTAGAATCTCAGCTTTTCAGCAATCTAAAACTGACTTGCTCCTTATACTTTTGCCGTAATCGCGATTCATGCATTCGCGAATTTTGCCGCGATTTGCGATTTCAGCTGATTTCTCTCACGTGTGAAAAGCGGCAGCTTCCTTGCTTTACTTTGCCAAAAACTCGTTTAACCTGCTAGGTACTCCTAGAGCATTGTTAAAGTGATCCTGAACTCATATAAAGTAGCTATCTCTCACCCTGAACCTCCTAAAGGGAATTAAAACCATTTTTAGCATATTCCTCACTTCATTGCCACCTCTCAAAGCACTTTTGCCTGTATTTCAAACTCATACCTGTTTTCTCTAAGCTTGCTGGGTGAACTGAATTACATTTGATTGCATTTCTGAGAACTGTGTGCTTTCCTTCCATTTCCTTGCATTGTATATAGGGGGGAGTGAATTGCCAGAGAAAAGTGATTACATTGTTTTGTTGAAATCATATTGAGTATTTTCTGTACTGCATTTTCATTCAACATTGCATCCATCTGAACTTATATAAAGCATTCTCTACAACCTTATTCTTCTGTTCCTATTCCCAAGTGTGCTACCTCATCCTTTATACTACTCCTGAGTAACCAAATCAGTTTACTAGTAGGACATTATTCATTTTTGATCACTGCTCATGTTCTTAAGTATGATATTAATTATTAATTTATCATAAAAGTGTGATATATATATATTTTGTTTAATTCTTCTCAAATAAACCTTTTAAACTTGCAAAACAGAACTACTTCTTGGCTCAGTGGGGTCAGAGGGATTCTAAGAGAGGGGTGTTATATAGGGGTAGTCATCCAGGATTTATGAAATGGACATAAAGATATATCAATAAGGGTTTCCATTCCGTACCCCAGACTAGGCATTGACTTAGCTGTAGTATTTAATTGGATCTTCTTACAAATTGGGGGCTCGAGCCGGACGTCTGGGTTAGATCTATCACTTGTGCAGCTTAATACAGTGTGCTAACTGACGGGATACATACATCCGGTCGGATCACCACGCTGTTTTACGCTGTAAAGCACTCTTCAAAGGGACACTCTAAGGAAAAGGTCTGTTTTGCAAAAATAAAATACTAATTTCTGTAAGTCAGGACAGAGATCAATCTCTAGAATGACGACCTTGGTAGACATGAAAATAGCGAGGGAGCACCTCTTACATAAGCTATTTGTGAGAGGTGAGTGGACTCACCAGGACCAAACGGTCTGGTTGCAGGCCATCGCGCAACAGGTCACTGAAACAGGGTCAGACACATGGAGAGATCAGGGTCCATTACATGTGGCCCTGAGTGAACTATATATGGCTCCTAAAGCCAAAGATGAACACAATAAGATTGCCAGGATAGCGGCATACCTGTACCTATATATGGGAGACATGCAGGATAAATGTACTGAAAGCCAAGATCTGGCGAATAAGCGACAGATGGCGTTAGAGAAGGTCCAATCTGACCTGGTCTCTTCTGAGCAGAGGCTGCAGGGGAGCCAGGAGTCAGAAAATGATAGTAGGCAGTCTATCATTAAAATAAAAGAGGACATGGATAGACTGCAACAGGAGAAGGCTGATCAGGATACCAGATTTCTGGCCTTGCAGAAGGAGTACCAAGAAGAGTTGGACTCCCTTCTGCAGAGCCAGAAAAAGCTGGAGCAACAACTGGACTTCAACAGGGCATGCACAGAACGGGTAGCCACCCTGCAAATTCGATTAGACACAGAGAAAGAGGAAAGCAATAAATTGATTCTGAAAGACCTGGATACCCAGGCAGAGTTTGATCAGGAGCACCAGAAAGCTGGTGCCTTCCAAAGGCAAAGGGACGACTGTAACGCTCACCTGATTCCCACGGAGGCGCAGGTCTTGGCAGGAAGGTGTCTGTGACTCGAAAAGTGATGTGCAGGACTCGATTGGCTTCTGGGGTCGAACCTCTTCGCACTGTGTGTCGAACTCGAAGGGTGAGGTTTCTGCAGGTGAAAGAATATGGGGGTTAATGGTCTGGGTTGTTGAATGTCCCTCTCTCTCTCTCTCTCTCTTCCCAGCTTTTCTGTAGAGCCCCCCCAGGTCAACGTGCTCACCTTAGATAGGTGAATGCTGGGCTCTCCATCTGCGTCTGGTGCAGGGTGCCGTTGCCAGTTCCTTCACTGGTGAAACATTGGCCTCTTGAATTCAGAGGATGGTTACTGTCGTTATCTGCACGAGCGGTAAGTTTCTGGACACCTTTTGTCTTTATAGTCTTTAAATGCGTGGCACGTTAATATTGAAGACTCTGTATAATGCTTTTCCCTTATGTATTGCAGGACTCTTGAGATGGAAGATGGAGTGAAGCGCCTGGAAATTCGTAAGTATGGCAAGCGCTCTAACTGTCTCTTTCCTTGCAGCTTAGTTCGTGTTAAAGAGACGCCGGAGTATTTGCAGGCGTTTTATTGCGACGAGCGTGATGGGCGTGAGTAAATACCTGCTTAATGTCTTTTTCTTTGTCTTTACAGGCGACGATGCAGAATGAAGAAATCCGGAATTCACAGCGTGCCGGTAAGTATAACAATGCTTTTGCCTTTGCAGGCGAAGATGCAGAATGAAGAAATCCGGAATGCACAGCGTGCCGGTAAGTATAACAATGCTGTTGTCTTTGCAGGCGAAGGTGCAGCGTGAGACACGGCCGCTGCCGATGGATCAGGTGAGTAAGCACTGCGTGTAAAGTTTGTCTTGCTAACCTGTTGTTTCTTGTCTTTTGCAGGTGCTGATGTTGACTGGATACAGGAATGGTAAGTATAATTCTTGCAGGTTCAGGATCAAAAGAAGAAGGCTGGAACAGACTCGGTGAGCGTTCTGCTGCAGATGCAGAATAACGCGAAGCACGTTTCATCTATCGGGTGTGGTTTAAATAGCCTTGGAGTGATGAGGCATCTCCCTCCACGGCCCCGCCTAGGTAAGAAAAGAGTTCCAGTTTCCAGAAGAGTTCCAGTGCTGTATCCAGGGAGTGGAGCTGCCCCACCCAGGTAAGAAAGTAGTTCCTGTTCACAGAGGGCTTCTAAGTGGCTGGTAAGTAAGCAGCATGGTCTGCTGCAGGTAAGTCCACCCAAGCACTTTCACACCAATTATGAGCCCGGCGCTTCCAGTGCCGGGACCGATGGTTTTGATGAGCCTGGTGCCACCGGCGCCAGGACAGGGTCCAAAAGGTCCCAGTAGGGACCGGCTGGTGCCTAGGATTAGGGTTAGGGGCCTGCTTCCAAGGACGTTGGGCTGGTCCTGGCTCCTTGGAAGCAGTGATCATGACAGCGACCTGGCGGCACAGATGCAGGCTCTTAGTCAGGAAAGGGACACCTTAGGCCAGGAAGTCTGCCACTTAAAAAGGAAAATGGAAGAAAATCACCTGGCCCTCCAGGGACTGGGTGACCTCCAAAAAGAACACCAGAACTTGTTAGAGCACACCAGGAGGGTGGAGGATGCTCTGGCAAGAAAGGAGCAGGCCAATAGGGACACAGCTCAGGAGGTAACCCTCCTGCAACAGAGACTGGCCCAGTACTCCAGGACCAATCAGAAGGCACAGAGAGAAAATGAGGCTCTCTGTCAGCACAATGATAGGCTCCAGCAACAGGTAGCGATGCAGGAGAGACTGATAGAGTCGAGTAAGGCCTTAACTGAGGAACTGAAAGCGCAGGCTCTTGCATTGCAACAGGGAGCAGGGGCGGATAGAGACCAGGTTCGCTGGGAGAGGGAGACTCCTGAGCATAACCTCAGGAGCCCTAGCACCAGAGGCCTTCATATCTCTCAGTCCCTGGACTCTGCCACCCCCACGTCCCCTCGCGCACATGAGCCCAGGGCCACGGGGTTGGCAGATTACTATCCAACCAGAAGTATGGGGCTCATAGGCCAGTAACTCCCAGGAATGGAGGGGCGGGCATCTGGGTATGGGCACCCAAGCACGGTGCAATTTAGTGGGGAACTCCAGGAGAGTAGGCCCATTAAGGGCATCCTTAAAACTTCTGCCCAGTTAGGTCAGTGGGGGGGTACCCATCAAATCCTGGCAGCAAGGAGGAATCTGAAGACTCCTCTGAACGGCGCAGGACACAGGAGACCAGGTCCCCACATTCTGCCAGCCATTCCCAGGCTCGCAGAATCCGGGAAAACCTGGAAGAGCAGACAGGAACCTCTGGGAGCAGTGCCTCTGAGTCAGAGGATGAATGGAGCAGGGTTACCCGAACCAAAAAGGCCAATAAGGCAAAAAGGGCCTTGCTTAAGGACCCATTGAAGCAAATAAAGGCAATAAGGAGTGTCATCACGCCTTATCATAAGAACTCCAAGTATTCCGTTTGGGAACACTTGGAGCTCTATGAGCAAATGATGGAGACTTTCCATTTGAAGGACAGCAGTAGCTGCATCCAGTACGTCAAATGGGCATTCTCCCCAGAATACTCCAGTTTCTTTGCGGGGCTGGAGGACCAAAATCATTTAAGATGGTCCACCTATAAGGCGGCCATCTTGAAACATTTTTCTGTTCACAGAAATCCTCAAGAGGCTCGCAAGGCAGCCTACAATTTGCAATGTGGGGAGGATCAGGCCCCACAAGAGTTTGTGCAAGAATTAAAGCGTGCTTTTGCACAGACCACCAGAAGGGTGCGCACAGACAGCAAAGAGTTTGTCAATACATTTTTCCATGCTATCCCTAAATATATAATGACCCAGCTCGTGAGAGATTTTCATGAGAAAAGATCTTTAGACTGGGTCATTGAACAGGCTACCCGGATCTATGAGGTGCAGAAGCCTATCGAAAATAAAAATAACGCGCCGAAAAACCCCAAAACCAACAGCACCCCTGCGGCTGCCAAGGTGGCAGAGGTAAAGGTTTCCCCCGTTTTAGATTTGGAGATGGGGGGCCTCAAAACCTGCCTGCACCAAATAATTCACAGCCCAGAAGGCCCTCGGGCCAGTCACCGACAGGGAGTCGAGGAGGTAGTCCCACAAATGGGGTCCCCCACTCCCCTGACTATGTAAGTCCCCGCTACAAGGGAAACCGACCTATCCGGGGTTATGTGTGGACTCCTCCAGCCCAAGGGGGGGGATCCGGCCAAGCACCTAACCCAGGGAACTTCCCTCCCAACTTCCCACAGGAGGGCAGAAATTCTCCAAATCCTGGGCAGAACTTTTTCCCCAGGTATCCACCCAATGTCCAGCCCCAAAATCATCCATCCTTCTTTCCCCAATTCCATGAGCCCAGACAACCTAATCCGGGAGAGGAGAGTCCAAGGGTGGAGGGGTACCAAAATCTTCCCAATCAGCGGTACTACCAGAGAAGGGATAGCTACCCATCCCGGGATCAGCCCAGGGGAGAAAATAGAGCCCCGTATCAGCCTGAGCGGGTTTCACAACTTGAGCGCCAGGTCCAAAATATGGCACGAGATCTGGGTCACATACTGAGGGCTCAACAGAACCCTCAGATGAGCATGCCACCGCCGAATGCCCCAAACTCTGGACCTGGTGCTCCAGAACAATGACGGGGGCAGCACCCCGATAACACACCGGTTCCCAGGGAGGAGGCACAAGGGGAAGGGGGGTGTAAAGCCTTGGAGGAAGCTTCCTTCCCAACTTGTAAACAGCCCCTGGAAAACCAGGAACCGGAAACAAAATCTCCTACCCCTGAAAGCCTGCCTCCCAAGGAGCAGAGGGGGGTAGGAGAAACAAAGGACCCAAACAGACCCACTTTGTGGAGGAGGTACAGATCTTACAATTTGAGGGAGAGGGATCCTCAGAATATCCTGGGAAAAGGATCTTCTCCTTCACAGATGGGGGAACTCCTCCCAAAGAAAAATGGGTCCCAAGGGATTCCAATCCAGACTGGGGAGATATGGAGACTGAGCTACCGCCGCCCATCATCTCATCCCAGAACCCACAATACCAAAATCCCCTGGTTCAAACCCAACCTGGTGACTGCCTCCAAAAAGGGCGGGGCGACCCAGAACCGGAACCAGGGGAACCCACAATGGCTCTGATCTCCAGTTGCCAACTTTTTCTTTCAGATTCCCCAGGCTCTCCACAGAATTCTGCCCAAATCTCTTCGCTAGCAATGTCCAAAACCAGAAAGTTAGCCCACCAGTTGTCCAAAAATGTGCATTATCTGTGCCCCCTTGAGGAGAAGGAGGGAAGATACCATGCCCCGATACAAGTACAGGGGCAGGGTACAATTTTGGCACTGGTGTACACTGGATCCCAAGCTACCCTTCTGTCCAAAAGGGCCTTTGATGAACTAAATGCAGGAAGGGGGGAGAATTACCGTATTCCTCTCACCTCTCTTCCTGGACAACTGCAGAACTTTGACGGGAAGGAAATTCCTGTCGAGGGGACCGCAGATTTGGACATTAAAATTGGCCGGCACAGGGTGAAACACCCAGTCATTGTAGTGTCCCCAGAGGGCACCCCTTGTTTACTAGGGAATGACCTCCTGAGAAGGTTGTCACCCCTAATAGATTGCGTAAACAAGGTTCTCTGGACACAGACTAGCCGTCCAATAAAATTAAAACAGAGTGTCAACCATATTAGTTTAAACGGCACATGCCACATGGTTGAGCAAAAATCTGACCAAGTAGAATTTCACTTCCAGAACAACCAAACTCCAGACGTGACAGTAATAGCAGTAGGACAACAGAATGGTGATGGGGGGGTCCTCTCTATTTCTGAAAATCAACCTTCCTTCCAGTTTAAGGTGGTATTCCACACTGGAAGGAAACACCCTGAAATTCTTTACTAATCCACAATCAGAAACTCCCACTCCTATCGTCCAGAAAGATGTGAAATCAGCTCAGAGCCTGGCTGATATTCAGCAAATTGGAGAGCAGTTGTTCATCCCTGTCCAGTTAAATGATGGGAAGGACTCTGTTCTCGCTCGAGTGTGTGTGAACAACGGTAAGAGCTTCATCAGCGAAGCCATGTTCGCCAACTCCCAAAAGCTCCAGCCATTCCCACATTCAAACTGATAGACAAATGGGAAATGGACCTGGAAGCACCTAATTCCAAACATCTCCTGCCAAGCAGGTGTATGCTCAAAATCTCCATTGGCAACAAGAGCATAGTCCATAATTGTTGGGTCATGCGAGACGTCACTGCCGCCTTTTACTAAGGCAGTGACATTCTCAATCGCTTTGCCATTAGTTTGGACCTAATAAACTTCAAAGCTTGGTCCCGATTAGCGGATAATCCCATGGGCTTTGATGATCCAGAAAAAGCATTTAGGTCAGCTCAATTGATACCTTATGCAGTTGAAATTCAGATCAAAGAGGAAGTCACCATCCCAGAAAGGACCCGACAATTCTCCCTGGAAGTGAAAGTTAAAAGAGGACAAAAATTGCAAAACCCTGATGCTTATATACATCTAAATGCTTCTCTCCAACAGCAAGGGTTGGGGGTAAACCCAACACCATTAGTCACATGACACCATTCCAATAGAGGTGGATAACAGCGACTTAAAGAGTACTACTCTAGCCGCAGGCACCATTATTGGAATGGCGGTTGATGACCGACATTTTTCCATTGATTTAGCAAATGAACTGTTAGGACCAATCCCCAAGGACTGTTTTGACAGTGACAGTGATGACAATACACCAGACAGGATTTTTACCCGGCATGGGGGGAACTTCCTGGTGTACACTTCCTGCCCTTATGGTAAGGAAAATGTGACTTGTGACTTCAGGAGGGATGAGGTGATTTTCCAGGTCCATGAGGGTTGCCTTTCCCACCTGAGGCCTCCAGTCCAAATCAGCACTCTGACCAGGGACTTCTCCACCCAGCTGGAGGAGGCCGCTGAGATAGCCAAACCAGAAGTCTTTCCAGGCTTCAGGCAGATGGTGGAAGAGAGAGTCAACCTAGCTGATGCCTGTGTGACTCTGGAACAGAAGCAAAAGTTGAAACAAGTTTTCTTGGATTTCCAAGATCTCTTTGCGGTAGACTCATATGACTGTGGTCGCACCGACATCCACACAACAACAATTCCCACGGACCCTGTAATGACTCCAGTGTTTGTGAAGCAATATCGTTTGCCTCTCGCATCCATGGAGTCCCTCACTGAAATAATTAAGAACCTGGAGTCCCGGGGAATAATCCGTCCAGTCCACAGCACCTTCAATAACCCGGTGCTGGGAATATTGAAGCCAAACGGCCAGTGGAGACTCTGCGCCGACCTCAGGGAGCTCAACAAACGGGTCCATACTTCCCGATGGCCTCTTCCCTACATTGACCAAGGGCTGGCCCAGATTCAGGGGTCACAGGTATTCACTGCAATAGACCTGACCAATGGATACTGGACTGTGCTTGTCAGTAGGGAGGACCAATACAAGCTGGCTTTTACCTTTGGGGGCCAGCAGTACACATGGACCCGGACTCCCTTCGGTTACCTCAACTCCGGCAATGAATTCAACATTTTCCTATACAAGGCCATGCCCGACCTGGGTGCAAGGGTAAACCTGGCTTATGTAGATGTTGTCCTCATCAAAAGTTCATCTGTGGAGGAACACATAGCGGAGATCTGTTATGTTCTGACCCAGTTGAGGGCCGCCGGAGCAAAACTTTCCTTTCAGAAAGCACAGTGGTGTAGAACCCGTGTTAATTTCTTGGGGCATGAGATTACTCCTCAGGGTCTCTGTCCCCAGGAAAAGAAAGTGGAAGCACTTCAGAAACTGAAAGACCCCACAACTCTGCGGGAACTAAGGAGCCTCCTTGGACTGACTAATTACATCAGAAAGTTCATTGAGGGCTACGCAGAGATCACCAGACCCCTGATTCATCTCCTGAAGGGGGGGGTCAAGTGGGAATGGGGTCCAGAACAAGCCGAGGCAGTAAGACAACTCAAAAGAAGCCTCTCACAAGCGCCTTGCCTAGCTTACCGTGTCAGAAACAAGGAGTTCTTCCTGGAGACAGGGTTCTCTAATACGTGCTTGACGGCAGTATTATACCAAAAGCATGACAAGGTCAATAAAGTAATCTCCTATGCGAGCAAAACTTTATCCTCTGTGGAGGAAAAATTCAACGATTGTGAGAAGGCACTCCTGGCAACGGTGTGGGCATTGAAGAATTACCGCCCGTTTATCCAGGGGGAACACATCATAGTGGAGACTCCACACCAGCATCTGCAATATCTCCAAAGTGACAGAATCCGGGCCGGAAATGTGAGTAATTCCTGAATTACTTCCTGGATTCTGTCAATGCAAGGCTTTCCTGTGGAGGTCAGATATGGCCAAAACAAGAAGAGTTCCCTCGCGCAAGGTCTGGCTGACTTGCATGATTGTGCCAGAGAAAACTGTCTCGAGGACGAAAGTCTAAAAATCAAGGACAACATGGAGGCATACCTTAATTCCCCACAGAAAGTCTTTGAAGAGGACAAGTGTGAGGGAATGCCCACTGTCTATGTGGATGGATGCTCTTACCATGTTGACAACAACGGGGAGAAAGAACTGGTGGCCGGCGTAGGGAATGCATGGGTGAATGAGTCTCCAGAACCCTTCGCTGGATACAAAATTGGTCCCCAAAGTAGTCAGGTGGCAGAATTGATGGCTGTGCATCAAGCCATCCTCACTGCTGTCCAACATCAACTCCACGAACTGGTCATAATCACAGATTCTGATTATGTACAGAACGGGTTCGTGGAGCACCTGGTTAATTGGAAAACCAGAGGCATGTTATGTGCTAACAACAAACCCTTGAAACATGGGAAGTTGATCCAAAACATTGATGATCTGGTCACCTCGAATGAGATGACCATCTATTGGAAAAAGATCAAGGATCATTCCAAAGTAGAGGGACCAGACAAAACTGGAAATGACTTAGCTGATAAGCTGGCCAAAACCGGGGCCATCCAAGGGGATCTAATCGAAATAGAGTCCCTGTTGGGGGAAATCAAGGTCACCGCTATCACTAGGTCCCAGACAAGTGCTCACAATGATCTTTCAACTGCACAATGGAGTAAGGAGACCCCTGATGCTGATTTAATTCCAGCTCAGAAGGGGGATCCAATTATTGGTAAGTTTTACCAACACCTTGAGGACCCTGAGAACTTTCCCCTGACGGATACCGATTACATTGGGAAAGAGCACCTAAGAGTGTTGATAAAATGTCCAAAAATGTTCCGGATCCAAGACGGTTTGTTGGTAAGGAAATCCAAAGCTGGCCACGATCAGTGGGTGGTTCCTACCTCATTCCGAAGCCTGATGCTAAGTCACGCCCATGATGCGGCCACCGCCAGTCATAGGGGGTTTCACACAACATTGGAAATCTTAAGAGAGGTTGCATACTGGCCGCAGGACCTCGACCAATACTTGAAGGGGTGTCTTGTGTGTGCACAATTTCAGCCATCATCCCTCACGCACTGTGCACCCCTCCAAAAGAGGGGGATGACACTGCCATGGTCAGATTTGCAAATCGACTTTGTAGGCCCTGTAATCCGCTCGTCCAGAGGAAACAAGTACATGTTGACCGTTACATGCTTGTTTTCCAAGTGGGTGGAATGTCTCTCAGCCCCAAACTGCAAGGCAGAAACAGCAGCTGCCCTGATGATTAACCACATCTTTTCCCGTTTTGGTCTACCTCAAAGGATTGAGTCAGACAGGGGTAGCCACTTCACCAGTGAAGTAATGACAAAGATGTGGGAGATACTGGGGGTTAAAAGGAAGCTACACATTGCTTACAGGCCAGCTTCTTCTGGAGCAGTAGAGAGATACAACCGAACCACTGTGAGCATATTAAAGAAGTTTGTGGCAGATTCTGGGCCAAGTTGGGATATCCGATTACCTCTGGTCCTAATGGCCATCAGATCTACCCCTTCATCTGCAACCAAAATGTCACCATTTGAGTTGATGACTGGACGCAAGATGGTGCTTCCCCAGCATTTGCTCAACAGAACCCAAGAGCAAACGTTGATAAATGCCTCCACAACTCATGAGTATGTAGAGAATTTAAGGAAACACCTTCAACATGCTTTTGCCTATGCTCAGCGGAATCTAGAAAGATCAGCCGAGAGTATGAAGACCCACTATGACCTGAAAACTTCCAGGAAGGAATATCAGGTGGGGGATCAGGTCTATTTATACAACTTCCAAAGAAACCAGGCAAAACAGCGAAAATTCTTGCCTACATGGAAGGGACCCTTTGAGATTATAGACAAGATCTCCCCTGTGGCCTACAAGATCCGCATCCCCAAAGGCGGTTTGGCAGAGGGGGAAGACAAGTGGGTACATATAAATCAGCTAAAGTGTTGCCATCCCAGGCACACTCTACAGCAACTGGAGGAGTCCTCTGCAATACCAGAGATGGCCGCTCCAGAGTAATTCAGTTCCAACCCTAAAATATCCAACATATAGCCTATCAAATTCTGTGTTTTCAAGTTTATGTGTTCTTGTCGCTTAATTTAAAAAAATGTGCATGTTCATATCTGTTGAGTTCTAAAATATATATGCCACCCCACTATATCAATGGTGGGGGAGAAATGTCCATGAATAGGTATTGCCGCTTTTCCTTTGTCGTCCTAGGAGAAAGAAAACCTGGAGACTGGCTAAGGAAGACGATCCGGAGACCGGGAGTAGAGACCCAAGGGGCCTGGGGTACCGCCCAATATTCCCATCAGGACCGGCGAGGAGAACCCATCGATCAGTACCGGATGGAGGAAAAGATGCTGAACTGTGCCATTTGCAGAATTGGAAGAAGATTATGCGGACATACCAGTGCGTGGGTCATAACCTTCTGTGCACCCGACTCCCCATCGACTCAAATTCAAAGTGCAGTAGCGTGGGGGGGCTTTGTTTGGTGTCCTGACCCACGTTTGAGCTATCATGCTGCAACATTTGGTGCTGTGGGCTTAGAAAATCCAAGATGGCCAAAAAGCCCACATGTACGCCAGAATAGGAAAACTGTGCAGTACTGGCATGGAAAACATCATGATGGCCAGAACTTCCCAGAAAATGCACAAGGAAATGCATGAAGAATAGGCTGCCACCCCTTTTTGCCTAGGTTGTGAGCACAGGAGGGCACTGCCTAAAACCACCATTGGGCTACCCACACAGTAGCCTGAAACCATTGGGAATGGCAATGCTGATTGCCAAAAGCAACCTAGAACTGTGGGGAATTCATTTTCTTAAATCCAAAAAATGGTTGCATTACCAGTACTCACCACTATCAGAAAGCCGGCGTTTTAAAACCACCAGACTTTTGTGTAAAACTGAACAAATGAAACAAAACCAGACCAAGGAAAGGCTTGCTAAAACGTGGATACAATGTAAAACTATACTCTGAAATGACTTGAAGGACGTAATTATTTAATGTGTATGTAAAAATCGTAATAGACTTAAACTGGGGGACAAAAAGTGACATTTACTGAAACTTGGCTTAATGAACCTGATTTCTGCCTGACATCTACCCCCACAGGAGTTAAAACCTGCTCAGCCACTCTTCCCCTTGCCAAAAGGAGTTGTCACCTCTCTGATTAGATTAGGGGTGGAGCAGCTACAGGGAGTTGAACAAAGGCCTGTCCTGGGCCCAGGCAGATGGTTTATTGGGGAGATCGTGAATGGCTTCTTTTTGAACAAAGCCCTTCCTTGACTCAGGCAGAAGTTATATTGGGGGCGTTGTAAAAGTGGCTTCCTCTTGGCAGAAACGGGGAGGGGCAGCCCCTCTGAGGACAGGCTGAGCTTAAAGAAAGTGGATAGACTGGTTTCTCCACCATGGGGAGGGGAGGATCCTCTGACCCATAAAACCTACAGCATCACTCTGACTCACATTTCCTTCCCCCAATCAAAGCAGTGCGGAAAGCTTGACCAATGGACAGTTGAGAGAGGGGCTGGCTAGTGATGCTGCACACACACCCACTTTCAAAAGACATAAAAAGAGCCACTGGAAGCTACAGAGGACATTCAAATCCAGTTGCTGCAACGCGCTTTGCCGGACCACACCACATCCAGACTGATTCCAGCTACATACTCTAGAACCTAGAACTTATACTTTAGAACTTAAAGCAAGGGCCTGAACCCACCAACTGAGAACTCCTCTCAGCAGGCCTCAGCATCCAGCAAGTCATTTGCAACTACCCACAGCCGGGCGAACTGAGAACTCCTCTCAACAGAACTTTTGTCAGAAAGCAGTGCTGTACCCGGTAGTAGAGGCATCCAGAAAGCAGAGCAAAAGTTCCAGGAGCCAGCAGACCAGACCGTGTACCCGGAACCAGAGACCAGATTGTTAAGTGCTGTGCGCAGAGACCGTCCGGGGCGAGACCAGTGCCGCTAACCTGACAGATCCGTGACGAGGTCCAAATCTTCCAAAACATTTTGTGAGTACTTAGATCAGATTGTGACAGGAATAAGCTCTTAGTGTAAAATAATCTAATCTAAATATTTAACCTAAGTAGAACTGCCTTCTAACTGTCACCTGCAATTTGCAAAGCTGCATAGCTGTCATTTGTAATTTCTGCAGCTGTAAAGCTGTCACTTGCCACTCTGAGCTTTTAACTTTAAATCTGAAAAACAACCTTTACAAAATCGATCATATCTCGGGAACCGTTTGGGCTAGAAACTTGCTGTAACTTTCCTCTGAAAGCTTAGAATCTCAGCTTTTCAACGAATCTAAACCTGACTTGCTACTCCTTATAGTTTCGCCGTAATCGCGATTCACGCATTCGCGAATTTTGCCGCGATTTGCGATTTCAGCTGATGTCTCTCACGTGTGAAAAGCGGCAGGTTCCTTGCTTTACTTTGCCAAAAACTTGTTTAACCTGCTAGTTACTCCTAGAACATTGTTAAAGTGATCCTGAACTCATATAAAGTAGCTATTACTCACCCTGAACCTCCTAAAGGGAATTAAAACCATTTTTAGCATATTCCTCACTTCATTGCCACCTCTCAAAGCACTTTTGCCTGTATTTCAAACTCATACCTGTTTTCTCTAAGCTTGCTGGGGTGAACTGAATTACATTTGATTGCATTTCTGAGAACTGTGTGCTTTCCTTCCATTTCCTTGCATTGTATAAAGGGGGGGAGTGAATTGCCAGAGAAAAGTGATTACATTGTTTTGTTGAAATCATATTGAGTATTTTCTGTACTGCATTTTCATTCAACATTGCATCCATCTGAACTTATATAAAGCATTCTCTACCACCTTATTCTTCTGTTCCTATTCCCAAGTGTGCTACCTCATCCGTTATACTACTCCTGAGTAACCAAATCAGTTTACTAGTAGGACATTATTCATTGTTGATCACTGCTCATGTTCTTAAGTATGATATTAATTATTAATTTATCATAAAAGTGTGATATATATATTTTGTTTAATTTTTCTCAAATAAACCTTTTAAACTTGCAAAACAGAACTCCTTCTTGGCTCAGTGGGGTCAGGGGGATTCTAAGAGAGGGGTGTTATATAGGGGTAGTCATCCAGTACTTATGAACTGGACATAAAGATATATCAATAAGGGTTTCCATTCCGTACCCCAGACTAGGCATTGACTTAGCTGTAGTATTTAATTGGATCTTCTTACAGTATCTACAGATAGAACTGTGTCACTAGCCTGTGTACCTTGCTTAGTTAATCCCTATCTTAAACCCATCCTCTCTCTCTTTCCGCGCCAGTATTTTATTTATTTATATAAATATATAAATAAATAAAATATTGATATATTTATATAAATAAATAAAATACTGGTGAAGTGCCGGATTGAAATCACAATCCGCACTGCGTGAAGGGGGTACACTTGCAAAGTAACCTGTGTTGCAGGCGGCGTCTCTCTTTTGTCTTGCCATTAAAATATACTTTCTGCAAAACTTGTCCTTTCCTATTATCCCTGTGATGTGCATCTATCACCCAACATAAAAAAAACACATTCTGATTGTGTCTATTTCACCCGTTTTTCAAACCATTTTGACATTGAAAACTGTAAAAAGAAGAAACTGCAATTTCCCAATGTGTGATTTAGCTGCACTGTGTTTTCATTTCAAAGTTGATTTTTGAACTGTATGGGTGTTGTTAGTATCTTGCCTTGTAATTGCTGGTGTTCCTATATCCCTGATACTGTTAGAAGTCATATTTACCTCATTCATTTAACCGTGCATTAGATTAAATATTTAGTCATTCAGAGTGCTATTTATGCAATTATACAATTACAAAAGTTTTTCAAATTGTGCCTCCCATTTTGTGAGAGAAGGTCAGATTTTAATTCTGTTTGCTGCCTAGTATGGCTCCTTGCTGCTCCCTTCTATCCACTCAGAATTTGATTAGTAGGGTTTTGAGGGAGTATTGCAGGGGGAAATCTTGACTCGGCTACTTTCTACCCTAACAGTAAAATTGCTCCCATTCATCTGTGCTTTGGATATGTTATAGTAAAAGGCCAACTAAGTGTATTTTTATCATTTTTCCTCGTAATTATTACCCCATTGGTGATTGCTGCCCAATATTAAATTTGTGTGGCCCAATATTAAATTTGTGTGATTTCTTTGAATTTAAAATGAATAAATATTGTGTTACCACCCACCGGCCTGGTTCATGGTCCATAGTGACCCAGGGTATTTGTCAAAGTGGGTGTTAGGTGGGTTGGGCGCCCAAATTCTAGGATATAAGAAAAAATATTTTAATTGTATGGTTCCTCCTAGGCTAAGGGCAAGAGTCCTGGTCTGGTGTGTGATGCCCGATTGGAATTCTTAACAGCTTGGGGGCTCGTCTGGGATTTGAGAATTGTGTAGTCACCCATGGCAGCTTAACATAGCAGGCTAACCTTCAAGGTAGTGATATTTTGTGTGGCTAGAAAGGTGTGTTACGCTGTAAAAAGCCCCTCCCCAAACATGAACCCTAAGTACCAGGCCTGTGTGTAAAACTAAAGCAAAAGGAACCCCAAACTAGTCAAAAAGCAACAGAATATAGGTCACCCTTATAGAAATAAATTAATAAAGAAAGAACACTTTCCAAAATGACCACAGTAGAGATCAACATGGCTGGACAGCTCCACCTGCACAAGTTATTTGTCATAGGGGAATGGACAGAGCAAGATGAGGAAGTCTGGCTAGAAGAAATGATGCAACAGGTCACTGCCATGGACATGGATAATGGCAGGACAGTGGCCTATTACAGAGCGAGGTGTACATGACTCCAGACAATTAAAGAGGAACAGATTAAAATTGTCAGCATCACAGTTCACATGTATCTCCATATGGGAGTGATGCAAGTAAAACAAGAAGAAAACAGAACCCTTGAGCAAAATCAGTCCGGGCTCTTAAACGAAATCCAGACTGAATAAAAATTAGCGGAAGAAAAATTGCAAAAGAGCCAAGATTATGGGGTTGGATTGAAAAATTACATTAAACAGCTAAATGAGGACTTGGCCCTACAACGACAGAATAATGTAGACCACAAGGCCCAATTAAATGCATTAAGAGTGGAGTGTCAAGAAAAGGTTGACTCTTTGGTAGAGAGTCAACAGAAATGAAAACAACAAGTGAGATACAATAACGTCAGCACAGATCAAATAGTCACTTTACAGAATCAGATAAAAAAAATTGGAAGAGGAAAGTAATAAATTAATTATGAAAGAACTCCACTCCCAAGCAGAATTTGATCAAGAACGCCAGAAATTGAATGCTATCAAGCAACAAAGGGATGACCTGGCTGAACAGAGGGGCTCCCTGCATCAGGAAAAAGATGCCCTATGTCAGGAATTGAGCAGCCTAAACATAGATCTACAGGAAAGAGAGTTAGGCCTCCAGAAACTAAATGAATTGAAAAATAAATATGAAAAGTTAATGGAGCAAATCAGACGAGTAGAAGGTGCTCTGGAAGAGAACACCCAAATTAAAAATGTGCAAACTCAGGAGGTGAATCTCCTGCAACAAAAATGGTCTCATTGTTCCCAAACCATACATGCAGTGCAAACAGACAATGAAGCCCTTTGTGAGGAGAACAAGGGACTCCACAAGCAAATGGCAGCTCAAGAGCGGTTTATAGAGGCCAGTCAAGCCTTAATAGTGGAGCAAAAAGCTCTGACCTTTGCCTATTATCAAGCGGTAGGGGCTGAGAAGGAGAAACTAGGGAGGTTGGAGAAAGAGTAAGCCAGGCTAAATCCAAACTTGAGGGACCCTGAAAAAGTAGAGAGGGACAGGGCTACCCCTGATCACAGTGTAATGCCCTCTGTACTAAGGGACTCAAACCCATTTAATACTTTGTGTACTGCTGACTTCATGTCTACTAGTTAACATGAGCCAGAAACCATCAGGCTGTCAGAATTAAATAGGCCTAGCATGATGGAGCTGACAAGTCAGCACCCCTCAGAAATTGATGGACGGCGTCCCTGAATAGATACAAAAATATTATGGTTGATGTCTCTGACCAGGAAGTCTCCTATGAGGAGAAAGTCAGGGAATTAGATCTACATGATCTTCAAAGGAAACATTTGGTTCGATTTGCAGAAAAACAGCATGAAATGAGGCCCCAAAAGAGCATTCTGAAGACCTCCACCCAATCAGGGCAGTGGGAGGGCCCATTCACCAACCCTGGAAGCAGGGGGAGTCAGAAGACTACTCTCCAGTGCGCCACAGGGGAGAAGAAACTAGGCCCCACCATTCTGCGAGCCCCTCACAAGCTCACAGAATAAATATGCACTTAGAAGATCATGAGGGGACCTCAAACAGTAGCGGCACTGAGTCTGAGGGTGAGTGGACTCAGGTGATGAGGCAAAAGAAGGCAAATAAACAGAGGAGAGTTCTAGTGAAAGACCCCATTAGGCAGATCAAGGCTATTAGGAATTTCATAACAATGTACGATAAAAATGCAAATATTCTGTCTGGGAGCATCTGGAACACTTTGAACATCAAAGATAGCCAGAACTGATTAGATTATGCCAAATGAACATTCTATCGAGAGTATTCCAGATTATTTGCTGGACTGGAAGATCAAAACCGTTCCAGATGGTCCACCTACAAGGCGGCCATGTTGAAGCACTTTTCTGCCCACAGAAACCCACAAGAGGCTCGCAAAGCGGCCTACAATTTGCAATGCGGAGAAGATCAGGCTTCATGAGAATATGTACATGAGCTAAAATGCACCTTTGCACAAACTACCAGGAGGGTGCTTACAGATAGTAGAGAGTTTATAAAGACCTACTTTCATCCGCTCCCAAAATTACATAATGACCCAGCTGGTGAGGGATTTTCATGATAAAAGGACTCTGGACTGGGTAATAGAGCAGGATACCTGGATCTATGAGGTCCAAACACCTGCAGAAAATAAAAATCAGATAAAAACCCCCAAACCAACCAACATCCCTGCTGCTGCTAAGGTGGCAGAGGTGACGGTTGCCCCCATTTTGAACCTAGAAATGGGGCTACCTAAAAATGCACCTACCCGAAACCCTCAAAATCAGAGGCAGAGAAGCCCCTCAATCAATCAACAACAGGTGGCAGTCAGGTAGGTAACCCCACCAATGGGACCTCTAACTCTGCTGATTACATATGTCCCAGATACAAGGACAACCGGCCATTCTTGGGGTATGTATGGACTCCCCCAGCCCAAGGGCGGGATCCAACTAGGTAAGTACTACCCTGGGAAACTTCCCTCCTAACTTCCCTCAGGAGGGCAGTAATCCCCCAAATCCTGGGTTAAGTTTCATTCTCTGGTATCTACAAAACCCCAACCTGCAGGACAACCCTCCTTTCTTTCCCCGCTTTCAGGAGCCCAGACTACCCAGTGCGGGAGAGGGGAGGCCAATGGCAGAGGGTTACCAAAATCCCCAACACCCAGGGAACTCCGGGAGAAGGGATAGTTACCCTTCCCGTGAACCACCTAGGTATGAACACAGACCCCCGTACCAGCCGGATCCAGGTGTTCCAACTGGACCGCCAGGTCCAGAACCTCATGCAGGATCTGAGTCGCATGTTGAGGGCTCAGCAGTACCTTCAGATGAACATAGTGGCTCAGAACCCCTCAAACCAAGGGTCTGGCATCCCAGAACAATGACAGGGAGAGAACCCAGACAAGTCACTGGTTGGTTCCAGAGGAGGAGGCATGTGGGGAATGGGGGGTTTAAAGCCCTAGAGGAAGATTCCTTCCTCACCCATGAAAAGCCCCTGGACACCCCAGAACCAGAACTAAAATCTCTTGCCCCCAAAAATCTGTAACCCAGGGAACACAGGGTGGGTAGGAGAAATAAAGACATCAAGATTCAGAGTCACCCATCCCTGAACCCTAGAATTGTCATCCGGAGAAAGAATTATTAATTCAAGGATTCTCCCCACAAATTGGTTCTAGTGACTACCACCAAGTAAGAGGGAGCAGCACAGAGCTAAGGAAAAAGGGGGATTCCAAAATCCCATCTATTTCAGGATGCCACATTTATATTACAGATTCCCATACTCCAGCACAGAAAATTGTCCAAAACTCCACTGTGTCAGAGTCCAAAATAAAGAAATTGACCACTCAACTTGCCCAAAATGCCCATTACCTTTGTCCACTTGAGGAGAAGGATTGGAGATGCTATGCCCCCATTCGAGTGTAAGGGTAAGGTGCATTTTCAGCACTGGTGGACACTGGATCCCAAGCCACCCTTCTGTCAAAAAAGGCCTTTGAGCAGCTAAATTCAGGAAAGGGGAGAGACACCAGATCCCTCTCACACCTCTTCCTGGACAAATCCAGAACTTCAAATGAAATTCCTGTCAAGGGGACTGCGGATCGGGAAATAAAAATTGGCCGACATAAGGTGCAACACCCGGTCATAGTCGTGACTCCAGAAGGAACCCCCTGTCTATTAGGGAATGACATCCTTCGCAGGCTGTCTCATCTAATAGACTGTGTGTACAAGGTCCTCTGGAATCAGAGTAACCAGCCAATAAAATTAAAATAAAGTGTCAACCATGTTAGTTTAAATGCCACATGCCGCATGGTTGAACAAAAGCCTAATCATATTGAGTTTAATTGCCAAAATAATCAAATACCTGACATTACAGAAATTGGTGTAGGACAATAAACTGTTGATGGGAACTCCTCTTTATTCCTGAAAATCAACCTTCCTTCCAGTTTCAAGTGGCATTACACACTGGAAGGAAATACTTTGAAATGTTATACCAATTCACAATCTGAAAATCCAAACTCTATAGTCAAAAGTGATGAAAAACCAGTTCAAAGTTTAGATGACATTCATAAAATGAGGGAATAGCTGTTCCTCCCTATTCAGTTAAATGAGGGGAAGGAGTCTGTTCTTGCCTGGGTGTGCCTGAACAATGGAAAGAGCTTCATCAGCGAAGCCATGTTCAGAAAGCTCCCAAAAGATCCAACCATTCCCACATTTCAATTTATCGATAAGTGGGAAATAGGCATGGAAACTCCCAATTCCAAACATCTCCTGACCTACTAGGTGTATGCTCAAAATTCTAGAGATGACAAAAGCATACAATGTAATTGTTGGGTTGTGCGAGATGTCCCTGCGGCATTCTATTTAGGCAGTGACATTCTCAGTCAGTTTGCAATTAACTTGGACCTGATAAATTACAAGATCTGGTCCTGACTAGAGGGCAATCCCATGGGCTTTGATGATTCTGAAAAAGCATTTAGGTCAGCCCATTTGCTGCCATATGCTGTTGACGTTCTAGAGGGAGAGGAGCCGACCATCCAGGACAAACCCGACAATTCCCACATCAATTAAAAGTTAAAAGAGGACATAAACTGCAAAATCCTGATACCTATGTACATCTCAATGCCTATCTCCAACAGCAGGGGTTGGGGTTAAACCCAACACCATTAGTCAATGTAGAACACAACACCATTCCAATATTGATGGATAACAGTGACCCTAGGACTATCACTCTGGGCACAGGCACCATTATTGTAATGGCGGTTGATGACAAACATTTTCCCATGGATCTAGGAAATTTTAATCATAGGACCAATCCCCAATGACTCCTTTCCCAATGACAGTGACAATGACCTACCACCAGACAGGATCTTCACCCGGCAAGGGGGGAATTTCCTGCTGTACTCTCCCTGCTCTTACGGAGAGGAAGAGGTGACCTGTGACATTCGGCAGGATGAGGTGATCTTTCAGGTCCACAATGACAGCATCTCCTACCTGAAACCCTCTGCCTAGGTCAATACTCTAACCAGAGACCTCTCCACCCAGCTGGAGGAGGCTGCTGAGATAGCAAAACCCAAAATCTTTCCAGGCTTCAGTCAAATGGTTGAGGAGCGGATTAACCTCGCTGATGCCTGTGAGACTGAGGAGCAAAAGCAAAAGTTGAAATAGGTGTTCTTAGATTTTCAAGATCTCTTTGCTGTGGACTTGTACGACTGTAGTTTCACCAAGATCCATACTACAACAATTCCCATGGACCCTGGAATGACTCCTGTGTTTTTCAAGCACTATCGATTGCCTCTCACATCCATGGAGTCCCTGACGGAAATAATAAAAATCTAGAGTCCCCTGGGCTAATTCATCCAGTCCACAGCACCTTTAATAATCTGGTGCTGGGGATTTTAAAACCAAATGGCCAATGGAGACTTTGCGCAGACCTTGGGGAGCTAAACAAACGGGCACACATGCCTCGATGGCCTCTTCCCTTTATTGACCAATGGCTGGCCCAGATCCAGGGGTCCAAGTTATAAACTGATAGTAACCTGACAAATTGATACTGGACTCTGCCCCTCAGTAGGGAGGACCAATATAAACTGACCTTTACCCTTGGGGAGGGGGCAGTACACATAGACTTGGACTCCCTTCAGATACATAAACTCTGGCAATGAATTTGACATCTTCTTACATAAGGCCATGCCTGACTTGGGTGAAAGGGGTAACCTGGCCAATGTGGATGATGTCTTGATAAAAAGCTCAACTGTGAAGGAATATATACCGGAAATACATTATGTTCTGACCCAGTTGAGGGTTGCCGGAGCAAAACTGTCCTTCCAGAAGGCACAGTGGTGCAGGACCCGTGGCAACTTCTTGGGACATGAAATAATTCCTGAGGGTCTCTGTCCCTAGAAGAAGAAAGTTGAAGCACTCATAAAACTAAAAGACCCCACAACTCTGCGTGAGCTAAGAAGCCTCCTTGAACTGACTAATTACAGTAGGAAGTTCATTGAGCATTAAGTAGAGGTCACTAGACCCCTACTCCATCTTTTGAATGGGGGGTCACGTGGGAGTGGGATCCAGAACAAGCCGAGGCAGTAAAACAACTTTAAAAAAGTCTCTCACAAGCACCTTGTCTAGCTTACCCTGTCAAAAAGAAAGAGTTCTTCTTTGGAGACAGGGTTCTCGAATATATGCTTGACAGCAGTATTATATTAAAAGCCTAACAAGTTCATTAAAGTCATCTCCAATGCAAGCAGGACTTTATCCTCTGTGGAGGAAAACATTCAATGATTGTGAGAAGGCATTCTGGGCTATGGTGTGGCCATTGAAGAATTACCACCCGTTCATCCAAGAGGAACACATCATAGTGGAGACTCCACACCAGCCTTTGCAATACCTCCAAAGCGACAAAATCCGGGCCGGAAATGTGAGTAATTCCAGAATTACTTCCTGGAATCTGTCAATGGAAGGCTTTCCTGTGGAAGTCAGATATGGCCAAAATAAGAAGAATACCCTCGCGCAAGGTCTGGCTGACTTGCATGATTTTGCCAGAGAAAGCTGTCTCGAGGATGAAAGCCTTAAAACCAAGGACAACATGGAGGCGTACCTTAATTCCCGGCACAAAGACTATGAAGAAGACAAGTGCCAGGGGATGTCCACAGTTTATGTGGACGGTAGCTCCTACCATGTTGACAACAACGGGGAAAAGCAACTGGTGGCCGGTGTTGGGAATGCTTAGGTGAATGATGCCCAGAGCCCTCCGCTGGGTACAAAATTAGTCCCCACAGTAGTCAGGTGGCGGAGGCGATGGCAGTTTATCAGGCCATCCTCACTGCCATTCAACACCAACTCCACAAATTGGTCATAATCACTGATTCAGATTATGTCCGGAACGGGTTCGTGGAGCACCTGGTTAATTGGAAAAACAGAAGCATGCTGTGTGCTAATAACAAACCACTCAAACATGGTAAGCTAATACAAAATATTTATGATCTGGTCACCTCTAGTGTGATGACCATCTATTGAAAGTAGATTATGGGTCATTCCAGAATAGAGGGGCCAGACAAAACTGGAAATGACCTGGCTGATCAGCTGGCCAAAAATGGTGCCATTCAGGGGGATCTCCTTGAGATTAAGCCCCTGTTGGGGGAAATCCAGGTCACTGCTGTCACTAGGTCCCAGTCAAATGCTCACAATGAACTCTCAACTGCCCAGTGGAGTAAGGAGACCCCAGATGCTGATTTAATCACGGTACAAAAAGGGGATCCGATTATTGGGAAATGTCATTAACACATTGAGGACCCTGAGAACTTTCCTCTGATGGATACCGAGTAAATTGGGAAAGAGGACCTCAGGGTATTGATGAAGTATCCCAAAATGTTCTGAATCCAAGATGGTTTGTTGCTAAGGAGATCCATCTCTGGTTGTGACCAGTGGGTGGTACCTACCTCATTCTGGAGCCTGATGCTAAGTCACACCCAAGACGCAGCCACAGCCGGTCCTTGGGGGTTTCATACTATTCTGGAAATCTTGCAGGAGGTTGCATGCTAGCCACACTTGGGGCAGGACCTTGACCAATACCTGAAGGGTGTCTTGTGTGTGCACAATTTTAGCCAACATCACTCACACACCGAGCTCCCCTCCAGAAGATGGGGATGACTGCCTTGGTCAGATTTACAAGTAGATTTCATTGGGCCCATGATTCGCTCCTTTAGGGGGAACAAGTACATTTTAACAGTAACATGCTTGTTTGCCAAATGGGTGGAATGTCTCCCGCCCAAATATTACAAGGCAGAAACAGCAGCTGCCCTGATCATCAACCACATCTTTTCACCTTTTGGCCTACCCCAAAGGATTGAGTCAGACAGAGGAAGTCACTTCACCAGCAAAGTGATGACAAAGATGTTGGAGATACTTGGGGCAAAAAGGAACCTTCACATTGCATACCGACCCTTCTCTAGTGGTGGAGTTAAGAGGTATAATAAAACCATAGTGAGCATTCTAAAAAAGTTTTTGGCAGATTCTGGGCCAAGTTGGGACATCCGATTACCGCTTGTCCTGATGGCCATCAGATCTACACCGTCTTCTGCGACCAAGATGTCTCCATTGAGCTAATGACTGGACAAAGGATGGTGCTATCTCAGCATCTGCTCTATAGAACACAAGAGCAGACACTGATAAACGCCTCCACAACACATGAGTATGTTGAGAATTTAAGAAAACACCTTCAACATGATTTTGCATACGCTCAGCAGAACCTGGAAAAATCAACAGATGGGATGAAGACTCAATATGACTTAAAAACAACCAAAAAGGAGTACCAAGTAGGAGACAGGGTCTACTTGTACAAATTTCAAAGGAACCAGACCAAGGAGTGGAAATGTCTCCCTAACTGGCACGGTCCTTTTGAAATTGTAAATAGAATTTCACCTGTCGCCAAAAGAATCCACATCCCCAAAGGAGAGTTGGCAGAAGAGAAATGGGTCCATATTAATCAGTTAAAGAGTTGTCACCCCAGCCACACTTTGCAGCTGATTAAGTAGCCAAGAGAAAGTCAAATCGAGGAGACATCAGGAGAATGAGAACCAGAAAAAAAAACAGAAGGGAACAGGTAGTTCCATAGGTATATCTAACAGGGAATACTTTTCTTCATTGTCAGTGCAAAAGGGCATCTCCAAAAACCCTAGTAAAAATATCAATAGTTATCTGTGTCTTTTAAGGAATTATTTGTTGTTATTATCCGAGTTCTTGAATGACTATAATGTATGTGTGTCCCACTGCTGTTAACCTTTTGGGAAGACAGTCAGTGGGAAAATGCTCCAACCTGTCTTTAATCACTGGATTTGGACTGACTCAGCTCCTTCATAGATCGAGGAGGACTTCCCCGGGGACCTGGAAAGGAAGGACCGAAGGAAAATCTATGGGTATCACTCCACACTCCAAGAAAAGATGGATGGAAAATCTGTGGGTGTCTCTCCACACTACAATGAAAGACAACAGGAGGATCATGGCGTACCGCTCCCTGATGGAAAAAGGACTCCACCTGATGAACCCCATTTTGCCCTTCTCCCCCTGAACAAGAAGTTGTGGGAGAGTCGAGGGGGGAATTTGTGGGGTACATTTACCAACCCAGTAGAATTCCTCTCCATCACCAATCTGCACTTCAGCAGTTACCAGCAGAATGTCGGCACTGGCTCTGCAGAGCGCCATTCCTGTGCATCAAAATTTCATTTTGCAGCTACAAAAATGACGGCTGCACTGTCTTTGCCAAGCACCTATTGGGCAAGATGGAACAGGGAACACACCAAGAAAGGCTGCCAGTGTGTTTCCTTATGTGCACCAAAGAAGAGAATTGAAAAGCAGCGCTGCTTTGCTGCTAGCTCAAAATTTCCCATTGAAAAAAAAATATATATATATTTTACATTTAAAATGATGGTGCCCTGATGCTCTTTTTCATCTGTTCAACAATAAATACATAGTGCTGATACAGGGAAGACCCAGCTATGCCTAGCCATGTTCAGGTTGTGCTCCAACAAAAAGGGGCATTTCTCATTGAATGACAGGCTGTGTCAGGCAAGATCTGTGAAATCACCAATAACTTTACTGCCAGCAGTAGTGCAAAATAAGTTACTTTGCAACAAAATATCACAGCTGAACTCTTCAACAAGAAGCCCTATTTCTTTGTTCTTATGTAAGTGTCAGTGGACCTTTGCCTTGAACAGATTGCTGTGTATGATAAATTGACTAGGGCTTCAAATAATGTTTAAAATCTAGATGAAAAAGAAAACTGCATTGGAAGTGACAGCAAAAGGAGAATTCACTACATGTAAAAAGGGTTGCTTTTTTGCAAACAAGAAAAATGTCTGTTTAAAAAGTGTAATGTTGTATTAGGTCCTGTCCTTGCATTGAAATGAGAGGGGGTGGGGTTTGTTTGAAAACATATATGGGATGTTTTATTTCAACAAACTTGTTTCTGATTCAGAAAAAACAAATTAAATAAATAAATGTATTTACTGTGCTGAAGCCACAGAACAGGTTTCCTGGCCTGGCTTCAAAGGACATTTGCTTTCTGGGAACATGATTTGCCTTCCCCCAAAGGGCCAGCCCCTTGGAAACTCTGAATGGACCAAGAGGAATCATCTCACATGCTCGTCAGACTTTGTGGCTGGGCTCTAGCCTGATACAATAGATTTCTGGGATACTTAGGTGTGAAGTCTGGGTAACACCTTTCCTCTGCTGCAACTGCCATGATCAAAGAAATTGTAATGACAACCTCTGTGTCAGTGGGCCAGAGGAAGACATTTGGCTTGGAGGGTTGGAAGACTGCCCCTCTTTGGGGGTAGAGCCGCCCACTTGGTTCTAAAGACATTTCTTTTTAAAACTTGTATTTTTGCAACCTGATAATATAGGAATGTGAAATTTTGACAGTATGAATGTAGATTTTACGCTTTTAAAATAAGAAGATGTAGGCCTTTCTGACAGGTTGTGGACTCTTCTGTGAAAAGTACAAAAGACCCGGTTATGAAAGTTGGATGAAAATATGACCCACATTAATGTGCTGCAGTGTACCGAATTGTAGAATAATAGCATTGTACCATCTTGGGATTTGGATCAGCATGTGTATTATACGATATGTAATCTGCCCCTATGAGTTTCCCGATGATGACATGTGTGATTATGAGTGTTTTGCTCCATAACTGATTTTGGCAAAAATTAACTTTGATAGAATGAAGCACATTTAAAAAAACACCCCATAAAACATCCTTCAAGTCCAATCTGCTTACAGGGAGGAAGCGAAATATATTGGTGGATCTATCCGATTCTTGGGGGTAGATCTAGCCAAAGCCTGCCCCATTGTATAATCCTGTTATGTCACCCACCTTATAAAAGGGGGAAGCTCACGGAGACAGGACACAATATTCTGAATTTTCCAGCTCCTGCGTATCCATACATTTCATATTCATCCTGCAAGATTCCAGATCCACTGCAAGGCCAGAGTATAGCTAACCCTATCCAGGCAGAACCACCCTTTAGAACTAAACCCCATAACAAAATCCCACTAACTCACGGAGAAAGTGGGAAAAGCTGTGGTACCGTTTTTGAGAGTATCCTGTGACCAGACCTGCTTTTTGCCACTCTACCTGCATGCTGCTGTGCCGTGACCCGACAGGCCCAGCTGTTTTCTGCTAGGAGAGCCCCGCCGTGGTGCTGTGACCAGATCCTTTATGTACAGAGAACTAGTAGGCTGTCCCAAATCCCAATCTCCAGCACTGATTGTGAGTATCTCCCCATCCCATAGCAACTTATAGTACACCCCAATTTGATACCTTGTCTTTGTCCACCCGCTAAGAAATCCAATCCATACCCTGATAACTTGTTTTGAATCCTCTGTGTATTCTGTTCCTTGATTTTCTAGTGTTAGCGCAATTCTTCCACTCATTTCTGTCTTGTGTAAGTCCTTAGTCCTCTTTTTTGATTAAACTAATTAATTCCACACAGCGCGAAGGGGTTACACTTGTAAGGTAACCTGTGTCACAGGCGTCTTCTCTCTTTTCTAACTATTAAAATATAGTTTCTGTAAAACTTATCCTTTCCTTTTTAAACCGATTTTCTCTGTTAACTGCTTTTATTTTTAAAACCGAATTTCCTTTCACATTGAAAATCTCATCCAGTTATTCAGCTAGAGTCACTCTTTCACTTTCATATTATCCCTGTGATGTGCATCTATCACCCAGGATAAAAAACGCATTCTGATTGAGTCTATTTCACCTGTTTTTCAAACCATTTTGACAATGAAAACTGTAAAAAGAAGAAACTGCAATTTTCCAATGTGTGATTTGGCTGCACTGTGTTTTCATTACAAAGTTGATTTTTGAACTCTATGGGTGTTGTTAGTATCTTGCCTTGTAGTTGCTGGTGTTCCTAAATCCCTGATACTGTTAGAACTCATATTTACCTCATTAATTTAACCGTGCAATAAATTAAATATTTAGTAATTCAGAGAGCTATTTATACAATTACAAAGGTTTTTCAAATTCTGCCTCCCAATTTGTGAGAGAAGGTCGGATTTTAATTCTGTGTGTGATTTGGCTGCACTGTGTTTTCATTTCAAAGTTGATTTTTGAACTGTATGCCATTGTTAGTATCTGCCTTGTATGTTTGTATGTTTACTTTCTAGTATCCCTGACTCCTTGCTGCTCCTTTCTATCCACTCAAAATTCGATTAATAGGGGTTTGAGGGAGAATTGCAGAGGGGAAATCTTAACTCGGGTGCTATCTACCCTAACAGTAAGATTGCTCCCATTCATCTGTGCTATGGATATGTTATAGTAGAAGGTCAACTAAGTGTATTTTATCATTTTACCTTGTAATTATCACCCCATTGGTGTAATTATCACCCCATTGGTGATTGCTGCCCAATATTACATTTTCGTGATTTCTTCGATTTAAACTAAATAAATATTGTATTACCACCCACCGGCCTGGTTCATGGTCCACTGTGACCCGGGGTAGTTGTAAAAGGGGGTGTGAGACGGGTTGGGTGCCAGCTCAATCTGAATTCTAGGAAATAAAGAAAAAGTATTTTAATTGTGTGCTACCTCCGAGGGTAAGGGCAGGAGTCCTGGTCTGGTGTGTGATGCCCGATTGGAATCCTTAACATGTTGCTGTAGGTACTCTTGTTCAGAAGAGAATCGCCTGGCATTTCGGTGCTGGACTGTCCCAGGGCAGTACAAAGACTGATATGTTTTGGATATTTCTCTTCTGTGAATGATAGTGAGCTAAAGACTCTGGGTAAGGCTCTCGTAACCAGGACTAATGTCTGACAGAGGGACTCCCCAGAAGCCCCCTTGTTTTTTGCATAATTTGAGTAACTTTGGGTATCACCCTAAGTTACTATGAAAATCCAGACATGGACCCCTTGCTCACTATTCTTAGAGAGGCACAGCCCCACCTTACTGATCAGGTCCATCCAGACCGAAACATGTGTCTGGCATTGCTGTTGGTACGCTTGTTGGTACGCTTGTTCAGAGGAGAATTGCCTAAAATTTTGGTGCTGGACTGAACCAGAGCAGGACTAAGACTGATATGTTTTGGATATTTGTCTTCTGTGAAAGATAGTGAGCTAAATACTCTGTTATGTTATGCCTAGAAGAGCACAGTTTTAAGTGCTTTTCTGAAAGCCAAATGGTTTGGTAGCTTCCTAATCGGGGGTGGTAACCCATTCCATTGGTTGGCCGCGACTAAGGAAAAAGCACAGCCACCTATCCTCGTGTGACGGAACCTGGGTACAATAAGGGAATCTGCAGTAGAAGAATGCAAAGAGCGCCCAGGTTGATAGCGGGAGAATTTAGCTTGAAGGAACTCTGTGCCCTGGGAATGGAGAGCACGGTGAACTATGCACAGGGCCTTAAATCTAATGCGCTGTATAACTGGTAGCCAGCACAGAGAGCGTAGCACCGGGGTAATGTGGCTCCATAGGGGTGCTGGATGCCATCCGGGCTGCCAAATTTTGTAGATGCTGCACCCGCCATACAAGGCCGATGAGTTGGGCGAAGCACAGTGAGTTGCAGTAGTCTAGGCGAGATAGAACCAAAGCCGCGACCACCAGAGGGCGGAGAGGTTCAGGGATCATAGGGAGAAGCTTCTTCAGGACCTTAAATTGGTAGTGGCCTGCCTGGCAGATGGCTGCAACCTGGTTTGTCATCGACAAGGAGACAGAATGGATAACCCCTATATTTTTTACCTTGCCAAATGGGCTAGGAAGAGAACCAAGAGAGGAAGGCCAAAAAGCGGAAACCAGAGTGATCGATCAGGAGGACACACAACCACCACAACATCCGTCTTGTCTCCGTTCAGTTGGAGCCAGTTGTGGTCCATCCATGCGCCAAAGGCCATCAAGCAACTCTGAAGGCACGACAACACCTCCGCTTTATCATGGTCGAGCCGGATCAAGATCTGTATGTCTTCGGGGTAAGATTAGCAATTGAGGCCTTGGGAGTGGATTAGACATACTAAGGCCCAAATGTAGCTTTTAAATAAGATCGGGGACAAAGACGAGCCCTGTGGGACACCACAAGTGAGGAAAAAAGTGGGGGGAAGGAAAGGTGGCATGGAGAGGGTCAGTGTGTGAACCGATATGGTTAAGGGTCACGTAACTGGCACTAATGTCCAACAGAGGGACTCTGAGGACCCCCCTTGTTTTTTGCACAGTAAGTAATAAAGCCATTAAACACACACTGTGGTGCAACTTCATTGAGCTGACTGGGCGTCAGCCCTCCCGCCTGAAATTGGGCTATGTACACTCGACCTGGGACCTATAGAGCTATTGCCGGACAGAACAGGACACAGATGTTAAACAGCACCTGGGTTACTTCATTAACAAAGGCTCAGTAATTACTAATGTAAAGCATCACACTGTTAGTACCTGCAATACATTCTTTGCCGATTGAAATTGTGATGTAGGTTTAGTACTTGCATACCAGGGGAGTGATTCAAAGGGTAGAGAGGGTACAGGAGACCACTCATTCTCACAGCAGTCCATAAGTGGGTGCTTTCAGACTTAATGGAAAGAGTTAACTGCTTGTAATAATGAATCTGCGCTAGAATCATCTCATTAGAATGTGTAAAGAAGTGAGATGCTCTCACACAAATACATTTGCCCCTCCCCCAATCTTCATGAAGTTAACACCTCAATCAACTTTAAAGGGTTAGTCCCTCCCCGAAATGTAGGTTTTATTGTGCCCCATAAAACAGACACACACACCATTCACCATACACACACACACACATCCAGCCACTCTTACATTTAAGTATGTACCCTTTCACTGTTAAGACGGATTTCTAAACTCTGACCTGGTGGGCAGAAGTTTAGGGGGCCATCCTCGCTTAAGTGAAACAGGGGAATCTTCTGGACAAGCCAGACCAATCTAGGCAGCCAGGCGGGTGGTCAAGACTAAGGGGGTAATTCATACAATTTAGCACACAAGTGGCGCACGCAGCTGGCGCACAGTGTGCGCGTGCGATTGTCTGCGCCAGCCGTGTGAGCTAAAATCCATTTCTGCGCACAACGTATTCATGGATTTTAGCTACCAAAACCAGCCGTGGTGCACAGCAGCGCCAGTTACGCCCCCAAGAACGCCCCTCACGCAGGGAAAAGCCATCAAAATCCCCAATCCAGTGCACAGGGCTGCACTAACCCTGTACCAGCACGGCAAGCTGGGAACGTGTATTACTGGGGTTCACGGGAAGTTACACACACGGTTGGCCCTGTGCGAGTGGGGTATGTGTATTACTGGGGTTCGCGGGAAGTTTCCACACGCGATTGGCCATGTGCGAGTGGGGTGCGTGAATTACTGGGGTTCGCCAGAAGTTCCACACACGATTGGCCCTGTGCGAGTGGGGTACGTGTATTACTAGGGTTCGTGGGAAGTTTCACATGCGAAAGGGCCTGTGCGAGTGGGGTACGTGTATTACTGGGGTTTGCGGGAAGTTTCACACGTGAAAGTGCCTGTGCGAGTGGGGTACGTGTATTACTGGGGTGCGCGGTAAGTTTCACACGCGATTGGCCCTGTGCGAGTGGGGCACGTGTATTACTGGGGTTCGCGGGAAGTTTCACATGCGATTGGCCCTGTGCGAGAGGGGTACATGTATTTCGGGGGTGCGCGGGAAGTTTCACACGCGATTGGCCCTGTGCGAGTGGGTACATGTATTACTGGGGTTTGCGGGAAGTTTCACACGCGAAAGTGCCTGTGCGAGTGGGGTACGTGTATTACTGGGGTGCGTGGGAAGTTTCACACGCGATTGGCCCTGTACGAGTGGGGTACGTGTATTACTGGGGTTCGCGGGAAGATTCACACGTGAAAGGGCCTGTGCGAGTGGGGTACGTGTATTACTGGGGTTCGCGGTAAGTTACACACGCGAAAGGGCCTGTGCGAGTGGGGTACGTGTATTACTGGGGTTCGCGGGAAGTTTCACACGCGATTGGCCCTGTGCAAGTGGGATACGTGTATTACTGGGGTTCGCGGGAAGTTCCACACGCGAAAGGGCCTGTGCGAGTGGGGTACGTGTATTTCGGGGGTGCGCGGGAAGTTTCACACGCGATTGGCCCTGTGCGAGTGGGGTACGTGTATTACTGGGGTTCGCGGGAAGTTTCACACGTGAAAGGGCCTGTGCGAGTGGGGTACGTGTATTACTGGGGTTCGCAGGAAGTTTCACACGTGATTGGCCCTGTACGAGTGGGGTACGTGTATTACTGAGGTTCGCGGGAAGTTTCACACGTGATTGGCCCTGTGCGAGTGAGGTACGTGTATTACTGGGGTTTGCAGGAAGTTTCACACGTGATATGAGCAGGGTACGTGTATTTCGGGGGTGCGCGGGGAGTCCTACACGTGAATTGGCAGTGTGGGTCCTCCCAGGTGTTCCCTCTACACCCTCCACGGCCCCTGCAGGCAGCCCACACCACAGGGGACTACCCTGCACACCTGGTCATGTCCCGCAGACAGCCCATCCACCATGGGCATGCCCCCCAGCCAAGCCACATGTCAGCTTGCACTACTGATCACCAACTCATGTCCCCCTGTACCCCCACCCTCCAGCAGTGCGGGGCACCTGCCAGCAGGCCCCCACTCATGTCCAACTCATGTCCCCCTGCACCCCCACCCCCTAGCAGTGCAGGGCAACTGCCAGCAGGTCCCCACTCATGTCCCATTCATGTCCCACTGCCCCCACGTCATGACGATCCTAAATCATGGCCCTTATGGCCAGCTCCCCAGCCCAAAGACCCAACCAAGTATTGCATCCACCCACATAGAAAAGGCAATTACATGATACAACCCCAAAGGCAAGTATGTAAATGAACACATGTCTGTCACACACACACAATGGGTGCAAGTGAATGTGAAAACCCATATCATGACATGCATGAAACCAATGAGATAATACCACACATCAAAGTATGAAGAAAAAACTG
Source organism: Ambystoma mexicanum (assembly GCF_040938575.1). NCBI lineage: Eukaryota > Metazoa > Chordata > Amphibia > Caudata > Ambystomatidae > Ambystoma > Ambystoma mexicanum. The sequence goes on along the minus strand of NC_090933.1, from coordinate 1,183,993,076 downwards.
TATTAAACACAACATGAATGTAATTTTTAAAAAACACACAACAATGGGAATAATTAAAGAAATGCTGCATGTCCGTAAAAGAATAAAAAACAAGAAATCATAATCCCAAGACATCCAAAAGAAATGGTGTCCAAAGTCACAGTCCAACAAAGCAAATCCAAGGGAAAAAAGAAAGTGAAATCCATTGCTCCATGGTGAAAATAAAAAAAATGTGAAAAATCCAATGGTGAACTATGTACAAATGAACAATCCAGGGTCAATGAGCCCAAATGATGAAATGAACCCTACCAAAAATACTACCTTATAAAAAACTATATACAAAAACGTGGTGCATTGTTCAAGCGCAACCAAAATAAAAAAGAAAAGGAAAGGAAACCTTACACTATCTAACCATATACAATGGCGGCGGGCAAGTCCTGCGGCTCACTCTGTGGTGTCCCGGGCCAGGGCATCATCGAACTCCATGTCGATGTCCCGGAGGCGGGACTCTGCCCTAGCCCAGAGGTCTCGCAGGGAGGCACTCATGGCCTGTTCCAACTCCCTGCAAGTTGCCTTGAGGCACTCTGCCCGCCTCAACGCCCGACGCATGGAGAACTCCGCCCTGACCATGGTGAGCCGCGCCTCTTCCGCCCACCGCTGCTCCACATCTATAGCATGTCCTAACCGCTGCCACACGGAAGACACTGGGTCCTCCTGCCCTCTGGCTGTTGCCTGCCCCTCCGATGTTGAAGGCCCTGAGCCATCATGGCTCCCACCTTGTTGCTGCTGCTGCTATGCCTCTGCCTGTGCCCTGGCTCTTGCTGCCTGCACATCCTCCTCCGGCAGGGGTGCAGTTGTTGATGTGGCCACCCCTGCTGGACGTCCGACTCACGACTGTGGCAGGGATGTGTCCTCCACCAGCCTGGCCGCAGGGTCAGAGGCAGCTCCACAGGGTACCCAGGTGATACATGGGTGGGAAGATGGCATGGAGGACGACTGGCGCATAGGGGGTTCAGGTGAGGAGGGGGATGTAATAAGGTTCAGCAAACGGAGGAATCCGGCCCTGGTGAGCTGTCAATGAGGCATTCGAGATGACGTGCAGTGTGCTCACGAAAACACTGCAGGTCACCTTGCATGCCCCGTTGACGCAACGCCATCCCACTCAGGACAGCCTCAACCCGGTTCCGGATAGCCACGTCCACAGTGAGAGGAAGGCCAGTTGTTGTCAGCAGATCCCCTCCCTGAAAACGGCTCTGGACGTGGGCATCCCTGCTGGTGCAGGATGATGCAGTCACAGGATCGGGGACAGGATTACACACAGGCACCTCCGCGGTGGCCCGTGCTGCCTCCTGCCCCTGCACTGCACCACTAGCACCAGTGGAATCCCCACCTCCAGACCCCATGTCTGTCCCTTGCACGGCCTCCTCCTCCACCAAACCCCCACCAACCTGGATGACTCCGTGCCATCTTCCTCCATCGGACCCTGTGGGGTCTAAGCTGCCCCTTCTGCTGCCGAGGAGTCCAACTCGGCCTCTTGGACCTACCCTCGGCAGCTGCGGCCTGGGATGCGTCACCGAACTCCTCACTCCCTGACGAGATGACAACCTGGGAGGGGAGCCAGGCCTTGCATCTCCGGCTGGCGGTGTGATCCCTGCCGCTGTGCTCCACAGCACCCTCTCCGCCCTCTTTATCAGTTGACGCTGCAGACAGGGAGAGATAGGACACAGGCATCAGGGCACTGTACAATGGACTGATACACACATGCCAGTTGCACATGAGTGGCAGTGTCAAACTTCCGACATGGCATCACAATCCCCAACACACATGTCATTTCAACTCACACACATGAGCAATTCCACAGCCATATCACAACAGCCAGCACCATCCATACACATACAACAGCATGAGCATCCAAAGGTGAGCCAGACATCACATGAAACACAGGGAGTGCAGTAGACATGCACACATGCCACCACACTTACATGCATGTCTACAACTCCTCCAACTGTTGCAGTGATGAGATCGCTATACATGTCAGATCTGCCATTCAGCCTTCTACATATCAGTGTCACATGCATCCATGTTGCATCACAGTTGCACACTTGTCAAGCACACACACATGCACATGTACACAGTGCAGATACATGCATTAGGAACCACCATCCATGCCACAACCATGCCAATGTACATACACAGAAATTCAAAAATGTGTGCTCCCACACCTGCATTTCTCCAGCATGCTTACCAACACATACACCATCAATGTGTTTCACACATGAGAGGACACAAATGTGGCAGCCTCACGCCCATGTTCATACACATCCCTACATGGCCCTACAAAAACACATGTGCAACCTGCACAGTACTGGCACACCATGACAAGCACAGCGTCCAATCACTCTGCATGTACACTTACCGCCCGACTCCAGACGGGCCTGCCTCTCAAGGATCTGGACGTAGAGCGCTGGGCATATACGTTCCAGGACCCTCATTTGGAGGTCCGACAGCTGGCCCATGCGCCCCTCGGCATCCGCTGCCTTTGCGAGGCGCCAGGCCTTGTTGAGGGTCCTGGACCTGAAGTCCTCACAGCGCTTCTTGACATGATGTAAGTCGCGGACTGCCACCCCGTCCGCGTTGATGGCAGTCACAATGTCCATCCAGATCCTGGTCCTGGTCCATCCTTCATTGTCGGCGTGCAAACTTCCAAAGAGGGCATCATACTGCCCCAGGACTTGCTCCACCAGGACACCAACTTCCCTGGCACTGAAGCTGGTGGCCCTCTGCCTCTCTGTCTGGGGGTTGCCAGTGCTGCCCGATAGTGTTCTGCTGGACATGGCAACCCCAGAGGCAGGAGTGGGTGGGCAACTGGGTCCTGGGGCTGGGCTGTGGAGCGATGGAATCCCAGTCGGAAGTCTTCAGTTCCAGCAGGGGTGGTCACAGCAACTGCACCCCTGGCTGACGTGCAGGCAGCAAATGGCAGGGCACGTGGGCATCAGGTAGTCAGACAGCAGCAGATTGCAGGTGGGAACATGCTCGGGGCTCTGGAGGGCAGTAATTCGGCCTTCTGGGCAGGAGCGTGGTCTTCCGTGTGTTTTTTTGCGTGGCCAGCTTGATACGGAGTGATTTGGCACGTGAAAAAATTGCACGTCAGCGTGTAATTGGAGGAAAGGCCTTTAGCGCGTAATCGCGTCAGCACATGTTTTTCCCACTGCGGGTGCCCCTGTGTATCGCACCCGTTTTTGAGGTCATAGTAGCCTGCGTGTCCCACGCAAATGCGTTTTTCATGTTACTGGGTGCTACCGCGTACTGCGGGAGGTTGATTCCACGCACGTAGGCTGCAGGGTTGCGTGCACGGTTTTACTGCAGTTTTGAGGTACCTGAGTGTAGCGTGACCTGTCACTACATCACCGGGGTCACATACAGCCTTGCAGGTGCAGGGGGGCTGGTAACATCTTGCATCCCACCCCCTTCATCCCAATTGCCCAGGTCAATTGTGGTGTATACCTCCCATTGGCACTACTCCATCTGTGCTGGCACTACTCCATCTGTGCCATGGTTGGGAGGCCACCAAAGGTGAGGGGCGCCTCAGCTGGGCATACTCCTCATGGCAGGCATGGTCAGGGACGTGGCCGGGGTGACCAGGGAGTAGGGGGATACCAGGGTGTCCAGGGTGGCTGCAGAGGGGGAAGAGGCAGGGGTGCGCAAGTTGAGCACGATGTTGTGCCATGTGTCGGTGCAGTCATGCCACCACCCCCTGTGGTTCTGGGAGATGCAGCTTCTGCATCTGGCACTGGCGCCCGTGTGACCCGGCAGTCCATTTCATTGACTGCCACGGGCCCAAGCTTAGTGGTAGCTGCAGGTGCAGCTGTGGACACCACCACCCAGGCTCAGGGTCTGCTAGCGCAGGCTGCGTTGGCAATTGAAGAGCCCTTGGAAGATTTCCAACAGGCCCGGAGGGAAACCGTAGGGGCACGCAGGGCTGCCCTGACCAAGACACCTGTCCCTGGGGCAGTAATGTCATCTGCTGCCTCGAACAGCCGGATGTTGGCAAGTGCGGGGGCAGATGCACCCAACAACACCCCAGTTGTGAGTCTGCCAACCAGGACAGTCACGGTCAATGACCCTGCCACAGCGGATGTTGCTGCGCAGGGTCCATTAGAGGGCACCCAGCTGCCACTGACGCAAGTCAGGCCTTTGGTCGTCCCTCCACCTGCCACTCCCTTGGCTCAATCCACCGGTCTCACTGGCCATGCTGATCAGGGCGTCATCAGCCAGCCAGGGTCTGCGCCACAATCCAAGAGGAGGAAGGTTGCACCTGCAGCACAGGCTGGGACCCCACACACAGCCACGACCTCCTGCATATCGAGGAAGAAGCCTTTCTGCAACCAGGAACTTGACTACCTCGTGGACTACGTGCGGGACCACAGCCGTGACATGCTAGTGGGTGCCAATTGTCAGACTACGGCTGCCCACCATGATACCCACTGGAAGCAAGTTGCGGAACATGTGAGTGCATTCGGCCATGAGGTGCACACGGCGCAAGAGTGCAAAAAGCGTTGGAATGACCTCAAACGCAGCGCTAAGGCTAAGCGTGCCTCAAATTACAACTTGACTCTGGTGACTGGCGGTGGGCCTGCACCGGAGGAGGAAGACCTCACTCGGCATGAGTCACTCGTTGCGGAGTTCATACCATCAGAATCAGTCGAAGGAGTGGGAGAGATGGCGGACTTTGATGCACAGTCCAGTGAGTGTTGAAGCGTGTTTGTGGAGGACGTGTGTGTTTTACTTGTGTGATGTGATGTGCATGACTGCCACTACATGTCACATGTACATGGTTATGATGTGTGAGTAATGCAATGCTTCCCTGATGCATGTCTACTCTGCTGGATGGTGGACATGTGGATCAGATGGGAACTGTCCACATCACCACTTTTGCATCCTACTCACATGCTGGTTACCCATTTGCCCCTCGGGTCCATGTTCCAGCTCACTGGCGCTTCTGCATGTAGCGTGGGGTGAGCTTCCTCTCAGCCAAGGAACTCAGCCAAGGAATGCATAGCATGACTGATGTGCATGTGTACTCTGCCTGCAAGGGGGTACCCAATGTAGGCATGCTCCCTTGCCCCTCAACCCCCTGCTCTGCACCCCAATTCCACCCTAGCAGTGGTCTGCTATAATATTGCCATTGGGTACTTCCCTGTTCATGCCTCCTGTGTACATGCTAACATCCAGCGGCCAATATGCCAGACATATCCATTGTGGTACATCCTTAGTACTTGATGCAGGGTGTCTCACTTGGACTGTGCAGAGGTCAGATGCCCCGCAGGGACATGAGTGCCCATTCATGCTCCATGTGCATTCCACGCATGCCCATATGTGTCCATGACTGGATGATGACTGTAATACAAGTCCAGGATGACCTACATTGCATGGCATTTTATCTGCCTTCCCATGCAACTGTGGCTCAGTACTGCGTTGCACACATGTTTAGGGTCTGACAATCTGTGAGGGTTACAGGCCTCAGCCTGTTTAAAGGCCAATGACTCTGTCCAACTGGTGTAGTGCCTTCTTCACACGTGGGTAGACTCCAGAGGTTTCATCATGTGTCCTGCTTACTGTCCCATCATCATTTGCAGTGTTGTCACTTGACTCACATGAAGCTGTTGATGCTAGTCAACACTGTCTGTCAATACACAGGTCTATGCTCAGCCTTTCGAGACCATGCTAGGCATCCCTGCTTTTGCACTTGGGTGGAGGGGTGCTTTGCTTGTAGATATGCTACCCATTGAATGCACATTGCACGTGATGCCTGAAGTTGACCTTGCACTGCCTTCACATTTTCTGACACACACCATGGAGTCCTTGTACATGTAGGTAGTGAGTAACATACATATTCGCTGCACTGCATAGACCCACTTCAGTGCAAACTGCCACCTTTCAACAGGTCTAATCACATAAGCAAATTCAAGTTGACCCAGCATGCATGCCAGGTTCTACTTTGTGTGTCACATGTCTGCCTGATGTGTTTGTTGTTGGTGTGTGTGTGTTGTGTGCTTCTAACATGTGTAGTGACCTTTTTTCTCTCTATTTTTCAGATGATGACGCAATGGAGCCAGAGGATGGCATTGTCATGCCAGGCTCAGGGTTGTTCTCACTACAACAACCCGGCACAAGTGGGGGTCGTGAGGTGGTAGGCCACGAAAACCCCCAAGTGCTACAGTCCATCTTGTCTCTGGCTGCCTATGAGTCCAGCCCTGGAGAGCACTCTGACGACCATGTCGAGTTGGATGAGCATCAGGTCCATATGTCAGGGGTGAGTGATTCTGATGTGGACACTCCTCTGTCCGCAACACCTGCACTGAGGGGTCAGACAGTCTTGGAACATCCGCCCGTGGTGGATCGGGACGCAGGGTCACCCTCCACACCAGTCGCTGATGTGCCTGAGACATCACGTCGATGGGGGCATGTAGTCGTTCAGCCGCGGGCGGTGCCAACACAACGAGGACACCCCGTCCTTGGGTCCCGCAGGGGTCAAGCCCAGCAACGTGGTTGCCGCGCACAACCACAGTATACTGAGTGGGAGCAAGACATGACTGCCAATTCTGAATGGCAGGGGGCAGCAATGGAGAACATTGCTGGGAGCATGGAGCGTGTGGCCCAATCTGTGCTCCCCCCTGCTAGGCAGGTGCTTCTCCAGCAGCTGGCGGCACGGTCCACGGCCCGCTCGCTCGGGCTGGGCATGGCGGCCTCAGACAGGGCACGCCAGCCTGAAATGTCGTCTCTGCGTCAAGCAATTGCTGCTCACGCAGAGGCACACATGAAGGCCCTGAGGGAGGAGCATGCTTCCCTCAGATCCACTCTGGGTGTCCTTCTGATGTCCCAGAGGGAGCGGGCAGAGGAGAGGTTTGCACAGCTTGAGCGTACCATCTCGGCTGAGCTACATGCTTGCCGGGAGGTGCAGCGGTTGTCAAGCCAGGCCTTGCAGGAGGGACTACATGTTACACGTGCTACCTTGCAAGAGGAAGCACGTGTATCACGGGAGGTTCTGCATGCAGACCTACATGTCACTCCACACAGAACCAGGCTCACCCGTCCGGCAGACCTGCTGCCGACGAGGGGCAAGCTGCGGCTAGGCGTGTTCATGCGCCTTTGCCACAACCTCCATTACAGGAAGAGCCAGACTCGGACGACAATCTATCTCCCACATAGGTCGGGCTGTGCAGGCGTTTAGCCCATGGAGGGTTTTTTTTTCCTCAGCATCATCGCATGTGGGTGTTGAGCAGCACCCTGTACTTCCCCCTCCTGGGTGCCGCCCCCCCTCCCGGATCGTATGTGGCCATTTTTGATTTTTCGTTTAGTTTTTAGTTAAGTTTCTGTTTGATAGATAGTTTAAATAGGTAAAGTAGGTTTTTCATAGTGTAATTAGTTAATATAGTTTAAAATTGCTAGTCTATTGTGCTTTCATGTGATGGTGTGGTGCTTTGTGGCTTTTGAAAGCATCCACTGTCTGTTCCAGCTGGGCCCTTCAAGCTTGTCTTGTGTGTGTGTTTGCTGCTTGGGGTCCTTGACTCACATATGCCACTCCTGCTTCCCTTATCCATGGGCTCGCAAGGATGGTTCGGCGTAACAGCCTATTACACAAGGGCAATGGGCTGTCATATCTGTGGCATGTCTGCTGCTGTGGAACTTGTGTTAACACCCCTAGTGGGGATGTTTGGGGTGTAATTGTCCACTGTTCTTCTTTTGCTAGATGGGGTGTTTAATGATTCATGTGTACATTCATTGCTATGCATTGTGTAGTATCTTTCTTATCTTTAATGAACATGTGCTTGTTGCAAATCATGCCGTAGAAAGTGTGTTCCACACTGTTGCTGTGAAAGACGGACTGATGGTGTGATTTCTGATGTACGTCTCTGACATGGTCCAGCCATGTAATGCCTGAAGAGACACACACAGATGAATATTAAGCATTAATCATGTGTTTTATGCACTTTCTGCAGGGGGATGAGCCTCAAGACCACCTTTGCCAGCAGACATGGGCCATTGGACGTCTGGAATCAGGACACGTTTGGTTATGCCGACATGCACATGTGTGCGCAGGCAGAGGCACAGGGATTGCTATCATACATCCGAAAATCGATGATGTGTTTCAAGGGACTCCAGGCAAGGTGAGCAGCACAGGGGGGTCACAACACAGTAAACCTTCCACCTGGCCAGTTGAACATGCATGCTTAGTAGCAGCACTGACGGTGAACTTGGACAAATATTGGTGTAGAAGCGCACAATACAGCTCAGATGTGTTAATGGACTGATGGCTAGTTGATGTGAAAGTGTTCTGGGCCACCTGCAGGGGCAGTGGCACATACCCTCCGGTCCACCATGGTCCATTGAGGCACTTTTATTAGCCATGTAGCATTCCGAGACATGGAATGAAGCAGCTCACAGGGACAGACAGCAAGGGACAGACTCGGGTGCAGTGCATTTAATTTCCAAGTAGAAATTGATACATGCACTGGCTACTTTATTTTGGTCATGGTGGTACAGGACTTGTTCTGAAGTCAGACCTTGCTATATGCGTCTGTCTGCTTACACAGGGAACATTGCATGTTGTGTCAATCGTGACACATTGGTGTTCCATTTGCCACACACCCACCGGTGCCTGTTATACTGCATTGACTCTGTATGAACCATCAGAGGAGTAATGTTACGTATGGGTATGAAGCATCCACACAAGTTTGTCTGTTTGTAGTGTATTTTGTTACTTTGGGGCATATTTGGTAGTCAGAGACGTGAATAATGGACACCCCATAGAAGCAATGAGGTAAACACCAGAGAAAATTCATAATGGAGTGATAAATGTATAAGAGCATAGCAAACGTATTAGGATAACGGTGAGATAGGAAGGTTTACTCAAGAAACGAGACAATTTTTTTAACTATGTCAGTTTAAAAACCTAATGTCAAATGAATCTAGGACAAATACCAAGTTGTTTTGAACTATTTGCCTGGCAACAGTTCTAACTACAGAGCATTTTTAAAGTAAATACAATAGTGAAGCAGGCTTTTCTTTTTCAGACACACTATAACACAGATGCAACAGAACACGTGTTACAGTGATTTCCGACGCATAGAAAAATCTACCTAATCAAATACCCATATAAGGATAAAATACTTACAGCAATCCAACATTTAATTCAAAAAGGAATAAGGATAAACAACGAAGCAAAGCCAATAAATTCAAAGTACGACAAATTGCAAAATAATCCTCCTGAAGAACCGTCAGACAAACAGACGGGGAAACACGTGTCGAGGATATCAAGTAGATACTCAGGACATATTCTATGAGGATATCAAGCAGATACTCAGGACATATTCTATTTGAGGACATCAAGGGGGCATTAAGAGAATAATCCAATCCTAAAGTTAACATTTAGGATTCAATTACTTTAAAAACAAGGACAAATATAAAGAAAGAAGACGCAAACAATTAGCACACAATAAACTGTAAGACAATCATTACAGTGATAAATTCTGTGCACAACAGCAAGAGAATTATTGCAGCAACTAACAATATGAATGTTAAACAATAAAGGTGCCATTTCAAAGAACACGGTACTGTTTTCTCATTTTTTCAACATATTTGGTAGTGTGTTTGTGTGTTTTGGGCACGCACATATTATTAACTGTGGCTCTCTTTGCAGCATTGAACTGCTCCTGTTCCCGGACCGGAGAGTGCGCAGGTAGGAGGCCAGCACTCACCCCAGAGATAAGTTTCTCTTTGACTTCCATTTGAGTAATTTGCTGCTATGTGCATTGAACAAGTTTTGCCAATTTGTGTATGTGTTAATGTGTGTACTACATTTTGGTGCATTCCCTCCTTTCCTGTGTCAATCCTACTCCCCTCTCCTTCCCCTCGTTCCCGTTATCCAGTATGCCAATGCCTGTGTCGACTGCATATCCCTGACCCTCCTTCCCCTCCAGGGTCTCAGAGGCCTGTGTGAGTTAGACCTTGCAGGCACCCAGACCACGGTGGGGGTGGTTGTTTTGTGCCACTCCTGCGCCTGTACACGGGAGCTGTGACAGTAGACATCCGTTCGTGTTGCATCATTCTATGTTATGTACCACACATGGTTCAGATCCTGTAGTGACATTGTTTTACTGTGCTACCTTGGTTGTTGACATCATTGTGGTCATACTTGTCCTTTGTGGCGTACTGCTACTTGAAGTCATCTACTGGAGGCTGTTCTGGTTTGTTTTACTGCCTGCAGGGTATTTGCTTGGCTTCTGTGTTGTCCTGCTTTGAGTTCTCTTGGATTTTGTGCTTTTGCAAATCTAGGTAGATTCTGAGGGTGCTGGCAACTTTTTACACACAAGGTGGGAGATGGTGACAAAGGGGAAGGGTGATCCTGTGGCCAGGTGGAATTCAAGGATGTACGATGAATGACCCAGATGCAGTTGTTCAGTGCGTCGTGGTGATTTGTGAGGGAGGGGGGGTGTTTTGTTGTTGATAGTTGCCTTGCCCTGCAGTGTGATGGGCACCCTGAAATTGCAATTGTACTTTCCTATGTACATGATGTATTCTGCTGATCAATGCCTGTTAATGTGTTGTGTTTACCTTTCAGGTGTGAGGGGATAGTTGTGGTTTGACATGCTGGGGTACACACATGGGGAATGTTCACATGTGATGTGTAGACAAAACTGATGGTCTCTTGATTTCACATGCATATGCTGAATGCATGTCCCTACTGACCCACACGCTCGCACTATGATCCACTACATGTACAACCACCCTTCCATGTCCACGTGTACACTCTGTTTGCCTTCCGGTGCCCACTGTGTCCCTGCAGCACATGTTCTCTGACCATTTGTGGATCCTGTACATGCCTAATTTGGTTTTTTATGTAGTTTGTCGCTTAGATGTCATTCTCAGGGTGTGCATCACACACAATGGCTGTTCACTGTGCTGTGCGCTGAGCAGTGTGTTGCAGGAGATGGACACGGCACACAGTAGCTGCAGTGTTGATTTTGCAATGCACATTGTGCATGTAGACAGGCATTCATTGTTATGTTTCAACTACAACATTTTGAATGCATTTGGGTATGACTTATTTTGGGTGGGAAGTTGTTGGTCAGTCATTTCATCTGATTCCATGTCAGGCATCATTGTCTGATGCCAATTTACATTTTTCTCATGGCAATGTGTACCTTATTGTTACTGTGTTGGTGTATGGCTATTGCTTGCCATGTCATGTTGTGGTTTTGGAGGGTTTGAGTGACATACCAGTCATAGTCATGGCCTGTTTGGCAGGTCTGTGTGATTCACACCTTGCATGTGTGCCTTTTGGTCACACAGGATTGTTTGTGTTTAAGTAGATAGGGATGCACACAATGTGGCAATTCCATGGCAACAATCTCAGGGTGGTAAGGTTGTGACAGTTGACTGTCTCTTTGTCATCATCGATTATCACCTGGTATGTGCCAGGCATGTGTGGACTCCGCAGGGTGGGGAGTTTAGGTGAAAAATCTGTCCACAAGCTGGGTCCGTGCTTCCTCGCCACGTGCCCTATCCCCTCCCATGGGCAGTGTAAGCGATATTCAATCAACACTACAGCTAGGTCAATGCCTAGTCTGGGATGCTGAGGAAAACCCTTATTGATGTATTTTTATGTCCAGTTCAGTACTCTGGATGACAACCCTTGTATAACACCCCCCTCTTAGAATCCCTCTGACCCCACTGAGCCAAGAAATAGGTTTGTTTTGCAAATTAAAAGGTTTATTTGAAAAATTAACAAGATATATATCACACTTTTATAATAAATTAATAATTGATATCACACTTATGGATATAATGTTGATCAACAATGGGTAATCTGGCACTAGCACACTTCTTTACAATCAATGAGGAGTTAGTATGGGATGGATAATGTAGCAAAAATACTTTTATGGTTTCAAGAGAAAAGCAATGAGGAATAAAATGCAGTACAGAAATATTTGATATGATTTTAGCAAAAGATAAGATAATCACTTTTTCTCTGGCAATTCACCCCCCCCCCCCTATGCAATGTAAGAAGTGGAAGGAGATGGAAAGAGGAGCACACAGTTCTCAGGAATGCAATCAAATACAATACGGAATTCAGTTCCCCCCCAGCAAGCTTAGAGGAAACAGGTAGAAGTTTGAAACACAGGCCCAAAATGCTTTGAATGTGATGACAATGAAGTGAGAAATGTGCTAAAAATGCTTTTAATTCCCTCTAGAGATTCAGGGTGGGTGATATCTAGTTTATATTAGTTCAGGCTAACTTTAGCAATGCCTTAAGAGTAACTAGCAGGTTAAAACGAATTTTAGCAAAGGAAAGCAAGGAGCTGCTGATTTTTACACGTGGCTGAAATTGTGCAAAATGTCAAATCGCTGCAAATTTAGTCGCGTGCGTCGAGCGCGATTACGGAGGCACTGTAAGGAGTAGGAAGTCGGTTCTAGGTTTATTGGAAATTTCGCTCCTAGCACAAACGGTTCCGGAGATACGGCCGATTTCGTGAAGGTAGTTTTTCGGATTTGAAATTTAAAAGTTCAAAAAGACAGGTGACAGTTTTCAGCTTTAAAAGGAGAGAATGACACACATGATTCCTATGAGGTAGTTCTAAATAGGTTAAAATAGCTTGAATTAGAATATTTTAACTAAGAGATTGGTTCTGCACAGTTCTGCTAGGTACTCACAATATAAATTTGAAATAGGCCTCGTCACGGATCTGGTCAACACGTCCAGCGGCGGTTCTCTCTGCTCGGCGGGTCAATCAGGCACCGGTTCTGCTCACAGCGATCCGGATCTCTCGTTCTGCTCACAGCGGTCTGGGTCTGGTCTGCGGTTCCGGCAAAAGTTCTTGGCAAAGAATTCAAACAGCTCGTCCGGCTGTTGAATATTTTGGTTAGGTTTGCTGGATTCTGAAGGCCTGCTGAGAATACATTTGCTTGCAGTGGGCCTTCTAGGTTCAAAATTCTGTAGTCTATGGGTCCCTGGTTCTGGTCTCTGTCTGGATGGGATGTCGGCCGTCAAAATGCTTCGCAGAAATGGAAAATGACTGTCCTGTCTGGCTTCCAGTGGCTCTTTTTATGTCTTTAGAAAGTGTGTATGTGCGTCGGTCATAACTAAACCTGCCCCTCTCACTTATCATTGGCCAATTCTCCCCTCTCCCATGATTGGGAGAAGGAAATATGAGTCAGAGTGATGCTGTAGGTTTTATGGTCAGAGAAACCTCACCTTGTCAAATTGCACACAAATCTATTTCTGATCCAAATACATATTTATCTATGTATCATTTTTCTCATATTATAGGTCCAGTTAACATATTTTCTGTAGCACCAAACCATCCGATCCCTGTCTTTGTACGATGTTGTGTCCACTGATGACAGAATTCTCCCCTTTTCATCCAGATAACGACCTCTAAACCTTTCCAGATTTTACACAAATGTGCACCAGGGATATGGGTTACAGATGATAAAGTGTCAGATTTTTAACATGCAGACATTTGGAGTGACAACCTTATTTCTGGTACTACTCCCTAGAACATACCACAGGGTCCCAACACCTCTTAAAAGGTGCACCGAAAAATCACAAGAATAATGGTATTAATTATATAATTTTGACAGGTCTGTACTATGAATTATCTATCTTTTTAAAATTATGCCCTGGTCAAAAAGGGGTGTGGCTTCCCACATCACATGGTGGAATAACTGGTTTATCCACTTCCCCCAAGCTCAGCTTGCTAGCAGAGGCACTGCCCCTCCCAGTTTCCCCCAAGAGGAAGCCATTTTACGACCCCCCCAATATAACATTTGCCTGAGCCAAAGAAGGCCCATTGTTCAACCTCCTGCAGTCTGCAGGTACCCCTCCCTTAATTCAATCAGAGAGGTGTCATCTCCTTTTGGTGGGGCCAGCAGGATGCAGCCAGGCCTGGGAAGAGTTGTTGAGCCAGTTCAACTCCTGTCGGGGGTAGTTGTCAGGCAGAATTCAGCTAAATGTCACTTTAGTTCCTGGTTTTCTACATTCAAATCCAACTTACATGCAGCTATTTTTTATATATACATTAAATAATTACTTCCTTCAAGTCAATTCAGAATATAGTTTTACATTGTATCCACCTCTTAGCAAGTCTTTCCTTGGCCTGGTTTCGGTTCATTTGTTCCGTTTTACACAAATGTCTGGTGGTTTTAAAATGCCGGCTTTCTGATAGTGGTGAGCACCGGTACTGCATCCATTTTTGACATTAAGAAAATGAATTCCCCACAGTTCTGGGTTGCTTTTGGCAATCAGCATTGCCATTCCCAATGGTTTCAGGCTACTGTGTGTGTAGCCCAATGGTGGTTTTAGGCAGTGCCCTCCTGTGCTCTCAACATAGGCAAAAATGGGTGGCAGCCTATTCTTCATGTTTTCCCTGTGCACTCTCTGGGGAGTTCTGACCATCATGAAGTTTTCCATGCCAGTACTGCACAGTTTTATGGTAGGGCTTGGATGCATGGGTAAAAACATCCCACAAGCCCCCCCTCTTGCGATGGCCATTCTGCACTTTCACTGATGGAACTCGCAAGATCTGGGATGTTCACCTCATCTTCTTCCAATTCCGTATATGGCACAGTTCAGCATCTTTTCCTCCCTCCAGTCGATCAATCAGTTCTCCTTGCTGGTCCTGATGGGAGGATTGGGCGGTACTCCGGGCCCCTCGGATCTTCGCTCCCGGTCCCCAGGTCGCCTTCCGTGGTCAGTCTGCATGGTTTCATCTCTCCTAGGATGATAAAGCAAAGCGGCAATACACATTTCTAGACAATTTTCCACCACTATTAATGGTGTGGCGAACATATACATTTTATAAATCAGAAGATATGAACATATACATTTTCTTTTTTTAATTTAGGAGACAAGAACATATATATACAAGAATCACAGAATTTTATATGCTATATGTGGAATATTTTAAGGTTGGAACCAAATTACTCTGGAGCGGTCCCCTCTGGTATTGCAGAGGACTCCTCCAGTTGCTGCAGAGTGCGCCTGGGATGGCAACACTTTAGCTGATTTATATGTACCCACTTGTCTTCCCCTTCCGCCAGACTACCTTTGGGGATGCGGATCTTATACGCAACAGGGGAGATCTTGTCTATAATTTCAAAGGGTCCCATTTTCGCTGTTTGGCCTGGTTCCTTTGGAAATTGTATAGATAGACCCGCTCTCCCACATCATATTCCTTCCTGGTGGTTTTCAAATCAAAAGCATGTTGGAGGTGTTTCCTTAAATTCTCCACATACTCATGAGTTGTGGAGGCATTTATCAGTGTCTGCTCCTGTGTCCTGTAGAGCAAATTCTGAGGAAGCATCATCTTGCGTCCATTCATCAACTCAAATGGTGACATTTTAGTTGCAGATGAAAGGGTAGATCTGATGGCCATTAGGACCAGAGGTAGTCGGATATCCCAACTTGGCCCAGAATCTGCCACAAACTTTTTTAATATGCTCACAATTGTCCAGTTGTAGCGTTCTACTGCCCCAGAGGAAGCTGGCTGGTAAGCAATATGTAACTTCCTTGTGACCCCCAGTATCTCTCACATCTTTGTCATTACCTCGCTGGTGAAATGGCTACCTCTGTCTGACTCAATCCTTTGAGGTAGACCAAAACGGGAAAAGATGTGGTTAATCATCAGGGCCGCTGCTGTTTCTGCCTTGCAGTTTGGCGGCGGGAGACATTCCACCCACTTGGTAAACAAGCATGTGACGGTCAACATGTACTTGTTTCCTCTAGACGAGCGAATTACAGGGCCTACGAAGTCGATTTGTAAATCTGACCATGGCAGTGTCATTCCCCTCTTTTGGATAGGCGCCCGGTGTGTGAGGGATGCTGGCTGAAATTGTGCACACACCAGACACCCCTTCAAGTATTGGTCGAGGTCCTGCCCCATGTGTGGCCAGTATGCAACCTCTCTTAAGATTTCAAGTGTTGTATGAAACCCCCTATGACCGGCGGTGGCCGCATTATGGGTGTGACTTAACATCAGGCTTCGGAATGAGGTAGGAACCACCCACTGATCATGGCCAGCTTGGGATTTCCTTACCAACAACCCGTCTTGGATTCGGAACATTTTTGGACATTTCATCAACACTCTTAGGTCCTCTTTCCTGATGTAATCGGTATCCGTCAGGGGAAAGTTCTCCGGGTCCTCAATGTGTTGGTAAAACTTACCAATTATTGGATCCCCCTTCTGAGCTGTAAATAAATCAGCATCAGGGGTCTCCTTACTCCATTGGGCAGTTGAAAGATCATTGTGAGCATTTGTCTGGGACCTAGTGATAGCAGTGACCTGGATTTCCCCCAACAGGGACTCTATTTCTATTAGCTCCCCTTGGATGGCCACGGTTCTGGCCAGCTGATCAGCTAAGTCATTTCCAGTTTTGTCTGGTCCCTCTACTTTGGAATGACCCTTGATCTTTTTCCAGTAGATGGTCATCCCATTCGATGTGACCAGATCATCAATATTTTGGATTAGCTTCCCATGTTTCAGGGGTTTGTTGTTAGCACATAACATGCCTCTGGTTTTCCAATTGACCAGGTGCTCCACGAACCCGTTCCGTACATAATCCGAATCTGTGATTATGACCAGTTCGTGGAGTTGATGTTGGACAGTAGTGAGGATGGCTTGATGCACAGCCATCAATTCGGCCACCTGACTACTTCGGGGACCAATTTTGTACCCAGCGGAGGGTTCTGGGGACTCATTCACACATGCATTCCCTACGCCGGCCACCAGTTCTTTCTCCCCGTTGTTGTCAACATGGTAAGAGCATCCATCCACATAGACAGTGGGCATTCCCTCACACTTGTCTTCTTCAAAGACTTTGTGTGGGGAATTAAGGTATGCCTCCATGTTGTCCTTGATTTTTAGACTTTCGTCCTCGAGACTGTTTTCTGTGGCACAATCATGCAAGTCAGCCAGACCTTGCGCAAGGGGAATCTTCTTGTTTTGGCCATATCTGACCTCCACAGGAAAGCCTTTCATTGATAGAATCCAGGAAGTAATTCGGGAATTACTCACATTTCCAGCCCGGATTTTATCACTTTGGAGATATTGCAGAGTCTGCTGTGGAGTCTCCACTATGATGTGTTCCCCCTGGATAAACGGGCGGTAATTCTTCAATGCCCACACCGTTGCCAGGAGTGCCTTCTCACAATTGTTGAATTTTTCCTCCACAGAGGATAAAGTTTTGCTCGCATAGGAGATTACTTTATTGACCTTGTCATGCTTTTGGTACAATACTGCCGTCAAGCACGTATTAGAGAACCCTGTCTCCAGGAAGAACTCCTTGTTTCTGACAGGGTAAGCTAGGCAAGGCGCTTGTGAGAGGCTTCTTTTGAGTTGTCTTACTGCCTCGGCTTGTTCTGGACCCCATTGCCACTTGACCCCCCCTTCAGGAGATGAATCAGGGGTCTGGTGATATCTGCGTAGCCCTCAATGAACTTTCTGCTGTAATTAGTCAGTCCAAGGAGGCTCCTTAGTTACCGCTAAGTGGTGGGGTCTTTCAGTTTCTGAAGTGCTTCCACTTTCTTTTCCTGGGGACAGAGACCCTGAGGAATAATCTCATGCCCTAAGAAATTAACACGGGTTCTACACCACTGTGCTTTCTGAGAGGAAAGTTTTTCTCCGGCAGCCCACAACTGTGTCAGAACATAACGGATCTCCGCTATGTGTTCCTCCACAGATGAACTTTTGATGAGGACCTCATCTACATAAGACAGGTTACCCCTCGCACCCAGGTCGGGCATGGCCTTATGTAGGAAAATGTTGAATTAATTGCCGGAGTTGAGGTATCCGAAGGGAGTCCAGGTCCATGTGTACTGCTGGCCCCCAAAGGTAAAATCTAGTTTGTATTGGTCCTCCCTACTGACAGGCATGGTCCAGTAGCCATTGGTCAGGTCTATTGCAGTGAATACCTGTGACCCCTGGATCTGGGCCAGCCCTTGCTCAATGTAGGGCAGAGGCCATCGGGAAGTATGGACCCGTTTGTTGAGCTCCCTATGGTCGGCGCAGCGTCTCCACTGGCCGTTTGGCTTCAATATTCCCAGCACCGGATTATTGAAAGTGCTGTGGACTGGACGGATTATTCCCCGGGACTCAAGGTTCTTAATTATTTCAGTAATGGACTCCAAGGATGCGAGAGGCAAGCGATATTGCTTCACAAACACTGGAGTCATGCCAGGGTCCGTGGGAATTGTTGTTGTGTGGATGTCAGTGCAACCACAGTCATATGAGTCTACCGCAAAGAGATCTTGGAAATCCAAGAAAACTTGTTTCAACTTTTGCTTTTGTTCCAGAGTCACACATGTATCAGCTAGGTTGACTCTCTCTTCCACCATCTGCCTGAAGCCTGGAAAGACCTCTGGTTTTGCTATCTCAGAGGCCTCCTCCAGCTTGGCGGAGAAGTCCCTGGTCAGAGTGTTGATTTGGACTGGAGGCTTCAGGTGGGAAAGGCAGCCCTCATGGACCTGGAACATCACCTCATCCCTCCTGAAGTCACATCACATCTTCCTTAACATTAGGGCAAGAAGTGTACACCAGGAAGTTCCCCCCATGCTGGGTGAAAATCCTGTCTGGTGTTGTATTGTCATCACTGTCACTGTCAAAACTGTCCTTGGGGATTTGTCCTAACAGTTCATTTCCTAAATCAATGGAGAAATGTCGGTCATCAACCGCCATTCCAATGATGGTGCCTGCGGCTAGAGTAATACTCTTTAAGTCGCTGTTATCCACCTCTATTGGAATGGTGTCATGTTCTATGTTGACTAATGGTGTTGGGTTTACCCCTAACCCTTGCTGTTGGAGAGAAGCATTTAGATGAATATAAGCATCAGGGTTTTTCAATTTTTGTCCTCTTTTAACTTTCATTTCTAGGGAGAATTGTCGGGTCCTTTCTGGGATGGTGACTTCCTCTTTAATCTGAATTTCAACTGCATAAGGTAGCAATTGAGCTGACCTAAATGCTTTTTCTTGATCATCGAAGCCCATGGGATTATCTGCTAATCGGGACCAAGCTTTGAAGTTTATTAGGTCCAAACTAATGGCGAAGCGATTGAGAATGTCACTGCCTAAGTAAAAGGCGGCAGTGACGTCTCGCACGACCCAACAAATATGGACTATGCTCTTGTTGCCAATGGAGATTTTGAGCATACACCTGCTTGGCAGGAGATGTTTCGAATTGGGTGCTTCCAGGTCCATTTCCCATTTGTCTATCAGTTTGAATGTGGGAATGGCTGGATCTTTTGGGAGTTGGCGGAACATGGCTTTGCTGATGAAGCTCTTACCGTTGTTCACACACACTCGGGCGAGAACAGAGTCCTTTCCATCATTTAACTGAACAGGGATGAACAACTGCTCTCCAATTTGCTGAATATCAGCCAGTGTCATGATGCCTACCCCCGGAGCACTAGGCCAGGCACAGCACCCCCGGAAGCAGGCATCATGCCCTCGGGTAAAAGCCCAGCGGCCCCTTATAGGGGCTCTTTGGACTCAGTCCTTGCGCCATAGGCGCCAGGCTCATAAAGGGAGGTGTTTTGTGCACTTACCTGATGCAGACCATGCTGCACGCTTCAGGCCTCCCTGAGACCTGAAAGGGACTATTTTTTCATAGGGACTATTTTTTCACTCGGGCGTGGCCAGGGAAGGATACATACCTAGTTGGGGAAGGATACATACCCTGGACTTCTTTGGAGGCTATTTAAGCCACGCCCAGACAGCAGCTCATGCTTCGCGTTGTTCTGCTTCCTGCAGCTTAACGCTCACCGTGTCTGCTCCTGCTCCTGGACTCCAGCCACGCCCGCCTCGAACCTGGAAGACCTGCAAGGAAGGAAGAGAAGAGAAAGGTGAAAACCAAGGACTATTTCAAACTTCTTACCTGCATCCGGAATCTTCTCGCCAGCATCCCTGAAGAAAGACTTCCATTTAAAAGCATTGCGTTGCTCGCTGCGGCGCCACGCTTCACTCACCTGTCCTCGAGACATCTCCCGGCTCCATCGCGGCTGTCAGCATCGGACGCCACATCTCTGCACCTAGGGGAGAGAGGAAGAAACAAAAGGTGAGCAGAAGGAAC
Organism: Ambystoma mexicanum; assembly: GCF_040938575.1. Lineage (NCBI taxonomy): Eukaryota > Metazoa > Chordata > Amphibia > Caudata > Ambystomatidae > Ambystoma > Ambystoma mexicanum. Next base: position 1,183,972,973 of record NC_090933.1, on the reverse strand, counting down.
ACAGAAGGAAAGCCTGATTAACAGCCATAATACTTACCGGCTTTTCTTTCACATTTCGGGTCGGCGCCTCCCCGTTGGCAGGTACCGTACCCCGGCCCCTATGGGGAAAGGACAAGAGACATTTCTGGGGAATGATAAGGACATTTAGAGGGATCGCCCTCATCACTACTCACCTCGGCAGTTTAACCCCTCGACGCATCGCCTTCATTCTGCACCTGAAATAAAGGACAGATCACAGGTTAGAAAGACAACATAAAGGGGGCCTCACTTGAACTTTGAACTTTCATACTTACGGCGCATCGCTCAGGAAAATCAAGTGGATTTTGCCAGCGCCATTCTGAAAACCAGTGAAGTAACTGGACGAACGCGCGCCCCTGCACCAGAAGCAGGATGGAGAGTTCATCCTTCCAAATCATAAGAAGGATATTCCTACGGGCCAGGCAAGCACGATTTGGAGGTCCTGTCCAATCGGTGTTCCGGGTCCTGTGCATCATGCTAGAAGAGGCCGCAGCAATCCAAACTAGACCAGCGCCCCCGTGGGAACCAGGTGAGCGTTACAGCCAGGCTCTGAGCTGATTTCACGTCTTTCTGGACTATAGGAGTGGGAGTGTCTGATTGTGGATTGGTAAAGAATTTCAGAGCATTTCCTTCCAGTGTGGAATACCACCTTAAACTGGAAGGAAGGTTGATTTTCAGAAATAGAGAGGACCCCCCATCACCAGTCTGTTGTCCTACTGCTATTACTGTCACGTCTGGAATTTGGTTGTTCTGGAAGTGAAATTCTACTTGGTCGGATTTTTGTTCAACCATGTGGCAGGTGCCGTTTAAACTAACATGGTTGACACTCTGTTTTAATTTTATTGGTCGGCTAGTCTGGGTCCAGAGGACCTTGTTTACACAATCTATTAGGGGTGACAACCTTCTCAGGAGGTCATTCCCTAGTAAACAAGGGGTGCCCTCTGGAGTCACTACTATGACTGGGTGTTTCACCTTGTGTCGCCCAATTTTGATGTCCAAATCTGCAGTCCCCTCGACAGGAATTTCCTTCCTGTCAAAGTTCTGCAGTTGTCCAGGAAGAGAGGTGAGAAGGATACGGTAATTCTCCCCCCTTCCTGCATTTAGTTCATCAAAGGCCCTTTTGGACAGAGGGTAGCTTGGGATCCAGTGTCCACCAGCGCCAAGATTGTACCCTGCCCCTGTACTTGTACCGGGGCATAGTATCTTCCCTCCTTCTCCTCAAGGGGGCACAGATAATGCACATTTTTGGACAACTGGTGGGCTAATTTTCTGGTTTTGGACATTGCTAGCGAAGAGATTTGGGCAGAATTCTGTGGAGAGCCTGGGGAATCTGAAAGAAAAAGTTGGCAACTGGAAATGGTTTCGGGATCTGGGCCGCCCCCCCCCCCCCCCCTTTTTTGGAGGCAGTCATCAAGATGGGTTGGACCCATGGGATTTTGGTATTGTTGGTTCTGAGATGAGATGATGGGCGGCGGTAGCTCAGTCTCCACATCTCCCCAGTCTGTTGATTCGGTTTTAGGTTCCCCTGGTTCCGGTTCTGGGCCGCTCCTGCCTTTTTGGAGGCAGTCACCAGGATGGGTTTGAACCAGGGGTTTTTGGTTTTGTTGGTTCTGGGATAGGATGATGGGCGGCGGTAGCTCAGTCCCCACATCTACCCAGTCTGGATTGGAATCTCTTGGGACCCATTTCTACTTGGGAGGAGTTCCCCCATCTCTGAAGGAGAAGATCCTTTTCCCAGGATCTTCTGAGGATCCCTCTCCCTCAAATTGGAAGACCTGTACCTCCTCCACAAAATGGGTCTGTTTGGGTCCTTTGTTTCTCCTACCTCCTCTTTGCTCTTTGGGTGGCAGACTTTCAGGGGTAGGAGATTTTGTTTCCGGTTCCTGGTTTTCCAGGGGCTGTTTACAAGTTGGGAAGGAAGCTTCCTCCAAGGCTTTACACCCCCCTTCCCCTTGTGCCTCCTCCCTGGGAGCCGTTGGGTTATCAGGGTGCTGCCCCTGTCATTGTTCTGGAACACCAGGTCCAGAGTTTGGGGCATTCTGCGGTGGCATGCTCATCTGAGGGTTCTGTTGAGCCCTCAGTATGTGACCCAGATCTCGTGCCATATTTTGGACCTGGCGCTCAAGTTGTGAAACCCGCTTAGGCTGATACGGGGCTCTATTTTCTCCCCTGGGCTGATCCCGGGAAGGGTAGCTATCCCTTCTCTGGTAGTACCGCTGATTGGGAAGATTTGGGTACCCCTCCACCCTTGGCCTCCCCTCTCCCGGATTAGGTTGTCTGGGCTCAGGGAATTGGGGAAAGAAGGATGGATGATTTTGGGGCTGGAAATTGGGTGGATACCTGGGGAAAAAGTTCTGCCCAGGATTTGGTGAATTTCTGCCCTCCTGGGGGACGTTAGGAGGGAAGTTCCCTGGGTCAGGTGCTTGGCTGGATCCCCCCCTTGGACTGGAGGAGTCCACACATTACCCAGGATCGGTCGGTTTCCCTTGTAGCGTGGACTTACATAATCAGCGGAGCGGGGGACCCCATTTGTGGGACTACCTCCCCGACTCCCTGTCTGTGACTGGCCCGTGGGCATTCTGGGCCATGAATTATTTGGTGCAGGCAGGTTTTTAGGCCCCCCCATCTCCAAATCTAAAACGGGGGCAACCTTTACCTCCGCCACCTTGGCAGCAGCAGGGGTGCTGTTGGTTTTGGGGTTTTTCTGCACATTACTTTTATTTTCTATGGACTTCTGCACCTCATAGATCCGGGTAGCATGTTCAATGACCCAGTCTAGTGACCTCTTCTCGTGAAAATCTCTCACTAGCTGGGTCATGATGTATTTGGGCAAGGCATGGGAAAAAGTATTGACAAATTCTCTGCTGTCTGTGCGCACCCTTCTGGTGGTCTGCGCAAAGGCACGCTTCAATTCTTGCACAAATTCTTGTGGGGCCTGATCCTCCCCACATTGCAAATTGTAGGCTGCCTTGCAAGCCTCTTGAGGATTTCTATGAACAGAAAAATGTTTCAAGATGGCGGCCCTATATGCGGACCATCTTGAATGGTTTTGGTCCTCCAGCCCTGCAAAGAAACTGGAGTATTCTGGTGAGAAGGTCCACTTTACATATTGCATACAGCTTTGGCTGTCCTTCAAATGGAAAGTCTCCATCATTTGCTCGTAAAGCTCCAAGTGTTCCCAAACAGAATACTTGGCGTTCTTGTGATAAGGCATGATGACCGTCCTTATTGCCTTTAATTGTTTCAATGGGTCATTACGCAAGGCCCTTTTGGCCTTATTGGCCTTTTTGGTTCGGGTAACCCTGGTCCATTCATCCTCTGACTCAGAAGCACTGCTCCCAGAGGTGCTCGTCTGATCTTCCAGGTTTTCCCGGATTCTGCGAGCCTGGGAATGGCTGGCAGAATGTGGGGACCTGGTCTCCTCTGTCCTGTGACGCTCAGAGGAGTCTTCAGATCCTTCCTTGCTACCAGGATTTAATGGGAACCCCCCCCACTGACCTGACTGGGCAGAGTTTTTCTGGATGCCCTTAGTGGGTCTACTCTCCTGGGGTTCCCCACTAAATTGCACTGTACTTAGGTGCCCATACCCGGATGCCCGCCCATCCATTCCTGGGTGGTACTGGCCTATGAGCCCCATCCTTTTCACTGGATAGTAATCTGCCATCCCTATGGCCCTGTGCTCATGCGCGCCAGGGGACATAGAGGTGGCAGAGTCCAGGGACTGAGAGAGATGAAGGCCTCTGGTACTAGGGCTTCTGAGGTTATGCTCAGGTGTTTCCCTTTCCCAGTGAACTGTCAGCCCCTGCTCCCTATTGCAATGCAAGAGCCTGCGCGTTCAGTTCCTCAGTTAAGGCCTTACTAGACTCTATCAGTCTCTCCTACATGGCTACCTGTTGCTGGGCCTATCATTGTGCTGACAGAGAGCCTCATTTTCTCTCTGTGCCTCCTGATTGGTCCTGGAGTACTGGGCCGGTCTCTGCTGCAGGAGGGTTACCTCCTGAGCCCCATCCCTACTGACCTGCTCCTGTCTTGCCAGAGCCTCCTCCACCCTCCTGGTGTGCTCTGACAGGTTCTGATGCTCTTTTGGGAGGTCACCCAGCCCCTGGAGGGCCAAGTTATTTTCTTCCATTTTTCTTTTTAAATGGCAGACTTCCTGGCCTAAGGTGTCCCTTTCCTGACTAAGAGTCTGCATCTGTGCTGCCAGGTCGTCCCTTTGCCTTTGAAGGGCACCAGCTTTCTGGCGCTCCTGATCAAACTCTGCCTGGGTATCCAGGTCTTTCAGGATCAGTTTATTGCTCTCTGCCTTCTCCCTATCTAGGTGGCAGGGTGACTACCTGCTCAGCACATGCCCTATTGAAGTCTAACTGTTGCTCCAGCTTTTTCTGGCTCTGCAGTAGGGAGTCCAAACCTTCTTGGTACTCCTTCTGCAAGGCCAGAAATCTGGTATCCTGGTCAGCTTTTTCCTGTTGCAGCACATCCATATCCTCCTTTATTTTAGTGATGTACTGTCTGCTGTCCTTTTCTGACTCCTGGCTCCTGAGCAGACTCTGCTCAGAAGAGACCAGGTCAGATTGGGCCTTTTCTAACACCATCTGTTGCCTATTTGCCAGATCCTGGCCTTCAGCACATTTGTCCTGCATGGCTCCCATATATAGATACAAATATGCCGCTATCCTGGCAATCTTATTGTGTTCATCTTTGGCCTTAGAAGCCATATATAGTTCACTCAGGGCCACATGTAAGGGACCCTGATGTCTCCACATATCTGACCCAGTTGTAGTGACCTGTTGTGTGATCGCCTGCAACCATACATTTTGGTCCTGCTCGGACCATTCACCTCTCGTAAACAGTTTATGTAAGAGGTGCTCCCTAGCTATCTTCATATCTACCAAGGTCGTCATTCTGGAATTTGAGTTCCTTCCTGACTTACAGAAGTTTGTATTTTATTTTGCAAAACAGACCGTTTCTTTGAGCGTTCCTTTGAGGAGTGCTTTACAGCATACCACAGCGTGGTGATCCGACCGGATATATGTATCCCGTCAGTTAGCACACTGTATTAAGCTGCACAAATGCTAATTCTAACCCAGAAGATCCCTGCTCCGAGCCCCCACTTACTAAGCGATATTCAATCAACACTACAGCTAAGCCAATGCCTAGTCTGGGATGCTGAGGAAAACCCTTATTGATGTATTTTTATGTCCAGTTCAGTACTCTGGATGACAACCCTAGTATAACACCCCCCTCTATGAATCCCCCTGACCCCACTGAGCCAAGAAGTAGGTATGTTTTGCAAATTAAAAGGTTTATTTGAAAAATTAACAAGATATATATCACACTTTTATAATAAATTAATAATTGATATCACACTTATGGATATAATGTTGATCAACAATGGGTAATCTGGCACTAGCACACTTCTTTACAATCAATGAGGAGTTAGTATAGGAATGCTTTGAATGTGATGACAATGAAGTGAGAAATGTGCTAAAAAGGCTTTTAATTCCCTTTTAATTCCCTCTAGAGGTTCAGGGTGGGTGATATCTAGTTTATATTAGTTTAGGCTCACTTTAGCAATGCCCTATGAGTAACTAGCAGGTTAAAACAAATTTTAGCAAAGGAGAGTAAGGAGCTGATGATTTTTACACGTGGCTGAAATTGTGCAAAATGTCAAATCGCGGCAAATTTAGTCGCGTGCGTCGAGCGCGATTACGGAGGCACTATAAGGAGTAGGAACTCGGTTCTAGGTTCATTGGAAATTTCGCTCTTAGCACAAAGGGTTCCGGAGATACGGCCGATTTCGTGAAGGTAGTTTTTCGGATTTGAAATTTAAAAGTTCAAAATGACAGGTGACAGTTTTCAGCTTTAAAAAGGACAGAATGGGCCTCATTACGACCCAGGCGGTAAGTTACAGCCTGGGCCGTGACTTTACCACCATGGCGTAAACTACGTTTACGCCATGGTGGTTGGCGGACTTACCGCCCCATTCCGACCTTGGCGGGGCGGTAAGTCCCCAATCCCCATTTACCCTTCCCCATTCCCATTTTTGCCCCATAGGGCATAATGGGAGTGGGGAAGGCGTTAATTACGCCACCGTAAATTACGGTGGCGTATTTAACTCCATGGTCCCCTAGCGCCATGGATTTTAACACCTGCTAAAAGCAGTTTTATGGTAGGGCTTGGATGCATGGGTAAAAACATCCCACAGCAGCGCCTGTGGTTGGGGATGTGGGGGCACCACCATGTCCACCGGTACACCCTGCCGTGTTGCAACATTGTGCAGGACACATGTTGCCACAATGATCCTGCACACTACTGGGGGTGCATAGAGTAGCTGCCCGCCAGAGCGGTCAAGGGAGTGGAAGCGTGACTTGAGCACTCCGAATGCGCGCTCCACTATGGCCCTGGTTGCAATATGGGCCGCGTTGTATCTTACTTGGGGTGGTGTGGTGGGGTTCCGGATTGGCATCATCATGTGGTTGCTCAGAGGGTAGGCACTGTCCCCTGTAGAGGTGATAATGGTTGTGATTATTGGGGTTTGTGTATTTGTGTGTGTGTGTGTGACATGCATGCATGTGCACGGGCATTTGTACTCACCTAGGAGCCATGTGTCGCAATGCTGGCCAGCTTCCAGGGCCCGGCTCAGGGCGGACATTCTGTATATGAAACTGTCATGGGTGGAGCCAGGGTAGTTTGCATAGACAGAGGTGATGATTCCCTTTGCATCACATACCACCTGTAAATTGATGGAATGCCAGTGCTCGCGGTTTTGGTAGATGTGCTCAGTGGCCCTAGGTGGATGCAGGGCCACATAGGCGCAATCTATGGCACCGAGCACTTTGGGGAAGTGTGCCACCCTGTAAAAGTCCTGGACAATGGCCTGCCTTTCTGTGGGTGTTCTGAGCATGTATATGTGCCTGTGGACTGAGGGGCGTGCAGTCATGATTGCCAAGACCTGGTGTAGGCAGCGTGACTGCGTGGCCTGTGAGACCCCCCCCACTATGGCAGTAGTCCGCTGAAAAGACCCAGTGGCCAAAAAATGCAGGACATTGAGCACCTTCTCCAAGGGGCTGAATGCTTGGGAGCAGAGGGTGGGGGATGTTAGGTCATCTTCCCACCCCTGACCAGGTCTTGGATGATACGGGGTGGAAACCTATACCTGCCATAGACCTGCTCGTCAGGCATCCCAAAAAGGCGTGGTGAAAATATGCGTGCCCTGGCTATTCTCCTCCTCCTGCGGTGTCCCACGATCAGTGCTGCGACAAATGGGGCATTCATCGTAGCTGTATGTACGTGTTTGTTGTTTGCGCACACTTTTATACGGTGCGCGGGGACACTTCTGCCTGCCTTCGTGTGGCGGACGCATTGATGCCTGTGCTTGTCTTTTGCTGTGTGCGGGTTTCCCGTATTCAAATTCATGAATACGGGTTGTTCGCTTGCGTGTGTGCATTCTGTGTAATTCCCTGCAGTACTTCCCCAGTTACGCCTTCTTTTTCACACGTTATTCTCCATTCCGCGTGTTACGCCCCCTGTTCCGCCTACTTTTGTTGTGTGCACCGCGCTATGTGCGCTTTCGCTATGTGCTTAGCGCACGCTGTTTGGAGACGTGTGCACCAGCGTGCTCCATGCACGGATTTGGCGCACAACCAGTGGGAAAGTAGCGCAATGACTTCCTTGAATCGCACGCGTGTGCGTGCGCTTGCATTCTCACGCTTGCGCCTCCTTGCGCCTGCTTGCGCTGGGATTTTCGGTGCACGTTTGTTCCATGAATCGGCCCCTAAGTCTCAACAAACCACCAATCACTCTTGGGCAAGTGCATATGAAAAATATCTATACATTTATTGTCAGCGGGACCAATAGAGAGAAGTAACTTTAGTAATGTGAAAACAGTTATCACACAAAATCCTTATACTTTAGAATATATATATATACATTACGTTTCCTAATGCAATTCAGTGATAAACTACAACCAAAAATGTAAAGCGAGGTTTGAATTTGCACATTAATAGCATTAGGCAATTCTAACTTTCGAATGCAGCCCTTAGAAGAGTACAGGTGTGCATAACAATGCACAATCACACATGTGAATCAAATAGTGGGCCTTCTTGGGAGGGCTGTCGCAAGTCAATAAAGGTCCTTGAGTTGATGAAGAATTGGTTCCCACTATTCAAGTAGGCCCTGCCCTTGGCAGCAAGGCAGTGTTCAAATGGTGAGAATAGCGAGAGAATTCAAGCTAACCCAGCCAAGTTTGAATATCTTTTAAGGGATACTCATGCATAAAGTGATCAGTGGTGCCGAGGGGGCCACTGGAAAGTGATGCAAGTACTCACCAACCCTCAGCACAGTCCGGACCAAACTTTGCTAGTTTAGTCGAGGTCGCTAGTAGGTTCAAGTCCTACAGTTTTTCAGTGCTCCGGCTCTCAGCGGCTGCGAGGGAGAATGATTATCCATGACGGGACTGTTGCCTTATCTCAGCTTCAGAAGGAGGTATGAAGAAGATTCTGGTGCAGCAGGATTCAGGGCACAGGAGTGCAAGGGATCTACAGTGATCGTCACCAACAGGTAGTGATGTGGAAATCACAGGTGTGCCCAGCGATACACACTTTCCAAATTTCCAAATTCGGGACCCAGAGGAGCTAGGCCTGCAAAATTTGGCAGGACAATGAACGAGACCACAAGCAAGAGATATTTTAGGTCTCAGTTTTGCACTTGAGACAGCAGCGTTTCTGCAGGATACCCTGAGATAGAGCAGGACAGTTCACTGGATGGCCCTGGAATACTTCTGAAAGAGCTTGTTCGGTGGGTAAGCAGGGGGTGATGCACATAGTCTTTCCCACTACTCCAAAGAGGCAAAGAGCCTTGGCGGACCTTCTTGATCGAAGAAGAAACAGGGGGCCGATGGAACAGCAGAAGGGGCGAAGGGTGCCAAAACCTTCCAGAGCATCTCCAGTGGTATCACAAGTACATTTCTTGGTGCAGGAGACTTTGTTCTTTCTGTAGTTTGGTGAGAATTTAGGTGATTGACCTGCAATGGTTGCAGAGCACCTTCTATTATCCAGGATTAGCTTTGTGCCAAAATCAAGGACTTTCAATCGAAGATCTGCTCTCTTGGAGGAATCCCAGTGGTGGACCAATCACGGTCCATGGTGATCTCAGTCATTCAGCCACTCCAGACATCCTGAAACCAGTAATCCGGATTTGGACCAGACAGTCCCAACCAGTTTCCTGGGCACAAACATGTGATAGGCCTGCAAAAGAGATGCGGGAGGCTGCACGCCCAAATAAGGAAAACCTGGTTTACTAAACCTGGGTGAAAACAAGGGACAAAATGGCCATGGGATAGAACAAAAGACTTTGTGGCTCGGCTATTTTCAGAACTGGCCACAGTCTTGAACAAACCGCGTTAAACACTCGTACAATCACCAAAAAATCCTTTGAGGGTGTCTAGGGCCATAAAACAAAAAAGGAGACCCCTGCACATGGTACTGGAAGGTATATTGTGCACTATTAAAAGGTTACCAAGAAATGGCAGTATGGTCAAAGACTAAGGGAACAATAGTTTCCCAGTATTGACAGCCTGAAGGACGTGTCTCCCATAACAAATCTGCAAAAGCCCTGGGGAGTTCAGAGGAAGGCTTGGCTCCACTGGAACAAGTCAGGATAGGAAAGCCAAACAAAAGCAAAAGGTTTGGGGGGTCCATAAATGGAGGTAAAATTGCACATACATGAAATCTTTCCCAACACTCACCATACAGGCACACCCAGGCATCCACCCATACATTTAAGTGCCCACACTTTCACCATACAGGCACTCCCGGCAACCACCCTTACATTTAAGTGTGCACCCTTTTACCATACAGGCACACCCAGCAGCCATCCATACAATTAAGTGTGCACTCTTCCACCATACAGGCACACCCAGGCACACACCCATAAATGTAAGTCTGCTCCCGTTCACCATACAGGCAAACCATATGTTTAAGTGTGCACCCTTTCAGCATACACTCATACATGCACACCCAGCCACCCATACATTTAAGTGTGCACCCTTTCACCATACACTCACACAGGCAGACCCAGGCAGCCACCCATACATCTTACACTGACTTATTCATGCACATTACATTATTACAGGGCCTGCGGTAGAGGCACTGTAGTTATGGTTAAGTTGCTCAAATCATAGAAAAATCACTTTTTGGGTGGCTTATAATACCCCCCCCCCCGACACCTTGTTTGAATCCTCACCAAACCTTGCAAAAAAAGGTATATGAAACCCTCAGAATGATTCTTTGAAGTTTGGTGGGGTTTCATCTACGTAGCAGTGGGGCAAAGTTATAAGTAGGTCCCAAAATGTGTGCAAATCCTAATAGACACAATGAAAAAATAATGTTGCTTGCACCTTCAGCCCAAATCGCTGGACAGATGTTCACCAAATTTGCACCAGGAGCGGCGGTTCCGAAAGCATACTTTTGTAAATTTGGTGCAAATCCGTCCAGTGTTTTTTTTTAAAAACAGCCAAAAGTAGGTACAAAATTAATAGTGATATCTGGTCCATTCCGCAGACTCACTTTCTGATTCAGAGTCTGTGGACATGTTCTGACCAATTAGGGGTCGCCGTGATGTCTGCAGATCGCTCAAAAAAGCATGAGGTCTGCATATTTTTTTAAAAGGTCTCCATGTTGGATCCGCAGCCAGCCGCCGGTGTCCACGGTTAGTGTTGTGTGAAAAAAGTCTGGGAAACACATTTGGGGTTATTTGGTGGCCGGAAGAGGGCATGGAATGGGTGGGGGAGTGGAATAAAGATTATATGGAGCTGTGTGTATAGGTGAAAAAAGGGTGTGCAGGGGCTGCAGTCAATGTTGGTGTCCACGGACATCATTCAAATTGCAGGCTGTTCAGGGTCAGTTGAGTTATTTGGAGGTGTATTGTACATACTTGGTTGGGGCCAGTGGCCAGATTCTTGGGGCATGGCCATTGCCCATGACTCCAAGAATCTGCCCACTGGCCACACACACTATAGTAATATCCGCATAGTATGTATAGTTAATCTAGTGGGAGTACACAGTATTTGTTATATGGTGGAATGATAGAATTGAAGTGTATATGGCATTTATGATTGTAGTACAATTGAGGATAGTGTTTATGAAATCTGTATTTGTTTATACTTGGTATGATTACTAAGTTGCATACAGTAATAAAGCTGGAATCTCTGTCCAAGAAATGTGTGTTTTCTGCACTAGCACGGTTAAAAAAAACTAAATAATTTGTTAAGCAGGATAGTTTAAAAGCTTTAATTGCGTCCAATTTTACATATACATTTACTTTGACCCTCATAAACAGTACATTCTATGTTCTATGTTTGGTACAATATTAGTGTGTGCTACACTGTTGGTGTATTGACATGAAATAATAATTGGGTCATCGTGGAAAAAACCCCATAAAGGATTAAAGTGTAAGTGTGATAGTATGTTTGTTTGAAATGTGTTGTAATTAAGGAAATGTTCAAAGTAGTTAAATACCTTTTGGCATATTATAACTGTCTTCACTTTTGAAAGTACTATTGTAGTATTATGGATGTAGTTAGATACCTGTTGGCATACTCCGTTTATTGTGCTACCGTTTAGTGAGTACATTTTGGTTGAAGGAATATTAAGTAGGCATTTGTTAGATTTGCTGGTAACCTATTGGAGTAACAGAGATGTTGTTACATTCAAACCAACTACTTCTTGTTTTGACATATACAGTATAGTGCCCTGAAGTGGTTGTGGCACCAGTGTGGTTTATTATTTTCAAGAGATACTTGCCAATGTGTAAAGCTAATGAGTTTACAGTTATTTTCGGTACCATCTGCATTGTACTTTAGAAGCATTAGTATGAAATATTGGACATGCAAGTTTATCTGTATGCTGAAACAATTGTCTGAATTGCAAAATGAGCATTATATTCCACGATTTGCATTCTACAGAAGCTGTTGAAATGGAATGGATTCAGAATTTGGTATGGCATGGATACAACTTGTTCATTAAGGATGTGCTCCTGTGAAACATGGTTGAGGAGAGTCCATGCATGCTTCCACATGTATGAAATCTGGAAGATGTCATTTATAGGAATGTTTTTGGTTCCCAGTACTTGGAGCAAGTATATTAGGAATTCTTGTGGGTCTTCCTGTGTGCTTATGGTGAATTTTACCATTCTTTTACAGTAGTCCAATTGTGGCCTTATACCTTAGATAATGTAATTGCTGCCAGGATCATTTGTGGCATTTGTATGAAGTGCGAGCATTTGCAAACACAACTGGACCGAACCATTTAAGTAACTGTTGTGAACACTTGGCAGAAATTGGAAGAGAAAGTTGATTGTTGCATTTGCATGGCAATTTATTCCAGTTGTGTTGCTGAATTGAAATGGACCAGAGAGTTGTGACTCTGCATCCTTGTATGGTCCTGCAGTTGTTTTTGGAGAAGAGATAGTTGTCTGTTTGTCTTCTGATGGTGGTGCAGTTGAGTTTGTACTGGACAGTTTTTTGTTTGTATTATTTGATGGAGAAGAAGTTGGTCAGTGTTTCTTTAGTGGATATGTTGGGAGATCTGTTATAGGTTCTGTTTCTATTACTTTTCTTTTTACAGGTTTTCTTTTTTGAGGTACAGTGTACATATCCAGATGGGGGGTGTACAGAGCACATATCCTGTTGTATTGCTGGATGCAAGGAATGTCAGCGTTGAATTTGTTTGCATCAAAGTTAATTAGGAATAGACCATTGAGTTTACGCAGACGTGCACGTGCTATGCAACTGATAACTTCTTTAAACACTGTGCTGCCAATGTCAATTGATGTGTGATCTAGGGTTAGACCATGCGATTTGTGAATAGTGACAGCATATGCGAGAGAATGAGAGAATTATTCTCTGCATACGTACATGTCTTCTTAAATAAGGAAACATGCTATAGTGAAGCACATTTTTTTTAACATCTGTAAGTTTGTCAAAGTGGATGCTGACAAACAGAATGTTGTTGTCATGTGGATATGTTTGGAAGCCAACTGTACTTATTGCTCTATTGACTATATCTTGTTCTATGTCAAGGTTTTGTTTTAGAATGACTCTGCATTGTCGACACAGAGGTAATACCTTTTCTACTCCTGCTGTGTTGGAGATACATTTGTCTATGCCATTTACTTGTGATGTTGCTTGTTGACACATAGAGAATGTGATGCTGTGCACTTCTAGTTTGTCTGTGGAGCTGATATGCAGTATGGATGGCATTTCTTTTTTTAACATTGTCTCTTTGAATTGACTACAGCTTGCAAGATTTGGTATTAAGGACATGCATTTTATATTTTGCTGAGATCATTATTCCATGACATGATATGATATGGGATGATAAGTAATTTATAATTGGCCTGTACACAAGTGTTTCTAGGTGTGACAAGACAAGGGGGGAGACAGAGGCAGGACAAAAGCAAAAATCTTACTAGGCCTTGTGTCATTTAGACCGTGCTAGTGCAGATAACACAGATTGCTTGGAGAGGGAAAAAGGGAAAGTTCTGGGAAGAGGGAAGGAGAAAGTGCCATCAGGGAAGCAATGCTCAGAGGATGAGAAGGCAGTGAGGCACGGCTAAGGGTGAGTGCAAGGAGGCAGGGGACTATAGGGTTAGAGTTACAGCCCCTAAATCCATGGTAGGCCCATAGGCAGTGCTAGGGGAGACTGGTCATGAGGAGCCTGGTACCCAGTGAGACTCTGGGGATAGCCAGGCAACTAGTCAGTACAGCATATCAGAGGGACAGCAGGGGAGAGAAAGAGAGAAAACAGAGGTGAAAAGGTCTTCAACTGCTTCATCAGGAGCAGATGTGTTTTGCCCATATAGCTCATGGATTAGACTACTATTTAAGATGGATTTTGGATATTTAGTAAGCAGACCAGATTTAATGCTTTTTAAAATGTTATCATGCGTGAGATCCGCAGACTGACGCATGTTTTGAGTTAGTTCTCTGTAGTCAAAATATTGCCATTCATTGAAATATGGTTCTGTGCTGCTTGTGTGAATCCATTCACCTTCACAGAAGTTTGAAAAGGTGTCTTTAGTTATGTTGTACATGTTTAGAAGTACTTTTTGTAATGCATTGATTAATTTAGTAGTGGTTTCATTCTGTTTAAAATCAATATAAACAACTTTCTCTTTAGTAGAAACGCGCTGTCAATTAGAGCTTTGAGAATTAGTCTTCTGCTGTAGTTTTTAAAGGTAGATTGTGACTATTCAGCTGGTTTAATAAGATTGTGAAGAACTCTACGGTGGAATTTATTTTGTAAAATTATTTTTGGAATGCTTTACTGTGGCTACATCAACATTGGTAGATATTATGTTAGGTAAATTCGTAGTTCTGCTTTTGATTGTACCTCTTTTTTTACTTTCAGTTTTTGGAAGAGGGGCCATACTTTTTTATGTGGTCACTGCTTTAGTTTTGTTGAGTAAGGTTACTAGCTGTTTTCTTTTAATGTTTTCTACACATTGCTTTAGAGGTGGATGGCTATATGGCTTGCTTTAATAATTATCTGCTCTGTTTCCTTCTTTGTTTTCTACCAAGTTGCTTTTTAGTAGACATTCTGTTCTGTCGGGAAAAAAGAAAGTTTGGGTTTAAAATGTGTGGAATATATGTGTATGTATTGTGGATGGGTGTGTGGGTGTGATAGTAGAAATAAAGAGAGTGGGTGTGATTGTGTAGTGGGACGATAGGTGCAGTTGGGTAAGGTTGTAAGAAGTAAGAGTCAGTGCAGGTATGATGGGTTTAGGATAGTGAGTAATGGAGTGGTGGTGTGATTGAATAATTAGTGACATGATGATGTTTTGAGGAAAACAGTGGTTGTTATAATGGTGGGGTGTAGATGAGAATCAAAAGAGTGTGAATGTTACAATATAATGCGTAAGAGTGAAATACATGTTGTTGATTCTAAAAGAATACTCTAGGCTAATATATAGTGAAAGTACATTCTTAGGATTAGGATAATATACATGCTATATTGATGTACTTACTTTGTAAGATAGGAAGAGTATTCTTTTTTTTGGTAGTTGTCTTTGGCAATCTTCTACTGTCCTGTAATTATAAAAGAAAGTTAGTGGGTATATGTGTTAATGGTGAAGTACCTTTAGTAAGCAAGGTGATTTCTGAAGGTAGGAAGACTTGTTGGGAAAACAACTTAATTAACAGTTGGAGTATGAGTAGTATTGTTTGGCCTATTAGAAGGATTAGGGCAAAGATGGGTGTGAGAAAAAAGCGAATATCTAGGTTATGTTTGAGCTGCTGATTTTAATATAAGACATGCTGTGTTTGGAGTGTAATGTATTTGTAATATGTTGCAGCATTTTTAAAGAATATGAAACTGTGGCCTAGTGGTAATGCAAGAGCAGATTGTTGTTGCAGCAGTTTTTGGTGTCTTATAATAGAGGTTCAGAAAGAATAGTATTTTATATGTAAGATGATGTGTTTTATTTAGATACTTTGGTGGTATACACATATGTGTGAGCAGGTGGGGATTGCTGGCAGTGTAAGGGATGTAATAAGTGAGGATGGCAAGTGTGAGATTTATATGGAATGAAAAACAGAATATGCTGACCATTTACATGCATATGTGCATTTATAGCAGCACTGAATGTGACTTTTTTTTAAAAGAAAAGAAAAGCAGATGGAAGAGATTTGCAGCAGTTTTTAAGTGGAAATTGGTGTGTGGAAGATTAATCTGTTGGCAGTACATGCATAGCTGCCAACATGACCCACTTCAATCCATTGGCATATGTAGGTGCTTATGAGGTGCTTATGAAGTTTTGTTTTTCTTTTTGCATTCTGGGAGTTGTAGTTGTATTTTTTCCAATAGAAAACTTGGACTGCAAGTCCCAGAATGCAGAGAACAAACTAGGACTGGATAAGCACTTACAGATCAGAATATGTCATGTTAGCAATTATGCATGTACTGTCGAGATATTAAACTTACATACAATAAGTGGCACTTAAAAATGTATTACACATACTTTTCATTTCCTTTTCCTTTGTTTTACAAAAAGGTTACACACAGTGCTGCTCTAAATGTATATATGCATTTTTTTAAATGCTCCTAAAAAGAAATATTTGTAAACACGCAGCACTTTCCTTTTTTATTTTATATAATTGTGAAACTTTTGAATCTTGCAGTCCAGGCCTGGTTATTTTATTTTGGATTTCTGGGACTTGAAGTCTGAGTTCTGTAATAGGAGAAGTGGTTACAGAACGCAAAGAAAGAAACCAAGACCTGATAAGGCGCTATAGTTAGGAAGGGGTCATGTTGGCAGGTATGCATGTTCTGCCAACAAATTAAACTGGCACACACCAAGTTCCACCTAAAAATATTTGACAGATATTTTCTATCTGCTTTCCTTTGTTTTATAAAGAATGTAGACACTGTGCTGCTATAAATGCACATGTTTTTTAAAAAAAATTTCATGAAGATGCTGCTAAAAAGAAACATGTTTGAACCCACATCATTGTAAGAAACTGCCACTTGATGTGAGGAGGTGCTGAATGCTGAAATGCATGGTATTTGCAAGAGTGGATAATACAGAAAATATGCTTATTGAGAAGATGTGGCAAAATGGCAGTAACCCTGTATATATGCATTTGTGAAGGAGTTTAAAAAATACAAGCATACCTGTACTATGTCTTATTAGATGCAGATGTTGTTAAATCTGCAAATAGTTTTTCAGTAGTTTTTGATGCAGGTGGCTGTGAGTAGTTCAGAAGTACACCTGACGTTTTGAAATAAGATGACGGGTTTACATGTAAAGTTTTTGGATGTGATTGGTGGATGGATGTGTGACTGTTGTTTGAAAGCAGCCAATAAGGGAATGTTACAAACATAAAGGTAAAAAGGGTAAAAGGGCTGCCCAATGCTACGGTGTCCACGGTCACCGCAGTAGTCTGCATACACCGCACGTGCCATCTGGGTCTTTTAAGGATGCCATGCATGGGAAGGGAACTGCAGAGACTGCAGACAGTTGTGGATGACCGAAGACATCAGGGGATAAGACAATCAGGTTTCCTGTGTGTGGTGTACACAATGAGAGGGTAACAGGAGTATTGTTTGGTGAGTGCACTGAAGATGGCTATAGCTATGTCTTTGAGGAAGTAGAGTGTATGGATTTTGGGAGACTCTTGGATCCATTGGCTGAAGGTGTTTTCTGAGCATTGTGGATTGTCTGAGAATCTTGCATTACATTAATTTCAAGTCTCATGGTATGGAGTTTGAGGAATGAAGTGGGTGGAATCCTCCCATTTTGTTAGAATATGGTTCAATTGAAGCATCCAGACATCATTGTAGTTCACTGTGAAGGAAAGAGTTTGGGCTGTGTTACTGGAATATCATTACAATTTGCAATAAAGGATACATTTAGAAAGTTGATGGAACTATTTCCACATTTTAGAATTTTTCTTTCTCGGATAGCTCAGAGATACATTTGGATGTGTTTGAATCTATTTTGGCCATAAATTGAGAAAGCAATGAACAATGTGAACAAATGTGTGTGTGCCTTTTTGTGGGATGTTAGCATGACCTATTTTCATAATGAAAATATAAAATTTGATATTGTCAACATTTTCCGAATCAATGGAGTGCATCTAACTGATGTGGGCAATCAGATTTTTCTTGAAAACATTCAAAATGCATTGAAGCAGTTTCTGTCAACACAAAAATATGGATTCAAGTCAAGTATTCTTTAGAAGTTGAATTAAAGAAAAGGGAAAAAGAGAAAAACAAATAGAATCACTTTTTGTGAAAATTATAACAAATTATTGAGTACTGTAGAATATTTGTTAGTTTAGTACATACAACCAAATGAAAAAAAGTTTCTTTAAGAGCCCCAATTTTTTCATGAAAAAAACATTAAAATGATTTTCCTTCCCCCACCCTACACCTGCAAATTCCATGGTGTCCCCGGAATAGTGCGCTGCCTGCGGACTATGAAGGCTGCAAATGGGCCTGTGATTTTTTTTTTTCTGTTATATTTTTTAACTGTGAAAGGTGGCTTCTAAAGGAACCTTTTATTGTGTTTTGTGATTGTTTCTTTTTTTGGGCTTGTTTTAGTTTTTTTTATGGAGAGTCAAGGGAAAGTGGGGGAGGGAAGAGAAGGAAGGGGCACCAACCACAGAGACAGAGGGGCAGGTGGACAGAGGAAGATGTTGGGCAGGCCTTAAATTTGAGGTAGGTGGCAGTTGTTTTACTCATGCTCCTTGACCACAGCCTGGAAAGCAGTTTGAAATTGCTCCTCCCTGCATATTAGTGCTTTGCAGTACACAGGTAAGGGTCAACAGCATTCTAAATGTCCTGCAAGGCCACGGCCATGATCCTAAACCCCAGAGGAATATCTTGTGTGGTGACAGGAGTGGTCGAGGAAGATGGTGTAGAGGCCGTCAACCGGAACAGCCTTTCTCAGAGCACCGAGTGGTTGTATTTGGTGTGGTGGCGCATGGAGGTGGTCCCGTAGGAGTACAGCCCAGGTTTTATATGACTGGGTACATCCGCGCACTCAGTGCATCTGGCCATGGCTGCGCAAGACTTTGGTACACTCCCAACGGTTGTCAAGAAACACCACACCCAGACTCATGTCGGGCGCTAGGGGAAGGCACTTCCTCTATCTCATCTTTGTCTTCCTCTTCATCCTCTTCAGGCATCCTCTCACCTGTGCCTTTTCCCAGGCCCTCCTGATAGTGAAGGTGGTAGTGGTGGGCTGTCTGGGGAGGAGGGCTAGCAATAACAGATGCCACTGCTGCAAAAATAGCTGTTCTGCAAAGCAAGTGCTTTCACCTGCTCTATCCTGGGTAGCCAGATTGAGAATGACTGGAAGTAGTATGTGGGTCCCTTCAGAGGAACCATCGGCGGAAAGTCAAGTCAAAAATAGTCCTTGGAAAGTTGTACAAAGTTGCCAGATTAACTAAGATTGGGTTTAAGAGCTCTAGAATGGTAAACATTCAACTTGAAACACCCTATATTGGATGAAAAAGCACTTTTAAACTGTTTAAAAATCACCGAGGCTGTTCACAGGCAGGCTGTCACAATGCAGGAGAGGGTTACATGATGACATCCCTATTGAGTGGGATAACACTGGGTGCATATGCATGCATGTCCGCAAATGGGCTCACTGTCCACTAACCCTTTAAAAGAGTGTCATGCGGGAACCAACATGTCTGGACGCGTAGCGTTGTCCGTGGACTGCCCATCGCTTGAATTGACACCCCGGACATTTGTAGTGTCTGCAGACTATTCATTGGAGTTTCAAAAATTAGTAAAGAATACTATACGAGGTATCTGTAGTAGAAACAATTTATTTATTTATGAACGGGATGGGGTACTGAATGGTAAACATAAATGGGAGAATTTGGAATTTCTATTCATTGATCATCAGGGGAGGGAGGGAGTGAAGTTTCATCAGAGCATCTTTTGTTTATATGTTGGGAATTTGATGGCGATGATTGCTGGTGACGAGGGGACAGGTACAAGAAGGACCGTGATAATCAACATTTCTAACATGATTTTTAACATAAGTTACTTGTAACAATAGCGTTCCTTTAATGTTTTTTCACTGAATTTCTTTCGATTGTGTTAGTGCAATTTAACCATAAGGTCAATTTAACAAAGTTTTTACACTGAGCATACATATACACACACACTTACATGCACGCACGCACATTTAAAATACATTTTCTTACCTTTAATCCGTTGGTCCTGGAAACAACGCCTTCAGCTCCCTGCAGCAGCTAGGAACGTGCATTTCTGTCATCTGCAGGGGATCTGGAGGCCTCAATGTTATGCGGTGGAGGGGAGCCGTATTACTTAAAAAAAAAAGTGGTTTCTTTTTTATGTCATTCTGACTTCATAAATAAATTAATTTGGTTATTTTGGTTAAAGAACCAAAGCATAACGAAAATAATGTCTTTATGAAGGCAGAGTAAGCTCAAAAATAAACAATTTTGTTCTTAAGTCATAGCGATCCCCCCACTCCATGACATGGAGTGCCCATGTGGTGGGGGCAGCCATAGGACATCAAAAAGAAATCGCTTATTTTTTGTCACTCTGCCTTCATGAAGACATTATTTATGTAACATAAATGATTTCTTTATGAAGTCAGTGATTTAAAAAACATGTTTCTTTCTGTTTTATATATTTGCATTTCTTTTTTCTAGGGTGCGTCCTCCCAGGACACGTACTGTCAGAGCCCCTAGCACCGAGAGGGGTTTTGGCGGCCCCTGCTATGTAAGTGATTAAAGCCAGAACGAGACATCAGAAAATAATGTACGTGAACACTCAGTCCGGCAAAGGCCAAATGGACATGCGAGCATGCTTGCAGCATGACAGGTATCATGAAGCAATGAAGGACAAAATGGCCAGAGTACACAGCAGAGACAGTCACATGTATAAAATGGAGGAGGGGCAGAAAATAATACCGTACACACCTCAATGTTACCTGGAGAAATGGACCACTAACAACACCTGTGTTTGTATCAGCAGAACAACATAGGCAGGGAAATGGTGCCTCCTTGGATTCCTTCATACCGCTTCCTGCTATCCGGTGCCCATGCCAATATTTATTTATTTATTGGGTATTTGTAAAACGTCTATAAAGTAACTGGTGTTTCAAGGCGCCACAAGACAAAAGAAATGGGGGCATGGAAGAAAACAACAATAACGTCCTACAGAGGTGTTGCTAGGTCTGGAAAATGTCGGGACTGGCGGAACTCGGGGCTAGCTAGTATTTTGGTTGTAGCACCTGAGCTTCTATCTGGGGCTACAACCAAATGACCTGGTGCTATAACCCCCTCAGCCCACCCCAGCAGTCCCCTCAGCCCCCCCTAGCAATGGCTTCTGACGTCCTACTAGGCTTTGTGTCATTTGGATTGTGCAATAGCAGTTAAAAGAAGTGCAAGGGCCATGGGAGTGGGGGGAGTTCCAGTTGGGGGGGAAGGGATAATACTAGGGTGGGAGGGAATTGCGTGGCAGAGTGTAGGCATACAAGTTCAGCGGGGAGGAGGAGGAGAAGAGGAGGGCCCTTTGGGCTAGGCAAGTGCTAGGGGAGTCCAGGTGGGTAAGTGCTAAGGGATGCTGGGAGTGCAGGGAGTAAGGATCGCATGCTGGGGTGGACCAGGCTCGGTAGGGATGCACACCCCACCATGCTAGTCAGGGGGTCCTGGAAGGACATGTGCAAGTTAGGGGGGCTCAGGGAGACCGAGCTACTGGGATAGACTGGGCGAGGAGGTCATGGTACCCTGTAAGACTCAGAAGGGACCAGGCAGCCAGTCAATGCAGAAGAGGGAGGCATTAGCAGGGGAGGTGAGATTGAAGGACGAAGAGAGATGGAATGTCCTTAGAAGCTTGGAGAGGATCAGAGCTTTGGAGACACTGAGATTCTGGGGGAAGGTGAGGAAAGGGAGAATGCATCTGAGGACATGCAGCTGAAAGTGGGCCTTCTTGGCAAATTCTGCGCTGTGAGGAGAGATGGAGAGACATGAGTCAAAGATGATGCCAATGTTTTAAACTTACAGAGGGTGAGGGGCGAGGACCCATAGAGGGCGGCCAGAGAGTAGGAGGAAAGGAGGGAGCAGGAGTCCCAATGAGAAGGATCTCACTCTTACATTCATTAATGTAGAGATCGTTAGCAGCACCACATGCCTGAATAGCACTCAGTCATGAATGAGAGAGGAAGAAGGGGAGGAAGTGGAGGGAAGCTTGAAGGAGAGCTGTGTGTCTTTCACCTAACACTGGCAGTGGAGATCAAGTGGTCCAGAGGGGCAAGGTAGATGTTGAAGAGCCACAGAGAGAGGATAGAGCCTAAGGGATGCCGCATGTGGAGAGTGTGGTCAACCAGTCCAGTGCCCGGTCCATAAAGCCAATTTAGGCAGAGGAAAGATCGAGAAGGATGAGAATGGAGGGAGAGTTGGAATCGATATTTGAGAGCAAGTCTTCACGGGTGTTCAGGAGAGCAGTTTCCATGCCTCTGGCTTCTCTGAAGCCAGACTGGTGGTTGTGGAGATCACCACTAGATTCAGTGTGGTGGATCAGTTGGGAGATGACCAACATCTCCAAGAGTTTGCCCAGGAAGGGGGTAATGGCGATAGGGTGGCAGTTAAGTGGGCAGGAAGGGTCAATTGAAGGCGTTTTACAGAGAGGGTTCACAGGGGAGTGCTTGAGGGGTAGTGGGAAGGAGCCAGTGGCAAAGGAGTGATTGCAGAAATCTGCCAAGGGAGGCAATGTAGTCCATGATAGATCTGGAGGAGCAGGGGAGCACCTGTTTGAAGGAGACTTTCAAAGAGAGTACTTGTTTAGAGATCTCATCCGGTGCTATGGGCTAGAAGGAGGAGAGTAGGAGGGAAGGGGGAGATAGGGGTCAAGGGAGGCCTGAGAGTGGGTGAGGGAGGAGGGAGGGGTGTAGAGGCGAGCGAGGAGAGGGTGTCCTGAGTTTTGGTTGTGAAGTGGGAGGACAGTGCAGTGAATAGGGGCTGGGATGGTAGAGGAGAAGTGGAGCTTGCAGTAGGATTGGCGGTTTCCTTGCAGATTTTAACAGTTCAGCCGTGTTGTTGGTGGCCCCAGACATGCGGGTTTGGATATAGACCCTCTTTTTCAAGTGGATGGAGAGTCTGTATCCCCTCGGAAGCAGGCAGCAGGCCAGTCTGTCAGTGGATGTGCCTGATGCCAGCTACTTCTGTTCAGCAAGTCTGCACCTGCATTTCAGAGAGGCTAGGTCGGAGTCATACCATGTGTTGCACTTGGAGGCAGACGTCATGTGGATCCTCATGACAGGGCAGGGATGTCCAGGGTGTTAGAGATGGAGAGGTGAAGGTTAGCAAGGGTTGTGTCAGTGTGAGAGTCAGGGGCTGGAATGGGAGAGGGAATAAAAGTGGTGGCAAAAGCAGCAACTGAAACTCGCTTCATCTGTCGAATGATGGAGAAGGAGACTGACAGTGCAGGCAGAGGCTTAGCCAGGCAACCCAAGAGATCCAGATGAGAGGGCAGGAAGGATGGTCAGACAAGGAGAGAGGTGTAGAGAAAGGTTGGGAGATGGGGATGTCTTCTGGGATGAGAGCATCCTAGGTTTGTCTGGCAGAGTGGGTTGGATCAGAGGGAAGAATGGTGAGGGAAAGAGAGTCACAGAGGCTGAGGAAGAGTCCAGTGGGAGTCAAAGTGAATATAATAGTCACTGAGGAGAAGGTTGGAGGTAGAGGCCAGAACAGAAGGTGATGTCAGACCACTCCAAAAGGAAGAGGGAGACTGGACCAGATGTCCTGTAGATGGTGGCGAGAGTCAGCAAGAGGATAAGAGAGAAACAAAGCCTGCAGATGAGGCATTTGAAGGAATAGTAGGACTGAGTGGGTATGATAGTAGCAGGAACCCATTCAGGGAAGATCAGGGCCACTCCACCTCCAGACCGGTCCTAGTTGCCCTCAGGGAGGATTGTGTCAAAAATAGGGACAGAGCTGTCAGTGAACCACGTCTCAGCCAGAGCGAGGACATCAATGTCAAAGTCTTCAAGGTGGTGACAAATGTCAGAGGAGAGTTTAACGGAAGAGTGACAGTTGATGTAAGTGAAACTGGTTGCCACCTTTGAATGCCTTCTGAGGAGCGGTACATGGATGTGCTACACCCGCAGTGAGTAGTGAAGGGCCAAGGGGGTGGCAGAAGGAGGAGTGGCAGCAGAAGGGAGGATGTTGATGATACACAGAAGAAGCCTATCAAGAATGAAGAAGTTGGGCTGAGAACCCTGAGCCATGACAGTGCCATTCTGATAGACATTAACAATACACCTGGAGGATGGGAAGTGTGCCAAGAGTACTTCCCGTCTGGTTCCACCATTAATGGGTAAAGAAGAGAAAGGGGAAAGGACTGAGACCATATAGGGGGTCCATAGCTCTGACGAGGGAGTGACTAACAGGATGTCAGTGACAGTCTGCCTGAAAGAAGCATTGACATAGGTGTCAGCGATAGGCAGGCCTGCGTCAGAGACTAGGAGATCTTTCTTAAACCTTTTCCTTCCTGACTTCGAAAGAGAGGTAAGAGAGGTGATACAATAGCAGTTAGAGTAAATAGGGAAGATGTAGAGCACCATGGAGGGAGAGGGCAGAAAGATGTAAGGGGGAAGGGGAGAGATGGAGAAACTGCACTATGCACAATGAACTCACCAGGCAGCCTAGCAACAAGACAGGAGTAGACGAAACACATGCACAATATCACACACATTATCAGAGGTAGTAGCAGTACTATCAGATGGCATATTGAAACAGGTAGACCCCCTTGACTGTGAACTCTGAGTGGGTATTGTATACACACCTAGAAACACTTATGTACAGGTGGGTTATAAATGATGTATATCATATCATATCTGTGATGATGGATCTGCTCCTGCCTCATTAATTACAAAGGAATAGTGAACATGCCAGTATGAAGATGCAATGGAATGTCTTGTGAAGTGGTCTTGTGTATTGCAATTCTGCCAATTGATGGCATGATGCAGATTGCCCTGTGAGACAACTGGGAGTCAGTATTGTTAGTGGAATAGATGGAGAGGCCAATGTAAAAGCTGGAGCGTTGACTGGTGCAAACTAGAAGTGGCCAGATGCTGAGTGTCACTAGGGTTCTCTGATTAAGGTGGTGACACCTTGGCATGTGTTTAAGAGTGCCACAGATCTGAAGAATTACTGTGCTGCATATCTAGGTTAGCCACTCGTGAGGGAGAAGGGTGTGTGATAGAGTTAAAGGATGGCGCTTTGCCAAGGAAGTATTAATGTTGACGTGTAAAGTGATAGTCAAGAGGTTACCAAAAGTGGGATATTTGTGTGTATAGGCTCCAATGGTACAACATTTTCAAGGGGAGTCTGTTATTTGGGAAGATGAGGGGAATGGACTAACAAAGGGTGCACACATGTGTTGGACACCAGCAAGAGGCCAAATCAATGAGTACCATGCAGGGACATATTTGGAGTGGCCAGATACATATTTCCGATGGTGTTTGTCGATTCCATGTAGATTGTATGGAACCTGACCCATATGCATCTGCTCTCTAGAGGCCCTTTGAGTGCTAGTTGCCTGTGGGTTTGTGATATGTTCATCTAAATTTGGGGGTGGGAGCTACTTCGTTTGGGTTGAATTTAATGTGAGTGGGTGCATATTGTTTGAGATTGTAGGTCTTGGTTCATGCTAGTGTAGAAGACGGTATAAGATTGCCAGTCTATTTGCCCATAGAGGACTTTGAAGCTAGCCTGTCTATAGTGCCTAGAAAATGAGGGCAGCATATCTTTTTCACACAGAGGACTGGATCACACAGCAAGATCAAAGATAAGATCCATATGAGCTTAAGGTATGTATAAATGCAGCATTGCAGTGGAAATCTGCAACAGGCACAGCATGGCTATTGATACACACACTTGTAGCTAGGACTATAACAAAACCTGTCTAGCTGGACATGTATTGCCTTCACCCCTTACACCACACGTGCCTCAACAACTCTGCCATTAGAAACCAGTGACAACCTATGACAATGTTCAGACTAGCTGGTCACATATGGAGTCTCTTGTACTAGCACCCTGTTGTGACCTCCCTCAGCACACGACATGCCTGGCCTCTTGGGTTGCTTAACAAAGCCTAGCCAGGCCTCATAAATCCTAATCCTGGCCAAATGCACTCAAACACTCTGAGCCTTATTTGAGAATGTTCTCATAGCTGGACTTCGGTCACTGAAGGCGTTCCTACCATAAAGCATTTTGATGTCATACAAATGGGAAAAGGTGCTATATAAATGATAATTACAACTACTATTACTATTCTCAGTTGAAAAACTATGTTTTTAGCTTCATGTGAAAGTCAGGTGGTCTTCCTGTGTGTGGAGACACTTGATCAGAGAGTTTAGGAGTTTAGATGAGAGGTAGGAAAAGAACGTTCCTTTGTGCTGTTTCTGGTTGAGATTTGGCACTGTTGCTTGGGCATTGTTGCTAGAAAGAAACTTTCCCGCCTTTGATAGTTGATGAACGCCCTTGTGTTGGGTTTGTGGTCCTTGTTAAGGAAGGAACGTGTGGGGACATTGAGTTTTAAAGTGTATCTATGGTTTGATCGTGAACCATATTTATGGCATTGGTTGTGAAGTGGTTTGAACAGTACAATACAAATATCCTTAACTGCTCAGCCCAGGGCAACTGCCTGACTTACGGAGCAATCTACCCTTTACTACTCTGAGCTCTAAAGTATGAGAGATTACTTAATTTGTAACTCAAATCCTGTGGTGAGGGAACAGCAGCTATTTGAGCTGACACAAAGTTCACACATCTGCCTTCAACTGGAAATCAAAAACCTCACACATGACTTAAACATAGCATAACACAGTTATGCTGTGCAATGTTAGTGTTCGGATCCATACAGAAAAAAACATAAAATGCATTGCAATTCCGATAAAGAATTGTCCCCACCATACATGACAATATTTTAGACTAACCAGGAGGGTGAACACTAAACCTCATGTAGGTGTTTCATTCTGATCTCCACCTGCCATGTTGAATCTCACAGAGTGTTGTACTGAAGCAACTGAGCATTTCTTATGAGCCTGGCACCAAAGGTGCCAGAACTCGGTCCATGTGGGCCCTTTCCCATTTTTGAAGGGGCGCATGCACTGGCCATATTCCTCATATTGTGTCATGACTCCTAGTGTTGTCTTGTGGCAACACTGAGTTGTGACAGCACTCCCCCCAAAGGGCCCTCACATGGGTGACCTCCTCCTGGGCCTGGGATTCGACGGGTTATTGTGGTGATAGCGCTTGATTAACCGTGGCACATGGATATGGTCACTGGGTTCCCAAGACCTGTCCTGGGATCCGTATCCTTTCCAATCAACAAGATAAAATACCTTGTTCCTGACGATTTTTGAGTCCAGAATGTCCTTAACCTCGTATTCAGGCTCGCCATCCACAATCACAGGAGCGGGGGTTTTTCGGACCCGAGTTCCAGGTTGTACAGGCTTTAGGAGCGAAACATGGAATACTGGGTGAATCCGCATATCAGGGTGTAAGGCCAGCTTCATTGCAACTGGATTTATAATTGTCTTTATGATATACAGTCCCAGGTATCTGGGACGGAAGGTTCGGGGTCCCTTTAACACGGCAATATGTTTGGATGCCAACCAGACTGCGTCCCCAACGTTATAGACAGGTCCTTCCTTTCGGTGTTGATCTGAAAATGTCTTATGTCTTTCTTTAGCTCGGATCAACTGTGTTGTAGCTTCCTTTAAAACTCGAGCAATTGTGGTGTGTAGAGTTATCACTGCCGGCATATCTAGGACCTCGGGTGGATGATATCCATAAATTAAATAGAATGGGCTCGGTTTTGTGCTAGGATGGAGTGAATTGTTGTATGCATACTCTGCTATCCATAACATGTCCTTCCAGGTGTTTTCTGCTTGGTGTAGCATGCATCTAAAGTATTTCTCTAGCGTCTGGTTTGTTCTTTCCGTCTGACCATCAGTCTGTCGGTGATGACTACTTGATAGCCGGATGTCGATTTGAGCCAGCTCACAGCTTTTTTTCCAAATTTTCGAGATGAATTGGCTGCCCCAATCGGAGATCAAGATTGACGGAAATCCGTGTAACCAGACAATTCGTTCAAGAAAGACCTTGGCCAGCATGAGAGCAGTGGGCAATCCTTTCAATGTGCCAGGGTGCTGGTGGCACCATTAACGGACGTAACAATCCTGTTGGTTTTTGTTTCTGGGATTTATTCTGGGCACAGATCCCACACGTTAGTACATGTTGGATTACGTACTTTCAAAAAAGTAGGCCACCAGCACTTTTAACCTGATCAAAGGTTTTGGTGGTTCCTGGATGACCTTCTACCAAGGAGTCGTGGTACCTGGTAATGACTTGGTTCTGAAGTTCGTTGCTTGGGAGATAGAGGCGCCCTTGGAAATACGGAAGCCCATTGGAGATTGTATGATAACTGCTCTTAGTCGTCCATATTTGACGTGTTTTCTCATTAAAACATTGTCGCACTGTGGTTTGTAAGTTTTCCAAGGCTGACATTTTATCGAGGACCCCTAGGATTTTTTCTTCCAGGATATTTGACACTGCATCTGGAGTTGCATATGCCTTTTCCTCTTCTCCCATACACGAGAGAGTACCTTCCATTCCGTTACAGACCCCTGGGTGATAAGTGATTATGTAATCATACTCTGCAAAAAACAAGGCCTAACAAAGTTGGCAAGATGACTGGGCCTCGGCCGATTTTAAGTACTGCAAGTTGCAGTGATCGGAGATAATGGCCCTCATTACGAGTTTGGCAGTAGCCATGGAGCTGTTAGCTCCTTGGCTGCCACCAAACTGGGCTCATTTACCGGGTTCCTGCAATGAGGAATAATCGGGTCTTTCCATCATTGGAGGACCCGGTAATTCCTCCTTGCAGGAACCATTCCCCATTCCCATTTGAGCCCCCATAGGGCTCAATGGGAATGGGTATGGAGGTAACAACGGGCAGATTACAACTGGCCCGTTGTTACCTCCTTCTTCCCCTCGCGGGACCCGGAAAGCACGCATGGTTTTACCAGGCGTCCGATCCGGGTCCTGCGATGGGAAGCTTGTAATCAGCCCTGACAGAATGAAGGCGGCCGGATCCGTACCGGCCCCCTTCATTGCGTCAGTGCAAGCCTCGTAATGAGGCCCAATGTCTCTATGCTTTGAATGCTGATTTTATTGACAGGAGTTCCTTGTCTGTAATCGCGTAGTTGAGCTCTGGTGCTGAAAACTTTCGTGACCAGAACGCCACGGGTGTAATTGACCGGTATCATGGTTGCATTGTGAGAGGACTGCTCCCATGGCGATGCTGGAGGCGTTGGTTTCTACTACATATGGCCAGTCTGGCCGGGGATGTCGTAGGATCAGAGCTGTGGTGAATTCTTCTTTTAGATGCTGGAAGGCTTCTTCTGCTTCAGAAGACCAACTGGCTAGCAAGGTTGTTATTGGATGGACAATCAGGGAAAAACCAGGAATGAAGCAGCGGTAAAAGTTTCCGAAACCTAATACACTTTGAACTCCTTTTACTGAAGAAAGGGATGGCCAGTTGAGTATGGCATCCCATATACGAGTGTCCATTCTGATAACTTGTGGTGTGAGGATGAAGCCCAAAAACTTGACTTCCGACACATGGAAAAAAAACATTTTTAACTTGTTGTATAGCCGGTGTTCCTGGAGTTTTTCCAAAACCTCCCGCACATGGATGATATGATCCTCCTTCGTGGCCGAGTATATCAAGATGTCATTGATATATACCAAGACACACACGTCCAATAATTCTCGAAGAACATCGTTCATGAAAAATTGTAATTCAGCTGGGACATTACAGAGCCCAAAGGGCATGACCTGGTACTCATAGAGACCATACTTTGTACGGAAGGCGGTCTTCCATTCATCTCCCCTTTTAACCCGTAACAGGTGGTAAGACCCTCGGAGGTCAAGTTTGGTGTAAATTTTGGCGTCCTTGATCTGATCCAGAAGTTCCGGGGTAAGTGGCAATGGATACTGTTTTTTTACCATGATTTGATTTAATGCCCGGTAGTCGATGTATGTTCTCAAATCCCCCTCCTGCTTGGGTACGAAGAAGAGGGGGGAAGATACTGGTGATTTAGATGGACGGATGAAACCGTTGGCCAGATATTGTTCCAGAGAGGTGTTCAGGTGTGAATTCTCTTGTTCTGTAAGGGCATAAATTCAACTGCAAGGTAGCTGTGCACCTGGAACGAGATCGATCTGACAGTCGTAGGGTCTGTGTGGTGGTAAAGTGTTTGCTTGTTCTTTCTCAAAGATGTCCTGGTAATCATGGTATTCCTGTGGTATTGTGCCAAACACCTTTTCATTCCCTGGCCCTGGTTTAGCCGGTTGTTCCAAAAGCGAGTTTGACTTGAAGCAGGAACCGAGACATTCATCAGAGAAGGTTAGCCTCTTGGTGCGCCAGTCGATTTGTGGATTATGTGTCTTCAACCATGGTATTCCCAGGATTAGCCGAAACTGGGGAGCTCCAATTAGATCAAAGACAATATCTTCCCGATGGCCATTCTGACAAAGAAGAGTCACTTCTTCAGTGCAATGTGTTACCGGGCCAGAGACCAATATGGTACCATCAACTGCCGTGACTTTGTCTGTGGTTATTTTCTGCCAGAGAGTGAGACCAATCCTACTTGCCTTGTCCTGGTCGATGTAGTTCCCAATAGCACCACTGTCTATATATGCTTCCAAAGCATGTATTTTAGACGGCTGTTTGGGATTAACCAAGATCACTGTTATGACTAGATGCAAGGCCTGTGGTTCCTTCTTACTGCTCGGCAAGCGGACCTCTTTGCTTGCCGGGCCTGGGAGTATTCCGAGTTAAGTGCTGTGTCTTTAGCTGTGTCACCTACTGTTTTTCTAGGAGGTTTCACTGCACATTCACAGAGAAAATGACCAGACTTACCGCAATACAAACACAGCTGCTGCTGGCTCTTTTTTTCTCTCTCTGCCTTCGTGAGCGGGCTCCTCAAGCCTCGGATTTGCATGGGTTCTGGATGGGTGTCTGATGGCCGGACGGGAGCCTCTTTTGGGCGTACATATACACAGTTCGCCCCTATAACATAGCCCGGTCGGGCTTGCAGTCTTGCAACCTGTGATCCAATTGGACGACTAGATCTATGAACTCTCCACACCCTTCCAGCGGATTCACTACTTGGGCCAGGATGTCCTTTAATTCTCCTTGCAATCCGCAGTAAAAGAGCATAGTCCTTTTCTCTTCCGGCCAACTGGTTTCAGCCACAAGTCTGTTGAACGCTGCTATGAATGTCAGCAGGTCTTGGTTGCACTGTCTGAGGGATAGGAGTTCGTTATCCAAGGCCTGTCTTCGGGTGTGACGGGAAAACTGTTTTTCTTGTTCTTGTTTAAACCCCCGGAAGTCATGCAACAAAGGGTCACACCGGTTCACCAGAGGTATGGACCAGTCAGCTGCGCAGCCCCCAAGGTACGACAGAACAAAAGTGACTCTTGACTGGTCATTTGGAAAAGATACTGGTCTACACAGGAAGTGTAGGTGACACTGGTTCATGAACACAGCAAACTTAGCAGGATCACCCAAAAAGCATTCTGGTGGGGCCAATAGGATTGTTCCTGGTAAAACCACTTGCCTTGGCGTGGATGTTGATGATACTACTGCTGGTATGGTGCCAGGTAGGGGTGCCTGTGCGGCTTCGGCCTGAAGTAGTTGCTTGGCTAATTCCTCTGTACGGTCTCTGTTCACGATTAATTCCCTTCTTAGGGTGTTTGTTTCCTGCCGAGCGGCATGCACTTCTGCCGGAAAATCCCCCAGCAATTGGGCTAACTGGTTGGTATCATACGTTTCCATGGCACCCAGGCGGAGATTCAGATGAGGCTTTGCGTTCTGTCACGCTCACCTTGTTTCCGCAGGGGTGCTGGTCCGTCAGGAAGGCTGCTTCTGCTGAGGTGTCTGGGATTCCCTGCTGCTGATGGTTCCACTAGCAGAGGAAGGTATACCTTCTTTATAGTATTGGCGAGCTCTTCAACTTGCTTAACTCAGCAGGGGCGCTGTATGTCCAGTTACTGGATCTTCGTGCGGTGTAAGGTGCCAAGACCTGCTGTGACTCCT
The DNA here is from genome assembly GCF_040938575.1 of Ambystoma mexicanum. Classification (NCBI taxonomy): domain Eukaryota; kingdom Metazoa; phylum Chordata; class Amphibia; order Caudata; family Ambystomatidae; genus Ambystoma; species Ambystoma mexicanum. The sequence continues at coordinate 1,183,941,294 of NC_090933.1, read as the reverse complement.
CTCAGGTATCCGTTTCTGTTCTTATAAGTCTTTCTTGTATTGTCTTTCTCTTGCTCTTTGAACACTTCCACATTCCTTTCACGTGTTTTGATTTATGAGTCTTTCTCTGCCAGTCTTATCTTACTAATGTCTTTCTCTTTTTCCGATGACAGTTGTTGCTGTGGTACCAACATGTGGGAAAACTGTTGCTGTGGTACCAACACGTGTGAAGCACTTGATAGGATCAAGGCTTCAATATGTGGTAAGTATGGCTTTTTCTTACGAGCGTTAGCGAGTAATTTTCATGTCCACTAACCTTGTTCTTTTATCTTTCAGGCGCCAGATGCGTAGTCACGTTCCTGACCAGACAGCAGGTGTGGAAGGATGTGGTGCGCCTTGCAAGTGTGAACTGGCTCAGGTAAGCGTATGCAAAGATGGAGAGGTAAGCTGGTCTGGGTAGTGAATATGTTGCTGCCGTTGCAGCGGGCGTTGCTGACAAAGGTAAGCTGATCCAGGTAAGTGAAGATGTAGCGGTCGTTGCAGCTGACGTAACAGGTAAGCGTGACACAAATAACTGGTCTGGAGCAGATGGGCCTTGGATGCTGAGCATTGGTGAGCGCATGCTGCTGCTTGGAAGCAAAACAACGCGAAGCACAGATTGCTGGAAGGGCGTGGCTTATAAAGATGGCCCCGCCCAAGGATACAGCCACACCCTGAACACTGGACCACATGTAGGTGTGTCATTCTGATCTCTGCCTGCCATGTTGAATCACCAAGATTGTTGAACGGAAGCACCTGAGCATTTCTTATGAGCCTGTCGCCAAAGACGCCAGGACTGGGTCCAGGTGGGCCCTTTCCCATTTTTGAAGGGGCTTATACCCTGGCCATATTCCTCATTTCGTATCATGACTCCTAGTGTTGTCTTGGGGCAACACTGAGTCGTGACATAGGGGGAACCTGGAAGAACTGTGCCCTCTAACTTGCGTTATGTTGTGCGAGGGGAGAAAAGAGAAAGGAAGTCACAATTGATTAAATTGGGAGGGCTTGCACGTATGGCCACCGTCATCTCTTGAATCACATAGCACAACAATCCACAGCACTTATTAGGCCTTATGCTTAATAATTATATTCTGTGGCAGTGCATTCCCACTTGTGTGGTAGCACCTTTCAAGCAGATTGGTGGAAATCCCGAGAATCAAAAGCCATTAATGCATTTCAATAATGGACTACCCTACACCGAAAAACTCCTTAAGTTTGGTGCACATTTATTGCCTGCGATTTTTGTATTTTAAAATGAACAACCGCTGGCGTAGCTTACGTGTCACAATGCACAATACATATATGTATCCCGTCATCTTAAAACAGGGTCTTTCAAAAGTGATAGCCGGATTGAGAATCAGGAATAGACAAGGCACATGTTATTTATATAGCGCTCATGCCTAAGTGCAGTGCATAGAACATAGCTACATACATTAATCATCCCAACCCTAGTCCATAGTCATTTATCGACCTTGGAAGCATGAAAGGCTGAGTGCCCTAGCATGTTCATACCTGCGACCTGCAGATCACACATACATCGTAGCAGTGAGTGCTCAACCCACTGAACTATCTTATCAACATAAACGTCTGGTATTCAATGTTTTCACTGAGTCTAGTGCCGAGCAGGGGCATCAATGCTTGGGGCTTACTGACCCATACGGCTAATTGCTGCCCTAATCATGCCAAAGTTTAGACCCATATTGTCTATCTATGATTGTGGACTACTCATCAACAGATGAACAAATGCAACAACATAATAAAAGGTCAAATCATAAACGTACTGGAGGAGCTGTAATTTAAACCGAGGGCCATAGCCAGTGAGCCCCAAAGAAAGACATTTGCGCAACATGTACAGTGGCCCCGGTCAAAAGCCATGGCTCGCGGCCGAAAGAAAATATAGTATAACAAAACCCTTGAAATTTAGTGAAAAAAACTTTAGTTTGGACAGAGATAATGTGATCAGATTTAACGTGAAAAATACATAGCAACAAAACTTTTGAAATTCAGTGAAAAACCCTTGGTAAAGAGAGTATTAAAGTGATCAGATTTAATGCAAACAAAAATACTGAAATTCAGCAATCGCATTTCAAGCAAGTTCACCTAAACTATCCGCCCTCTGTTCTGTAGTGTAGGATCACAATGATGACATCACAGATGACATCAGTGATGACATCACAAGTGTATCATTTGTCGATCTAGCATTCTCTCTCTCTCTCTCTCTCTGCATCTCTCTCTCTCTCTCTCTCTCTCTCTCTCTTTCTCTCTCTCTCTCTCTCATTCTCACCCTATCTGTCTCACTCAATGACTCTGTCTCTCTTTTGGACATAGTGTTGTTGTCAGGTGCATATTTGCTAGAGCCATCCCAGCCCTTTCTGACAGCAGAGTGACCAGGGGGAAAACAGATATCGTGGATGAGGGTTTGGCAAGGATGCTGGGTTTTCATTGTTCAAATTTCAATGAGAACTTGGGTGTGACATAGGCCTTCCCCTGAAAAAGTAGAGGCAAGCCTGGTATGTGAAGTCATAAATTGCTTTGTTTGTTTTCTGAAGGCATACCACAATTACACTGTGTGCCCATTTTCTGAGAGACACAGTGGTGTATATTCTTGGTAAAAGAAGGTATTGAAAGGGGCTTAATTCTACTAACAATGTAGCGTGCCTCTTTTAAATATACATGTTTCATTGCTGATTCTCTGCAGTATATATTGTAGTTCAATTAAGACACTATGATGTCTCTTACTGGGGGACGCTGTTGCACGTGATCCAACCTGACAAACCGCGCTTGAGCTCTGTACCGAGTGGGGGAAATGTTATGATTTTCCTGCCGTTTGCGTGGAAGATTGACCCTACAAATTGAGGATTTTGCAGGCGGGAGTCTGGGGACCATCCAGTATCACTCCCAAAGAAATTGGAGCTGTAAATCCTGAGATCCATGCCTGCGAACTGGGCGTTGCTGTGGATGAGAGACAAGAAGAGAGCCTATCGGATGAGCACCGACCCATACAATCCATGAGACGCCAGAGTGAGGTGAGCACGATCGGCAGCAGAACACAACCGATACAACAGGTCCGGGGAAACGAACATGCATTAACGTCTCCCTCAATGAACAGACGGAAGAGGCATGATCACCCGTGAGTACACCAAAATATCGTCGGCCCAACATGTGAAAGACACTACTCCTACTGCCGATCAGCTGCCATATACTCTACGCCTAAAGGGTGAAACTGCTACAAATAAACTCTGCTTGGTCAGACAGGCCCGTGAAACCTCCACAAAAGGAATTGTAAGATCTCAAACAACAGCCCAAGTGTGTTGCAGTGTATGGTACATGGAGCGTGCCTACGCTGATAAGCAGTACAGAGGGAGATGCCTGCTACCGTGGTACCGGCCTTGACTCCAGATATACTGAAAAAGCCAAGTGGTTTATCACAGACAGTGAGCTGAAGGGAACCGATAAAGAAACAGAACTGTGTTGAATGAAAGTGGCACATTGAGGAAAGTTCAAAGAACTGTAAATTGTTAAGGGAAGACCAGCTGGAGAGGGGTCCGGCACCACATGGGTGCTCAATTGAGAGACTCTGGTTGATCCCACGTTGAATGAAACTAATGATACGTGAAGGCCGTAGGGGAGCCGTGAGAAAAAGTTCAAAGTGGTCATACAGGGGTTTAGCAAAATCCCTGTACAGTCGAAAGTCTTTGACCGACAAACAATTTAGAACAAATCAGAAGAAAGTAAAAGGAATTGTGAAATGGCAAGAGTGAACCCAACGGAGTGATGCCATTAAAGAGGGGTGAAGTCTAAAGTCCCAAGGAACAGTGTGTCGACAAAAGTGAACCTGACAGAGGGATGTCCACGGTGAACTGTTTAAAAAGTCATTATGTTTTGTGAGTGCTAAAAGAGAAATTGATTTGTGAAAAGCTGTAGTGAATCTGATGGAGAGGGGCAAACAGCCGAGAAGGGACTGTGAGGTGTATCCAGGGTTGAAAACACATCACCCAACGTACAAGCAGAACATGACTTTTGTTTATTGTTTTGAACTCATCAGGTCCTCAGAGGCAAGAGACTTTTTGTAGCAGTCCTGATAGCTGCGAGCGGAACTGTTGTCTTTTGCTGGGAAAGCTCGAGTGTGTGCTGTGTTCAGGAGTCCCACCATGTCCCGTGCTCAAAACAACGGGAAGGGAGACCCCCAGCTACCACATCCTGACTTTTAAATTGTGAACACTTCTTTCTTTCTTGTAAGGCCTATCCTACACTCTTTTTGGTGTTTAGTTGTAAGGATTGGCAATAGATTTTTTTAGTATAGGCCCTTTTATTTTGACAAGACGCCACTAGTAGTGCCTTATTATGATTTGATGGACGTAGCTTGCTCACATCTTAGATTTAGGTTTAGATACCTACCTATACAGTTCAATAAACACCCTTGAGCTGTGATCACTTGTGATCACTTGTGTCTGTCTATTCTTGATACCATGCCTTCCTTACATACGTTAAGGCCAAATGCGAAGACTTAGAATCAAGATCATGTAGGAATAATGTGTGCATTGTTGGGGTAACGGAGGATGCACTTAAAGGAAATATGGAGAGAGCGTTGGAAGAATTGTTGCGGGAACTGCTGGCGATCCCGGTTGGTCTCCACTCTTCACGATTGAGTGGGCACATAGAGCATTGTCAGCGAAGCCCAAGACAGGCAATTACCCAACACCAATAATAGCCCACTTGATGAACTACCGTGACAGAGATCTGGCACTACATAATGCCTGCGAGCACCAAGAGCTGAATATGGGCTCAAATATTGTGTGCATTTTCCCAGACTATACAGTGGCTGCACAACAAGAGAGGCACACTTTTTTGGGTATCAAAAAACTGCTCAGGGAAGGTAACACTATATATGACATGCTCTGCCCTGCGAGCCTTCATATTCACCACAACAACAAAACCTACTTCTTCACACTTCCGGAGGAAGCAGCAGCATTCATAGAAGCACAAATCCCGCTGCCATCAGGAGGGGGGAGCTGCTGAGACTTGACATATGAAACACTAGCATCCGCCTGCACATGAGTGGATTCATTAGCGATTATGGGCATGCCAATATATATGTGATGACACATAATGGAGCGAGTGGCTTGGCTGTTAAATTGCTGAGCTGGAACGTCAGAGGACTACGCTCCCCGATAAAAAACATGCACGATTATCGCGTATGCTAACAGACTAGGAGAGAATATTCTATATTTTCAAGAAACCCATATGCTTAACCATCAGGTTAGTCATGTAGCTCTGGGATGGGGAGATCAGATATACTACACATCATATTCCCCCAGACCGTGCAGAGTAATAATACTAATACATCGCTCCCTTTCATTCAAGCATTATGAATATGTAAGTGATGAACAGGGCCTTATTGTTTGTGCACAGTAATATGTGTGGTCATGAAATTCTGTTCCTTAATGTGTATAGTCCTAATACAGACAACTGGGAATTTTATAATAATGTGTTCAGCAAGTGTGTGAAATATCCAACAGATTTGTTGTTGTGTGGGGGGGAGGGCTTCCACACAATCTCAGACTTAAAACTAGACCATACCTCCACAACGACCAGATTCCCTTCTAATGCAGCTCGTTCCATCTTGATTCAAATAGAGGACATAGGGCCCTAGGGCTTGAGGATGTGTGGCGAGCTTTAAATACACTAGTCGAGGGTGCACATTTCATTCCTCAGTGCATGATATGCATTCACACATAGATATGTGGTTTGTCACACACACATTGTTGAACTGGGTTTTAGGTTGCCAGATACTCCCTCTAATGTTATCAGACCATTCAATGATCCTATTAACTATTCAATTGGCGGGACACACAGGGTAGAAAACACGGTGGCGTTTTAAACCAGAAGCCTTAGAGGACCAGATATTCTGGCTAAATATGAGGTAAGACATCACACAGTACTTTGATAGTAATGATGGCTCAGTAATACTGCAGGTAACATTGAGGCACGCATTTAAGGATTACATCAGGGGCATGGCAATATCAACTTAATACAGGGTGTTGCAGGATATCAGAAGGGAACTGAAAAAATGTGAATTAGAGCTATCACGACTGGTTTATAGTCATAATGTCGAAAACAAAAATGTCGAAAAAAAAAGTCGAATTTTTTTTTCAATACTTTTTTGGGGGGAAATGGGGGTGTTCCCCCCAACCCCCCCCTTTTTTTTATTTTACCCATTTTTTATACTTACCAAGCCCAAAAAATACATATAAATAAAAAAATAATAGATTCGACTTTTTTTTTTCGACATTTTTTTTTCAACATTTTTGTCATTTGACATTATGACTGCACACCATCACGACTACAGCAGAGATATACCACTGACCCGTCCCGCGAGATGAGGCTGGATATTGGCGGACAGGAAATTGAAGTATTTTGATAGACCTGCTGCTGGCTGGTGATATGGGGCGGCGGACAGACTGTGTAAATTATGAGCACACGCGGTCAGGACTGATATGTGCAATCCTCATATATGAAGCATAACATGCACAGACGGTTCTGTGGCAAACTTAGACAGAGGGCCTCATTACACGGAAGGCGGTAAGGGTTAACGGTCACCAGTAAGGGTACCGGTGACCGTTAACCCTTACCGCCTTACTACGAGGTCCCTTTGCGGGACCCAACCTTAACGCCTGGTGTAGACCAGCCGTTAAAGTTGGGTCCCGCAAAGGGATCTTGGTGCTAATTACGGTTCCGCAATTTGTGGTACCGTAATTAGCACCTTCCCCATTCCCATTATGCCATATGGGGCAAAAATGGGAATGGGGAAGGGCCATGGAGGCTACGGATTCAGAAATAGATGACTACCTGGTGAAGAATGGCTTTAGAGGAACCTATAAATATAGCTGCGGTTAAGAAGGCAATGAAAGATCTTCGTAAAAGGAAGGCACCGGCATCAGATGGGCTTGACGCCATATTCTGTAAAGAATTGGTGGAGGAACTTGCCCCTCGCTTAATGCAAGTCTGGTCGGAGGCCCTGGTGACTGGGTCCTTACCCGAAATCAATGCATGAGGCAATTATCATTCTGCTACTTAACCTGTTAAGGGTGCTAATGAAATGGGTCAAAAATACTGAACCCAAATATATGCAAAAAGTCTAGCAATGCGTTTAACTCCTCAAATGCCACACATGGTACATGAAGACCAAGCAGCTTTTATACCTGATAGATCAACAACACTAAATCTATGCAGAATGTACAATATCATCCCACAAACACTGCAAGACAGTCAGGGGATAGTGGAGGCCTTATACATGCAGGAGTTTGATACTGTTTCCTGGCCATTTCTCTTTAAGGTTCTGGACAGTTACGTGTTTGGGCCCAATTTTATAAAATGGGTACGGGTGTTGTATTCACAGTCATATGTAAGAGTATGTACACATGTTGTACTGTCCCCAATGCTCCATCTGAAAGACAGCAACAGGCAGGGATGCCCATGGTTGCTTTGCAATAACAATTGAACCATTAGCTGATCTAATACATAATCGATGTGGTGGTGCCGGTATTCACATAGGTCACCGACCGGAGCAAATCCGAGATATTGCCGCTGATGGAGGGTACACGGAACCATGCGGACACATTAGGCCTCCGCTGGTCGCTGCAGAATGTCAGATACTTCGGGATGGAAATAGCGCAAACTTCCTTGCTGACCAAAGCTCTGAATTACGGTGGTCTAATGGAACAAATGGCAATCAAGCTAGAAAGGTGGAAACATCTCTGCATATCATTAGCAGGTCGGGTGGGACTAGTGAAGATGATAATCCTCCCCAAATTATTGTACGCTTTTATTAATATACTGATGTGGCCGGGAAGAACATTTTTCACAGATCTAGCTAAGATCTGCTCCTTATTTGTGTGGAACAGACAGGTCAGGGAGAAGTCGCAACGTCTTACACTACCTTACGAGACCGCGGGACTCTCAGCCCCAGATTACGAACTATACTATTTGATGACACAAACACACTTCCCAAAGTACTGGCAGGGTCAGGATCCCAGCCCTCCACATGTGTGATTGTAGAAACTGCAGGTGACCCCCCAGACCATTGGTACAATTATTGGCAAGCAATAGGTACTGCCTACACACTATTTGGACCCGATGGGCGCCACATGGCATGGGGTAAATTATTGCTCCGTTCCAGCGGCACTGCATTGTATATAAAAGAAATGCCACTTTGGGGATTAACCGAGTTACACCCCAACCTGGACAAATTAATAGCAGTTCACTTGAGCGGCATGGGTATATTGGCACTGGGAGACCTGTTTGTTCTGGGCAGTTTCATCACGTGGGATATGATTAAGGGTCATATAGGAGACAAACCACTACATCGGTTCTAGTATAACCGGGTTTGCACGGCGGTTGCAGCTAGATAGCCGGTGTTCCCATTGGAACCAGGCTCACACCCATTCCTAACGTACATCATGTCACAAGAAGTTGGGAAGAAATTCCTATCTGCCCGGCATAAAATAGCACAGACAACCACAACCCCACATAAAATATACATTAGGGGGTAAATGGGAAAGAGATTTTGGCATGCCCTTCCCGGAAAAACACTGGACACAGATCTGTAGACTCACGAAACAGCTGTCACTGAACTCCAGGCATAGACTGATACAGTTCAAAGTCCGAAATAGAACAGATCATACACCCGCAGGGCTTTTGAAGTGCCCCAAATGTGGAGACACAAACGCCCGCCTACAACATATGCTGTGGGATTGCCCTGCCCTGACTGTATGCTGGTAAGCGGTGTGCCACAGGCTTGATGAAATAATAGGGCAGCCCATGCTACTGGTCGCGACTGACTGTGTGGTAGTTTATGTTAGGAAACTGAAAATATTAAACTATTAAAATGTAAATATGTTAACCCGGGGCTCACACTTGCCAAGAGGGCTATTCTTATGCGACGGACGCAGAAGGAAGCACCATTGTTAATGGACTGGCTACAAGATGTTTTATGGGCTAATGACATGGAAGAAATATATGCCAATCTGCAGGCATCCGTGAGCTGGCCAAGAGACGTTTGCGCTGACTTTCAGTTACATTTGGTACAGAGAAGTGAGAGAGATGGGTAGGGTCTGCACTTTGGGATAATTGCTTGTATTCTTGTATGAGTAAAATCACGTGTCTGTTCAGAAGTGCATTTATTGTTGGTAATATTTACCACCACCATGTGTAATAAATACAGTTTAAAAAAAAAATAAAAGATGTGGCCTAATAAACAAAGCATATTATTAAAAGCTAGAAAAACAAACGTATTCTTCAGAAATGCCCCATGTGAAAGAGAGACGGGAGAAATGACGACATTGAGCTGTCATAGCTGCTTTAAATGAAATCAAAGAACCTTTTTTTTTTAACATAAGAAGGGCCAGAGAATTGCACACTGGGCTTGGTGGTCATTTGGCTTTTGCAACACTGAGCTCACATTACAGTATTTGCGATATGAACCATGCAGACCTATTATGCCAGCTTCATGTTTTGGAAGTGAGAATAAAACAGCGGCTATCAACCCCCCGCCTTGCCGATATTTAGATTAAGCAGTGCTAATAGGGGAAGCTTGGTGCTGTCTGTATTTCCAGTCGCCAATGGTCAGACATCACTACAGATTTGCATGTCTAACTCGTTATTACCCATATATTAGCGAGAGCAAGGACAAATACAATACTTTCTCAAACGCCATTGCTGTAGTCAACGTTAGGTAACAGAGAACCCGCTTAACTGTTCCATCAATTCAACAGTGGCAGTATGAGGCATGCCCTTTTCATATATTTAAAAGTTGCATATCCCGTTTTAGAATGACACAATGTCACTCGTTTAGCACTTACTTGTATGCCATTAGACCCCCCTGGCAAGTGTCAAAATGCAAGTGACCAACCATTGTTTACCGACTCTTATTATAAATGTATAGCAGGTGGCTACAGTTTTGCATCCCACTGGAAAAAAAAAACAAAAAAAACATGATGGCTTTATTCTCATAAAAAATACGCGGATTATCCCTGTGATATATCCAGCGGAGCCCACAATGAGATGAGCCTTTTCATCGAGCGAATATTTCTAGTACAATAAATCATTTCCCCACGTTGATAAGTGGCTGTTCCTTGGGAATTGCTGTTAAAGACAAATGTGGCCTATTTGAAAAATGGCTTCGCACACAGGCCTCTCTTATCCGTGCTCCATGTACAGTGTGTCTTATCACATTCCAGCGCTGCACCACCTTGAACTTTCTGAAGGCGGTGTCGCAGCCTTGCAGGCAATCGCCATTTAAGCCGGGTGTGTTGACTCCCTATGGTCTCTGGAGAACATTGCGGTAAGCTTCTGTTCTTGTTCCATGTACACCACAGTTGCAAAGGAGCCGATTGGTTTGGCAACATGTTTGATATTTTACATAAAAAGGTTTCAAGTCCGTTTACTCATCCTAGCAACCAGGCAATTTGGCACACCAATTGTTTTTTACTTACCTCTTGGCTACTTCCATCACCATCTTTTGCCCTCTACCCTCCCCTGGTCTGTCTGCCACAGCCTGACATTAAGCACTACACAACACCGTGGGCCTAATTACGAGGCTGGCGGTAAGGGTCTAACGGCACCGGTAAGGATGCCGGTGCCGTTAACCCACTAACGGCGCATTCCGAAGTCCCTTAGCAGGTTCCACTAAAGCAGGCTGGTTTTACCGATAAGGGACCAGGAAGCTAATAACGGGCCCGCTATTTGCAGGCCCGTTATTAGCTCCTTCCCCATTCCCATTGAGCCCCATGGGGGCTCGAATGGGAATGGGGAATGGTTTTCAGAATGGGGACTAACCGGGTCCTCCAAGGTTGGAATGTCCCGGTAAGTCCCCATTCCGAATACCCGGACCCGGACCCAACTTTGGAGGCAGCCATGGTGCTAATAGCACCATGGCAACCTCCAAACCCGTAATGAGGCCCCCTCTCTTCCTAAATTTGATTTGATGCCACAGTAATTTGATAGTTTAATTCCGACCTCACCAACAGGCACCAACTTGCCAGATGGGCAGCTTCAGACCACATAAATGCCCAGTGACTTGTGGAGTGCCACAAACTTGCCAGATGGGCACCTTCACACCACAAAAATGCCCAGTGACTTGTGGAGTGCCACAAGGTTGCATCCTCACCCCTGCCATCTTCAACCGCTATCTATGGCCACTGGGCGGAATCGTGTCCCAATTCAACATCAAAATCCATCAGTATGCTGATGACACATAGATATACCTGAAGGAAAAGGTTATTAATGAAATTCACCAATTAAAACACTAGGCCTCATTCCAAGTCCGGCGGTAACTGAGCCGGAAAAACTGGCAGGTTGCTGCCAGACCTGGAATTAATTACTGGCTCTGGAATTGCTGGAATTGCTGGAATTACCGGGGCATTACAGCCCCGGTGGTCCAGTAATTCCGGAGCCGGCATTCCGTTACTCCCCATTCCTGTGGAGTCAGGACTCCATGGGAATGGGGGCCATGGAAACACCCGAACCATGCAGTAATGGTGCCAGTGTTTCCACGTCCGTCTGCGGCCAGTGGCTTTACGCCCGCCAGATCAGACCTGGCGAGTGTAACTGCACCGGGCGAAGAACTCGTAGTTAGCCGGTCCAGAAACGGTGCTGGTACAGTTTTACCGGCACCGTTAAATCTGGACTGGCTAACCTGTATGAGGCCCACTGTGTTCATCCTCCTCCAGGGGCACCAACAAAAGCATCCAAGTTCAGATGGATCTCCATGGTTTCTCTAATGAAATGTCCCTTTGCATCACCTTTTATTGTGACCTCTCACTTAAAGCAAACATCGCAGAGAAATCATAAACAGCATGTTACCACCTCGCACTCCTGCGCTGAAGCAAAACCTTCATCCCTACCGCATACTTCGGGTACATCATGTCCTACTCCACCTGCATGGTGGCAACGCCTTCCTGGCAGCTGCCAAACCACTACTCTAGCCCCTCTGGAAGCCTCAGCATGTCTCATTGCAGGACTGAAGATATTCAACTTCATTTCTAACACTCTCAAGGAACTGCACTGGCTACCCATGCAAGCCTGCATCACCTTCAAGACAGCCCGCATCCCCATTTAAAACTTGAATGTTGCACATCTCATCATAAATAGCTGAAAAGATAACCATTTTAGGAGATGAAAGCAGCGCCAGAGCCAAGATAGTGACAGAATGGAATACAAGAAGTGCAGAAAGAAGACCTGAAAACATTCTCCTCTATGCGCCCACGGTCTGGAACAACCTTACTGGCTCTGGTTCTCCGGCAACTCAGGAAAGATGTAATGACACCCTGCTCTTCAAGGGACACTTTACTGACAAATGATTACCATAGACTGGCAAGACAATCCTTCCCCACTATGTTCCACTCTCTTTATTATAAGTGTTTTACTGCTTTCTAGATAGATTTGGACTGTATAAATCACCTACATACATAATGCAGTTGACTACATATAAATCTAAAAAGAAGTCAAATTGGTGTCTATGATGCATTGGTAAATAGCCACTTAATGGCACGTATGAGCTAAAGACAAGAGCATTTCCCTAATGAGCAACCCTTAACATTTTAATATCACTCAAATTTCCCTCTAGCCATTTTGAATGTCTCTATATTTATTTTGGACACACTATGTCCACCTTGTATGTGCCACTGCACCCCCTGTTTGGGTCTGGTTGGTTACATTTGGTCAGTGTTGGTAGTATTTGCTGAACGGGAAACCATAATTCATAGAGCATGAAACTGTAAACTATAACCATATCTCTCTTTAAGAATGATACCTCTGGAGGACAGCTCAGGGGCAACACACTTGCCTTGGATGCAAGACGATGCAGAACAACACAGGTTCAATCCCCGGACCACGCTTAGAAAATGAACCCTAGAGGCCCTTTTGCTCAAGGTAACTTGTCGTACTGTGGATGGGATGGGGAATAACTTTTCAAACTAAATAATAAGACCGACTCAGGTAATATTATCCCCAAAAATATGGTCGCTATATATAATGTTTCTGGGAAAAGGTAGGGGCGACATTATATATGTTGACCATAAATATAGGGTCAAGGGGAGCGGAGGTTGCGGCGGTGTCCCCCGCTCCCTTTGGAAAAAAAAAAGCTTTGGGGGTTGCAGTGGTGTCCCCTGCATGTTTAATGTAATAATGTCCATGCAAAAAACTGCCATATTTCAGCAACTTTCTTGCCAGGCGCCATTTTTACAGGGACATTATTACATGGAAGCCTCCGGAAGTTGGCAAATAACTCTGTTTTAATATCAATTGTCTAAAACAGGGAGTATAAAAGACGTTAACGGATGTCGCACAGTATAATCTCAAATAATCTCATAACATTTATATACAAAAAATGCATCATATGTGATGTCATACTACATGGCAAACTAAGAAAACCTACGCAAGATTGTGGTTGGCTCAAGGGCAATGTCTAAGTATATTTCTATATGGAATAGAATCATAATTGGGTCTCTATAGTCAGGTGTGCAAACCAACGTATGCCCTCTCCTGGTGCAAGTCATCTTCAACAGTAATAAGAAACAACAGTTTATTGGCTCGCAAACTATAAGGCTTGTCGTTATACACCCTTATATACTTGGTTGGCATGCTTGTACCCTTCTGGAACATTTGATGCTCTAGCAGCACGTAATCTGGTACACCAGGTTCTGGTGGGTGAACTTGACCGTGTCTCCCCACCGAGTTAGCCCAACATCTCTCATCACTCCTGCCATCTGCCATGCACATTGTCTTTGAACTCGGCCTTGTAGTAGCTTCTTGCCTCTGAGAATACAAGGGAGTGTGAGCACTCGCTATCTTCAATCTGGTGCACCATGCACATTGTCTATTTTCACCCTCAGCTCACGTGACCAGAGACCGTGAATTTGCTCGTATTATGGCCTTTAATTGTCTTTCATAAAGAAACTTGGCACCCATAGTGGTCTCTCTTTGCAACTTATCAAGGGATGCCGCGGCTTCTCACGTTTTACTGTTCTTTGCAGCTGAAAACCAGTTCTTGGCTACTTCCAGTCTTTGACATTAAGCCAGAAAGCCTCTTTCATCTTGCTGCGACTTCAAGCCTTTTCTTTGCTGCGACACACATAGATTCCAATCAGTCTTCCTTCATGGAGACTTTCTTACTAAAATGTATCATAGAATATCCAGAACTCTTATATACTTATTTGTTGGCAGCACCACCTGCAATCTATATACTATGTTTAGCCAGCCTTAGGAATATTTAGTCTAATTGCGTTCCAGCATCTCTACAATTATAAAACGGCTTGTGTTTGCTGCGGTGCTCTTCATACATGCAATCTTCATTCAGCACATGAAACCCTTCTCAATTCTTTACTTCACCATCAGATTCTATATCACCTATGCATTCTCTTCTTTGGTCATCCTTCTCAGCGCGTCACACTCATTTCTCGTGATGTCACCAACTTCTCCTTTTCACATCTTCTTCACATTTCTTCAGGCACTTCTCTCGGGAGATCATCAGTCTTTTAGGGATACTTCATACAGGGCTTTCTTAGTGGATACCTCATCTCAAAGATTATTTGTGCTATAGTTAACATTACTGGCGTCGCAATTTCTGGTTTCCAGCATTTAGGCAAAATAGCGGCAGGATTTCCAGTAGAGGCATTCGGCAGCTCCTCTACAAAACCTCTGGGTATTTTCATTTATAATTATCCCTGTGATTGAAGAGATTATTGCTATCCAATTGGTTCTCACTAATCGTGTCATTGGGCCTCATTACGACCCTGGCGGAAATGGAAAAATGATGGCGGAAATGCAATACCGCCATCGAACACCGCTCGTTGCGATTATGACCCGTCACCGTAAAGTACGATGCCATTAGCGACACCGCAGTGAACGGCAACGCTAACTGCACCAAGTACGCGCACGCGCGCCTTGCAAAACCGGAATCACCGCCATGGCGCAACGGTACGCGAATTCTGACCCTAGCGGACATGTACTGAACGCCATCAAGCACGTCGTAAAGTACCATTCCGCCATGGCGAGAAATACGGCATCGTGAACCAACCGTAAATGGCCCACTGAGTGCCTGTACTCCACTCCCTGGCCACATTGCACAACTCCTGGCAGGCGCAATGTACTCACACTATGCAACCAGTGAAATCTACAATTCACCCATGCATGCCAACGTAGAAAAGCATGCAGGGGCTCAAAGCGCCCCGTGAGTGGGCATCCATGTACGGCATGTCACCATAGCCGTACTGATGCAGCACAGGCATGTGAAGGTACAATACATCAAAATGAAAATCAAGAACACATGACACAAAACAACAGTAGTCCCCCATCGCTTGCCACCAGCGCAAGGCAACATCCAAAACAGCATCCTGAGGGGGATTGCACCAGCCCTGTACTCTTGCCAGTAAACAAACCAACCATCAGCAGAAGCATGTACCACACAAGTTGGCAGAGTGACTGAGCAGCCAGGCTCATCCCAAGAGGGGCCGATGGGAGCTGCAGGGCACAGATGGCATCAATACAGAAGCTATTCCAATGGACATGACCCCAGTCCCCCTCCAACAAACGCACGCAAACACAGTCACCTGTGACCAGCCACATTCTGAACATCCCATCATTCCACCAATCGACCTGGCTGACAGGCACCAGTCGGCCAAAAGCCAATCCCCCGCCCCTGAACAGCACATCATGTAAACAGTCACAATGGCAGCCCCTATCCGTGACCATACTGTGCTACGTAGGCAAACGCGGCCAGTACTGTACCACACAACTCAACTCAGAAGGCGGAACACAATGCAGATCATCTCGCAATACATACCGCCACAAATCGAAAATCGCCACATCACCTGCAAAGAACAACGCAACACGACAAATATCGGAATACAATTTAAATGCACATCCAAATGACAAAGGCCCCACAGCAATTTGCAAAATAACACCAAAACAACCATCATCACCGAGGGCTGCATCTGCAATAATTGACCAGCTTCCACTTGTGTGACGCCCTGTACCATCATGGCACACAGGGCCTACATCAACGTTCCAAAAGGCAACATGGAAGCGGCAAGAACCGCAGGTCCGTCCCATGAGGCAGGCACTAGTCGAGCTGAAAGGCCGAAATGTTGCACCTAGCCACCAGTACAGCGTAAGGGCATGTGGCCCATTGGCGATCGTCCCATAAGATCGAAATGGTGCTCCACTGATTCACCCGAAGCTGCAGGAGTCGAGAGTAAAACCATCTGAAGGAGTGGCGTAGAGATGGCATCTGCAATAGGGCAGGAGATACCTGTCACCCAAAAGAAACACAAATTAACCGATTGCATTACGGGACTCATGATGCATTACAATCTTCATTCAACACACCAAATCCACACCCATATGCATGCTAGCCCACTCCAAAGGAATATACACACCCCTAAATCAGTATCGAATCATAACGAAATCAATCGAGGTAAATACACCATTGGCAACGTCGGTTACTGTGCATGCGTCCGTCAAGATAGAACCCATGACATGGGATTAGTAACGTGCCTAGACACAAGTGTATGAAGGCGCGTCGAGACAGGGAGGATCCGACAAGGGCAGATAGACGTAAGTCCCACTATGGCAGCCTTGCATCACATAGCGCAGGGGAAGGGGAGTGATTCAAAAAACCCATGTACATGGCAGACCCTAAACGGAATCATCAGTCCATGCATCCATTCATCATTCCCTCATCCCGCAATGAAAACGCATGAATATGCACTCACATAATATGTGAAACTTCCATCGCGTCTGTGCGTAATGCAGTCGTCAAAAACCACTGTGCTCCTGGCCGGATCTGTAGTGTTGTGAAGCAAGATGGATTTGGGAACGTCCTGCCTTATCGTCCACTACGCTATTGCGCATCCCATTCAATTCATATCATTCATTGCCTGCTCGTTATGGGCCATGTCCCAAGGACATTCTACAATAGAACGTTACATTTCCAGCCAGACCTGTGGGCGTATCCTCGCCGCTACTTCAAAACCAAAAATGCTGGCCTTCGAATTCCTCACTTGCAACATTACGTCGAAAAGGCTTCTGTGAACGCTTGCATTCACAATTACATCAATGTAGTGCGGCTGTGTGTCATAATGCTAACTGGCTGCAATCACAAATGGGACGCCACGCCCGTCGGTGAAGTACGTTACTGTGCTGCATGAGGGTCGGCCATCGATCGAGCCCTACATACCACTGACTCTTCACAGGTATGTAAGCGGCTGCAATCATAGCATGTGTAACAATGGGAGCATAGCATGAAAATCAGTCAAAGTACATCACACTGCCATCGGGATTTGATACATGATTCCAATCCCAAGATGCCATGCGGCCAAATGCAGCCTTACGTGCGGGACGTGCTCGGCCAGAAGGGATTGCATCTGCCACAGATTCATTCAATCAGCACAGGTGGAGGCCATACAGGCCGACAGCACATATATAGCAGACCCAAACCCCTCCCACAACCACTCCCACTCCAAAATGCTACCGGCAGGACTAGCGATGTTGGGCCTGGGGGACCAGATAGCACTGCAAGTGCTACAACTACAAGAAGACGACGAACAACAACAGGTACAACAACCGGGCGCACAGGGGAGACGGAGGAGAAGGAGGAGGAGGAGGGCAAGGCAGGGTCAGCAAGGCCCACAAGCACTGCCACTACCACCACGCAGGCGGCCCGCAATCCCACGCCTCCGAGCCGATCCGTTCAACCTCACTGCTGAGCAGATCCACACCCTCTACCGTTTGGACCGGGACACCATAATCGCCATTGTGGACATGACACATGCTGACCTCGTGAGCATGATAGATAGCCCAACCGCCATCCCACCCCTACTGAAGGTGGTGTCTGCACTCCACTTCCTGGCCACAGGCACCTACCAGCACACAGTGGGACAGTTGCATGGCATTTCACAGCCACTGTTCTCACGGACACTCTTCCAAGTGCACGATGCCCTCCTGAAGCACGCCGACGACCACATCACACTACCACGCACGTACCAGGAGATTACCAACGCAAAAGTGGGATTCCATGCACTTGGCGGCATCCCGGGTTGCATTGGTGCCATCGACTGCACCCATGTTGAATTGGTTGTCCCACATGCCATGGAGGTCCAGTACCGCAACCGGAAACAATTTCATTCAATCAATGTGCAAATGGTGTGTGACTCCAACAAGATATTTACGCATTGTTGTGCCAGATTTCCAGGATCTACCCATGATTCTATGGTCCTGAGGAACACAAGAATACCACGCTACATGGAGCGACACGCAGGGCACAGATCCTGGCTACTCGGTGAGTCTCATTCCATGCATGACATCGTGGCCCATTTGATGCGTCAATGAGCTTGCAGGAGGGGGGGGGGGCTACTTAGCACTATCATTCCACTGACACCCTTTATTCGTCTCATACAGGTGATGCCGGGTATCCACTGAAGAGATGGCTCCTTACACCAATCCGGAACCCACAGAACGAGCATGAGGAGGACTACAACCATGCCCACTCACGTACCCGTGTGGTCATTGAACAGGCATTCGGCCTACTGAAGGCTCGTTTCCGCAGCCTCAGCAGGTCTGGCGGGGCACTCATGTACAGCCATGAGAAGGTTTCTAAGATGGTCATGGCATGTGTCATGCTGCACAACATGTGCATACGTAGGAATGTGCCCATGCCCCCTGACGCTGTACTGCATGCACCTGAAGATGATGATGATGATGAGGGTGGGGATGTGGAGGCACCTCAAGGAGTCCATGAGGCACAGGATGCACGTGCAATCCGACAGAGCATCATAGATGCATGCTTCTAGCAACCACGCATGGTGCCTATTACACGGAAAGGGGACCTGTGGCACTGTGTGTGTGTAGTACAGGCACATTGTGGACTGTACGCCTATGAAGGCCTCGTACGCAAATATCAATGTCCACACATGTCATTGGATGATAATGAGATGCTGTATTGTTAATGTGATTTGATTTATACACCCTATGGACCCGCCACCCAGTGAAGCCCAACACACCCCCTCCACCCTACTACCTCCCCCCCCAACACCAGTGTCCAAATATGCATGCTGTCCGTGGTTGGACGCTATTGCAAGCCCCCTCTACGGGTATCAGGGGCACCCCTGCCCGTGGAGCGCAGGTTCCTGCCAGATCTGCGTTGGGGGCTGCCCTGGACGGAACTTGCCACGGATGATGTCTCTGCCTGCTCGCGTCCATGCATGTCTCTGAGGGTTTGTGAGAGCTCCGAGAGCACACGGCGCACAGCAGCAAGTTCAGCACAAACGTCTTTGGACGTCGCATGCAGTTCCCCCCTCAGGCTCTCGGTGCTTTTCTCCATTTGTGCTCTCAGGCTCTCGGTGCTTTTCTCCATTTGTGCTCTCAGGCTCTCGGTGCTTTTCTCCATTTGTGCTCTCAGGCTCTCGGTGCTTTTCTCCATTTCTCCCCTGAGGCTCTCACTACTTTTCTCTATTTGTGCCCTGAGTGTCTCGGTGGATGTTTCCATGGCTGCCCTGGAACCCCCGCATTCATTTGCATGGTCCTTGAGTAGCGTGGACACTTCCTGCTGTTGCTCGATCAGCAGGTCGAGGGACTGTTGCCTCTGCTGGGCCATGGACATTTGCGGTGGTGTGACAGGGGGGCTGCTCAACACATGTTGCCTTGGCACAGGACTTGTGGGGGTTGGCCAGTCGTCGTCTTCAGGGTGCCCCTGCGTGGTTTCGTCATGGTGTAGGGGATGGAACATGCAGGGGGATTGGGAAAGGTCATGGATGGTACCTACGTCGCCAGCACTGTTTTCCGTGTCGGAGCATGCTGGCATGACAGCTGTGTCACCTATGGTGCTGCTACCACCAGAGGCAGTGCCATCAGATACGTTCTTTGGGGGGACCTGTGGTGCTGGGGTTGTGGACTTGCTGGCTGCTGGGGTGCCTGTTGCAGTCCCCTCCAGTGTGCTGCCACTTGATTCCTGCTGCTGCCGTGTCTTGATCCTTGCACCTGAGGTGGAGGCTCTTGGGACGTTGGTCCTGGCCCTCTTTGCAGGCGTGCTGGTAGGGGTGTCCTGCAGCTCGTCGTTGGTATCGGACCCTGTGGTGGAGTAAAGAGGGGCGAGCGTTAGTTATGGGTCTGTCGGATTTGGAATGGCAACGTATCAAATGCATTGGGGTGGTACATGAGGCTGATTTGGGACTGGGCCTTGGAGGTGGTCTCATTTTCGTGTGGATTGAGGATGCATTCATTTGGCTGCCTGCAGTTAGGGGGTGCATGCTGCACATGTAGGGGTTGTTTATGGCATCTTGATTGATTTGTTTATTCATTCTGACTTTTAGAGGGCGCTGTCAGGGCAAAGTATGTATTGCACTATGGGGTCACATGGTACTGCACATGTTCGTGGTTTGTGGATTTCGCATTGTTTCTCTTGGCCAACCTACCTGATTCTCCGGATGTCGGCACTCCTTTCTCCATCCCTCCGACTCCCTCTATGCTCTCCATTCCTATGGTGGAGGCGCAGATATCCTCCCAGGGGGTCAACTTGATGGGCGACTCTGAACCCCCCCCGGTAGCTGTGGCGATGTTCCTGTTCGCAGAAAGTATGCTGCGTACGCGGATCCGCAGGTCGTCCCACCGCTTGCGACATTGCTGTGGCGTGCGGGGTGTTGTCCCCACCGCACTTACGCGCTGTGCCACCAGGGCCCATATGGCCTTCTTGTTGGCAAGGGCCGTCCTGGTCATTTGACTGGAGAAGACGACGGCGGCATTTTCCTGGAGGGTCTCGGTGAGCACGGTCAGTTCCTCTCGGGAGAAGTGTACCTGCCGCTTGCGGTCACACGCTTTCTTGGCTACCTTTCCCATATTTATTTTTTTAACTGGGGTTGCTAACGGGTTGGGATGTGTGTCAGGGTCGTATTTTTAATGGTTGTGTTGGGATTCGGTTTTTATAGTTGTGCGGCGTGCTGTTTCCCGTTCCGGCCACATGCTTTTACTTCCGTTTCCGTATATTTACGGTGCCCGTAATTTGCGGTGCCCGCTCGTTACGGTGACCGCTCATTACGGTGACCGCTAAGATGGGTGGCGGTATTGCACCTGGTGCAGCGTACGGCGGCGGTAAGGGCCGTTTTGGGGTCATTTCCGCCATCGCAGCCTTTCGGATTCCG
The DNA here is from genome assembly GCF_040938575.1 of Ambystoma mexicanum. NCBI lineage: Eukaryota > Metazoa > Chordata > Amphibia > Caudata > Ambystomatidae > Ambystoma > Ambystoma mexicanum. Next base: position 1,183,920,085 of record NC_090933.1, on the reverse strand, counting down.
CCATGGCGTAATGCTCGTGCCCGATGGGTCGTAATTAGCCGCACTTTGCTCCTTCGTGCAATGGCGGAAACGCTATTTACGCTGTTGCGGTCCGGTCAGTCACTTTCCGCCAGGGTCGTAATGAGGGCCATTGTGTTTTTGTGAGTGACAATCTTCCTAATTGTCAATCCAATCATCGGTGCAAGAACCCAGTGTTCTGTGTGTACCATGGCATTTTGCTATGCAGTGTAAACCTCTCTAAGAAAGTTAATTGTGAATTTGGTGAGAATGAATAATGTATAACCTCTTTATCAGAGGGATAATTACATTCAGGTGAACGTAAGTTCCAAACGTTACCAGAGCCCACCACAACAAGAAGTCTCTGAGAATCTAATGGCGTGTGTCTGGAATTCATGGGCACATTTAGAATAGTAATTATAAGACTAGTACTTGTTCATTGTATATCATGTGCTAGCCTGACACTCTGTCTCTCTCCCACAAGCACATGTTGTATCCATATGGCCACCTCTCCCAATGTCTGTGCTTTAGGGTGAGGGACTCATTGAGATCCACCACACCTTCTCTCCCTGAAGGCATCTTGGGATGCCAAAGATGGATGGCCTGAGCAGTGGGGGGTGGGCTGCACGTTTCTGTTTAGCCGTTCTCTAATTCATTAATTGCTTGTGGTGTGTGATGCAGTAAAAGGAGCATCGCTGACATATGCTGTGGAGGTGTTGAGAAGGTGTGCCAAGGCGTTATCTGTAGTGTGACCAGGTTTTCAAAAACAAAAACTCAGAAAGGTCATCAACTTAAAAGAAGCAAAACAATTTGAGAGGGATTGCTTAAATAAAAGTAGGACTATGCTTCAGACTTTGGTAGCTCCAGTTAAGGTGAGACCACACATAAAATATTCTCTAGTTTGTAATTTCACAATTGACCACAACCTGGAATGCTAATCAAGGTCCTCTGAATTTGAAACACTGTTTGCCCAATTACAAATCAAACCACTAAGCATTATGGCATTGATTTGAATTTAAAATGTGTCAGTGCACAGTTCTTTCTTCCCAAGATTACAATTCCAGCAACCTGGAAAGTCAGGTGCCGGTAAAATGTAATTCCCCATTCCCATAGAGTCGCACAGGACTCTATGAGAGTGGGGACACGGAAGCACTGGTCTGTCTACCGCGGTTGCTGTGCCCGGCAGAGTCACACATCTCGGGCACAGTGGCTCCGGCAGGCAGACCTGTAATATGCTGGACGAGAAACAGTGGTGCCAGTGAGCTTACCAGCATCCTTTTTTCCAGACCAGCATGGTCATAATGAGGCCTATTGGGCCTCATTACGACCCTTGCGGAATGCCATGGTGCTATTAGCACCATGGTCCTAGCACCATGGTCCACGCCAGTAAGTTACCGACTCTGCCATGGAGAAAGGGGGAATTACCACCCCATTACAAGGTTGGCGGGGCGGTAATTCCCCCTTCCTCCATGGCCCTTCCCATTCCCATTTTTGCCCCTTAGGGCACAATGGGAATGGGGAAGGCGCTAAGTACGGTGCTGCAAATTGCGGCACCGTAATTAGCACCAAGGTCCCTTTGCGGGTCACTACTTTAACGGCTGGTCTACACCAGCTGTTAAGGTCGGTCCCGTAAAGTGACCTCTTAATTAGGCACTAATAGGTTAACGGCGCCACAGCCTTTTACGGTGCCGTTAACCCATTATCGCCTGGGTCGTAATGAGGCCCATTGTCTCTATAGGGACAGATGGTAATAGTGTTTCTGTATACTATAAAATATGTGTGTGTTCAGCAGCACTATCCTCCAATAAGTGGTCAGCAGCCAACATCGAACATCGCCTTGGTGCTCACAGAAGACACACATCATTGGTGTTCACCTGATGGGATACTTTTGAAGGAGAAATTACATTTTGATAGACACAGAGGCGTGCATTCGCAGAAAAATAAGCTATTGAAAATGGACATTATTTAATGGTAATAACATTATAAACTGTTTTTTTTTAGGATTTTACAATATTCTTTTCAAATGTTCCCTTCCAATATATATTTTAGACCTAGTAAGAATGTTATGCTGATCCTAGAACATTATCAAAACATAGAAAAACATATACATATTTATTTATTCATTTATTTATTTATTTATGTATTGGTCATTGTTTAGGCGCTTATGCATTTAGCAAAATTGTTTCAAAGCGCATACAACAATAGGATTTCCTGGCTGCATTGCATACAATCAAAGAGCATTTTTGGAACATAAAAATGATCACATATTTTTATAATGGATACATAATTCAGAGATAAAATAGTGTATGCTCCAATATCTGGGTACATAAATCAAACTGGGTCTGGTGCCCGCTTTATTTTGTATAAAGTTCACCCGTATCATTAAGGTGTTTGTACCCATAAACCACTTACGCCCATTTTTATGTGAGTATACACTGGCTGTTCCATCGATCAATCCATTGAGGTGTGAGGTAATTTTAGAACAGGAGGGGAGATCCCACTGCACAGATATCTTTGAGAATTGTATAGATAGGATATTTTTGCACAGTAATCAAAACATAATTTATGAACTGTGATCAATTTTTCTTTAAAAGTGAGAGTGAATGAAGTGTGATAATTTTGTTAGGTATGCGTAGTTATAAGATTAGCGTTTATGTTTATCTGTAAGCATATCTTCAGTTAACTATTTTGGAGAGGAACAGGTACAAACCCATGCCTACAAAATCGTAAGCTATCCAATGTGTTCACACTTAAATTACGTTACAGAACACACAGAGAGGGAATGTAGCAAATGGTGGCATGCACAGTTAGGTAGGGCACATATGTTAACATTATACATGAACAAGATACTTTACATCTTCCCCTTTGAAAGGCCCTGCACATCACACGGTTAAGAAAACACAGCATTTTGGCTTAAATAGCTTAATAGGGATTTTTGTTCATCCATCTTGGAAGAATCAAGGCTGAGAAGAAAAGGGAAGATAGTTGAAACTGCATGAACAGGCCATTCTCATCGTTTCAGTTTCGTTTCAGTTTAGATAAGCAACAATTAAGTGAGTTTTGTTGCTAGCAGACAGAAACAGGCATAGGTCTATTTGCCAGGTGGATACAGTAACATTGCCAATGATACACTAGCAAGATTTACTTGTAGACATCCAAAGGTGAAAGCAGTTCAATTCACACACAAATAACAAATAAACAGTTTGCATAAACCAAAGGCAAAAGGTCTCACACAATGGCTTCACACTATCATGAATAGGCTTTATATGTCATGACCCAATTAGATCGAACACCTGTAGGCAGCAGGATGCATCAGAAGGGAGTATATGCCACGCTGTCCAAGATTAGGCAAACTGTCTGGAAAGTTGGGGCCCAGCGTGAAAATATGATAAGGGAGTGAGTTTGGTAGTTCTTTGGCCATCCAGCGTTTCAATACCTCCTTTCCCATCAGAAGTGAATTGGGCCATTGTGGATAAGTGCAACACTCAAGGCCACAGAAGTACCAATCACCAGTGTTGCAACAGTGTCAGCAGTTTGGGGTGGCAACTAGCAAAAACGCTGCCTGATGATGCCAGGATTATGACGTCATGCATAATGGAATGGACCCTAGGCATGGCGAAAAATAAGGAATGACCAATCAAGAGTAGCAAGGTGTAGGATAATATCCATTATTATTATTATTGTTATTACTTTTTTTAAAACTTGATTTAGCTTGCTTGACATTACAACAGGGAGCAAGAGCATTGGACAATGAAACCACATATGACGTTGAAATTATAAAGTAGAGCAGTGTAACCACGCAGGGTCCAAGTAAGGAACTTATTAGCATTACATCATGATGGCAATCACTGAACCATTCACAACCATGTATTAACAGGGTCAAAGGTCTGGGGAAATTGAATTGTCATTGTCATCATCATCTTCAGTGGACAGGGTGTATAGGCAGGATCGCAATGGGGCCCAGATGTTCCTGGGCTTACTGGCTGCCAGCTGCAAGGTAGGCCAGCGCTCCTCCACATCAGAGGCCCAGGTGACGGCCTGAAGCCATTGGTTAAAGGTGGGAGACCTAGGGTGTAGCCAGAGCAACAATATGCAACAGGTTGAGAGCAACATGCAGAGGCCAGGCAGTTTCCTGAGGTTGCGGCCGATGTGAGGGAACTCATGGAACAGGCGGGTCATTGGGTTTGGGGTAATAATACAGTCCAATATTAGGGGCACCGCCTTACAAACCTCCTCCCAGAATGCAGCAATGTGTGGACAGGACCAAAGCATATGTATATGATCAGCATTAGCAGTTTTGCATCTCAGGCACTCAGCCGGTCTGTCTCCTGTCATACGATGTAACCTATCTGGGGTATAGTGGTGTCTGCAAAGTATTTTTAGTTGGATCAGTTTAAACCTAGAGTTCAAGGAGACTTCCTGAATACGAGTGCACATGGACTCCCACACGTGGTCGGTTATATCTATACCCAAGTCTCTGCTCCAAGCCCCCCAGAGCCTATCTAGTGGGTGACATGCTCTACCCTGAATAAGACCATACAACCTGGAAACCCTCCTCCTTGTCACAAAGCCGCTCATGATCTCAGATAGTAGTGTATCGTCAGGGGGCATCAAGGGGAATTTGTGCCATTTGCCCTTGAGTGCTCGGCGCAACCCAGCATACTGTAACCATCGGAGGGGTGCCCTCTCAGGGTCTCTGGCAGGTCTCTCCATTTCATGAAATAGCCCTGAGCAAATACAATTCTCGGATAGTGCCAAAACCAGCTTCTGACCACAGGCAAACCATTGTGACATCTACGGGGGGAGCCTCGGGTAGGCAGTTCCACAGGGGAAAAAACACTGCGGAATGGGTGAGGGCTGTCTACCAGTTTCCAAAGTCTATTCCACGCTAACATTGTGACTCTGTTAGGGTCAATGAGTTCTAGTTTCAAACTGGAAGGGGGAAGAATCAGGGAGCGAGCATCGAGATTCCCAGCCGCCAGGTGCTCAAGTTTAATGTGATCGGGGGAGCCATCAGGATCAAACCAAAGCGCTGCCAAGTAGGCCTGGGCAGCAATCCAGTATTGCTCAAAATTATGGACAGCAAACCCTCACTGTGCAATAGGGGTAGTTAATGCGTCAAGTTTTAAACGTAGGGCATCAGAGTGCCACAGGATTCTATTAATCACCCGGGTCAGTGTTTTGAAGAATTCACTGCCAGGCCACTGCAGGATGTTCTGGACTCTGTACAGGATCTGTGGGAGCATCACCCTCTTAAGAACTGCCACCCTTCCAGCCAGTGTAATCAGCAGGGTAGCCCAGCCTTCAGTTTTTTGGGCTATGAGGGAGAGGTAATTTCCATAGTTGTGATTGTATAATGACGACTGTTGACGTGTGACCACTACCCCAAGGTATTTAATCTCTGATTGGGACCAGGTAAAACCACAGAGGTCACGAGTGGACACAGTGGCATCAGTTAACGGGAATAGTGTGGAGTTAGTGCAATTGAGTTTAGCCCGGATAAAGTGCTGAAGAGAATAACGTCTTCCAGTATTGGTGCCAGGTGTTCCCTAGGGGGACAGATGTAAATTAATGCATCATCTGTATAGACGGAGATGATCTCTTGGTCTCCGGTGAGTTTTATACTCCTCTGGGCATGTCGCTGGTGGATTCTGTCTGCCGGGGGCTCGATGGCTAATGTGAATATTAGAGGCGAGAAGGGGCAGCCCTGCCTGGTGCCTCTGGCTACTGTCTCTGGCTACTGTCTCACTGCAATCGGGGGAGATTGCAGTGAGACAGTAGAGGAGCAGGGAAACAGGGAGGAGCATCAATCTTTAGTGCGGATCCTGGTGACAGGGGGATGTGTATAGTAATGTAACCCAGGACCGGAAACAGGGACGAAAATTGCTTTTCTCCAGTACCAACCACAGAAACTTCCAAGAAACCGAGTCGAATGCCTTCTGCATGTTTAATGAGGCTGCCACGGCCTGCGCCTCAGGGTCTATTAGGGCAAGTATGTTAAATAGACAGTGCAGGTTGAGTCTGGTGGAGCACCGCCGTATGAATCCCGATTGATCGGGTTGGATGATGAACAACATATATGGTGCTAGCCGAAGGGACCAGCACTTTAGCAAATATTTTGACATCACAATTAATGAGGGAGAGGGGCCGGTAAGAGCCGCATTGCGTGGCTGGCTTGTCAGGTTTCAGTAATACTGGGATAACTGCCTCATGGAGCGAGGGGGGAAGCTTACCGACCAGGCATGCCTCCTCCCAAAAGGCCATCAGTTGTGGCACCAGGCGCCTCTTGTAGCATTTATAAACCTCTGTGGTGAGCCCATTGGCCCCAGAGACTCTCGCGGAAGACAGTGAGTCTACTGCCACAGATATCTCCTCGTTTGTTATTGGGCAATCCAGTGCCTCACTGGTCTCCGCAGATAACATTGAGTGTGGGATGCTGTCGAGAAAGGATTCGATCTCTGCCATTGGACAGAGTCAATATTAGTATAAAGTGCTTCATAGAAGGAACACAACTTGTCATACATTTCTTAAGCCGAAAGGGCTAGGCTACCATCTGCCCTCTCGATGGCTGGGATATGTGGGGACCCCCTCACCTGACAGATTAGTTTAACTAATAGGTGTCTGGGATATTCACCCTCACCGTACCTCCTGGCAGCCTGGGGATCATCCATGAATTGTGCTCCCGTTCCACCTGGGTCCGGAAGGTATTGAGTGTTACCCCAATATCCTTGAGTGTGGTAGCGGATGGGGATGAGGCAAATTGTGTTTCTTGTCCGGCAAGTAATAGTTCACTGTCCCTGATGGATTTACGGATCACTCTGAGGATTCCGGCCTCTTTCGCCAAACCAACTCCACAATTATAAACCTTGAAGTTCTCCCATAGGGTGGCTTGTGTCTCTACTGACCCAGTGTTGGTTGTAAAGAAGTCATGTATGTTGTCTCCTAGTTCTGACTCAAACACTGGATTTAATAAGGGGCATGGTTTCAGTCTCCATGTATGTGTTACCCCACTCCTCTCCCCCGATTGCAGTGAGACAGTGACCCGGGAATGGTCTGAGAAAGTCCTAGGTAGGATGATCATTTGATCTATGGATCTGATAAGTAATTTAGACACTAGCCATCTGTCAAACTGAGAGTGAGAATCGTGCACCGATGAGTAGACGGAGAAGGCGCAGAAATTGGAGTGAATCAGTCTCCATGCATCAACTACCCCGAACAAGGCTTGTACTTCTATAATGGTTTTAGCAGCTCGGGAGAGTTGGCGAGGTTTTGTGCCAATCTATCCAAATTAGTGTCTAGTAGGGTGTTAAAGTGACTGCCCCATAGTATTGGAATGAAAGGGAACCCAGTCAACAGAGAAGAGAAGTGGGAGAAAAAATCAACATTAGGACCACAAACGTTTAGTAGAATCACCTCCTGTCCGAAATGTGAATCAAACAGTAAGACATAGCGTCCAAAGGGATCGATGTGTGAGATCTTGTGAATGAATTTGAGGGACTTATGAATCAGAACCATAACTCCCCGACATTGGGAGGAGTAGGTGGCATAGTAGCGCTTGGGGCCACATGACCTGGCAAATCCATCACAACCCCTGTCAACCCCTATATTAATGTTACTGTTAAAGGATATTTGTACCATGCAGTATCACCACCGGAGTGGTCCCCAGGCGCTCTGGCGGCTCTGAAAAAAAAGGGAAGGGGGATGAGTAGGTGGGAATGAGCTGGAAAAGTGCAAGAGAGCAGTCATGTGCTGGTGGCAGCCTCCGTCTGGTGAGTCTGTTGGCTGGGCTTGGGGTATTTTACGGTCGGTAGTCATCATGTGCTGTTGTGCGAGTCTATGTGTGGTTTGTTTTGTTGTTGCAGTGTAGTGAAGTTAGTGCGGATTGTTGTGTTGTAGGATTGTGGTTGTGTTTGGTTAGAGTTTGAGAGGTGTATGTAGAGAGGTGAAATTGTTAGTGGATTGGTTAATTGGCATTGCTGTCCTTGCAATTATGTCTAGGTGTGATGCTTGCTATCATTCACTATTCCATCTGAGTGTGGTACTTGCTAATCTTCAATATCCTATCTAGATGTGAGGCAGGCTAGTGATCACGATGCCATCTAAGTATGGCAATTGGTAACATTCACAGTTTCATTTACATTTCAATCTAGATGTGATGCAGTCTAAGGTTAAGAATTCCTCCTAGGTGTGGCAGATGCTAACATTAATAATCCTATCTGGATGTGACGCAGGCTAAAGTTAAGGATTCCATCTAAGTGTGGCAGATGCTAATATTCAAACTCCTATCCAGATGCGATGCAGGCTAAAGTTAAGAATTCCATCTAAGTGTGGCAAGTGCTAACATTCATAATCTTCTCTGGATGTGACGCAGGCCAAAGTTAAGAATTCAATCTAGGTGTTGTAGATGCTAACGTTCATAATCCGCGACGCTGTTTAAGTTTAAGAATTCCATCTAAGTGTGGCAGATGCTAACATTCATAATCCTATCTAGATGTGACGCAGTCTATGGTTTAGAATTCCATTTAAGTGTGGCAGATGCTAACATTCATAATCCTATCTAGATGTGACGCAGTCTAAGGTTAAGAATTCCATCTAAGTGTGGCAGATGCTAACATTCATAATCCTATCCAGATGCGACACCGTATAAGTTTAAGAATTCCATCTAAGTGTGGCAGATGCTAACATTCATAATCCTATCTAGATGTGACGCAGTCTAAGGTTAAGAATTCCATTTAAGTGTGGCAGATGCTAACATTCACATTTCTATCTAGATGCAACGCTAAAGTTAAAAATTCCATCTAAGTGTGGAAAGTAATGCATGAGTCTCCTGTAGAAAAAGTATCTTCAGCTTGTGTCTTTCAATATACAGTTGCAATTTGCACATTTTAACAGGGTTACTCAATACTCTAATGTTCAAGCTCATACATACCATGGATTCATCCGCCATAGACCGTAGATCAGTGGAAGGATAAACCAGTGTCCCCATAACCAGTTAAGTCCCAGCCGGGCCGGTAAGGGTCGATTCATTTATTTATTTGCATTTATAATGCACACAAACAGCCCTTGGGCATCGTGGCGCTGTTACAGAAGGCTTACTTAGTTACATAAGTGCTTACAGAAACATACATGGTGCTTATCCCCATGTTGCAGGGTAGCAGCAGCATAAGAGTGCAAAAATCAGTTAGGCAGCAATTACATGGAGCCGAGCCCCATGTTGCAGGGTGACAGTAGCATACAAATGCAAGTCAATTTTTCGGCAGATAATGTGGTACCTAACCCCAAGTTGCACTGTGGCAGCAGCATACTAATGCAAAAGTCAATTAGGTGGCAGCTACATGGTGCCTAGCCTCATGTTGCAGGGCGGCAGCATCATACAAATGCAGAGGTCAATTAGTCGGCAAGTACAGGTGCCTGACCCCATGTTGCAGGGTGGCAGTAGCATACAAATGCAAGTCCATTTGACGGCAGATAATGTAGTACCTAACCCCCAGTTGCAGGGTGGCAGTAGCATACAAATGCAAAAGTCAATTAGGCCTCAGATACATACTGCCTATCCCCATTCTGCAGGGCAGCAGCCTCATACAAATGCAAAAGTAATTATGCAGCAGATACATGGTGCCTAACACCATGATGCAGGGCGGCGGCAGCAGCATAAAAGTGCAAAAATCAATTAGGTGCCAGATACATGGTGCCTATCCACATGTTTCAGGGCAGCAGCAGTATACACATGCAAAAGTCAATTAGGCGGCAGATACATGGTGTCTAACCAAATGTTGCAGGGCGGCAACAGCATACAAATGCAAAGTCGATTAGGCAGCAGATACATGGTGCCTATCCCCATGTTGCAGGGCGGCAGCATCATACAAATGCAAAAGTAATTAGATAGCAGGTACATGGTGGCTAACTCCATGTTGCAGGGCGGCAGCAGCATACAAATGCAAAATTCAATTAGGCGGCAGATACATGGTCCCTAATCCCATGTTGCAGGGTGGCAGCAGCACACACATGCAGAAGTAAATTAGGTGGCAGATACATGGTGCATAACCGCATGTTGCAGGGTGGCAGAAGCATACAAATGCAAAAGTCAATCAGGCGGCAGATACATGATTCCCAACCCCATATTGCAGGGCTGCAGCAGCACATAAATACAAAAGTCAGTTAGGCGGGCTCTATCGGGCTTGGATGAATGAGGTAACGTGAGGGGGAGGAGGGAGAGGAATTCAGAGATGGTGGAGGGGCAATAGCGAGAGAGCCAGAATAGTGTGTGGGTGGAGCACACACAGCCTCACAGGTGACATGGGGTTGGGGGGGTGAAGGGAGGCCCAACACAGCATCATGGGTATCCAGGGGGGGCACACACAGCATCATGGGCGACCAGGGGGTGGGGTGCACACACAGCATCATGGGTGACTAGGAGGGTGTGGGGGGCACTCACAGCATCACAGACCACCAGGGGGGGCACACACAGCATCACGGGCGACAAGGGGGATGGGGGCACACACAGCATTACAGGTGACCAGGGGGTGAGCAGAGGGCACACACAGCATCACGGGCGACCGGGGGGTGCACACACAGCATCATGGGTGACTGGGGGGGTGGTGGCCACACGTAGTATCACGGGCACCTAGAGGGAGTGGGACACACATACAGCATCACGGGCGACTAGGGAGGTGGGGGCACACACACCATCATGTGCGACCAGGGGGTGGGTGGGGGGCACACACAGCATCACAGGTGACCAAGGGGCACACACACACACATCATCATGGGAAACTAGGGGGGTGTGGTGGGGAACACACAGCATCATGGGAAACTAGGGTGGTGGGGTTCACACACAGCATCATGGGTGACTATGGGGGTGGGGGGCACACACAGCATCACGGGCAACCTCAGGGGAGCACACACAGCATCACAGGTGACTAGGGGAGTGGGGGGCACACACAGCATCACAGGCGACCAGGTGGGGCACAGACAGCATCATGTGCGACTAGTGGGGGTTGGGTGCACACACAGCATCATGGGTGACTATGGGGGGCACACAACATCACGGATGACCAGGGAGAGTGGGGGGCACACACAGCATCACGGGCGACCAGGGGGGAGGGAAGTGTACCTGAAGCGGACAGAGACAGATAGGGGCAATCATTGCAGGCCTTTTTGAATGGGCTGGCTCCTGCCTCCCGGTTGCTGCAACTGGCTGATGTAGCCAAAGGCAACCAATGGGAGGGAGGGCCGGGCCAGGCTGAGGCAGGAGACTGCAGTGAACCAGGAGCGGCCCTGTTGGAAAGGCTAAAGCACATAAAAAGTGCATTCAGGTGAAATAAGAACAATCAGATTTTAATCCCATCCCGTTGGAGCACGGATGTAAAGCTCCCATGGTCACATGTATTTTAAAGTGTGAAATAACATCAGAATATAAAGCCGCATTCGGAGACACAGATTCATGATCCACATAGTTCAAAGGTAAGTTACAACTCGACTGTCGCCGCATGTCAAGCAAGTTTTCAAACTTTTGTCCCTCCCATCTACCTCCACCCCCACACCCCTCCCAATTAGAAGGGTGAAACCCCAATCGAACAGAAAACCAGAATAACAATGATCCCAGCACTGCAAGGGGGTTGTGCGCTAGCCAAGAACAGCGTCCAAACTGACGAGGGGCATAAAGAAGCATATTGTGGTCCCCAATTCAAAGGTTACTAAAGCTGCATTGTATGGGGCTTTAACAGAGATGTTATGGCCCTACAATCATTTTAAGGGTACAGATTAGTATCAAGTAAATTTAGGAGGAGATCACATGGGTAAGCCCAACAGCGAATCCCCGGGTCACGTGAGATAAACCTGTATTCGAAGGAATTTGAGCGGATCCTCAAGGAGAATGGGATTAAACTGCTAGCCAGGGAAAAGTTAGTCAATGAATTTAGAGGCGTCCTCCGGGATAGTGAAAAAAAAGACCAGAGACCGGAGACCGGAGCGTTCAATCCTCAATTTTGCCAGATACACCATGTAGTATTTATCACCCAAGTCTCTGGGCCGTTTCTTAGTGGCTAAGAAGGTTGTCCGTTCGTGTTGGATAGCAATGGAGAAGTCTGAGTATAGGTGGATCCTGGTGGAGCCAGGTAGTAGTTTGCCTTTAGCCCTGGCCGCGCCCAGTAGAGTGTCCCTGTCGTGGTAATTTAGCACTCTGGCTATGATTGGGCACGGGGAGCATAGGGCCTTGGCTTAGAGGCCAGTGCACGATGGGCCCGTTCAATTGCAAACTGTGGTGAAAGCTTCGGGTTATCCAGTAAAGAAAGAAGCATGTGTTCCATGTAATCCTCGATGGGGCCGTCGGTTTTCTCTTCAGGAACACCAATAATACCCAAGTTGTTGGGCCTGGACCTTGACTCCAAATCTTCATTCTTTTTACTGACTGCCTGGACTTGCCTGTACAGCGAGGCCATCTCAGATTGGAGTGTCGTGCTACTATATGCGGCCATGGCAGGGTTCTGCAGCAGGGGGGTGTAGCAGGTAAAAGTAGGATTCAGATGTGGTCTGGCCCACCCCACAGTATTCGTAGTGAGGGCTCTTGCCAGTAGGACAGTGCAGTTCTGTAGGTCAAGGGATCAAAGGCACTAGGACAATTATAGTGACGTCCAATAAGTATGATTGTGTATGGTTTACTCGATGGCAGGGGTAGACAGAGTAGTCCACGTGGGAGTCACAGGAAGCAGGAGGAAGGGCTGTTCCGATTCTACCCACACAGTTTGTCGCCGGGTTGGGGGTCTAATCTTTTCTCCACAGACAGTAGAAGATAACCAACCAACCTCTGGGTAGTGGACAGGGCTGTCGATTCTGCAACGCCGTCAAGCCAGCAGAATGTGATGGATTCTTTTTATGATAAGGACTAGAGGGGTTGCAGTAAGGAATAACATTGGTGGATATTACTCACAGAGCAAACTCCTCATCTTTGGGCCATATTGTGACCTCAAGCAGTCTTGCCCCAGTTCCCCAGCAATGTCTTTATTGGATTACCCCAAAAGGGGGGGATGGGTTGTAGCCTCCCAAGTAGTCTGAGTCACGCACCATGGTCACAGCCCTCACAGTAGCATATTTCACAACTTTTCAGATAGGGCGAGTGGTATTGAGCACAGCGTGAGGTACTATGCATAGGAGAATGCAGTGGAAATATCCTTCATAACAGGGGAGGCTATGGCCAGTAGAGTCCTATTCTGTTCAAGCACCCCAGATACCCAGCCACAGCTCACCTGCTACACTCTATGGGGGCTGGGAAGGCTGCAGTTATCCACAGGAAGAGGTCTTCAGTTACGTTGCACGGTGGAGCCCATCCGATCATTAATCCCTCGTGAACCTTGTCTTGGTCTACTAATATTCGAGTGGCCAGTAGAGTGGGGATAGTGCAAGGTCCTTGAGGGCTCATAGTGCTGCAGCACCATCGGTGCCGGTAAATATAGGAGGCTGTTCTTACGCCTCAGGGAAAACAGGGAGATTCTCACGTGGCAAGAGTTCTGGGTGTACTCCCAGTGGCTGGAGGTGCCCGCTCAGGACAGTTCCGCGGGGGTGAGGCTATCCCAATATGTCTGACGGGTGGGTAGCGGGTACCCCTCAGAGGTAGCAGCTGCCCAGGGCCACAATCACATTACTCTCTGTTTAGGGAGTGAAGGGCTGGGTGTCTGCTCACAGAAACCAAGTTAGTCTCCCAGCCTGCCTGGGCTGTCGGCCCATCGCTGTAGTCAAGGGGTGGGCTGTACAGCGTGTAACGTTCTTAAGGATAAGCCCTGTATAACACTTTATGGAAGGTACCTGGATCGTGTCTCTGCACACGCTGGCTTCGGGGGATGTGACTCCAGTTGCACGGCCAGGCCAGGGCTGTCCCGTCCATATCCATCAGACCCCCAAACGGGTCAGGAAAACCTCCAACAGCACCCATTCTGGGCGCTCTGCATGCAACGTTGGTGCTCCAGGGAACCCAAGGCAGGGGTATCCGCCGACCGCCAAGCCCCCGGCAAACTTCTTCCGGACCGGTCCTGCGGGAAAAGGAGGCAACAGGAGCCGGCTTACTGTATCGTTGTACGGCAGTTAGTTAGTAGCTACTTATACAGCCTCGGAAGCCGCAGCCTCTCATCAGAAAGGAGACTTTGCGGCACGGGTGTAAGAGACGGCTCACTCTGCTGGTCTCCACCGGTGTGCTCTGAACAACGATTCCTCAGGTTCAGTGCCACAGAAATGTACGAGGAGAAAGCCGCCAATGCTCCAAGCCTTTGCTGGGTAATTTTCCAGCTTTTCAAGGCGTGAATCAGCACCAAACAGGTTGATATATCATTTAGAATGACATCTGGAGTGGAGCTCCTCGTTTAGGCAGCCATCTTGCAGCTGCGCAACAGCACCCCACATTATTTTATTTTAACAGACAATGATACTTTGTGAATTATGTTTTTGGATGATTATGATGATGTAATTTGCTTAGTTTATAACCCCTGAGCATACATGGAATAAAATGAGAATGTCTGTGGATATTAGTTTCGTCATGCATTTTGTTTTGCTCCTTTATTTTGGTTTGGCGTGGATGATTGGGAGCACCATTACTCTTGGAGGCCCCAACAAGATCTCCAGCGTTTTCAGAGAGTCGAGGGCTTCTAGCTGCACCCATTAGACAGTGGTGGTGACCCGCTAAGGCCAGAATACACACAAAATGATGATATAGCAGGCCCTGAGTTCTACGAGAGTCCTGCCCGTTCTCACAGGCAGCACGCCAGGCCAGGGGAAGTGCAGGCAGATAAGGGAAGCTTGACATTATGGGTCTCAGAACATGAATGTACCTGTGCATGATGAATGATAGCTGTGTGATGTGTATATATGTATGATTTGATGTTTGTTTAAGTGTGGCAAGAAGGAGAAAAAAAATAGATATTTCTGGTGAACTCGGTAGTAATATCCTGTTGATGTGATCCAGAGAGACCACGTGGTTGTAGAAGTAGAAATGATGAAGAGATATTGAGAAGCAGATACCTCTGTTTGTATTGAGGGAATCAAAACAAAGCTCCCATGGTCTCAAAGAGTTTTTTTCGAATTGATTAAGGTGTTCCTCTTAATCAATTAGAAAAACACTCTTTGAGACCATGAGGTCTTTTCCACAATTTTATATATTCTGTCAAGATCTGAGGAGAACAGATCTGTATTAAACAATGTGGTCTCCTAGGGACACATACGTTGTCTCGTAATTGTAAGTGTTTTTGTCCTGGTGAAGGCCACAATATTTAAATGAGGAGGAACATAGAGATGTGGCAGTATCCTCTGTGAGATGGCCAAAGATGAAGTGTCAATTATTCTGTATTGTTTAAAAGAAACCAAGTTTAAAAGCTGTTTGGAGAATTAAAAATGTGTCACCCACTGTTTCTATTCCAGTGATGCTGTAATATGGCTATGGATATACACTGGATGGATAGATTAAAACTGTCCAGAAAAGACTGGTCAAATTAATGTTAATAGTTAATATTTTGGTTAAACAAGGTGTGGGAATATGAAATATGATGTTAAGGATGTCAATTGAATTTACAGTTTAGCACATATCACCTTTTTCCAACACTTCCATTGGATGCTTTTAAGAAAAACATGTATGTTTCGTAATATTGGTTTTTAAAGAGTTTTTGGGATAATACAAATTGAAAGAATGTATATAATTATGGAAAGTATCTCATGATTCCAAAAGTGTGTTTGTCTAATTGATTGAGGCGTTCCTTAAGGTGCTTTGATTTGATTTATTACCGGAGTGTGAGGAGACACCAGGTTGTTACTGTAGCCCTGTGTTTTGCATATATCGATGGAAGACAGCTGTGTAATGTGGACAGATCCATATATGATGAGACAACCTAGTTGCATAGCATTGGCATTTTTCTTCTTTGTAGTTGTTGGTTGTTGTATTGTGGTAGGATAGGATTTTTGTGTTTGGAAGAGTTGACGTTTGTGGTGATATATTGGATTGGAGTTGTGGTTAAAGTGCTTTTTGGGTATATTATAAAAAGGTGGGAGAGTGATTTCATTATTATAAGTATAGTTGTTTTTTGATAATGTGCTTAAGACCGGAGATCAGTTTCTAAGCATGAGTCAGGGATTCAAATGTCTGTTGCTGTGCGTTGTCTTGCTTCCAAGACAAACTTGTTGCCCCTCAGCTATCATCCTCGCCAATTAAAGGGAAAAAGGGAAAAAAGGTGATGAACTCTGCTGGGAAAGTATTGATTAATGAAATTGGTAAGTGAAATATATTATTGTGTATGTTGGATTCCTCGCTGGCCCGCCCACATGTGCACTTCCCTAAAAAATTCAATACCACATGGGGTGGGTAAAGAAACATCAGGTAAAATCTTTAGGCCATGGTCGAAGGAGGGAACGTACATGAGGGAAATTTTGCAACACACGTACACACACCTGACTGCCACATCTAACGGGAAGAAGCATTTGCGAACAGTGGAAGATGTATGAAGAAGAGGAAAGCAAAGCTGATTGTAGTGCGATGAAATACGTGTGCTGCCAATTGCTCCTCCTCCTTCACAATGATCTCCAGTGTTGACCATGCCTGGACAGTTTCCAATACAGGCAGCAGCGCAATATCCAAATTACTGATTTACATCCCCCAACGAAGACAGTGACAGGAGGAAAGGACAGATAAATGAAGACACACAATTATCTCTTGGGTTGCAGATAGAGAATGATGTGTTGCGACATTTGGAAGAGCAGGTGTGTGAAGCAAAGGAGGAATTAGAGAGAGAGAGGCCACCAATAAGAGAGGTACAGCAAACAGGGACAAACCCATAGAAATTGAGAGCAGGATAAATTATGCTTAAGATCAACAGCAGAGCTGTCGAAGACCCCCAAGTGAGACTGCTGGCAGAAGCAAGTGCGCAGAGGCAGCAGGGAGACTGGCTGAGTGCGTCGGGTAGAGTGAGCGAACAAAGTATTAAGGCGATTGCTCCAAGTGTGGGGCACCCCATCAGTGTTGATTATGATTCAGTGCATGGGGAACAGGAAGAGAAATAGGAGGAAGATGAGGATGAATGTATTTACATTCGGGGTGAAGACTAACAGATGGAAGAAGACAGGCTACCAGGGCCTCCATTTCCTGTACCCCGGTAAATGCAAGAAGAGAATCATTATGCAGAAATAGGCTTCAAAGCCTTCCAGGCTGTATAGCCATGGAAACCGAGAAACAGGTAAAGCAAAGCACACAGATCCCCTTGTTACAGAAGGGGATGAGATTCGTTCAGTACCTGCTGTGGCCATTGAGAGATAAGGAACATTTAATAGCTAGGCTGCCCTCTATCCCATCAGGTGTGGGAAAATGGATCCATGAACTAGAGAAGAGAATAGCAGAAATAACTCTAGCAGTGGGGGACATGAAGAGTTTATTTGCTTCGATAGTAGGAGATCAGTCAGATCCACTGTGGAAAAGTGCAGGATATGCGGTAACAGCAAACAGTAATCCATACGCTGGCTCACCATTTAATAATTGTAAGGCAAACATGCAGATGACATTAAGAGTAATGTACCTAGATACATCAGATATGACTGGCATAATGACTGAAAAAGGAAAGTAGTTGACAGTAGAGGAAGACCCTGTGCAATATATTGACGCAATGAAAGAAAAATGGTACTTAGAAACAAGACAGGTTTGGGACCAAAATATTCCTGCATTTTATTGCATCATATGTCAGGGTCTTCCTGACAGCAAGCAAACACAATTACGAAAGGTAGTTGGGATCAAGATGAAACCGTGACCTGAAATACAATTGAACATTTTCCATTATTGTTGGATGAAAAAGAGAAGGAAAGACAGAAAGTAGAAGACAGAGTGAGTGAAGAAGCAAAGTTAGTACAAAATGAATTGTGGAGAAAAGCAGTAGAAGCGGCAGTGATTACAAACACAGGAAAGGAACAATATCAGCAAAGCTACCAACAGCCAGGACCAATAGGATTTAATGGAGGAAGGGGAAACAGATGTATAATCCCAGAGGGATGTCACAGAGGAGAAAAGGAGAAATATTCGGACAAGCATCTGGAGGAGGTTCTGACAGAGATAGACCTAGGTCTGGAGGCTTCGCGAATGTTGGAGGAAAATGTTGGACATGTGGCATGACAGGACATTATGCAAGTGGATGCAGAATAGAAGGATGTCACCATATGGATATTTGCCTCAGGGAAATAGAGGTATGGCAGCATATCTTACTCCCAGCTATCCCCTGCAGGCACAATGTTCATGTGATGCTCCACAAGCAGAGCAGGTCAATATGTTGATTATACACAGCAACAGACACAGCCAAAAGTACAGCCACAGCAACCACATGTCTTCCAAGCACAGCAGACTACCCAACAGTGGGACAAAGATTTGATACCAGTAGGGGTTGTACAACATTTTGGGGGAGCAACAGTAACAAGAGGGAATCCCTTGCTAGCCGCTGGCACAAGCATGCACCCACAATAGGACAGCCCACAGAGGGCTCTGACATGTCCAGTGCTATCAGTAGCTTCAGACCCTGAAGAGGTGCCAAGGGTGGCAGTGAAGACAGGGACTAGGACATTCTTTTTCTTACTAGACACAGGGGTGACCAGGTAATTTATCACAGAGCAGGGGGGGGTTGCCTATATCAGACTGTCTTGCCCCTGAGTAACAACATCAAGGCACAGGAGTGCCTCACTGATCGATGCCAGGGGTGAACTGGCTTGAATATAAGCCCCATTGGGCTATGTATTTTAATACCAGCAGGAACGCCTTTTAAAATGGCTGCCAGGCTGAAATCATCGAGCCCAGCCAACGTACAACTCACAGTTGGTGAGTCTGCCCTGGCCTCGACCGCATAGGATGGCTGCACTTCATATGCAGTTTCCTCCCAGGAGCGGGAAGGTGACGCTGGCCCCCTTTAAAGGCTGCTTTTCAAGGCCTCTAGCAGTGAACCCTGTCGGGACTTTTCTAGGTCTGACTATCGTAACCACAGCCTCATACCTCCTTGACTCCCCCCTATGACCTTTGTTTTTCCCTGGTCCAGCATGGGAGATATCTGCCTCTACCAAACCCACGGATGCTCTTTTATACTGCCTTCAGTGTGTGAAAAGAATGGTAAGACTCTGACTGCTCCCAAATCTAACCCTAATTCTTGTACCTGCTCTCTGCATCTGATGTAGCCTCTTTCACCTGGGTGTGGTTTTACCGGACTAGATCTAAACTAGTAATTCATGTATGTCCATTTTCTGTCCACAACTATCAGATTGTATCTACTCAGCCATGTGCTGTATTATGCAACTCCACCCATTGGATTTGCCCTTCTGTCCTGTGCTGTAATGTAATCTGTACTTTGCCGTGCCTACCGTTAATTTACTTCCGGAGTTTCTTATTCCACTGCTCCTTTTACCCGCTGTCTGTTAACACCACCTATACCCTTCATGTGATTGGAAGGAGCAGAGTTTTATTCTGCCGTGTCGTACTGATTCCCCTTAACATGTCATTCTTTCACTGTTTACTTCTGTTAGTACTGCATTGCATCTGCAACTTCCTGCACATTGAGATGCAGCCTTCCTTCTTCTGTTTTTCACTTGCTGTCACCTGCAGTTCCCCTACTGTAGCCATATGTAGAGGCTTTCATCTTTTTGCGCATCCTCCTGACCCAAATGTTGCTGACTATGCCTGTCATATACCTGTCTAAATGTCTGAAGTCGCCCCCCGCACCATGAGGTGAGGTTTTACCAGTTTGTGTGCACACGCCTATTTTGTCTGTTCTGTCTATTCCTGTCTGCACATCTTAAGTAGCCCTGCGTATCATGAGGTGAGGCTTTGCCAGTTTGTGCAGACACACCAATTTTGTCTTTCATGCATGTCTGCATGTCAGAAGTAGCCCTTGTACCAGGCGGTGAGGCTTTACCAGCCGTGTAAACACTCCAATGCTTGTATATAACCCAATTAAGATTTCTTGCACTCTATGAACTGTACTATGAACTTTCTATAACTAGTGCCTAGATGCCTCAGGGCTTTGCGTGCTGAAATAAATGTAAAAGATAAATAAAAATATATAAATAAATGATTATGGATGCAGAGATATTTTCTGGGGCTATGTTAACGGTTCCTTTCACAGAAGATTAACCCGTCACAATTGGGTCACAAACAATGTCAGTACCCTTGCTATATTCACAAAGCACACTAATGAACATAATAGATAGAGATCTGATGCATACGTTGAACATGAACATTTCATTTACAGAGAAAGGCATATTGTATTCGACACCAAGTATCCATTTTTTGCATGCTAAAAGATGCATTCAAGCGTTCTGTGGCCAATGAGTTATCAAAGGATTTCCACTTGTGCAGAACTGTTTTCTTATGGAGTAGAGGTGTTGTTAGGATGGGTCCCCAGGATAAAAGATGAAGTGCTAAGTTTGCCAACAGAATATTTATTTAGGCAAGCAGTGCCTACAGACAGGGAACAGAACACCGTGATTATAGTGCATCTAGAAGCAGTAGTGGCAAGGGAGGGCAGAGTACTTTTGCATGAAACAGATGATGAAAGGCATTGACTGGCACACAGTATTAGCAAATGATCCAGCGCTGCAACTGACTAACTTTGCTCACAAGATGATGATAGTGACAATGAGTTGATTTTCCAGACAAGCACACCATATCAATTGAAAATAGAGTGCAGAGAGGTTCCTCAGAGAATAGTATTGACTACAAAAGTATCACCATATTGTCATGAAGGTTTTGAGAAAGTGCTTAACGAATAAAGGACCAGTAACCCCTGTGATGTAGGTCTCCTTAAAAGCATAGGAACTGTTAGAATTACAATGAAGAAGGAATAAATATTGCTCAGAGTAAAACAATATCCCATGTCAAGAGAAGCAGATGAAGGAATATATGAGACAATTGCTACATTGTTACAACAAGGCATAATTGTAACATCAGTGTCACTGTGTAACACGGCTGTGTACCCAGTGAAAACAATCAAAGGGAGGGTCATGGAGATTTACACAGGATTTACACTCCTTGAGCAATCTTGGGGTGGCAGAGTTCACGATCATACCTAACCCAGCCACATTTGTATTGTAAGTAAGGAGGGGCTCAGTCCCCCCCCATACATTCGACACGAAAGGTACCACCTGCTCTTGCAATAGTGGAGGGAAGCCTTCCTTGCCCTTCTTTGGCCTCAGTGGACTAGTCCCAGGTACATACAGAAGCAGAGCTTTTCCAAGATACATTTGGACTCCATTTGGTGTACCTCAGATTCCATCTTTGGACTAGTTCGTATTCTGGTATCTGTAAAGCCTTCTCTCCCCTCAGAAGCACAGCTCACAGCGAGAACTGAAAGCCCCCACCTTTTTCCTCCCGCACCTGTGCCATCCAAGCCCATTTCTCATGGGTGCTCTGGCGCGAATTGTTGCAAGCAAACAGTGTATTCTTTTCATCCTTCCTCTCAGATCACTGCCCTGTGTGTGACCGGTCCGAATCATGACTTGTGGCCCATCTATCTCAACAAACCCGCTCATGCACCTCTCACACACACTGTTGGAACATTACTGCCTGTTTAACCCTGTGCCCGTCCACGCCTTCTTTTGATAAAGCAGACATGTGACCCTTCCTTGCTGACCACCCTAGAGTGCCCCAATAAAACCAAGCTTGTGTCATTATATATTCTGTCCTAAACGAACACATGCCAATCCATCCCCTCTCGCCCTGAAGTGCCAGATCCGACAACTGTTATTCACCCCCCAAACAAGTCACTTGGAGGGCAAGACCCCCACACCTTTTACCTTATCAATGATCTGAAGCAGGATAATGTAAATTGGCGTATACAATTTATAGGCCTCTCTTAATACCAAAGGTTTAGTTTATGTGCTATTATTTACTGCAAGACTTGTGATAGTGTGTAGATTAGTTACAGTACCAGGCGCCTCTCCTGGACCCAGCCTGACCTTCACCTCGCATGGACCAGCCCAACTGAACCACGTGATGCCTACCAACCCGCCAAGCTTCCAGCCAATCTTTTGGAGCCTGCCCCTATAGCACTATACTAGGACCCATTCCCTCACTAATCAAAATGTAACTTGTACACTGTATGGAAAACGTCATCTATGACGCTGTAAACCTTTAAAATGCATTGTTTCTGTATTGTTTGCCGGAGCGCTCTCGAGGCAGAAGAGTTCTCTGGATGCTGAATTTTACATAAATACTTTTTTGTCTCTCACAACCAATCTCCTGGTCTCATTCCCTACTGGGATGTGTCCATTATTCTGGGTTCTATCTATTTGCAATGTAGGAATTGAGCACCTTCACTATGTAGCATACCCACTGGGGCTAACTTTTTGACAGTAATAGATCTGAACAATGATTTATTTTCTCTTCCATTGCTTTCTGATTCACAATACATCATGGGCCTCATTACGACCCAGGCGGTAAGTTACCGCCTGGGCCGTGACTTTACCACCATGGCGTAAACTACGTTTACGCCATGGTGGTTGGCGGATTTACCGCCCCATTCCGACCTAGGCGGGGCGGTAAGTCCCCAATCCCCATTTACCCTTCCCCATTCCCATTTTTGCCCCATAGGGCATAATGGGAGTGGGGAAGGCGTTAATTACGCCACCGTAAATTACGGTGGCGTAATTAACTCCATGGTCCCTTAGCGCCATGGATTTTAACACCTGCTAAAAGCAGGTGTTAAAAGCGCCATGGCGCTAAGGGACCTCGTAGTTGGCGGTAAGGGGTCGGCGCAGCTAACGCTGGCGTTAACCCCTTACCGCCAGGGTCGTAATGAGGCCCCATGTCATTTACCTATGGATGGAAAACATTCCAACACACAAAATAACCACAGCGATACTGGCAGTCCCATAGTGTGTTTAACAGAGTGTTGCAGATGGATTTGATGAACAAACATACAAACCCAGAGCACAGTGATGCAATATGTTGATGATCTTTTGGTGTGTAGCAATGCCTAGTTTACGTTGGGAATGTGATCTCAAGTCCTTGTATGAAGTGGTAGCAAGTAAGACATTACTGTTTTGGGTAAGACTTTGGAGTACACAAGAACATGCAAAAAACATGGAGGTGATTAAAACTTTTCAGAATGTACCTGGCTCAAATTAAATTCCATGGTTCAGGCATATTCACAAAGGGCTTGTGGATCTGAATTTGTCATCATTTTGGTACAGCTCTATGGAGTTACACGCTAGTTCCAAGAAAATACTTCAATCAAAGTGTCATGTCTCCATAAATAGGAATATGTAGAGTGCATGTACTGTGTTGAAGAGATGGGTGCATCATATCTAATGTTAAAGCAAGCAGCAGGCGTGGGGCCTTATTTGGATTGTGCGGCATCTGGGTATGCGTGTGCCCTATTTCTTCAACTATGCACAAACGCACTTAAAATGGCCACCTTCACAGCAAAATGGTTGAGTCCACCCGTTGTCCAATGTAAAGTCTATGTTAATATGGAGGAATCGGTTACACATTTCTTACTTTTTTGTCTTGGATACTCAGATCTTAGGAGATTCTATTTGGTGTCCTTTTTTTTAATTAAGGGGCATCAGGCAAACTGAAGTAGCTGTGGCCTATTTTAAAAGTACAATTGATCTGAATGCAGTTTATTACATTACAGAATGTCTCCAGAGGACCTGGTTACAAAGATCTAAACTGTTATTATATGATCAGGTAGATAATATCTGTAACTGTTACATATGGGTTTACTTTTTTACTTTCTTTAAATATGGTGCTAATGTAATGATTTGTTTATGGTTAGTATTACAGAAGAAAGCTTTGTTTGTTTGCAAACCACAGAAGAGCAATATAGAGAAGATTCAGTGAGGTTTCTGAGGTTATTGGCAGAAAAGGGATATAAAGTTGACAAAGAATAATTACAGTATTTCCAGAAGGGGGTGATCTATTTGAAGCAAATAATATCAGCAGAATACAGGAAGGTGATGCCAGAAAGAGCGGAAGCAATCCATAACAGCCACAGTGAAGGAAATGCAGCAGTTTTTTACATTTTGCAATTATTGTCGATCCTGGGTTTTTGATTGCAAAATGCCTATTAGACCCCTGTTGCAAGCAATAAAAGAAGTGCAGAAAGAGAAAGTAGCACTTAAATGGACAGGAGAGAGGATTACATCATTTATTGAATTGAAAAACGCAATCACAATGGCACCGGTTTTAGCAATACTAGATTATGGACAGGCGTTAATTTCATGTTTTCCCATTCAAAAAGGTTTGTGATGGTGACTGTCGTCACACAGAAGTATTCAATTGGGTACAAACCCCTGCCATATTAAAGTGGATTTTTAGATCAAGTGATAAAGGAACATTTCCCATGTCAGCAAGCATTTGCTACAGCAGCCTTTGCCTTTGAAAGATCAGCGACAATAACAATGGGATGTGCAGTGACACTATATGTGGAGCACACTCTTTTTGCAATTTTGAAGAAACCAAAGAGTACGTTAACTACACAATGAGCGTCTGAGCGTCTGGTTATGAAGTGTTTTTATGCAATCCTGCAATAAAGGTTGGAAGGGGCAGCACTGTCAATCCAGCAACTTTTATCGCCAAACCGGTAGAAGAAGACAATTACATACATGATTGCACCACATATACTGATGCATATGAGGACATGCCACAGGTCAAGAAAAATAAACTAGAGAGTAGAGAGATTGTGTTTGTTGATGGTTCATCAATGATTGATCAGCGCACTGGATTGAGACATGAGGCTGCATCAGTTGTGCATAGTAAGGATGGAGACCTTGACGTAGTAGCGAGAAGTTTGGGCCCGCACTATTCTGAGCAAGCACTAGTGCCATTAATAACAGCATTACAATATTACACAGACAGAGAGGTAACAATTTGTAATATCCACTGTACATTCAGGGTTGTCCCATAGAAAAGAACAGGGTTCCAGCGATCAGATGTCAGGCCAATGCCGAATGCCACATTGTTAGGTGAAATGATTTATGCACTTGCACTGCCTATGTCAGTGGTGGTTGTAAAATGCTGCACCCACGCTTATAGTACCGACTTGACAGTGTGCGGTAATGACGCAGCAGACATGCTGGCCAAAGAAGCAGCATATTTAATAGACATGTTAGAATTAGTAATATTGGCAAATGAGGAGAAAGTAAATAAGAAGTATGTGGCAGAATCATATATCTGACAAAGATAATTGAGCTGCAAGGACAAGCACCACAGGAAGACCAGGAATTGTGGACAAACAAGGGCAGTTCATTGTCCCCGACTGATTCATAGGGGTGGCAGAACATCATGGTAAAGCTTGTAATGCCATTAGAACAATTGGCAATTTCATTAAAGCAACACCACTATCTCACACATGTGTCTAGAGAGTATATAGCAACAGAGCGGTGTGAGCAGTTGTTTACTCCCAATTTGCATGAACATGTTCAACATTTTATTGTTAATGGTGCAGTTTGTCAGAATTCACTGTGGGGCATACATTGAGGACGGTGAAGGCCATATTACCCCACCCTTCTGGGCCAGTTTGGCATCTCCATATTGACAATGTTGACATGATCTCTCCTGCCTCCCAGCTCGCCCTCCTCCCCTGATTGGGGGCTGAGCCTAGTGATGGTGCCTACCTGCTTGCCACGTCCACCACATGCCATTTCGGGCATTCAGCAGGCAAGGTAAGCTATGCAAGAGACCCTCCTGGGCCTCATTGTCTAACTTTGCAGTAATATCCTTAGCGCTCTCAGTGCCGTTGCTTCTCCCTCCTCCCTCCCCACCCCGGCATCCACTTCCTTTTCCCCACTATACAGGACTCTCAGACTTAGGTGTGTTTTCTCTGTTATTCACATTGCATTCTGAAAGTAGTGCCGTCCTGTGGTGTTTGCCTCTGAGTAAGGCATTCATCTAGCGAACTCTCTACCATTATCTAAGCTCCTGTCATCTTGTCCAATTGTCCACTTGTCTCGTCTCTCTCTGTCCTGTCTGCTTGCAATCCTCCCTGTGTACTTCCCTAGTGTTCTCCCCACCCCCCACCCTTCCCACTCCCTTCCTCTTCTCACCTCTCCCTACCTACTCTATGGTGCTCTCTGTCTCTCCTATCTTCTCTAACTGCTTTTCTATCGACTATCCTGCTCTCCTCACTAAATCTGGTAGGTAGAAGTTTAAAAAGGACATCTTGGTCTCCAACCCAGGCCTCTGTATTGCAGATATGTGTACCAGTGTCCCCTCCAGGCAAACCCTCACTGACATCCTCTTTGTCGTTCCCTCGTCAGACCTATGGACTCTTCATATGGTCTCTGTGCTTTCTCCTTTCTTTAATTCTCCCATTAATGGTGGCACCCGGCGGGAGGCCCTCGTGACCTCCTTCCACTCCTCTAAGGTCATCATTAAGGTTTACCTGAATGGTACTGTCTTGGTCCAAGGCCTTCAGGCCAAGCTTCTGTTCTTTGATAGATGCTTCCCACGCATCATCAATTTCCTTGCTTTTCCTGCTGTCCCCTCTCTTCCCTCCACTACCTTGCCGTTTCTTCTTTCCTCTTCTTCCCCCCTATGGCTTCTTCTACGCCTCCGCAGAGCATAGCTCTGATCTGTACCCCTCCCCAGTTGTCATTCAAGGATGGCAACCTTTTGCATATTGCCACCCTCAACTCTCGCTGAGATGTCAAACAGTCGTCTGACATCTGCCGCCTCCTTGAAGAACTTGAATTCGATGTCCTCGGCCTCACCAAAACATAGTTCACGGCCAGCTCTGTCACAAGCTTTGACAGTCTACTTCCTGTTGGCTACAAGATCTGCTCCATTCCCAGGACCAATCGTTCCAAAGGTGGTGTAGCCCTGATCTTCCCTGAGTGAATACCTGCCTCTGTCATTCCCATGCAGGCCTACTCCTCTTTCGAATGCCTCGTCTGCAGGCTCCTCTCTCTCCTAGCCACTCCCTTCCTGTGGCTACCATGTATCAGCCACGTGTTCAGATCTCCTCCTTCCTCTCTGAGTGGGTAGACCTCTCTTCTTCCTTCCTGGTCTTGATCACTCAACTCCTTCTTCTTGAAGACTTTAATATCCACATGGATGCTTCCTGTCCTACCTCTGGACTCTTTCGCGACCTCTGTGACTCTTTCTCTCTTTCTATTCACCCTCTTGCCCGACTCATTTGCAGGGCACACGCTGGATGTTCTGATCTCTTCAGACCTTCCCCTTTCTAACCCTCTCAACACTCCTCTCTCCTGGAGTGATCACTTTCTCCTTTCCTCCCAGCTCACTCTCGCCACCCCTTAAGCAAAGCCATCTCCAGCACAGCCATCTACCTTCTCGGTTATCTGACCCATGAAGCGTGCATCAGTTGGGGCTTTTGCTGCCACTTTCTCTCCCCCTGCTTCCCCTTCGACTGACTCACACCCTCACACAGTCCTCTCTATGCTCCACTTTGCTATTTCTGATATTCTTGATGTTCTTGCCTCTGTTATGAGGATCTGCTTGAAGCCCAAAGCCAAGTACAACTCCTGGTATGACTCATACCTCATCACCCTGAAAGGCAAGTGCAGGGTGGCTGAGAGAAAATGGCGTGCTTCCTGTACATTCTACTGAATTTGACGGTCCGCGGACATGTTCGGACAACAGTACCAGCACCTAAAAACTCTGGGGGGGGTATGTGTAATTGTTATATCATAACATAGGAACATTTAACAAATTCATAAAGCAGCACACATACAAAGTATATGTAGTAATACTTAAGAAATGTAACCCATATATGTAACACACTAACCATTCATTTAAATACAATATGTTCTAAAATGGAATATACCAAAAGAAGATAAAGTAGCTTCCAACATAATTCACAGACACTCCACAACTAACAGCAAGACCAGAAGTATACACTACTGATTACATATCTTACCAGACATAGTAAGTGCACTTCTTTTTACTCATATATTTATAAACTTTCTATATTAGAAAAAAAAAACATATTACTTCTTTGTTTTCTCACAGAAATGTGTAGTATTCTGGACTGGCTAGAGGATCATTTCCCACGAGATGAAATGTTAGAAGATAGTCCACCTAATGGTACACACTTTACTATATAAGCCAATTAATAAATATTATTTTGTATACAAATATTGTTTTGTATACATTCAACATATACATTTTTTTACAGACCCTACAAAAATCGCAACTTCCAAAGAAAAAGAAGTGGTGGATAACACTCTTGAACACATTACCCACAAAATGGACCAACTTATGGCAAATTTTACGGATTTAAAGAACTTTGTGGAAGATCACCTAAAACCACCAACAACATACCATTGTCCCACCTGTACGTGTCCCCCCTCACCATATCCCATTCATTTAACCCCAAACTCTCTCCATGGACCACAATGTTTTGATGAGATTTCCATCCCTTCTTCACCTGATCCCACTTATATTTAAAACCCTAATTCTCCTGTTTTTGTTTCCGTTTCTGCCCCACCTTCTCAGTCATAAATTGTTTATATATGTTAAATAAAGTTACTTTTTTATATTGTGTTGTAATTACTTTCAGTTCTTTGTGGTAAAACCAATTTAGGTGTCCACGGACAGCGCGGTTGTTCGGAAATGTTCGTAAATAAACGAAAATGTAATTGTCCTGAGGACACTATATCTGTCCGTAATGTTCTCATGCAGGATGAAAATGTTTTAAGAACACTCGTAGTGTCCTGAAATGTTCATAAATAAACGAAAATGGAGGTGGCCTTAAGAACACTATGCCTGTTCGTAGTGTTCGCTAGCAAGTTGAAACTGTTCTAAGAACACTTGTGGTGTCCTGAATTGTTCGTAAATAAACGAAAATGGAGGTGTGCTTGAGACGCTATGTCTGTCTGTATTGTGCACAAGTAAATTAAACTGTGCTAAGAACAAACGGCTGTCTGTAACTGTTAGTTTTACGTGTGACGCACTTTTAATTAGTTCAGGACCCGAACACTGTCCGTAGAACATCAACAGGCATGCGCAAAACAATGTCCGTACATTGGGTGTCCTGCGGACGGCTGGTACCTTAGCGAACATGCTCATGAAACAATCATGTGACCGCGCCCACGCTGATCGTGTGTTCTGAATGCGGACACTGTTTGTGTCCCCAAACACTTTAAAAGTACATTTCCAAGTAATCCACAATATTTCTCATTAAAAACTCAACATACCACAAATCCCACATACTAATCCTAAGTTTCCACATATTTTTTGTATCTTATGTAAATAAATTAGTTTAATGGTTTTAAAGAAGGCACTGAGGATTTCAATTAAAAAAGACCACGCCCTAGAGCTCATTCTCATTGTGTTTCTGGCTATTCTACAGAGCACAGCGATTTTTGCTGCAACTTGCAGATTTCCATCTTCAACCTGATGATTTCTGTGGCTCCACTGCTGCCACCTGGTGCTGTATCTGCCTCAGCACCACCCCACCCCCTCCACCACCACCACCTTCCCAAGGGCCTGAAGAGGGGAACAGGAGTGAGGATACAGAGGAGGAAGAAGAGGATGACGAGAACGAGGTAGAGGAAAACCCTACTACCCGCCCTCTGCGTGATTCTTGGGTGTGGCGGTTGTTTACCCTTGATGGGAATGGTCCTAAGGCTTGTGCGAACCGTGTCACCTGCAATGAGTGCAAAATGGTACTCAGTCGCGGGAGGCATGGTTCGTAGAGCTTTGGGACTACGACCATGAAGCGACACCTGAACTCATTCCACACTGGGGCCATTCGCTCTACTTCATCCTCCGTTTCTGATCCTGTCACCACAAGGAAAACCTCTCTGGGACAGCGTCTTCCTCAAGCTGCCTCACAGGCCATACAGAATTCTGATGACCCTTACCTTTCGAGGGTCACATTGTATGTATGTACTGTGACACAGTACTCTGCAGGGGGGAGCGACTTCGCAGTGCTTTTGAGACTATCGTCTCAGAACACGAGAAGACCTGCTCACTACCCAAATAAAACCCACTCTACATCTTCCTCTCTCAGCTCGCCCTTTCTTATCCCTGTGGTTGGTGTCCCCCCCTTTACCCTCCTTTCCCCTCCTCTCCTAGTGTGTTGTGTGCAAAAAACCAAAAAAAATACAAAATAACAAAAATCAAAAACAAAATAAGGCTCTTTTCAGAGCCGCCTTTCACAGTTAAAAAACAGAAGTAAAGATAAATAACGCAGGGCCCTTTCTATTTCTTGAAAGTCCGCGGACAGTTCGCGAACATAAAAAAAAATGGGGATGCTACACTATTGTAACCATTCCATTTTTCTCTGGGAGGAAGTGGTGGCTCTGAAAAGAGTCGGTCGCAATGCATTTTGTACATTTCTCAGAAAAATCGGATTGCCAGCATAGGTAAGATGGACACCATCTCTGCGAAAAATGCATGTACTACGAAACATAATATTTTCATTGTGAAAAGAGGACATGCCAAAATCTCTTAGGAAGGCACACATTGCCTTATTGACATTACGCCTTGCTTTCTCCATTTGTGGACCACATGAGAAAGAACGAAGCCACATTTGTCTCTGCGCAATCCGTGAAAAAATTACTTTGGAGTTTGGAAACATGTCCATGATCTTCTGAAGTCCTTCTTTCATTGCAAATTGCAAAGAAATTCCAAACACATGTCCTAAACTGTTCCCTCCACAATGAATTACAATTATGTCTGGATGTTCCTCTATCTTCAAAGTTGTACAGAGAGGTACCAAGTCCAGCCACTTCATTCCACGGACTCCATGCCAGTGCACTTCCACATGTGGGAATCCAAGATCTATAGATACTCCACAGCTTTCTGCATGCACCTTCAACCAATGTATCCACAAGTCTCCCAAAATCCACACAATCTGTTTTTTAAAACACTCAGCCATAGCTATCTGTTCTTCTCTCAGCAAAAAGAATATCTGAAAAAACCTCTCCTAGCACAACACACTCACTAAACTTTACTGACCAATCCCTTGCTACATTCAGTCTCATTTGCATGCCTCCCCACCCCAAATTCCCCGGATGTAATACTCGGTGTCCTAGAACTACCGCCATGTCCGCGAACATATCGTAACATGGACAGCCCTTGTACCATTTTCACTTCACTCTCTGTGCCATTCCCTCATTGGATGTAGCTAAGAAATCACATGACCATCCACCAATCAAATCCAAGACCTCTACATGTAACTGCATCATCATAGATCAGCACTGCAAATGTACGGTGAATCTCTCGGACTACAAATCTCATACCATTGGCAAGCACAGTCTACGAGAAATACTAGACAAGTCTCCAAGATTTCTACTTGCAGCTTCATCCATATCCATATGCATGAAAACAAACTACAGGTATGCATATTTTCTATACGGTACATGAACACATTTTCTAACCAACTTTTACCTTGTATAATCTGTAAAATCAATCTACGATCATTTTTTCATTCTCCTAAAATGAACTGTGACTTACAAACCTTTATACTGTTTAATTTCTTCGTACACACATACACGCAAATAATGTTAAACCAACATTTTTTAAATAAAATATATAGGGCCTCATTACACGGACGGCGGTAAGGGTTAACGGTCACCATTAATGGTAACGGTGACCGTTAACCCTTACCGCCGTTACTACGAGGTCCCTTTGCGGGTTGGGGAATTTAACGCCTGCTTTTTGCAGGCGTTAAAACCCAACCCGCAAAGGGACCTTTGTGTTAATAACGGCACCGCAAATTTGCGGTACCGTAATTAGCACCTTCCCTATTCCCATTATGCCATATGGGGCAAAAATGGGAATGGGGAAGGGCAATGGTGGAAGGGGGAATTACCGCCCCACCATCCTTGGAGTAGGGCGGTAATTCCCCTTTCCGCCAAGGCGGTGCCAGTAATTTACTGGCATGGACCAAGGTGCTTATAGCATCTTGGTCCACCGCCTACCGTGTAATGAGGCCCATAGACTACATATGATCAAACAAAATTACATGCACATTCTATCATCAAATCTCAAAGAATAACATTTGTACAAACACATACTTGGTTTTAATTTTTTTAGTTTATATAATTACTTACAAGCAGGCTATGACATTGACTCCCTCTTACGTGGAAAAGCAGGCTATCACATGGACTCACTATTACGTGGAAAAGTGGTATACAGTGGTACATTGTGATTTTGACAAGCCACAGTAAAGATATTTTCTTTCCTACAGTTAGTCATAAGATAGTTTTAATGGTTTTGAAGAAGGCGCTGAGCATTTCAATTTAAAAAAATCTATGTCTAAATTAAAAACAGTGTTATATACAAACCAAATTACTTATTTCTTTCTTTTACCATTGCAGTGAAGATCATTCTCCTGAAAATAAGCAGCCGAATTTGAATTACAAAGAACAACTAAGAAGCAAACTTCTCATTTTAGAAAAAAAGTAAGTAGATTGTTACCATAATATTTGAATTATTACTCAAACACACTCTAATGTTAATTCATGCTACTTCTGTGCCTAAAAATAGAGATTCTGCACCATTCTGACCAAAAATCCTCCCGTCTTAAACAGTGATTTACTGGCAGAATGGGCTACAAATTCCTATTTTTCGCCACACAAATTACCCAACTCAGCCACTAGAACTTAGATGTTGTAGAAGAAACAACTTTTTTAATTGTATAGCTTTGGATATACTATTTATACTTCTCCACGCCACTGGCTTACTTTTTTCTGTCATCTGAACCCCAGTTTATTAACACATTAATTCAAGAATACCCATCCCTAGTAGTTGTACTTCCCAATGCACGATCACACACCATTACATACATCTTTATTATCTCACTCAAACACTCATGCACACAACACACATGCATTGCAGAACACCCCAACCCATACCTTCTGTATTTTTTTCAACAGACCCTAAAGCATGCCTACCAAAAGCAACTCTGGAGAAAGGGACGCAGAAGAAGAGCAAATGAAAATAAAAGTCTCCAACATAAACATCCATCTACAGCAGAATTTGTAAAAAAAAGTTTAAACACAACAGCTAATACAGTCATGTAGTGAAACAGAAGAAGTTTCTAGTACAAAAACTTTGCCCCCTCTATCAAAAAGTAAAACAACCCAAAAAAACAATTAACAGAAAATCAACTATCACTACAAATAAAACTTCTTCTATACATCTTGATATAGTACAAAGTAAGCACACCAAGAAAAGTATTTTAGCCAAAACGTTCCGTCACAAAGTCCTTAAAACTCTTAACAAAACAGGAGAGAAACCAGGTTCACCACTTCAAACCTATCGTAGGAAAGTAATCTTAGAATTGTTGATAGACAGTGCATTTCTTCTCAAAAGAAAGTTATTTATTTTAGTGTTAAACAGAATGAAACCACTAACAAAACTAATAACTAAATTACAAAAAAGACTTCTCAATAAACAAAATGTCAACAGAAATAACTTCTTAAATATCTGTGGAGGTGAATGGAGTCACACTACAAGCACAGAACCATACTTTAATGAAGAAGCCTACAAACAAAAGCAAACAAATACAATTGCCATACATAGCAGTGGTTGAGGTTATGAAAAAGTTAATAATACCATAATGGAACAAGAAGTACCCCTTACAAATATATGCCCTGAAAACGTAGATTTACCCCTCCATTCAACTGAATCAGAACATCTAGTGTACAAATGGCCATGCACGTCAATGTGTAACATTCCCAAAAAATAATTCAAGTCTTTACGCCAATTCCTC
Source organism: Ambystoma mexicanum (assembly GCF_040938575.1). Classification (NCBI taxonomy): domain Eukaryota; kingdom Metazoa; phylum Chordata; class Amphibia; order Caudata; family Ambystomatidae; genus Ambystoma; species Ambystoma mexicanum. The sequence goes on along the minus strand of NC_090933.1, from coordinate 1,183,886,408 downwards.
AATCAATATGTGAAAAGCAAAGACAAAATCAAAATGAAACTACTGCAAAATATGGATGCTTGTCCACAGGACTACAAGGACATTCATTGGCCTGCATTAGAGGACCAACTTGCAAAACACCCTTCCATGATATCAAAAGGATATCAACACATCATGCAAGTATAATCAATCTAGTTTATAAACTGTACTATGCTAAAAGTCCTGCTTTAGCACTAGCCAATTTATATAACATTCTTCTACATGGTACAGCAAAAGACCTACTAGAAGAAATCGACTATATCCAGACAAAATATTTTGGGAGTGAAACCCACTTACAAGATGAATTAACTGTAAAACAACTTCGAAACAAATCTGCACATGGCAACCTTTCACTACACACATACAAAAAAGAAATACTAAAATTTGAAAGTACTTCAGCTGAAGTACCAAACCACATGAGTGTATGTTGCTGCAGAACTTTTTATAAAATTAACACAAAAACTGTAGACCTATCATACAAAATAGAAGACACTGAAGATTCTAAATGGTTTGAATCAGCTCTCTACCTTATAGCAGAAAACAAATACGAAATAACTGACCCCATAATACTTTGCAGTTACTGCACTACAAAACTTGACAACAACCAAATTCCTTCACGTGCTATCACAAATAACTTGGAATTATATCCACTACCAAAGCCCCTTCAACAACTTAATTTATATGAGAGCATAATAATTCAAACAGTGCACCCATTTCAAGCAATAATACGCCTTCAACCAAAAACTGCAAAATTACCTCCCTCTGAATTAGTAAAAGGTATTTGTGGAAAAGTAGTGTATTTACCATTAGATCTAAAAGAAAATGTGCACACTCTAGGAGTGCAACGTCCAACGCAGCAATCTTTAATTATCTTGGTAAATGGAGTACCTACAAAAGACAAAATAATGTGGCAACAACTGTAAGATTTATATAAAGTTAGAGAAGCCCTGCAATATATTAAAGAGAATAATGAATATTACAAAGAAATTAATATTGCAGAAAACTTGAAAGATACAACTGAAATAATTCAAGAGACACAAGAAGCTGGTCTATTTGAGCTCCTAGATCCTGCAACAATATCAAACACTTTACACCATTATACAATTCATCCATTGCACTCTAATGACATCATAGAAGATGCACTGGAAACATATCAAATGCGTCAAACAAAAGGATCACCAATCAGCATATGGGAAAAAAGTATAGAAGCATGTGCTTTTCTTCTACTCTTTCCTACTGGCAAAGGAGGAAGATCCGATGATAGACCTATTCAAATATCAGCATCAGAATATCGCTCATTTCAAATGTATTCTGAAGATCCCAGATTTTGACAAAATGTGCAATACATATTCCACCTACTCTTTGAAAGTGAACTAGCAACTTTATGTTACGGAGTTGCACACATATTAAAATCAGGATCACACTTTCAAAATATGACAGCTACACAATTATTACAAAAAGTTCAACAAAAAGATGAGGTTTTACAAGCAAATCTTACAAATCTATTAGCAAATATGCGTGGTACTAAAGAGTACTGGTTTCAACGTCATGGAGATGTACGTTTTATGATCAGAAACTTTGGGCCACCCACTTGGTTTGTTACATTAAGTTGTGCAGAATATGCATGGGAAGATTTACATGCTTTCCTATGCATATCAAACGAAAAGAAACAAACATAGATATACTAACACCTGGAGAACTATGTTCACAGGATCCTGTTAATGTTTCAAGATATTTTCTCCATCGCTTCATTGCTATGCTACATTTTATTTGTAACAAAACTGTTCCTCCCCTTGGAGAAGTGCAACACTTCTTTTGGAGAAAAGAATACCAAGCCAGAGGAGCACCACATGTCCACGTGCTTTTATGGATTAAAGATGCTCCTAAATTTGGTGAAGACAGTGATGCCACTGTTTTACAGTTTATTGAAAATGTGGCAAATATTGTCGTTGCAAATACAAAAACAAAGGGAAATACTACACCATATTGCTGATTTGGTTTCTCTAGACCAGTTACAAATACAGGTCAAGTGAACAACCTCATGTCTTCAGTTAGACATAGTGTTAAAGGTAAGTCACCTAAAAATACATATTGCATAAAAAGAAAAGAAGAAGAAAAATATAGCAATGATTACAATGCAATCATTGCCCACTTATGGAATGCAAACACAGATGTGCAGTACATTGCAGACAATTCTACTGCAGTTGCACGATATGTCACAGCATACTTAACCAAATCAGAAAAGACAGACCTCCAAGACCTCTGGAATGACCTGTCATCAGATAAAACAGTGTCTCAGAAATTATACAGCTTGGGCATAAAAATGCTGTCCCATAGAGAATGTGGATCCTATGAAGCAGCTGATCGATTAACTGGTATTGCATTGTATGGTAAATCTGCAAATATAAATCTAGAAAAAGAGTTCTAAAATCATACGAAGATATAGAAACAATAGCCAAACAAGATCCCAACAGCCAAGACATTTTAAAAAACAATTTATTGGACATATACTACCCAAACAGGAGTACCACTTTGGAAACCATGAGCCTATACCACATAGCCCGAAACTACACATACAAAAATAATATAAAACCTGATGAACAAAACCGTATATACAAAGTGACAAACTGTGAAGGCAGCTTAGTAAAACTCACCAAACCAAATTTAATGAATCATATCAAATTGTCATTAAAGACTCCTCAACATAAAGAAGTATATTACATGTCCCTGCTACAACTCTTTAAACCACGGAGGAAAGAAGAAGAAATACTAGATAACTATGACTCATATGAAGACGCTTTCAAAGCAAACGAAAGCAGTATAACTGATGTAAACTTTGCACTGTACAAAACAATGTTGCACAATGAACAGCAACACGAAGAAGAACTCCAGGCCCAACTAGATAAGGACACTCCTGACAGTAGTCAACCTTCTATCACAGGAAGCCAAGAACCACTGGGAGACCCACTAATAACAAATGAGGCAGAATTAGCTGTGATAGAAGTAGAAAACACCATGTGTCAGTATGAAGAAAAAGAAGACTTAACTATACTACAATCAAAGCTAAACAATGAGCAATGTAGAAGTAACAAAAGAAATTGCACATGGTGTACAACATGAAAACAAAGAATGCACCTGTCAAAATTACAAACCTATACTATTGTATGTCAGTGGTGAAGCTGGTTCTTGCAAAACATTCCTAATCAAAATCATCAGTAAGTTCAATCAACAATTGACAAACAACAAACTGTCAGCTGTTGTCACTGCCCCCACAGGTTTAGCTGCCTACAACATAGGTGGTGTCACCTTACACCGATTACTACTCCTGCCAGTAGAACACCAAAACAAATTAGATTATTACAAACGTTTTGCAGAAGCTGCAATGGAACTATGCAGAGTATTGAAACAAATGAAAATGCTACTAATAGATGAAGTGTGCATGGTGTCCAACCTAATGTTGGCTTTGATTCACCTCAGATTACAAGAAGTACTCAAAACAAACTATGAAGAGCTCTTTGCAGGAAAACACATTATTGTTTTCGGAGATCTTCTTCAATTGACACCAGTAAAAGGTGAGCCTATTTTTAAAACATTAGGACACAAACTCTGCCGTAAAACTTTTGGCAGCATTGGAAATGTCAACCTTTGGCAACATTTCCAATACAGAGAATTAACAGAAAACATGCGCCAATCTGCAGATCTCACTTATGCCAACATCTTAAAAAGTATCAGAGTTGGTATACTTTCTAAAGAGCAGAAGCAATATTGAAAACCCGGCACATTCATGCACTTTATGGTGATAATGCACGTGCTACAGATGTTATGGAACAATTAGCCCACAAAAATGTCAATTGTATGGCCTTAATGCCAACTCTTGCAAGCTGTTTCAAATTCAATGAAATAATGTTAAGTAAAGAAATGCTACCAATAATGGAAATTAACGCCACAGACAAACTAGATGTACCTGGAATGACACTACCCATGTGTGACCAAGCCACATCAAGACTAAATAGTTTAGAAAAATCAATCTCAAACACAGCAGGCTTGGAAAAGATATTAAAATTATCCTTAAATTGCAGAGTAATGCTGAAACATAACCTTGACGTGGACCAAGGGCTAGTTAATGGAGCACTGGGTATAGTTGTTGGCTTTCAAACATACCCACGTGACAACAAAATTCAGTTTGCCAATATTCTCTTTGACAAACTTTCAGAAGTAAAAAGAATAGGACGCTCAACAGCTCGATTCCTTCTCTTCAAAGACATGTATGTACGCAGAGAACAATTTTCTCTAACTCTTGCATATGCAGTCACCATTCATAAATCACAAGGCCTTACCCTAGACAAAGCAATGCTAGACATTGGTAACACAGTCTTTAAAGAAGGCATGAGCTACGTAGCACTATCACGCTTACGTACACTTGAGGGTCTATTTCTAATCAACTTTGATGCAAGTAAAATAAACGCTGATATTCCTTGCATTTTAGAATACAATAGACTTCGTTCACTATACACTCCCCATCTAAACACATATTCTGTTCCACAAAAAGTAAAACATTATAAAAGAAAAATAAATCAAACAGAAAAGCAACAGGATGTCACTGCAAATCCTCCAAAGAGAGTAAAAGAAAGTAATACTTCATCAAGTGCCACAAGCAAAAAAGAATCAATTAGGGAAAGTAAACCAGGTACTTCTTCAAAGAGGGAAGACACACTCCAAAAAAGCCATCAGATACAGAACTACCCGGTCCATTTAAACTCTCAAATATAGTTGGTGTAAGTTGCTACGCAAATGTAGCAATGAATATTCTATTTCAATTACCACCAATTGTTGAGAACATTTACTTATACAGTACAGACCCTTTGTGTTTGCAAATGTTAGTACTTCACAGAAATGCAGCAAACAATTGTGACAACATGTATAGTTTTTATGGAATAAGACAACAATTGGACTACTGTGCTGGAATGGTGAAATTCACTATAAACTCACAGGAAGATCCACTGGAATTTCTAATGTACTTACTATTAGTACTGGAAAACAAAAACATACCTATAAATGAAATCTTCCAGATTTCATACATGTGGAAATATACATGCACTCTCTCTAACAATGTGACACAAGAACAAATCCCCAATGAGCGCTTTGTGTATATATCAATACCTAATTGTGAATCCTTTCCATTTCAGCAACTTGTACAAAATGCAAACCACGGTAGATTATGTTCGACCTGCAATTCAGATAATCGCTCCACGTTAGTAATACAAACACATAGTAAATATGTAATACTAATGCTTCTACGTTACAATACAGATGGTACCAAAAAGAACTGTAAGCTGACTGGATTCACACATGGTCAAATATCACTTGGTAGGAAAACCTTCACAACAATAGGTATAATCTACTACACAGGAGCCACAACCAACTCAGGGCACTACACTGCATATATAAAAAAGAAATGTGGATGGTTTGAATGTAATGATAGTACCGTTACTCTAAAGCAGAGATTACCAGCAAATCTTACAAACACTTATTTAATGTTCTTAAAACCAAAATTTGATAACTAAACTGTACTTAAACCTTACGTACACTTGTAGTAAAAAAATATAAACTGTCACAATATTCCAAAAGCTATCTAACTGCCCAAAGATGCTACAACAACTAATCAGATCAATTAATACCACTCAAATAGAGCAAAAAATAGAGAGTTAGAATACGCCAATTGGTATCTAACTGTCCCAAAATTTAGAAATATCCAAATAGATAAAGCAATACCACGAAATTATATAAAAAAATAAACAGTTAGAATACGCCTACTGGTATCTTACTGCTCCCAAAAACTGGAACAATCCAATGTATAAAGCATTAGCCAGAAACAACAAGTAAACACTGAAAACAAGCAAACAAATAAAAAGGTTTTTTTTTAATCCAACATGGATTTTTTTTTCTTCCACAGACCCAATGATTTTAGCAACAAACACAGAAACTGAGCAATTTGCACAGTACTCTGGTTTGTCATCTACTAAATATGAGGGTCAAAAAAAAGAAAAAAATGTGATTGTACAATGTAATAAGTCTTTATAAAATACTAATACTAACATGCTATTTTCTTTTATCACAGAAATGAACAAGAAAAACATGGACTCCCGTTACTAAACCAAATAGTAAATATAACATGATAAATACAACCATCCCAGCATATCACACCCATACTGGCTTATACCATTGTTCATTATAAATTTGTTTTTGACCCAAACTTATAAGCCACTATGAGTGTGTTATGCTGCGGTGGGTGTGGCCAGGGCATAGACTCTTGGGTGCATGGCATATGAGTGTGATATGCTGCGGTGGTTGTGGCCAGGGCATAGAGCCAACATTCTATACCCTGGCCACAACCACTGCAGCATATCACACCCATAGATTCAAGCATTTGAACCATTTTAATGTCCGTGGACACAAGGAAGTTCCTAGAACACATTCAACTTGCCAGAGCACGATACAGACAGCGTCATTAGAACACCCCCATTTTCTTTATGTACGAAAATTTCAGGACACCGCGAGTGTTCTTAGAACACTTTCAGCTTGACAACGAACAATACAGACAACATCTTCTGGACACCCCCTGCAAACATTCCAGGACCCCACGCGTCTTCTTAGAACACTTTCAACTTGATAACGATTCCATTCTGTTTATTTACGAACATTTCAGAACAGCCGTGTTGTCCGCAGACAAACACAACAAAAGCATCTAGCACATACCTCATCAGTTCAGAAGACCTGGACTTCCTTGCCACCACAGAAACGTGGCTTTATGCAGCAGCAGGTCCCTATCTAACCCTTGTGGTTCCTGAAAACTACTCCATCCTTAGAGCCGACAGACCCAATGCTCGTGGAGGAGGGGTAGCTCTCATATTCAAATCCTCGCTTGATATTAGATCTGTCACCGTCCCCATACTAAATTCATGTGAACACCTTTCCATTAAAATACAAACTTCACCTAAGACCACTATCACCTTGGAACTAATATACAGGCCCCCTGGCCCAGCAGGGATCGTAGAGGAAGATATAACCTCCCTCATAGCAGAGAAATCTAAACCTCTCTCACAGAATATTATCCTAGGTGACTTTAACCTGGGTTACAATGATCCTCACGATACCCCTGCATCTTCCCTTGCTAATGCCCTCTGTGAACACAACTACATGCAACTCATCACCTTACCTACGCATCAGAAGGGCAGAACCTTAGACTGTCTCGCTGCCTAGAACTGCAACATCACCTGTAAGGACCTCCAACCCCTCATATGGACTGACCATCTCCTACTTTCATTTGATATTAGCACCAACAACCCGAACCACATACAGTGCCCCCCGGCACCAGCTTGTCTGACTAGAAATAAGCGTAACATTACCATAGAAACCCTCATTCTATTGGTTCTACCTACCCTTAACATGATCCCTGACACATCAGACCCTAACGTACTGGTAGACACCTACAATGACGCCATGTCCAAAGCTATTGACATCATTGCCCCTTTAAAATTACGTAAAAGTAAACCTAGAGCCCATCTTAACTCCTGGTACACACCGAAACTTAAAATACTAAGAAATAAGAAAACTAAAATGGAAACCCTGTGGAAAATGAATCTATCTGAGGAGCACAAAATTAATCTCACCAATGCATCCTCCCTCTATAAAAAAGAAATAATTTGCACCAAAAAGGAAGCCTATAATGTAAGAATAAACAATGCTAGCTCCAATACTAAAGAATTATTTACTATCTTGAAGGAGCTAGAAAACCCCAATCCACCTATGGACACGTCCGTGAAGGATCAATCATGGTGCACCAGCATCCAAAACGCCCTTGCGAATAAAATCACCGGCCTGCAAACGAAAATTCTAAGTAAAAGACTACAACTCTCCAACAGTAACCTACCCACCCCTAGTTCACCTACTACGTCCAATATCAACTGTGGTTTCACCTTCAAAAAGGTAACCGCACTAGAAGTGCAAAAAATTATAACATCTCTCAAACCGTCAAACTGTAAAGGGGACAGTTGTCCCGCACAGATTATAAAAGATGCCGCAAGAGACCTCTCCCCATTTATTTCTAAACTTATAAACGTATCATTCTCTACCAACTCAGTACCTAACAACTTGAAACAGTCATGGGTCCTCCCTCTTCTAAAAAAACAGACCCTGGACCCAGCCATTCCTACTAATTATAGGCCTATCACCACCGTTCCCTTCCTGCTAAAAATTCTGGATAGAGTTGCTTACTTGCAAATCCAGAATTATCTAGAATCCAACCAATTACTGGGACTGCGTCAATCTGGCTTTCGACCTCAGCAAGGAACAGAAACTGCCCTTGTTGATCTCAAAAGTCAGATCGACGACATTAAAGACAAGGGTAAGGCTGCTATCCTACTCCTCCTAGACCTCTCAGCAGCTTTCGACTTGGTCGACCATAAAATACTCTGTAACCACCTCTCCTCTGCTGCTCATTTCTCCCCTTCTGCTGTCACATGGATACAGTCCTTCCTGGCCAACAGAACCATGAGGGTTTTTTCCCCTGTGGCAGCAGCAGACCCCATCCCCATTACTTGTGGTGTCCCACAAGGCTCATGCGTCTCCCCCACACTTTATAATATTTTTACAAAGCCTCTCTTTGATAAATTGGATCGTCTGGGTGTCACCTACACAAACTATGCGGATGACACCCAGATACTTCTCACCATATCTGGCAATTACAATACTGATGTCACCAGGATCAATGAAATGTTCTCTGTCATTCAGGCATGGATGGCCACACATGACCTCTGCCTGAATGACGAGAAGACCGAACTGCTCATTGTCGGTTCACCTAACAACCTACAAAAACTGAGCCCCAACTATTCTAAAATCATCATCGATGGCAACACCATCCCTGTCGCCAAAAACGTGAAAACTCTTGGTTTCTATCTTGATGCCAATATCAATCTCACCCAGCAAGTCAATTCTACCGCTTCCTCCACCACCTACACAGGAAAACTAATTCGGGCTTGCAGACCTTTTCTCTCTACTAATAGTTGCCTTACTCTAGCAAGAGCCCTCATACAGTCCAAGTTAGATTACTCTACCTAGGTGCCAACCAAGCTATAATTAGTAAACTCCAAGTCATTCAAAATAATGGGCTACGAGCAGCACTAAATATTCCTAGGCGAGAGCATATCTCCAACACTAGAATCACATGCAAATGGCTTACCATCCAACAAAAAATTGACCTCAAAACTCTCTGCCTTACATACAAAGCTCTCGACCACTTAGCCCCTCCCTATCTTACCAATAAGTTCACCTGGAAGCAATCCAACAGAATTACTAGATCTTCCAACACCCTATGTCTCATGTGCCCAGATTTATCTCCAAAAGAGCCGGAGGCTCTAGCTTCACTGTCCTCGCCTCCCAACGTTGGAACTCCCTGCCACTAAACATTAAGTCGGCCAGTTCCCTCCAGTCCTTCAGGAAACTTGCCATTGGGTGGCTATTGGCACAAAGTCAATTAGTATGTTAGACACAAAGTCAATTAGTTTGTTAGACACAGTTACTATCTGTATATATTGTACATGTACCAGTTATGTCTTAATTGGCCATGGCCTGTACTCTCTGTATATAACTTTTGCTAAAAGTATCACTGTTAATTACCATGTATTGTGCTATGTAACATGTACCAGCGCCCATTTACTCCCGGGTCTGGGGCGCTTTATAAATAAAATAAACAAACAAACAAACAAACAAACATAAAAAAAAATACAACATTGCACCTATCTCATACTCCCCCACCCTCCCAAAACACTCTTACACACCAACACACTCCACTAAATACAATTTTTAAACCAAGTTTCACCTCGCTGTCCGCGGTCGTCCGCAAATGCAAGATGGCGGGCGCCACAGAAAATCTGACGCGCTTCACACACCATGCCGTCCAATCTGCAAACACGTCGGATGTCCGCGACATCGCGCAAGCCGCTCTGCCAATCAGGGCACTGTCCGCGGAGCAAACAGGGAAGTCCGTCCGCGAAGCGAACAGAGATATCACTAATTTTTTTGCTTTACATTTTGGTCATTTACACCAAATTTGCAAAAGCGCGCTTTCGGGACCAGGCCCCCGCTCCTGCCGCAAATTTGGTGTAAATCCGTCCAACGGTTTGGGCAGTAGGAGTGCGCAAAGATTTTTCCCATTATGTCTATGGGAAAAAACAAAAGTTTTGGGACCCCCCCTATAACTTTGCTCCCCCTGGACCAAACCTCTCCAAACTTTGCAAAGAGTGGGCCATATACTTTTTTTTACAAAGCTGGTGAGGATTCGTCCAGAGGGAGCGAAGTTATAAGCCACCCAAAAAATCCTCTTCCTATGGAAACACCAAATTAACCATAACTACATGGACGCTACCGCGTCCATGTAACATATATATATATATATATATATATATATATATATATATATATATATATACTTTTTTTTTCTGTGATGCAAGGCTCCTGGGCTGTGCAGTACAAATAAGTAGAATAGAAATAAAATAATAAATAAATAGGGCCAGCTGGTGGCAAGTGCAAGGTAAGTGCAGACAAGTGCTGGGGGGGGGCTGTAGGGATACAGAGACAGTCCCGCAGTGCAGGGGTTGCCAGGGAGGCAGTGCAAGTGAAGAGTGACTGGGCCCAGGACCGAGGTCGGTGAGAGTGGCCCAGTTGCAGAATCAGTGCAGTTTAGGTGAAGAATTTAGCAGGGGAGAGGGAGAGAGAAAGCAGAAGTGAAGAGGAAGGTTTTGAGGTGCTTCCGGAACCGGAGATGGTTCTCCTCAAGTTTCAGGGAGCAGAAAGGCTGTTCCAGAGGGAGGCCCCTGCCGCGGAGAGAGATCTATGCCCAGCTCGTGCTTCGAGAAGCGGCTGACCCTGAGGGAGTTGGAGACGGATGAGCGTAGGGCTCGGGAAGGAAGATATTTAGGAAGAGAGAGTTGAAGGTATTTAGGCCCCAGGCCCCAGAAGGCCTTGTGGACAATGCAGAGGGTTTTGAACTTAATCCTCACAGCCACTGGGAGCCAGTGTAGAGATTTCAGTCCTGGAGAGATACGGTCCCTGGGCTTGAGGCCAAGGACAAGTCTCGCAGTTCAGTTCTGGATGAGTTGCAGAGGGCGGAGAGTGGAGGCAGGCAGATTAAGATAGAGGCTGTTACAGTAGTCCAGCTTCGAGAGAACGAGGGCTCGGGAGACAGTGAGCTTCTGGGGGAAGGAGAGGAAGGGAAGAATACCTCTGAGGAGGTGCAGCTGGTAATGTGACTTCTTAGAGACGTCAGATATATGAGGAGAGAAGGAGATAGTGGAGTCGAAGATGACCCCGTGGTTTTTTGCCTTGCAGGTAGGAGCAGGAAGAGGGCCAAGAGAGGCCAGCCAGAGAGCTGCAGGGAAGGAGGGAGTGGGTGTGCCGATGAGTAGGATCTCAGTCTTACTAGCATTAAGGCAGAGGTCATTGGCAGCACACCATTCCTGGATAGCAGACAGACAGTCAGAGATGAGGGAGGGAGAGGAGGAGGCCGAGGGTAACCTGAAAATGAGCTGGGTATCGTCCGCATAGCACTGAAAGTTGGGGCAGAGGGCGGCGATGCGGTGGGCAAGGAGTGCCAGATACTGGTTGAACAGCCAGGGAGAGAGATTAGATCCCTGGGGAACGCCACAGGTGGAGAAAAAGACCCTAAATATGAAAGAATAGGAAAACCAAATAATGTGTCTTTCTGGAATTCTATACACTAATTACTAGACTCATTAAAGGTTTATTTCAGGCACACTTCAGGGGGTGAGTCACTGATTTAGTCTGTTATTAAACGCCTCAACTCAGCCTTTCATCCTTCTGAGGCTGATATATGAGTACCAAGACAGGTTGGGTGATATTGGGTGTATTTTTTTCCATATAAAGCGCTTAAGCGTAAGTGCTATTAATAATCATTATCATTATCATTTAGTCATCGACGTCTGCTTGCATTCACAGTAATTTGGTAATATGGGCCTATACACACTGATCTTAATGATACATATGGCGATCCATTCTTTTATGAAATGTACATCACATGATAGGGATATCGTAACCATATTTTTCATAGTGTACAATGCTATGTGATGCCACTTCCTGTTTTGTCAACGGGTGAAAGGCCGTGCTCCATCGCTTCCTATGATATCACTTCGGGGTGAGGTCAAATGACATCACTTTGTGTGATGTCATCAGGGGGTCAAGGGTCGCGTGATGTCACCTCTGCTACCCCAGGCATTTTGGTGAAATGACGTCCCTGTCATCTCCTCTGCAATGGGGGGAGGCACACGGGTGAGCTGATTGTGGTTTCCTAAAGCAAAAGAGCAAGACTCTGACAGTGCAGTGCTACTTGAGAACATTGTCAACATTGCAAAGTGTGGATCTACATGACCTGGCACAGAGACAGTATCATCAGCAGGCAGGGCATGGAAGTTACAGACAACAATCCTCGGTAAGCACTGATGACATGAGGCCATTTAATTGCAGGCCACAACAAACTGAGCGTGAGTGAGACTGTACAAATGCAATCAAACCGATCATAAAACGCATGATGCCACTCATCGCTGGCATCAAGGGCAGGTGTTGACATGCAAATGCTGATACATGCTGCATACCTGCACTGCGTGGCATGAGAAATCAAGGGGAGAGGGCACTTCTTGGAAGAACATTGATTCACATGAAAGGTGCACCCACATTGTGGCAACTACTCCAAATCACCCCCCTTTGGGATGTACATCACCACACCCACCCATTGCGGACAACACCACTCCATAAATGTCAACCTCCCACATCCCTACGACCAACGTGACAGCCCATTGCCAACACAGCACAAGTGAGAATAAGAGTGAACCATTATTACCTGACATAGGAGAGCTCAAACGATGGTCTGTCTGAAAGTTACAGGACATCTTTTCCAGTAGAATGCAACAGGAACCATGCATGGAATGGTACACCTCCCCACAACATTCCCTGTACCCATCAACCCTGCCTAGACACTCAACATGCATGTGAGAGAAGTTGCAAGTAGGCACGATTGGCCAAGAGCACTAGCATGAGCAGCAGCAATTATCATGTACCACACACAGACATGTTCATTGTGCCTTTGGCAACGGTACACTATATTGAAAATAACACAGAATGAATCACAGGGGTAGCAGGAGAATATTGGTCACCATGCATAGCACGCACGATGAACAGGGCAGGTGAATGGCCATCACTTCTCTGAAAAATTTATTTTTCAGGACACAAATCCTGCAATGTCGACAGACAGCAACAATGTTTCTAGAGAAAAGCAGAGGAAAGGCACAATCATGGGACATCAGCCCCCATCCCTTCCCACAGCCTGCAGCAACACACATGAACTGAGCCATGCTAGCAAAGAAGTGATCTTATATCAGATGGAAAGATCCTGAACGATAGTCTTGTGTCAGCCTCCTTGTCCTGTACACGGCATGCACGCTGGACATGTAACACATACAGGCAAATGCTCATGCAAGGCATGACAATGCATTTATTTATTTTATTTTTAAAATGTATTTAACATTTGTATTGCGCGCCAAACCCTGAGGCTTCAGGGCGCTGGTGCATACATTTCTGCACACAACCGTTCATCGTGGGTCACACTGGTAGATGCATACTCGAAAGTACACACCTCTAGTACAGGAGCAGCGATGGATGCCGCTGGAGTGATGGTATTTATTGCTTGTCAATGCTGGAGGTGGCGGTATTTGATGCTTATTAGGATATGTGCATCATTCAGTTTTGTAGTGTCATCCATGTGCACTGCATTAGTTTACTGTGTGCAATGGTATTGCGATCATCATGTGACCAGGGCTATGTCTTTTTACTATTTTGCACCTTGGTTGCTGATTTGGGAGCCATGAGTTTTGATGGTGTCACATGTGTATTTATGTCATTGTGCACATTTCGTATGTTTTTGTCTTTTTGTGTTTTGGAATGTGTCTGTGTTGCTGTGTTATGTATATGTCCTGTGTGCACTGTGCATATCTTGCATAATGTTTGACAAGTTGAGCATGTCGTAGTGGCACTGGTTTACATGTGACATCTGATGGATCTTCCACCAATCCGTGCCGTAGAGTCGGGATGTCAGTCATCTAAGTTGCTTGTGTTGGCGGCGTGCTTTCTGCCGTGTTCCTGCTTCTACAGGCCATGTGGCATGGGCATTTCTTTGATTGTATCCAATGAATTGTGGGCAATGTCGGTGGGTATGTAGAGATCTTAAGAAACTCTGCAACAAGTTTGGGTGTGGTCACTGGTCATGGCTGAAGGCTATAGCTAGTGGCCCCAAAAGAAAACTAATGGTAAAACATGTACAGTGGCCACAGCAGAAGGCCATGGCAAGTGGACCCTGAGGAAAGTAAGGTATAGTAAAGCCCTTTAAATTCAGTGAAAAACTAGTTGTTAAGAGAGAGTTAAAGTGATCAGATCTAACGCAACAAAACCCCTGAAATTCAGCACTTGCATTTCAATCAAGTCCACCTCGGAGAAGAAAATGTGTCTCACAAACCAAACATTTATAGGGGGTAATGGCAAGGAAAAAAACAATTTTGGGGGAAATACCGGGGGAATCCGCAGGCATAGGTAGTTCAATGACACTGTATGTGTAGTTCATTGCCATTATTTGTGGAATATCAAGGACATCCCGCAGGAAGGGGGAGTTAAAATAAATGTAATCTTAGACCTGCAGTGATCTCATCTCCTAGGCAAAGGGTAATGGGTCTCTGTGCCCAACGTCATGGCAGTGGACCTCAAAGAAACCTGTGCAAAATGTACAGAGACCACGACCAAAGCCCATGGCTAGTGGGCTCCAATGAAACCTATTGGTGCACCATGCACAGTGGCCGTGGCCAAAGACTGTGGACAATAGGCATGGCTGAAGGCCATGGCTAGTGGGCCCAAAGAAACCTATTGGCACAACATTTGCAGTGGCCATGGACTAAAGGTCATGGTTAGTGTGCCGGCAGAAACTATAGTATGAAAGAACCCTTGAAATTCAGTGAAAAATGACTAGTTAGGAGAGAGTATGGTAATCAGATTTAATTTGAACAATACATAGCACCAAAACGACTGATATTCAGTGAAAAAGCCTTGTTTAAGAGAGAGATAAGGTGATCATATTTAAAGCAACACAACCCCTGAAATTCAGCAATCACATTGCAAGCAAGTCCACCGTAACTATGTGCCCCCTCTTGTGCAGCATATGACATCACTGATGACATCATCAGTTACATTACTAATTACATCAAACATGACATCACATATGAGATCAATCATTACATCAATGTGATATTACTGATTAAATACGTTAGAACATTTTTGTTGACCTCTTGGGATACATATTTTATTGTATTACACTTAACAATAAGAACAGCATGACATGTAACAATACACTGATACAGAAGTATGATATGATTACGGGTGGAGCATTCATTTGTAGTACTCATCAACTTAGAAACTCGAAAATAAAAATATGTAACATTATACAAATTGTTTGAATTTCATGTATTAGTAAACAATTACAATACTTAATTGCAGGGCGTGTAATTCACCTAATTCTGGTAAATCTATTTCAGGTATTTCAAACATAATATAAATTATGTTAATGATACTGAGATGTCCTCATAACCCCACAAATCACACATAAATACTAATGACAGCAGAGGGAATTCATGCTTCCCCTTTTGGTATGCAATTTCCCACCCATATCAAGAAATTAAATCTTTTTTTCATTACAATCTCTCAGGACAAAAAATAGAATGTGCACTCCCGCTGTGGCCATGTGTGCTCGATGGTGTGTAGCTTGACTGCAGACCTCTACTCTGTCATGTTTTATAGCTTCTAATTGAACTAGCGGTCTTTCTCCTGAGGTGGCCTGCCACCAAGGGAGCCCTGTTATCCACTTCTGACACTAATATTACTTCCAGTGCTATTTGAGGCGTAGGGCCTGGGTTACAAAAGCGGTTGACAATTGATTTTGATTTGATTTTGATTTTGATTATTTCTATAGCGCACCATACAGACTGAACTGTATCTGGGCGCAGATGACAACTAACAGTGAAAACGTAGCGGTAGATGTACAATGTGTGCGGTCCACGATTGAGGCTGCCCAACTGAACAAATGGGTTCTTAACATCTTTCTGAACATTCCTAAGGACTGACATGCTCTAATTTCCAATGGAACCGGTTCCAAATTTAGGGCCAAATGCTCCAAATCTCCTGTCCCCCTTGGAGACCAATTTAGAGCGTGATACACTAACCAGTAATTTGTCTGTGGTGTGTAGATCTCTAATAAGGTGATACCGAAAGAACTTGCCAGTAAGAAAATTTGGGGCTAGCCCATTAAGGCACTTGTACATTAGGCAAACCACTTTGAATTTAATTCAATCTTCTACCATTAGCCAATGAATGGATCTACGCAGGGCTGATACATGGTCCCTTTTCGTCAGATGTCCAATCATTCTAATGGCGCAATCCCATTGAAAAACGCTTTGTAATTTAGGCCCCTAATGCAGCACCAGACCATCCCCTGTTCCCCCGGGCTGTGATTGTACAATCATTGTACAATCATTCACCTAATGTTTCCACTTCCACCTGGATACTGTAACATTCTTTTCCATGTGACAAATGCATACTTTTGTATTGTCCATATGCAGAGATTCTGTTATCACAATCCCATTGGTTCAGTCCTAATCAGTTAAAACCCTTTTCCTGACTTAATACCACATCTTGATGTTTTGCTAGGTTGTCAGTGGTTACTCCACCTCATCTTTGAACACCACACACAGCTTTATCATCATCCTGAATGCGCAGAGTAACTTTGTTTTGTTAGGTTTGTCATATGCATAATAAAGCGGGTGGGCAAATGGGATCTATGTGATTATTGCGACCACTGTTATTCCGACGGCCGAAAATGGAGTATTTTCCTTTGTGAATTTTTTTTTAAACCCCCCCTTACACCACATACATATGGGAGACCCCCCGCACCACCACATATTACCATTATATTACATACCCCCATATATATATGGTGTAAGGGGGGGTCTAAAAAAAATAGTCAGCATTTTCAGATGTCGTAATTGTGAGGGCGACATTTTTGGCCATTACCGGCGAATGGATATATGCTTGTTCGCTTTCATAGTTACGATATGATATGATATGATATGGCATTTATAACGCGCCTATACACAAGTGTTTCAAGGCACGACGAGGCAAAGGAGGGGGAATAGAGGGAAGACAGACAACGATCCTACTAGACAGGTGTCATTCAGATCGCGCAAGTGCATGGGAAGGGGAAGGATGAGAAGTGCGGGGAGAGGGCGAGAGAAAGTGCAGTACATTATATAAGACAATATATAAACAATAAGTAAAAGTACGGCCACCATGTAGCAGGTTCAAGGGTAAGTGCAGACAACAGGTGTCAAGTGCAGGTAGAGGGACCGTAGGGGTACAGAAAACAATGGTTATTGACATGGAGGCTTCAATGTATTCCAGGATGCAGCTACCTAGTTGGCCAGTAGTAGCCTGGTCTTATCCGAACACATCTTCACAGCTATTCTTAGGCCCACTGCTATTACATTTTTTGACTTATGCCTTAAAAATAAATGCTTCCATTTCCTACCTTATTCTGCCGCTCTTGTTAATAAAACTCAAATGTATTCACAGAATATGTTTATTCGTTTTTGATACCAAAACAAATTCAAATCATTAAAAAAATAGGATAACCTACATCTCAGCTACTCATTAGGGCTCATTAGGTCATAGCAGAGCATTCTTGCCCTATTGCTCCGCTGAGATGGCATCTTGAAAGATTTGCATCATTGTACACATGAGATGTAAATAGTCACAGGAATCCAGGCTGACGCTGGATTCCCTAATCTGTTACACGTCATGGCAGGGATGTTGCTAGGTTTGTGAAAGATCAAGGCCTATACTAAAGTCAGGACTATCGGGACTCGGGGCTTCCAAGCCTTTTGGTTTTAGTCTCTGAGCTTCTATCCAGGGCTACAACCAAAGGATCTGGGGCTGTAACTCCCCTAGCAGCCTGCCCTAGCGATGCCTCTGTTAATAGGTGGTTATTGCAATCATTATTATTACGACGGCATCGTGCATCGTGCACTACATGTTCAGGGAGCGGAATACCTGCGTGCAAAATGTTCCCGCTATCTTCCCAATCACCCTTTAAGATTTGAGTCAGCTGGTCTGCTTTGTGTACCATGATTTTGCTGTTCCCGACTGGGCAGTCGCTCCTTTTCTGTCTCGGCGGCTCAGCTGTGGAAGAAGCTGCCTATGGAAGTGAAAAAGATCCATACTGCCACTGTCACTGCTACACAAGCCTTGTCTGCCCTCTCTCTCTCTTCCTAGCCATTCCCTTACCGTGGCTACTATCTATCGGCCACCTGGTCAAATCTCCTCCTTCATCTCTGAGTGGGCTGACCTCTCCCCCTCACTCCTGTCCTCAACCACTCAACTCCTCTTTCTTGGTGACTTCAACATCCACTTGGATGCTTCCTGTCCCCCCACGGGACTCTTTCGTGACCTCTGCGACTCTCTCTCACTCTCTATTCTCCCGTCTGGGCCTACTCATTCTGCAGGGCACACTCTTGATGCTCTGATCTCTTCCGATCTTCCCCTCTCCGTCCCTCTCTCCACTCCTTTCTCCTGGAGTGATCACTTTCTCCTATCCTCCCACCTCACCCTCCCTACCCCACAGGCAAAGCCACCCTCATCACTGCCACCCACCTGGTCATCCAACCCATAAAGCGCGTGTCAGTTGGGGCTTTCGCTGCCACCTTCTCGCCCCCACCTCCCCCTCCGGCTGACTCCCACCCTGACACAGCCCTCTCCATGCTCCACTCTGCTATATCTGATACTCTTGATATCCTTGCCCCTGTCATGAGAATCCGCCTGAAGCCCAAAGCCAAATGTAACTCCTGGTATGACTCGGATCTCGTCACCCTTAAACGCAAGTGCAGGGTGGCAGAGAGGAAATGGCGTGCTTTATGTTCATCCTCTGACAAACTGGCCTGCCGCCTGCTCCAAAGGCAATACCGTCTCTCCGTTCTCACCAAGAAGAGAGCCCTTATCCAAGCCCGCATCTCTGTGGCATCTAACAACTCGGCCGAACTCTTTAAAATCTGCAAGGAGCTTGCCAACCCTGCTGCTGTCTCTACCTCTCCTGTCCCCTCCCAGGCCCTCTGCACTGCACTGGTCTCTCACTTCATCTCTAAAACTCAGGACATCCTGTCCTCACTCCCCTCCTATCACCTGCCTCCCTCTCTTCCCAGCTCATCCTCTGGCCCTTCTGCAGCCACCCCTCCTCCCTCCTTCTCTGTCTTTCCCCTTTTTTCTGCTAACGAGGTTTCCAGACAAGTCTGATCTATGAAAGTCTCATCTAAACAGGTTCACCCCTGTTCCTCCAAAACTATCAAGGACCACTTTGACTCCCTGGCTCTGGCCCTGGCTGACTTTTGCAACCACTCCTTCGCCTCTGGAGACTTCCCATCCCCCCTTAAGCACTCCCTTGTGCACCCGGTTCTTAAGAAACCCTCTTCTGACCCCTCCTTCCCGGCTAACTATCGCCCAATCTCCATCACTCCCTTCCTGGGCAAGCTCCTGGAGAAACTGGCCATCTCTCAGCTTAACCTCCATGCTGAATCTGTTGGAGGTCTTCATGACCATCAATCTGGCTTCAGAGCCGCAAGAAGCACGGAAACTGCTCTCCTGAACATACGTGAGGACCTGCTCTTGAATCTCGACTCCAACACTCCGTGTGTTCTCATCTTGCTCGATCTCTCTTCTGCCTTTGACACTGTCAACCATGCCATCCTGCTCGACCGACTCTGTGATAACCTGGGTATCACTGGTCAGGCTCTGGCGTGGCTGACCTCTTTCCTCTCCAATCGACCCTCCCAGGTCCAACTGGGGTCCTTCCTCTCTGACATCTTTTTCTCCACCTGTGGTGTCCCCCAGGGATCTAATCTTTCCCCCTGGCTGTTCAACCAGTATCTGGCACTCCTTGCCCACCGCATCGCCGCTCTCTGCCCCAACTTTCAGTGCTATGCGGATGATACCCAGCTCATTTTCAGGCTACCCTCGGCCTCCTCCTCTCCTTCCCTCATCCCTGCCTGTCTGTCTGCTATCCAGGAATGGTGTGCCGCCAATGACCTCTGCCTTAATGCCAGTAAGACTGAGATTCTACTCATCGGCACTCCCACCCCCTCCTTCCCTGCAGCTCTCTGGCCCGCCTCTCTTGGCCCTCTTCCTGCTCCTACCTGCAAGGCAAAAAACCTCAGGGTTATCTTCGACTCCACACTCTCCTTCTCTCCTCATATATCTGACGTCTCTAAGAAGTCATACTCACTACCAACTGCACCTCCTCAGAGGTATTCTTCCCTTCCTCTCCTTCCCCCAGAAGCTCACTGTCTCCCGAGCCCTGGTTCTCTCAAAGCTGGACTACTGTAACAGCCTCTATCTTAATCTGCCTGCCTCCACTCTCCGCCCTCTGCAACTCATCCAGAACAGAACTGAGAGACTTGTCCTTGGCCTGAAGCCCAGGGACCGTATCTCTCCAGGACTGAAATCTCTACACTGGCTCCCAGTGGCTGCGAGGATAAAGTTCAAAACCCTCTGCATTGTCCACAAGGCCTTCTGTGGCCTGGGGCCTAAATACCTTCAACTCTCTCTTTCTAAATATCTTCCTTCCCGAGCCTTTCGCTCATCAGTCTCCAACTCCCTCAGGGTCAGCCGCTTCTCGAAGCTACGAGCTGGGGGTAGATCTCTCTACGCGGCAGGGGCCTCCCTATGGAACAGCCTTCCTGCCTCCCTGAAACTTGAGGAGAACCATCTCCGGTTCCGGAAGCACCTCAAAACCTTCCTCTTTGCTTCTGCTTTCTCTCTCCCTCTCCCCTGCTAATTCTTCGCTGAAACTGCACTGAATCTGCAACTGGGCCACTCTCACCGACCCCGGTCCTGGGCCCTGCCACTCTCCACTTGCACTGCCTCCCTGGCAACCCCTGCACTGCGGGACTGTCTCTGTATCCCTACAGCCCCCCTTCCCAGCACTTGTCTGCACTTACCTTGCACTTGCCACCAGCTGGCCCTCTTTATTTATTTATTTTATTTTATTCTTCTTACCTTGTACTGCACTTCCCCCACATCCCTTCCCCATGCACTTTCTCCCTTCCCCCTATCCCTACACTTGCGCGATCTGAATGACACCTGGCCTATTAGGATCGTTGTCTGTCTTCCCCTTGTTCCCCCCTCCCTGCCACGTCGCGCCTTGAAACACTTGTGTATAGGCGCGTTACAAATGCCATATCATATCATATCATACCCACCTAACTTTTAGAAAGACTATAAAAACAAATCTCTTTTAAACACCTGGCTTGGTGGTTGCTGGCTGTTTGGCAGGGTTTTATCCATCTCTCCAGCGCCATGATGCCTTCGGGCAACCGTGCACTTTACAAGAAGCCATGACATAACTAGGCATCTGCGGTGTGTACATGCGGACACGGTGGAGTTCGGTAATGCAGCCGCCCTGAAAACAAACTGCAGAGGATTACTCTGGATTGCTGCATCTTCCGCAAGTAATGATTCTTAATTATATTTTGGGAATCAGTGAAACTAGTGCCAACGATTGGCACAATTTCTCCTGTGCAGTACACCCTACCCTGGAGGTTGGTCCTTCTCTATATTTCTTCTTGCAGGGCCACGCAGACTTCTCATGCCAGTGCGGAATTGGGTAATTAGTCGAATGGTTTGTATCGTTGTGAAATATCCACTGTTCTCCAAAAGTAATAGCAATTCCGAAAACATTTACCAGGACTAAGTAGGCGTGCAGGACATTTTAAACCTCATAATCAGTCTTCAGCAATAATGTGTGTGCTCGCCTTATTCTCCAAATCGCAACATTATCATTGTCCTTTAGCTCATTGAATGCCATATGTGAGGCAACATTTTCTTTTGGATGCAATTGGAGCAGCTAAACAACTCAATGGGCTGTGAAATCCAAGGTACTTTGGCGCCCATTTTGAAGACTTCTCTAAGCAAATGCAATTCTTGCAGAAATGCATTATTGTTTGCTGGAAGACCTGCAAAATGCTCTGTGCTTTAGAAAATGAAATCTCCACATTGAGGGACTTGCTCTGCTCAAGATCTCTCGCCATCAACAATGAGACTTTAAGCTCAACGAGGAGAGTTTAAATCAATAAGGTAGTCCAGGTAATGCGTGTTGTGTCCCTGATTCCGGCCCAGGCATCGGCGGGAAGCAGGGAAGAATAGGCCCGGGGACGGGCGAGGAGCAAAGATGACACGTACACCTACTCGTTACTGGTCTGCCCCTGAACTGCCTCCGCGGAGCAGGGGCGGGGCCTTTATTCAGGCGCCTTGCGTCACCGCGTAGCAGGACGCAAGGCGGATGTAACATTGTTCCTTTATTTTAAACTGAACAATAACAATGAAACATTTCTCAGCCAACTGGGCTTGCTTCCTTTTCATTTAGTCTCTCAAATGGGGTTCTCTACCATTCATAGTCTCTGAGTCTAACCGGAGGCCGGGTCGCAGTTCTTAACCCATACCTCCCCCTGGGCAGAACCCTCTGTCTCCCTTCGGGTTGCTCACCTTCGCTGTTCTGCTCACCCAGTTCTGGTTCACTCGGTGGTGCCTCTGTTTCGTCGTCCCCGATTTCTTCATTCTCTGGATTTTCCTGTTCCTCCTCCCTCGGCGTATCCTCTTCTTCCTGCGGAGGACATTCACCATCTGTCCAAAGGTTCATTGGCACTGCCTTGCACCATGACACATTTCTCAATACTTGTCTTTGCCCCCTCTTGGCAGTTATCATGGTGCCCTGTCGTCCGCTTATTGTCCATGGGGCACCGCCATATCGGGTGTCTAATTTCAATCTAGATGGGTTCCTCACCATGATCACTTGATCCCCGACTCGGTGGTCGGACTGTCTGTCATTCCATTTGTTGCTCATGTGGTCATTCGCCCCTGTTCTTCTTCGTTCGGTGCGCTCATGGTCGAACGTGTCTGTGTCCCTGCTCGGATGGTGTGGTATGGAGGAGTAAATGATTGTGCCATACATTAGGTCTGCCGGTGGTATTCCTGTTGTGCTGTGTGGTGTGACTCTGTAATTCCATAGGAAACGGTATAGGTCCGCTTGCCATGGACTAGCATTAACGTGTGACAGTTGTAATACCTTGTTTATTGTTCGCATGAAGCGTCACTGTTTGCCTGCAGCCATCTCGGCATTATGTGGTGGTAGCGGATGTTGAGTTCCATGAGGTATTTTTTTAATTCTTTTCCTTGGAAGGGCGGGCCATTGTCGCTCCTGATGCTCCTTGGTAATCCATGTGTTGCAAACATTTTTTCGATCGTGGGTATTACCCTCTCCACTGCCGTGGAGTTAACGATCTCGACCTCCGGGTACCTGGAGTGGTCGTCAATCGCCACCAGTAGGTAGTTGCCTTCCTGTATTTTGCAAAAGTCTATGCTTATGGCGTCCCATCTTGCGAACCCTCTCACTGCCGATTGAATGGGCTCTGGATTTGGCAGGGGCCCCGTTATTTGGTATGAGAGGCAGGTGTTCACAAGCCGCTCAACTTTTACATCGATTTGGGGAAACCACACACAGTGTCTTATTCATGCTTTTGTTTGTACAATCCCCTGGTGTCCTTCATGTGCCAACACTACTATTTTGTCTTGTAGGCTTGGAGGAATGATGATTCAGGTTTCTCGTAGGATAAGCCCTTCTTCCGTGATTGATAGATCCTGCCGGACCACGAAGATTCCTGTGAGGAAGTCTTTGGCTTCCGTTTTTCTATTGTGGATGTTCCATAGGAACGACTTCCATTCCCCGGAGGTGATCGTATCCTTCACCAGGTTGAAGCATGGGTCACTTTGCGTGGCCTCTATTATGTCTTCCAGTCCGATTGCTCGTGGCTTCATGGAGTGTATTACCTGGTAGATGTGCTCTTCCGTCTCTTCAGCCACGTGTATTTCCTTTGGTGTTGCCGCTCATGGGTGTCTCGACAGGAAGTCCTCCGGGTTGCCACTGCCTGGCTGATATGACAGTTCAAAATCATATTGTTGAAGATGTAGTAGCCACTTGGCAATCCTGGCAGGGGGGCGAGATGAGGTGACCGTGAAGATTGGGAGCAGTGGTTTGTGATCCGTGTATTTTTTGAATTTCCGGCCGTACAGATACAGATGGAAGTGGTGGCAGCCCCATAGTACAGCCAGCGCCTCTTTTTCGATATGGGAATATCGCTGCTCCATCGGTGTTAGTGCTCTGAATGCATATGCAATCGGCATCGACTCTCCTGTTTTTGCCACTTGTATGAGAATGGCCCCCAGACCCACGGGGCTATCGTCCACATATAGTTCAGTTGGTAGGGTAGGGTCGTAGTAGGCCATGGTGGTGTCTGCTGATAGTGATGCCTTGATGCGCTCAAATGCCTCTTGGCATGTGGGCCCCCACTCCCACTTTGTGCTGGCTTTTGTGAGTTCACGAAGAGGTTCCTAAAGTGTGGCCAGATTCGTGATAAACATTCCACAGTAGGTGGCCATACCTAGAAAACTGTGCACCTCCGTCGGAGTTGTGGGGGGTGTGGTAGCTTGGATGTCCCCCTCCTTTTGGGGGTCCGCCGAGATGCCTGTGCTGTTGAACGTGTACCCAAAGAACGAGACTTCTTCCTTCAGAAACTCACATTTTTCTTTGTGTATCGTCAGGCCCGCACATTCCAATCTGCTGAGGAGCATATGGAGCTTCGCATATGTTCTTCTTTGTTGCTTGCATGAATTAGAATGGGCCTCATTACGACCCAGGCGGTAAGTTACCGCCTGGGCCGTGACTTTACCACCATGGCGTAAACTACGTTTACGCCATGGTGGTAGGCGGACTTACCGCCCCATTCCGAGGTCGGCGGGGCGGTAAGTTCCCAATCCCCATTTACCCTTCCCCATTCCCATTTTTGCCCCATAGGGCATAATGGGAGTGGGGAAGGCGTTAATTACGCCACCGTAAATTACGGTGGCGTAATTAACAACATGGTCCCTTAGCGCCCCGCCGTAAACTCCTTACCGCCTGAGTTGTAATGAGGGCCAATGTCATTGCTGACGTTTAGGACTCCTGGGATGTCGCGGATCACCTCCTGTATTGTTTGCTGGAAGACCTCAGCTGCCGAGGAGATCCCAAAGCTCAGGCACTTATACCTGCATAGGCCTATGTGGGTTGAGAATGTTGTGATGTACCGGGAGTCCCGCTATAGTTTTTGCTGGGGATATTCGGCCTTCAGGTCAACCTTTGAGAATATTTTGGATCCAGTGAGGTCTGCCACGATTTGTTCGAGGGTCGGGGTGATGTGGTGCTCCCTTTCCATTGCTGCATTATGGAGGCACATGTCTATGCAGATTCTGACCTTTCCTGGTTGTTTGGGCTTTTTGGTGACCACCATGGGAGAGACCCATGGAGTGGGCCCCGTTATTTCCTCGATGATGCCCGCTTTTTCCAGTGCCCTTAGTTCCTGTTCCAATTGGCTGCGTATGTGGAATGGTATCCTTCTGTGTCGCACTGCTCTCGGTTGGACTGACTCATCGATGTGCAGCCTGATTGACATTCCTTTCAGGCATCAGATTCCCTTGAGAAGGTTTGGGTATTTCTCTAGTACGTTGTCGATCTCTTATGTGTCTGTTGCCTTCAGGGCCAGTTGGGGCTGCAGTTTCCTGAATGTAGTCAGTGGCATAACGTTCCCGGATGCCCCTGTGTCTATGGTCATTAGTATGTTCTGGCCCTGGATTGTTACTTGGCATTTGCGCCTTCTCAGCTTCCTTTTCGGTGTAGTGTTACCGTAGTTGAGGGCTGACACCAGGTACACTTTCTTTCCTTTCTTCCAATGTTCATTAGCAGCTTCCTGTTGGGTGTGTGCTGCGTCATCTCCTTCTTCCTCTGTGGAGGAGATTGTGATCTGGACACGTCGGGCACTGGCCTGTTTCTTTTTCTTTCCTGCGCTCTTGTCATGGGAAGCTTGCGGTGGCTGCTGTGGCGCTCCTGACGACCTGCATACTCTGGCGTAGTTGTCTTTTCTGCCACACGAGCAGCATGTTGTCCCTTGAGCCGGGCAGTTGCGTCGTCCATGGCGAGGCCCTCCACACCACCCGCATTCTGTTGGTCCCGGCATCTGGTTTTGTCCTCTAGGGTGCGTGTCGTAACCACTGGCCTCCTCCCTCGTGGAGTGGCGATTCGTGATCTGGGCCACAGTTGCTGATATGAGGGCCGGCTGTAGTTTCTGTAGGGTTGTGCCCATGTGTGCCACCCTGGCATGAGCCAATTCTCTCTGGCGCCCAGTTCAAGGATTCGTGTCAGGGATATCCCCTTCTCGCTCAACAGCATCCTCCTCAGCTTTTCCGATTGAATCCTGTTAATGAGTTGGCGTCGGATCTCCTTCTCTATGTCCGTGAACTCACATGAGATTGCAAGCTTCCGGAGCCTGGTGTGGTATGCATCTAGCATCTCCTCATCCATCTGAATGGTTGTGCAGAATATAAATGTCTCATAATCTGGGTTGAGCTGGGGCATGAAGTGGGCCGTCAGGGTGTCCTTCGTTTCCTGGTAGATGTCGATGCCATCCGTGATTGCCAACAAATTGAATAGCGTAATACTTCATCCCCCACATTCAGTAGTAGGTGTGATATCATTTTCCTTGCTGTGGTAATGTCTTTGCATTCATTGCCATTTCGAACTTCTGTAACCACAACTGCCATCGTTGGCCAACCGATGACGGGTCAGTGTAAGGGTCAAAAGGATAGAGTGCGACGGTTGAACCACCTTGTGGGCGGGCCTGCAGCGTAGACAGTGATAGGTTCGCGGCCAGTCTAGACATCGTGCCGGGCCTGGGGGTGGATGTGCCTGCCGCCATGTTAGAAGTCAATGCGCACGTGTGGCCCCCTTTTACTTCTTCCCTTTCAAAAACTCCCACTGCGATGCCGCCTGTAGATGTTTTGCAGTGCTGCTGTTTTTTTTTTTTTTTTTTTGATGAATGGGAGGAAATGTCTTTTTGATGAGCACCATGATGAGAGAAAAAATTATATATTTTTTTTTTTTTTTTTCTCGGGTGGGGCTTTGTGTGCCCCCACCGTCTTTCCAAAAATGATGCCCTATTCGGGGGCTTGATAATGCTGGGCAGCAGCGTTGTGCGTGCTGTCACGTTCGCTTCCTCGTCGCCAGTGTTGGGTCCCTGATTCCGGCCGAGGCATCGGCGGGAAGCAGGGAAGAATAGGCCCGAGGACACGGGCCTCGCTGCGCAGCTCAGTGAGGAGCAATGATGACACGTACACCTACTTGTTGCTGGTCTGCCCCAGAACTGCCTCCGCAGAGTGGGGCGGGGCCTTTATTCAGGCGCCTTGCTTCAACACGTAGCAGGACGCAAGGCGGATGTAACAATGCGTACCTAGTCTTCAATAGCGGCGTACAAATGTGTTTCAATTATTAACGTCCTATAATACAAATGTACGTGCATTGCATCTGGATTGCAGTAGAATAGAAACAATATTTTCAAAAAAACATCGTTGAAGCCAGTGATCTGCACCCATTTGCCATATGTTTTGGACTACAGCTCCCATCAATCCAGGCTAGCATAGTCTATGGTATGGGAGCATGGCAGTAGTAGACAAAACAGGGCAGCCACATGTGCAGATCCCTGGTGTAGATATAGAATTGCCATATGGACAGTGGCGAGAATGAATGTCACTTCCTGGTAGACCTGTACCATACACATGTGGGCCTAAGGGGGAACTGAGAGAGATGTGTTTTGTGTTTTTGGAGATGGTCTCTCCTGTGACCGCATGCAGGTTTGAGCATTTATTTTATATCTTCATGGCCCAACTTCCTCAAGTATTTTAGGGTGAAAATGAATATAGGTCAAATACCTTGTTCTTTGGAATTTCTTCCACTCAGGAGGGTCTACAACCACGTTTTAGGTCACTGCACCCTTCACAGAGGAGAAATATCAATGTGCATATCAGTCTTTGTCCCACCCACAAGGGGAGTCCAGCACCAAAATTCTAGGCAATACTCCTTAGATATTAATAGATTTTAATGAGGGTATGCAATTTGTCAGATCAAGACCAATGCTATTGCTTGGCAAGTGTGGTGTCTCTTGAAGCGATTCCGATGAGTCACTGAATGATGCAATACCAGGCATGGGTAGCTAGACATACCTACGGTTGCAGCGGCGAACACTGCACCAGATAGTGAATCTGCTGCGATCTCTACTATGCATGCACAGCAGAAGTCGGATGTGGTGTATGGCATGAAAAAGAATGAAGGGCCATATTACAAATGATTCCTATGGCCCCTGCCTGCTCCTGGCATACAATAAAAATCATCCACAGACAATAGGGTTCCTTCCTGTCTGCCCATATCACCTTCTTGCGGATGTGGGTACAGTTTAATTTGGATTTCGTGCACCAAGCAGGTCTTAATTCTTTCAGCCGCATTGCAAGTTTGGTGGTAGCACTGCTGAGATACCACCAAATGGTATTACTGTTACCACCCCTTGGTCTGGCGGTACTGCCACCGGATTACAAGTGCTTTAGGCAGTGTCTGTGCCCATTAATAGTAGTCCATAGGATTCCATGGGAATTTCAGCTTTGTTGCCACCGGTGGTATTACCGCCTGCGATAATACTGCTGATTTGGGCTTTTTTGGGTGGTAAGGCAGGGGAATTACCGTCTGCATTCTGTTGGAGGTATTTTCGCTGCTTTACCTCCAAACCTGTAGTTTGACGGTGTGGTAATGTGGCAGTGACCGTTTTTACCACACGCCGTACTCATAATGAAAAGTGAATATGGACAAAATATGGCTGGGCAAAACCAACAAAGACATAGGTTTACAGCCATATCACACATCCAGACCAATGTGAACCCTCACAAATGTCTGCAGGTAAAAATTATACCCAAGGAAGTAACTTAATAATCTGGGTACCTTCTTCGCTCAGAACGCCTGCATAGAAAATAAACCTACGGACCTTTCGTCCAGGAAAATGGCCAATCTTCTAACCGCACTAGCTACTTTGTATCATCTCTGTCTTTGTCGCCAACCCCATTACCACCAAGCGGCCATCAGCATCCCCAAAAGGGACCACATAACAACTGCCAGGAAACAAGACCACTGACTTCCCATTAGAAAACAAGTCATCTTTAAAACCCTGGCCCTCACACACAAACGTATTAACCATATAGCCCCCCAGTACCTATCACAAATACTTACCAGACCACCCACAGATAGACCAACCAGGACCCCATCTACCAACCTACTCACAGTTCCAAAGGTCCGAAGAGCACAAGAGGGAGGCTTAGGCTTCCCTTTCATCACCGCTTCTCAGTGGAACTCCCTGTCTTCCGACCTTAGAGGAATATCATCACACATAGCCTTCGGGAAAGCAATCAAAACCCTGCTGTTTGTCCGAACTCGCCAGTGCCTACTCTACAGGAAACACAATGTACAGTGATGTCCTGCTTGTGACACTGCTCTGCCTCATGTAACTAAGTCATCTATTAATAATCACGTTGTTACCTATATTACCTGTAACACTGCTACACCTCATGTAATCAAGGCATCTGTAAGTAAGACTCATGTAACTAAGCCACCTTCTTGTAACAGCGACAGGATGCCCCTGGGCTGCCCATGCGCTTTATAAATGCAAACCTTAAAATAAAAAATAAATACATTGTCAGCCATTATGAATAACTTTGACAATAAGCCAAAATTATTGAAGGAGAATACATTTACTCAAAATAATCAAGTTTTGTGTATTCTGGTTTCCCTCTATGAAACAAAACCAAATACTGTTCTCTGGGAATCTCTAATATTCAAGTTTGAGCATATCAATCTACATTTGGCAGCAAAAAATCTCCTGTTTGGCCAGGCTAAAACTCACATAGAAGACACATCGACAGTCGTGGACTCACCCTCACTTCCACCACAAATACCAGCTTCTGATTTGGTGAAAAAGGTTCATAGTGCATCTAGAAGTGACCAGTCAGAGGCAAAGACTTCTGATTTGGAATATGTGGGACCAATAATTACCAACAGGTCCACGACAGTCACCCGTTTAGAGTTGGCAAAAGTCACAGTAATATCAGAAGAGGGGGAACCTGGAGATGAGCCTGCCGAGGAGGTCCTGGGTATGAGTCCCACAGTGGTAACACATTTGGTGCCCCCAAAACGACATCTGAAAATGTCAAAGGCACATAGCCCAAATCTGTTCCTATCGAGTCACTGAAAGATAAAGACAAGAATGTGTTAACAATTGGGGCTGTGCAATTTAATGATCATGCCACAACTGTAAATACAGATGTTATGGTGGCACAAGATTCGTACTCGAGCAGGCTGTCGAATTACGGCCAGGGGGAGCCATTAACAGCCCAGCATACTACCCTAAATAATATCACGACTAGGATACTTCCAGTGTCTAGTACATATTGCTCTAAACCCGTAGTAGTCGGCGAATCAGAATGGAAACAGACGCAGAAGTCGACTAGAAGAACTTATAAAACTAATGACAATACTTCAGAGTCAAAAAGCATTTATGATCAAATAAGAGGACCAGTGGGTCAATGGAGCCAGACTAATATCCAAGTACAAAGGGTAATCCTATGCAGGACGAAATGCTGTGTGTGGAATTAGTGTGATCCCAGAATCACGGGTCTCAGTACTCTTGTGTACGAGCGTGATATAAATAAATATCCATATCATATCATACTCAATCGCACAAACATCCTACTCCTGCCTCAAGAGGTCCCCACTTTGGGAGGGATAAAGTCAGGAGAAATTGCAAGAATTTATTTTAAAGATGCCACTAGATTGGATCAAGTTTTGATACAACTTAAATCAAAGCTGGTAACAGAACCACTGCCCAAAGAAAGAGACAATATAAGAAAGCTGGGCTATGACCCATCAACAAAATATTTTGATAAAATAGTCTCTAGTTTTGAAACTGCAAGTACCAGCCAGGACCGCTTAATTGCTCCACAAGGGAAAAGCGGTCAATCAATGGATGAACAAATCCTATTACTAAAGAGAAAGATACTAGCATCAGAGGAGTCAAAAGACTGGTACTGGCTCCTTTCTACTACTAATAATTAGACTTATAGGTTACATCCAAATAGAAAGCCTTGGATTGAATCTGGTATTCAAGAAAGTGTGACCTCCTTCTTCATAGCCTTCTTTAATTCCTGTGGTCATACCCACCTTTTAAATAATGTCCCCTTGGCCTGCATATTGAGGGAATTTGACATTATTAACCTACACGAAACATGGTTAATGGTAAAACCCTCCTTTGACGGGTATACTGCCATTTCCCAATCGGCACAACAAGGCGCTAGGGGCCGCCCTTCTGGGGGTCTGATGACTCTGATAACATTTTTTATTCAGATGAGGATGATTTCATGTACAGACATCCATTTTGGAATGTTAGCTTCTCACATTGCCCTGATAACCATAGAAGAAGGGAATATTCTGATAAATGTTTACTGGCATCCAGGGATATTACCAGTTATGGAAGCCACAGGCATCCTTGCTACATATATCAGTGATTGGCATATTTGCTTTCCTGCCGGAAATGTTCTTTAGGTAGGAGATCGAAATTAAGCATGTCTCATGAGCAAATATTAGCCGAAAAATGGTGCACTAAACCAAAGAATGGAAGAACATGGTCCAAATGCTTGTTAGGAATGGGTCTTTTCCTTGTGAATGAAAACACTGCTGATGCTTGTCCACCTAAAAATACATGGACAAATGGGCACAGTTCCTCGATCATTTGATTTTATGTTTATAAGTCAGTGGTTGATGAATAATTGCACTTATTTTGAAGTTCTAGATACTGAATGCAGTGACCACTGCGTTTTAGCAGCTAAGTTCTGCTATTCTGTGCATAAAACAACATCGACCGTAGTAATCCAACAAAGAAGTGTAGTTGTGCTTAATACACAGGGAAACCATTTAGGATGGTCTTCTCATACGAGGAATAACAGAGAGACTTGTAGAATTATTTGTCACTAATTTTGACTGTCTTATTGCAAATATATATGAATTCAATGGTGTCAGAAAATGGCAGTCAAGACCACTTAGTTTCCCCCATCTACATTCCTTCAATCAGGAACTTACAGGGCATAGAATGGAAACATGCTGACTACTTAGGCAAGTCAAGGCTAACTTATCACCCAATGTTGTTGTTATGTAAGGCTCAGTGATTGAGACAGACACAAGAGCATTCTGGTCTCTAATTAATGCACGGGAGAATCAACATATTGGGAGTATGATGAAACTCCCGTGCCCTGGGCCCAAACGGCCTCTCAAACTTGTTATTTAAAGAAAATCCTAAAACCTGGTTGGATATATTTTCCAATCTCTTTTTGGATATTATGCGTTCCAATCAACTTCTGGAAAGTTGGAAACATGCCCATGTTATACCAATTTATGATCCGGGGGATAGATCCCAGTCGTGTAATTACCGACCCAAAGCAATTATGGACCATGACTCAAAAATATATTCTAGTATTCTTCTAGAACATCTTGAGTCCTGGGCCAATAACCAGAATTTGATTCCAAAGTGGCAAACTGGATTCCGAAAGGGAATGGGCACTGTGTTCAATGGAGTATTGCTTAAGAGTATTCAAAAACATGCTTGGGCAAAAGTAAAGAACTCAATATATATGTAATCAATTGATATCTCCACAGCTTTTGATGGAGTAAATACAGCCTTGTTATGGCAAAAGTTGAAAAAATTGGGAATACCGAAGGGACTGTTGAGTTTATTAATTGTCCTACATGAACACTCACAAATTCAAATTAGTTTAAATCAGGATGGACATCTGTCTCTCCCCAATGAAACATTTAGAGGAGTCAGACAGGGATGCATTTTCACTCCCTTTCTGTACAACCTCTACATGGCCGACCTGGATCACTCACTACAGGAAGTGGCACTGGCAACGCCAAAGATCTCGATACTGAGGCCAGTGTGGACAGGACACGACTCCACCCCCATTGGCCTCCAGCATCTGCTAAATGCCTTTGATACCTTTGTAACTGCAAACTCTCTCTCAGTTAATCCTGAGAAGACAAAACTCGCGTAAATGTACATCATTTAAATGGAGGATTGCGGCAGAAAACATGGAGAGAATTGACTTGTTTATATTTTTGGGTTTTAAAACCAATGCCAAGTAATTGATTAACTCCATTTGTGAATGGTTAAGTGAGAAGGCTATCAAGTTATCATATCAGCTCCAGAGATTGATTCTAGATTCAGTAGGTTTTCTCTAATTCCTTGACGTAGATTTTGCGAAGGAAAGATTGTTCTTAAAATTGTATAAGGGACTGAAATATACGACCCGTCTGCAATCAATTACCTGCCGCTTCTCAAATCTATGATCCGGGGGAAGGTGTTGTCTCTCCCAAGCTTTACTCCTCACTTGATTATGCGCTATGAATTAGGTATAACATCATTGAAGGCTAGGGCATATTGGTCATACCTTCCAGTTTTTCAGGAAAATGATGGTCTCTCCAGCAAATTCACTGATGAGTGATCTTGGATTCGCCTCCCAATGGGGTGATTCAAGAGCAATGGCAGAAATCAGGGGAATTGCATTAGCAAGCTTAGAAGAGACAGGATGTAGATATCTAGATCCCATACAGAACCCAAATAGGAGACAAACTAATGAAAAGGCCTGTCGTCTGTGCAACCAACCAGACGAGCTAGAATCGATAAAACATTTTCTGATATACTGTCCGTATCTAAGAAAAGCAAGAGCCACATACCTGACTAGTCTGTGCACGGATCACTCGGGAATCTTAGAAGATGCAGACAAAACGTGGTGGAACAGGCTGATGTCAGGGGAGAAAACAAAATGGACCATAGCGACTGTAAAAATATTGGAAAGTGCATTTGAATTAATTTCCTCAAAAACCCCGATGATGACCGACTATGAGGTCCTTGATACGCAGCATGGACTTTAACAGGGGAGATCGGTCGGTCAAGGAGAAACCGTCCCCCTTCAGAGCCTCAATTGTCTCACTGTTGTACTTTCATTTTCATCGTGTGGCTCTTCTAAGATGACCAGCATCATTTTTGTAAAAATAGCTAACGCAATTACACACGAAAAAAAAAAAAAAACAACTTTGAAGCTCTTTGGGCAAATACATTCTCTGAAATGCATAATTATCCTACATTGACGCAATTAAGAAAGGACCATAAAAGATTACGCACCTTGGCTCCATATCTACCTATTTATGCTGGTAGGCCTGCACGACATGCCTTTATGAGATTTTGCTTAAATCTGACGCGTACACAAAAAGTTCTTATTAGATATGCATTGTTTGTGAACACTGATGAGATTTGCAAATACTGTAAACAAGAAACAGAAAATAAATCTGAAACACTCATTACTATCATGTATTGCATTCATTGTGATGAGGGAAAAAGCCTTCCATAGGAATGGTGCCCCTCGTCATGACAATACAGGACATGGATGTGAGCATAGGTGGGAAAACTGTCCATCCGTGAGAACAACTGCAAAGGTAAATGCTGTAGTGTCTTTCTTCTCCTGTCTTTCAACGAAACTGGATGTATAACATTTTATTGTTCTCCTATTTTATTTATTCCTGACTGAGATTAACAGATGTTTTGGCAAACCTTGTTTCCATCTTGATTGACTGATGTTGTAGGATTTGTTTCTTTTGTCTATGTGGTTCTTTGCTTTTCTCATTTCTTTTTTTATGTACAGTTTAATTGTATCTGCTTTTGTATAAAGTAACTTAGTTTAAGGTTCAATACATGTTTAACCAATAAAACAAAAACAAAAAATATAAATATAAATATAATTCATGTTATCAACTGTGTAAGAATTAAATGTCCATGACGGATTCAAACACATACATGCTGGTTACACAAAGACCTCTGGAGATCTAAACATATGTGAATATGCCTCCTGGGGATGAACCCTTTTAATTCCCCTGTTACCTCTCTCTGTAGTCCCCCTTTTAGCAAAGTGTTGTGATGCGTGGTAGCTAGGTCTATGCTAAGTAAATCAGATACAATAGGGAAATGATTTATCTTTTGTCTCACAACAGTGATCCATATGCAACAAACTGTACTCATTCCAAAGCTATTAATGCTGACAAACTACTGTCCACATTTCCCACTGAACTACTTCAATAACGCTCTCTTTTAATGCAAGGAAACATATTCGGAAACAGAGCTCTCAAACCCTGGTATTCCTGGCATTGTTTGCACCATTGTGTATTCATGTAAAATATTATAAATGCATAAATGCAAGAAAACATGTATGAGAACATGATGTGAGACTAAAATACAAGACTGGTGGGTTTTTCATACCCAGCATGGACCAACTTGATATCCTCACCAATAATCATTACTATTGCAAAGGCTAAGACACAACTCGAGGGGCTGGTGTGATACAGGCATGCCGTTTTCTATCCATACATGTACAGATCCCGAAACAATGTGCAACACTTGTCTGTGCATCAAGCAAGCACGTATGCACCCTCATCAGCTATCAGGTTCAGTTCTGGAACCATTTTAGCTGTGACCAGTATAGCAGGCTTGGCCCTGGGGCACTGAAAGCTGGCCCTAACCCTCATGCCACACCCTGTCTATGCTTACCTGCATACAGGGATCCTGCGTTTAGAAGGGCTCCCTCAATGAAAGAGGTGCCTGCACTGGTAGCCACTTCCTCCTTCTGGATTTTGCTGCTGCCTATAACGATGTTCTTTGCATTAATCAGTCTAATACATCGTGAATCAGATCATTTAAATAGATAAATGCATGGGGGCAACTTCCACA
This sequence comes from Ambystoma mexicanum, assembly GCF_040938575.1. Taxonomy (NCBI): domain Eukaryota; kingdom Metazoa; phylum Chordata; class Amphibia; order Caudata; family Ambystomatidae; genus Ambystoma; species Ambystoma mexicanum. The sequence goes on along the minus strand of NC_090933.1, from coordinate 1,183,850,460 downwards.
TAAATGACTGTGAGCTTGGTTCTATCTGAATATTTCTGGATAAGCCAATTGTTACCCATAGGTCTTTGTGCATCCCTTAATACTACATGCATACATCAAGTGGTAAGTCAAGAGATTCATAATAACGTATTTGTTAATTGGTTGTCCCTCTCAGGGAGTAGTATAGGTCTCTGCTACTCAAAGTAACATATTTGTGAATGGTCCCCTATTTCCTTTTATCTCCGATCACCTCTGAATGCCTAACCCAGCTACAGAGAACCATGGCATGTTCAGGTCTGAACCTTGTACTGCTTGTTTTGTATATATTTTTTTTTTACTTGCATCTGGTGAACTTTTCACTGCTTACTTACAAAAATGTTCCCTTTGAATCAGATAACCTTAGTGCCACACATGGTCTACACAGAGTAAAGCAAGAACAATAAAACCTCATCTACCAAATAAAAGTCTGTGAATTTCTAAAAAATCTGCATTTCCCCAAAGTATTTATAACGCGCCTATACACAAGTGTTTCAAGGCGCGACAAGGCAAGAGAGGGGAAACAGAGTGAGGACAAAGAAAACGATCGTACTAGGCCAAGTGACATTGAGATTGCGCAAGTGCAAGGGAGAGGGGAAGGGAGAAGTGCCGGGGGAAAGGCAGGAAGGGCAAGTGCAGGACACAGGATCAACTGACAAGGATAAAATGACAACCCTAAGGGATCAAATGACAACCCTAAGGAAGGGCTATTGCAGTGTCCTTCGTTATTGCACGTTTAAATCTCACAAGCCACCTGCAATGGCGGATGTTCAGTGTACTTAAAATATGCAAAATATCAGCCAAAGAACATGTCAACGTTTGCAACAGGAAAATAGAATTCTCAACACCAGCCTCACAATCAACTCACCAGAAACAGAACAGAAGGCTGTTTCAGTAGAATTTAAGGATAGAATCTAGACTGATGCACAGGTGAACATGAGTGTTGATTAATGTAGGAAGAAACTTGAGCATCTACAGCGTGCTGGAATAATTTGGAGGGAATAATAAGATAAAGGGCACAAATTAGATAGAGTTGAAGAATCAAGAGAGGTATCATGAGAGGTTGTCCATGAAATAACCAAATAAAAAAAAAAAACAAGTGGAGAAATGGCTGAATTATTTTGAAAAACCAAAATTCCTACTTGCTTATTGCACTTGTGTTATTTAATAATGTGGATGGTGCCCGTTGCACCCCCCTTGTCCCCATATCTTAACTAATATCCTTATCCTATCCCCACACCCATATTTTAATAAAAATGTACCAACATTTCTGAAAACAAAGTGGCAAAAACATTCGGTCATTTCTTCCTCATTTCTTTTGAGATTCGGTCATTTCCACGGATACCATGATGAGAATATGGATGCCAATGACATGCTTTATCACTTTCACATAGGGAAGACACAAAAGAACAAAGAGCACGAGGACCACAGAGAAGGGAAGAGATGAAGATCAGCTGACAATAAACAGAAGGAAGACTGAGCAGAACATTCCATGAAGCAGGACCACACAAGATTAGCATGTTAACATGGGTTTCTCTGCTGTTACAATACCTTTTCTGTTGCTGGTAAATTGGGTAGTTCTTGTATCCAGTTTTCCACTGTAGCCGAGTGTTCAATGTTCATACTTTTAAGATGTGATTTGTTAGCGTCTTATCAGTGGGTACAAGTATCGGAGATAACGAGAAGAGCAAGGAATAATGGATTTAGGAATGTGTGGCCCAGTTACTAGTTCTAGCCTCTAGAGTACATGGACCTCATTATTCCTCTGGAGGAAATACTCGCAGAACACGCTGCTGAGAGCTAATTTTGCCAATAATTTAGGAATTCAAGGTTATCACTGCCATTGTTTGGAGGAATTACCAAAAGTTAATTCCTCCAAATATATGCGTAATTATCACCAGGCAGAAATAGTGTCACAATTACAATGGAAAGCTGTGCAGCAGCTGTCTTTAAAAATGAAATCCATTGCAAATAACCCATTCACTTGTGTCATCCATTGGAAAAATCAATTAGCCATCATGTCAGGGGACAAAAGCATATCAAAAGTTCCAGAAATGAGCCAGAGCTCACTCTAATGAGGTGGTGGGCACAAGTTGCAAAACCCTACAGCAAAGTAAAGCCGCCATCTCAGAACAGGTGGGTGGCAAGAGAGTGGCCATTAGGACTTCATCCTGGGACATAGAGGACATACATAAACGCTGGAATACCATCAAGGGCAGAGTCTCCAATCTCCTTGTACTCCATCTCAAGGAGGCTGCCACCAAAGGAAGAGGAGGTGGCGGCACCATGGAGCCTCCTACACAGATCCCTTCAGGAGGTGATCAGCTGCATCTTCCTTATGACTGGCCTGGAGACCGCAGGAGCCGAGGACTGTGGAGCTGGCAGCCAGCTGAGCCCGGTAAATACATAATAATACAATTTGCCAATGTAATATCCAGTACTGGTTGGCAATGCCTGCACTGCATATCATTCTGTAGACTGTGGGGGTGGCAATTCACATGCACAATAGAGTAAGCCATACATCGGGGCATAACGCAGGCTTTAAAAGCACCATTAAGTAGAAAAATGGGAGGGAAATCAGGTATAAGCAGAAAAAGCGGGGTGGTTTTAACCTGACGTAAATGAACTTTCAACAAAAGAGAGGCCACCTCGCTAGTTAGGTTATAGACACATAATTCGCTGTATATTGGTGGGATACTCACATCTGTGGGGGAAGGGCAAACCTAAAAAACAGAAGTCTTAGGAGAATTCAACCTGACTTCATCAGTAATTCTGTTTCAAAAGCAAATTTTAATATAAATAGTAATCATATAAAAACACATAAAAACTAACATAGAAAACTATCTAAAGTGACAAGTGCTTCATAGACAGTGCTTGGTATTCATCATGAAGGAGAAAACTGTATCTCTACTATGAGGTACTCTACTAACCTCAAGTGTACAGGTCAACATGTAAACAGTTCTTGAATACTTGTAACATTCATTCTTCGCTGAACATTAAACCTCACAATATATACATATAGAAACCCTTGTTGAACAATGTCTCTAATTGTGATGCCTCAGTAACCATATATTTAGAGTGCATCAAGGTTAATTGATACTCATTTAGATACTACTCAGTTGTATCTGTATAGATCCAACATGTTTCGTTCCTTCCAAGATTCAAACTAGTTGTAGGAACATCTTCAGGGGGATAGTTGAGCCAAGGCCTACGAACACCCTTGACCCAATTGGTGATGGTATTAGATGGACACTTGAAAACTTGATGTTGACATAACAGTGTGAGTTTGTGGATGGTTTATCCCTTTTGGGTGCATAATAGATGTGCCAAAACCACTTCGTTGGTGTTGAGTACCGAGAAGTGGATCCAGTGTGAACCTAATAATAAAAACAACAAACCACAGGCTAATTAGTGTGGTTGCTTTAATTCAAATACACCATTCATTAATTGGCTCAGTAAGGTGTATGTTGGAGTTTACCGTTTCTCAGTGTCGGTTAAGCATCTTCACTTTGCTACTAAGTCGCAGTTCAAATTGGAAACCTGTAGACATACAACAAAATGACAGGACACTCAGTCACCTATGGTGTAGTGATAGGGCAAAGGAATTACAACAATCTCGGCCAATGGCCTTATTTCCAAATATTAACAAGTTGATGCAGGTGGTACTGGCTTTAAGAAAAAATGGCAAGACTTACTTGACTTGTGTCTCTAGTTTAAATACGTAATTTGTTATGGTAGCAGTACTAGAGATGTTTCATGCGTGACATCAAGTGAGCAGGATTGTAGATCAAACTGAAAAATAGATAAATACTAGATTCAGTAATCAAAAGGTGGGGTGCTAAACGATTTAATTACATTTGTGCTTCTGTTCACGAGTGGTAAATCGTGATGAACAGAGCTAGAAAAAAAGGGCTAAACGCAAGACTATTTGGCTACATGCGAATAGATGGTAAGTGTTGGAAATATACATCCCCAATGAGATAGTAATGTGGATGTAAGGGCAATCAAGTTGCCATGAGATTAACCATTGCATGTGGATCACGAAGAATCAAGGTACAATCACAGGCGTGTAAAGTAGTGAGGGGAGAAGCAAAACGTATACCTGTTAATAGATGATCACAGCAAGTGTTCGAGCGTTGGTACTGCTGTTGCTCCTCTCACCGCGAATGCTCAGAAGGACTGAGCTGTCAGACGCTTTATGAGGGGTGAGTTAACTCGGGTTCTATGTGCGCATGCGCGTGACTGAGGACGCTAGTTCCTACGCTCATGCGCATATGGAGGATATTCCAGTGCGCATGTGCAAAACTGTACAGATACCACTGCTCCCCTCGTATTGCTCGTTTCTACGGAGGATAGGTGGTCGAAAAGATAGAGGATCCTATCTCTGAAAGCTTGCACGATGTGCCGGCTTTCAAAAAAAAAAAAAGAGAGATTAACATTGAAATAGTGCTCTCATCAGTTGGCGAGTTCATGGTAAGATCGTAGTAGATAATAGTAAAATCATATCGAATGTGGGCCCGTGATGGGAAAGGAGAAAGGCAAGGTTGTGCATATGCGCCAGGGTAGAAACACTACTCCTTCGCATCCTACGCGCATAAGGTGTAGAGAAGAAAGAGCATTACATTTCAGTGATGGCGCGGTGTGCCTGAAATCGCAGCGTAACAGTTAATACTGTAGTAAACGATATCAGGGAGCTAACTAAAATTTAGAATGTGTCGTAGGGGAGTGGGGTGAATATGAATTAATTAATGAAGACACTCCAATCGATATTTTCATTTAGACCTTCAGGATAGCTTTTTGTCAAAAAGATCATTTTTTGTTCTTGTATGCTTAAGGTGCGTTTGTCTGCGTTAGAGTCTTGGGTTGATTCAATCTTCGTAATTACAGTCCATTTGAGTTCTTCCGGTTTATGGCCTAGGCTGGTAAAGTGTCCCACTGTATTGTTTCTAATACAGCTTTTGTGTTCTCCTATTCTGACATTTATCTTTCTTTCTGTTTTTCCGATATAAAGTCTATCACAGGGGCACCACATGGCATACACTACCATCATAGAGTTGCAATTGGTAAAGGCTCTTTGTTCCCATCTTTTGTGCAGGCCCAGGTCAATGTCTTTTGTCCTGCACGTTTGTGCACAGCACTGGCAGTGTCCACATGGACTATGGCCTTTAGTTCTGTGGAGGCCCCAACTTTCTGTTAGTGTCAGTTGTGTGTACCGGTTTGTTGTTAAAAGCACCATGCCAATCATTGAAAGGATATATCATGAGTTTATTTCACATGAGTAGACTGGGAACCATAAATCGTCACTCCCATAAATAGGCATCCACAAACCTGAAATGGAATTAGTCACAACCCCATCTATGTAACTTATTTCACCTATGAAAATGACACCAACTAACAGCAAGACTTGTGTTAAATGCATTAAGCATCAGTGAAGGGAAACTCCATTTGAGCAGCACCACACCTCACAACTCTAAACCCCAACTGTGCCCACTCCAGTGTCCCTAATACCTCACATCAGCTCCTGCATGCAGATACATGACATAGATGGGCCATACTGTGATATGTCCCCAAGAGCTTTTGGCTGACATATCATCCTGTCAACAGGTGTATGGAATCAACAAATCAAGTGCGGGGCAGCCCATGTGCAATGTTCAGAATCTCCCGTACTTGAACAGTCCAGAAAAGGCTCAACAGCATTGCATAACCAACCTTCTTTCCACATTGCAAATGATTGCATGACACATAGCTCACAAAAGGTAGCCATGGCAGCCAGGGAGAAGCTGAGGCATCAGCACATCAGGCACCTGTGTTCACTTCTTTAATCCCTGTTTTCCCTTCTACCCACACTTCCAGCGAAGCAGGGTAGAGTGCCGTCAGCTGCAGAAAAACACCACTCAAGACAGTTTTAGCTATCTTCTTGTCAGATAACACCACCTCTTTACCTGCAGGGCCTGTCAACAGATTAAACACACATACTAGTTCCCCTTCCAGCAGCAATGATAGGTTGCCCATCACCTCCACCACCACCTGCTCTTCCACTTGTGACCCACCTCGTCGAACGGGAAATCACATTGTGCCTTATTTATTGTATATATTGGCCTAAGCCCAGTCGCTGTGCGATGAAATCCGTGCTTCAAGGATCTGACCTTAGATCAACTAAACCGCCATTTTGGGTTCATCCGCCATTTTGATTCTCGCTCCAAAGTCACCTTGTGTTCTAAAATGGTGGTCAGTGTTCTTCTGTCAGTAACATGGCTGTCTTGACCTCTGTATGCATGTTAATGCCTAAACTGCCCGTAGGCCAAATGTTAGGGTCATGTAATGAGACCTTGTCCTTCGTTGACCTGTGGATAGAGGTTTACCTGGGCCAACGATACTAATCCATGAACATATATTAAGTACAAACTTGTGTAAATACTAAACGTGAACACTTGTTGAATTGTATTGTATTAAAATATGTACTCAGGCTTATGTTATATCTGAGAATATACTGTTGCCACTGTGATTTGTTGAACATATAAACTGAAGGTGATCCATATGCATAAAGCTGGGCGAGTCAGAGGTGAACTCCGCACGAACCCTAGATTGGGAATTATTAACGTACAGAGGGGCTGAACATCATGTTACAAAACTGTATAAAAGAGCAAATATTGTATAGTCCCACTCACTTCACACACCGAACACGGCTGGTATTCGCTGTGTTGTACTGAGGGCCTGATAGCTATCTGTAACTTTGTCTTTTGAAAACTGTTCAGTTACTTTGAATAAAGATCTGTGTATCTTTATAGCCCACTTTTGGTGTATTTCCTTTTGAGGGTACTCAGCCTCGATATTCTCTTTTTGCTTTCACAGATGGCGCCGAATAGGGACCCTCAAGATTGATGCCAGCTTGCTGAAGGTTATTGCGGCTATCGGACCGGGATCGGACGGTGTAAAGGGGGCCCCTTTCCTGAATGAGAAGCAACACCTCAGCAGCGCTGCACGGCCCGATCCCTGGACAGTGAGCACGCGGTCTGAGTCGGCATCTTGACGAGGGGCCACATATCGAGGCGGCCAGATTTGCCAAAATCAACAAACACGAGGTAAACTTTGTTAGAAAATTTTGAAATCCAATTGGACCTCCTTAGGACTTGATCAGGTGACTTGTGACCCGATTCTTAAGTATCCTGATAATTTGTTTTGGTGTATTACACTTGCAAGTGCAATTATTGACCAGGTAACACCAGTGTTCTGATATGCCTGGGAAATTGTCTGCCTGCTTCAGGGCATTATTCTGCAAGGACAGACAATCTTTGAAATTTAGCCGTCCCTCACCAGAGGAGGGGTCGCCGGCTTGTACTATGTACTGTAAGCATGGCATTGGTAGTATAGTATTTAATGATATTTGGCACAGACAAACTAGACATGCTTCCGAACTTCAGTGGCCAATCAATGGTAGTTTTGAAATCCCTCGTATTGAATACTTAGAATCTATATTATTGAAGTAAAAGGCTAGACCTGCAGCATTTGACGTACTACAAAATTGCAAGAAAGAAGATTTACAGCAGCTCAAGAGTAGGGAAAAACATGCACGCCGTCATAAGACAAACGCCGAAAAAGTGTTGTTGTTTGACCAAAATGAACAGTCTGAGTCAGCTAGGAATATGGATAGGGCTTTCTCACTTGGTATTCAGAAAATCTATCCTTCTAAAGACTTTCATGTTTCTGACGAACTTATTGATAAATTGTTAAACGAACGAATGCCTGGTGCCACTGCGCCACCTCCGTATGTTCGTCTTCCTGCTGTTATTCCTCCTCCTGCTCCTCCTGCTCCTCCTATTGTTCCTCTTCCTCCAGTTGTTGGTTCTCCTTTTGTTGCTGCTCCTCTACCTGCCCCTCCATCTTTACCTGTTGTACCAGTGATAGCACCTCCGTTTAACTTGCCTACTCTCCCTCTTCCAAGTGGTTCTACACTGCATGTAGTAGATCGGGAAGCGGGATCGAGGGTCGTCACTCGCAATGCTGTGTCTCCAGAGAAAAAGCGTGAGTTAACTGCGTGGGATAAGCATTGCATGGAGATGGGTGATCAAGCTAATGTTTTTGCCACACTCTCTAACAATTTTCCTGAGAAAAACGTTTTTATTGAAGGATTAGGGATTCATTTGTGTGTAATGTGGGACAGGTTAAATGATACAGATGTCCCACAAGGGTTGAGGGATCTGAACACTTTAGCATTCTCTAGAGACACTGCGGAGAAAGTGCAAGAGCATGTTGAGAAGGTACTTGAGTATAGAAGGGAGCTGAAAAGGTTACAGAATGAAGATGAAGATGGAGATAGTTTGGGTACTATGTCCGTACAAAAACGGTTCTTTCCTTGTTGTATATCGGTAACTGAGGAAACATGGATTTGCATAAAATACACTATTAGATGGATTTCAGACACATCGATAACTCCCGTTGAAGTGTTTGATACATATAGTCAGTATACGCCAGAAAATCAGAGGAAAGTGATACAGGTAATGGTAGAATATCTATAGGATGAGTGTGTAAAAAGAAAGATTTGTTGTCCCACAGAGTTATTAAGGGGCCATTTCATAGAATTCGGCGCACTAGTGGTGCACGCGGCTGGCGCACAGTGTGCGCATGCGGTAGTCTGCGCCAGCCGCGTGCGCCGAAACACATTCAGGCGCACAGCGTATTCATGGATTCCAACATCCACAACCAGCCGTGGCGCAGAGTGGCGCAGCGACCCTGCAGCAGCGTCAGTTACGCCCCCAAGAACGCCTCTCGCGCAGGGAAAAGCCATCAAAATCCCCAATCCAGCGCAAAGGGCAGCAGCAAACGCAGAGCTGGGAGTGTGTATTTCAGGGGTGTGCGGGTGTTCCCACACGCGATAGGCCTGGGTACGTGTATTACAGGGGTGCGCGAGAAATTCTACACTCGATTGGCCTGGGTACGTGGATTTCAGGGGTGCGCGAAAAATACTACACGTGATTGGGCTGGGTACGTGTATTACAGGGGTGCGCGAGAAAATCTACACGCGATTGGGCTGGGTACGTGGATTTCAGGGGTGCGCGAGAAATTCTACACGCGATTGGCCTGGGTACGTGGATTACAGGGGTGCGCGAGAAATTCTACACGCAATTGGCCTGGGTACGTGTATTATAGGGGTGCGCGAGAGAATCTACACGCGATTGGCCTGGGTACATGGATTTCAGGGGTGCGCGAGAAATTCTACACGCGATTGGCCTGGGTACGTGGATTTCAGGGGTGCGCGAGAAAATCTACACGCGATTGGGCTGGGTACGTGGATTTCAGGGGTGCGCGAGACATTCTACACGCGATTGGCCTGGGTACGTGGATTTCAGGGGTGCGCGAGAAAATCTACACGCGATTGGCCTGGGTACGTGTATTACAGGGGTGCGCGAGAAAATCTACACGCGATTGGCCTGGGTACGTGTATTCCGGGGGTGCGCGAGAAATTCTACATGCGATTGGCCTGGGTACGTGTATTACAGGGGTGCGCGAGAAATCCTACACGCGTTTGGGCCTGTGCGAGTGGGGCAGTGTATTACGTGGGTGTGCGGGAAGGTGAAGAGGTGAATTGCCAGTGTGGGTCCTCCCAGGTCTCCCCTCTACCCCCTCCACGACCTCTGCAGGCAGCCCACACCACAGGGGACTACCCTGCACCCCTGGTCATGTCCCGCAGGCAGCCCATCCACCATGGGCATGCCCCCCAGCCAAGCCACATGTCCCCTTGCACCCCCACCCCCCAGCACCGTGGGGCACCTGCCAGCAGGCCCCCAACCATGTCCCACTCATGTCCCCTTGCACCCCCACCCCCCAGCAGGCCCCCACTCATGTCCCCCTGCACCCCCACCCCCCAGCACTGTGGGGCACCTGCCAGCAGGCCCCCAACCATGTCCCCTTGCACCCCACCCCCCAGCACTGTGGGGCACCTGCCAGCAGGCCCCCAACCATGTCCCACACATGTCCCCCAGCATCCCCACCCCCCAGCAGTCAGGAGCACCTGCCAGCAGGCCCCCACCCATGTCTCCCAGCACCCCTACCCCCCAGTCACCAGGGGCAGCCTCCACCAGGCCCCCACCCATGTCTCCCACCACCCCCACCCCTCCAGTCACCAGGGGCAGCCTCCACCAGGCCCCCACCCATGTCTCCCACCACCCACACCCCTCCAGTCACCAGGGGCAGCCTCCACCAGGCCCCCACCCATGTCTACCACCACCCCCACCCCCCAGTCACCAGGGGCAGCCTCCACCAGGCCCCCACCCATGTCTCCCACCACCCCCACCCCTCCAGTCACCAAGGGCAGCCTCCACCAGGCCCCCGCCCATGTCTCCCACCACCCCCACCCCTCCAGTCACCAGGGGCAGCCTCCACCAGGCCCCCGCCCATGTCTCCCACCACCCCCACCCCTCCAGTCTCCAGGAGCAGCCTCCACCAGGCCCCCACCCATGTCTCCCACCACCCCCACCCCTCCAGTCACCAGGGGCAGCCTCCACCAGGCCCCCACCCATGTCTCCCACCACCCCCACCCCTCCAGTCACCAGGGGCAGCCTCCACAAGGCCCCCACCCATGTCTCCCACCTCCCCACCCCCCAGTCACCAGGGGCAGCCTCCACCAGGCCCCCACCCATGTCTCCCACCACCCCCACCCCTCCAGTCACCAGGGGCAGCCTCCACCAGGCCCCCACCCATGTCTCCCACCACCCACACCCCTCCAGTCACCAGGGGCAGCCTCCACCAGGCTCCCACCCATGTCTACCACCACCCCCACCCCCAGTCACCAGGGGCAGCCTCCACCAGGCCCCCACCCATGTCTCCCACCACCCCCACCCCTCCAGTCACCAAGGGCAGCCTCCACCAGGCCCCCACCCATGTCTCCCACCACCCCCACCCCTCCAGTCACCAGGGGCAGCCTCCACACGGCCCCCACCCATGTCTCCCACCACCCCCACCCCTCCAGTCTCCAGGAGCAGCCTCCACCAGGCCCCCACCCATGTCTCCCACCACCCCCACCCCTCCAGTCACCAGGGGCAGCCTCCACAAGGCCCCCACCCATGTCTCCCACCACCCCCACCCCCCAGTCACCAGGGGCAGCCTCCACCAGGCCCCCACCCATGTCTCCCACCACCCCCACCCCTCCAGTCACCAGGGGCAGCCTCCACAAGGCCCCCACCCATGTCTCCCACCACCCCCACCCCTCCAGGCACCAGGGGCAGCCTCCACAAGGCCCCCACCCATGTCTCTCACCACCCCCACCCCAAAGTCACCAGGGGCAGCCTCCACCAGGCCCCCACCCATGTCTCCCACCACCCCCACCCCTCCAGTCACCAGGGGCAGCCTCCACCAGGCCCCCACCCATGTCTCCCACCACCCCCACCCCTCCAGTCACCAGGGGCAGCCTCCACAAGGCCCCCACCCATGTCTCCCACCACCCCCACCCCCCAGTCACCAGGGCAGCCTCCACCAGGCCCCCACCCATCTCTCCCACCACCCCCACCCCTCCAGTCACCAGGGGCAGCCTCCACCAGGCCCCCATCCATGTCTCCCACCACCCCCACCCCTCCAGTCACCAGGGGCAGCCTCCACCAGGCCCCCACCCATGTCTCCCACCACCCCCACCCCCCAGTCACCAGGGGCAGCCTCCACCAGGCCCCCACCCATGTCTCCCACCACCCCCACCCCCCAGTCACCAGGGGCAGCCTCCACCAGGCCCCCACCCATGTCTCCCACCACCCCCACCCCTCCAGTCACCAGGGGCAGCCTCCACAAGGCCCCCACCCATGTCTCCCACCACCCCCACCCCTCCAGTCACCAGGGGCAGCCTCCACAAGGCCCCCACCCATGTCTCCCACCACCCCCACCCCCCAGCACTGTGGGGCACCTGCCAGCAGGCCCCCACTCATGTCCCACTCATGTCCCCTTGCACCCCCACCCCCCAGCAGGCCCCCACTCATGTCCCCTTGCACCCCCACCCCCCCTGCAGGCCCCCACTCATGTCCCCCTGCCCCCAGGTCCTGACGAAACGCAATCATGGCACTAATGGGCAGCATACCCAGCACAAACACCCAGCCAAGGATTGCATCCACCCACATAGTAGATGCAATTACATGATACAACCCCAATGGCAAGTATGTAAATGAACACATGTCCGTCACACACACATACACAATGGGTGCAAGTGAATGTCAAAACCCATATCATGACATGCATGAAACCAATGAGAAAATACCACAAATGTAAGTAATAAATATATGTATTAAAGATGAAAATGAAGTAAAGAAATAAAACACACAACAATGGGGATGACAAAACAAATGGTCCATGTCCGAGAACTAATAGAAAAAATCAAAAAACAAAGGAATCCAAAAACTAATGCAGTCCAAAGCAAAATAATGGGTGGAAAAAAAAAGGAAACACCATTGCCTCATGGTGAACACAAATATAAATCCAACAAATGTTTTCCAAACATCAAACTATGTACAAGAATATCAAAGGGTCCATGAGCCCAACACCATAAATGAAACCTACTACTACTAACTAATAAAAAAAATATATACAGAAAAGTGGCCATTGTCCGAGCGGTCCAAAAAAAACTTAAAAAATAAAGGAAACCTAACACTAACTAACTAAAGAACTATATACAATGGCAGCGGGCAAGTCCTGCGGCTCACTCTGTGATGTTGCCGGCCAGGGCATCATCGAACTCCATGTCGATGTCCCGGAGGCGGGACTCTGTCCTGGCCCCGAGGTCTCGCAGGGACAACCCCGTGTCCACCTCAAACTCCCTGCGAGCTTCCTCGAGGCACTCAGCCCGCCTCAACGCCCGACGCATGGAGAACTCCGCCCTGACCATGGTGAGCCGCTCCTCTTCTGCCCGCTGCCGCTCCGCACCTATCCGCTGGACCAACTGCTCCCACACGGAAGACACTGCCATCCCAGGGTTCTCCTGCCCTCCGGCCGATGCCTGCCCCTCTGATCTTGATGGCCCCGAGCCATGATGCCTCCCACGTCGAGCCTGCTGCTGCCTCCGACGCCACTGCCTCTGCCAGCACGACGGCATCCAGGCTGATGGAATCCACCGATGCCGTCGTGCACGTGCCCTGCCAGATGATGCCGGCACATCCTCCATCTGCAGGGGGACAGTTGCTGGTGTGTCCACCCCTGCTGGACCTTCGACTCCCGACTGTGGCAGGGATGGGGTCCCCACCGAGCTGGCTGCGTTGGTCGGGGCAGGTCCACAGGGGGCCCTGGTGGCATCTGGGCCGGAAGACGGCATGGAGCATGACTGGCGCATAGCCTCCACAGAGGAGGAGAGGGTCGCCAGAAGGCCACACACATGTAGGAAACCCCCGACCATGGCGGCTCCCAAATGGTTCACGTACGCACGGTGCTCTTCGTGATGATGTGCATGCTCCTCCCGGGAAGCATGCACCTCATCACGAATGCCAGCCGTGCGCAACGCGACACCAATCAGGACCCTCTCCACACGGCCAGGGGTCCCCTCGTCCGCAGGTAGAGGAGTGTCAGATGACATGGACATCTCCCCTACCTGCGGACGGCCTGGGATGGGGCATCCCTGCTGGTGCATGGTGGTGCAGTCACAGTGTCAGGGACAGTGACATGCACAGGCACCTCCATGGCGACCTGGGCTGCCTCCTGCCCCTGGCCCTGGACTGCACCACTTGCACCAGTGGGGATGCCCCCACCAGGCCCCATGTGTGGCTCAGTAGCGGCCTCCTCCCCCTCTGTGGAAACCACCAACCTGGATGTCTCCACGCCGTCTTCCGCCGGTGCAAGCCCCTGTGGGGGCTCACCCACCCCTTCCGCTGCAGCCGTGGCGGCATCCCCGCCGCTCTGCTCCACAGCGCCTTCTCTGCCCTCTTCTTCACTTGCCACTGTGTAGAGGGAGACATAGAACACAAGCATCAGGGTACTGTACAATGGTCCCCTAGAGAGTGTGAAAGTTCACGGCACCCCGGAACACACGTACCCAGGCTAATCGCGTGTGGAACTACCCGCGCACCCGGAAACACACGTACCCAGGCTAATCGCGTGTGGGACTACCCGCGCACCCGGAAACACACGTACCCAGGCTAATCGCGTGTGGAACTACCCGCGCACCCAGAAACACACGTACCCAGGCCAATCGCGTGTAGGCTCGCTCCCCTCCGATCACACGCGATGACACCCGAATACGGGAAACACGTGCACGGCAAAAGACGTGCACAGGCGTCAACGAGTCCGCCCACACGGAGGCGTCCCACGGACAGCATAAAAGTGCGCGCAAACAACAAACGCGTATATACAGCGACGATGAATGCCCCATTTGTTGCTGCACTGATCGTGGGACACCGCAGGAGGAGGAGAATAGCCAGGGCACGCATTTTTGCACCACGGACAAGCCTTTTTGGGATGCCTGACGACCAGCTCTACGGCAGGTATAGGTTTCCACCCCATATCATCCTAGACCTGGTCAGGGAGTGGGAAGATGACCTCACATCCCCCACCCTTTGCTCCCAAGCATTGAGCCCCTTGGAGAAGCTGCTCAATGTCTTGCATTTTTTGGCCACTGGGTCGTTTCAGCGGACCACTGCCATAGTGGGGGGGGGTCTCACAGGCCACGCAGTCACGCTGCCTACACCAGGTACTGGCAATCATGACAGCGCGCCCCTCAGTCCGCAGGCACATATACATGCCCAGAACACCCGCAGAAACGCAGGCCGTTGTCCTGGATTTTTTCAGGGTGGCACACTTCCCCAAAGTGCTCGGTGCCATAGATTGCACCCATGTGGCCCTACGTCCACCTAGGGCCACTGAGCACATCTACCGAAACCGCAAGCACTGGCATTCCATCAATGTACAGGTGGTATGCGATGCAAAGGGAATCATCACCTCTGTCTATGCAAACTACCCTGGCTCCACCCATGACAGTTTCATATACAGAATGTCCGCCCTGAGCCGGGCCCTGGAAGCTGGGCAGCATGGCGACACATGGCTCCTAGGTCAGTACAAATGCCCTTGCACATGCATGCAAGTCACACACAGACAAATATCCCAACCCTAATAATCTCAATTATTATCACCTCCCCAGGGGACAGTGCCTACCCTCTGAGCAACCACATGATGACGCCAATCCGGAACCCCACCATACCACCCCAGGTAAGATACAACGCCGCCCATATTGCAACCAGGGGCATAGTGGAGCGCACATTCGGAGTGCTCAAGTCACGTTTCCGCTCCCTTGACCGCTCTGGTGGGCAACTACTCTATGCACCACCAGTAGTGTGCAGGATCATTGTGGCAGCATGTGTCCTGCACAATGTTGCAACACGGCAGGGCGTCCCGGTGGACATGGTGGTGCCCCCACATCCCCAACCACAGGCACAGGCGCTGCCCATGGGAGGGGACAGGGCACGTGGCGAGGAAGCCCGGACCCAGCTTGTGGCCACATTTTTCACCTAAACTCCCACCCCTGCGGAGTGCACACAGGCCTGGCACATACCAGGTGACAATCGATGATGACAAAGTGACAGTCAACTGTCACAACCCTACCACCCTGAGATAGTTGCCATGGAAGTGCCACATCGTCTGCATCCCTAGCTACTTAAACACAAGCTATCCTGTGCAACCAAAATGCACACATATGACATGTGACATGACATGGGCCATACACAAGTATTCCAAGGCGCAATGAGGCGGGGGGGGAACAAGGGAACACAGAGAACGGTACTACTAGGCCAGGTGTCATTGAGATTGTGCAAGTGCAGTGGTAGGGGGAAGGGAAAAGTGCAAGGGGAAGGGTGGGGGGGAGTCCAGTACAGGGGAAGTAGGCCCAAAAAATAATACATAGGTCGCCTGGTGGCAACTGCAAAGGTAAGTGCAGACAAGTGTTGGGAAGGAAGGGCTGTAGGGATAGAGAGACCGTACTGCAGTGCAGGGGTTGCCAGGGTGGCAGTGCAAGTGGACAGTGGCTGGGCCAGGGACCGAGGTTGGTGAGAGTGTCCCAGTAGCAGCTCCTGTGCAGTTCCAGTGAAGAATTCTGCAAGGGAGAGGCAGAGAGTAAGCAGAAGCAAAGAGGAAGGTCTTGAGGTGCTTCCAGAACTGGAGATGGTTCCCCTCAAGTTCAAGTCAGGCAGGAAGTCTGTTCCAGGGGGAGGGCCCTGCTGCGGAGAGAAACCTACCCCCAGCTAGTTGCTCTGAGAAGCGGATGACCTGGACATGCAAGGTGTGCATCACACACACCTGCAAAACAGGCCATGGCCATCACTGTCATGTCACTCAAACCCTCCCAAACATCAACATGACAGGGCAAGCAATACCCATACACCGACGCAGTAACGATAAGGTACACATTGCCATGTCCTAAATGTACAGTGGCATCGGACAATGATGCCTGACCCGGAATCAGATGAAATGACAGACCAACAAAATGTCCCACCCAAAATAAGTCGTTTCCAAATGCATTGCAACAGTCGTAGACGTAACATCACAATGAATGCCTGTCAATATGCACATTATGCATTGCAAAATCAACACTGCAGCTCATGTGTGCAGTGTCCCACTCCTGCATCACACTGCTCAGCGCACAGCACAGTGAACAGCCATTGCGTGTGATGCACACCCTGAGCATCACATCTAAGTGACAGACTACATCAAACATCAAATTAGGCATGTACTGGAACCAAAATCGGTCACAGAACATGTGCTGCCGGGACACAGTGGGCACCAGAAGGCAAACAGTGTACACGTGGATATGCAAGGGTGGGAGTACATGGAGTGCATCCGAGTGCAAGTGTGTGGTTCTGCAGGGACATGCACTCCACATATGCATGTGCACTCAAGTGACCATCAGTGTTCCCTACACATCACATGTGAACATCCACCATGTGTACACCCCAGCATGTCAAACCACAACTATCCCCTCGCACCTGAAAGGAAAACACAACACATGAACAGGCATTGATCAGCAGAACACAACATGTACATAGGACAACAACATTACAATGTCAGAGTTCCCATCACACTGCAGGGCAATGCAACTATCAACAACAACCCCCCCTCCCGCGCAAATGACCATGACCCACTGAACAACTGCACCTGGGTCATGGAGCCTCCAACCCTCATTTCCACCTGACCACAGAATCACCTTTACCCTTCGTGTCCATCTCCCACCTTGTGTGTAAAAAGATGCCTGAACCCTCAGAATCCACACTCATTTCCAAAATCACAAAATCCAAGGCATGAAAACGAACCCAAACACCCTCCAGTAGATGACTTGACGTAGCAGTACCTCACAAACGCCAAGTACTACCACAATGATGCAACAACCAAGGTAGCACAGCAGAACAATGTCACGACAGGATGTGAGACATGTATGGTACATGACATAGGATGATGCACCATGAATGGATGTGTACTGTCACAGGTCCCCTGTACAGGCGCGGGAGTCTCATGAAACAACCACCCACACCATGTCCCGGGTGCCTGCAAGGTCAAACTCACACAGGCCCCTGAGATCATGGTGGGGAATGAGGTTCAGGGATATGCAGTCGGGACAGGTGTAGACACACTGGATGACTGGAATGAGTGGCAGGTGAGGGGAGGAGGAATGACACATGAAACTAGGGAATGCACGAAAATGTACAACCTGCATGAACACATACACAATCCAAACAAACTTGGACATCATTGTCATGGCCTTCTGTAGTCCAGGCTCAGGAGTGGTACGAACCAACCACCCCCTCTAGGGTTTTGGCGCCTGCAAGTTCGGGGCTTACACAGGCATCCGCAACCCCAGTGGGGAAAGAGGGTCAGGGAACGTTGCTTGGATAGGCACGGGAAGCAGGAACACCGGGTAGAGGGTACAGGTTTCATAATTGCATAGTATCACGGGTGATTAGGGAAAAAAACATACCAAATAGGACCACACATACATCCATGCATCAGTACACTCCCCAGCAAGCCTATGCAGGGCAGTTTGTAAGGAAAACAACAAGACACTTAGCTCTGGTTTTGAGTGCTGGCCTCCTGCCTGCGCACTCTCAGGGCCGGTTACAGGAGCACTGCAATGCTGCAAAGAGAGACACAGTCAACAACCTGTATGTGCCAATTACACAAAAACACAACACAAAACATGCCCCATAGCAACAAACTACCCTACAAACAGACAATCAGTGCTCGATGCTTCGTACCCATATATAACATCACCCCTGTGACGGGTCATACACAGTCAATGCAGTAAGTCAGGCGCTGGTGGGTGTGTGGCAAATGGAACACCAATGTGTCACAATTCACACAACATGCAATGTTCCCTGGGTAAGCAGACAGACCCATATGGCAAGCCATGACTACAGAGCAAGTTGCGTACCACCATGACCAAAACAAAGTTGGCAGTGCATTTATCATGAAGTACGTGGAATAGACATGCACTGCACCCAAGTATGTCCCTTGCTGTATGTCCCTGTGAGCTGCCCCTTTCCATGTCTCGGAAGGCTACATGGTTGATACAAGTGCCTCAATGAACCTTGGTGTACCGCAGGGTATGTGCCACTGCCCCTGCATGTGTCCCAGACAACCCTACTATCAACAGCCATCAGTCCACAAACACATCTGAGCTGCATTGTGTGCTTCAACACCAATATTCGTCTAAGCTCACCCTCAGTGCTGTGACTAAGCCTGCATGTGCAACTCGCCTGGTGCAAGCTTTGCTGTGTCGTGGCCCCCCTGTGATGCTCACCTTGCCTGGAGTTCCTTGGAACATGTCAGCAGTTCTAGGATGTGGGTCTGTAATCACTGTGGCTCTGCTCGTGCACACATGTGCATGTGGGCACCAACAAACGGGTCAGTAATTCCGTCTTCCAATTGGCCATGTCTGCTGGCAAAGGTGCTCTGGTGCCTCATCCCCCTGCAGAAAGTGCATGAAACAAATGATTAATGCATCAAAGTGATCTGTGTGTGTCTCATCAGGCATCTCATTACTTGACCATGTCAGAGAGTCACATCACAAATCACACCATCAGTCCGTCTTTGACTTCCAAAGTGTGGAACACTATCTACAGCATGAATTGCAACAGGCACGTGTACAGGAAAGATATGAGACATAATACACAATGCATAGCAATCAATGTCCACATTAATCATGACACACCCCATCTAGCAAAAGCTGAACAGTGGACAATTACACTTAAATCATCCCCACTAGGGGTGTCAACACAAGTCACAAAGCACCAGACATGCCACAGATATGACAGTCCAAAGCCCTTGTGTAAAATTCTGTAACACCGAACCATCCTTGCGAGCCCATGGATAAGGGAGGCAGGAGTGGCATATGTGAGTCAAGGAACCCAAGCAGCAAACACATACACAAGACAACCATGAAGGGCCCAGCTGGAAGAGACAGTGGATGCCTTCAAAAACCACAAGGCACCGCACTGTCACATGAAAGCACAATAGACTACAAATTTTAAACTAACTCAACTATTAACTAATTACACTAACTATGGAAAACCTACATTACCTATTTAAACTAACTATCAAACAGAAACTTAACTAACTAAACTAAAAGAAAAATCAAAAATGGCCCTATACGACCCGGGGGGGAGGGGAGGCACCCAGGTGGGGGGAGGTACAGGGTGATGCTCAACATCCACATGCGATGATGCTGAGCCAAAAAAAAATACCTCCATGGGCTCACCCCTGCACAGCACGACCTATGTGGGAGATAGATGGTCGTCCGAGTCTGGCTCATCCTGGAAAGGAGGACGTGGCACAGTAGCCTGGCCACGCCTAGCCGCAGCTTGCCCCTCGTCGGCAGCAAGTCTTCCGGACAGGTGAGCCTGGTTCTGTGTGGCGATGTTACATAGGTCTGCATGCAGAACCTCACGTGATACACGTGCTTCCTCTTGCAAGGTAGCACGTGTAACACGGAGTTCCTCCTGCAAGGCCTGGCTGGACAACCGCTGCACCTCCCGGCAAGCCTGTAGCTCAGCCGAGATGGTGCGCTCAAGCTGTGCAAACCTCTCCTCTGCCTGCTGCCTCTGGGACATCATAAGGACACCCAGAGTGGATCTGAGGAAGCATACTCCACCCTCAGGGCATCCATATGCGCCTCTGCGTGAGCAGCAATTGCTTGACGCAGAGACGACATTTCAGCCTGGCGTGCCCTGTCTGAGGCCGCCATGCCCAGCCTGAGCGAGCGGGCCATGGACCGTGCCGCCTGCTGCTGGAGAAGCACCTGCCTAGCAGGGGGGAGCACAGATCGGGCCACACGCTGTCAGCGATGTTCTCCATTGCTGCCCCCTGCCGTTCGGAATTGGCAGTCATGTCTTGCTCCCACTCAGTATACAGCGGTTGCGCGTGGCGACCGCGTTGCCGGGCTTGACCCCTGCGGGACCCAAGGACCGGGGGTCCTCGCTGTGTTGGCACCGCCTGCGGCTGCACGACTACATGCCCCCGTCGAAGTGATGTCCCAGGCACATCAGTGACTGGTGTGGAGGGTGACCCTGCGTCCCGATCCACCACGGGCGGAGGAACCAAGACTGTCTGATCCCTCAGTGCAGGTGTCGCAGACAGAGGAGTGTCCACATCAGAATCACTCACCCCTGACACATGGACTTGATGCTCATCCAACTCAACATGGACGTCAGAGTCGTCATCAAGGCTGGACTCATAGGCAGCCAGAGACAGGATGGACTGCAGCACTTGGGGGTTTTCGTGGCCTACCACCCCACGACCCCCACTAGTGCCGGGTTGATGTGGTCTTACCAACCCTGTGTCTGGCATGACAACACCATCCTCTGCATCCATTGCGTCATCACCTGAAAAATAGAGAGGAAAAGGTCACTACACATGTCAGAAGCACACAACACACACACACACACACACCGACTCATAGGCACTCATAGGCAGCCAGAGACAGGATGGACTGCAGCACTTGGGGGTTTTCGTGGCCTACCACCCCACGACCCCCACTAGTGCCGGGTTGATGTGGTCTTACCAACCCTGTGTCTGGCATGACAACACCATCCTCTGCATCCATTGCGTCATCACCTGAAAAATAGAGAGGAAAAGGTCACTACACATGTCAGAAGCACACAACACACACACACACACACACCGACAGCAAAGTCATCCGGCAGACATGTGACACACAACATATGACCTGGCATGCATGCTGGGTCTACTTTGAATAGCTACTGTGATCAGACCTGTTGAAAGGTGGCAGTTTGCATGGAAGTGGGTCTATGCAGTGCTGAAAATGTGTACGCCACTCACTACCTACATGTACAAGCACTCCATGGTGTGTGCCAGGAAATGTGAAGGCAGTGCAATGTCAAATTCAGACATCACGTGCATTGTGTATTCAATGTGTACCATGTCTAGCAGCCAAGCACCCCTCCACCCCAGTACCAAAGCAGGGATGCCAAGCATGGTATCAAAAGGCTGCCCATACACCTGTGTATTGACAAGCAGTGTTGACTGGCATCAACAGCTTAATGTGATTCAAATTATAACACTGCAAATGATGCTGGGACAGTGGGCAAGACACATGATGGAAGATCCGGAGGCCAGCCACGTGTGAAGAAGACACGACAAGAGTTGGACAGAGTCATTGGCCATTGAACAGGCTGAGGCCTGTGAGCCACACAGATTGTCAGAGCCTAAACATGTGTGCAACAAAGGACTGAGCCACAGTTGACATGGGGAGGCCGATAATATGGCAGGCAATGTATGTAACCAAGGACTCATATTACAGTGATCATCCAGTCAAGGACACATAGGGGCATGCGTGCAATGCACATGGAGCATGAATGGGCACTCATGTCCCTGCGGGACATCTGACCCATGCACAGTACAAGTGGGATACAAGTGGGATGTGCAATGCACATGGAGCATGAATGGGCACTCATGTCCCTGCGGGACATCTGACCCATGCACAGTACAAGTGGGATACCCTGCATCGAGTACTAAGGCTGTACCACATGGCATATGTCTGGCAGTTTCTAAGCTGGAAGTTAGCATCTACACAGGACACATGAACAAGAAACTACACATTGGCAAGAATGTAGCAGACCAGTGCAAAGGTGGAACTGGGGTGCAGAGTGGCGGAGGAGGGGCAAGGGAGCATGCCCACATGGAGTCCCGCATGCAGGCAGAGGAGACATGCATGACGGTAGCATTGCATTACTTACACATCAGAACCATGTACACGTCACATGTAGCAGCAATCATGCACAACACATCCCACAAGTGAAACACACACGTCCTCAACAACTACGCATCAACACTCACTGGACTGGGCATCAAAGTCCAGCATCTCTCCCACACCTTCGACCAATTCTGGTGGTATGAACTCCGCAACGAGAGCCTCATGCGGAGTGAGTTCTTCCTCCTCTGGTGCAGGCCCACCGCCAGTCACCAGAGTCAAGTTGTAATTTGAGGCACGCTTAGCCTTACTGCTGCGCTTGATGTCATTCCAGCGCTTTTTGCACTCCTGCGCCGTGCGCACCTCATGGCCGAATGAACTGACATGTTCCGCAACATGCTTCCAGTGGGTGTCACGTTGGGCAGCCGTAGTCTGACTATTGGCACCCAGTAGCATGTCACGGCTGTGTCCCCGCACGTAGTCCACGAGGAAGTCCAGTTCCTGCTTACAGAAAGGCTTCTTCCTCGACGTGCAGGAGGTCGTGGCTGTGTGTGGGGTCCCAGCCTGTGCTGCAGGTGCAACCTTCCTCCTCTTGGACTGTGGCGCAGACCCTGGCTGGCTAATGCCGCCCTGACCAGTATGCCCAGTGGGTTCGGTGGATTGAGCCGAGGGAGTGGCAGGTGGAGGGATGACCAAAGGCCTGACTTGTGTCAGTGGCAGCTGGGTGCCCACTAATGGACCCTGCGCAGCAACATCAGCTGTGGCAGGGTCATTGACCGCAACGGTCCTGGTTGGCAGACTCACAACCGGGGTGCTGTTGGGTGCATCTGCCCCTGCACTTGCCAACACCCGGCTGTTCGGGGCAGCAGATGACATGACTGCCCCAGGGACACGTGTCTTGGTCTGAGCAGCCCGGCGTGCCCCTATGGTTTTCCCCCTGGGCTGTTGGAGATCTACCAAGGGCTCTTCAAGTGCCAACGCAGCCTGCGCTGGCAGACCCTGAGCCTGGGTGGCGGTGTCCACAGCTGCACCTGCAGCTACCGCTACCCTTGGGCCCGTGGCAGTCGATGGAACGGACTGCCGGGTCATACGGGTGCCAGTGCCAGATGCAGGAGCTGCATCCCCCGGAACCACAGGGGGTGGTGGCATGGCTGCACCAACACATGGCACAACATTGTGATCAAGTAGCGCACCCCTGCCTCTTCCCCCTCTGTGGCTGCCCTGGACACCCTGGAGTCCCCCTACTCCCTGGTTACCACGGCCACGTCCCCGACCACGCCCGCCATGAGGAGTACGCCCAGCTGAGGCGCCCCTCACCTTTGGTGGCCTCCCAACCATGGCACAGATGTAATAGTGCTGGCACAGATGGAGTGGTGCCAATGGGAGGTGTACAGCACAATTGACCTGGGCAATTGGGGTGAAGGGGGTGGGAAGCAAGATGTTAACAGCCCCCCTGCACCTGCAAGGCTGTATGTGACCCCGGTGATGTGGTGACGGGTCACGCAATGCTCAGGCACCCCAAAACTGCAGTAAAACCGTGCACGCAACCCTGCAGCCTACGTGCGTGGATTTAACCTCCCACAGTACGCGGTGGCACCCAGTAACACGAATAACGCATACGCGTGGGACACGCAGGCTACGATGACATCGAAAATGGGTGCAATACACAGGGGCACCCGCAGTGGGAAAAGGAGCGTTTGCGACTCACCGTCTGACTAGCGCGATGCAGAAAAACACGCGTAGCCAATACCCCCGCCAAAAGAAGAGATACGTCCTTGAGAGCTGTGAAGTAGATGGCGCGCAAAACAACTGGAAGCAGCAACACACGTCGGTCTCCACGGAAGGCACGTACAGCGAACTGCTGGGCCCGCTCACCTTTAACCCGTGCTGAGGGAAACGCACGCGCGCGTCACGTCACATGCGGACGTGCAGTTTTTCACGCGCGATTATGCGCATTACACGCGGACGTGCAGTTTTCCACACGCGATTAGCCTGGGTACGTGTGTTTCCGGGTGCGCGGGTAGTTCCACACGCGATTAGCCTGGGTACGTGTGTTTCCGGGTGCGCGGGTAGTTCCACACGCGATTAGCCTGGGTACGTGTGTTTCCGGGTGCGCGGGTAGTTCCACACGCGATTAGCCTGGGTACGTGTGTTCCGGGGTGCCGTGAACTTTCACACGCGATTGGTTGAAACCCACGTGTGTTCTGTCATCACGTGCAATGAGGGATACACCCTCGCACGACACGTCACAGACGCGCTCACGCGCTGAGGGCCTTTGGTCCAATGAAAATGCGTATGTGTGCAGACGCGCTTACGCGCTAAGGGCCTTTCCTCGAATTACACGCTGATGTGCAGATTTTTCACGTGCCAAATCACTCCGTATCAAGCTGGCCACGCGAATACACACGGAAGACCACGCTCCTGCCCAGAAGGCCGAATCACTGCCCCCCAGTGCCCCGAGCAGCCTCCCACGTGCCATCTGCTGCTGCCTGCCTGCCTGCCTGCCTGCTGCCACCGTGCCCTGCCATTTGGTGCCTGCACATCAGCCATCTGCAGGGGTCCAGTTGCTGTGTCCACCCCTGCTGGAACAGTAGACTCCCGACTAGGATACCATCGCTCCACAGCCCAGCCCCAGGACCCAGTTGCCCACCCACGCCTGCCTCGGGGGTCGCCATGTCGGGGCAAGCACCATCTGAGACCAGTGGCGACCCCCAGCCAGAGAGGCAGAGGGCCACCAGCTTCAGTGAGAAGGAAGTTGGTGTCCTGGTGGAGCATGTCCTGGGGCATTATGATGCCCTCTTCGGAAGACCACGCGCCAACAAGGAAGGACGGGAGAGGATCTGGGACGATGTAGTGGTTGCCATCAACGCGGAGGGGGTGGCAACCCGCGACATCAAGCACACCAAGAAGCGCTGGGAGGACTTGAGGTCCAGGACCCTCAATAAGGCCCGGCGCCTCGCGGAGGGGGGCCGGGCACGCCTGAGTGACATCCAGATGAGGGTCCTGGAACGCGTAGACCCAGCGCTCCACGCCCAGATCCTTCAGAGGCAGACCCATCTGGAGTTGGCCGGTAAGTGGCCAAGCATTACTGTGTGAGACAGGGCATGTTGCAGTGTGCTGGTTGTCTGATACCTGCCTGTATGTGTGACATAGGCCATGTACGTATGTGTGTGTGCAGGGACATCATGGTCAGGCATGTGAGTACAGTGATGTGTGTACCACATGGTTGGTGCATGTGTTCTATTGCAATATGGGGGGCTCTGTGCGGAATGGACACATGGAAGCATGGCAGTCTCTGTTCCTGGACATGGGTGGGGGTGAGGGATGGGTGCTGGTCCCATGTACACGTATGGTGTCCATGTGTGTGTGTCTGACCTGCGTGTCTGTGACTTGTAACTGCCATGGATGCATGACACATGTCTGTGACAATGTTCAGATTCACTGATGCAGCCTAGTCATCCTTGTATCCACTGCGTCTGTGGTGTACGAGGCCAGCTGGATGGAACTACGGTGAGGTGTTTGCATGTGATGGCAAGACCCATGATGCATGTGAGTTTAAAACCAACATTGTATGAATCATGAGTCCCTTGGTCATGTATGCCAATGTCCATGGCATGCGCCATGCCTGTTACTGTATGTGTTTTGCCTGCACTGACCCATGTGTTGTGGAGGGACATGATGGAAGTGATGTATGACAGTGCCACTCATCTGCTGTTGCTTCCTGTCTAGGGGACCATTGTACAGTACCCTGATGCTTGTGTTCTATGTCTCCCTCTACACAGTGGCAAGTGAAGAAGAGGGCGGAGAAGGCGCTGTGGAGCAGAGCGGCGGGGATGCCGCCACGGCTGCAGCGGAAGGGGTGGGTGAGCCCCCACAGGGGCTTGCACCGGCGGAAGACGGCGTGGAGACATCCAGGTTGGTGGTTTCCACAGAGGGGGAGGAGGCCGCTACTGAGCCACACATGGGGCCTGGTGGGGGCATCCCCGCTGGTGCAAGTGGTGCAGTCCAGGGCCAGGGGCAGGAGGCAGCCCAGGTCGCCGTGGAGGTGCCTGTGCATGTCACTGTCCCTGACACTGTGACTGCACCACCATGCACCAGCAGGGATGCCCCATCCCAGGCCCGTCCGCAGGTAGGGGAGATGTCCATGTCATCTGACACTCCTCTACCTGCGGACGAGGGGACCCCTGGCCGGGTGGAGAGGGTCCTGATTGGTGTTGCGTTGCGCACGGCTGGCATTCGTGATGAGGTGCATGCTTCCCGGGAGGAGCATGCACATCATCACGAAGAGCACCGTGCGTACGTTAACAATTTGGGAGCCGCCATGGTCGGGGGTTTCCTACATGTGTGTGGCCTTCTGGCGACCCTCTCCTCCTCTGTGGAGGCTATGCGCCAGTCGTGCTCCATGTCGTCTTCCGGCCCAGATGCCACCAGGGCCCCCTGTGGACCTGCCCCGACCAACGCAGCCAGCTCGGTGGGGACCCCATCCCTGCCACAGTCGGGAGTCGAAGGTCCAGCAGGGGTGGACACACCAGCAACTGTCCCCCTGCAGATGGAGGATGTGCCGGCATCATCTGGCAGGGCACGTGCACGACGGCATCGGTGGATTCCATCAGCCTGGATGCCGTCGTGCTGGCAGAGGCAGTGGCGTCGGAGGCAGCAGCAGGCTCGACGTGGGAGGCATCATGGCTCGGGGCCATCAAGATCAGAGGGGCAGGCATCGGCCGGAGGGCAGGAGAACCCTGGGATGGCAGTGTCTTCCGTGTGGGAGCAGTTGGTCCAGCGGATAGGTGCGGAGCGGCAGCGGGCGGAAGAGGAGCGGCTCACCATGGTCAGGGCGAAGTTCTCCATGCGTCGGGCGTTGAGGCGGGCTGAGTGCCTCGAGGAAGCTCGCAGGGAGTTTGAGGTGGACACGGGGTTGTCCCTGCGAGACCCCGGGGCCAGGACAGAGTCCCGCATCCGGGACATCGACATGGAGTTCGATGATGCCCTGGCCGGCAACATCACAGAGTGAGCCGCAGGACTTGCCCGCTGCCATTGTATATAGTTCTTTAGTTAGTTAGTGTTAGGTTTCCTTTATTTTTTAAGTTTTTTTTGGACCGCTCGGACAATGGCCACTTTTCTGTATATATTTTTTTTATTAGTTAGTAGTAGTAGGTTTCATTTATGGTGTTGGGCTCATGGACCCTTTGATATTCTTGTACATAGTTTGATGTTTGGAAAACATTTGTTGGATTTATATTTGTGTTCACCATGAGGCAATGGTGTTTCCTTTTTTTTTCCACCCATTATTTTGCTTTGGACTGCATTAGTTTTTGGATTCCTTTGTTTTTTGATTTTTTCTATTAGTTCTCGGACATGGACCATTTGTTTTGTCATCCCCATTGTTGTGTGTTTTATTTCTTTACTTCATTTTCATCTTTAATACATATATTTATTACTTACATTTGTGGTATTTTCTCATTGGTTTCATGCATGTCATGATATGGGTTTTGACATTCACTTGCATCCATTGTGTATGTGTGTGTAACGGACATGTGTTCATTTACATACTTGCCATTGGGGTTGTATCATGTAATTGCATCTACTATGTGGGTGGATGCAATCCTTGGCTGGGTGTTTGTGCTGGGTATGCTGCCCATTACTGCCATGATTGCGTTTCGTCAGGACCTGGGGGCAGGGGGACATGAGTGGGGGCCTGCAGGGGGGTGGGGGTGCAAGGGGACATGAGTGGGGGCCTGCTGGGGGGTGGGGGTGCAAGGGGACATGAGTGGGACATGAGCGGGGGCCTGCTGGCAGGTGCCCCACAGTGCTGGGGGGTGGGGGTGGTGGGAGACATGGGTGGGGGCCTTGTGGAGGCTGCCCCTGGTGACTGGAGGGGTGGGGGTGGTGGGAGACATGGGTGGGGGCCTTGTGGAGGCTGCCCCTGGTGACTGGAGGGGTGGGGGTGGTGGGAGACATGGGTGGGGGCCTGGTGGAGGCTGCCCCTGGTGACTGGAGGGGTGGGGGTGCAAGGGGACATGAGTGGGACATGGGTGGGGGCCTGCTGGCATGTGCCCCACAGTGCTGGGGGGTGGGGGTGCAAGGGGACATGGTTGGGGGCCTGCTGGCAGGTGCCCCACAGTGCTGGGGGGTGGGGGTGCAGGGGGACATGAGTGGGGGCCTGCTGGGGGGTGGGGGTGCAAGGGGACATGGTTGGGGGCCTGCTGGGGGGTGGGGGTGCAAGGGGACATGAGTGGGACATGGTTGGGGGCCTGCTGGCAGGTGCCCCACAGTGCTGGGGGGTGGGGGTGCAGGGGGACATGAGTGGGGGCCTGCTGGGGGGTGGGGGTGCAAGGGGACATGGTTGGGGGCCTGCTGGGGGGTGGGGGTGCAAGGGGACATGAGTGGGACATGGTTGGGGGCCTGCTGGCAGGTGCCCCACAGTGCTGGGGGGTGGGGGTGCAAGGGGACATGAGTGGGGGCCTGCTGGAGGGTGGGGGTGCAAGGGGACATGAGTGGGACATGGTTGGGGGCCTGCTGGCAGGTGCCCCACAGTGCTGGGCGGTGGGGGTGCAGGGGGACATGAGTGGGGGCCTGCTGGGGGGTGGGGGTGCAAGGGGACATGGTTGGGGGCCTGCTGGCAGGTGCCCACAGTGCTGGGGGGTGGGGGTGCAGGGGGACATGAGTGGGGGCCTGCTGGGGGGTGGGGGTGCAAGGGGACATGGTTGGGGGCCTGCTGGCAGGTGCCCCACAGTGCTGGGAGGTGGGGGTGCAAGGGGACATGTGGCTTGGCTGGGGGGCATGCCCATGGTGGATGGGCTGCCTTCGGGACATGACCAGGGGTGCAGGGTAGTCCCCTGTGGTGTGGGCTGCCTGCAGAGGTCGTGGAGGGGGTAGAGGGGAGACCTGGGAGGACCCACACTGGCAATTCACCTCTTCAACTTCCCGCACACCCACGTAATACACTGCCCCACTCGCACAGGGCCAATCGCGTGTAGAATTTCTCGCGCACCCCTGAAATCCACGTACCCAGGCCAATCGCGTGTAGCATTTCTCGCGCACCCCTGAAATCCACGTACCCAGCCCAATCGCGTGTAGATTTTCTCGCGCACCCCTGTAATACACGTACCCAGGCCAATCGCGTGTAGCATTTCTCGCGCACCCCTGAAATCCACGTACCCAGCCCAATCGCGTGTAGATTTTCTTGCGCACCCCTGTAATACACGTACCCAGGCCAATCGCGTGTAGCATTTCTCGCGCATCCATGAAATCAACGTACCCCGCTCAATCGCGTATTTAACTTCCCGCGCGCCACTTTTTTGATGCGCTGGGACTCTACCGCCTGCCTTTGTGTGGCGGCCGTGTTTCAGCTTGTGCGTGTCTTTGGCTGTGCGTGGCTTTGCCCTATTCGATTCCATGAATACGTGTGGTTCGAGTGCGTGTGGGCGTTCCATCTGCTTCCCTGCAGTACATCCCCCAGTTACGCCCTTATTTTCGCGTGTTGTTCCCCATTCTGCGCGTTATGCCCCATGTCCCGCCCACTTTCTGGTGTGTGCGCTGAGGTTGTGCGCTTTCACTGTGCGCGTCGCGCACGCCTTTCGCGATGTTGCAGTGACTTGTGCGCCATGCACTGGTTTGGCGCACATCCCGCGGTGAACACGCGCAGGGACTTCCATGAATCGCACGCGTGCGTGTGCGCCTGTTTTTTTCCACTTGCGCATGCTTGCGCATGCTTGCGCAGAGATTTTCGGCGCACGTATGTTCCACGAATCGGCCCCTAAGTATTTACAAGAGAGCTTTTTCGTTTGACACTTCTTTGGCAGCTTTAGCGCTCGATTTGGCTCTGTTGCTTAGTAAGCGTTTAGAGTTGCCAACTTCTCAGTTGCCTATGAGAGAGGTTCCTCCGACATTTGCCTCAAAGGTAGAGATTCCCGCTGATGCTGTAGCAGGTACAGTTGCTCGACAAATTCCTGCACACTATGTATCACAGTTTGTTCACGTCCCATTCTCGAGACAGTAAGTGAACACTATTAAACTGTCTATTCCCGACATTAGGAAGAATCCGACAGGGTTCTACAAAGAAATAGAGTCTGTTTTGCAATCATCGGTATCTACTTTGAGTGATATTGATTTGTTATTTCCCATACTCCTGCCTGTTGATTTATGGAAACAGATTAGAACTATAGATGATGCACCAGGGTTGGGAGATACATTGGATACTATGGCTAGACTTGATAGAGAAAGGCCAGCTGGTGAGAGACCGCCACAGGTAATACTAACTTTACCTGAGAGAATAGTTGCGAAATTGAAAACTATAATTCCCGAAAAGAGAATTATTTGGGACAAGCATACTGCCTGTGTCCAAGGAAAGCCTTAGGGTGCTACCAAGTTCTTTAATCAGTTTGTACAGGTATTTTCAGATATTAGTGGACAAGACTTAGGTACAGAGTCTGGGAAAAGATTATTCGTAGACAAATGTGTGCGTGGATTACTGTCTGACATCCAGTCGCAAATTATGTCTTCTGGGTGCGCTTGGCAAGCGAAGTCTCAATCAAAAGTACTGCACATGGCTCAGTGCTATGAGAATTGTGTCAATAATGAGAAGGAAAGAGTTGAAAAAAGGAAAGGTGATTTGAAGACAAAAGTATTATTGCAGCAAATTGTTAGAGGCCCTAGAGGGGGTAATTCACAAATTAGAGGTCACTATGTTCCACAAGGTAATGCACCCTTGGGTCCTGTAAACATTAACCAATGTGCCTATTGTAGGCAAGAGGGTCATGGGATTAGTGGGCTGAAAAGGGTGTATCCCTGTTTAATAAAACCACCAGCATTGCAGCAAAATAATCCAGTGTTCATTGAGTGTCTGTCATAGATGTGTTTTTAGTGATGAGCAATTGTATACACAAATGTGAATACTAATGTTTTAAAAAAATGTTTTCATTGTGATCTTGACAGATGATGTGTCCCTGCCTTTCATCATCATGTGCAACTCAAGGTGCCCTACTACGATCACCTGCCTCATCATCTAAATCTGAGTGTGGGTTGCTGTACTCTGTAGGCATGGGGACATTCTTCCAAATGCACATGTCTTTCAGTATTGCGCAGACCATGACATTCTTCCCTACTTTCTCTTGTCTGGACAGGCGGACCCCACCAGTGTGGTGTTGGCACTGGCATCTGCCCTTTAGCAGTCAAAATATGTGCTATCCACAGATCCTTCTCCGTATGTGTTCCTCGTAGCAGGCTACCTTCTGTAGTGTTCAAGAGTTCCACATGTGTGTCTTCAGCCATGGCAGAAGCAGATGGGGAGAGTAACCAGGAATAGGTAACATTGGAGTATTTGTTGTGTAAGTGGTAATAATTCCACTGTGCTGCTGAGCTTTCATTTTTATTAGTATCGGGTACACATGGAAGCTGTCACTCAACAACTTTTAGGTTCTCTGTGCCTTAGATTGGGGAGTGACTGAAGAATACTGCTCATCCTTCTCCATGGTGAATGAGAGGGCCACCATTCTCATATCACTATCACAGTTGCAACAACATCCATACTCTAGGCCCAGTTGCTGCGCTATTGCAATTTGTATATGATACTCATGCTGTCATTGGTGAGTGCTCTTGTCATTGGAAGGTCTTTCAGGATGTCACAGTGATATGCATATGGTCAATAATTGGGATCTGTACATGACTGCTTTTCTGCCTACCTGACTATTGTTCCCACTCCTGTCACATTGTGCCTAGGGGGGTGGGTAAATGTTTGAGAGCTCTGGACCACTTGATCATGATTTTTATTTATTATATATTGTATTGGTGTCTACTATACAGAGACCATATCCCCTGAGTGCTTCAAGATGCCAAAAATGACATTTAATTAGGGTTAGTAAGAAAATATTTTCAAGGCACAAGAGAGCAAATTCCAGAATTGATAAGAAGGCATAGAAGGGGTAAATAAGTTGGCAGGTAGAGGTGGAATGACAGGAGGAGAGGTTTTAAATGAAAGTCAGTTCAGTTTACTGAAGTGATAAATGTGTTATGGGCTCTGAAATCTCAAATCAGGTAAGTGCAATTGTGTTAAAAGGGGAATGTGTAGGGATAGAAGAGGTGCCCGGGAAAGTGTTAACCAATTTGTAAGAAAGGGGAACAGGAAGGGGCATCTGGGCTTTGCAAGTGCTTATATAGTTAACAAAGGATGTGTTTAGATGAAGGAGGGAGTGTTATTATCCAATTTAAGTGTTAGATGTATGCAGGTTGACACAGGTGGGTTGTTAGGTTTCCGATTGGAGGTTGGCCTTGTACTAGTCTTTGGATTGTTTTCTAAGATGTTGAATTTGGTTTGTTGAGTGCGGACAATGGAAGAGATTGATTTGCCTCTGTGACATTTTACAGGTATTTGTTTACTCTTATTTGATGACCGTAGGAATCTGCATGGAATGGCAGGTTTAAGGTATGATTGGAGTGGCTAGAAGTGTAAATGGTCTTGTGAGCAAAGTTTAGGAATTTGAGTTCTTTTTAAGTTATGGATGTTGAACAGTTGATTGGTGTTAGGCTGTAGTTATATGGTGGTAAGGTGTGAGAGTTAGTATGCATCTTGCAATTTTATTTTAGATAATTTGGATTGACTTTAGGTTTTCTGAGGACACCCCCATATAGAGGGATTTGCAGTATTCTAGTTTGTAGTGTATTAGTGCATTGGAATTGTATTGTATTTTATTATGAGGTTGTGTAAAGCACAAACATTCAGCCGAAGATATCTTGGTGCTGTCAGATTATATAAAAACAAATAAACAAATCAACTACCGTAAAGATATGGATTAAGCAGGAAATGACTAAATATATAACGCACATTTTAAGAAGAGCCAAATTGATATGTTTTGAGTTTCTTCCTAAAAGATAAATGATTAATCTTGTTCCAGATAGTATTGCCTGCCATACTTTAGCTGCATAGACCAAGAAGGCATACCCTCCATGCTTATCTTTCGCAAGGGAAGGACAGCGCATCAACCTTCAATTACCAGATCTCAGGAGCGTTCCATTTGAATCTGGATAAGAGAGGTGATTCAAAGGAAAAATTAACATTTGTAAATATAATGCAAAGCCTGTTAAGCATTATTCTCTTCTTAATAGGGAGATAGTTTAATGCTTAAAGAGCAGGTGAAATATGTTTGTGTCTCCCGAGCTTCATCAGCTTTCTGGCTGCTGATCTCTGGATTCTTTGCAATCCGTTTAGTGAATAGGATGCTATTAGATACTATTATTATAATCCAGTCTAGCGCATACAAAAATCTTCACCACCATTACCTGGTGTTAGTGGGTTAAACAGGGAAGCAAATGCCTCATTTTCATGATGAGGAAAGACAGGATTATGATTTTTTGGTGAAGTTCCAAATAGGTGAGTATTCTTCTAAGTATTTGCAATAGGTAGTTTGAGTTTTGATGAGTTATTGTATATGTGCTTTAAGGGATAGGATTCCCAGATTCTGTGCTTCTTAAGTAGGTAAAGGAGGGTCCCTAGGTCAGAGGGCCATATAAAAGGAAGGGGGCAAATGTATCGGTTGCAAAAGACCATGAACTCTATCTGGCTGGGGTTGTGGCACAAGTTGTTTTCAGACATTCATATTTATATGGCTGTAAGGTATTGGCAAAGGGAGTTGTTGGATTCAATGGTTGGTGAAATGGAGAAGGCAAGTTTTAGGTCAGCTGCATATCATGGGTGTAAACCATTCTATAATGTGTGTGAGGGGCTTGATGTAGGCATTGAAGTGCCTTCGGGATTATGCAGTTCTATGCCACACTTCTTGAATAACTTCCCTAGGGATTGATAGGAAATATCAAACCTTTACTTCAGTGGTGTGGTTTCAGACAAAAGACCCAATCCATTTTAGGGCAGAGTTTTGTATGCCTTAGTGGAAATGTGCATGTTTGAGAAGTGTGGGGTCAGACTCTGAAGAGAGGTATAGAAGGATCAGGTAAGTAGGAGTGCTGTTATATAATGTGAGCTGGATGTGTCCTCTTATGTAAAGAAGTACACTTTCATTGCTTGTATGGGGTCTAAAACCGTATTGATTGTTGTGGAGGAAGTTGTGCATTTCTGAGAATTGGCAGGGTTTGTTGCATGCTGGTTTCTCCATGGTGTTTACTATCAATGGTAGATTAGAGATTGGTCTAAACATGCATGGGTTCTTTTCATAAAGATTAGTCTTTTTCAGGTGTGGTCTAACTATTTCTCTGTTGAGCTCCTAGAGGTACACGCCAGTTGAGAATGAAGCGTTGCCAGAGTTTTGCTACGTGGGAGCTAGTAGGGACCTAATTTCTTTGATTATGACAGTTGGGCAAGCGTCGGTTTGAGTGGAGGGTGCCTTCAGGTTCATTATTATCTTTTCTATTTCTCATGCTGAAACATGCATGAAGACTTTAAATGTAGGTGGACTGATGCTGGGGTTTAGCTGGGCATTTGTCGAAGGGTTGTTAAGGTTGACATTGTCTATATTGTTCTGGATAGTCTTAATCTTTGTTTGGAAACCTACAGCTATATTGTCAGCCCAGTCTTGGGCAAGAGTGGGGAGGTTGCTCAAGGTTTCAGGGTTGGTGATTTAGTGGTATATTGTAATGATTTTATCTGTTTGGGATGGAGCTCTGGTTTGTCCTTTTATTATTTGCTTTTTTTTGTACCATTTGCATTACGTTTTTCAGAGTGCACGTTCATGCAGGTTCAGATCAGAGTCAAATAATTGGTAAGAGTTATGTTCTGATGGTTTGTGACATCATGTGATTATGGGGGCAACGGTGTGAAGTGGGCTGGTAATTCCATGGTAAATGCTTCTCAAAATGTCTGT
Source organism: Ambystoma mexicanum (assembly GCF_040938575.1). Classification (NCBI taxonomy): domain Eukaryota; kingdom Metazoa; phylum Chordata; class Amphibia; order Caudata; family Ambystomatidae; genus Ambystoma; species Ambystoma mexicanum. The sequence continues at coordinate 1,183,815,486 of NC_090933.1, read as the reverse complement.
GGGGATGGTGAGGGACTCTATGGCGGTAGTTAAATAATTATTGTTGCAGGCTTTGGACAGTGATGTTTTTCTTTGATTTGAAGTACATTTTCTGGGTTGTGTTTTATTTTGTGTGAGAGACAGAGGCAGTGTCTTGTGATCAAGGGGTAGTGAGGAAGTAATGGTCAGTGCATGCTTGTGCAGTAGACATTGTTTTGGGGGAGGGAGATTTGAAGATAATGTCAGTATGGTTATGACATTGTGCCTACACAAATTGTGCAATGAGGTGTACAAAGATTTGCTAAATGTCTTTTTTGTCCAGCCTACCAAAGAGAACAATTGTATTGGTTCTAAGAGAGGCTTGTTTATCCCAGTGTGGCTCAGCTATATGCTATTTATCAAAAGCCGATTTTCCTGGGTGATCATTTCATATCTTCGAAAGACCCTAAAAATCAGGAATGATACTTTTGACCTGTAACAGCTTTTAACTATTTTGCAATGAGTCTTCTATTACTGCTGCATTATTGTATTTCATGTTGTTCTTTATCCAGACGGTGTCTGTTGTGTTATTCGGCTGAATGTATAACTTGTTTTAAGAATGTTCTATTGTTTTATGTAATGTATATTCCTGCAATAAACCCAAATGACTGACTAACTAATATGATAATATAAATTCAATGCCCTTTCTGCGGGGCCCTGAAAGAGGAGGATAATGTTATGAGCAGGTAGAGTGTTCTGGAAGGAGCCTGACATTGGGTTGCTATGATTATCTAGTCCGATGTTAATATTGCAGAGGAATTTATTTGTGCTAGAAAGAAAGGAGTCCCATTCATTCTGGAAGTCTGGGTAGTGCCTGGTAGGTCTGTAGATGATTGTTAGGGCAGCATTAAGGTTGATGATGAGTCTGATGACAAGGATTTCAAAATTGGTTGTTGGATTTTTGGTAACAACAAGTGCAATGCATGTCTTGTGGTACAGGAGTGCTATTCCTCTGCCTTTTCCTTCTGTTTTCTGTTTAATGTTTTGATAGTGAAGTCTTTGAGAGGAAGAGTGTCAATAGTTGCGATGTAACTGTCCGTGATGGCCAATGTAGATTAAATTCCTCTATAAGAGCTGAGATCTGATGAGATCTGATGTGCATTTTCTAAAGCTGATCTAGCTTTGATAGAACTGATGAGATTTGGCCTGGTAGTTTGGATTTGGGTGTAGTGGATGTAGATGAGATATGGTATGGTGAGGAGTGGAGAGTTGTGTTTCTGAAGTGGTGTTGGTCCTTTTAACAGTTGTGCGTTGTGTTTGAGTGGTCTTAGCTGGGTGGCGGGGCTGATGTATAGATTTGCAATTGATGGTAAAGGTTGGTGAGCTAATGTTTAGTGGAGAGTTGCGTTGGAGTCTGGTGTATGGTGTTGTGTGTGTGTGAGGATATTGTTTTGGGTTTGGTATGTTCAACACCTGGATGTGGAATGACATATGAGGGAGAAATGAGATTGGTACTGGTTAGGTAAGGTCTGTGTTTTGTTATGTTTGTCTCTTGTCGGTTTGAGTTTTTTTTCTGCTTGAGTTCTTTGTGTTGATGGAGGGATAGGAATGGGGGTAATTTGAATTAGTGGGTGTGGTTTTGGGTTAAGTGTGATGTCATCCTAATATAGTTGGAATGATGTTGACAAACACAGCATAGGTTTCTTATAGGCATCATATTGTGAGAATTGTTTCAGCATACAGGCATGACATATGATTTATTTGATTTTGATTTGATTTTAAAATGTGTGCCAAGAAGCAAGCTGCCTCTAGGCACAGATCTTGTTAATTGAGAGTTGAGAATACAATGCAGTGGCTATTCAGATTACAGACACAGGTGCATTGTCAGTTGCTTCCTGAAAGCAGTCAGGGATTCAATCTAGCGCAGGTGGAGTGTAAATGAGTTCCAGGCCCGGGGACCGGCTACTGAGAAGAGTCTGTCACACTCGCGAAGGGTTTTGGAAGGGGGAATTAACAGAAAACCTTGATCCATGGATTGCAAGCAACGCATGGGATTATAAATCTTAATGTTTGATGTTAGGTATGGAAGCGCCAGGTCACAAATGCATCTAAAGACAAGACACAGTAACTTGAACTGAATCCGCAGTTGAAAAGGCAACCAATGAAGGCTTCTACGAAATACAGACTGGGCGATTTCCAAGATAGGGAAACAATCAGGCGTACTGCTGTAGAGGAGGAGCCAAGCACTCCCACCTTAACCGTTTCACCCATATTGCTTATATGTTGGGAGCCAGAGTATGAAAACCGTGCATTGCCATTAGAAATACCGATACCTAGGATAAACCTACAGGCAAGATTTCCATTGAGGAAACCGTACCTGCATACGAGAAAGTATGATGGCCATTTAAATAAGATTCCTGAGGAAACAGAGCTAATGAATGGTCAAGAGGAATGGTGACGTCATAGAGAATGCAGAGACAAGAGAATGAATATATTCTATAAGGCATCAAGAAAGAATCAAAGAAAAGTGACATCTTGGGATAAAGGTTGAGAAGCTTAGGCCACAGCACTGATGAAGACATCAAGCTATTTTACATGTGTACCGATGCACAGAAACTCAAGCAGACAAAGTATTCATGAGTCTAGCTGACAGTGAATAGATGGTAGCAAGCACTAATATATATATATATATATATATATATATATATATATATATATATATATATATATATATATATATATATATATATATATATATATATGATCAAGTAAAGAATGGATGTTTCCACTACATATTATAGCAGTGCTGGACTTTAGTAAGAAGGACTCATTTCTAGTGTGTCATAGTTATAAAAAAAAACTAATTGAATTACAAAGTGAATCTCAGCAGACAGGGTTGTTGAACCAAAGTAGCCAAGGTCTTATCAATCTGGATCAAACTGACATTGGATACAAATCGTGTGAAAGAACAGAACTCCTGGTAAGAAGGCATTAACAAAACAAGGAAAACGTCAGAGGTCTAATATAAAAATGTATTTTAAAGATACTAGAAGCCCGATTCCTGGTCTCCAGTCACGTGGAAGGATGAAGTTTGACAAACAAAATGCTCATACCTACGCATGAGGGCAGAGCGTGCCTTCACTCCCTGAATTTCCTAGAGTTAAGAACACTCTCAAGGCCGAGCTTCAAAGCCTAATTGACAGTAGAACACTAAGGTGATGATAGATTGAGATGCTATGTTTAAGATGAGCTCACCTGCACCTGAAGGGCCAGCCTGCATACTGCTAGATGTAGGTGTAAAAGTACTGACGAAGGTTAGGGTGTCAACCAATTGTAGGGGACCGTGTAATTAGGGGTCCTATAGTTTGTGTAACCAATGGAACATTGTACATTTAGTGATGTTCATATTGGTCATTTTGAGGGGAGGGCTTAGTTACCCCACCTGATGTAAGAGCGTATCACCCTCACTCATACGTTTTGTAGTTTGCCACATAGGTAGTTACATACGAGTTTGTTGATGTTCGTTGTACTCCCTGTTTTAGACAATTGATATTAAAACAGTTATCCTTTTGCCAAACTACCTGCATCGTTTCAGTTATTGATGTATAAAGAAAATCTGCATCCCCATCCATCTCTAGGGTAATTGCTTCTCATCTTAAAGGGCTGGGATATCCAGTTCACTGCTGAGTTCTGGGCAACTGCAAGACGCTGTAGCTGATATTTTGGACTGCCTACCAAAAGCACATTACAGTAATCCAGCCTGGAATTAACAAGGGTGCCTACCACCGCCGGTCGGTCGTGATCGGATATTAAAGGGAGAATGAGTTTGAGGACCTTCAGCTGAAAATATACAGATTTGATAATCTGGTTCACCCACAGATTGCAATCCAAATTGGATTGCCATATGCATTCTAGGTTCTTCACGGAATCTGTACATTTGGTGGCAATTTCAAAAAGTGTTGGACAAGGGATTATTGGAAAAAGATTTGCCAATTTGTTTTTTGAGCCAAATATAATGATTTCCATATTGGTTGGATTCAACTGAACTTTTTTCTCAAGAATCTACAATCAGATTCTTTCCGCATACTTCAATATACACTCTGTTACCACCAACAGTTGTATTAAACTAACATAAATCTGGGTGTCATCCGAATAGAAATGACACTGAAAATCAAACTCTGCAAAGATTTTTAACAAGGGGCAGATGTATAGATTAAACCATATGGGTGACAACGATGACCCCTGCAATACTCCACAGGGTACTGTCAGCAATTCAGAACGGTACGGGCCTGTTTTTATTTGTTGGAATTGGTTAGTAAGAAATGAGTTACACTATTTCATTGCTTTTCCTGATACCTGTGCCAAAGAAGTTAGCGTCGAGCTAAGTATATTAAAGTCCACAGTATCGAAAGCTGCCGACAAGTCAAGCATATGTATGGCAGTAGCCCCTACATCTTATCCCTTTATCTTTATTTGTTCCACATAAGTGTTACATTATCTGTCTTGCTACTTAGCAAATACCCATTAATAATGTCCCCTATAGCTGTCGCTGTATTCTGTCAGGGTGCATTTCCATGCTGTCATGGGTGGAACTCGGGAATGGGCAAAGCAGTGAGTCATCATCATAGTTCATCCAGCACAGCAGGCACACTGGGGATGTGGGCAGTTACAGAGAAACAGGCCTTGTTTGCATACACATGGGTTAGGCTGGTAGGCATGGATATGAGATTTGATTGATGTCCCAATAGTGCCTCACACACTTGCACAAGCACTTTAGAAAAGGTTAACAGGGGCATGCCATATAGCCACGTAGCATTCGGACAGTGTGTTGTCATGTGGCCATTCCTAGGCAGTTTAGGATGGCCATCAGCTTCAGCAGAGGTGGAATAGCCATGCTGAAGTCGATCTGTATTTGGAGGTCCACCTGTATCAGGGTGAGCAGTTCTGCTATGCCTGTTCTGCTTATACACTATGGCTATTTCACGCCTTGAACAACTTGCGTATAGGCGGGTTACAAATGCCATATGATATCATATCTATTTGATAATTGTTTAGAATGTATGGCATGAGATATGGGCGGCCTTCTGATCACACGTCCCCTCTGCCTTTGCCAAGCTGCAGTGTGTTTCATGTTCCGTGGCTGTGGGCACAGAACTTCGGGATCACACTTTGTATTATAAGCGTGATTGAACAAAGCTGCACAGACACATTTTAACAAGGAAGAAGCCGGGTGAGTATCATTTTAGTCAAAAGTACTGTAAACATGAACTAATGCAGTCTTGGCAGGGCAGGGAATACCACTCTGACTGCCTTTCCAAACTCCCCGTGGCCCATTCCCTTGTCTGAATTGGAGCAAGTGTGCAATGCTGTAGACCTCACACAGCTTAAAGTCGTCAGTACGCTTATTATTCCTAAACCCAAGAGCATAATTCACGATCAGGTCAATCACTTGATATATGATATGATAAGATAGTTTATTTATATAGCGCCAATACACAATGTGTTTCAAAGAGCTTCAAGGCAAGGGAGGGAAAAAGGGAAAATACATTGACATTCTTACAGGCCATAAACAGTAAGGATGTGAAATTAACTATTGTACTCGGCCTGATAACATTTTAGATAGTGCAAGATCTAAGACATAGATAAGGAAGGGAGGGGGAGAGTGGAAAGGAAATGGAAACAGACAGGCGACTAGCGTACTCGGCCTGACAACATTTCTGGTAGAGCCGGGGAAAAACAAAAGGTGAGGGAGAGGGGTGCAGAAAGGGAGAGGAGGAACAAAACAAGCGACTATCGTACAAGGCCTGACGACATTTCAGATAGTGCTGGAGGGAGGGGGGACAAATAAGGGGCCAGGGAGGAGACAGGCAGGGTTGCTATCATACTAGATGCAAGAGGGGAGAGCAAATACAGTTTCAGAATTCAGTAGTAACACATAATGTTGCAAGCCAAGATATAAGATGAAGATGGGAACAGCATGATTCAGTGCCACCATGAGTACAAGATGCAAAGGAAGTCCAGGATGAGAGTTGAGAAAGGGTGACGCACTGTGACTCAATGTAGTCCATAAAAGTCAAATCCAGCATTGGCCAAAAGATGGTAATGGTGAAACCAGAAGGTATCAGGACAGACTCATGGAGAACTAGGAAGGAGGGGGAGGGGGAAGAGTGTAGAAGAATCAAGCAAAACAGGCAACAGCTGTGTGCGAGAAGGGGGGGCACTTAGATGGGAAGGTGAACTTGGATTTCACAATTAACAGCGACTCAATACATACAAAACTTAGGACATTTTTCACCTATTTCCCGGCAATGACCTCTGCAGAACCACCCTGCCTGAGACTTTAAACTCTGTTCTTCAAGAACGTACAAATGCAAGAGAGGCCGAAGTAATAGACTTAGAACATCATGAAAGTGATGGAATATCTGTGAATTTATCGGAAATATGAATCTGAAGCTTTTCTGTACTCAGTCAGACACCCTGTCATTGGACACCCATGAGCTATCGGCAGAACTGCGTTCCTCAGATTACTCTGGCCTGCAGAGTCCCAAAATGGACTTCAATACTTTGTCAGCACTAAACTTTGTGCTCTCCTCTCTGGAAAAGGTCTTTGACCTTCTCAAAGAAGATACCAGGAAAAACACTGAATTCATTAAAAAACCTCTTTGCACTTATGGAGATTATGCTAAAAAGGGAAGAAGTGAAATGCTTCTTCAAAAATGAAGTTATAGGCATTGTCACAAACCTAGTTGGCATTCAAAAATAATTCACTTTATTACCCTTCCATGCAGGCGTTTTTGAATCTGCTGTAAAAATAGCTGACATCCAAAAACAAATTAATATAAAAGCAAATAGTACTTCTTATTTTTAAGATAAAACCTCTGATGTTCCTACTCGTATTCCGGAGGCACAGGAACTAAATATGCAGGATTAAAGTAATGAAATAGTACCTGGAATTTTGGAGGAATTGTGAACTTGTCTTCAGGGTGATACAGCAATGGAACTTTCCTTATTCTCAGATACCCCTCTGAATGCAGAGGCAATCGAAGAGCTTTGAAGACTGGGAGCTATTAAAATTATTTCAGAACAAACCGACCAATCAGTGATGATAAATGAGCCTTCATACCCAGAAGAAAGCTCACATGTAAAAGAAACAAATCATGATACAAAATACAAGGGAAAAAGAAACACCAAATCGGTGGCACAAATGGAGAAAAAAAACTAAGAATCAAAAAAATAAAAACGTGAACAGTAATTCGTTCAGGGGGTTCGCAAATGCATTGATTGACCACTCTGAAATTGACCACTCCCATATACTGAAAAAAAATACAAAGCTTAAGGAAGGTGTGAAGATGGCTCCGATATTCTTGAAGCAAGGAATTAACCTCAAAAATAATAGATCTAGTGAATCAGCCTCCCAATGTACTCTAAATGATATTGAAGGTGGCATTTTATTTAATTTGGATAAAGAAAATCCATCAAGCAGCAAGGAATTACCTCCTGTTATTCAAGGGCAGGGTACACAGAAAGAATCCCCACTGGTACGATCAGGAGGTATCTTTCTCCAAAGAGGCAAGATCAAAAACTGGATTCTTGCCTCAGCTGAAGATTATGGGAAGAAGACAGGAGACACCCCTTTCATAAATCGTGGTAAAAGATCTTCTTGTCAGAAAAACAAGGAGGTACGAATAACTTTGATTGAAGACCCTGTGGCATGGATAACTCCTACCCCAAATCCTCCCTTGAGCCTGGGAGTAACCGCCGAAGGGACAACCACCTCTAGACTTTATCTGGGGGAAGGTCTGACTCAAATACCCAAGCTGCCCTTCCCTACCAATGCTGAAGTTCCTAATAGGTCTGAAAATGTAAAAAGGCTGCAGAACCAGAACTGTTGTAACAATGGTGATTCCGCTGGTAGGAGTTGGTGGTCATATCATGAGTAAAGGCTATGACTTAGCTGAAATGATTGCATCACAATCACTTATAGTAGATAAGGTGAGGGGATATAACCATCTGTTATCTTCTTTAGAAAATGTTCGGAGTCAGCAGAGTCTTAGAGTCTGCAACGAGTCTGCAACAAGCTGCATTGAGCTCTGCTGTTCTGAATCCTGCTTTGTGTGCTGTCTGTGCTCGTTTGTGCTGCCTGGAGGCTGCCTGGATTGCGTTTCCCCGCTCGTTTGAGCTGCCTGGAGGCGGTGCCCAAGAGACTCTTCAAAGACTCCTGACTCTCGCGGAGCGAACGCCGAGTCAGCAGAGTCTTAGGGCCTCATTACACGGATGGCGGAGAACCATACCGGCACCGCCTTGGCGGAAAGGAGAATTACCGCCGCATTCCAAGGTTGGCGGGGCGGTAATTCCCCCTTCCACCATTGCCCTTCCCCATTCCCATTTTTGCCCCATAGGGCATAATGGGAATGGGGAAGGCGCTAATTACGGTACCGCAAATTGCGGTACCGTAATTAGCTCCCTGGGTCCTTTTGCGGGTTGGTTTTTAACGCCTGCAAAAAGCAGGCGTTAAATCCCCCAACCCGCAAAGGGACCTCGTAGTAAGGCGGTAAGGATTTACCGGTACCGGTATTTTACCGGTACCGGTAAATCCTTACCGCCATCCGTGTAATGAGGCCCTTAGAGTTTTAGGAGTCCTTGGGAGTCATGGTGAAAGAAGACCGTTTAAGCTCCACACTGCAGTCTGTCACGCGACTCCGGCAGGGTGCTTAACTCACTGGACTTGATATCCTGCCGGTCAGTCGCGTCGCTCTTGTTAGAGAAGACTCTGCAGATCCACAACTCTGCTAAGTTAGTGTTTCCCCAGATGTACGTGACCTTGGCTCTACACAAATTGGTTCTCCCGACATTTCTATGAAGGATTCCCTCATATACCAGCCTGATTCATATGTATCCTGTACCAAGTGTCTTCAATTTCCCTGTTTGGATGGTGCCAATATATGTGGCACGTGTTTTCTTGTTCCATCTTCGGCCAGTGAAACGGCTGGCAAATGCTCAGGGGAACAGGGCCTACCTCTGATCCACCCTCACTTGTCTCCCGTTTCATTCTCTGCGCCCTGTCTTGCGGGACGTGGATGGTTTGGGTCTGTGAAACGAAGTTTGCCTTGTGCTGGCCGCAAGACTTCTGGCACATGTTTGAGTGCTCTTGCGCTCCCCACGGAAAATGGTGGGTGCCTTAGTGGAGCTCCACTTAAGGAGGTCCCAATGCTACGGTTGCTCTCTTGGCGGATGGTGGACAGGCTTTCCCTGGACGCAACTCTAACTGTTTCTACAAATTCACTGTTTTTCTCAGTGTCAGAAACTCCATCCCACTGCAGAACACCTGCTCCTCAGGACTGTGGTCACATGTGCCCTATTTTCGATTTTGCGACAAACACAAATACTTTGTTGCTGTGTTCCTTGAACACTATCAATATTCCGTGTACAGTTCAGGGTGCATGACAATCGGAGCAGATGGTTTTAAAAACTGCTTGCTCTCTTGGAGTGCGCGCAGTGGGTGATTTTTCTATGTCTGACTTGGCTATAATTGTAAGTACACGATCTACAAATGAGACTGTGGTGAATAATGAATGTAGGCAAAAAACCACAGAATGTGATGAGGTATTTCAATGCTCAAAAGAGTCTGCCTCTCAGGTGTTACCCCAAAATATGCCTCTACAAGACCAAATAAACCCTTTAGTAGGTTCTGAAACGACAAATATTGAACATCTGATTAAAGAGACTAACGAGACTTTAAATTCTAACTCGAGTAGAGCAACTTCTTCTAGGAGAAATTCGTTGGATGTAGTAAATAAACTATTAAAAGATCTAACAAAACTAAATCAATCTAGAACGGGAAAAAAAACTCAAGAACGGGATACTTCAAATAATGCGAAAAATTTAAATGACTCTAACAGTGAAATAGCTTCTATAAATTGTTTGGGCTCCAAAAACAAACAATGTCGTTTTGAAGATAGTGATTCACCGGGTCCCAACTGTTCGCAACAAAGCGTTCCAAAAAAACGATCTCTTCAAAACTCTGCACATAAACAGACAGTTGAGGCAACACAGGAAAATGCTTATATTCCACCAATAATGACGCAAAAGCTACAATCAAGCGACACTTCTTCAGATGCATCTTCAACTGATTCTTCCATTATTGAAAGAGATTTTCCCAAAATAAGGCGTACTCTGAACAAAACTTACTCTCAACGGCTTAACTCATCTGCCTCACTAGAAGGGATTGTTAATAAACTGATCAAAGAATTACAACCTACTCTGACCTCAACCCTGTCTATGACGATCAGTCTGTTTCTTAAAATGTATGAGCATTTGAAAGATAGTGTAAATGATCTGAGTACACTGGTCGCCCTTCTGAACTCAAAGATGGTGAACATTGAAAATGACAACAATCTTTTTACACAAGTGATTTATGACTCAAATAACAAAATTGATCATTCATTAATGGTCTTAACTGAACAAAAACAAAACAACAATGAGGACAAGAAACTTCTGGCTGAAGTTGCAAAACAGGCTCTTGGCCTCTTAAAATCACAAAATACAAGTACACGCATTCTACTACTCATGCAGTGTCGCTTCCACAAATCAAAGGCGACAAGTCAAATAAAAGTATTACCATCGATGTCGACTCTATAAATGCTGTGGAACACTTGACGCCAGAACAAACCAAAAAATAACCAACAAACCCTCTAAAAGTGTGATTTGTTCTACTCAATGAACTTTAGAAACTGTGTCAACGGCTATTTCAATTGAAATACAATCAAATGCTTTCCTTAATTCTGACAAAGAAAATCTTTTACAGCCTTTATTTGGAAAGGATTCAAGGAGTTTTTTGGAAGCAGTTGTAAATTCTCAATCGGAGATCAATCTGGCCAATGCTGACCCGCAACTTCCAGCATGTTCAAAAAGCATTGTTGATTTAAGTCACGAAGATGACAAGCCTTCTGTCATTGCAAATCCTGTCCCTTTTTCCATCTTCAATCCCCGGACCCATCAGAGCATTAGTCAGAGTAGCCTGAAAGTGATCCAAGCTAAGAAATCAAAAAATATACAAACTCAAACTGTTAAAATGACAAATAATTCAAGAAAGTTTTGCGGAATATTAAAGCCGTTTACATGAATTTGGAAGCTGTGTCTGCCGCTGAACAGGATGTCTCATTACCTAAAGAGCAATTAGTTACTGATATCACCATAGATCAACAAGCACCTGATGCTCCAGAATCAACTGTACCCACGGTGCAGACTGAACTAGAAGAGGAAAATTCCACGCCGACGTCTTCTGGTATTTCTGCAAGTTTGCTCGATCTGTCAATATATAATGATGAAGCGGAGACTGAAAGTACAACTATGGACCAAGACACGGCAGCCGGGAAAACGAGCGTACCTATCTTGCCTGCAGCAAAGGTATCTACTTTAGCAAGGATGACGTCGGTTGGCGATATAAATGTAAGGGTCTGCATTATAACTCCACCAGAGAGGGCATCTGCAGACCTGCGATCTGTTCCTTTAAGTCCGTCCTTCATGACTTTAGGTCAAAGACGGGACAAGTTAATTGAAGAATATAAAAATTCACAAAAGGCTCCAAATCGGGGGTTGAGAGAACAAAACCCAGCTGCAGAAAGATCTGTAGGTGGTCTTGCACCCAAACAAAATCAGTCATTTGCAAAAGAAAAATCATACACAAAATATTGTCTAGCACTTGAACGAATTGCGGAGAATGATGATGTTCTTGTGCTTAACCGTAATAACGTCTTGCGTCTCCTTCATTAGGTCCCCTCATTACGAATGATTGAGACTAATGACGTAAAAGCTGTTGATTTTTTCAATGAGAATCGGCACGATATGGTGCGACTTCATATTGACTCACGGATCATCTGTAATACATTGTTGGAAGCTGCCCCAGTGATGATTTCTATGGGCTTTTTCATCACCGAAATTCATAAGAATAAGGAAGACGCTGCAGATGCTAAAAATCCATGTAAACGGCTGACTGTTGAACATACAAGATATGTTCCCAACAGTATTCATGCAGTAACCAAAGTTGCTCGCATGGAACAAACTGAGTCAAGTAAAGCTACAGCTCCGAATGAGGCTCCTGATTCAGAGGTGGACAAACCCTTGATGCTTCCAACTGAACAAATCAAAATTACCATTGCACAAAATATTTGTTCAGCTTCGACCGAGGTAGCTCAAGCTAAAATAGTCTTAGTAACTGGGACCCCTAAAGATTGGAGCTGGCTTTCTGAAGCCCTTAACTCTCAACATCAAAGCTAATGCCTTATTGGTAACAAACTCATAACAAAGATAGCCAGTCGGAATACTCGCAGCCACACACATTTGCAAAAATCCACCTGGCTCGAGAGTATCGATATTATGTGTGCTCAGGAAACCTGGCTGACTACATGTCCGGTTATAGAAGGCTTTAAGATCGCCTTTAATCCGGCAACAAAGCAAAAGCTAGGCAGACCAACAGTAGGACTATTGACATTGGTACGAAAAAGCTCGGGCTACACAATTATTCGATCTTGCAATCATACTCTTTATATTCAGACAACGGTGCTCCAGTTTGAAAACCTGGAAAACAGAAAAAATATCTCCTGCATATCCTTAATCTTTATTGGCAAAATAAAGTTTCTCCGGTCTCCGTCTTCATTGATCAGATAACAAATATTATTGATAACATCTATGAGGTAGACGCGGCAGCAAATATATTGCTATGCAGCAATTTAAATATAAACTGTTTACCTGTGTCATCAAATAAATTTAAAACCTTTCCCTTGCAAAATGTGGTCCAATTATGGCTAGGGGAAATGGAGACCAGAAATATGCATATGTTGAATGGTCATACTACTGGGGATATACCACCAAAAGCCACGTGGAAGCGAGATACACAAGAATCCATTTTAGACTATTTTTTTTTTTCTGAGAGTGTGCATACAAAGGTGTTGAATTTACAGGTAAATCGAAGGAAGGAAAGCAACCATAACTTAGTGATGATTACTATTGTGGTTTCATCACAGGACATTTCCGAGAAATGGTCTTTCGCCACAACATTCAAATCAAATCGAGTTCGTCTACGTCTTTCGGAAAAAGAGATTCAGAGAATAAATCATGTATACCAAGAAGACAAAGCTAATCATGAATATTAGAATATACTGGAAATATACAAGGAAAAAAAACAAGGATTGAAAAACCGTTGTTTTAAGAACTCATATGCTTTTGACTTAGAAATCTCTAAACGTAAACGTAAAATGAGAAGTGATATACGCGTTTGCAGTGGAATGTATACTAGCAAAACTGTTAAAAAGATCAAGAACATAAAACAAGCGTATAAGAATTGGCTCAAACAACATAAAAAAATAATGCTACAAGCGGATGCGGAACTTATGTTATCAAAACTGGGAACCAGTAATACACGTGATTTCTGGAGTCTAATAAATAACACTTCAGGCTCTCAGAGTGCTGTACAAACTAACATGGTTAGTGAGAACGCTTGTACAACCTACTATACGAATTTATATGGAAAAAAAGGTTCTACTGTAGACTCTGGGTTGCCAAAAAATGGAGCACTGGGATCTAGAGTTTCAAGAAGACATCTTAGAAATAATTAACAACTTAAGTACCTCACGTGCTCCTGGGCCTGACGGTTTTACCAACTTTACCTTGAAAGAAAATCCTCAAATTTGGGTGAACTTTTGTAACACCTTATTCAAGAAAATTGTAACAAGATGTGAGACACCATCATCATGGAAGAGCACAATTATTGTTCCAGTGTTTAAAAAAGGTGATAGACTAAATCCGGAACACTATCGCCCGATTGCGCTGCTTGATGTTCTGAGTAAGGTTTACGCTACTATGTTAAAAGACGAACTGCTAAAATGGTCTCAACAAAACCATCTTATCGACCCAAGACAAAGTGGCTTTGTAAAAGGAGTTGGATGCAGCTTGAATTTGTTCATTGTTAATTCCCTGAAAATGGAGGCTATAAGAACAGGGACCAAGATTTACTTGGCAGTAATTGATCTATCCCTAGCCTTTGATAGTATAGACAGGGAATTATTATGGCCTAAACTTGAAAAAACATTGTGTCCTCCAAGCCTTCTCGTCGCAGTAAAAGATCTGCATACTGAGACAAATGTCAGAATACGACTCGATCGTCAAGGGAACTGTCTGCACCAATTTTGACGTACCATGGTGCAAAACAAGGATGCCCACTTGCAGCTATTATTTTCAATTTTTTTCTTCATGACATTGACCAAACAATCAACGGAGAGGGATTGTTTTCTCCAAAAGTCAATGGGTCACATGTAAGTCATGTACTTTATGCAGATTACTTAATTTTGTTAGACCAAACACCAATTGGCTTACAACGTAAACTAACAGCAGTGGTAAGTTATGTTGAGAAAAACGAGTTACGTATAAACTCTGCAAAATCGGAAATCCTTGTGTTAAGAGACTTACGTGGGCAAATAAACAATATGCATTCTACCTCTGACTGGCATATAGAAAAAATACAACTTCATTCCATCACTGACACCAAATATCTAGGGATGAGGATTAGCTCAAGTTCGAATGATGCACCATGGGTTGAACAAACAAAACTGAAGTGTCGACAACTGGCTACTCAGGCTATGGTCTTACATAAAAAATATGGCCGATATTCCATGCTTCCAGTTATATCTTTCTTCAAACATAAAGCCACTCCAGCCTTAATTTATTGGGCTGAATGTGCCTTGGGCTGCTCAGCCGATTTGTGGAACTCGATCGAAAACATCTTCTGGACTAAAGTCCTTGGTTTATCTGTAGGTACTCCCTCCGCATGTATGAGCTGAGTATAACATCTATCAATGAAAGAGTGTCCTGGAATACATTGATCTTGTTTCGTAAAATGTCTCTTAAAGAAAAACGATCCTTAAATGAGATACATAGTCCTTGGAAATTATTCCCTGATGAAAGGAAACAAAGACTATATATGATGTTTCGTCTGAACATATTTAAATCTCGTGAAAGAACAAACCTTTGGACAAAAAACAACACGCATTCCGAACTTTGTCGGTTATGCAGCCAAACAAAAGAAACTTTACAACATCTTGTGTTATTCTGTGCGGGTCTTAGTGAAGACAGAAACCGTCAGTTTGGAAGCATTTCGTCTGAGAGATCAAGCTATTGCGTAAAAGATTGGTGACAATTAATGTTCGATGCAACTGACCAAAAACTAATCCTGTCACTAACTTTCTTTTTGGAAGCAATGGCTTCACGACTTGAATGTGTTGACGATGCAAGAAATGATAATTCAGGAACTCTAAACTCAGTTTGCATCTAATCATTGACTTACGTGTATGTTTCTGTTTTCCTATTTTGAAGCATGAAGTTTTGCCTGACAGTTTGTGAAGCCTTTTTCTTTTCTTTTGTTTTGTCAGAGGGACTTTTAATTTTGTCCTGTATTCTGTTTTGCTTTTCGTTTGTTTTTGCTTTTTTTAAAGGTTTATTATAAACCATATAAAAATAAAAACAATTAAAAAAAAAGAAAATGTTCGATCAAAGCCTCAGCCACCTGATTGTACTGTACAACTGACCACTACTCACACTACTCCCAATGTCTGGCCATATCCTTAGAAGAAAATAATGGAAGAATTAATGGACAGTTTCATCATGGAAGCAATTTTGCAGACACAGACATCAGGCGCCTTAATAGGAGTAGAATTTTACCAATACTATGGGGTCGATTCATGGAGCAAACGTGCGCCGAAAATCCCAGCGCAAGCAGGCGCAAGGAAGACGCTGCACGTGTTTCCCGCTGTCCGTGCGCCAAATCCTGGAATGGCGCACGCGGGCACACACGGCGTGCGCTACGCGCACAGCAAAAGCGCACATAGCGTGCCGCACACAACCAAAGTGGGCGGAACAGTGGGCGTAACAGGCGGAATGGGGAATAACGTGTGAAAAAGAAGGCGTAACTGGGGAAGTACTGCAGGGAACTACACGGAACGCCCACACGCACGCGAACAACCCGTATTCAGGGATTCGAATACGGGAAACCACGAACGGCAAAAGACGCACACAGGCGTCAACGCGTCCGTCACACGAAGGCAGACGGAAGCGTCCCCGCGCACAGTATAAAAGTGCGCGCAAACAACAAACACGTATATACAGCTACGATGAATGCCCCATTTGTCGCAGCACTGATCATGGGACACCGCAGGAGGAGGAGAATAGCCAGGGCATGCATTTTCGCACCACGGACAAGCCTTTTTGGGATGCCTGACGACCAGGTCTACAGCAGGTATAGGTTTCCACCCCATATCATCCTAGACCTGGTCAGGGAGTGGGAAGATGACCTTACATCCCCCACCCTTTGCTCCCAAGCATTGAGCCCCTTGCAGAAGGTGCTCAATGTCCTGCATTTCTTGGCCACTGGGTCATTTCAGCGGACTACTGCCATAGTGGGGGGGGTCTCACAGGCCACACTGTCACGCTGCCTACACCAGGTACTGGCAATCATGACAGCGCGCCCCTCAGTCCGCAGGCACATATACATGCCCAGAACACCCGCAGAAAGGCAGGCCGTTGTCCTGGATTTTTACAGGGTGGCACACTTCCCCAAAGTAATCGGTGCCATAGATTGCACCCATGTGGCCCTACGTCCACCTAGGGCCACTGAGCACATCTACCGAAACCGCAAGCACTGGCATTCCAACAATGTACAGGGGGTATGCGATGCAAAGGGAATCATCACCTCTGTCTATGCAAACTACCCTGGCTCCACCCATGACAGTTTCATATACAGAATGTCCGCCCTGAGCCGGGCCCTGGAAGCTGGACAGCATGGCGACACCTGGCTCCTAGGTGAGTACAAATGCCCTTGCACATGCATGCATGTCACACACACACACACAAATACACAAACCCCAATAATCACAACCATTTGCACCTCCCCAGGGGACCGTGCCTACCCTCTGAGCAACCACATGATGACGCCAATCCGGAACCCCACCACAACACCCCAGGTAAGATACAACGCCGCCCATATTGCAACCAGGGCCATAGTGGAGCGCACATTCGGAGTGCTCAAGTCACGTTTCCGCTCCCTTGACCGCTCTGGTGGGCAGCTACTCTATGCACCCCCAGTAGTGTGCAGGATCATTGTGGCAGCATGAGGCCTGCACAATGTTGCAACACGGCAGGGCGTACCGGTGGACATGATGGTGCCCCCACATCCCCAACCACAGGCACAGGCGCTGCCCATGGAAGGGGACAGGGCACGTGGCGAGGAAGCCCGGACCCAGCTTGTGGCCACATTTTTCACCTAAACTCCCACCCCTGCGGAGTGCACACAGGCCTGGCACATACCAGGTGACAATCGATGATGACAAAGAGACAGTCAACTGTCACAACCTTACCACCCTGAGATAGTTGCCATGGAAGTACCACATTGTCTGCATTCCTAGCTACTTAAACACAAGCTATCCTGTGTGACCAAAAGGCACACATATGACATATGACATGACATGATATGGCATTTGTAACGTGTCTATACACAAGTGTTTCAAGGTGCGACAAGGCAGGGAGGGGGGAACAAGGGAAGACAGACAACGATACTACTAGGCCAGGTGTCATTTAGATTGCGCAAGTGCAGGGGTAGGGGTAAGGGAAAAGTGCAAGGGGAAGGGGAGGGGGGAGTGCAGTACAGGGTAAGTAGAATAAAAAACAAATAAATAGGCCAGCTGGTGGCAACTGCAAAGGTAAGTGCAGACAAGTGCTGGGAAGGGGGAGCTGTAGGGATACAGAGACAGTCCCGCAGTGCAGGGGTTGCCAGGGAGGCAGTGCAAGTGGAGAGTGGCTGGGCCAGGGACCGAGGTCAGTGAGAGTGGCCCAGTTGCAGATCCAGTGCAGTTTCAGTGAAGAATTTAGCAAGGGAGAGGGAGAGAGAAAGCAGAAGCAAAGAGGAAGGTCTTGAGTTGCTTCCGGAACCGGAGATGGTTTTCCTCAAGTTCCAGGGAGGCAGGAAGGCTGTTCCAGAGGGAGGCCCCTGCCGCGGAGAGAGATCTACCCCCAGCTAGTTGCTTTGAGAAGCGGATGACCCTGACATGCAAGGTGTGAATCACACACACCTGCAAAACAGGCCATGACCATCACTGTTATGTCACTCAAACCCTCCCAAACCAGAACATGACATGGCAAGCAATAGCCATACACCAACACAGTACCAATAAGGTACACATTGCCATGTCAAAAATGTACAGTGGCATCAGACAATGATGCCTGACATGGAATCAGATGAAATGACTGACCAACAACCTCCCGCCCAAAATAAGTAATTCCCAAATGCATTACAAAAGTTGTAGACGTAACATAACAATGAATGCCTGTCTACATGCACATTGTGCATTGCAAAATCAACACTGCAGCTTCTGTGTGCTGTATCCAACTCCTGCAACACCGTGCTCAGCGCACAGCACAGTGAACAGCTATTGTGTGTGATGCACACCCTGAGCATCCCATCTAAGCGACACACCACATCAAAAAGCAAATTAGGCATGTACAGGATCCATAATTGGTCACAGAACATGTGCTGCAGGGACACAGTGGGCACCAGAAGGCAAACCGAGTGTACACGTGGATATCCAAGGGTGGTTGTACATGTAGTGCATCATAGTGCAAGTGTGTGGGTCAGTGAGGACATGCACTCAACATATGTATGTGCAATCAAATGACCATCAGTGTCCTCTACACATCACATGTGAACATTCACCATGTGTACACCCCAGCATGTCAAACCACAACTATCCCCTCACACCTGAAAGGTAAACACAACACATGAACAGGCATTGATCAGCAGAACACAACATGTACATAGGATACCACAATTACAATGTCAGGGTCCCCATCACACTGCAGGGCAAGGCAACTATCAACAAAACATCCCCCTCTTCCTCACAAATGACCATGACCAACTGCACCTGGGTCATGGAGCCTTCAACCCTCAATTTCACCTGGCCAAAGGATCACCCGTCCCCTTCGTCACCATCTCCCACCTTGTGTGTAAAAAGGTGCCTGCACCCTTAGAGTCCACCCTCATTTGCAAAACAACAAAATCCAAGCCAGAAAAACGAACTAGAACACCCTCCAGTAGATAACTTGACGTACCAGTACCTCACAAAGGCCAAGTACTACCACAATGATGTAACAACCAAGGTAGTACAGTAAAACAATGTCACAACAGGATGTGAACCATGTGTGGTACATAACATAGAATATGCACCATGAACGGATGTGTACTGTCACAGGTCCCGTGTACAAGCGCAGGAGTGGCACGAAACAACCACCCCACCGTGGCCCGGGTGCCTGCAAGGTCAAACTCAAACAGGCCTCTGAGACCCTGGTGGGGAAGGAGGGTCAGGGATATGCAGTCGGGACAGGTGTTGGCACACTGGATAACTGGAATGAATGGCAGGAGAGGGGAGGAGGAATGACACATGAAAGTAGGGAATGCACGAAAATGTACTACCTGCATGAACACATACACAATCCAAACAAACTTGGACATCATTGTCATGGCCTTCTTAGTCCAGGCTTAGGAGTGGCATGAACCAACCACCCCCTCTAGGGTTTTGGCGCCTGCAAGTTTGGGGCTTACACAGACATCCGCAACCCCAGCGGGGAAAGAGGGTTGGGGAACATTGCTTGGATAGGTACGGGAAGCAGGAACACCGGATAGAGGGTACAGGGTTTAAAATCGGATAGGACTCGGGGTGATTAGAGGGAGAAAAACATACCAAATTGAATTACAAATTCATCCATGCATTAGTGCACCCGTCAGCAAGCCTATGCAGAGCAGTTTGAAAGAAAAACAACAAGACACTTAGCTCTGGTTTTGAGTGCTGGCCTCCTGCCTGCGCACTCTCAGGTCCGGTTACACGAGCACTTCAATGCTGCAAAGAGAGCCACAGTTAATAATCTGTCCATGCCCATAACAAAAAAACACACCACCAAATATGCCCCATAGCAACAAACTACTCTACAAACAGAAAATCTGGTGTAGATGCTTCGTACCCATATGTAACATTACCCCTGTGATGGGTCATACACAGTCAATGCAGTAAGTCAGCCGCCGGTGGGTGCGTGGCAAATGGAACAACAATGTGTCACAATTCACACAACATGCAATGTTCCCTGGGTAAGCAGACAGACCCATATAGCAAGGCATGACTTCAGAACAAGTCGTGTTCCACTATGACCAAAACAAAGTAGGCAGTGCATTAATTAATTATTAATTATTATTTATTATTATTATTATTATTATTATTATTATTATTATTATTATTATTATTAATTATTATGTTTCAAAATCTACATGGAAATGAAATGCACTGCACCCGAGTATGTCCCTTGCTGTATGTCCCTGTGAGCTGCCCCTTTCCATGTCTCGGAAGGATACATGGTTGATACAAGTGCCTCAATGGACCTTGGTGTACCGGAGGGTATGTGCCACTGCCCCTGCAGGTGCCCCATACAACCTTACAATCAACAGCCATCAGTCCACCAACACATCTGAGCTGTATTGTGTGCTTCAACACCAATATTCGTCCAAGCTCACCCTCAGTGCTGTTACTAAGCCTGCATGTGCAACTGGCCTGGTGCAAGCTTTGCTGTGTTGTGGCCCCACTGTGCTGCTCACCTTGCCTGGAGTTCCTTGGAACACGTCAGCAGTTCTAGGATGTAGGTCTGCAATCCCTGTGCCTCTGCTTGTGCACACATGTGCATGTGGGCACCAACAAACGTGTCCAGAAGTCAGACGTCCAATGGGCCATGTCTGCTGGCAAAGGTGGTCTGGAGGCTCATCCCCCTGCAGAAAGGGCATGAAACACATGATTAATGTTTTAAAGTCATCTGTGTGTGTCTCTTCAGGCATCTCATTACTGGACCATGTCAGAGACTTACATCAGAAATCACACCATCAGTCCGTCTTTCACATCCAAAGTGTGGAACACACTATCTACGGCATGAATTGCAACAAGCACGTGTACAGTAAAGATAAGAAACATACTACACAATGCATAGCAATGAATGTACACATTAATCATGAAACACTCCATCTAGCAAAAGCTGAACAGTGGTCAATAACATCGCAATAATCCCGACAAGGGGTGTCAACACAAGTTACACAGCACCAGACATGCCACAGATATGACAGTCCAAAGCCTTTGTGTAATAGGCTGTCACACCGAACCATCCTTGCGAGCCCATGGATAAGGGAGGCAGGAGTGGCATATATGAGTCAAGGACCCCAAGCAGCAAACACATACACAAGACAAGCCTGAAGGGCCCAGCTGGAACAGACAGTGGATGCATTCAAAAGCCACAAAGCACCGAACTGTCACATGAAAGCACAATAGAAAAGCATTTTTAAACTATATTAACTAATTACACTAACTATGAAAAACCTACATTACCTAATTAAACTAACTATCAAACAGAAACTTAACTAACTAAACTAAAAGAAAAATCAAATGGCCACATACGACCCAGGGGGGGGGCACCTAGGGGGGGAGGTACAGGGTGCTGCTCAACACCCACATGCGATGATGCTGTGCCAAAAAAAAAACCACCATGGGCTCAACGCCTGCACAGCCCGACTTATGTGGGAGATAGATGGTCGTCCGAGTCTGGCTCATCCTGGAAAGGAGGACGTGGCACAGTAGCCTGGCCACGCCTAGCCGCAGCTTGCCCCTCGTTGGCAGAAATTCTGCCAGACGGGTGAGCATGGTTCAGTGTGGCGATGTGACGTAGGTCTGCATGCAGAACCTCACGTGATACACGTGCTTCCTCTTGCAAGGTAGCACATGTAACACGGAGTTCCTCCTGCAAGGCCTGGCTGGACAACCGCTGCACCTCCCGGCAAGCCTGTAGCTCAGCCGAGATGGTACGCTCAAGCTGTGCAAACCTCTCCTCGTCCCGCTGCGTCTGGGACATCATAAGGACACCCAGAGTGGATTTGAGGGAAGCATACTACTCCCTCAGGGCATACATGTGCGCCTCTGCGTGAGCAGCAATTGCTTGACGCAGAGACGACATTTCAGCCTGGTGTGCCCTGTCTGAGGCCGCCATGCCCAGCCTGAGCGAGCGGGCCGTGGACCGTGCCGCCTGCTGCTGGAGAAGCACCTGCCTAGCAGGGGGGAGCACAGATCGGGCCACACGCTCCATGCTCTCAGCGATGTTCTCCATTGCTGCCCCCTGCCGTTCTGAATTGGCAGTCATGTCTTGCTCCCACTCAGTATACTGCGATTGCACGCGTCGATCGCGTTGCTGGGCTTGACCCCTACGGGACCCAAGAACCGGGTGTCCTTGCTCTATTGGCACCGCCCGCGGCTGCACGACTACATGCCCCCGTCGACGTGATGCCCCAGACACATCAGTGACTGGTGTGGAGGGTGACCCTGCGTCCCGATCCACCACGGGCGGAGGAACCAAGACTTTCTGATCCCTCAGTGCAGGTGTCGCGGACAGAGGAGTGTCCACATCAGAATCACTCACCCCTGACACATGGACTTGATGCTCATCCAACTCGACATGGACGTCAGAGTCGTCATCAAGGCTGGACTCATAGGCAGCCAGAGACCAGATGGACTGTAGCACTTGGGTGTTTTCGTGGCCTACCACCCCATGACCCCCACTTGTGCTGGGTTGATGTAGTGGTAACAACCCTGTGTCTGGCATGACAACACCATCCTCCACCTCCATTGCGTCATCACCTGAAAAATAGAGAGAAAAGAGGTCACTACACATGTCAGAAGCACACAACACACACACCGACAACAAACACATCAGGCAGACATGTGACACACAACATATAACCTTGCATGCATGCTGGGTCAACTTTGAATTGCTTCTGTGATCAGACCTGTTGAAAGGTGGCAGTTTCCATGGAAGTGGGTCTATGCAGTGCAGAAAATGTGTACGCCACTCACTACCTACATGTACAAGGACTCCATGGTGTGTGTCAGGAAATGTGAAGGCAGTGCAAGGTCAAATTCAGGCATCACGTGCACTGTGCATTCAATGTGTAGCATATCTACAAGCCAAGCACCCCTCCACCCAAGTACAAAAGCAGGGATGTCTAGCGTGGTATCAAAAGGCTGACCATACACCTGTGTATTGACAGGCAGTGTTGACTGGCATCAACAGCTTAATGTGATTTAAGTGACAACACTGAAAATGATGATGGGACAGTAAGCAGGACACATGATGAAAACTCTGGAGGCTGCCCACGTGTGAAGAAGACACTACAACAGTTGGACAGAGTCATTGGCCATTAAACAGGCTGAGGCCTGTGTGCCACACAGATTGTCAGACTCTAAACATGTGTGCAACGCAGTACTGAGCCACAGTTGACATGGGAAGGCTGATGAGATGCCATGCAATGTATGTCACCCAGGACTTGTATTACAGTGATCATCCAGTCAAGGACACATAGGGGCATGCGTGTAATGCACATGGAGCATGAATGGACACTCATGTCCCTGCAGGACATCTGACCTATGCACAGTACAAGTGAGATACCCTGCATCAAGTACTAAGGCTGTACCACACGGCATATGTCTGGCAGATTGTACGCTGGAAGTTAGCATCTACACAGGACGCATGAACAGGAAAGTACACATTGGCAAGATTGAAGCAGACCAGTGCAAAGGTGGAACTGGGGTGCAGAGTGGCGGAGGAGGGGCAAGGGAGCATGCCTACATGGAGTCCCGGCATGCAGGCAGAGGAGACATGCACGTAAGTCATGCAATGACAATGTGCCTGGGCTGAGAGGAAGGTCACCCCACGCCACATGCAGAAGGGCCAGTGAGCTGGAACATGGACCAGTGGGGCATACTTGTAACCAGCATGTCAGTAGGGTGCAATAGTGGTGATGCGGACAGTCCCCGTCTGCTCCACATGTCCACCATCCAGCAGAGCAGACATGCATCACGGAAGCATTGCATTACTTACACATCAGAACCATGTACACGTCACATGTAGTGGCAATCATGCACAACACATCCCACAAGTGAAACACACACGTCCTCAACAAACACGCATCAACACTCACTGGACTGGGCATCAAAGTCCAGCATCTCTCCCACTCCTTTGACCAATTCAGGTGGTATGAACTCCGCAACGAGTGCCTCATGCGGAGTGAGCTCTTCCTCCTCTGGTACAGGCCCACCGCCAGTCACCAGAGTCAAGTTGTAATTAGAGGCACGCTTAGCCTTACTGCTGCGTTTGAGGTCATTCCAATGCTTTTTGCACTCTTGCGCCGTGCGCACCTCATGGCCGAATGAACTGACATGTTCTGCAACATGCTTCCAGTGGGTGTCACGGTGGGCAGCCGTAGTCTGACTATTGGCACCCACTAGCATGTCACGGCTGTGGCCCGCACGTAGTCCACGAGGAAGTCCAGTTCCTGCTTGCAGAAAGTCTTCTTCCTCGACGTGCAGGAGGTCGTGGCTGTGTGTAGGGTCCCAGCCTGTGCTGCAGGTGCAACCTCCTCTTGGACTGTGGCGCAGACCCTGGCTGGCTAATGCCACCCTGACCAGTATGGCCAGTGGGTTCGGTGGATTGAGCCAAGGGAGTGGCAGGTGGAGGGACGACCAAAGGCCTGACTTGTGTCAGTGGCATCTGGGTGCCCTCTAATGGACCCTGCGCAGCAACATCCGCTGTGGCAGGGTCATTGACCGCAACGGTCCTGGTTGGCAGACTCACAACCAGGGTGTTGTTGGGTGCATCTGCCCCTGCACTTGCCAACACCCGGCTGTTCGGGGCAGCAGATGACATAACTGCCCCAGGGACACCTGTTTTGGTCTGAGCAGCCCTGCCTGCCCCTATGGTTTCCCTGCTGGCCTGTTGAAAATCTACCAAGGGCTCCTCAAGTGCCAACGCAGCCTGCGCTGGTAGACCCTGAGCCTGGGTGGCGGTGTCCACAGATGCACCTGCAGCTACCACTACCCTAGGGCCCGTGGCAGTCGATGGAACGGACTGCCGGGTCACAGAGGCGGCAGTGCCAGATTCAGAAGCTGCATCCCCCGGAACCACAGGGGGTGGTGGCATGACTGCACCGACACATGGCACAACATTGTGCTCAAGTGGCGCACCCCTGCCTCTTCCCCCTCTTTGGCCGCCATGGACACCCTGGAGTCCCCCTACTCCCTGGTCACCGCGGCCACGTCCCCGACCACGCCCGCCACGAGGAGTACGCCCAGCTGAGGCGCCCCTCACCTTTGGTGTCGTCCCAACCATGGCACAGATGTAATAGTGCCGGCAAGGATGGAGTAGTGCCAATGGGAGGTGTACACCACAATTGACCTGGGCAATTGGGTTGAAGGGGGTGGGAAGCAAGATGTTAACAGCCCCCCTGCACCTCCAAGGCTGTATGTGACCCCGGTGATGTAGTGACGGGTCACGCAATGCTCAGGCACCCCAAAACTGCAGTAAAACCGTGCACGCAACCCTGCAGCCTACGTGCGTGGAATCAACCTCCCGCAGTACGCGGTGGCACCCAGTAACACGAATAACGCGTACGCGTGGGACACACAGGCTACTATGACCTCGAAAATGGGTGCGATACACAGGGGCACCCGCAGTGGGAAAAATAGCGTGTGTGACTCACCGCCTGACTAGCGCGATGCAGAAAAACACGCGTAGCCAATACCCCCGCCAAAAGAAGAGATACGTCCTTGATAGCTGCGAAGCTGTGATGGCGCGCGAAACAACAGGAAGCTGCAACACACGTCGGTCTCCACGAAAGGCATGTACAGCGAACTGCTGCCCCCGCTCACCTTTAACCCGTGCTGACTGAAACGCCCCCGCGCATCACGTCACTTACGCGCATGGGCCCTTTCCTCGGATTACACGCATTCCCACGCGGACGTGCAGTTTTTCACATGCGCTGAAATGCCCATGCACGCTTGCGCGCGTCACATCACAGAGGCGCTTGCGCTTGAAGGGCCTTCTGTCCAATGAAATCGCGTATGCGTGCAGACGCGCTTACGCGCATAGGGCCTTTCCTCGAATTACACGCTGACATGCAGAATTTTCACGTGCCAAATCACTCCGTATCAAGCTGGCCACGCGTAAGCACACGGAAAACCATGCTCCTGCCCAAAAGGCCGAATTACTGCCCCCCAAAGCCCTGAGCAGCCTCCGACGAGCCATCTGCTGCTGCCTGCCTGCCTGCTGCCACAGTGCCCTGCCATTTGGTGCCTGCACATCAGCCATCTGCAGGGGTCCAGTTGCTGTGTCCACCCCTGCTGGAACAGAAGACTCCCGACTGGGATACCATCGCTCCACAGCCCAGCCCCAGGACCCAGTTGCCCACCCACACCTGCCTCGGGGGTCGCCATGTTGGGGCAAACACCATCCGAGACCACTGGCGACCCCCAGCCAGAGGGGCAGAGGGCCACCAGCTTCAGTCAGAAGGAAGTTGGTGTCCTGGTGGTGCATGTCCTGGGGCATTATGATGCCCTCTTCGGATCATCACGCGCTGACAAGGATGGACGGGACAGGATCTGGACGGACATCGTGACTGCCATCAACGCGGAGGGGGTGGCAGTCCGACTATTACATCATGTCAAGAAGCGCTGGGAGGACTTGAGGTCCAGGACCCTGAACAAGGCCCGGCGTCTCTTAAAGGCAGGGTTATCTAAGGGGCGCCGGAGCCACTTGTCGGAAGATCAGATGAGGGTCCTGGAACGCATATCCCCAGCGCTCCACGACCAGGTCCTTGAGAGGCTGACCCATCTGGAGTCAAGCGGTAAGTGGCCAGGCATTGCTGTGTGAGACAGGGCATGTTGCAGTGTGCTGGTTGTCTGATACTTGCCTGTATGTGTGACATAGGCCATGTACGCGTGTGTGTGTGCAGGGACATCATGGTCATGCATGTGAGACCAGTAATGTGTGAAGCACACGGTTGGTGTATGTGTTTAAATGCTACATGGGGAGCCCTATGCGGAATGGACACATGAGAGCATGCCAGTCTCTGTTCCTGGACATGGGTGGGGGTGAGGGATGGGTGATGATGCCATGTACATGTATGGTGTCCATGTCTGTGTGTCTGACATGCGTGTCTGTGACTTGTGAATGCCATGGATGCATGACACATGTCTGTGTCAATGTTCAGATCCACTGATGCAGCCTAGCTATCCTTGTATCCACTGTGTCTGGGGTGTACGAGTCCAGATGGATGAAAGTACGGTGAAGTGTGTGAATGTGATAGGCATTACCCATGATGCATGTGAGTTCAAAAACAACATTGTATGTTTCAAGAGTCCCTTGGACATGTTTGCTTATGTCCATAGCATGCGCCATGCCTGTTACTGCATGTGTTTTGCCTGCACTGACCCATGTGTTGTGGAGGGACATGATGGAAGTGATCTATGACAGTGCCACTCATCTGCTATTGCTTCCTGTCTAGGGGACCATTGTACAGTACCCTGATGCTTGTGTTCTATGTCTCCCTCTACACAGCGCAAAGTGAAGAAGAGGGCGGAGACGGTGCTGTGGAGCAAAGCGGCGGGGATGCCCCCACGGCTGCAGCGGAAGGGGTGGGTGAGCCCCCACAGGGGCTTGCAACGGCGGAAGACGGTGTGGAGCCATCCAGGTTGGTGGTTTCCACAGAGGAGGAGGAGGCCGCTACTGAGCCGCACATGGGGCCTGGTGGGGGCATCCTTGCTGGCGCAAGTGATGCAGTCCAGGGGCAGGGGCAGGAGGCAGCACATGTCACTGTGGAGGTGCCTGTGCATGTCACTGTCCCTGACACTGTGACTGCACCACCATGCACCAGCAGGGATGCCCCATCCCAGGCCTGTCTGCAGGTAGGGGGGATGTCCATGTCATCTGACTCCCCTCCACCTGCGGACGAGGGGACCGCTGGCTGTATGGAGAAGGTCCTGATTGGTGTCGCGTTGCGCACGGGTGTCATTCATGATGAGGTGCGTGCTTCCTGGGGGGAGCACGCACGTCATCACGAAGAGCACCGTGCCAACGTGGCCCAGTTGGGAGCGGTCGTGGTCGGGGGTCTCGTACATGTGTCGGGCACTTTGGCGACCCTCTCCTCCTCTGTGGAGGCTATGCGCCAGTCGTTCTCCATGCTGTCTTCCGGCCCAGATGCCACCAGGGCCCCCTGTGGACCTGCCCCAACCAATGCAGCCAACTCGGTGGGGATCCCATCCCTGCCACAGTCAGGAGTCGGAGGTCCAGCAGGGGTGGACACACCAGCAACTGGACCCCAGCAGATGGAGGATGTGACGGCATCATCGGGCAGGGCACGTGCACGACGGCGTCGGTGGATTCCATCAGCCTGGATGCCGTCGTGCTGGCACAGGCAGTTGCGTCGGAGGCAGCGGCTGGCTCGACGTGGGAGGCATCATGGCTCGGGGCCATCAACATCAGGGGTGCAGGCATTGGCCGGAGGGCAGGAGAACCCTGGAATGGTGTCCAGACATTTGGTCGACCTAAAACTGGTCGAATGACATTTGGTCGACGCAATTTGGTCGAAAACCAAATGGTCGAATTTTTTTTTTTAATTATATTTTTATTTTTCGGGTTTTCGTTTTTTACAAAAATGGGTTTTTAGAAAAAAAAGGGGGTTGGGGGGGGACCCCCCCCAAAAAAAAAAAAAATGTGAAAATAATAAAACAAAAAATTCGACCATTTGGTTTTCGACCAAATTGGTTCGACCATTTGTCTGGTTGACCAATCTTTTTCGACCAAATGTCTGGTAACCCCCTGGAATGGGAGTGGCTTCCGTGTGGGAGCGGTTGGGCCAGCAGATAGGTGCGGAGCGGCAGCGGGCAGAGGAGGAACGGCTATAATGGTCAGGGCGGAGGACGCTGAGGCGGGCTGAGTGCCTCGAGGGTCTTCGCAGGGAGTTGGAGCTGGACACTGCTTTATCCCTGCGAGACCTCGGGGCCAGGGAACATGCCCGCCTCCAAGCCATTGAACAGGAGTTTGATGATGCCCTGGCCCATGACAACATCCAGTGAGCCGTTGGACTAGCCCGCTGCCCTTGTAAATAGTTATGTAGTTAGTGTTAGGTTTCCTTTGCTTTTTTCTTGACTTTGGACCTTTTGGATAATGGCCAACATTTTTGTATATAGTTTTTTTATTAGGTAGTATTTTTAGATAGGTTGCATTTCTTCAGTTGGGATCATGGACCCTGGATTGTTTATCTGTATATATATTTGACTGTTGGATTATGTTTTTTTTTTTTAATTACCCATGGAGCAATGGTTTTTGGTTTTGTTTTTCCCTTGGATGTACTTTTTTGACTGTGACTTTGGACACCTTTCCTTTGGATTATGATTTGTGGTTTTTCATTATTTTACGGACATGCTGCTTTTTTGTTTTTAATTCCCATTGTCGTTTGTTTATTTTTAATCCCATTTATGTTGCTTTTAATACATTTTTTTCATCAAACTTCAATGTGTAGTATCATATCATTGGTTTCATGCATGTCATGATATGGGTTTTGACATTCACTTACACCCATTGTGTGTATGTGAGGGACATGTGTTCATTTACATACTTGCCATTGGGGTTGTATCATGTAATTGGCAATTCTGAGTGGGTGGATGCAATACGTGGGTGGGTGTTTGGCATGTGGAGGCTGCCCATAAGGGCCAGGGATCTAGATTGTGATGACATGTTGGCTGGGGGACATGTGTCAGGGCCTCCTGGCAGGTGCCCCACAATGCTGGGGGTGCGGGTGCAGGGGGACATGTGTGGGACATGAGTGGGGGACTGCTGGCAGGTGCCTCGCAATGCTGGTTGGTGGGGGTGCAGGGGGACATGAGTGGGACATGAGTGGGGGCCTGCTGGCAGGTGCCTCGCAATGCTGGGGGGTGGGGGTCCAGGGGGACATGAGTGGGACATGAGTGGGGGCCTGCTGGCAGGTGCCTCGCAATGCTGGGGGGTGGGAGTGCAGTTGGACATGAGTGAGACATGAGTGGGGGCCTGCTGGCAGGTGCCTCGCAATGCTGGGGGGTGGGGGTGCAGGGGGACATGAGTGTGACATGAGTGGGGGCCTGCTGGCAGGTGCCTCGCAATGCTGGGGGTGGGGGTGCAGGGGGACATGAGTGGGACATGAGTGGGGGCCTGCTGGTAGGTGCTTCGCAATGCTGGGGGGTGGGGGTGCAGAGGGATATGAGTGGGACATGAGTGGGGGACTGCTGGCAGGTGCCTCGCAATGCTGGGGAGTGGGGGTGCAAGGGGACATGAGTTGGTGTTCAGTAGTGCAAGAAGACATGTGCCTTTGCTGGGGGGCATGGCCATGTTGGGTGGGCTGCCTGCGGGACATGACCAGGGATGCAGGGTAGTCCCCTGTGGTGTGGGCTGCCTGCAGGGGCCATGGAGGGTGTACAGGGAACACCTGAGAGGACCCACACTGCCAAATCACATGTGGGACTCCCCGGCAACCCAGTAATACACGTACCCAGGTGAAATTGTGTGTGAAACTTCCTGCGCACCAAAGTAATACACGTACCCAGCTGAAATTGCGTGTGAAACTTCCCGCGCACCCCAGTAATACACGTACCCAGCTGAAATTGCGTGTGAAACTTCCCGCGCACCCCAGTAATACACGTACCCCGCTCGCACAGGGCCAATCGCGTGTGGAACTTCCCGCGCACCCCAGTAATACACGTACCCAGCTGAAATCACGTGTGAAACTTCCCGCGCACCCCAGTAATACACGTACCCCGCTTGCACAGGGCCAATCGCGCGTGGAACTTCCCGCACACCCCAGTAATACACGTACCCAGCTGAAATAGCGTGTGAAACTTCCAGCGTACCCCACTAATACACGTACCCTGCTGAAATCGCGTGTGAAACTTCCCGCGCACCCCAGTTATACACGTACCCCGCTCGCACAGGGCAAATCGTGTGTGAAACTTCCCGCGATCCCCAGTGATACACTTACTCAGCTGAAATTGCATGTGAAACTTCCCGCGCACCCCAGTAATACACGTACCCTGCTGAAATCGCGTGTGAAACTTCCTGCGCACCCCAGTAATACACCTACCCCGCTCGCACAGGGCCTATCGTGTGTGAAACTTCCCGCGATCCCCAGTGATACACGTACCCAGCTGAAATCGCGTGTGAAACTTCCCGCGCACCCCAGTAATACACGTACCCTGCTGAAATCGCGTGTGAAACTTCTCGCGCACCCCAGTAATACATGTACCCAGCTGAAATCACGTGTGAAACTTCCCGCGCACCCCAGTAATACACGTACCCCGCTCGCACAGGGCCAATCGCGTGTGGAACTTCCCGCGCACCCCAGTAATACACGTACCCAGCTGAAATCGCGTATGAAACTTCCTGCGCATCCCAGTTATACACGTACCCCACTCGCACAGGGCCAATCGCGAGTGAAACTTCCCGCGATCCCCTGTGATACACGTACCCAGCTGAAATTGCGTGTGAAACTTCCCGCAATCCCCAGTGATACACGTACCCAGCTGAAATCTCGTGTGAAACTTCCCGCGCACCCCAGTAATACACGTACCCTTCTGAAATCGCGTGTGAAACTTCCCGTGCACCCCAGTAATACACGTACCCCGCTCGCACAGGGCCAATCGCGTGTGAAACTTCCTGCGATCCCCAGTGATACACGTACCCAGCTGAAATCGCGTGTGAAACTTCCCGCGCACCCCAGTTATACACGTACCCCGCTCGCACAGGGCAAATCGTGTGTGAAACTTCCCGCGATCCCCAGTGATACACGTACTCAGCTGAAATTGCATGTGAAACTTCCCGCGCACCCCAGTAATACACGTACCCTGCTGAAATCGCGTGTGAAACTTCCCGCGCACCCCAGTAATACACGTACCCCGCTCGCACAGGGCCAATCGCGTGGGGAACTTCCCGCGCACCCCAGTAATACACGTACCCAGCTGAAATCGCGTATGAAACTTCCCGCGCACCCCAGTAATACAAGTAGCCTGCTGAAATCGCGTGTGAAACTTCCTGCGCACCCCAGTTATACACGTACCCCACTCGCACAGGGCCAATCGCGAGTGAAACTTCCCGCGATCCCCTGTGATACACGTACCCAGCTGAAATTGCGTGTGAAACTTCCCGCAATCCCCAGTGATACACGTACCCAGCTGAAATCTGGTGTGAAACTTCCCGCGCACCCCAGTAATACACGTACCCTTCTGAAATCGCGTGTGAAACTTCCCGTGCACCCCAGTAATACACGTACCCCGCTCGCACAGGGCCAATCGCGTGTGAAACTTCCCGCGATCCCCAGTGATACACGTACCCAGCTGAAATCGCGTGTGAAACTTCCCGCGCACCCCAGTAATACACGTACCCTGCTGAAATCGCGTGTGAAACTTCACGCGCACCCGAGTAATACACGTACCCAGCACAAATCACGTGTGAAACTTCCCGTGCACCCAAGTAATACACGTACCCCGCTCGCACAGGGCCAATCGCGTGTGGAACTTCCCGCGCACCCCAGTGATACACGTACCAAGCTGAAATCGCGTGTGAAACATCCCGCGCACACCAGTAATACACGTACCCTGGTGAAATCGTGTGTGAAACTTCCCGCGCACCCCAGTAATACACGTACCCAGCTGAAATCACGTGTGAAACTTCCAGTGCACCCCAGTAATACATGTACCCCGCTCACACAGGGCCAATCGCGTGTGGAACTTCCCGCGCACCCCAGTAATACACGTACCCAGCTGAAATCGCGTGTGAAAATTCCCCCGATCCCCAGTGATACACGTACCCAGCTGAAATTGCGTGTGAAACTTCCTGCGATCCCCAGTGATACACGTACCTAGCTGAAATCGCGTGTGAAACTTCCTGCGCACCCCAGTAATACACGTACCCTGCTGAAATCGCGTGTGAAACTTCCCGCGCAACCCAGTAATACACGTACCCAGCTGAAATCACGTGTGAAA
This sequence comes from Ambystoma mexicanum, assembly GCF_040938575.1. NCBI lineage: Eukaryota > Metazoa > Chordata > Amphibia > Caudata > Ambystomatidae > Ambystoma > Ambystoma mexicanum. The sequence continues at coordinate 1,183,782,571 of NC_090933.1, read as the reverse complement.
CTTCCAGCGCACCCCAGTAATACACGTACCCCGCTCACACAGGGCCAATCGCGTGTGGAACTTCCCTAGCACCCCAGTAATACACGTACCCAGCTGAAATCGCGTGTGAAACTTCCCGCGCACCCCAGTAATACACGTACCCTGCTGAAATCGCGTGTGAAACTTCCCGCGCACCCCAGTTATACACGTACCCCGCTCGCACAGGGCCAATCGCGTGTGAAACTTCCTGCGATCCCCAGTGATACACGTACCCAGCTGAAATTGCGTGTAAAACTTCCCGCGCACCCCAGTAATACACGTACCCTGCTGAAATTGCGTGTGAAACTTCCCGCGCACCCCAGTAATACACGTACCCCGCTCGCACAGGGCCAATCGCGTGTGAAACTTCCCGCGATCCCCAGTGATACACGTACCCAGCTGAAATTGCGTGTGAAACTTCCCGCGCAACCCAGTAATACACATACCCTGCTGAAATCGCGTGTGAAACTTCCCACGCACCCCAGTAATACACGTACCCCGCTCACACAGGGCCAATCGCGTGTGAAACTTCCCGCGATCCCCAGTGATACAAGTACCCCGCTCGCACAGGGCCAATCGCATGTGAAACTTCCCGCGATCCCCGGTGATACACGTACCCAGCTGAAATTGCGTGTGAAACTTCCCGCGCACCCCAGTAATACACGTACCCTGCTGAAATCGCATGTGAAACTTCCCGCGCACCCCAGTAATACACGTACCACACTCGCACAGGGCCAATCGCGTGTCAAACTTCCCGCGATCCCCAGTGATATGCGTTCCCCGCTTGCCGTACTGGTACGGGTTAGCACAGCCCTTTGCGCTGGAATGGGGATTTTGATGGCTTTTCCCTGCGCAAGGGGCGTTCTTGGGGGCGTAACTGGCGCTGCTGCAGGGTCGCTGCGCCACTGTACGCCACGGCTGGTTTTGGTGGCTGGAATCCATGAATACGCTGTGCGCGGAAATGTATTTTAGTGCACGCGGCTGGCGCAGGGATTCGCACACGCACACTGTGCGCCAGCCGCGTGCGCCACTTGTGCGCTGAATTCTATGAATTACCCCCAATATGACATCAGAGGCCCAGAAAGGATTTCCTCGGTGGATATTGACCACATTAAATTTTGTGACTGGGAAAGATGGGATGTAGCTAAGATCACGGTTAACTGAAGACTAACTAGAGAAGAATCCTTTTAGTCATTTATGAAATCCAACAGAGAGGTTTTGACTTATACAATGCTGAGCCTTCCAATATGTACCATGAAGAACGTATCCAGAATTGGAAAGGTGGTTTGTCTAAATATCAAGAAAATACACCTAAATTAAAGAAAATGTCAATGGATTGAGTGTGGGAAAGAAGGAGAGAAGGATTGGAAAAAATGAAAGAAACAAATCAAATAGATTGGCAGTGGTTTGCACCCCCTCAGAGGATGTTACCATCTGTTTGGTTCTGGAGCGTCCCTTGGAAAATTGAATATATACAACCTAGTAATTCTGCAAGAAACTTTCCTATCTAAACAAGTCATCATGGATGGCTATTCAATTTGCCACCAAATGACCAACTGTGGGAAGGCAGGTTGGAAGAAGGGAGGTCTCTTGATTGGCAATAAAACCTAACATATTTTGAACTTGCCAGTGGTAGACGACTTAATGTATGGGGTGTTGGTGGTTTCTGTAACACTGAAGGATAAAATATCCCATGTATTGGTTATCAATGTATATTGTAACTATGCAGCATACTCCCAAACTGTAATAACTGGCCATATTGATGACATTGTAATGCCGTGGAAAGATGCTTGGCCTGAAAGGCCCATTCTTATTGCTGCCAATTTTAATATGAACTGTCTTTCTCCCCAGCAATATGGTGTATTTATCCAGAGGTGTAAGGAGAAATCAACTCAGGACTTGAAAGGGAGGAGATGGTGGGATTTTTTTGAGGGCTGGAATTTGAGTATGCTGATTGGGAAAACATACCTAGAAGTGAGTAATTGGAATATCTGGTCCAACAGCCTCAAATCCTAAGTTATTGATTTTATCCTGGTGTCAGAGGAATCGGAAACTAGAAGCTCTCATTTTAAAGTGAAATGTGGCCTTCCTAGTGACCATGCAATATTGTCAGTTGTCCTATCACTAGATCCACAGACAAGCATAACAAAGAAAATGAATGAAGTTACCATTTTGGGGGCAAAAACAGATTAATCTCAGCTCAGAGGGACATACGTGAGTTTAATGAGAAACTGGAGATACATCTTTTAAATACTCAGGGAGAGATTGACACGTAGGTTTGTATGGTACATCACCTGCCGAAGTTTTTGGAAATGTTTTTGTGCCTATGAAATGTAGGCATTTGAATAACAGGCCTAATTATAATCCACTTATCCAACTGTTCTTGAGGGTCCAACCACCCCCTCCCTCTCTGGGCCTTGGTGTCTCTGCGGTCAAGGAAGACACACTGGATCAAGCAGGACACTCATGCAGGTTTCAAGAGGTCATCAGGCTTTATTTATTCCAACAGGCAAGGCACAGGATACACGGGATACATCATCAGAAACATCTCTGGGGCTCTGCTAAAATTCTGAATAAAACCCTGCCATTTATACACTCTAGGGAGATGAGGGAATAGCCTGATAAAAGAAACAAACCCTTTCCTATCTTTGATTTGTTGACTTATATGGCATGATCAATGTGCTGTTCCTCTTTCTACTTTTGATTTGCTGGCCTATCTGCCACTCGGACCTAGTCTAGACCGGTTATACCCACTCCTTACCCCCACCTTTGTCCACTAGATGAACTTCTTAAACTGTCCACTGAGGTCAGAGTGAGTTAGCATAAAACAACCATTTTGTCTGCTTAAGTAAGTATCCATGTTGAAATGCCTGACCCACCTAAATTTACCTAAAACTCTGGACCTGCTCTAATTTGGATCTAGAATCTTTAATAATATATCTTAACATTTACTACCTAACACATTCTTTACTGCATATAACTTTCAGAATCCATAACCATGCATTGTTTTCTAAATTGCTTTCCTGCGAAGCACTATCATTCTGATTTCTACAAAATTTAGAGTCATTGATCACCCCACCAAGTTATCTATGATCGGTTTGAGGGGGAGTGGGTCTATCTCCACTACATTCAGTTTGAGGGGGAGGGGATAGTCATTCCTTTACACTCCCCCCTATTTTATAGTATTTAGTCATCTACTCAATACTTACAATTACACCAATGCCCACCCTCCTCAATTTTCAATGTAGCTACACATCTCTGACCTAATCACCTTTTTCTATAAACAATTTACTTCAATCTAAGAGGTATCCTAACACATTTCTACAATGTCAATACTAACACATTATACTCTTCTAGTCCAAACATGTATCTGTCCCTAAACACTATTTTTATTTTATTTTACTTAAGCTCCACCCCATTCCTCAATTTACTTTATACTAATTATACATTAGGTCATACATGGTCACTATGAGAATCAAAAAGTTGGTATGTTATTTGAGGAAACCCACCAGCTCATTTTTCATAAGTTTTAATCACGTGTGATTTTACTGCACACTTCTGTCTCACTCCCACTCCATTGGTGCCTTGTTTTTTCATTGTCCACCCCATTCATATTCTTATTATTTTTATTTTCTTCTTCATCAGTAGAGCTTCCACCGTCACATCTTCCACCCGATTCATTTTAGTCGGATATCTTTCACGTTCTCGGATCTTTTACCTGATTTGATCCTTTTTATTCCTTAGAGCTGCTTTGCAGCAAGACTCCCAGGCCCTTCAATGCCTGCGCCAGAAGTCCACTGTCTTATATGGCAGCAGTAAGTTAGGTTTGTGACATCAAGAAACTGTCAATCAGAACATTACTTGTTCATTCTTTTAGGGGAAACAAAGCTGCGGGAGCCTTTGCAGAAACAGTCCTTCACAATCTGCATAAATTCTGGTTGGGTATTGTTTGGTCAGGTTCCTCAGCCAATCCTTTTTATTTTTTTTCTCAAAGGGTCATGTGTCGTAAGTATCCCAATGTATACGCCTCCTCTTTTATTCACCTGTAATAAAAAGCTGAATGAGTTTCCCTTGATAAATAAGTATGTCTCTATCATCACACTTTTTTCTTTCAACCCAACCCCTTAAAAAACCTTCTTTGCGTGTTTTATTGAAATGCACCTTCCTTCTAAACAAACTAGACCTAAGCAGTATTTTTTTTAATGTCCTTGCCTCCGAGACAAAACTCCTAGACAAAACTATGAGCCATTTTTATTATTTGTATATCAAAGCTATTAGTTCTCTCCAATTTTTATACATTTTGTCTTTTTGTCATTTATTTTACTGCATATGGTCAGCCTGCTGGAAACTGATTTGTTTACAATAAACATATATTTTTTGGCATTTTTCTCTCCCCTTATGTCATCTGGGTTTTCTCTTTATACACATTATTTGTCCTTCGGGGGACAAATTTCCTCCTAAGGTTGACACTTTCAGACCAAGGAGACACAAATAACAAACAACAAATAAACATATTGAAAAAGACATTTAAAGAAGGGCATATTCTTCTTTCCTGTCTTCTAGGTGCATTCGTAGCAGAAGAGAACATTGCTGGTAGGGATCCCTGTTGTCTGTAGAAAATCGAAATAGAGACAAAAGTCATTCGAGGACTGACAAGGAGGTCAAGTTACTTCTTAACCTAAATTCTGTTTCCTTGCTGCTAACAAAAATACTTTCTAGATCAACTTCTATTTTTTATCAGCCCATTTTACTCACAGGCCTTCCCTAACTCAGGGTTTATACTGGACTATCTGCTTTGCTGCATGTGCTTGCCACTCAACTGTAAATGCCACATTCTATCTTTTTTTCACCATCTTTCTCCCGGATGCGTTGGACCATGGTCTTTTTCTTCTGAGTTTTGCTTTCATCCTGTTAAGACAAACATAAGTGTTTCGCTGCACAATATCTCCTCTTTAACCCACTATACTTTATCTAGTCTACCTTGGTTTTTCTATACTATGGCATCAATTCTTACAACATGCCTTTATTTCTCTCATGAAACAACATTGTTTGCCAATTCTAAACATTTTTTATACACTCTCCAAGTCGACCCCCTTTGGCATCCCAAAAATACATAAATGGTTACCCACCTTCAATTTGACTTCTGATTTCTGCGTTTGTCTGAAGTGGCCATGCTTTCAACTATTTGCTACTCTCTTCACACCTGATTGCACCTATCTTGGGAAAAATGGCTACACACTTGAAGACACAGTGTCTCTACCTCTTTTCTACTTACTCACCTGGGTCCTAATGATCAACTGTGTGTCCACACCTTAGTGGTGTGAACTAGTACTTACCTCGTTTCCCTTTTCTCCCTATTTAAGGCCATGCAGACATTCCTCCTGTGTTCACGCAAGATCACGATTTTCATCTGTAACATAAACCAACATTGTTACAGGCACTCAAAAATTGTAATTTACATAACCCATTTTTGGTCGACCATACACCTTTTCTGGTTCTCCGTTACTTCCTAATGCTTTTTTATTGCTCTGCGCAATGTTTTTCTTGTCAGCTTGTAGCCCTCATTGATACTATTTTTTGTAAGGTGTTTAGATTTTGCTTATTTTATGCTTCCTATTTAATCCCCTATTGATTCATTTATTCATTCATTCAACCAATCATTTCTTCATTCATTTTTCATTCATGTTTCCCTTTAATTCATTTTTTATTCATTTATAAATGTATTTACATAATTATTTTTTTTCAGCCAAATGCTGTCATTTTTTTAAACCAAGCTCCTATACGGTTTATGGTAAATCAATTATTTTCATCTTCTCTTTATTCATTTTTCTGGACCTCTGCCAAAAAAGTCCCAAAGTTCACCTAATGGTTTTGAACGCTCTCCAATCTCTGTTATTTATACTGGATGCTGCTACATTATTGTCATGTATACTTGAACATGTTTACTCTATGGCTGTCTCTAATTTCATAGAGGTCATCTGTCCCCCCTCTTTGTTCATAAATCTCTGTGGTCTGAGACTAAACTCACCATATACTCTCACCACTTTTCCACTAGGTCACACAATTATTTATAATGCTGCACTTTTGCCACAACAATAAAAGCCTTTTGGCTCCTATCAGAAGCATATCATCGGACGTCTGCCTTCTACGGGCCCCTATGAATATACCCATATTCAAAAGGTGCATTTCCCAGGACAAAACAGAACATGCTTGTCTTTGATTACTTAAACAACATCACCATGCTTTAGGCTTGCATTGTCCACTTCTTTCCTCAAAATATTAGCAAATGCCTGTTACGCATATGCAAATATTTGTCATAACACACTCTCTTCCAGAGACTGTTAATTGACACGCAGTCCCAATGTCTATCACAAGACCAAAAATCGTTCTCTTGCTACATTAATTCCAGGCACCTTTAAAACCTAGTGGCACTAACAATTATGAACACATCAGGTCACCCGGTGAGGCTGTCCTACTGCGGATGCATGCATTCCTCTGTTTTTGTGAAGGCATTCCTTATTTTTAGACTAACACCTTTTATTCCTGTGTGTCTTTATGTATTCTGTGTTTACACATTGCTGAGGCTGGATGTGGGCTCACTTACCCTCTGCAGTAAATTCATTTTGCATACGGTGTACTTTACTTATATAACATGCAACGTGTTCTTCTTTATTCGAAGCGAAGCATTCCTCACACTCATTGCATTGTGGTTCTTTTTTATTGACGTACTCAAGGCAGTGTAGCTATTCTATCACCCTACTATAATGACTACTGGGAGTCGTAGTGCTGGCTCCCACAGGTCTATTCAATAACGCAGCGTGCAGCACAGGAGTGCCGCCCGCTCGGAAGTCACCCCTCGATTTTCAACGTGCTAGTTTTGCATGCACTACCGGCGTCACATGGGCGGGGTCACTGTACATAATTACTTCAGGGTCTGCAAGATTTCTCTTCTGGTGTGACAATCGGTGACACAAATTCAGCAGCCTGTGATGAAAAACAAGATGGTAGGCATACATTTTGTCAATACCTCCAACATCTCCATTACTCGTGCACTTTACACCAGCAGCACCTGTATCTCTAAGTCTATTACCCTGATTGATTCTCAAAGAACCGTCAAAAAACAGAATCTCCCCCACTGCCACTATCTCTATCTTTACCCTCGGGGGTTCATCATAAAAATTCTCAAAATACAAACAAACATGAGCTTGCTCAGTTTCTGACAGTGCTTTCCGCTGCACCCATGGCAGAATTATCTTTTCTATGTCTGACTATTTGATCACCAGTTTTAACACAACCCCCTTATAGGTAGTAACTCTTGGAGACACCAACATACCCTCAGGTTTTCCTGAACAGAAAAACCTCTACATGTTCAATACATTATGTCACAAAATCATCTTATCACCGTACTGTCAGCCCTCATAATGGCTTACTCAATGGCTGTCATCTTTAGTTGCAAGGGGAGTGTCCCCTTATTAGTGAGTCCAAAAATCCCCCTGTAGTGCATACGAGGCCCACCCTAATATGAGTCTCTGCATGTGCATATTTATTATATCAATTTCATTTGAATATGGCAAAAGGAGCATTTCCTCAGTGTAGTTTGAGCATCCCTGAACAGTAGTCTACTCAGTATTCCTTCTCTTATTCATCAAAGCCCCTCCTTGATCTGTGAGCTGTACACTATGGGGTGTGCTGTCCCTCCTCTTGAGAAACCTTCATTCTGCACAAATCCGTGGTTTCTACACATGCGTGCAAAATGTTCTTACATACCTCATATCCAATTTGCAGGAGGTCTCCTAATGTGCCCCTCCTGTATGCTTTGACTATTCTCCTGAATGCTTTGAAACCCACCTTGGATACTCTGAACACTTCCGTGATTATTCCTAAAACCTCTTCCTCACGGAGCAAACCCATTATAGCCTTGATCAAACTGCCTTTGTTTCTTCACCTGCGGCATGCATGTGGCCTACCATGAACCTCATCCATCTCCACTATTCACATTGCCCTTTCAATGGAGTATTTCAACAATCTTTCTGCACTGCTTTCACTTTTTCACTTTCCTAGCATTATTTTTCTTGCAATTTCTTTCTTGCAGTAGTATGCAATAATGCATGATGACCAGCTATATCTCTGACCATAGCCTTGCTTCCAGGTCCCCTAATTCCTTAGGCTGCATCGGCACGAGCTCTGACAGCGTTTGGCATTTTGATGGCTCCCTCATCTGGCGTGTCTCAACACAGCACTCTATGTGCTTTCCAGACTGCTTCCCTACAAGTTTAAACAGCGCTCCCTCATGAGCGGTAATACTCAAATATCTTGCCTTTGATCAAATGTCATCAGCGTTTGTCCCCACAAATAACAGCTAGAAGACCTTTACTGTCTTCTGTAGTTAATTTGCCTCTTTTTGACACTTTTTTTCTAGTACATGTATCCACTTCTCAGTGCTAGAAATCAAAACTCGGGAGTTTATACCTTAAATTACCCTTGCCCATCTTGGGTCAAGGTGCATACTGTTATCTTGCTCACCCTCGCTCTTGCAAGAGAAACTGTGAAGCCCCAAACTTGTATTTCTCATTGTCTGCGTGTCCATAGTGAGGGCAATGGCTCTACACTGCCATCTACCTGGTCTCAACCTTAATTTGCTCACATGTGGTGGCAATTTCCAGCGCTCACTATGAGGTTACATTTTAAGTTGCTCTGACTGCGCCAGTGATTCTGACGCCCGAGATACAAATGCATCTAAATCTGACCATCTCCTTCTTTATTCACTGAAAAACACCCTTCAAAGCCACATTTTTTCTCTGTTTAGTCAGTTTTGACCTTTGCAAGCTGTTATGTACAAAAGCCTGCTTAATTATTTTTGGCCGCAATGCACGAGTGCCGCATTCCTGACTCTCTTTTATCATGAGCCACTTCCAACTTCTGGCAAAACTTTTTCCTCTTGGCCGCCCAGTGCTACATTCCTGATCTGTGAGTTCACCACTACTGCCTGTTTTCCCAACGTGCTGTCTTATCTATTTCAAAACAGCCTTTGTTTGGTTATATCTGCAGTAAAACATAATGGCCCTCATTCCGAGTTTGGAGGTAACCATCCATGGTTGCCTCCCAACTCGTCCCAAATCCAGCCTGGTGAATGGAGTAATTACCGGTCCATTCCAAGGTTGGAGGGACCGGTAATTCCCCATTCGCCAGGGCCCTTCCCCATTCCCATTTTTGCCCCCATAGTGCTCAATGGTGATGGGGAAGGAGGTAATTACGGTACTGTAAATTACGGTACCGTAATTACTTTCAAAGTCACTTTGCGGGTTCGTTTTTTAATGCCTGCTAAAAGCAGGCGTTAAGTACCAACCCGCAAAGGGAACTCGGAATAGGGTGGTAAGGGTTTAACAGCACCGGTCTCGTTACCGGTGACCGTTAACCCTTACTGCCCAGCTTGGAATGAGGCCCAATTACTGTTCTTTATTCTTGCTTGCATACTGCAAGAATCTCAATATTTCAAAATAAAAATACTCAAAAATATGCTCTTCCTAGTTTTAGTTTTTTCAAAAGGGACTAACTATTGTCTTTGTCAACTACCAATTTAACAAAAAATAAAACTATTCTGTGTACTCGTTATTGTATGCTTGTAAATGTGCATGCCATTCTTAAATGCATTGCCCAGGGTGCACAGATTACTTACACTCTCATATATCGTGTGCACCTTTGTATATGTATCTGCGTGTGTGAGTATGTGTGATGTGTGTGTCCTTTATCATGTCAGTGCATCTTCATGGATACATGCATATGTCAGAACAGCTTGTCAGCTGATTTTTTAACTGCATTGTCATGCATGCTGCCATCTCTATTCTCAACCCTTTAGTTATGACGCAGATGAAAAACCATGTGATTTAAAAGACAACATGACTCATTCTCTAATCACCTGCGATACATAACACCAAATAGCCTATAAATTATTGCTCATAATGCATTTATCAAAAAGCATCCATTATCAGCTCGCTTTAAGCATAATCAAAATACTCTTCTCATGCTTGGGGCACAGCCCACATACTTTTTAAAAAGTGTTACAACAATATAAAGCAAACCAAACTCTTCAGCTCTCTAATTTTAAAACATCAATCTTTTCAACATCTCAGTCACTTTAAAAAGTTAGCTTGCTCCGTCTTTAAGCAACAACCTTCCTTAGATCTGTTTCTGGATCACTGCTGCGCACAAATCTAAACCACATTCCATTCTAAAGACCAGACACTGTGACCATGAATCATCACATCTAACTGCATGGAACGCTTTAGTATGGGTCTTATCTTAGCCAACTGTCAAGCTACACAGCTCCTACCTTTGCTCTACACAGAAACGTCTTGGCACTCTGTCAACTACGCACTTCTAACATAATTCTCCTTTCTCTGTTCAAGAATCCTTGCATATCCAATGTGGTTCTGTATTCTACAGGGTTTATTAGCTTCTTAAAGGTGTTGACTCCATAAATACAACAGATTAACCTTCTGACTGTTTGCATTTTTCTACTGCAAAGCTTTTTTAGGTGCCTATGCACTTTCATTTTTTTTAGTTGAAAACTCAGTTTCTAGCCTTATCTTCTCAGCTGCTTGTTTCCATCAAAATGGACGTGGTTTTTCACTGTATGGGCTTCATTACATAAATTGGCTTGTCTAGTTTTAGCAAATGTAAGAATTAACTCCATAGTTACTGGACTTTGATTTCTATGGGGTTTTGAAGGGAAGCACTTTGTGCCTGTTTTTTCATTTATTTCTAGTCAACATTAAAACAATGCAAACATGTTTACCATGTTTGCATGTATTTATCTCATTTCTTTCCATAATTGATCACTTTTAATTCCTGGCTTGATGCCAGTTTTTTCTATATCAACTGAAAAATGCATTTACTTACTCCTAAATCGTAAACAAAATGTACAGTGCACATGTGAGACATAAAACACAAAGCATGAAACAAAATAGACAACAACAAACAACAACAAAAAACAGACTTGACCGGTCACATATATCTTCTATGATCTTCTCTCTAAGACTCAACTTGCCCTCTAAAAATACTTGGTACGAAGTGTAAAAACCCTTTGAACCGCCTTTAATTGGTTCCGTCTCCTACGTGTTCCACAATGGGACTCTGGGTTCAAATTTCTTCTGGTACATTCTTTAAAATGCAGGTCAGGGCAACTTCTATTGTTGTGGCCTTTCTCACAACACTTATTGCTCGGTCACACTCAAGTCAATATTTCACTGATTCAATTGCTTGGCCTCTCTCAAGTCAATTGCTCAATATCTACAACACTCATCTTTAAGTTACATTTATTTCACCTTCCCATTACACCCTAAAAAAACATTGATTTCTCCCCCAAAGAGATTCTAAGGGGCGTCCCACATAAGTATATGTTTCTGAAAGCTGTGCAAATATTAACTCAGAAACATTTTTCTTCTCAAAGTGATTTCCCTAAGTGACTTTAGTTTTTTCCTGAAAAAATGTAAAACATGTTTTCCTAAAGTGCATCTCCCGAAAATGAATACATTTTTAAATAATTAATTTAAAACATCTTTTATTTATTGAAGACCCCCAAATAATTACTTAATTTAAGTGTTTGGGAACATTTCCAAAAAGGGACTCTGAAATAATGTTTCTTGGAAAATTGCCAAAAATAAAATAGTCCCGTTCACTTGCCTAGTGCCAAGGCCCTCTGCCATTCTGCTAGGGTCTTGGAGATTCCTTCTCTTACTGTGGTGTGAGCATCTGCAGTTTGCCTCCTCTGCCCCCTCTCCCAGACCCCCATAGCATAGCTTACCTATATCTCCAGGATCTTTTGTCTTGAGGCATCCTAAGACTCCTCACAATGGCTCACCAAATGTTCTTGAGGGTTCAACCACCCCCTCCCTCTCTGGAACTTGGCATCTGCGGGTCAAGGAAGATACACTGGAGCAAGCAGGAGGACGCTCAGGCAGGTTTCAATTAGTCATCAGGCTTTATTTCTTCTAACAGGCAAGGCACAGGATACACGGGATACATCATCATCATCTCTGGGACTATGCTAACATTCCGAATAAAACCCTGCCTTTTATACACTCTAGGGAGATGAGGTAATGTTCTGATAAAAGGAACAACCCCTTTCCTATCTTTGATTTATTGACTTATATGCATGATCAATGTGCTTTTCCTCTTTCTACTTGTGATTTGCTGGCCTATCTGCCACTTGAACCTAGTCTGGACTGGTTTTATTCACTCCTTACCCCCACCGTTGTCTCCTGAATGAACTTCGTATAAAAAACTGTCCACTGAGGTCAAAATATTTGGAGCTGTATTACTCTCCTCCTTGGAAGAATGGGCTATAATAAATGATATTCTGAAACCTAATCAGTTGGGATTCTGTCCTGATGTAGGTACTAACCTGGCGGGATGGGTGATAAATCATGTCCAACCCCTGGTATGGGAGGGTGTATATAAGGAGGTCAATTTGGAATCGGTTGGCCTAGCCCTAGCTTTTGATCGCGTAAATAGGGATATTTTATGGAAGAAAAACTTAAGGACTGGGGATTGCCGAAGGAACTGTAGGTACCATTGATCCATTTGCATGCCCAGTCGTCCATTAGAACTAGATTAAATCAGGAAGGCCTTGTTTCAGATATGATAACTACCAACAACAGCCTTCATCAAGGCTGTATTCTTGCACCATTCATATTTAATACAAACATGGCGGATCTGGGTGAACACCTTAAACAAGCCTCCTTCATTGCCCCCAAATTGTTGGGTACAAACATCTTCTGAATCACATACATAGATGACATCATACTGCTGGATTTCACGAGGGTGGGCATACACAGACTGCTGAATGCACTTCACTCATATTGTGTAGAAAATGAACTGATAATAAAAACACACAAAACACACTTAATGACCCTGACAGCAGGGAAACGTAAAAAGACAAAATCAGTGTGGTTAGGGGATGAGTGACTAATCAAAGTTGATAATATGAAGTACCTGGGTTTGACGTTTATAGTACAATGGAGTAAGAAGGCAATTGTGGAAGGCATTTACTTAAAGGCATTTAAAGCAGATGCACAGATGATGAATTTTAACTATAAATATGGCAAATTTTCAATAATCCCCTTTTGAAATTGTATAAATCTCAACTTGTAACCATGCTTTTTATGGTGCAGAGATTCATCACAGTCTACTGAAGGAAGTCTCCTGTCACCTGGAGGGTCTAACCTGGAATAAAGTGTTATGCCTTCCTCAGGCCACACCTATCAATTTAATTAGTCATGAATTGGGTATTATTTCTTTAGAAGCACATGTAACATGGAAAATAATTCTACTCTGCTACATATTCATTACTGCCCCAGCAAAAACACTCTTTGCAGAATTCAAAGAGAGGGAAGGAGAACTAAGAAATAGCCCCATATACATATACTGGGCTGTACAAACATTGAAAGAATAGGGTCAGGAAGGAACACTAATAAAACTGCCTCCAGGTATATACAAACAAAGGCTGTGGGGGGGGGGAGAGATTAGTGTAGAACCTGTTGAAGTGGGAGAATGGAAGACCAGGCTCCCGTCCTTCACCTCTCGCGCTTGGCCTAAAGGGTCACGACCCAGACACCCGCCACGAGAAGAGTTTGCCCATCTACCAGACGACCAAATACCCTGGTACAGGAACATACGGATGTGTCCATCTGCCTGCCCAGCAGCCCGCACTGGCCATGCCGACACCTGCGGCACGGATCAACTAGACTAAAACCTACACGTCGTTAGAGATGCCATGACGACCTAGCCAATGGTCAGCACACCTGTACAAATATACACACTGGACACTCCCGCACCAATCTACACGAAGAATATACTCAGTGCTATGACGTAGGCGACAGACATACTCACGGACGTGCATCTTTATTATTTTCCACATAGGCTTTCAAAATGCAGAAACGCAAGACGCATCATGAACTCATCTAAAAGAGCTTGCTTACGCTTCTCCTAAAACCAGTTGCCACAATGAGAAATATAATGAAGACACGATACTGGTCATAAGACAATATGGTACTGTAACCTAAAGCGCCTGTGCACCAAACGGCTCCACTTATACACCAGGCCTAAGTAGGCCGCAAGCAAGAGCTTCCATGGACGTTAAAAGAACAAGAGTCAAGTTGCTGATCCTGCAGAATGAGCCCGGCGAAGCAACCAGCCAAGGTCGCAATGTTGCCAACCCACATTCCGAGAGCAAACCATCAAGGGCACGATGTTACAACCTCGCACGCCGCACACCAACGTTAAAGTCATACCTGCAAATTAAACCAGGCACACAGTGGAAAAACAATATTAATTGTGCAGAATTCTGCCTCAAACAAGGTCTCACCTCACGTGACCAAGCCGAACCTGACAGGATGCCAAGCCCAGGAGGAAGAAAGCATCTGGATCCCTCGTTACAAGACATAGGCAGATACAATTAAAAGGCTCAATGGACATCTGCGACAGTGGGAGTAGTCGGCCTTCCAGCTATGAATAAGTCCTCACATTGTCTGCACGTACCCATAGTGAAACATTGTTGCAAATGACAGGTACACCGAGAGCTGGGAACAGCGATGGTCCCAGGCTGGGAAGCTCGCGGGCGCACCAATCAGAACATGGGGCTCCTATCACTGACGCCATTAACTTTAACCAATCATCAGGGGTCTTCATGTAACAATTCTCATGTATGTAATTGTAGGGACAACCCAGATATATCACCTGACTAACCCTTGTCCAATAATATTGTTCTCTATACGTGTGCTATACTAACCCTACCACTCGAGCAACCAATTAAGAGTGGCGATAGGTTTTTTGCTAACTTTCCAAGGTGACGCAAGTAGCGCGTCATAATAAGGTAAAAAGGGCCTGCGAGCCCTACGATTGTGTGTGTGTCAGGACGGACGCGTACGCTCCTTGACCCATCCCTGCCGTTTTGTCTAATAAACAGCAGAGTCACCTTGCTTCTTGCGTGTGTCTCATACTCTGTCTCATCTGGGATATACGGGAGGAGTTGGGGCCTCCCTGCCCGGAGGTCTGCGGACGGCCCGGCCGACCCCGGCAGAATTTCCCCCCGACAAGTTGGAGGCACTGCTGAGATCTGTTTAAGATCAGCCTTTTTATTTTTACTTTTTCCAGGCACTCCCTTTGCGAGGAGGCCCGGCGGCGCGGCCCCCTCTGCCGGTGCCCCCTTCTGAGGACTACAGGACCATCGCGGAGCTGCGAGAAGACCGGACAGCGCAATCCGGATATAGGCCCTCGGGAGCCGGTTGAGAAGTATCCCGCCCGCGGTTGGTGAGTGTCCAGACGTGGTCCAGACGAGGGGAGGTGACGAGCCGCTTGGAGGGGTGCACGCAGTCGAGAGGCCCCGCATCAAGAGAACTTGGTGAGCATGACACGCACAACAAGCAATGCGAAATTGTGAGGGAGGGGGAAGGAATTAAATAAGGGAGGAGGGAGGTGTTGCACAGGTGCGCGGCGAAGGTTTGACAATATAGTATTGGCAATGGAATGAATGGTAGTGAAACGAGTGCGAGAGCAGTCGGCTACGTCACGCGAAAGAGGGGGGCGGAGCACGAAAACATCACGTGCGGCAGCTCGTAGACACTGATTGGCCTAGGTCGCGACTACGTGTAAGGGTGGGTGTGTGTGGTTTCCTACGATTTGGCATTTATTGATCAATGAGTAGATGAGGATCCCTATTGTTCGAGCAAGAAACTCGATAGGTAGATGACATTTCCCTGTAGGCGGTAGCTAGTTAGTTGCCCAATACGGAAGATAATTGGCTGGTTAAGCCCTCCTGTCGAGGGGCGTATCACACGCGAGGCGACGCAGCGTGCGCAGTCCAATTATATTATTGATTTGATTA
This sequence comes from Ambystoma mexicanum, assembly GCF_040938575.1. NCBI lineage: Eukaryota > Metazoa > Chordata > Amphibia > Caudata > Ambystomatidae > Ambystoma > Ambystoma mexicanum. The sequence goes on along the minus strand of NC_090933.1, from coordinate 1,183,766,670 downwards.
CCTTGTTCCAGGAGTGACAGGAAGACAGCTGTAGGGTTAACGGGGGTAGATTGCAAGTGTATTTTGAACTTAAAGAACATATGAAGAACTTACCAGTAGCTCGAAGAGATCGGTGACGTCACCAGTAGGGCTTTCATAGGATATCGCGAGCACAAGGCATCTTCGTTTTAAGAGTGGTGGGGAAGAGAAATATGGTAAGGGAGTGGAAACGGAGATAAAAGGTAAATGAGTTGATCGGGGAAAGGAGAAAGGGGGGCGTGGCTGCGCACGGAGAACGCCGGCCACGGCAAGTGTAAAAGGGGGAGGAGCACGTGAAAATAGGACGACTGTATAAGAGCGTCATAAGGGGTACGCAGCCGCAGGGGGCTACGTGCGCCTCGGCCGCAGGGGGCCGTAAGGGTGTTGTATAAAGAAAGAAAGACAGAAGGAAATATACAAATGTAAAATACCATATTTTTTATAATTTTCATTAGCAGATTGTCGTAAGTCCCCAAACTTACGGGGCCAGGTAAACAATATAAGGTTGTATATTGTAAACTGCTAGTGAGATAAACTGCTACCAGATAGGGGAAGGGTAACAAGTGGAGCGCTACTATGTCATACGGGACAGGGTTGGGAGGGTGGGGGAACACCCTCACTACCCCACTACAACACATATGCACAACACTGCCACCCCATAGGGAGAAACTAATTAAGTACAGCATAGAATGGACCCAGGGGACGGATAACAAAATGCTAACACCGTGGCCGCCTAATGGTAGCTTCGATCCATATGCCCAACATTCACTGCTAAACCATCTGCACAAGACATACAAGGGGAAGAAGTTGGCAAACCATGTGGAGGTGTTTAACTTATGGAGGATGTTCCAGGGGTCCCGACCAGGACCAAATGGAATGTTCACCATGGGAGAAAAACCGGAACAAAAAGAGATTAAGGAGGAAGGACAGAATGGGAAAAAGGGGAGTGAAAGCAGAAAGAACACGGGGAACGGAGGAGGAGGAGGAGAAAAGAATAATAAATTAGATGACATAAAAAAGGAACCGAGCAACGAGATACCCATAACACAGGAAGTGAAAACAGAGGGAGGGGGGCTGTACCCTTTAAGAGAATTAGGAGAAATAGAAAGAGGACAGTTAAGGGCGGCTGAGGGATACTCGAACCCGGAATACAGCCCTCCACCATATGTGGCTCATAGGAAGATGCCAGTGGGGGAGGGGAGGACTGGAGAAGAGCAGACTGTGGAGATAGGAAATGATGAGTGGGTAGCTGCACAGATACTATTAAAATTACGAGGTTCACTAACTGGAGAAGAGAAGGAGGTAGTAAAGAAAACTGACGAGGATAGTGCCAGGGAGAGTGAAGTGAGGGGGGGAAGAGCTATTACGGCAAAAGGAAGAGATTTTGGAGGAACGACTAGCGAAGCTAAGGGATGAGCAGAATGAATTGATCAAACAGCTCGAGAGGGAGGAGAGAGAGAGAACGAGGAAAAGGAAAGAAGGTAAGAACGAATTGGAAAAAATAAGGGAACGGAATGAGGAGCAAAGGAGAGAAGCTGAAAGGGTAAAAGCAGCAGCAGAAAGGGTATCAAGAGTAGTGCTGCGAGAGAAGAAGAGGGAAGAAGAAAAAGAAAAAGAAATGGCAATGTGGAAGAGGAGGTTACTATGAGAAACAACTAAGAAATATGAAGAAGGGAAGGTAATAGAGAGTATAGTAGAAAGAGAAAGGGTGAAATGGGAAAGGAAGAAAGAGGATGAAAGAATATTGGAACAGATGAGCAGTGAAGTGATGGAGGAATTAAAAAGGAAAAGGGAGGAACATAGTAGGGAGATGGAGGAGAGAAGTGAAGGAGAAAGAGAAGATAGGAGTAGGGAGAGTGAAAGATGGGGGGATGTATATAGAAGCACAGAAGTAGCGACAACATCAGCTCAAGGGGGAGCAGTTGGTAAAGGAGAAAAAGGAGAATTGGACCTAATAGACTTACAAACAGTAACAATAAAAGGGAAAAAGACCGAGTGGGGGGTGCCGTTTATGACTGACTTTTGTAGTGAGGAAGAAGAAGGAGTGGAGAGGGAAGGAAGAAAAAGTGAAAGGGAAAGCTTAGACAAACTATACCTCACCCGAACCAACATAGACTCGCCATGGATCAGTAGGAGAAAGGATGAGCTGGAGAGAAGTGAGGAGGGAGAGCAAGGACTAGCGGAAAGACAGACACATGAAGTCACACCATCCCCATCCCCATCACGCCCTCCCCCATCGCACCCTACATGCTCAACCACCTCACGCTCGTTGCGCAAAATAAAACTCGCGCCCTTCACAGACAAACTGACACCCTATGCATGTCGGCTTAGAGACCTCCCTAGTCGCAGGCAGGACAGACGAATACACATGACGACATTAAATACAGGAAATGATGGAAGGAGGGGAAAAGATGGAGAAGAAAGAGTTACGAGCAGGGGTAATAAGGACGAAATTGAAGATGTAGAAGAAAGGGAAGAGGAGGAACGGTGTGAGGACTCGATATTATGGAACATAAAGGGTGAAACGAGACACAACTTAATGCCACTTTTGGAGAGAGGGGGAGTTGGACCACTGTATGTCCCTTGGAAGCATACAGATAAAGAAAATATAAAATGCAGGCTTCCATCATTAAGTGGAGGTGCGGGTAAGTGGATATATGAAATGGAAAAACACACCGCAGGACAGAAACTGGCAGTAGGAGATGTAAAGGGCCTTTTAATATCAATATTAGGGGATAGAGCGGATGACATTTGGAAGAGAGCAGGATTCTATGGGGTAACAATAACAAACACATCGCATGATGGGGCACCATTCGCAAACTGCAGACATGCACTATGGCAGGCACTGAGGGTACAGTACCCAGACACATCAGACATAGGAGCAATTACCTCCCGTAAGATGCGTGAGAATGAAGATCCTGTTGATTATATCCAGGAGATCCAAGAGAAGTGGCGCATGGAAACTAGAGAGCAATGGGATAAAACACCAGCAATATTCTATCACATACTAGTACAAGGGCTCCCAAAAGGAGTTCAGAAACAACTAAAGAAAGTAGTGGGAATGGAAGCAAAACCATGGCCAGAAATACAACTGACGATAGTGCATCACTGCAGGACATGGCAAGGAAAAATGAAACAAAAGGAAGAGGACAGGAAAACGGAAGAGGCTAAACTAGTACAGAAAAAACTTACTAAATACACAATGGAAGGGGCACTAATAACTACGCCCACAACAATGGCCCAAAGCCCCACACAAGTAGTGGCCGCACAAGATTCCGCCCAAATACCACCTTCACAGACTATAACACAACAGGCGCTGCCACTGCAACCATACACAACCAACATGGGAGGAGGGTACCCAATGCAAGGAGCTGGGTATTATAATTATAACAGGGGGAGAGGAGGATTTATGAGAGGGAGAGGATACGGATATAACACCCAACAGCAGGTGGGAGGACTTAGAAATCCCTACCCCACAGGGCAACCAGTATACCAGGACAACACAGGGAGCTTCCCATGGCAGAGTAGGGAACCACCAGTGTGTTGGAGTTGTGGATTATTAGGACACATGTCACGCACGTGTAGAGTTAGGCCAGGAACACCATCATGGAGTGAACAGGGACAACCAAGGCCCTCACAAGAACAGCAGGGCCTACAACAACAGCAGACGTTGCAACAGGGAAATGAACAACAACAACAAATAACACAACAACAGCCACAGACATATCCACTGCCACAACAACAGGTAGCGACGACACAACAACCCCAAACACAACAAACACAATTTGGTAGGGTGACGGTCTTGGGACACAACCCTTACGCAGGAAATGGCCAATCATTGTACCCTCAATAGGACAGCCCACAGACGGCCTTGGTGTGTCCCATCCTGTCAGTAACACCTAATAGTGCGGAGGAGCCACGCATAGAGGTAACGATAGGTGACAAAAAATTATCATTCCTTGTTGACACCGGGGCGACCCGGTCTTGCATAAGGGAAGGTAAATTTAAGATGTCAGGCAAAGCCATGAACACCCAAGGATTCTCTGGGGCTAGAGGGTTGGTTCCCTTTACTGATAACATTCCCTTATCTATTGGAGATTATGATCTGTCAGTTCCACTTTTGTATTATAGTGCCTCACCAGTAAATATACTGGGGAGAGACATAATGAACAGGTTGAATATGACGATCTCCTTTACAGAGGACGGCATAATTTGCTCTACTCCAGGGATTAACATGCTCACAGCACGACAGATTATGCAAGCATACTGCGGACAGACAGCGATTAGGGCGGAGCCAGTAGATGGCGAACTATTCCAGTATGGAACAGATATGGCATTTGCATGGATGCCAGGGATAGAAGGGAAAATATGGAGGAGGCCAGCAGCCTATCTGTTCAGACCAGAAACACCTGTTAATGAACCAGAAGGAAAGGTGGTTCTAATGGACATTGAGAGCATTATTGCAACAGCTGATTATATTGCTGTGCATGCCCAAGACAAAGAAGGAAGAGCATGGAGGGCAGTGATAGCACTAGCAGAAGGATGTAGGCTAACCCAGGTGTCAGATGAGGAGCTGTTCTCAGAAGAAAAGGAGGAAGGTGAAATGGTGTTCATGATGAGTGTAGAAATATGGCTAAGAGTGGCTCACAAACAAGTAGCACAGAAAATTGCGATGGCACTTGAGGCACCCGCATGCACCCCAGTCCCCTTCTTTAAGGAGGATATGTCAAAGGTACCTAAATCATTGTGGACTACTAGCCCTTATGACGTGGGGTGCATAAAAAGCATAGGGGGAGTAAGGATAAAATTGAAAAAAGGTGCAATACTCCCCAGAGTGAAACAGTACCCACTGTCAAAAGAGGCAGATGAGGGCATATATGAAACCATAACGGCCCTTATAAACAATGGCATATTGGTCCCCTCAGAATCACCATGCAACACGGCTGTGTACCCAGTGCGCAAGGCTAAAGGGGGGTCTTGGCGCTTCATACAGGATCTCAGGCCCTTGAACAACATAGTAGAAGCAGAATATCCCGTAGCAGCAAACCCGGCCACAATATTGTGTGGCATTCCAGCAGAAGCATCACGATTTACAGTGATCGACCTTAAAAATGCTTTTTTCTCACTACCATTGCACCCAGACTCACAAGATCTGACAAGCTTCACTTACCGAAATACAAAGTGGAAACATACCAGATTGCCACAGGGGTATTGCGAATCACCCTCAATTTTCAATAGAGTAATACAGATGGATTTGGGTAACATTGAAGTGGAAAGCACAGTGTTGCAGTATGTGGATGACATAATAATTTGCAGTACAAACGAAAGTAAATGCAGAGAGGACTCCTTAAAGATGTTGACAATATTGGCTGAAAAAGGGTACAAGGTAGACATGGAAAAGATACAATACTGTCAAGAACAGGTACTTTACATTGGTCAACTTATATCCCAACATGGAAGAAAGATTGCACCACAAAGAGCACAGGCCATTTCAAGCACTCCAATGCCACAAACAGTGAGGGAACTGCAGCAATTCCTGGGGCTGTGCAACTACTGTAGAGCATGGGTATTTGATTACAGCTCGTACATAGGACCCCTGCTTGAGGCTTTAAGGGAAGCTAATAAAGGGGAGAAAAAGTTGGGGTGGACTATGGAAATGAAAGAGGCTTTTGATGAATTGAAAGATGCGATATCAACTGCTCCAGTACTGGCATCCCCAGACTATGAGCGACAATTTTTTATATTTTCACATTGCGACTCAGCAGTAATGAAAGCAGTGTTGGCTCAAAAAACAAGCATGGGCTACAAACCAGTAGCATTTTACAGCGGTCACTTGGATCCTGTGATGTTAGGTCACTTCCCTTGCGAACAAGGTCTCGCTGCAGCTGCTTTTGCAGTGGAAAAAGCATCAGCAGTAACCATGGGGTGCCCAACTACACTGTTTGTGGAACATGCACTGTTTGCAATATTGAATAAACCTAAGTCCACCCTAACCACGCAGAGGGCATCAGGTTATGAGATAATTCTATCTAGAGCTGAACTATCAATTGTTAGATGTAGCACGGTTAACCCTGCAAGGTTCCTAGCAGAAGTAATTGAGGAGGGAGATTATGCCCATGACTGTACGCAAATAACTGAAATGTACTCATGTACTAGAAAGGTTGAAGAAAACGCACTAGAGGGAGGTGAGCTTTTGTTTATTGATGGGTCATCAACTATTGATCAAGGAGATGGGATAAGGAGAACTGGGGCAGCAGTGGTAAAAATTATGGAGGTACCGGTGTGTGTGGCTATGAAATGTGTACAATTACCACAGCATTACTCCGCTCAAGCAGCGGTACTGGTTGCACTAATCTTGGCGTTGAAGGAAAGCTTTGACAAACGAGTAACCATATACTCCGACAGTGCATATGTTACATCCACTGTCCACTCAGGGCTGTCGAAACGGAGAAGAAGAGGGTTTAGGAGAGCTGATAGCACTCCAGTGCAACATGCCCTCTTATTGGCTGAACTAATTGAAGTAATAAATGACGCCCAAGAATTAGCCCTAGTAAAATGCACCGCACACACCAATGGTGAAGACCACGTCTCAAAGGGGAATGCAGCAGCAGACGCACATGCGAAGTATGCTGCATACTTTGGTGAGATATGGAACCCCCCAGAGTCACAGAGAGGGAGAGGGAGGGGAATGGCTAAGGAGATGTTGATAAGAGAAGGGTACACCCATCTCCCAGCCACGCAGATTATGGAGCTACAAGCGGCTGCACCAATGGCCGAAAAAGAAATATGGGTAAAACGAGGATGCACAATGTCACCAACCGACGCACTATGGCGCCAGGGTGGCACTGGAAAGGTTGTAATACCATTGGCACTTTTGAACACCGCCCTGAGCCAATTACATCATCCAGCCCACACAGGCAAGGAAGTAATTGCAGCACGAATTAGAGAAGATTGGTTCTGCCCCGAGTTAAATTCTCATGTGTCAAATTTTATCAGCAATTGTCTCACATGTCAACAGTTTACGGCCGGCCATACCCTAAAAGTAATAAGAGGTACTATACCCCGGCCAGAGGGACCTTTTCGGCATCTCCATATTGACTATGTTGATATGATCAACATATGTCAAGGTAATAGGTATATGATTGTAGTAGCATGCCCATTCTCTAGGTGGATTGAAGCAGGGCCCTGTTCACACCCAGATGCATTTAGAGCAGCTAAATTCCTAGTGAGGGAGGTCTTCCCCAGGTGGGGAGTGTGCGAGGTGTTAAGGTCAGACAATGGCCCACATTTCGCAAACGAAATGTTCCAGCATATCACATTCTTGCTGAACATAAAACATAAATTTGCATGTGCATACCACCCACAGGCCAACGGTCTATGTGAACGCCTGAATGGCCTATTAAAGGAGGCAATTGCAAAGATACAGCAAACAACAAAGAAAGCTGGTTATATTGCCTTCCATTAGCCCTATTTGAGCTAAGGAATAGACCAGGGTCCGACCACCACCTCACCCCACACGAGGTGGTTACCGGACGTCAAATGCGCCTTCCCCTAACGCCAACATCAAGAGCATTTACCGACCACGAAAGCACAGCGAGTGTTCTTGGTGATGAAATGTACCAATATGTGTCTTCTTTGATTACTAGTGTAGTGTTTGTGTCTCAACAGCTCGAGCGCACACGGGGCGGGTCTAACAGCAATCAACAAGAAGATGCGGATAAAGAATCGGAAAAGGAAAACCTGTGTAAAATTGCTAAAGGTGACCACGTGCTACTTCGCAATTTCAACAGGAAGTGGAATAATGCACGATTTACTGGCCCCCATCTGGTAGAGGAAGTATCAACAAGGGCAGTAAAGCTACAGGACAAGCGTGCCTGGAACCACCTACATGATGTAAAGATCTACAAACTGCAGACCCGCCCCAGCGCCACCGACAGGTCCATTGGGAGAACAACAACAACATCACCAACGGAGGAAGAGAGTTCTACCACAGCCAACAACCCAATTATTCCCATACCCTGTCACTCCCCAGATTCCCCGGGGACAATAACTGAAGAAGAAAGGGGTGATCCCCATACTGCCCACCCCATGGTCACACGCTCAAAGAGTAAAAATACTTCCGCCAGCTGAGCCCAAACCCCCTGCCATTGACCCCTACCCCCAATACAGTAATAACCGAACTGAAGGACATTGCCTTGCACGCGTACACATGTAAACACGTGAATGCTCTCTTTTCTCTTCTCTCGCACATGCAGGAACTGCGTATTATTGTATTACTAAGAAAATAGATAACTAACAAATTCACTGCCCAGGAGTAGATGGTACCCCCAGACGATAACTACCCGGAAGAATTGTCACACCAATTTGTATATGAAATAAAAAGGCCAACGTACCTGAAAAGGAGAAGGGTACGTGTCTACTACACAGCATTCCTCTTGGCCATAGAATATTCAATGCCCCACCTCCACCCATACTTGCCTGTCCTAAGAGATAGATCACTTAGAGTAGCGTGGGAACAGCTCTTCGCCTGGGCACTGAATGACTATTTGATAGGGAGAGCTTAAAGAAAAACAACAACTAACATTTAATAACCAGCATTTTGAGAATTTTCAGGCGGGCAACTTTAACGCCGCAAGAATACGCTGCCAGGACTGCAGCAAGGTAAGAGCAAAATGCCGGTGAAATTAGCATATGTAATAAAACTAATAGGGATTTTGATGATCACCGGGTTCTTGGCTGCCTCTGTATGGCAGTACAGCTATGCTATTCATCTTATTGCTGCACCCAAACCTAATACACCCCCATCCCCTGCTGCAACAGGTGTTACGTCAGGTGATACTAGTAAAATTGCACACAAGCAAAATAGAGTTAAACGCAGCACATACTCAGATAATAAAGGTATTGATAATTATATACAAGATTCAACACACGTCTCAAACAACATATGGTACCAACACATGACCCGCATCGGTAAGCAGACAACAGAGGACAGCTGCTACGTTTGCTCATTAATACCATACGCCATGAGCGCTTCTCGAACATTTGTTGCCACAGAAATAGATGAAAAGACAGCACAATGCATAATATACTTGGCACTGTTCCAAACGAAGGGAAGATTCCAAGGGACAGTGGTGCATATGGTGTGGAAAACACAAGACTCATACCCATATGAAAACAACTTCCTCAAGACTTATTTGAGTTACCACAAGAGCAGCCTACATGCTGAAGCATTCAAATACATAACAAGTGGTCCTGCAAAAAAGGGGAAACAAAGAAAGTAACACTGCAGTATCTACCATGTGATTGGTACGCCACTGAAGTTCCTGGTAAACCAGGATGTTGGGAAAGGCCACTGGTGACGATAACAGGGAAGGTGTACCTGGACAACAATTGGGAGATAGGAGTGATTGGCAGCAACATGGTAACAAAAGAAACTATCTCAACTATCGAGGCACACAACCACAGATGTTGGACGACGTGGATCAAGTACGTACCCATGCTCACGTGGGTGGAGACGGATGAAGACCCAATAACAATACTGCCGCTGACTGCGCCCAAGGTATGCTACCAACATAAAGGAGAGGTGGACGTAGGATACAACACCAACTGTGCAAGCGTGATGGAGTTACCTGAGGGGGGAGCAGGAACAGCAGTAGTAATGGACCATTATTGGGCCTGTGGAGAAAAGGCATACCATACACTGCCTCCCCTGTGGAATGGTGTGTGCACGATGGTGCACGTCAATGTACCATCACTAGTGGTACCCCAGAAGCATGTGAATGTGGCGAACTTTCCCAAAATGGATTAAGGGGACAAAAGAAGGAAGAGATCTGCACCACCTCAGGAGGAGCAAGGGAACAGGACCAACAGCAATGATACTGTCCTAAACAGAAGGAAAAGACAAGGAGAACCTCTGACAGGAAATTACCTGTGGGGAAGGTCGGAAACGGCACTCACTTCAATCCCGCCAGAACACAGACTATTCAGCAGAGCAGCAATGTTCTTCTCCTCAATCATACATCCGGGACTGCAGGCCTACGCAAACGCAAAATGGCTCCAGATAACTAGATGGGAACTAATGGTGACCATCAATTCTACAGTAAATGGATTCAACGCAATAAAATAGGAGCTGCAAGCTATAAGGATGGTAGCACTCCAGAACAGATATGTATTGGACCTCCTCACAGCCATGGAAGGAGGAGTTTGTGCAAAGATAGGACAATCATGCTGCACGTTCATTCCTGCCAACGATGCTGACAATGGTACACTGACAGAAGCAGTTTCACAATTGGCCTAGATGCACTCCAAAATGATGGATGAAAGTAACGGTGTAAACAAGGATAAGAGCTGGTTTTCACTATTATGGTCATGGATGCCATCTTGGCTGTCAGATGGACTGAAGATTATAGTTGGTTGTACTATTTTGGCTGGAGCTACACTGATCATAATAAGATTTTGGAAGGCCCGGAAGGCACGCACCACTGACGAGTTGCTTGAAATGGTCGGTATGAACCCTTTGATGCCAGCAGATGACGGCCAACACACAGGCATAATAATACAAGAGAGGGAGAAGTTGCGCAACCAGATCATCACCAACCATCTGGACCCACCATCGGTGAAGATCGAGAACCCAAGAAACCCCAGGCGCTACATAGGGAAATGGGTATACTGTACTCCTGGAGGAACCTGTGAATATATGTATTGGTCATTTGAAGATCATGTGAACCACTATGGACATTTAGGAGGAATAACTAAGATATGGGGCCTCATTACGACCTTGGCGGAGGTCCATGGCGCTATTGGCACCATGGACCATGGCGCTAAGTTGCCAACTCCGCCATTGGGGTTGGCGGACTTACCGCCCCATTCCGACCTTGGCGGGGCGGTAAGTCCCCAATCCCTATTTACCCTTCCCCATTCCCATTTTTGCCCCATAGGGCATAATGGGAGTGGGGAAGGCGTTAATTACGCCACCGTAAATTACGGTGCCGTAATTAACATCAAGGTCCCTTAGCGCCATGGATTTTTACACCTGCTAAAAGCAGGTGTTAGATCCGCCATGGCGCTAAGGGATCTCGTACTCAGGCGGTAAGGGTCGGCGATGTTTACGCTGGCGTAAACCCCTTACCGCCTGGGTCGTAATGAGGCCCATGGAGAGTAAGAGGAGACAACGAAAAGGACATGTTTGTGGTCGACAAGTCGACCAGAGGGGGGACTGAAGTGGGAGAATGGAAGACCAGGCTCCCGTCCTTCACCTCTCGCGCTTGGCCTAAAGGGTCACGACCCAGACACCCGCCACGAGAAGAGTTTGCCCATCTACCAGACGACCAAATACCCTGGTACAGGAACATACGGATGTGTCCATCTGCCTGCCCAGCAGCCCGCACTGGCCATGCCGACACCTGCGGCACGGATCAACTAGACTAAAACCTACACGTCGTTAGAGATGCCATGACGACCTAGCCAATGGTCAGCACACCTGTACAAATATACACACTGGACACTCCCGCACCAATCTACACGAAGAATATACTCAGTGCTATGACGTAGGCGACAGACATACTCACGGACGTGCATCTTTATTATTTTCCACATAGGCTTTCAAAATGCAGAAACGCAAGACGCATCATGAACTCATCTAAAAGAGCTTGCTTACGCTTCTCCTAAAACCAGTTGCCACAATGAGAAATATAATGAAGACACGATACTGGTCATAAGACAATATGGTACTGTAACCTAAAGCGCCTGTGCACCAAACGGCTCCACTTATACACCAGGCCTAAGTAGGCCGCAAGCAAGAGCTTCCATGGACGTTAAAAGAACAAGAGTCAAGTTGCTGATCCTGCAGAATGAGCCCGGCGAAGCAACCAGCCAAGGTCGCAATGTTGCCAACCCACATTCCGAGAGCAAACCATCAAGGGCACGATGTTACAACCTCGCACGCCGCACACCAACGTTAAAGTCACACCTGCAAATTAAACCAGGCACACAGTGGAAAAACAATATTAATTGTGCAGAATTCTGCCTCAAACACGGTCTCACCTCACGTGACCAAGCCGAACCTGACAGGATGCCAAGCCCAGGAGGAAGAAAGCGTCTGGATCCCTCGTTACAAGACATAGGCAGATACAATTAAAAGGCTCAATGGACATCTGCGACAGTGGGAGTAGTCGGCCTTCCAGCTATGAATAAGTCCTCACATTGTCTGCACGTACCCATAGTGAAACATTGTTGCAAATGACAGGTACACCGAGAGCTGGGAACAGCGATGGTCCCAGGCTGGGAAGCTCGCGGGCGCACCAATCAGAACATGGGGCTCCTATCACTGACGCCATTAACTTTAACCAATCATCAGGGGTCTTCATGTAACAATTCTCATGTATCTAATTGTAGGGACAACCCAGATATATCACCTGATTAACCCTTGTCCAATAATATTGTTCTCTATACGTGTGCTATACTAACCCTACCACTCGAGCAACCAATTAAGAGTGGCGATAGGTTTTTTGCTAACTTTCCAAGGTGACGCAAGTAGCGTGTCATAATAAGGTAAAAAGGGCCTGCGAGCCCTACGATTGTGTGTGTGTGTCAGGACGGACGCGTACGCTCCTTGACCCATCCCTGCCGTTTTGTCTAATAAACAGCAGAGTCACCTTGCTTCTTGCGTGTGTCTCATACTCTGTCTCATCTGGGATATACGGGAGGAGTTGGGGCCTCCCTGCCCGGAGGTCTGCGGACGGCCCGGCCGACCCCGGCAGAATTTCCCCCCGACACTGTGATTCATTGGGGAAATATAGGAGATATCAGTATCAAATTCTAATCCTCAAACAATTGGGAATTTGCATACAATACTTATGCAAATGCCCTTTCTGGAATGTTGGCCACACTCTGATGAGTTTGAGATGTGATATCCTACCAACCAGGACAAATTGGGTAAAATGGAAGGAAATAGATGGTGCCTTGGATTGTTGCAGATTTTGTCCTGCCCCAAATGAATCGTTACAACATTTGCTCTTGCAATGTGAAGTATTATAAGCACAACGCCTCATATGTTTAAAGCAATATATAGACCGTTATGGTGGTAATACCAGACAGATGGTCTGGAACATGTGTTGGTCGAAGATTCCTTATCATCTAAGTACATGTTTATTTCAATTCTTAACGTTAATTGGGTTGTCGGAATAGAAGGAGGTGCTAGACCTGCCCAGTAAGGGGAAAAAAAATCCCTGATAAAGTGATTTAATTGTATTTTAATATGATTACTTTTCACTGTATTAAAAGAACGTAATGTAATTGAGCAATAATGGTATTGATAGTTTTTATGGAAATGATATGTTTGTGTTGTTATTTTCTCCTATTTTGAAGTGATGAATTTGTTTAAAGTTTTAATTGGGTTTGAAGCTGAATGCACAATAAAAGAAAAACTAAATTAAAATAAATAACTGTTTTCTATGGCTGGCTTCTTGGTTTCACAGGTGTGGCATGGAATCTCTCCAGTTTTCTGCTGGAGATTGTTAGATTATTCTTATCGTAATTTCGGTAATTTCACGGAAGTTCTTTGCTTCCCCGGCCTACCTGATGTGGTTGATTAGCTCAAGAGGGCAGTGTTTGTCAGGGTGATATGGGGAATAGCCTTGGCTTGAGGGACCTCCAGAAGACCAGGTGGTCCTCTGTTAGTTGGATGTTAAGCAGCATTGAAACCCCGATCGTGGGGTTGGGCAGAGAAAGAGGATCCTCCTATTCTAGTCAATTTGAAGGTGATGATCACAAGGAGGAGTGCACTGCCTGAATGCAGCTTTCTGTAGTGTTAGTAATTAGTGATTTTCTGTTTAAGGTATTCTGGGCCTGTCTTGTAGAGGGCACAGTGGAGTGATGCACATGGCTTTGAAAGCTGATGTCTGCCAGTAGAGAATACAGAGGATGGGCTTGATGCATTTTCTGTGACCAAGGTTAAGCAGTTCAGGACCCTTTGCAGCTTTCTAAGTTGATAAGCAGGGGCACCCAGATGGAGGGAGTTGGTGCAATCTAGGCAGAGAGGACAATGGACAAGATTTCTATGACTCTGTGGGGGTTGGAGAGGTCAGGGAATATGCATCTGAGAGTGTGGCGTGCAGGTCGTAAGATTTAGACACGGCCTCATCATGAGTTTGCCAGTAAACCTTAAATGCGGCGGTTGCGCTATTACCGACGCATTTAAGGGTCCGCCACATCACAGGTTTGGCAGATTTCCCGCCAGCTCTAAGGGGTAAGAGCGCGAAAAATCCCCATTGAGCCCAATGGGGAATGGGGAATTCCCGAATGGGCTCAGGGGGGAATGGGCAATACCCATTCCGCCAAACCCATGATCCGGCGCTAATAGCGCCGGGGGGTTTGGCAGTAGGGCTATTAAGGGCGTTACCACCCGACTCGTGATGAGGCCCACAGTGTTAATGTGATGTGAGAGTGTCAGGTCAGTGTTCATGGTGCATCCCAGGATTCTTTACTGTGTTGGATGCAGCAGGGGACAGGGGACCCTAGGAAGATGGTCAGGGGGTGGGTTGGGTGACAAGAGCTGTCTCCCACAGAGCATGGTTTCTGTTTTTCCAGGATTGAGGAGGGGTAGGACAACCGTCAACCAGAGATGGATGTCTGTGAGGCAGAATGTGAGGTCAGGGTGGGGGTAAAAATGGACTTGGGTATCTTAATGTTGATTTGGGTGTTGTTTGTGTAGTTTTAACATGTGAGATTGTGTGAGCAGATAGTATGGGGAGAGGGCTCTTGTAGAGGTTGATGAGAAGAGGTGATAGGCGAGTTATTTTTAATTCATCTTCGAGTGAAATGTCTTTTCGACTTGCCGGAATGTCACTGACGATGTGTTTTAAGAGAATGTTTAACCTTCTTTCGGGTGTCTGTAGACTCTGGTGTAATTCTTCCTTTTTTTGGTGACACTGTAATGATAGATACATCATACATGTGACTTTTGCCTTCGTTTTGATTGTGTTTACACAATATTTGCAGCATTGTGAGTGTTAGTGTAGGCCGTTTTAAGGTGGAATGTAGCACATGGTCTGGATAGCGTTTTCCCTCTTCAGTTGGGGAGGGGTGTTTTTTCACTCTAGCATTGAAGATGATGTCTCAGCAATTACATCTATGCTACTTAATAAACCTATGTCTTATAACAGTCCTTTCGTGATTTGTTTTCCTAGCTGGTTCTTAGCTATGTGAATTAATGGTGTAGTGATGTTTTTTTTTTTAACTTTGTTTTCATTGACATCATACATATAAGGTAGGGTGCCGGGGCAGTCCCTGCCAGCAATACATTGAGCAAACATAGATGGCAGTTTACATTTTCTTTTTTTTTCCCTTACCTGCCATCTCCTCCCTACCACCCCCAACTTTTTGAACATACCAGGTCTAGAGGTTTTGCGGGTTATAGAAGCTGCAGAGAGAACATTCAAATATCAATAAGTTATACGACATACATTTTGACATAATGGGGTCAGATCAGTTCACAGCGAATAGCGGGCCCAAGCTAGGTCCCTGGGGTTAGTGGATAGGTGTGTGGAATGGGGGCGTTAAGGGACGTACTTTACAGATGCATAGAGATGCCATTGTCATTAAGAAGCACAGCGGTCCATTCCTGTACAAAATCCGACATGGTGTCATTTGTTATCGCAGTGAGTTTTTCATAGGTGAAGATCGATCTAAGTTTACGAAACCATTCCTCCTTGGATGGAGCTAGGACATTTTTCCATTTTTGAGCTAGCGCTAGCCTCCCCGCCCTCAACATGGCCCCAGTGACCTTTGGGAATGCAGGCTGTTCTGTCTCCGGCATAGGAGTACCCAGGAGGATTTCCAGTGGATGTAAGGTGGGGGAGTACCCTTCTATGTCCTTGATCCAGCTGAGCAGTTCTGACCAGTACACCTGAATGACCGGGCATCCCCACCACATGTGAAACCAAGTGCCCCGTTGTTGACATGTCCTGGGGCAAAAAGGGGATACCTCTTTAAACATTTTGGACAAGGTGGCTGGAGGGCGGTGCCATGAATGGAGTATCTTAAAGCTATGTTCCATGGCAGCGGTGTACGGTGAACCCGTGAATATAGATCTAAAGATTGCCGTCCATGTGTGATCGTCCAGCGTCATGCCCAACCCCATATTCGTTTGAAGGGCTGCCTACCCTCCAGATTATCCGTTATCAATGTGCCATAGAATTTAGACTGGGAGCCTTTCCGGGAGGCGCTCTTAGCTAGGACAGTTTCGAAAGGAGTGAGAGGGCGCTTGAAGTTATCGGCCCACCGAGGGTGGGTCAGTATCCCTTTCAGGCGCAACTATTCAAAGACTGAGGACGGGTTGTCGCCCAATGCCTCAGTCAGCTGATCATATTCTATGAAACCCTCCTCCCGGGAGAGTTGAGCAACTCTCTACAGGCCCAGGTCCGGCCATGCCTGTGTGTCTCTAAAGCCCCTGGTGTCTAGATCGATGGGGGGACCCCACAGTGATGTTAAAGGAGACGGCCAGGATGACAGCAGCTTGTTGTCCTTGTTCGGCTTCCAGACTGCCCAGAGGGCCGCTAAGGTTGGGTGCGTTCTGAGGTGGGAGGAGGGCCTTAGGGGGGGCCCATAGCAGGCCCCTGACTTTTTTCGGGTGGGTGTGGACATCCTCAATGAAAGTCTAATATGTCCCCAGGTCGTCCCTCATGTGCTCCAACATCACCCGGAGTTGAGCTGCTTTGTAGTAAAGTCTAAAGTCCGGGAGGCCAAGACTTGGGAAGAGTTAGGGTAGAAAATTTGACTCTTGTTCTTTTGCCAGCCCAGATGAACTGATGGACTCGGTACTGTAGTGTCTAAAAGAAGGCCTCCGGGATCACCACAGGGAGGGCCGCAAAGAGGTAGAGTAAGCGGGGCAGGATATTCATTTTAACCGTGACCTTACGCCCAAACCAAGAGAGTGTGAGAGGTGCCCATCGTTTGAGATCACTACTAATCTTGGCCAAGATCCCCGGGAAGCTACATTGATAGAGTTGTGACAGATCCCTGGGAATGGTGGTGCCCAAATACCTGGTGGAAAACCGTTCTATTCTCACTCCCAGGATTTCGGTGTTACCCCCGATGTCATGGTCCCCAGGACCCATGGGCATAATGCTAGACTTGGACGTGTTCACTTTAAGCCCCGAAAAGGTGCCATAGTAGTCTATAAGTCCGAATAATCCGGGTAGAGAGTCCTGAAGGTTGGTCAAGTAGCCCAGGATATCGTCTGCAAACAGGGAGAGTTTAAAGTCACAATTGTCACATCTAATCCCTGTGATTTTCTGGTCAGCTCTGATCGCTATAGCCAGTGGCTCCATTGCCAAGGCGTACAAAAGGGGTGACGAGGGACAGCCCTGACGGGTGCCTCTAGATAGGGCAAGGGGGGTCTGAGGTGCCACCATTAACCAAGACTCTTGCCGAGGAACCGTTGTAAAGTGCCGAAACCCAACCACAGAAGTTGTCCCCTAGACCCATTTTTCGGAGGACTTTACCCATGTAAGTCCATTCGACGCGGTCGAAGGCCTTATCCGAATCTAGTGAGAGGAGATAGCCTTCCACCCCCTGCCTTGAAGCCTCATGCATAAGATCCAGGGTCTTCCGTATGTTGTCAGATCCCTGGCGGCCTGGGATAAAGCCCACTTGATCTCCGTGTACTAGGGAAGGGAGGAGTCTCGTCAGTCTGTTTGCTAAAAGTTTGGCCAGTATCTTTACGTCGGCGTTGAGGAGGGATATAGGGCGGAATGATTGGCACTGAGAGGGGTCCTTCCGTTCCATTTCCAGTGCCGACTTAAACATCCTGGCCATGAACGGGGCCAACGTAGACCGGTAGGTCTTGTAAAACTTAACACTGAACCCATCATCCCCTGGGGCTGTTCCACTCTTCAAAGAGGATATGGTGTCTATTATTTCTTGTGGGGTTATGGGAAGTTCTAGTGTTTCTGCCTTGTCGGGGAAGAGGCCCGGGATCGGGAGGGAGTCCAGGAAGCCATCTATTTCAGACCCGTCCCCTGCATACTCCAAGCAATATAACCGATCATAATATTGTCTGAATTGCTCAGCTATCTTGCTGTCTCTCACAGTCGAGTCCCCCTCTGTGGTGCGAATGGAGTTCACCCTCCTACTATTTCTGAGCTTGCGGAGCCTCCAAGCTAGTATCTTATCCACTGTCTCCACCATTTCCATGTATTTCAGTTTCAAGAAAGACAATTTCCTTTCCGTTTGTCCCACCTGGAGGTCCGCCAGCACAGAACGCAATCTTTGTAGCTCCTCCCATTGTCCGGGGAACATCTGCATTTTCAGTTTCCCCCCCGGTTGGATAGTATCTATCTTTTCCTCAATAGCTTCTCCTCATGGCCCCTCTCCCTCTTTTTTCTTGAACCTATCTCGATAAGGACGTCCCTAATGGTTGCCTTGAATGCCTCCCAGACACCCATGACTCCAACCTCCCCATTGTCATTGGCAGAGAAGTAATCTTTTATGGCTTCTAAAAGGGTTTGGCGTACTTCCTTATCATGCAGGAGGAGGTCGTTGCACCTGCACAGGGATCCGGCTGCGGGGGCTGGGGGAATGCCCAATTTTATTCTAACCAAATCGTGATCAGACCAGGGGACAATCTCCACCCCCGAGTCCATAACCTCACCCCGAAATGTGGCGTCAACCAGAATATAATCGATACGGGAGGATGTGGTATGAGGCTTTGAGTAGAAGGTGAAGCCGGGGTCTCGGCCTTGCTTAATGGGGTGTGTATCACTGAAGCCCAATTCTCCATTGACTTCTTGGAAGACTTCTGCCTGCTTTTTGTGGAAATGCAAGTTTGGGCATGGATTTACTGACTTCCTATCCCTCTCGGGGCACAGAACCATGTTAAAGTCCCCACCTACCAATAGGGTGCCCTCGGAGAAAGCCATGATTTTCTCTTTCATCCCCTCCCAAAAGATGTCCTGTGCCTCGTTTTGAGCGTAAATGCAAACCAGGGTTAACAGCCGGCCCCTCACCTCCCCCTTGACCATAATATATCGTCCTTCCAGGTCCAACTTCTGAGCTTTGGCCACGAAGTGGGCCCCGGGAGAAACCAGGAGGGCCACTCCGAGTTTTTTAGCCCGGAAGGACACCACATACACCTGATCAATATTTTTAGCCCTTAGCTTGGGTTCTTTGCCCCGAACCCAGTGAGTTTCTTGTACAAACAGAAAATGAAGGCGGAGCCTTGGAAATTCTCTCACCACCAGCGACCTTTTTGTAGGTGAGTTAGCCCACGTACCTTTAACGACCCCACTGTCAAAAATTGGAGCGAGTCATCCATCAAAACGATGATAAAAGGCTCATGGCTCCCTCCGTGGAGCGCGAAATGACAATGCTCCCGCAGCACTTCCGCACCCTGCTGATGCCCAGAAGCAATTCTGTAAGTGCAAAGTAGACCTGAAAACCTGGTGTGACCCAACTGAATCCCCAACAAACAAACCCCAACTTTTCCCTCCCCCATCCCTCCGGCCCCCTGAACGCCTGGTTGATTAGCGGCTTCATCTTGTCGCCAGACCAGGCGACCATTGTCTCCCCCCTCCGGGCTCCCAAGCTCTTCAAAAACAACAACTCAAGCCCCCCAGCCCCCATGTCCTTATTAGTCCATAAACAGTTGCGTCACCTCTCCACTCACAGTAACGGGTACACGCTTGATTGTCGCGCTCCCGGTGGCTCTTCAAGTGTTGGGCAGATCCGGGGATGCCGGCGCCACTCTTCTGAATTTCCTGTGGCCTCGGACCTTACGCCTTTCCTGTGGAGCCCTCGTCCGCCCGGGGCCAGCTGGGGCTCTCTCGCGTTCTCGCTCGCCCACTTCCATATTTGGATCATCCAGGAGCTCCCCCTATGCCCTGCGAATATCGTCCTCCGTGACCAGGGCGTACTTGTAGCCGTCTAGCTCAAAGGAGAGTGAGAAAGGATATCCCCACCTATATCGGACCCCTTTGGTCAGAAGCATTTTCGTCAGCGGGGAGCAGAGCCAACGCCTCACCAGGGTGAAGGCAGACAGATCCTGATACACCAAGATCTGAGGCCCTCCCAGTCCACTGGGCCTTTCTTGCGGGCCAGTTCAAGAATTTTTCTTTTCTCCGCAAAGTAGTGGAATCGTACTAGAATGGACCTGGGGCCTCTGTTGGCTGCACCTGCTCCGTGGGCTCTATCAATAGTCGGTTCGTTCGTGTTAGCCCCTTCGAAGAGTGATCGCACCACCGCGTTAACAGCTTTTACAATGTCTGCTTGTGTTTCGCCCTCACGCTCCGGGGAGCCTAAAAAGCGCAGGTTACAGCGACGTTCCCTGTTCTCCAGGTCGTCAAGCTTTAGGGAACATTTCTCTTCCCTCCTCTCGAGCTCCGCCAGGCGCATATCAAATTGCGTCTCAAAGATGTCGTTCGAGGCCATATTGTTCTCTAGCGCTTGAACCCTGTCATCTATATTGTCAATTTTTTTGTCCAAAGTGTCCAGACGTAGCGTTATATCCGCCCTGAAGCCTCTGATCTCCTCGAGGAGGGCGGCCATACCCTTGGTGACTGTGCTAGTGTCTGATAGTTCCTGATGCGTCAAGGTTGCCATCTCAGGGTGAGTCAGGGAGCCAGTGGCCAAGCGTCGGAATTTTTGCAGAGATTCTTTCCAGTTCATAGGCCTCCCCCGGCTCCTCACCTCCCCATGGGATCCACTCCTAGGAGCCCCAAGTCCGATGGGCACCGCTGCCGGGCCACAATACGCCTCTGAAGAGGTCCTGCCTGCTTGCCATCCAGGCCCTGTGCTCACTGCTAGGGTGGGTGGTTGTTTAGGCCTATTCTCCGGTTCTAGGTCAATGGCCGGCTCTCTTTGCCTCCAATATAGTGCAGCTTTTTAGGGCGGCCTCCCACCTCATGGGGGCTCCGGTGCCCCCTCGGCACGACTCCCGATCCACCGTCAGATCCAGGGAGGGTGCCGAAGCGGGGGGGATGGGTGGGTTGCTGTGAGTACCCCTTGGGGAGGGTGCTCGCTCTTCCAAGTCGCTGGCGGGGGCTTCTGCTCTTGCCGGACTCCGATGAGGTCGAGGGGGCAAGCCAGCTCTCCTGGGCCGGATCCACTGAGTGCCGAAGTCCGGGGACACCGCACAGGACTCCGCGCCCGGGGCCCTGCTCCGTGGTGCGGCCCCAATGGCGGGAAGCAGCCCAAAACGTCGAGCTGCCCTGCCTGGGCTCTGTGGGGCACGGAAGACCGCTGCAGAGAAATTTGGGGGGGCTGCTCTCCCCACGGTGTCCGATGAAGCTGCAGGCCTCACCTTATCCGCGCTCTCTGTTGTTTTCGTGCGGAGCCGCGTTGCCGGGGGAGGCGGGGCACTCCCTCCTATCTTCGCGGGCTTACTGCGCAGCAAAGGCGCCACGTCGGGAGACCGGAGTTGGGGTATTCAGGTGCCCCATGGTGATAGAAGGCTGCGGTGGGGGTCGGCACTTCACTCCGGGGGGTTCTGGAGGGGCTCAAGTCCCAAAAACGGCACCCTTCGGAGGAGACGAGAGGAGATGCGTCAGGGCATCTCTGCGCCCCCTTGTGGTTCTCGCTGTAGTGATGTTTAGGTTCTTTTTGTGCATCATACAATTGTGACAAATGTATATTTTTGGGTATGTTATGTTATGTTAAGATGATTTCCATTCCCTCTTTGGACATAAGTAAATATTAAGTGTCTTCATGTTTTTGAAGGGATACATGAGTGAAAGTATACAGCAGTAACTTGTGCATTTGTTATATGTCTATGGTGTGGATCACCACAATATTTGTATGAGCGATTACATCCCTATGTGAACCTTTCTCTGAAGCCTATGGGCCTCATTACATCTGTTGCGGTAAGGCAACAACGGCGCCAGTAGTGCTACTGTTGCCATGCTTCAACATAAGGAGTTTGCTTGTGGGGCCGCTCTGCACGCCTGGTCAGACCAGGTGTGCAGAGCGGCACCCACGAGCAGACCAGGATGGTAGCAACGGTACCATTATGAACGGTACCGCTGCTACCATCCTCCCCATTCCCATTGACCTCTAAGGTGGCTCAAATGGAAATGGGGATGTACTGACTCCGGGTCTCGCAAAAGGGAATCGCTGGACCCTCCAAGGTTGGAATGGCCTGGTAAGTCCCCTTTTGCGGGACCCAGACCCAGACCCGGACCCAGTTCCGGTTCCGAGTTTAAGGGTAGCCATGCCTTATTAAGGGTATGGCTACCTCCAAACTCGTAATGAGGCCCTATGTGTGTTCCTTGATGGGGTATGAATTTGTGACAGTGTAAGTTTGCTAGAGTTGTGCATGAATTACACGGGAATCCTTTGGTGTTCTGTTTAGGTGGGGTTCCAATGACTGCTGCTGGAGTTGCAAAGATGATTCCTTGCACTATGTGTCGTTTTTCTGCTGTTTTGTATGGTTTTGTGATGCGTTAGTAATCTGTGCCATATATGTGTGAATGTTGGGAGGGCATCCACAAACTTAAGCATGCTTCATAGGAAATTGTGTTGCCCCATTGTGGGTATCTGAGTGATTTAACAGCAGACTCTGTACAGTAGACATCCTAAGTAATAACCAGAAAAAGAGCACTGTTTACAAATCTGTGTCTGCGCTTGTGTGTATTGTATTGTATTGTATTGTATTTATTTGTAATGCGCACCTAACCCGAATGTAGCCAGGCGCAAAGGCAGCAAGAGGGTTGCAAAGCTTCGTTACATACGTGTGGTGAGGTCCAGCTAGGGTTACATTGCCGGAAATATCACGCCAAGTAGGAGGGTAGAACATGTACATTAAAGGCAGTACTATAAACATATTTACAATTAATGCGTAGGGGACAAACATAACATGTGCATTAGGGCAATACTATAAACAAATTTACATTCATTGAGGCGCCACATGGTAGTGGCACATCTGGGTCTCTAAGAGTCATTGTGAGTCGAGAGATTTGAGCCAGTGGATGGTCCTAGCTCTGAACTGGTGGTAGGGTAGGTCCTCCCTGCACGACGGAAGGAGGGAGTTCCAGTATTGTGCTGCTTTTACTGGAAAGCTGTTTCCTCCAGATGTAGTACGTTTAAACCTGGGCACCAGAAGAAGGTTGGAATTGGCCGTTCTCGCGGGGCGGGAGAGGGTGGGTCTGGTAAATCTGGCGATGAGGTATTGGGGGGCTGCTTGGTGGAGGCATTTATGAATCAAAGACACTGATTTAAGAAATATCTTGTCCTTGGTGGATAGCCAATTAGCAGTTCTTCTGGAATCTGAGATATGGGCTTTCTTCGGGATGCTAAGGGCCGCTCTGAGGGCATTGTTCTGGAGTATTTGGATTTTGTTAGAGATATATTTGTTGCAGCCTACATATAAGGCATTGCAATAGTCCAACTTGGACAGGATCAGCGCCCTGGCCAAGGTGGTGCAGTTGGTGGGGGAGAGAAAGGGTTTGGCTGCCCTGATAAGTTTGCAAGTGTAAGAGGTGGCGGAGGCCATTGCGTTTACTTGTTTGTTGAAGGTAAGGGTGGAATCTAGATAGAATCCGAGGGTTTTAACCTCCTTAGCTACCATGATTTTGTTGTTGTCAATTATGAATGAGGAGTATTTGTGGCCCAGTTTGTTAAGGTGGTGTGTGGAGCCTAGAATGAGAAGTTCCGTCTTTTCATCATTCAGGCATAGTCCGTGTGAGGCCATCCATGCCTGGATGATGAGGTACACTTTATTAACGAAGGCCAAATCCTTGTCATAATCCCCCGACAACGGGATGAGGATCTGGGTATCATCGGCGTAGTTAGTGTAGGTGATACCCAGATCGTCTAGATCATCAAAAAGGGGCTTCGTAAAAATGTTATAAAGTGTAGGGGAGACGCACGATCCTTGCGGTACACCGCACGTGATCGAGATAGGGTCGGCTGCTGCTTTTAATGAGAAGACTCTCATTGTACGGTTATTAAGGAAGGATTGGATCCAGTTAGTTGCATCTTGAGAGAAGTGGGCAGCTATTTGTAGGTGGTTGCACAAGATCTCATGGTCGACCAGATCGAAGGCCGCAGAGAGATCAAGGAGAAGCAATAGTGCTGTCTTCCCCTGGTCTCTCAACTCATCTATCTGTGCCTTGAGGTCTATGAGTGCGGTCTCTGTTCCGTGTTGTGGCCTGAAGCCTGATTGACGGACGCCTAGGAGTTGGAAGTGCTCAAGGTAGTGTTGGATCTGTTGGTATGCTATTTTATCGATGATTTTAAGGAGGAAAGGTACTGTGGTAATAGGGCGGTAGTTGGTGGGGGTGGATGGGTCCAGATTCGGTTTTTTAAGCAGAGGGAGGACCCAGGACTGTTTTAAATTATTAGGTACGGTGCCTGAAGTGAAGGACGCATTTATTAGTTTGGTAATAAATGGTGCGAGATCACGGGCAGCATCCTTAATCAGTTGAGCGGGGCATAAGTCTCCCTGGCAGTTTGAGGGTTTGAGGGTGAGAATAGTATTCTCTACCTCTTTGGTGGATACTTTGTGGAAGTTGAAGGATGGGGATTGAGTCGGGTGAGCCTTTTTGTGGGAGGCGGTACTCTGTTGGTGGAAGAGAGTAAAGATTCTTTTTTAGTGCTTATTTTAGTCTTGTTCGCTAGGGCATTTTGAATGCCTGTGTACCAGTTTTTATCTTTGATACACGAGTCAGGTACTTGAATCGGGGATTCGATCTCTTTAAGTATTGTGAAAAGCTCTCTAGTGTTAGATTTGGCTTGTGAGATCCGCGTGCTGAATGACGATTGTTTAGCCAGGATAATTTCTTTTTTATATTGGGAGGCTAGGCTACTCAGGTTTTTTTTATTTTTTTCTGAGGGGGAGGCTCGCCAGATTTTCTCACAGCGTCGCTTTTCTTGTCTGAGGGCTTTGAGATGAGGCGAGAACCAGGAGTTAATGTGTTTCCGGGGCTTGCTCTTTTTTAGCTTCAAAGGGGCTATAGCGTCGAGGGATGAGAGCATGATTTTATTATAGATATCCACCATAGTGAGTGGATCAGTGTGGTCCGGGATGGCATTCAAGGTTGGTGTGATAAGCGGGATCAGGTTTTCCAGGGTGATGTTTTTTTTGTTACGGGATTGGACGGCTGGAGCTATAGTACTGGCTTGTGCTGGGGTTGTCTTTAGTGTAAACGAGATCAAATAGTGGTCTGTCCAGGGCTGTGGGAGTATGGCATAGACCAGGACTGGGCAGTTGTGCACAGCTAGCCAGTCCAGAGTTATCCCTTTGATATGGGTAGGTTCGGTAATCTTCTGGGTGAAGCCCAGTTCCTCTAGGGTATTGTTGATTGTACTGTGTGATTTTGTGCATTGTATGTGGTGTTATTTACTATGTTTTTTTACGTATGACCCTATTGAGCATATACATAAATGCAGTGTTTTGAATATTTAGAGTGTGCCTTATTTGATGTGCACCAGTTTGAGGCAATGGCTAAGGGTGTACCAAAAATCTCAACATTTTAAGCAGACACGTGTTGGTGTTAGCATTGGTATTGTTTATTTGTAAAGCGCCTATACACAAAGCAAGTGTTTCAAAGCACTCAAGGAGGGAGGGAAGAAGTGGGAAAAAAACAACAGCCATTCAGAGCCCTTGAATTTCTGAACAATACAATTCTGCGCGGGCAGAGTCGGTGCATGGAACAAGTGCATATAATAAAATGAACGGTGCAGATAACAGCAAATAGGTCTGATGATAATTCTGCAGTTTTTCCAAGTGCATAGAGGCGCCACCAAGCAAGGAGTGGAGACAAGGGAAAAACAGATAGACGATCTTCAAGGTATGGTGCATTCAGATCATGCAAGTGCACAGACAGGTGCAGGAGAGGGGGGAACAAGTGCAGTGCAGGAGGTGGGGGGTGGGGACCAAGTGCACCCAGTCAGTCAGAAAGCTGGGGTAAGTGCTGATAGATGCCACTCTCATGGGTCATTGACCAAGTGCAGTAACGATGAGGCAAGTGCAAGGCCCGGCAGCAAAAAGGAGTGGACTGGTGAGGTTGCCAGGGACCTGTGAGCCTCTGAAGTACACCAGGCGGCCAGTCAACAGGCTGTGCAGAAAAGGAGGGAGTGAGGGATAAAGGGGACATAAAGGTTAGCAGGGTAGAGGGAGAGAGACGGAAGAGGAGAAGAGGAATGTCTTAGAAGTTTCTGGAATTTAAGGAGATCAGGCTCATGATGGAGTGCAGCGAGGAGGCTATTCCAGAGGGGACCCCTGCAGAGGTTAAAGATCTCCCTCCGAATATCTGCTTTGAGAACCGTCTCAGTCGCAGAAGGTTAGAGATAGATGAGCGGAGGGCTCTGGAAGGCCAATAGTTAGGTAGGCAATGTTGTGGATGGGTAGGTTCCAGGCCCCAGAAAGGCTTGTGGACAATGCAGAGTGTCTTGAACTTGATCCTTGCAGCCACAGGGAGCCAGTGGAGGGATTTCAGTGCTGGAGAGATGTGGTCCCTGGGCTTGAGGACAAGTATAAGTCTTGTGGTTCTGTTCTTGATGAGTTGCAGAGGGCGCAGAGCAGAGGAAGAGAGGTTGAGAAAGAGGCTGTTGCAGTAGCCCAGCCTTGAGACAACCAGGACTCTAGAGACAGCGAGCCGCTGGGGGAAGGTGAGGAAAAGAAGAGTACCTCTGAGGAGGTATAGCTGGTAGTTGGACTTTTTAGAGATGTCTGAAATGTGAGTGGAGACGGAGAGAATGGAGTCAAAGATTACCCCAAGGTGTTTTGCCTCACAGGTGGTGCGGGCGCGGGGCCAAGGCAGGCTGGCCAGCGTGAGATTGGGAAAGTAGGAGCATGAGTCCCGTTGAAAACAATCTCAGTCTTATTGGAATTGAGGCAGAGGTCGTTTGCAGCACATCATGACTGAATTGCGGATAGGCAGTCAGATATGAGTGAACATAGAGGAGGTGGCTGAGGGTACCCTGAAGGAAAGTTGTGTGTCATCTGCATAACACTGGAAGTTAGAGATGAAAGTGGCAATCACACGTGCAAGGGCAGCCATGTAGACATTGAAGAACCAAGGGCATAGGTTAGAACCCTGGGGAATGCCACAGGTTGAAAGAGTGATAGTAGAGAGAAAGGACCCAAGTTCCACCTGAGATTGGCGGTCGGAAAGGAAGGAGGTTAACCATGCCAGAGTCTGACCTGTGATTCCCAGGGTGTCATGCAGGTGCGCAATCAGGATGTTGTGGTTTACCATGTAAATGGCAGAGGAGAGGTCAAGAAGAATGAGGACAGAGGGAGTGTTAGTTTTGAGATTTGAGAGCAGGTGTCCCAACAGTGTATTTGTTTTCCC
Organism: Ambystoma mexicanum; assembly: GCF_040938575.1. Lineage (NCBI taxonomy): Eukaryota > Metazoa > Chordata > Amphibia > Caudata > Ambystomatidae > Ambystoma > Ambystoma mexicanum. Next base: position 1,183,739,365 of record NC_090933.1, on the reverse strand, counting down.
TTGATCGGAACCGCAATGCAAAAATAATATTTTCTTCAGCAGATTTGCAACACAAAAAGACTGGTGAAAAGGGGCATGAGTGTTTAGATATGTCCAGATTAGATGAATGTTAAATTTGGTGGTTGACAAATTTGGTGACCTTTCATGGACGATAACAAATGTTTTTTTCATTTCCCTATGTAAGGTAGAATTATGGTCTAATGTGTGATGGACTGTATTTGGATAAGCAACATGTTTCATTTTAATTGAGTTGTTTGTATCTTGACAACCTGTGCAGACTGTACATTGTGTTAACGTTTGTCTGAGATGGTCAGTACATTGTCAGTGGTAATGGCATTGGACACACCACCGAAATTAGTATCTGCCTTGGTTTAGGGTGTGGAGCAATAGCTGCAGCGGTATTTCACTAGAATGTCACAAAAGATAAAATCCTCAAGTCTGGCTTTCTTTTCCTCCAACTAAAAAGGGGAAGCACACATTTTAAAAAGGCACCAAATACTTTTTTGTTTACCGTAAGGTATGGAAGCACTGGTGTCTCCCTTTAACACAGTAAAACAGTTTTGTATTTGGAGAACAGTGAAGGGTGAAAAGGTGGGCATCTCTGTACATAATCAATTTCCATCGTCACATTGAAGGTGGTCATGAGTAGAACAAAACATAAAAGAATACCCTTTACAATTACCACTGGCGGAAGTTATATTTCTAGGATACACCTAATGATATTTCATAAATACCAGTTTCCCCAGTGGTGCACTTTGAAAAGGGAGGTCTCTTGTGGTATCTCTGCCAGATAGTCCTACCAACTCTTAATTAGACCTTGAAAGTTTACCTTTCACGACATCTGTTACAGATAGCAACCTTATTTATTTTTTTAACATGGTACGTGTTCCCTTACATATATATGTGTATGTTCACTGAAAAACCTTTGTTAGAGGGATGTTATTGTTAAGTTGCAGTAATAAAAATCTATGAAATTCACTGAAAAAAGGCTGTTGAAGGAATGTTATGGTTACAAGTAAAACCGAAAAACAGCATAAATGTGCCAGTTATGATACAACCATAACTCGCGCCACCTCCATGCACTGCTAAGACTAACACCCAGGACATGAAAGATGGCATCAAAATTGTCAATCAGTAAAGTTGTTAGACTCAATAAGATTCTCCAACATTTCCATTAGCATTTTGTGTTATGCAAATGGGAATAATGGACAATTGCACTACTAGAGAAAAACATAAATGGACAGAAACAATTTTCTGTCCCAAATACTTTTCTCTAGCATTCAATAAGGACCATAATGGATGGACCTTTATAATATCCGCTATCTCCACAGTCCACTCTCCAGGCCATGTATCATTAAAAGACCTGGATGGCACGTGCAAACCATCGTGCAGGGCAACCCTTCTACCCGTTTTAATTTTATATTTGTAACACTGCCTCAATGCCTGCTTTCAAACAGTCACACATCCATCCACCAATCACTTCCAAAAACTTATCTATAACCATATGACCATATTAAGCTTCCACACACCAACTTCTACTTAACAATCTTTACAAATCTTTTGCATCTGCATTTCCCTTACTTATACAAACAAATGTGCACAGTGCTCCTATAAATGCACATATGCATTGCGCTGTGAGAGAAGTGCATAAATAGAAGGGGCAGTATGGATGGGCAAGAGCTCACGAGAACCGAGGAGGGAAATACCAAGGGATGCCAAGGTGGGACGCCACTGACTAACTACTGGAGCAGAGGAGTCCAAGAGTGGGATGCATCTTAAATGTAACATCCCTTTTACAGTGTTTTTCTGTCAATGTAATAGATTTTTATCAGTGAAAATGTTCCATGGTGTTACATCACTGTTTATAAGTAACAAATAAATCCTCTTCTCTTATATATGTAAAAACTATAAACCTCCTTAAAGAAATATCATACTTATGTCTGTCGTTATCAACAGCGCATGCTGGGGATGTTAAATATTGTCCAATTACCTACGGCATAAGACTCCACCACCACCCCAGCCAAACCAAGCCATCCCTATTATTCACTGCACCTATCCTGCATCCCAGCTCAGTGTCCAGTATACACTAATAATGTAACCAATGGCCAGTGCTCTTGGCTTGCAGCCATGGCCGGTTTCCAAATCCATGGGGCATCGGCTTCGGCCATGATGCAATCCCCAATAAGCAAATCAGAGTACACATTTGAATTTGCAGAGGGCCAGCCACACTACCCATAGACCAAATGTATATCACTATTTTTTCTATTTACATTCGTACACTTTGGAAAAATAAAACACAAGACATATTTCCCCAAAAATGTTTTCAGTTCCTTGCTAATGCTCGTTGCACAGGTTTGTTGTAATCTATTCTGCCACTTCAAACTGTAACCGCAAGCAGAATATTTTTCCCATTCACACCTACCACTTTGGCCATGCTGCATGCCCCAGTAAGCAAATTATGGTACAAATTTCTCCTTGCTGGCGGCCACGCCCATTGCCCAGACACCAATGTTATATCACTGTGTTGTGTATTTACATTTTCACACTATATAATAAAACACAGGACATATTTGCAAAACCATGCTTTGAAGTTCTTGCTGACCTTCCTTGTGCATCTTTGCTGCAATCCCTTCCAGCACTTCAACCTGTACCCAGAAGCAGAATTTATTTTCCCATTCAAACCTATCCCAATTTCAAAAAACCTAACCACATAGCTAGTCCCTGGTGGCCATGCCCACTTTAACCCCAATGCTGGTTGCTAGTGGTCATGGCCGGCATTTGTCAAATTTGGCCATAACCCAGACAATCTGGCCACTGCCCATGACCACCGGCTGTACCTCTGTCACCAAAAGAATATCACTTTTTATACCTACATTATGACACTTTTAAAAATTAAAACATGGTTACATTTGCAAAACCATGCTTTCCGGCCCTTGCCAATGCTCCTTGCATGAATTTGCTGCAAATACGCCCATGTTATATTTTTTGAAAAGTATATCTACATGTAATAGTCATATAACTTAGCTATCCTGTCGAATGAAAAATCATATCATGCCTCCAGTATTGTATGAATATATGTATATTGGCCTGTGCCAAGCTGCTTATAAGCCACCTGCGTGGAAATCCGTGTTGCAAGGTCTTGACCTTAGATCAGTGTAAGCCGCCATTTTAGGTCTAGCCGCCATTTTAGATTCTCCCTCTAAAGTCACCCTGTGTTCTAAAATGGTGGACAGTGTCATTCCGAATGTAACATGGCCTTCTTGACCTCTGTGTACAAACTAATACGTACCTTGCCTGCAGGCCACATGCTGGGGTCATGAACTGAGACATTGGGCCTCATTACACGGAAGGCGGTAATGGTTAACGGCCACCGTTAATGGTAACGGTGACCGTTAACCATTACCGCCTTACTACGAGGTCCCTTAGCGGGTTGGTGCTTTAACGCCTGCTTTTTGCAGGCGTTAAAAACCAACCCGCTAAGGGACCTCGGAGCTAATTACGGCATTATTGCGGTGCCGTAATTAGCGCCTTCCCCATTCCCATAGAGCCCTATGGGGCAGAAATGGGAATGGGGAAGGGCAATGGCGGAAGGGGGATTTACCGCCCCACCAACCTTGGAATGGGGCGGTAAATCCCCTTTCCGCCAAGGCGGTGCCGGTATTTTACCGGCATGAGCCATGGCGCTAATAGCGCCATGGCTCACCGCCTTCCATGTAACGAGGCCCATTGTCCTTCGTTGACCTGTGTGTAGATGATTACCTACGCCAACTAATCTAATCCATGAGCATATGTTAAACACAATGGGCCTCATTCCGAGTACGGCGCTAACCAATGGCGCTATTAACGCCTTGGTTGACGCCGTACCCGGACCGGCAGCGCCTTGGTGGTTGGCGGAATTACCGCCCCATTCCAAGGTTGGCGGGGCGGTTATTCCCCAATCCCCATTTACCCTTCCCCATTCCCATTCTTGCCCCATAGGGCATAATGGGAGTGGGGAAGGCGTCAATTACGCCACCGTAAATTACGGTGGCGTAATTAACATCAAGGTCCCTTAGCGCCATGGTATTTAACGCCTGCTAAAAGCAGGTGTTAAAAGCACCATGGCGCTAAGGGAACTCGGAGTATGGCGGTAAGGGATTACCGCCACCGCTCTCGTTAGCGGTGGCCGCTATCCCTTACCGCCATACTCGGAATGAGGCCGATAACAAAATGTGAACACTTGTTTGACTGCATTGTATAAAACTGCTTGAGAAGGCTCAACGAGAAATCCTAAGACATAGGGCCTCATTCCGAGTACGGCGCTAACCAATGGCGCTATCAACGCCTTGGTTGACGCCGTACCCGGACCGGCAGCGCCTTGGTGGTTGGCGGAATTACCGCCCCATTCCAAGGTTGGCGGGGCGGTAATTCCCCAATCCCCATTTACCCTTCCCCATTCCCATTCCTGCCCCATAGGGCATAATGGGAGTGGGGAAGGCGTCAATTACGCCACCGTAAATTACGGTGGCGTAATTAACATCAAGGTCCCTTAGCGCCATGGTATTTAACGCCTGCTAAAAGCAGGTGTTAAAAGCACCATGGCGCTAAGGGAACTCGGAGTATGGCGGTAAGGGATTACCGCCACCGCTCTCGTTAGCGGTGGCCGCTATCCCTTAGCGCCATACTCGGAATGAGGCCCACACTGTTACTATTGTGATTTGTTAGTGAGTGTATTAAAGGTAAACCCTAAATGTATAGATGTATGAACTCGGCACGAACCCTAGATCCGTGATGTATTAACCTGTATTAACTTGGAAGTGGGTTGAACATCATGATTTCGAGAGTATAAAAAGTGTGACTATTCTAATGTACAGCCCCACTCACTGAGCACACCGAACCAAGCAGGAGTTTGCTATGTTGTACTGAGGGCCGATAGCTATCTGTTGCTTTGTCCTATGAAACTTTTCAGTATAAAATAAAGATCTTTGTATATTCCTTTGTAACCCACGTTTGGTGTATTTCCTTTTGGGTTACTCAGCCTCGATATCTTCTTTTTGTTTTCACAATCCATTCAGACTTTGCAGAAACATTCAAGGCTGAGTCTATAAACGTTTGTCCTCATTCATGAGACGGCAACAAAGTTATAAGCCATCTACAAAGGTTGACAGCCCCCCTCTAAATTATACCCCTCTTGACAAAATCCCACAAACTTTGTAAAAACATTAATATCTAAGCTCAAAATCGGTTTCCAGACTTTTGGGCAGATTTGTCAAATGGCACCACATTTATAAGCCTTTAATATATGTTGTGACTCCCCCTCTAATTTTTTTACCTCTTGGCAAAACAGCACCACAATTTGCTGACCAATTCAGAGCCAGATCTAGAATTCAATCCCAAATTTCGATGCAGTTTTATTGAGAGGCGCCACATTTATAAGCCATCCAAAAACGTATTTTAACCCACAATGTAATGCAGAAATGAGCATAGATGCCCCCGAACATCTCAGATGTTCGTGAACATCACAGGACTGCCCTGGACATCTAGATTGTTTGCGGATGTCAGGTTTGAAAAAACACCCTATTTTTTAGCCTTTTAAGGGCATATCCCGTCCCATACCCATCGTGCCTCACCTCCCCAGAGATTTTTCATTAGTTTGACAAGTGAAATGTTGTGTTTTTTAATATGTTTTCACTGCGATGTTCCACGAACATCCAACATGCTTACCACAAATCCAACATGGTGGGTGTTTCCAAAAATCTGATGCACCTCACAATTGTCACCATCCAAACAGCGGACACGTCCAATGACAGCAGATATCACGCCACCTACTGGGCCAATGGAAGGCCCGTCCGCAGAACAAATAGGTGAGTCTGCGGATCAAACCCAGATATCACTAATTTTTTGGGACTATTTTGGGGGCTTTTTAAAAAACAATACTGTACGGATTTACACCAAATTTATGAAAGCACGTTTTAAGGACCAAGCCACCACTCCTGCCACAAATTTGGTGAAAATCTATCCAGTGGTTTGGGCAGTAGGCGTGAGCAATTTTTTTTCCATTGTGTCTATGGGAAAATCCACCCAATTTGTGACGCCACCAAAAACTTTGCACCCCCTGCACGAAACCTTTACCAAAATCAATCTGATGCGCCATATACTTTTTTTGCAAAGTTTGGTGAGAATTTGTTGAGGTGGGGCACAGTTATAAGCCGCCCAAAAAACACTGTTTTTATGTTTTCAGCAAATAACCATAATTACAGGGCTGCTAGCACAGTCCCTGTAATACATCTATGCATACATATTTCTTTAATGTTTTTAGTTAATTGGCCTGAAGGTAATGATATAAAATTAACCCAAAGACAACTGCAGTCTATGTTTCTGAATAAGTAAGACATAGTTCTTTAAGTGTGACCTTTTCGTTATCATGGCCTATCATGCTAACAACATAGTAATGCACTGCTAGATACGTATTAAGTTAAATTACTGAATAACATTTTCCATTTTGCCTGTCAATGTTGAAAGGAGGGGCAATTTAGTTCAATTTAATATACAAGTTCTATTACCGACATATTTTTATGAATAGCACCACCTTTGTGTAATATTTTCAATACAAATATGACAAATTAGGCACAATGAGAAGCAGTGTTATTCTTGCAATAGAATCATGCACTTTAGAGATATTTATTCAAAGGTGTTATCTGTCCTTCACTAAGTAGCGCCAGTACTTTGAAATGACAAACTAAGTGGGATGACAATTTAATCTTTTTGCTAATACAAACATTTCACAGACATAAAAATGAAACGTGATTTAACATGGAGGGCGGGGAGAGAGAACTAATGCTACTAATCTCCAATGTATGTGTATTGTGACCTAATATGAGGTTTTCAAAGGTGCCAGCAAAACTATCTTAAGCCATTCATATGCCCACAGACTAGTCAGAACAGTACACAGACTTGTGTTCATGTGCTTAATCAGTGAGGAGTTAAAATCTTTACACCAACCAGTCAAGTAGTAGGTGATGAATGAAGCAGTTTGGGCCCAATTCTAACACCATCACTCACAGGTCCCATGTTATTACAACTCTGTGGCATACTCCAGCTATGCTGGATTTATTTTTGGACACAGGCAACTACATCTTTTGCCCCCAAATTCACACTTGTGGAGGAGCAGCCGAATTCCTCTGCAGGAAGTCCCGCCCCCCTACTGCCTGTATGTTGTAAGCCCGAAACTGCACCATGCTTAACACCAGTAGTTGGGACCATACTGTGACGAATATTCGAGAAAAGGTATCCATTAAGAAAACCCTATCTGATGTATCCTCGTAGCGATGATAATCTCTTGGAAGAGGTCCCCAAAGGAATATGAAAACAAGAGAAAGAGAAGTAGGTGACGTCACAAGAAGTGATCATGACACACTGAGAAGAGTGGTTGATGAAGAGGATGTATTGACCTTATAGAATCTGATGATGAAGTAAGGAATCGAGTAAACATTCATGTGCGACATGAAGAATGCACGCGTGAAGAGCACTGCAGAAAATGCAAACCGTTTAATAACTGCAAGTAGACAAATTGTCATAAAGGCTGGCTATACCTAGTGAATAGACTGCAGGCAAAACTGCCACTGTATGTTGTCTGGACAGCAGCGTCAAAATTTTAGTAAGTTCAAACCCACAGAGAAAGAAGGCTCAAAACTGTATTGCAGCAAAAAATTAGCTGCGAGCATGAAGGAATCAAGAAAGGCCTGATGTCAAGACTGTATGCAGCGTAGAACTGGTTATCTATTCTTAAATGCAGAAAACGTGCAAAGGTGGGTGCAAAATAAGAACACCATGAGTGCCAAGTGTATTAATTAAAGACAGTTAAATGCTATAAAATGGGCCAAATTACTGTCTCCTGTCACGTGAGCCGAGGATGGAAATAGGAATTGGGCATGCGGATCGGAACTGTGATAAGCATGTTGTCATGATGCCTACCCCTGAGGAACCAGACCAGGTCCAGCAACCCCGGAAGCAGGCATCAAGTTATTTTGAGCAAGCCCAAAAACCCCTGCTAGGGGCTGTTTGGGTACGGTCCTGGCGCCTATGGCGCCAAGCTCATAAGGAGAGTCAGTCCTGGTGCCATAGGCACCAGGCTCATAGAGTAGAACTTACCTGATGCAGACCATGCTGCAAGCTTACCTGATGCAGACCATGCTGCAGAGCTCCAAGCCAAATGAGGCTTGGAAGGGACTATTTTACCTAGGGACTATTTTTTACTCGGGTGGGGCTGGGGAGGAATACTTACCTGGGACTACTTTGGAGGTTATTTAAACCACGCCCGAAGAGCAGCACACGCTTGGCGTTATTCTGCATCCAACAGCGTAACGCTCACCGTGTCTGCACGCCTGCATCCAGTCTTCTGCCACGCCCGCCTCAAGTCTGCAGCTCCTAGAAAAAGGGAGGAACAGAAGGAGAAGAGGTTAGAATAAGAGCAAAACCTTTGATCCTTACCTGAATTCCGGATCCACCGCGCCTTCGAGCTGGAAGAAAGAATCATTTTACGCGCGCCGCCTCGCCTGCTGCAGCGCGTGCTGAACTCACCGGCCTTCGCAGCATCCTCACGATCCACTGCATCCTTCTGCACGTTCCCGCCGCACTATGGCACCTAAGGGGAACACAAGAACAGCAAAGTTGAGCCAAGGGAATAAACAGAGGCAATAGTAACTACCCCCATAGACTTACCTGATTACCGCCGGGGGTACTATTCCTCTTCACGGGTCGGCGCCGTCTCCATTGCATCCTCGCCATACCGTGACCCCTAAGGGGAACAAAAGGACAACAAGGTGAGACGAAGGGACAAACAAGGGGAACTCTTCTCACCACAATAGACTTACCTAATTGTATCGCCGGAGGCATTATTCCCCGAACTTCATATTTTCTCTCCACACCTGAATAAGGGAGCAAGCCACAGGTTACTTTCCTGCCTTATTTTATTGAACTGTGTAGGATAAGCCAAATCCTTACCTGAACTTCGTCAGCTACCACAAGGAACTCCTCGCTGGGGTCAAGCTGCAAACTGCAAGGAATCGGACAAGAGTGAAAGTCAGACATGTGAACTCTTACGAACTACATACTTTTTCGGAGTCAATATTGTTCTGGAACTCACCAATTCCTTCGGGCCAGTGAAGCAACTAGTTATCAACGCGCCCCTGCGCTCAATGCAGGATGGAGAGCTCATCTTTTCAAACCATCAGGTGAGACTATAAGAGGGGACATCAAAGGTGATCTGTGGGGAGAACAGCGTGGTGGGGGGATTTACGCTCAACCCCACGGGTGGTTAATTCCCTTTATCCATTTACAGAAGAATATTCCTACGGGCCAAGCAAACGAAGCTAGGTGGGCCAGTCCAGTCCGTCATCATGGCCCTACGTGTCACATAGGTGGAGACCGCAGCTGTCCAGTTCAGACCGACGCCTCTGTGGGAGCCAAGTGAGCGTAACACATGTACCCTTATATTCCCAGAGAAGAGAAACTACTGCAAGGCCAAGTTCAAAAACAGCCTGCATGGCAGAAAGCATGGACAATGAGAGATGAGGGGCTATTTGGGTGGGAAGCAAAAGTCATGTCCACCCCCTAGCTCCTGGGTCCGCCCTTACATGCTGCTAGTGAGCCGAATGTTCCAGACATGGCACAAGCATGCAAACCAAATATAGAGGGCTTGCATAATGAAGAGCCTTATAGTTTGAGAACCAATAGTATTCTTTTTACTAAATAAGTGTTGAGGATGACTTGCATTAGAGGCAGGCTTAAGTTGTCCACCTGACAGTAGATGCCCTATCACAATCCCACCCCTTAAAGAAAGTATACTTAGGCATTCCCCTTGAACGTATCACAACCCTTAGTAGTTTTCCTTTATTTTCCACGTTGTATGACATCGCTTATGATGAATTTTTTGTATAAAGGACTGTGTTTATGAAAACAAAGCAATGAGAGAACTTGATCGAACATCCGTTGATGTCTGTTGTAACTCCCTGAGTTAGACAATTGATATTAAAAAGTCGAATGAGACTTGGCCAACTTCCTGAGTCGGTCTTATTATTTGGTGTAAGAGTTACTCTGCATCCCTTCCATGCATGACAGGTTCCAGATTAAGAACTATATGGTCACATTCAATGATAAGCCCCTGCTCACCACTGGGATGATGCTTGGTCTAGCTTGTTTAATAAAAGAATTGTGCGCTGGGGTGAGAAAAACAAAGAGCATGTCATCGTCCTGGTGAATCTCGATGATACTTAGAGGTTGCTGAGCAACCGAGTGGTTGCCCACCAGGGAACACTACGTTTGATCTCCACTGCCCACAAAGATAAAACTGAAGCAGCAGATCACTGAATCCATTTGCACATTTAATTTCTCATTTTATTCCATTTAGATTTTTATTGAACATTTTGATGAAGACAGATCAACAGATTGCAATACCAAGCAACAAATCCACATTAAGAACATCTGGAGTAGCTCAACCCCCCTCCCTCTCCCACTCCCCCATGAAAACTACCGAATTCAAACAGGACCTTGAACAATGCTAACAAAAGTAAGGGATCAGGGATTGATTATAGTCTGACACATTGGCTATGAGAAGCACAAATGAGGGACGTGGCAGAAATCATGATTCAGAACTCACAGAGAGGTGGGGGCTCAACAGGGGGAGACAGGCCAAAGTCTCAGTGCACCACAGTATTTGTGCAGAAGCACCAATGTCTAGTCCTGCAGGAAGGATTCCATTGTGTCGTTGACCAACGCTGATAGTTTCTCGTATGTAAAGATTGCCCACAGTTTAGATAGCCACTCAGACTTTGATGCCACTAATTTACTTTTCCAATTCTGTGTGAGGGCAAGTCTCCCAGCAGGCCACTCAAATCTGTTTCGTGGGAGGGGACACCATAGAGAATCTCGAGAGCGAGCAGAGCCAGGGAGATATCCATTATGTCCTTGATCCAATTCAAAAGCTCTGACCAGTAAATCTGAACTGACGGGCACTCCCACCACATATGGTACCAAAGCCCTGTTGGTCACATTCCCTGGGGCAAAGGGGGGGCACTCCTGAGAACATTTTCGACAACTTGTTTGGGGGGAGATGCCATAGGTGAAGGATCTTGAAGTTATGTTCCATAGCAGAGGTGTACAGAGTACCCTAAAAGAGAGCCCCATATTGTTTAGCCCAGGTCGATTTATCTATCGCCATCCCAAGATTTTCCGCCCAGAAATGCTTGAACCCTTGTCTAACTTGTAGCTGTGCCGTAATCAGAACCCCATAGATCCTAGACATCGATCCTTTCCTCGAAGAGGATTCTACTATTACCTTCTGAAGTGGCTTGAGGGGGCGTGCAAGGTCCTTATCCCATTGGGGGTTGGTTAAAATGCCTTTAGCATAAAGATAGTCATAAATTTACACCTGGCTATCCCCCATGGCTGCAGCTAGTTTATCATAGTCAATGAAGGTCTTCTGCTGGAACAATTGGGCTGCCCATTCTAGGTCCATATCTGACCACATTTGCGTGTTTAGTAGGCCCTTTTTACACAGGCCCTTCTTACACAGGTCAAGGGAAGGACCCCATAGGGAGGGGAGGGGGGAGAGCCAGGAAGAGAGGGCCTAATTCTCTTTGTCAGGTTTCCATAAAGCCCACAGGACAGATACTGTTGGGTGAGTTTTCACATGGTTTAGGGACCTCCTTGTTGGGTCCCACAGAAAATCTCGACTTTCCTAGGGTGCACGTGGGTATCCTCAATGAATGTTCAATAAGTGTGTATCTCATCTTTCATATGTTCCAGTATTATCCTAAACTGGGCCGCCTTTTGATATTGCCGAAAGTCTGGTAGGCCGAAACCCCCAAAGGACCTAGGGAGCATCAAAGTTGTGTGTTTAACCCTTGGTTTCTTGCCATTCCATATAAATTGCTGAATCATGGAGTGTAGGGACCTAAGGTAAGCCTCTGGGATTTTAGTATTAAATGACATGAAGAGATAGAGGAGGCAAAGAAGGATGTTCATTTTAACAGACACCAAATGGCCGAAGCACAACTGGGTCAGGGGAGCCCATCTGGTGAGATGTGATTTTATTTTGGAAAGGATCGGGGAAAGTTCAGTTTGAAAAGTGACCCCAGATCCCTCAGAAGGAGGATCCCAAGGTATAGCTCTCTCGATGACAGGGGCCCACCCCCATTTGCATTACACAAGACTTTTTTGGGTTTACCTTCAAACGTGAGAAGATACCAAAAGTGTGTATCAGGTTGAGGAGGTTCAGGAGAGACTCATCTATATTGGTTAGGTAGGCCAAGATATCGTCAGCAAAAAGCAAGAGTTTAAACTCCAGATCTCCAGCCCTGATCCCCGTGATCCCCTGGTGTTGTCTTATCGCTATGGCAAGAGGCTCCATTGCAAGCGCATATAGGAGGGGGGAATGGTCCCTCTCGCGTCCCTCTTGAGAGGAGAAGCGGGGGAGAAATGGTGCCGTTAACACCCACGCTGCAGAGGGGCCGCTGTAAAGAGACGCGATCCACCGACAAAATGTGCAAGACTTTGCCCATGTATGACCATTCAACCCGGTCAAAGGCCTTCTCTGAGTCTAATGAGAGAAGGTAAGCTTTGACATTATTACTCGAGGTTCATACATATGATCCAGGGTCTTTCTGATATTGTCTGACCCTTGTCTACCCGGGATGAAACCGACTTGGTCCCTGTGGACCAGAGCCGGGAGGTGTTGGGTCAGCCTGTTAGCGAGAAGCTTTGCCAAAATCTTCACATCCGTATTAAGTAGGGAAATAGGGCGCTAGGATTGGCATTGGGTTGGGTCTTTCCCCTCTTTTGGGATTCACCACCATACCTCCTTTCATAGCGCTTATCGTATTCACAATCTCCTGTGGTGTAATGGGGTTTACAAGGGGGCTCGCTTTTTCCGGGTGGAGGCGAGGGATTGGTAGAGAGTCAAAGAACTTGTCTGCTTCAGAACCATCTCCCGAGTGTTTGGAGGTATAGAGGCATTCATAATATAGACGGAAGAGCTCCACTATCCCCGGGTCGTCTAGCCATTTATCCCCTCCAGGAGGCTGCAATGCATTAACTCTCCTGCTGTTTCTGAGTTCCTGTAATTGTCAGGCGAGGATCGTGTCAGCTTTTTCCCCCTTCTCCATATATCTTTGCTTTAGAAATGCTAGTTTTCTCTCTGGAACATCTGAGACCTAAGTTTGCCCCGCGGTTGGATAGCATTAATTTTATCCTTAAGGAGTTTCTCCTCCCTAACACTTTCCCATTTCCTTCTTGCCTGCATACTGATGAGAACCCCTCTAATCGTGGCCTAGAAGCATCCCAAACACTAGCTTCCCCCACCTTGCCATTGTCATTAAATGCGTAATATTCTTTTTTGGCTAAGAGCAGGTCTTGGGACAGTTCTTTATCGCGCAGCAGGATATCGTTATATGACCACCTCAAGCACCCAGATGGTTCCGAAGGCATACCTATCAGGACTCTCACTAGGTTGTGATCCGACCATGGGATCAACTCCATCCCGAAACCAGATACCCACTCACAAAGTGAGTTGTCAACTAAAACGAGGACTGAGGGCTAGAGAGAAAAGTAAACAGGGTATCACATCACTGCCGTGTTGAAAGGGAGTCTGAAAGGCCCAGATCAAGATTTGCATTATGAAAGGAGGCGGCTATCGTCCTCTGTTTTTGCGTGTCTGTGAATGGGCGCTCAGACTTCCTGTCTTGTTCAGGGTAGAGAACCATATTAAAATCCACCCACCAAAGAGAACCCCCTCTGTGAACGCCATACTTTTTGATTTAGTCTCTTCCCAGAACTGGTCTTGGGCTTCGTTCGGGGCATAGATCGACACCAGTGTGATCTTGGTGCCCCTCATTTGCCCCTTGACTATCACATAGTGACCCTCCGGGTCCTTTCACTGGGCTTGTGGAACAATGTGGGCTTTAGGAGACACAACTATCGCTACTCCGCTTTTCTTGGACTAGCACAATGCATGGAAAACCTCTTGTATAGCCCTGGCTCTGAGCATCATTTCCCTACCCCTTGTCCAGTGAGTTTCTTGAAGGAATAGAAAGTGAGGTTTCAACCTATTAACTACTCTTACCACCAGGTATCATTTATGAGGGGAGTTCAAACACTGGACATTCAGTGAACCCAAGGTCAGAGGTTGGTGTGTTTCAGCCATTGGGGGAACACCATTTTCTCAGTATTCCTTTAGGGGTGCTCATGTGTTCCTTGTCCCAGGGTGACTCGGTATACTGTGATCCCTCCCCGGGCAGAGAGATTGCAAAGGAGGTAGTTCCCAACTTGGCAGTGTCGAAGAATTCAAACCCATAAACAACACAAGGCAAACCCCCAACAGCTCCCCCTCCCCCCGAGCGCCTAGAATGCATGCGACATAAAAGATGCCGTCAGACCAGACCACCAGCATCTACCTCTGTTGGGCGAATAAACATGGTACACAGCTATACTTTGAGCCCCCTCTCCCCCACTCTTCAGAGCATAACATTGGATGTCAGGACCCCCTCCCCCCTCCGGAGCAGACAGAAAATACGGGATACATCCCTTTTGTCGGAGCCGCCCCTGGCCGAGGGAGCGGGATTAGCCTCGTACTCTCCGAAGTCCCTGAAAGAGTTGAACAATTTACTGATCACAGAGTTAACGATCCTGACAATGGGCCTCATTACACGGTAGGCGGTAAGGGTTTACCGGTACCAGTATTTTACCGGTACCGGTAAACCCTTACCGCCTTACTACAAGGTCCCTTTGCGGGTTGGAGAATTTAACGCCTGCTTTTTGCAGGCGTTAAAAACCAACCCGCAAAGGGACCAGTTAGCTAATTACGGTACCGCAATTTGCGGCGCCGTAATTAGCACCTTTCCCATTCCCATTATGCCCTATGGGGCAAAAATGGGAATGGGGAAGGGCAATGGAGGAAGGAGGAATTACCGCCCCACCAACCTTGGAATAGGGCGGTAATTCCCCTTTCCACCAAGGCGATGCCGGTATTTTACCGGCATGGACCAAGGTGCTAATAGCGCCATGGTCCACCGCCGTCCATGTAATGAGGCCCAATGTCACCTTCTCTTTCCGGGACCCCAAAAAAACCTCAGGTTTCTCTGCCACTCCCTGTTTTCCAAGTCGTCTAGTTTGAGGGTGCACTTCTCCACCCTCCTTTCCAACTCCGACAGGCGCATGTCTATGTGGGTCTCTAGGAGGTTGACCGAGGTTTGGTTCACTTCCAGAGCTTTGACTCAGTCGTCAACGGAATCTACTTTTCTGTCTAGGGAGTCCAGCCTTTTGCTGATGTCCTCCCTGAAGCCACAGATTTCCTCTAGGAGGGCTGTCATGTTCTTGTTCATCGACTGAGTGTCCAGTACATATGATTGCACGGTGGTGGACATGCTGGCTGTGAGCTGGGGTCGGTGAGAAGCGGAACCTTTTTAGCATTTGGGCCCAGTCCATCCAATGACCTATGCACTGTCTGGTTTGGTGGGATCGTGGCTCAATGCGGGGTGACACTCCCTCAGGACCCAGGCTGATGTCGACTCGGGTATCTCAGGCAGGCTTTTCTGGGCGTTGCAGGCGGTGTCCATAGCCAAGGGTGCCGAATACGCCTGTGGTGGGGATCTCTCTCCAAGGGGGAGCAGTGGAGGGTGACTCTCGGCTTGTGGGAGGTGTAGTTGAGCAAGGGGCCGGGTGTTGATACCCTTTCGGGTGTTGCAGAGGTGCTGCGCACAAAGGATGGTCACCGTCGTGTGAATCAAGGGTGGATCCCGGCTGATATTCCAGTCTGGGCTGCTAAGGTAAACGGGCAGCCAACTACACAGCCGTTAACAGCAGGTCGTGTCTGCACCCACAAACTCCTTTCCTCATGGGCAGAGGGCTGGTGTGGGGGGCACTCACCCCACATTATAGGCCCAAGCGGGCATTGCGCAATGGCACTCCTCCTGGGGGTTGTGGCAGGGACGCAAAAGGTTGGCGCTATGAGGACAGGTGATGGTGGTCGTGGTTCTGGGGGCATCCCCACTATGGTTTTTCTGAGGGCAAGTCAGTTCAGTGGGGACCCTCAGGGCTGTGAAGAGTGGGGGAGAGGCCCCTGAGCACTCACCTTGCGTGGCGGGCCTCACTGCCTCCCACGATGGCTGCTCTCTGTCACTGCAGGTGAAGATCCTCTGGGTCGGCAGGGGGGGAGGTTGTCCAGGGGAGACGGGAGATCTCCCTTCCTGGCCTGGTAGGAGGCCGTTGTGAAGGCAGCGATGAGAATACGATGAGGGGATGGCGGGTCGGCGCTTGCTGGGCTGGACCACAGGTGAGGTCTGTGGTTCTCGTCAGAGGGAGAGCAGGCACCCCGCTCGCTACACACCGCTGTCGCTGTGTTGGTGCGGGCATCTCCAGCCCCTACACAGAAGTTGGCTTTACGGGTGGGGGGAGAGAGGGTCCCCCAGCCAAAGACCAAAGTTTCAGGGTTCCTCCTCGCTGCTGACTCACCACGACTGCCCCGACCCAGCACCCCATCAGTGCCATTGAGAGGAGCGTGGGCCACCGGGCTTGGTCCACGGCCCCCAGACGCATCAACTCCCAGGATGCCTTCACTCCAGCTCAGTGCAGTGCAGTGATGACTCTGGTGGGGGCTGGTGGGCTGGGGCACGCCTCACTGCTCGGACGGATAAGGCCTCATGCCCCTCTCGCTCCATGACTCCTGCTTGATTTCTGTGGAGTGAGAGGGCGGGCAAAGCAAAGCACTCTCTCCCTCCAGTCTTTGCTGGCACCAATCTCGGGCTATACTCCATGTCGGAAGACCGGAGTTGGACTCATTTGGTGCACCAGGTTGTCAGAAATTTGCAGAGGGGGTCCGTTCTTCACTCCTGGGGGGGTTAGGCGGGGCTCAAGTCCCTTTGTTCGCACCGCTTGGAGGAGACAGACGCAGATGTGTTAGAACATCTCAGCGCCCCCTGGAAGGTCCACTATTTATTTCTAAAGCTGCTTGTGTGTGTCTATGAGTGTTTTTAATGTTTCAATATTTTATTTTGAATGAGATGTGTAAGGGTGAGTATGTTTGAATATGTGTCTGTGAATGTTCATGTGACTGTGTCTGTGGCTGACTCTATGTGTATGTGTCTGTTTGTGTGTGTGTGTGTGTGTGTGTGTGTGTGTGTGGGTGTGTGTGTGTGTGCATGCATGTTGCATGCTTTTGTTTGTTTGGCATTTGGACAGCACCAGCAATATGAAAGTGATTTGCAGTGTTAATGAATATATATTGGAGGCGGGCATCATGATGTAGGTGTGCAATGCTGGCATACTGTGAGTGCAGCTTTAGCACTGGAATGCTGGATAATATTGTTGGCAGAGCCTCATTAAAGTGATATACAGTGGCAAAGCTTTCATGTAAGGTTAATGTGGCATCAACAAATCCATTAACTTTATAAATGCTTGCATGTATTGTGGTAGCAGCATCATGACCGTGAGTTAGATTTGGAATGTTGGCATATATTGTGTCTTTAATATCAAAGTGATATGCAGTATGAATGTTGGCATTTCTGGTAGCAGCAACATCCTGAACATTGTTTCGAGTGCAGTTACAAAGCTGGCATCAAAACCTAAACAGAACTACCACACACCTTGAAAATATGCCAAACTGCTTGCAGCTAGTCTATGCCTCAATTTCTCACAAACTGAAATTCTCATATTTAGCTTCCTCAATCCCTGCAGCCTCCTGTTTCAATGGCCGGATTCCCTAGTCCCTCAGGTACACGTTCAAAAATAGCTACACATTACAACATCGACCCTTGACCTGACCATGTTCAGGCATCCTAAATCAACAAAATGTACCGAAAAGCATATTTCAAGATTCACATGCTGTGGAGATTCACTCCAAGCTTTGAGATGACTCAGAAGAATGAGTTGACCAGATCATTTGTCTTGTCCTCCCTTCACTACTGTAATTCCATGTGCTTTTGCCTCACTAAACATCAAATCAAGCTCATCCAAAAACATGCACCTGGCCAGATACTGAGCCTTCACAACAATGCCTATCTAACAAATGCCCTACACATCTTACAACCTTACTGACCTCCTGTGCCCCAGCTAAGAAACGTAGGTCCTCCAACAGAAAAGGCCTTACATTGCCCGGATTGCACACAAGACAAAAGGGAAGAATCCACCCCAGAGTACAGAGAACTGATCCCAGTTACAATAGGTTCAAGAGAACACTGAATTTACGTCTGTCCAAGTCAGGAATCCTAGCTAGCTAGAGAGGCTGGTAAGCCTTGGCACACTTTCTCAAAAATGATCAATGGCCTACTATAAATCTCCTTCTGAGAATTGGGCAGAATCAAGGGTTCCTGCAAATTTTTCTTGCAGCCCAAGACCTCCCAGTTTCTCCTTTAAGAGCAATACATCTTCAGGGAAGTTAGGGCAGGTTAAGTCTGATTTGTGGAAAATGACACCAAACACAAAAGAACATAAAAAGGCTTTAGGATGGGAGAAAGAGTTTAGAGGAATGGGAGGGTCTTGCTCAGCAAGTGTATATTGAGTTCTGTGCATCTGTAAATGTTATCCAAGCACAGCACAATAAACATTGCAGTATGACATTTTAGTAAGTTTATCCTCCTACTACAGATATCTTTGTATAACCTGCATGTCCCAGAATTGAATTTGGCTAAGAAGAACTCAGCATCTCATCCTTCTCAAGTTGATCAAATTAGTAAAGTTGAAGTGAGGAATTGCAAGACTGTCAAACCAGCACAGTCAATCACATGTCAGGTATGCCAGGTTCTGCTTTTCATCATTCAGATGTCGTTGCATTGTGTACTATTAAGTTTATAATATAGGATTTTCATAAAAGACATAGACCTCTAAAAAGCCAAAAGGGCTGTGGAATAGTCCGTCATGCATGAGATGTGAGTCTCATTTCATCCTACTGAGTTTGCTTCCATGTGGACTACTCAGGAAATTCATTTAATAATATGGAGATTTCCTGCAGGTGAATGACTTTAGAAATGCCAGTACTGTTAAGGCAGTGTCACACATGACATACTCTTTTGTTCTTTAAAGGAATACCATTTCATCCTGCATGTACAATGTTATGAACTCTGTATCACGGAAAAAGACATGTAACAAATATCCACACTAAGAGGCCTATATGTGCAGGGGGCACCAGACCACGTCTGACACTAAAGCATGCAAGGGGGTTGGCCAGCGGCTAATAGTGTTGCAGCAAAGTCTTATGGAAATGCACGAGCCACCTTTGTGAATATGGTGATTTGCACATTACAGATACAAAAAATACATCGTCAGTGCATTTTCTCTTTGCATTACTTTTTGATAATTTGGCACTAAGCACTTTATTAAAGATTACTTTTTTTTTCAGCTGCATAGATTTTGGTTTCTGTAGAAAAGCTATAGCCAGGTGCAAGCCATTAGTCATGACACTTTGCTTTCTTTAAGGATGCCTGGCAGGAATAGTGATGAATAACTGACTTATATCATTAATTTCATACTTTCTTTGCTTTGAACATATGCTGGCAGGAAAAGGTCTGACCTCTGAACACCACTTTTTACAGCAACATTTCATCAGCATGAATTAACATGAATTAAGCTTAACTTGAGTATGTCACCCGAATCTCTTATATATTCGCTGGACCCAAATCACCCGAATAGAGTGAAAACTCAGGTGATTCAGGGATTGCTCAAATATATCTCCCCAGGCTTACTGGATAGGGATATCGATAGACCATCATGAGATCCTACTAGACTCCCGAATCCCATTTTCTTCAGTTACACATCTCCCAGATAACACCATTAGGAATGACCATGCTACAGGGAGATCCCACAGCATTCTGAACCCAGTATGTCCCTTTTTTCTTTTTAGTATTGATGGTTTTGCTATTTTTAAAAAAATCTGAAATCTAAAAGGAATGTGCGATATTCTGTTCTGTACCATGATCATGCGATTGTGCTACCATGTTTATGTACTTCACATTCGAAGTGACTTTTTTTTTAACATATCCACATTATAAACAACCTTTAAAAAAACAAAATAAAATTAAAATATTTTAAAAGGATCTTCATGAAAGTGACTTAGAGTGGCAATCCTGGCCTATATTTTATTGCAACTTCATTTGCGTTATTTACAGTTAGAATGCTGGCATACATTTTGGGCACAGATTCATGTAACTTATTTACTCTGACACTGCTGCCATATATTGTGGGCACAGGCAACATAAAGGGGGTAATTCATAGAATTAGTGCGCCAAAACCCATTTTGACGCACAGCGTTTTCATGGATACTAACATCCATAATCAACCGTGGTGCAGAGTGCAGCAGCGCCAGTTATGCCCCCCAACTCTGCCCTGTGCGCCAAAAACATTGCACAAATCCAGTACATGGCACAAAGGCCAGTGGACCAGCATACAGCCCCCAACCACGAAAACGCTCTAAAAACGCCACACAACCCTCACGTGTCAGCGCAATCGCAAGTAAAAATCCCAGCGCACCCCTCGGATTATGTGTACCCTGCCTGCGCCAGCGAAATTGCATGTAAATATCCCCGCTCAACCCTCGGAATACGCGTACCCCGCTCGCGCCAGTGTAATCGCGTGTAAAACTCCTCGCGCAGCCCTCAGATTACGCGTACCCGCTCGCACCAGCAAAATCACATGTAAAACTCCTGTGCACCCCTCGGAATACGCGTACCCCGCTCACACCAGCATAATCGTGATTAAAACTCCCCGCACACCCCTCGGATTACACGTACCCCGCTTGGGCCAGTGGAATCGCATGGAAAAGTCCCCCCTGTGGTGTGGGCTGCCTGTGGGGCTGACCAGGGGTGATGGGCTGCCTTTGGGGCATGCCCAGGGTGAAGGGGTGAAGGGCTGCCTGTGGGGCATGCCCAGGGGTGATGGGCTGCCTGTGGGGCATGCCCAGGGGTGAAGGGCTGCCTGCGGGGCATGCCCAAGGGTGATGATCTAGCTGCGGGGCATGGCCAGGGGTGATGGTCTGCCTGCGGGGCATGCCCAGGGGTGAAGGGCTGCCTGGGGAGCATTCCCAAGGTTGATGGGCTGCCTGCGGGGCATGCCCAGGGGTGAAGGGCTGCCTGCGGGGCATGCCCAGGGGTGAAGGTCTGCCTGCGGGGCATGCTCAGGGGCCTCGAGGCACGCAACCCGACTCAACACCGGGTGCATGGAGTTCTCCGCCCTGACCATTGTGAGCCGTGCCCTCTCCGCCCGCCGCTGCTCTGCATCTATCTGCCTGCCGAACTGCTGCCACACGGAAGACACTCCCAATCCTGGGTCCTCCTGCCCGACGACCGATGCCTGCCCCTGTGTTGTTGATGTCCCCAAGAGATGTTCGCTCCCACCCTGAGCCTGCTGCTGCCGTGCACGTGCCCTACCTGTTGATGCCTGCACGTCCTCCTCTTGCTTGGGTCCAGTTGGTGGGGTGGCCACTCCTGCTCGACCTCCGACTCCCGACTGTGGCAGGGATGTGTCCTCCACCAGCCTAGCTGCTGGCTCAGGGGCAGCTTCACAGGGGGCCCAGTTGATACTTGGGTTGGAAGATGGCACGGAGGATGACTGGCGCATAGGGGGTCGCAAGAAGATCCAGCACATGGATGAACCGAATGCCGACGACCAGTCCTAGTATGTCGACACGGCCAAAGAGTTATTCGAAATGCATTGTCCAGACGAGAACCTTGCACGTCATCCCGAATACCATGTTGGCGCAGGGCCATCCCAGTTAGGACAGGCTCAATATGGTCACATATTGCAACGTCCACAGGGAGAGGAAGGCCAGTTGTTGTATGCGCATCCCCTCCCTGAAAACGGGTCTGAACGGAGGAATCCCTGCTGTTGCCGGATGATGCAGTCACACGATCGGGGACAGGATTACACACAGGCACCTCCGCGGTGGCCTGTGCTGCCTTCTGTCCCTGCCCCTGGACTGCACCACTGGCACCAGTGGAATCCCCCCCTCCAGGCCCCGTTCGTGGGCCTTCCATGGCCTTCTCCTCAACCAAACCCCCCACCAACCTGGATGACTCCGTGCCATCTTCCTCCATAGGCCCCTGTGGGGGCTCAGCTGCACCTACTGCTGCTGAGGAGTCCACCTCCAAATGCCGCCTCTTGGACCTTGCCTCGGCAGCTGCGGCCATGGACACGGCACCAGACTCCTCACTCCCAGAAGAGATGACTACCAGGGAAGGGAGCTGGGCCTTGCATCTCCGGCTGGCGGTGGGATCCCTGCCGCTGTGCTCCACAGCACCGTCTCCCCCCTCTTCATCAGTCGACGCTGCAGACAGAGAGAGACAGAACACAGCATCAGGGCACTGTACAATGGTCGTATACACACATGACGGTTGCACATGAGTGGCAGTGTCAAACATCACAGATGGCATCACACTCCCCAGCACACATATCAATTGAACCCACACACATGCACAAATTAACCGGAATGGTGCACGCACGCCACCAGACAGACATGCATCTGTACATCACATCACCTGTCACAGTGCAATTACCGGCAACTATGTCACATCTGCCATTCGGCTACCTATATGTCTGTGTCACATGCATCCATGGCGTATCACAGTCACACACATGTCAAACACACACACACGTGAAACCAGCATCCATGTGTCACACACCAACCATGGCATAGCACATACATAGATCTCCACATGCATTTGTACATCATGCTTTCTAACACATACAGCATTGATGTGCATCACACATGACTGGACTCACATGCAGCAGGCTCATGTCCCTGCACAAACACATCCATACATGGGCCTTTCCAGATATATTTCCAAGCTTCACACTCCTGGCACATCTCAACATGCACTGCGTCCAATCAGTACACATGGACACTTACCGCTCGACTCCGGACGGGTCTGCTTCTCGAGGACCTGGTGGTGAAGTGCTTGGCGTTTGCGTTCCAGGACCCTCATCTGGTCGTTGGTAAGGTGGACCCGGCACCCCACTGCATCTGCTGCATCCAAGAGGCGCCGGGCCTTCCTGAGGGTTCTGGACCTAAAGTCCTCCCAGCGCTTATGGACGTGTGGTAGAACGCGGGTTGCCACCCCCTCTGCATTGATGGCAACCACGATGTCCATCCAGATCCTCCTCTGTCCATCCTTGTCGGCGCGTTTTCTTCCGAAGAGGGCATCATAATGCATCTGGACTTGCTCCACCAGGATGCCAACCTCTCCTGCTGTGAAGCTGGCAGCCCTCTGCCTCTCTGGCTTGGGGGTTGCCAGTGGTCTCAGATGGTGTTTCCCCCACAAGGCAACCCCTGAGGCAGGTGTGGGTGGGCAACTGGGTCCTGGTGCTGGGCTGTGGAGCAATAGAACTGCAGTTGGGAGTCTTCTGCTCCAGCAGGGGTGGTCACAGCAACTGGACCCCTACAGATGGCTGAGGTGCAGGCACCAAAGAGCAGGGCAAGTGGCCAGCAGGCAGGCAGGCAGCAGCAGATGGCTGGTGGGAGTCGGCTCAGGGCTCTGGGGGGCAGGAAAATGGCCTTCTGAGCAGGAGTGTGGTCTTCCGTGTGTTGTTGCATGGCCAGCTTGATACGGAGTGATTTGGTTGGCAACACCCCCGCCAAAAGAAGATTTGTACGCTGTCTGAGGAGACAGGACAACAGTAGAAGGGAACACTGTTTGAGGGAACAGGCCCAGGTAAACCAGTAAAAGAGAAAAAAGAGAAAAAGCTGTCAGAGGTAACAGGGAATACGAACTTGAAACGCCATGAAGTAAATCGCGTGTGAACCGACAAGAAGTACAGAATTCACCCACTCGCTCTCCACGAAAAGCACATACAAGGAAATGGTGTTCTACGCGTACCTTTTATACAGGCCCACACGTCCAACGTCACTTACGCGGCGTGTACGCGCTAGGGCCATTTCCACCAATTACACGCTTTGTGACTTATGCGTGTACGGCCATTTCCACCAATTACACGCTTTGTGACTTCTGCGTGTACGGCCATTTCCACCAATTACACGCTTTGTCACTTCTGCGTGTACGGCCATTTCCACCAATCACACGTGATGAGACTCTGACGTGCAGTCTTTCCACGTGTGCTCTGTCATCACGTGCTGTGTGGGAAACACCCGTGCGGGTCACGTCACAGACGCGCTTACGCGCTGAGGGCCTTTGGTCCAATGGATTCGCGTATGCGTGCTGACGCGCTTACGCGCTAAGGGCCTTTCCTCAGTTTTCATGCTGACGTGCAGGATTTTCACGTGCCAAATCACTCCGTACCAAGCTGGCCACGCGTAAGCACACGGAAGACCACGCTCCTGCCCAGAAGGCCGAACTACTGCCCCCCAGGGCCCCGAGCACGCTCCCACCTGCCATCTGCTGCTGCCTGACTGCCTGCTGGCCATGTGCACTGCCATTTGCTGCCTGCACATCAGCCAGGGGTGCTGTTGCTGTGACCACCCCTGCTGGAACCGAAGACTCCCGACTGGAATTCCATCGCTCCACAGCCCAGCCCCAGGACCCAGTTGCCCACACACTCCTGCATCTGGGGTTGTCATGTCGGGGCATACACCATCTGTGACCACTGACAACCCCCGGCCAGAGAGGCAGAGGGGCACCAGCTTCAGTGCCACCGAAGTTGGTGTCCTGGTGGAGCAAGTCCTGGGGCAGTATGATGCCCTCTTTGGAAGTTCCCGCGCCGACAAGGAAGGACGGACTCGGATCTGGACTGACATCGTGACTGCCATCAACGCGGAGGGGGTGGCAGTCCGGGACTTACAACATGTCAGGAAGCGCTGGGAGGACTTCAGGTCCAGGACCCTGAACAAGGCCCGGCGCCTCTTGAAGGCAGCGGATGCCAAGGGGCGCCGGGGCCACTTGTCGGAAGAACAGATGGGGGTCCTGGAACGCATATCCCCAGTGCTCCACGTCCAGGTCCTAGAGAAGCAGACCCGTCTGGAGTCGAGCGGTGAGTGTACATGCATCCTGGTTGTGAGCAGTGCGTGTGGTGATCATTCGCCATTGTGCCGGTTGCACATCTGTTTGTATGGGGTCGAGTATGGGTGGGGGTGTAGAGGGCCGTGGGGCTGACACATGCGAGGGCTGTAATGTGTGAGACATGGATGGTGCTTGTGTGTGTGGGCTTGCATGGCAAATGCAGTTGTGCGTGCACACATGTTTGGATGAATGTGTATGTAAGTAGACATGTCCGTGATGTCAGGCATGTATGTTATTTTCGGCTGCATGTATGAGCACTGTGTACATGTGCATGTGTGTGTATTTGTCAAGGGTGCAACAGTGATGCAACATGGATGTATGTGAAAGCGGTATGTGGAAGCCTGATTGGCAGATGTGACATGGATGCCCGTCTGAACAGTGCGACACTTGGGAGAGGTGTAGACATGCATGCAAGTGTGGTGGTGTGTGTACATGTGTGGTGCACTTCCTGTGTTGCATGTGATGTCTGGCTCCCCTTTGGCTACTGATGCTGTTGTATGTGTAGGGATGGTGGTGGCAGTTGCGATATGGCTGTGGTATGGCTCATGTGTGCCAGTTGCAATGACATGTGTGTTGGGGATTGTGATGACATGTCTGAGGTTTGCCAATGCCACTCATGTGCAACTGTCATGCGTGTATGTGTCCATTGTACAGTGCCCTGATGCCTGTGTTTTGTTTCTCCCTGTCTGCAGCGTCAACTGATGAAGAGGGCGGAGAAGGTGCTGTGGAGCACAGCGGCGGGGATCCGACCGCCAGCCGGAGACGCAAGGCCCGGCTCCCCTCCCGTGTTGTCATCTCGTCGGGGAGTGAGGAGTCCGGTGCCACGTCCCAGGCCGCAGCTGCCGGGGGGAGGTCCAAGAGGCGGAGGTTGCAGTTGGACTCCTCGGCAGCAGAAGGGGCAGCTGGGACCCCACAGGGCCCAACAGGGGAAGATGGCACAGAGTCATCCAGGTTGGTGGGGGTTTGGTGGAGGAGGGGCCGCGCAAGCACCAGAGATGGGGTCTGGAGGTGGGGATCCCACTGGTGCTAGTGGTGCAGTGCAGGACCAGGGACAGGAGGCAGCACAGGCGGCCGCGGAGGTGCCTGTGTGCAATCCTGTCCCCGATCCTGTCCCTGCATCATCTTGCACCAGCAGGGATGCCTACGTCCAGACCCGTTTTCAGGCAGGGGATGAGCTGACGTCAACTGGCCTTCCTCTGCCTGCGGACGTGGCCATCCAGGTCCGGGTTGAGCCTGTCCTGGCTAGTGTGGCGTTGCGTCAACGGGCCATGCAAGGTGACCTGCAGTCTTTTCATGGAGAGACTGCACGTCATCTCGAATGGCTCGTTGACCACGTCAGCCTGCTGGGACAGGTCACCCAGGCCGGATTCCTCCGTCTGATGGGGCTTGCTCCGACCCCCTCCTCAACTGGACCCCCTACGCGCCAGTCGTTTTCTGTGCCATCTTCCCACCCATCAGTCACCTGGGTGCCCTGTGGAGCTGCCTCTGACGGTGTCGGGAGTCGGAGGTCCAGCAGGGGTGGCCACACCAACAAGTGCACCCCAGCCGGCGGAGGATGTGCAGGCAGCAGGAGGCAGTGCACGGGCAGAGGCAGAGCAGCAGCAGCAACATGGTGGGAGACATGAAGGCTCGGGGCTTTCGACATCGGAGGGGCGGCCATCGGCCGGAGGGCAGGGGGACCCAGGACAGAGAGTGTCTTCCGTGTGGCAGCGGTTGGGCCATGCCATAGGTGCGGAGCGGCGGCGGGCGGAAGAGGCGCGGCTCACAATGGTCAGGGCGGAGAACTCCATGCGGAGGGCCCTGAGGCGGGCCGAGTGCCTCGAGGCAATCTGCAGGGGGTTGGAGGAGGACACAGCGTCGTCCCTGCGGACCCTCGGGGCCATGGAACTGGACCGCCTCCGGGACATCGAACAGGAGTTCGATGATGCCCTGGCCCGGGACACCACGGAGTGAGCCGCTGGACTTGCCCGCCGCCTTTGTATATAGTTCTTTAGTTTTAGGTTTCCTTTCTTTCTAATTATGATTTGGAGTCGACGGACACTGCTCCACCTTTTGTATATAGTTGATTTTTAGGTAGGTTTTTTAGAAGGTTTCCTTTGTTCAGTTGGGCTCATGGACCCTTGGTAGTTTTTTATACGGACATGCATGTTTTTTTTTCTCATTCACATTGTAGTTAGTTTTCTTTCTTTAGCATTCTTAATTTTTTTTAATACAATTTTGTTAGCATACTTCACTGTGTGGTATCATCTCATTGGTTTCATGCATGTCATGTTGTGTGTTTTCCCATTATATTGCAACCATTGTGTGTGACAGACATGGGTTCATTAGCTTCATGAACATTGGGGGTGTAACATGTGATTTCCATTTCCATGTGGGTGAATGGGTTACATGGTAGGGCTTTTTGGATGTGGAGGCTGTCCATTACGCACATGATTGGGGATTGTGAGCACCTGGTGGAGGCTGCCCCTGCACTGCTGGGGGGGTGGGGGTGGTGGGAGACATGAGTGGGGGCCTGGTGGAGGGTGACCCTGCACTGCCGGGGGGTGGGGGTGGTGGGAGACATGAGTGGGGGCCTGGTGGAGGGTGACCCTGCACTGCCGGGGGGTGGGGGTGGTGGGAGACATGAGTGGGGGCCTGGTGGAGGGTGACCCTGGATGCTGGGGGGGTGGGGGTGCAGGGGGACATGAGTGGGGGCCTGGTGGAGGGTGACCCTGGATGCTGGGGGGTGGGGGTGCAGGGGGACATGAGTGGGGGCCTGGTGGAGGCTGCCCCTGCACTGCCGGGGGGTGGGGGTGGTGGGAGACATGAGTGGGGGCCTGGTGGAGGGTGACCCTGGATGCTGGGGGGTGGGGGTGCAGGGGGACATGAGTGGGGGCCTGGTGGAGGCTGCCCCTGCACAGCCGGGGGTGGGGGTGGTGGGAGACATGAGTGGGGGCCTGGTGGAGGCTGCCCATGGTGGCCGGGGGGTGGGGGTGGGTGGGAGACATGAGTGGGGGCCTGGTGGAGGGTGACCCTGGATGCTGGGGGGTGGGGGTGCAGGGGGACATGAGTGGGGGCCTGGTGGAGGCTGCCCCTGCACAGCCGGGGGGTGGGGGTGGTGGGAGACATGAGTGGGGGCCTGGTGGAGGCTGCCCATGGTGCCGGGGGGGTGGGGGTGGTGGGAGACATGAGTGGGGGCCTGGTGGAGGCTGCCCCTGGTGGCTGGGGGGTGGGGGTGCAGGGTGACATGAGTGGGGGCCTGGTGGAGGGTGCCCTTGCACTGCTGGGGGGTGGGGATGCTGGGAGACATGAGTGGGGGCCTGGTGGAGGCTGCCCCTGGTGGCTGGGGGGTGGGGGTGGCGGGAGACATGAGTGGGGGCCTGGTAGAGGGTGACCCTGCACTGCAGGGGGCTGGGGGTGGTGGGAGACATGAGTGGGGGCCTGGTGGAGGCTGCCCCTGGTGGCTGGGGGGTGGGGGTGGCGGGAGACATGAGTGGGGGCCTGGTGGAGGGTGACCCTGCACTGCCGGGGGGTGGGGGTGGTGGGAGACATGAGTGGGGGCCTGGTGGGGGCTGCCCATGGTGGCAGGGGGGTGGGGGTGGTGGGAGACATGAGTGGGGGCCTGGTGGAGGGTGACCCTGGATGCTGGGGGGTGGGGGTGCAGGGGGACATGAGTGGGGGCCTGGTGGAGGCTGCCCCTGCACAGCCGGGGGGTGGGGGTGGTGGGAGACATGAGTGGGGGCCTGGTGGAGGCTGCCCATGGTGGCCGGGGGGTGGGGGTGGTGGGAGACATGAGTGGGGGCCTGGTGGAGGCTGCCCCTGGTGGCTGGGGGGTGGGGGTGCAGGGGGACATGAGTGGGGGCCTGGTGGAGGGTGCCCCTGCACTGCTGGGGGGTGGGGATGGTGGGAGACATGAGTGGGGGCCTGGGGAGGCTGCCCCTGGTGGCTGGGGGGTGGGGGTGGCGGGAGACATGAGTGGGGGCCTGGTGGAGGGTGACCCTGCACTGCCGGGGGGTGGGGGTGGTGGGAGACATGAGTGGGGGCCTGGTGGAGGCTGCCCCTGGTGGCTGGGGGGTGGGGGTGGCGGGAGACATGAGTGGGGGCCTGGTGGAGGGTGACCCTGCACTGCCGGGGGGTGGGGGTGGTGGGAGACATGAGTGGGGGCCTGGTGGGGGCTGCCCATGGTGGCAGGGGGGTGGGGGTGGTGGGAGACATGAGTGGGGGCCTGGTGGAGGCTGCCCCTGGTGGCTGGGGGGTGGGGGTGCAGGGGGACATGAGTGGGGGCCTGGTGGAGGGTGCCCCTGCACTGCTGGGGGGTGGGGATGCTGGGAGACATGAGTGGGGGCCTGGTGGAGGCTGCCCATGGTGGCAGGGGGGTGGGGGTGGTGGGAGACATGAGTGGGGGCCTGGTGGAGGCTGCCCATGGTGCCAGGGGGGTGAGGGTGGTGGGAGACATGAGTGGGGGCCTGGTGGAGGCTGCCCATGGTGGCAGGGGGGTGGGGGTGGTGGGAGACATGAGTGGGGGCCTGGTGGAGGCTGCCCCTGCACTGCTGGGGGGTGGGGGTGGTGGGAGACATGCATTGTTGATCAGTAGTGCAAGGTGACATGTGGGTTGGCTGGGGGCATGCCCATGGTGGATGGGCTGCCTGCGGGACATGAGCAGGGGTGCAGGGTAGTCCCCCGTGGTGTGGGCTGCCTGCAGGGGCCGTGGAGGTTGTGGAGCGTACACCTGGGAGGACCCACAAGGCCAATTCACGTGTAGTACTCCCCAGAGCCCCTGAAATACACATTCCCTGCTGGTACCGCGCACCCCTGAAATACACGTACCCTGCTCGCACTGGGCCAATCTCGTGTGGAACTTCCCGCGCACCCCTGAAATACACGTACCCTGCTCGCACTGGGCCAATCGCCTGTGTAACTTCCCGCGCGCCCCTGAAATACACGTACCCTGATGGAATCGCGTGTGGAACTTCCCGTGCACCCATGTAATACATGTACGCTGCTCGCACTGGCCCATTCGCGTGTGGAACTTCCCGCGCACCCCTGAAATGCACGTACCCTGCAGAATTTGCGTGTGGAACTTCCCGCGCACCCCTGAAATACACGTACCCTGATGGAATCGCGTGGGGAACTTCCCGCGCACCCATGTAATACACGTACCCTGCTCGCACTGGCCCATTCGCGTGTGGTACTTCCCGCGCACCCCTGAAATGCACGTACCCTGCAGAATTCGCGTGTGGAACTTCCCGCGCACCCATGAAATACACGTACCCTGCTCGCACTGGGCCAATCGCGTGTGGAACTTCCCGCGCACCCCTGAAATACACGTACCCTGCTCGCACTGGGACTATCGCGTGTGTAACTTCCCGCGCACCCCTGAAATACACGTACCCTGATGGAATCGCATGTGGAACTTCCCGCGCACCCATGTAATACACGTACCCTGCTCGCACTGGCCCATTCACGTGTGGAACTTCCCGCGCACCCCTGAAATGCACGTACCCTGCAGAATTCGCGTGTGGAACTTCCCGCGCACCCCTGAAATACACGTACCCTGCTCGCACTGGGCCAATCGCGTGTGGAACTTCCCGCGCACCCCTGAAATACATGTACCCTGCTCGCACTGGGACTATCGCGTGTGTAACTTCCCGCGCACCCCTGGAATACACGTACCCTGATGGAATCGCGTGTGGAACTTCCCGCGCACCCATGTAATACACGTACCCTGCTCGCACTGGCCCATTCGCGTGTGGAACTTCCCGCGCACCCCTGAAATGCACGTACCCTGCAGAATTCGCGTGTGGAACTTCCTGCGCACCCCTGAAATACACGTACCCTGCTGAAATCGCATGTGGAACTTCCCGCGCACCCCTGAAATACACATACCTTGCTGAAATCACGTGTGGAACTTCCCGCGCACCCCTGAAATCCACGTACCAGGCCAAATCGCGTGTGACACTTCCCGCGCACCCCGGTATACACGCACACGTATTTTTTGTCAGCGGGTCCGTGTTTGTGGGTACCCCTTTGCACGTCATTTGTCCTGGAGGGCCACAGTATAGGACATTCATCATGGCAGTATATAGGTGCTATTTGTTGGCGCACCTTTTGGCGCACATTTCTTACAGCCGCAGAGACGCTACCGCCTGCTTTCTTGTGGCGGTCGTGTTTGTGCCTGTGCGCTGGTTTGAGCGTGCGCTTTTTTGCCCTATTCTATTCCATGAATACGTGTTGTAGGCGAGCGTGTGGGCGTTCCGCGCACTTGTGCCCTGTACTTCCCCCGTGACGCCCACGTTTTGGCAAGTTGTTCCCCATTCCGAGTGTTACGCCCGTGTTCCGCCTACTTTTGTTGCGTGCGCCGCGCTATGTGCGATTTTCGCTCTGGCCTGTGCGATTTTCGCTGTGACCTGGCGCACGCCGTTAGATGGCCTGTGCGCCAACATGCGCCGCGCACTTTTTTATCGCACATCCGCTGGTTTTCTCGCGCACGGACTTCCATGAATCGATGTGCGCTGCTTTTCGTGCGATTTTCGCACTTGCGCTGCGATTTTCGCTATTCCACTGCGATTCGCACGTTTTTGCCCACTTGCGCCGCGCTAATTATTCCATGAATCGGCCTGTATATGTAGTCCCTTCTCCTGTTCTGTGGCATCCATAGTCTTTGATTAGTTTTTTTTAACTGTGTTCAATAACCACCATCGAAAACAGATTTCATATCCTTTCTATGATAGACATCTTGTATTTTTTATTTTTTCAGTTGCCAAATGCCGGAGTGTCTTGCGACCGAATAAAGACACTAAAGTACCCCAGGATAAAGTGGATGAAGACTTCCGACAAATGCATTGCATCAGAAAGAAAAGTACCCGGGAAGG
The DNA here is from genome assembly GCF_040938575.1 of Ambystoma mexicanum. Classification (NCBI taxonomy): domain Eukaryota; kingdom Metazoa; phylum Chordata; class Amphibia; order Caudata; family Ambystomatidae; genus Ambystoma; species Ambystoma mexicanum. Next base: position 1,183,707,543 of record NC_090933.1, on the reverse strand, counting down.
CCTCTCGCTCATCCAAGAGGTAAGGGTAGAGATAGTGCAGCACATCTTTAGACAATTCATGAAAATCCTCCTCTCTGAACCTCTCTAGCATTTCTGATGACTCTAGAAATGGAGTACTCCATTGTTGCAATTGTTTCAAGACTGTACATATCATTAAGGAGTTGCCAGTAAAATCCACCAGTAGGCCACGAGTTACCAGCAACCCTGTAACACTATTTCCACTGCCAACTTTACAGAGGACTACACGAGAATGTCATTAAAACACTGCAATTGTTGCTAATGGTACTGGTGCTTCAGTGAAGAAACTGCTGGTAGGGGCCTGACCTCCTGGCAGTTCAGGCCTGCCAGGAGTTCCGTACCCGTACTGGCAAACATTTGGTTTTCCAGTTCCGGAAAGGCTGCCGGAAAGTTGCTTCAGGCGCCCTTATTTCCAGACCATCAAACTCATAATTGAGCCCTTATGGATGTGGCTGGCAGCACCTCTAATTGACATAGTTACAGGCCCGACTGAAGTGAGGGCCTTAACAAAAATCCTGGGGCATTACCTGATGCAGTAATGCCACCCCAGCACAGGGCTTATTGTTAAATAATAATTTCCTGCAACATGTTTGCAATATATTACACAAAGACTGAAAAGACCCTAATTACCCAAACCTGGTTGTAAATTGATTTCCTTACATGTTTTTCTTTTTTTATTAGAAAGTAATATGCATAAACAACGGTTAGAATTATAGTTTTTTTTTTTAAAACTGCAAACAGAAATCTGAAAGAGGGTAAACAATAGTTTATCATAAAAAAAAGGCTCCACAGAAAACAACAAATGCACTCTCAGATGTTCTACTGCAAATACAGCTTTAAATATATACTGACATTTTCTATCTAGTTATCCAAAAGATCCAAAGATGCTCTCATCAAAAACAGAGTGAGCGTGTGCACAGTGTGACTTCAGCAATCATAGCATACATTGTTCTTAAGAAATTCAAAGTTTCTATAAGCAAACTTATAAATAACATTATGTCTAATGCCATAAATGTTTCATATTCATATACATTTGGCCTCATTCTAAGTTTGCCAGTCCGGAAGCAAGGGTACGCAAACCCTTCACGGAAGCACTGGCACCATTAGCAATGGTGCCAGTGCTTCCATACCCCCACTCCCATATCCCCACTCCATATCTTTCATATCCCCACTCCCAGAGAGTCCCATAGGGTTTTTATGGGAATGGGGACAATTTGGGAAGTCAGGTGCCAGTAAAATATTACGGATCTGGTGGTAACCCATCGGTAGTATCGATAGGTAATGAGGCCCATAATCTTTTTGTTTTTCTAAAGACGGTGGGAAAAAAATGCCCCTTAAAAAAGAAAGTAAATATATCAATTAATCTGGTATTCAGCTATTAACTTGTCCCAATCCTTACTTGCGACACCTGCCATAGCTACCCATTGGTGGCATAGATCACAGATGACTGTCATAACTTAGACAATGGGAACCAGTAAAATAGGAACATGTGGAGATGAGACTGCTGGCAGAGTCAAGGGTTCTTTCAGTGTTGGTGGCATCGCACTGGTGGAATCAGGTCCTGGAATGGTGCCAATTTCCATACATGTATTACATGAGCGCCATGCCTTTTTATTTTGTGGTGCTCGTCCAATTTCCGATGCACATCATCCACATCACCCCAGTATACTTGCACTGGATTATTTATCATGATTGATGTTCCCAGGCTTTGTGATGGAACATTAGAAGAGCAACGCCTTAGTGTTTAAATTGCAAAATGTGCACTGAACATCCTCTGCCTTTCTTTTTGAACACTGTTCTTTAACCATGAAATATCTCCAACTGTCTATAGAGTTTTTTTTATTCCTGTGGCTTTCTTCCTGGGTGCTGATGGATTGGGGACCCAGATGACATCATCATTGTTGTTGCTGCTGATCTCATGATTAGACATGTTAAAATGCCTAACTGGTAAGGAAGATGTAAAACTATCCTGTGAAGGCCTCTCGCTTATCCAAGTGTTACTGCTGGAGATAGGAGCATCACATCTGTAGAAACTTCATGAAAATCCTCCTCTCTGAACCTATCTTGCATTTATGATGACTCTTCAAATGGAGTGCTCCAGTGCTGCAATTGCGCCTCATTACGGAGTTGACAGTAAAACCTGCTGGTTTGCGGTGAGTTACCAGCAACCCTGTAACAATGTTTCCACCTCCTGATTTCCCAGTGCTAACGGGATATTATGGCATTCGCCAGAAACTGTAAATCCCCATTCCCATGGAGACATGCTGTAGGAGTCCATGGGAATCTAGCCACTGAAGCACCAGCACGGCGCCAGTGCTTCAGTGAAAACACTGCTGGTTGGACAATGACAGAAAATTGCTTGAATGCAGAAGACCTGAAAGGCCCAAACAAAGGAATTGTAACACAAAGGGAATTGCGGAAGAAGAGAGGTGAGAGAACTGCCTGAATGCTGCAAGAAACACAAGCCACCATTATATGGACAGGAGTTTGCAAGGGAAAAATGGGTTGAAGGCCTGCTGGTATGCATAGCACAAGTGCTTGTGACGGTTCCAGGTTAGATGGTGCAGAGAGAGAAGGATGAAAATACATCAAGGAGTGGCAAGAAGTTCAGGCTGCACACATGGGTAGAAAAGAAGGCAGGCCTCTGTCCAGAATTCCATCAAGAACAATGCCACTACATTGCCAGTATGTAGGTACAGTAAGGATTGGAGAGAGAGAAGGCTGCAGGCACATTTCAAGGGTTCATTGAATGAGAGGAAGCAACAAAATGTGCAGACCAACATTGGGCCTGATGCTCACATGCAGTTGCCGCCCAAATGGAGGAGAAGACTGTACTCTGGTGTCATTGAACACATCAGCCTTAATGGTTCCCCAGAAAGAAACAGAAGAGAATGTGTAGAGGAGCAGCTGTATACCTCTGTAGTAGATCTTTCCCCCTTCTTCCCATATGTTAAAAACATAAGACCATGCTGTGTTTGACACCAGCCATTGTATCAATACCACAGCGTGTGTTTGAAAGAATATACCCGTTCAGACAACTCTACCGAATGTATCCCTGAATTGATGACATCCTAAGGGAGTAACTCCCTGTAGGAATATGAGAAAGAGCAAAGAAAAGAAGCTAGTGATGTCATAAAAAGTATGTACGACGTCCCGAGATATGGACTGAAGAGAATGTATAGATCCTAAATAAACTAATGATGAAATAAAGAATCAAGTGAACTTTTAAATACAAAGAAGATTACTCATGCACAAAGTGCTTCAGAAAATCGACCGTCCAATACATGTACAGAAGCTGAAACGCAAGGTAAAGATTAAGTCATCATAGAAGTTGGCTATATGTAGTGAATAGAATGCAGGCAAAGCCACCATTATATAGAAGCTGGACATCAGTATCATGATTTTAGGAAGCCAGGACACATGAAGCAGGAAGAAAAACTTGTGTCGCAGCAAGAATAAGCAGAATCGTGGAGCTGCAAGATGAGGTTGTGTTGCCTGGAGTCAAGACTGAAACAGCCATATCTTTTCTGGAAATGAGCAAACGTGTGGAGGATGCTATCGTGCAAAGAAAGAACAACAAGTGTGCCAAGTTTAATTCATTTAGAGCATTTAAAACCTGAAAAATGGACCAAATCGTGGACTTCTGTCATGTGAGCCAAAGAAGAAAATAGAGTTTGAATTTGGAGTCCCCGAGATGATAGTGAGTGCCCTCACTCTTGTGCATTCTCAAAGACAAGGATACTTTGCAAGACCAAGTACAAAGTCAATCTTCATGGCAGAAGGCATGGGCGATGAGAGATGCTGGGCTAATTGGGTGGGAAGGTAGTGTCCTGCCCCAACTCCTTGCACTTGGGTCTGGGCTTACGTGCTGCTAAATGAACCGAATGTTCGCAACATGGCACAAGCGTGATATGGACTATTATAATTGCAAACCAATTATAATAGTCCATATCACGATGGACCTTATAGTTTGAAGACCATTTAGAAACGGTGTATCTAATGTTTCTGAAGATAACATGTTTTAGAGGTAGGCACATGTTATCCACATGATAATGGATTGCCCATAGAAAAGTATACTTAGATGTTTACTTTAGCCATTCCCGATCCTTGATAGGTTTTTCATTATTGCCACGTAATACGACCTCACTTCTAATGTATTTTTGGTATAAAAACTATGTTTTGTGTAAAGATCACGAGAGACTAAGTGTATATCCATTGATGTTCATTGTAACCTCCCTGTTTTAGATAATTGTTAATAAAACAGTACTTTGCCATCTTCCTGAGATGGTTCGGTTATTTGGACTCAGAATTATTCTGTATGATCCCATCCATTACATATGCATGTTCCTAAAGGGACCTAAACTCACGTGCCAGCGGTGCGTATGGTTTAAAGATCCAAATTAGTTCTGCTCCAGAGTTTTGGACGATCGGGCATCCTCGGCCATTAGCTAGGAGATCACATAGTTTTCTGCTGAGACAGGCTGAATAGAAATAAACCTGCAAGAAGAACTAAGACAATGGGCAAGTCCTCCTTTGAGGAAATCCCTGATCGGTTCCCACGGGCGCTCTGCGGACATAAGGTGAAGTGTACGGACTGAAGGAGGAGTCGATACCGAAGGCCTCGAGCTGTGAAATGAATGGTAAGTAGACTAAGGGAAATGGCAATATAAAGGGGCAAGATTGTGATTATTTTGAGTAACAGGAAATATTGTGAAGATAATGGAGACCGCCTAGGATTCCTAATTCAAGGGAATTAGAAGGAGACATTTCAAACTCCAACAGGAGTAGAAATTGAAAAACCTACAGGTCAGGACCATGTAAATTGATGTCTCAAACCCGGAATAGGGTAAAATAAAGGCAAGAGACGATTACCCCTTATTATAAATGAGAAATAATAGAGGGGAGGTGATCACAGTGTTTTATAATGTGTAATGTGTGACTAGTCTAAATGTTGTTTGTTGAATAAAATATCGGGGAGCGACATAATTGTGAAGAGTTGAAAAGTACCAGTGATTAAAGATAATGTGCAGCAAATTGGTTGGCACCAATCACAAGAATAGATAGGTCATTGAAATAAGTGGATTACTTGTTGTTTCAAAACGTTAGAAGCAGTGATTTAAGTTAAAATAAAAGATGTATTTAATGATCTGTTAAGTATTGACAGTCAATTGAAACTTGTCATTTTGGAGGACATTGCTCTCATGCACTGATGCAAGACACTGCCAAAACATGCACCCAAGCTCGAACAGTACAGTGCAGCATGGGTAAAGGGCACAGCAGATAAAATGTTTATGCTGTGGCCACAAGGGGGATCCTTGTCAAAAGCCGTACTGCAACACATGACCACATGGTTCCATGTAATAATGTCGCCACAAAAATCTCGCCATACAAAAATATCGCCTAAAAATGGCTGTTTTTGTGGTGACATTATTGCATGGAACATGCAGGGGACACCCTCGCAATCCCCATTTTTCTTTTTTTTGAATTTTTGTTTGCCCCTGTCCCCATATATATATCGCCACACCTTTTCCCGGCGATATTATTTACGGCGACCATATATGTGGGGATAATATTACCTGATACCGACCACATATGTGCACACCACATACTCAGGGAAGAAATCATAGGGGTGGATGCATAATCAGCGTAAGGGGGAAGGCATCGAGCCCTCAGCTCCCCTTATCTTGTCTGAAATAAAGAGTGTTATTACAGAAGAGATAGGAGTATATCCTTTAAAGGAATTGATAGTAGTGACAGGGTATAGTAATCTGATATATGAACCCCACGCTTACAATAGTGACAATAGTCCGGAAGAGAATAAAAAAATGAATGATATTTGTAAATGTATACAAGGAAGAAAGAAATGAATGGTCGAATTTGTTGACAGATATAGACAGAGAAATCAAGAGATGGGAAGGTGAAAGGACAAGGCTGACGAGTTAGCACTCATACAAAACAAATGGATGGGAGGATAGATATTACTCAAGATAGATGGGAAAAGCATTGGGGAACTTAGGCAAAGAGAAGATGAGGACGCACACGAGAGAAAGGATCAGGAACAAGAGAGGAGATTAAAGGAGGATGAGCAAAGAAGGAAAAGAAGGGATCATGAGAACAGATATATCAGGATGATCAAGAGAAAGATGAAAAACGGGCAAAAGAACAAAAAGTATGACAATAAACAAAGAGCGATAGAAGAAATGGACAGAAGGGAAAGAAAGACAGAAGAGGAAGATGCACAAAGAGAGGGGGATACAAGATTACAGAGACAAAGAGAAGAAGAGGAAAGAAGGGAAGGAGTAAGGAGTGAGGAACAAAGGCCATAGGAAGAAAGAGTTAGAATATATGTGAGAAAGCAAAGGGAAGTAGCTGAAGCAATTGAACCAAACAGAAGGCAGCAAGATTCGGATACCAGTCTTATTCGTAAAGAATAAATGAGGCTGAGCCCAGAAATTCGATGAGTAAGAGAGATATTCTCCCAATAAAGGAGAAGACATTAGAAACATCTAGAGCAATGCTAGCAAAGAATGGTATTATATGGAAGGCAATGAAGAAAGGATCAATAAGGCCTATCAGCAATTGGAAACAGATAGCGAGAACGGACCTTGAGGGAACGATGATAGATCCTCAGTACCTCAATCACGAAGTGAGGAGGGAAACCTGTTTAGTGATGAACAAGGTGAGGAGAATGTTAGTCATACTAGTTGAGACCTATACAAGTCGAACGAGGAAAGAGATCTCAGTCTTGGTGCAGAAGGAGGGAGTGCAACGTTAGGCAGAATCATATGCAGTACCCTTTGGGAACACCACGCACAATTAAGACTACAAGTGACAGTACAAATTCACCTTTGGTACAAGCCTGTACTAAACAGTAAAGTGGTAGCGATGGCTACCATGGCTGCCAGACTTATCTTAAGAGTTAAGTGAGCAGTACTAATAGTTACACAAAGGACAGCAATTACTATGGTTCAAACAAACACTGTGGCTGAACAGCCAGACTTATCTCAAGAGTAAAGTGAGCAGTACTAATAGTTACACAAAGGACAGCAATTACTATGGTTCAAACAAACACTGACTCAAGGTTTCTGAGTAAAATAATGTACATTTATTTACACATCAGTTGTAAAACAATTCACCAAAGTAAAGCAGTAGAAAAATCACACTCTTAATATACTACACCCTACCCAATAGATTCTGGACAAGTTATGCTCAAAATGAAGTGTGAGAAAAATGGCACGCCAACAATTTAAAAGGGAGGGAAAGACAAGGTTAGACAAACGTTGAGCTGCACCAACAAGTAAGGAAGCAGGGAAATCTAGAAAAAGTAACTAAAGTGAGGAAATCAAATCAAGAGGCCTGGGCCAAAGTCAATGGACCAAAGTATTTGCAGAGGATCAAATAGTTCAGGGTAGTTCACGGTTAAGTCTTTGCAAAGAGTTCAGAACGAAGTTGGTCGGACAAAAAGTTACTTTAAAGAACAGAGAAGGACAAGCACTCGGATTGGCTAAAGGTTTCAAACACTTTCACCGAGGTCGGACGGAACGAACAACCGGGTTCGAACTACCTTAAATGAGGAAGAAGGCTGTAGCTGAGGTGGGCGTTCCTGGCAGGTCCTGCAGCCTCACGGTTCCTGAAGCGACTGTCGGACTGAAACGAAGAAGGAAGACTGGAGGGTCCTGCACTGCCCAGGGAAGAAATCAGCAGCAGAGCAAAGCAACAAATAAAATGTGCACCCCATAAAACCCGTGCCTCCTTGCCATCCGTTCACTTTAGTTGTGCACAGCTAAATCGACCAGAGGAGGGAGGCCTGGCTTGTAGTTGGCAAACTGGTTGGTCCCACCAGCTCAAGGGGAGAAGATTCCTTGCAGATCTTCCCTGTCGTAGGAGATTCGGACCCGCAGCAGGTCTTCACTGGGAGGTTCAGTCATGGTAGAGGGCCTTTTCTGTCAGATTCTCTTCGGGTCTCTCGATCCAGTGGCGACTCTGCCTTCTCAGTCCCAGAGATCTGCTTTTTATGCAGTTTTCCCCCATTCACACAGCATGGCTGTCAATCACGCAGCAGGGTGGCAGTCCCGGCGGGGCAGTCACCACAGCCAATCAAACAGAGTGTGACATGGGTCTCCAAGGAGACCCTGTGCATGGAGTCTCAAACCCATCTCTCACATCCTGTCCCCCTCAGACATTCAGGCGCCTAAGGAGGGCTTCTGTGCAGAGGCCCACGAAAGGACGGCGAACAAAGGAACCAAACCTGGTAAAACACAAGAAAGACCTTTACAAAAAGAAATGGCGAATAAACCCAGCCAAAACCAAATAAAAGTAAATGGGGTCCAGCGGGTGTAAGTTCGAGGCTACTAACTTAGCCTAAAACAGCACCAAGGCTGTTTAAATAGACTGCGGTAGGAAAAATTGGGTAGATACCACTGCCACCTGAAAAATCTTAAAGAAAGGGGACCTAAATAGTGTTCCACGAGAAACAGACAAAAAGGGATAACTATTAACCCTTTCCAGAACTCTATGTAAGATAGGTTGTACTGGGTCTGTGAATTTAAAAAGACTATTAAAGTCAATGGCAACTTTACATGTTCTGGGAGCCATTAGTCAGTCCCAGAAAATGGAGTCTGAGTTGGGAAGTATAAAAAGACAATCCTGTGTCACTGCACTAAAGGTGCTGCGTCACTCACAGTAAAAAGATAATGCCTGTGGAGTAGGTCAGGCTCCACAGTCCATGAACACATAAAATTGGTAAACACACACAGCAAAATATGTAAGAGTGGGAGAAAAGGCTCACACTCTTACGAGGGGAAATAAATATATCCTAGAAATCCAGCAAAGCTGCTGAGGGACTCAGTAGGTAAGGGAAATTAGCCATTCTGGAGAGTTCTCCCTAACACGCACATGCCCCTGAAGGAAGCCAGCAAATGGACAAGGAAGTGAGATGGTCAAACCTGGGACATTCTAAAGATAGAATGCCATTTCCTGTAGAATGGCCTGAGCTTTCCCGAAGATAATCGTGTAGTTAGAGGGGAGAGTCTCCACTGTATTTAAGCAGATTAAGATCAATACCGGCAAGGAGACAGACAGAGACGATTATCTCTGCTATGGATAAACTAATAGTGGGATCCAACTTTGGGATGGTTTCATGCAGTTGCTCTTGTTAGAGAAGGGGGGGAGCAAAACCACAATATATTCCATGGCAATATATTCCATGGCCACAGATGGACAAGGATAACTTAAAATGCAATCTCCATAGTTTGACTTTAGGGGCTGGGAAATTAATATACGATTTAGAAAAATGACAGGTGGAAACACGCTGGCCATAGGGCACATAAAAGGTCTCTTGATGGCCATTCTTGGAGAGAGGGCTGATGACATATGGAGGCATGCAGAACATTCAAGTGTGACTGCACAAAACAGAGCGCATGATGGAGCACCACTTAATAATTGTAGAGCAGATGTTTGGGGGGCTCTCATCGTACAATTATAACACGAAAAATGAAAGAAGATGAAGACCCTATTGCTTACGTTCAGGATATTCAGGAGAAATGGCAATGTGAAATTTGCGAGCCATGGGAAATGACATTGGCATTATTTTACCATATTGTATGTCAGGGGTTCCCTGAATCAGTACAGAGGCAGATGAAAAAACAAGTGGGGATGGAATCAAATCCATGGGCTGAGCTACAGTTAACAATAGTACACCATTGCCGGTTATTATAAGAGAAAAACAAGACAATGAAAATAGAAACATTGAGTTAGGATTTGGAGTGCAGGAAGCAATAGGTACATCTCAGGCAAATAATCTGTACCTGATGGCCCAGGTGGGTATAGTTTATAGGGGAAGAGGAGGTAGATTTCAGAATAGCCAAGGTGGGTTTCAAAACACAGAGAACAAGAACCCTCAGGGAGGATATAGCCAAGGAGAGTTTACGAGAAGGGCTCCCCCAGTATGTTGGAATTGTGGAATAACAGGACATAGAGCGCGCACATGCGAGAGTCGAGGGAGGGTACAAAACGGCGTGTTTTCCAGAGGGGGGACAGCTTATCCACCTCCATACAGCAAACAAACCAGAGAGTGCTTTCCCCCCCAAGATCTCACATCTTATCAGGCACAAGCACTGCAAGTACAGCAGGTGCCACAGCAGGAACAAGCACAAATGAATCCCCCCATGGTGCAGTCGCAACAGGCCCCTATGCAGACACAGCAGTATGTGATTACAAGACAAGTACTAACACCTAGAATAGGAGGTGTCACTGTGGTAGGAGGAGATCCTTTCAGAGGATGGGGATGAGTTTGTACCTGCAATAAGACAGCTCACAGCGTGACTTGATGTGTTCAATACTATCTGTGATACCAGTCCCCCAAGAGGAACCATAGGTACATGTGACAATAGGAGGCAAATATTTTCTTTTCTTCTAGACTATGGAGAAACTCATTCATGTATACTAGAGGGAAAGTATCCAATGTCAGATATCGCCATGAATGATCAAGGGATCTCTGGAGCTATGAATTCAGTTCCTTCTACTGATAAATTACTGGTCTCCATGGGACAATGTGACATGTCCATTCTTTGTTATATTCATGACAGACACTAGTTCACATTTTAGGAAGAGATCAAATGCCAAAACTTAAAATGATGATTTCATTCACTGATCAAGGAATAGTGTGCTCCACTCCAGGAATACACTATTTAAATGTGGGAGAATTCATACTGGCATTCACGGGGCAAGTGGCTCTGCGAGGCGTTCCAGTAGATCCAGAGATTTTTCTATATGGAGTAAACATTTTGCTGACATGGCTACCTAGTCTGGCAGGAAAGATTGTGAGGATACCTGATGCGTTTTTATTTAGACCACAAATACCTATAGATGAGGAAGGTGGGCAGACTATTCCTATAGAGTTGGAAGCAGCTTCAGTATGAGGAGAGATAGCAATTGTCAAAGTGGTAGACATGAGGGTAGACCCTGCAGAACAGTGATAGCTCTTGAGGAGGGGTACATACTGACTGACATAACCGATGATGATATGTTCAGAGAAGACCGAAGCAATGATAAAGTGGTGTTCTTCATGAGCATTACACCCTGGATAAGGATAGAAAAAGGGGAAGTCCCACAAAGAATGGCGATAATGCAGCAATGACCAGAATTTCTTCAGGAGGATCTTGAAAAGGTGCCTAGTACCATATGGACCACAGGCCCCTATGACATAGGTTTATTGAAAGGGATAGGGGTGGTCAAAGTAAAGCTTAAGAAAGTAGCAATTTTACCCTGAGCAAAACAGTACCCCACGTTTCGATAAGCTGATTAAGGTATATTTCAGCACTGATGAATCATGGGATTCTGGTGCCACTAGAGTCACCGTGCTTTACCGCGTTGTATCCAATAAAAAAATCTAAAAGGGAATCATGGAGATTTATCCAGGATTTGAGACCTCTTAACCTGATTGTAGACACTGAATGTCCTTTAGTTCCTAATACTGCAACAATGTAGTGCAGTATTCCAGTAGAAGTTCAATACTTCACGATGATTGATTTGAAAAATAATTTTTAATCAATCCTGTTGCACAAGGACTCACAAGACTTGACTTCCTTTATGTTTTGCCAACAAAGTCTAAAACATACTTGACTGTCTCAAGGGTACTGTGAGTCCCCCTCAATCTTTAACAGGGTCCTACAGATGGAACTAGGTAATATTGATCTTAAGAGTACAGTGATACAGTACGTAGATTACAGGATGACTGTAGGAAAGATTCTCTCAAATTGATGACTATTTTAGCAGACAAACAATATAAGATGGACAAGAAGAAATTACAGTATTGTCAGGACGAAGTGTTGTACATAGGTCAGTTAATTTCACATGAAGGAAAGAAAGTGACACCTGAAAAGGTTGAGGCAATTATGAAAACACCAGATCGAACACAGTGAGACAAATGCAGCAGTTTCTGGGTTTGTGTAATTATATTAGAGCTTGGGTGTTTCATTACAGCATGTACCGCACGTACAAAAATCCCCTTCTGCCAGTACCAAAGAAAGCACAAGTTGGTGAAAGCTGAGCGGACATTCACAAGCATCAACTCCCGTTTTGTGGACAGTGATTGGGGGGGTGGATGGGCTTTTGGCAGATGTGGATGAGGTTGCTGCATTCTGGAGTCCATGCCTTTGAGGAGGCGTGATTTTTTTTTTAAATTGGCACTGCCTAGTGATAGTGTGGAAGGGCTGTGGGGACAGAGTGAGAAAACACATGTCAGTGCTTGCTTTTCCTGTAGTGTGAGCATGGGTTTGGACCCTGGGTCCTACCGTTCTGAACAGGTACATAGGTGAATCGCCCCTTTCATTGTTGACATTGATGCAGGAGGCTAGCTCAGGGGCAAAACATTTGTCTTGGAAGCAAGAAAACTCATAGAAACACAGGTTTGAATCCCTGGCTCGCACTTAGAAACTGTTCCCCAGTATTAAGCACATTATAAAAGAACAATTGAATTATAATTCCTCTATGGCCTTCTCGGGGTGCCTGTGGCCAAGTGCATTCTTTTTAATTTCCTCTGCTTGGTACTTCCCGCTTTATATGGTCTGGGCGTGGAATATTTACAGCTTAAATTCCACCCCTATATCCCAACCCAGGCTTTGCACTCATCCCATGCCTGTCTTGTCGTGGTTCCTCGTGTGAAGATTGGTGGCTGTGCATTTTCGGCACTAAACTTTGTAACTCGCTTCCTCTGTCCCTTTTTCCATCAGAGATCACCTGTTATTTAGGCGGTCCCTGGAAACCCATCTGTTTTAAAGTTGGACTTGATAGTTCTTCCTGTCTTCTGCTCTAACGCCATGATGCCTATGGGCGAACACTCCGCTTTATAAATTCTCAATACATACACAGATGCTCCTCTCAAGCGCATGCATGTGTCTGATTACTGGAGGGGGTGTTTTCAAGGTTTGCAGGGTAATTAACATGGCACAATTCCAAAGGGCTGTATCAGGGTCTGAAATGAGAGCTAACTACTCCTACTTTATCAGCTCCCATACCCATAGCCAATAAGATATCTAGTGGAATCTGAAGACTAAGATAGGAAGTAACTTAAAATAGTGTAGAGCAATAGGATTGGACTATTGCAGTATTGCAGTGATAATTCATACTGGTGGCTTGGGTGGAAAATGCCTCTTGCACGTGCCCAAGTTTAAGGTAAAAACTGGGCTGGGCAGATCCTTTCTTGTGCTGGCTCCTAAACTGTGGAACAGCGTCCCCGAATCCCTTAGGTCTGAAGTTAATCACTACGCTTTTAGGAAGATGCTGAAGACACACCCCTTTAGATGAGAACTTGGGCGAAAGACATCTCTCAGGGATTTCGTTACGCAATAGCTATTTGTACTCATCGTCTGTCTCATACTTGTTGTCCGTCTTGCAGTACCAGTGTTTTATGTACAAGCGCCCTGATGCCCGCGGGCTACCGGCGCTATACACAAATTAAATACATACATACATACAATTCGATTGGAAACAGGTAGTGATTCAGAAAGTTTGACAAGGAGAGAGGGCGAGAGAAGGCCAGGGAGAGATAGAAAGGGGGAGAGAGAGAGAGAGAGAGAGAGAGAGAGAAAGAGAGAGAGAGAGATCAGAAGGAACATCAGGGCTTGTGGGAAGCAACATGCATCATTGCAATGGAAGAATGGAAACTAGGTCCAAAGGCTATGCGGGGAGTGGATTGTGGTTCACGGTCTCAACATGATCTAAGGCTACTTGGACTTCCAAGTAGAGGGAGGAAGAGAACGCATTATAGGACAGAGGTAGGAAAGCCTATATTGAGAGATCCCTACAGGCTCACCAGCTTGTGTCAAGCCACATGTCCTACTCTCAATTATAGCTTTTTTTTTTAAATACGATAAAATGAATTGCTTCCATACATTCTTAAGTCGTTCTCACCACTGGAATACAAATATACTACAGGGATATATGGCCCATTGATTAGACATTACTTGATCATCTCCATCTTCTTCTATTTCTGTATGCATATATTGCAGCTTTGCAATGATACTACAAGACCTTATGCTCTATCAGAAACTTAGTAAACATAATGTCCCTAATGATCATCTCTTTTCCGAACACATTAACAGCTGGGAGAGAAATTTCATAAAGGGATACAGCATAATGACCGTGTGAATTGCAGGGATACAGCATAATGACTGTGAGGATTCCAGCGATACAGCATAATGACTGTGAGGATTCCAGGGATACAGCATAATGGCCATGTGGATTGGAATAGGTTCTACGTTCACTGTTTTTACTTGAACGTGGAAATGGTTTGAAGCCCAACCATTCAATTATCCCGAATCTCAGAAGCATTATAGAGGAATTAAGGTATTTTTGCCATTAAGCCATCACCCCAAGAAAAGGACCAGTAATGTAGATACTTTTTCAATTTTTTAACTTTCCTAAACGCATTCTTACCATGTTGTGCAAATATTAACTTACAATTGCCTTTTACATGTAATAAACGTGAACACCTTTGAAATGCCTTTTGTAGTTGGGGTGATTATGTCATTTAAAGTTACAAAAAATACGACACCAAGATAGTATTCGGAACAGTTGGTCATATGTGCCCATTCAAATATGAGTCCCTATTTTGAACGGCAAAATAATTTTCATTCCACCTGGCGTATCCATTCTGAGTAGCACACATTATAATAAATCAGATCGTAATAAATGTTGTTTATGTTTGATTTGAAAGCCTAAGTTTGTCAATGGTTTAATTTGGAAACTTACCCTTTGAGTCAAAAGTCTTGATTCGTATTCTAATGTATTGCAAAGGTGTGTGCTTCTTGTACCAGATTGTGAGGGTGGTATGTTGCATTTAGGATGCATTAGGCTCAGGCCTATTGTGGATAGATATATATTCCCCTCAGAAGAGGGATGATAAAGCCATACATCCCCCTGACAGAATGACCCCTTGGAAAGACACAATCACCCTGGGCTTGAAACAATTACCAGAACATTCTCCACTTATTTCGATGGCATTCCAGGATAGTCATCTCAGCACCAGAGTGAGTAGATGGCTAGTAATGGCTATATCAGTAATTAGCTGAAATAGCCAAACTATTGCTACAGGAGAAATGGTAGCGCTCATAGGAAGACACGTATGTATGAACAAAGATCCATGACCACACAGCCCAGAAAGAGAGGACAAGTCATCTCATTGGCCAAACAAGGGAAACAGTTGACAGAATGCATTAGTCAAATGATGAGGACTCAAATAAACGAAATGAACCAATTCTTGCAAGTGCACCATGACAGGGAGGAAATGTTCTACATAAAAATACAGAATGGGAAGATGGAAGAATGGGAATAATGGAAAGCATATGGAAAGCCGACTGGAAGCTTCATTTATTCACCGCAGAGTTTTCTGAAAAGCATTCAACACCAACATCCCTTTATCCCTTGGCACAGAACAAACATATTACAAGATCATTTTAATAAAGGGAACAAATGTAACAACCACATGTGGTCGAGAGGAAAGCTCAACAGAGACACGCCTAGCACTCTTCACTTCCAAAATTAAAATTAAAAAGTAAATGTAGGAATCAACAGACATTCCTGACCGACTCCTATGCACGATATCCAGAATACAAATATCAACATATGTTACCATCCTTTATACATGAGTCTACCACCCTAAGAGAGAGCAATAACTCAGAAGCGAAGGGAATGGGAGGTACACATGGACCATTATTCATTTTCAAAATGAAGCACTCTTTGTGCAGAATCCTTTGCCAAACGAACTGAACTTGATCTTAGGTAAATTACCAACATTATGTTGACGATGACCAAAGTGTACGTTCATACATTAGCTGACATTAAACCAATGAGTTCTGGATTGTCCAATAATCCAGACCTTCTATGTAGTTTGGAAGTGTAGTTATTTATTTATTTATGTATTTATTTATTTATGTATTTATTTGTGTATTTAAAGCTGCGCACAAAGCCCATAGGCATCTAGGAACTAGTTACAAGAGCTTCATGTCAGGCAAAGTACAGGCAAGTATATTAGGCAGGGTATGAGATATTTAACAAAACAGGTGAGCCTTGAGCTTCTTTCCAAACGAGTAGTGGGGGGGGGGTTGGCTCACAGGGAGAGGGGTAGATTGTTTCAGAGGGTGGCTGCACAGATACAGAAGCTGGATTCCCCTGCTTATTGTTCCAGCGAACCCTGGGTACGCTGAGGCAGTAGCTGTTTGAGGAACATAGTGATCAGGCCGGTGAGTATATCTGTTTAGCTTCTGGGAAAGGTAGGAAGGATCATTGTGCAAGAGACAAAAGTGTAAGATGGAAAGGACTTTGAATGTGTTCCTTCATCTGATGGGGAGCCAATGAGTGGCTCTCCTGGCACCGGAAATGTGGTCATGTTTCCTTTGATCTATTGCAGTTCAGAAGGCATTGGTTTTGTACAATGTGTAATGCGTTCAAGTAATTTTCTGAATTTCCACAAAGGAGGGCATTACAATAGTCTAGTTTTGAGCAAATCAGGGCATAGGCAACTATGATGCAGTTGTCAACAGAGAGAAAGGGTTTGCTTGCATGGATGAACTTGGTGGCATTGGCAGAGGTGATATGTTATGGTATTTATAACGTGCCTAGACACAAGTGTTTCAAGGTTGCGGCAATGTGGTTGACCTGCCTCTACATATTAAGGGTGGCATCCAGGTAGACCCCCAGAGTTTTGACGGCAGGACCTACTGGGGTGGTACAGCCATCGATGGTGAAGGAGTTTTAAGCAGGGTCCAGTTTGGCAAGCTGGCCGAGGGTACACACCAGGATGAGCTCTGTGTTATCGTCATTTAAGCATAGGGAGTGCACGGCCATCAAGGGTTTAATCTATATATGTAAAACACTTAGGTTTGTTTCCGCACTCAGCTGATGCAATTTCTCCGTGTTAGGTTTTCCTTTTCTGTCCAAATGGCAAATTGCACCGCTGTGTGCCCTTCCAATTCAACAACAGCTATCATTTTCACAAACAGAATGAGCATGGTTCTACACTGACTATTTCACCTTCCACTATTGAAAACATTCGGAATACATTCAGAATCATTTCAAGTTACTTCTTTCACCCCCACATCTCTTCACACAGGGAACGGCAATTCCAGTGTCAATGAACAGTTAATTATCAGCTCAATTTTTCAGTCTCTAAAGAGAAAAAATGCTGTAGGACATTCAGAATAATTTAAAGTTTCTTCTTTCCTCCCTCACTTCTCTTCACACAGGGCACAGTGGTTACAGTGCCTATGAACAGTTAATTACTGACTCAACGTTTCAGTCTCTAAAGGGTGAAGCACTGTTGGACAAAGGCCTCCTCACAAGATAAAACTGAAAGTAGGTGCTGTAATTATGCTACTATGCAATCTTATGCCATCACAGGGACTCTGCAATGGAACAAAGTTGACAATTACGCATCTCCAAAGACACATTATGGAGGCCTGTGTAATTGCTGGAACTTAGATACTGTTCTTATACCAGGCATACCTCTCATTCCATCTCATACAAATATGCCTTTCAAATACAAAAGAAAACAATTACCTATACGTTTAGCCTTTTCATTGACCATTAATAGGTCCTAGGGACCTACGCCCCCTAAGTGGAAGTGATCAGTGGTATCTCCGATATTTAAGAAGGGGGAAAGAAGTGACCCTATGAATTACCGACAGATGATGACCTTTAAGAAATGATTGAACAGCATATGTTACACCGGGAACGGCTAGTTCTTTCGTAAATGGTGTTGACTTTGAGGCTGTCCTGGGCATGGTCGCCCGAGAAAGGGATCAGAATTTGAGGATCGTCTCCATAGTTTGTGTAGGAGATCTAAAGAGATTCCAGGTAGTCAAATAGGGATTTAGTGTAGATATTATAGAGTGTGGGGGAGATGCAAGAGCCTTGTGGGATGCCTCAGGAGGTGGGTGTGGGAGTTGCAGAGGTTTTGTCCGCAAAGACTCTAGAGGTTCCGATTGTTGGAGGGTGGCAGTCCATTTGCCCATCGACAGAAAAGTGAGGTGAGTGGGTGAGGTGGTGGCAGAGAGCCTGGTAGTTGATGAGATCAAAGATGAGCAAGAGGTCAAGGAGCAAGAGGAGGGATATCTTCCCAGCGTCGTTGAAGTTGTACAGTTGATTTTTAAATCTAGGAGAGCAGTTTTGGTGCCGCATCTTGGGCAGAATCTAGATTGTCAGGGTTGAGGAGGTGGTGGGCTTCCAGAAAATGTAGGAATTTTAGATAAGTCACCCTGTCAATGATGTTCAATAGGAAAGGGACAGTGGTTGTATGTCTGTAGTTCGGAGGAATGGTGGGGTCCAGCAATGCTTTTTGGTTTTGTGGTGTAAGCCACAAATAAAAAAAATAAAAAAACATTGCTACTATAAAGTGAGCTTCTATGGCCCTCATTACGACCCTGGCGGAAAGCGACTGACCGGAGCGCCACAGCGTAAATAGCGTTTCCGCCATTGCACGAAGGAGCAAAGTGCGGCCCATTCCGACCCATCGGGCACGAGCACCACGGCATGGCGGAAGTGCAAAGTCCGCGATGGCGGAAATGACCCCAAAACGGCCCACACCGCCGCCGTACGGCGCCCTAGGTGCAATACCGCCACCCCTCTTAGCGGTCACCGCAGTGTGCGCCTACCGGAAAGTACGGTGCCCGGAAATATACGGAAACGGAAGTTAAAACATGGGCCCGGAACGGGAAACATCCCGGCGTACACCTATAAATACACTAAAACCACACAACCACTAAAATCACTACCCTGAAACACACCCCAACCCGTCAACCACCCTAGCGAAACCAAGAAAAATGGGAAAAGCAGCGAAGAAAGCGTGCGACCGCAAGCGGCAGGTC
Source organism: Ambystoma mexicanum (assembly GCF_040938575.1). Classification (NCBI taxonomy): domain Eukaryota; kingdom Metazoa; phylum Chordata; class Amphibia; order Caudata; family Ambystomatidae; genus Ambystoma; species Ambystoma mexicanum. The sequence continues at coordinate 1,183,688,662 of NC_090933.1, read as the reverse complement.
CACTTCTCCCGTGAGGAACTCACCGTGCTAACAGAGACCCTCCAGGAGAATGCTGCCGTCGTCTTCTGCACGCAAATGACCAGGACGGCACTTGCAAACAAGAAGGCCATATGGGCTCTGGTGGCACAGCGGGTAAGTGCGGTGGGGACCGCACCCCGCACCCCACAGCAATGCCGCAAGCGATGGGACGACCTGCGGATACGCGTCCGCAGCATACTCTCTGCCAACCGCAACATTGCCACAGCCACCGGGGGAGGTCCTGAATCACCCATCAAGTTGACCCCCTGGGAAGAAATCTGTGCCTCCACCATCGGAATGGAGAGCATAGAGGGAGTCGGAGGGATGGAGAAAGGAGTGCAGACATCCGAAGATACAGGTAGGTGGGCCAGATAAAACAATGCCAAATCCACACAGTCCATCCATGTGAAGTACCATGCGTCCACATAGTGCAACAGAAACACATGTCCAGGAGAACGTCCACACACATCGGCCTGATAGCGCACGTTAAAACCCACAATAAATACATAAATAATTAAAAACCCCTAATACACGCACTACACGTGCAGCAGGCACACCCTAACTGCAGGCTGCCAAACAACTGCACCCTCACTCCACACACAAATCAAAGCACCTCCAAGGCCCCGACCCAAATCACCCTCAGGTACCACCCCAATGCATGTGATACAATGCCATTCCAATTCCCACAGACCCATCAATAACCCTCGCCCTCCTCTACTCCACCACAGGGTCCGATCCAAACGACGAGCTACAGGACACCCCTACCAGCACACCTGCAAAGAGGGCCAAGACCAACGGCCAGAGACCCTCCACCTCAGCTGCACGCATCAAGACACGGCAGCAGCACAAATCAGGTGGCAGCACAGAGGAGGGAACATCAACAGGCACCCCAGCAGCCAGCATGCCCACAACACCACCACCACAGGTCCCCCCAATGGATGCCACAGAAGGCACTGCCTCTGGTGGCAGCAGCACCATAGGTGACACCCCATTGATGGCAGCATGCTCCGACACAGAAAACGGGGATGCCGAAGTCAGATCCATCCATGACCTGTCCCAATCCCCCTGTCTGTCCCATCCCGTACAACATGAGGATACCACGCAGGGGCACCCACAAGACGACGACTGGCCATCCCCCACAAGCCCTGTGGCAAGGCAACATGAGGACAACAGCCCCTCTGTGACACCCCCGCAAATGGCCTTGGCCCAGCAGAGGCAACAGTCCCTCGACCAGTTGATCGAACAACAGCAGCAACTGGCCACGCTCCTCAAGGACCATGCTGATGAATGTGGGGGCACTAAGGCAGACATAGAAACATCAACTGAGACACTTAGGGCATAAATCAAGAGTAGCACCGAGAGCCTGAGAGTCCAAATGGAGAGAAGCACCGAGAGCCTCAGGGGGGAACTGCATGCGACGGCCAAGGACGTATGTGCCAAACTTGCCGCAGTGCGCCGTGTGCTCACTGAGCTCTCGCAAACCCTTAGGGACATGCATGGACGTGAGCAGGCAGACACATCATCCGTTGCAAGTTCCGTCCAGGGCAGCCCCCAACGTAGATCTGGAAGGAACCTGCGCTCCACAGGCAGGGGTGCCCCTGATACCCGCAGAGGGGGCATGCAATAGCGACAGCCCACTGACAATGAGCATCTTTGGACACTGGTGTTCGGGGGGGAGGTAGGGGGGTGGAGGGGGTGTGTTGGGCTCACTTGGGTGGCGGGTCGATAGGGTGTTCAACATGACATCACATATGCCATAAAAAGTGCACGATCAACCAATGAGATGTGTGGACATTGATCTTTGTGTACTAGGCCATCATAGGCGTACAGTCCATATTGTGCATGTCCCAGACACACGCAGTGCCACGAGTCCCGTGTCCATGTATCAGCCACCAGGCGTGAGTGCTAGAAGCATACATCAATGAGATGCTGACGAATGTCACGGGCCTCCGGTGCCTCGCAGACTCCATGAGGTGCTGCCACATCCCCACCCTCATCATGACCATCTTCAGGTGCTTGCAGTTCTGCGTCAGGGGGCATGGGCACATTTCTACGTACGCACATGTTGTGGAGCATGACACATGCCATCACCATCTTTGCAACCTTCTCATGGCGGTACAGGAGTGCCCCGCCAGACCTGCTGAGGCAGCGGAAACGGCCCTTCAGTAGGCCGAATGCCTGTTCTATGACTACACGGGTACGTGAGTGGGCATGGTTGTAGTCCTCCTCATGCTGGTCCCGTGGGTTCCGGACTGGTGTGAGGAGCCATCTCTTCAGTGGATATCCAGCATCACCTGTATGTGGACGAGAAACGTATGATGTGGAATGCCATTGATACGTACGCACACCCCCCCCCCCTTCCTGCCAGGTCATTGCCAATTCACATACCCCACATCATCATGCATGTAATGAGACTCACCGAGTAGCCAGGATCTGTTCCCTGCGTGTCGCTCCATGTAGCGTGGTATTGTAGAGTTCCTCAAGACCATAGAATCATGGGTTGATCCAGGGAATCGGGCACAACAATGTGTAATGATCCTGTTGGAGTCACACACCATTTGTACATTCAGGGAATGAAATTGTTTTCGGTTGCGGTACTGGGCCTCCATGGCATGTGGGACGACCAATTCAACATGGGTGCAGTCGATGGCACCAATGCAACCCGGTATGCCGGCAAGTGCATGGAATCCCACTTTCGTGTTTGTAATTTCCTGCTCCGAGCGTGGTAGGGAGATGTAGTCGTCTGCGTGCTGCAGGAGGGCATCGAGCACTTGCAATAGTGTCCGTGAGAACAGTGGCTGAGAAATGCCATGCAACTGTCCGACTGTGTGCTGGTAGGTGCCTGTGGCCAGGAAGTGGAGTACAGACACCACCTTCAGTAGGGGTGGGATGGCGGTTGGGCTATCTATCATGCTGACAAGGTCAGCCTGTGTCATGTCCACAATGGCGGCTATGGTGTCCCGGTCCAAACGGTAGAGGGTGTGGATCTGCTCATCAGTGAGGTTGAACGGATGTGCTCGGAGGCGTGGGATTGAGGGCTGCCTGCGTGGTGGTAGTGGCTGTGCTGGTGGGCCTTGCTGGCCCTGCCTTGGCCTCCTCCTCCTCCTGCGTCTCCTCCGTGCTGCTGGTTGTAGTTGGTGTTCGTCTTCTTCTTGGAGTTGGAGCACTTGCAGTGCTATCAGGTCCCCCAGGGCCAACATCGCGAGTCCTGCCGGTAGCATTTCGGTGTGGTTGTGGGAGGAGACTGGCTGTGCAATTTATGTGTTTTCAGGCTGTATGGCCTCCACCTGTGGTGATTCATTCCACCTGTGCAAACTGCCCTCCCCTTTGGCCGAGCACGTCACGCGCACAACGCTGCAATTCGGGGAATGGTATCTTGCTATTGCTATCATGTATTTGTACCCGATGGCCGTGTAAGATTGGTTGATATGTTCATTCGGCTATGGTCCCATTGTTTCCCATTCTATCTGTGCAGTCGCGAACAGACTTGTGAAGGGTCAGTGGAACGTAGTACTCGAGTAACGGTGGGCCCTCATGCATCACTGTACCGAGTTGCAACGACGGGCGGGGCGTCCCATTCGTGGGTGAAGGCAGTTGCCATTTTCACACACAGCCGCACTCGATGGAATAATTAGTGATTTCAAACGGCCACAGATGCCTTTCCGACGTGGTGTTGCAAATGAGGAATTCGAAGGGCGGCGCTTTCGGTCTTCAGCTAGCGGCGAGGAGATGCCCACAGGTCTGACTGCAAATATAACGTTCTATTGTTCAATGTCCTTGAGACAGGGCCCATGGCGAGGGAGCAATGATTGATACGAATAGTTTGGGATGCGCAATAGCTACGTGGGCGATGAGGCCGGCCGTTCCCAAATACATGTTACTTCACAACACTGGAATTACGGGCTGGGGCACTGTGGATTTTGCAGGCTGCATAACGCACAGACTCAATGGATGTTTCTAATGTTATGTGAGTAATTATTCAGGCGTTTTGATCCCGGGATGAGGGAATGATGAATGGATGCATGGGCAGGTGATTTGATACAGAGTTTGCCATGTACAGGGCTTCTTGGGATCTATCCGCCTCCCCTACGCTATGTGATGCAGGGCTGCCATAGTGGGACCATCGTCTATCTGGCCTTGTTGAGCCCTCCCTGTCTCGAGGCGCCCTCAGACACTTGTGTCCATGCACGTTAACATTCCCATCTGATGGATTCTGTTTTGACAGACGCATGCACAGGTACACTCGTTTGTGATGGTGTTTGCACCTCGATATAGATGGTTATGAGTCGCAAGTGGTTTTGGGGTGGTGATGATCCTTTTGAGTGGGCTAGCATGCATATGGCTGTGGATTTCGTGTGATCATTGAAGTGAGTTGTTCGAATGTAGTTCTGATGGCCATTCTGTTCTTTTTCTTTTCTTTTGGTTGACAGGTATCTCCTCCCCTTTTGCCACTGCCATCTGTATGCCACTCCTGCAGATGGATTTTACTCCCGACACCTGCTGCTTCGTGTTAATCAGTGGAGCAGCATTACGATCTTATGGGACGATCGCCAATGGGCCACATGCCCTTACGCAGTACTGGTGGCTCGGAGCAACATTTCGGCCTTTCAGCTGGACTAGTGCCTCCCCATTGGGACGGCCCTGCGGTTCTGTGCGCTTCCATGTTGCCTTTTCGTACGTGAATGTGGCTCTGTGTACCATGGGGGAACAGGGCGACACACAAGTAGTGGCTGGTCATTTCTTGCGGATGCAGCCCACAATGGTGATTAGTGTTTTGGAGTTCATGGCCTGATGGCTGTATGGGCTTGGTGACTTTGATGTGCATAAATTGCTATTCTGATTTGGCCCGTGTAGCGTTTTTCTTTGCAAGTGATGTGGCATATGCCTATTTGGGGGGCGATGTATTGTGAGGAGATCTGCATTGGGTTCCAGCTTCGGGGTTTAGTTGAGTGGTACTGTACTGGGCGCGTTTGCCTACTAAGCCCGTGAGGTCAGGGATGGGGGCTGCCTATATGACAGTTTGAATGTTGTCATGCTCAGGGGCGGGGGATTGGGTTTTGTGTAACAGATGCCGGTCAGCCAGGTGGACTGGTGGAATGATGTGATTTTCGGAATATTGCTGGTCACAGGTGCCTGTGTTTGCGTGCGTTTCTTGGTGGGGGACTGTGGTCATGTCCATTGGGATGGCTTCTGTATTCGTGCCATCTGTGCCCTGCAGCTCCCATTGGCCCCTCTTGTGTTGCTTTTGTTCGTTGGCATGCATGGGTGACTTGTACATTTCAATGGTTGCATTGTGACTTCATTGCACCTACGGGGAGTTGTACTTTGTGGGCAGGGAGCGGTGTACAGGCACTCAGTGGGGCCGTTTACGGTTGATTCGCGATGCCGTACTTCTCGCCATGGCGGAATGGTACATTACGCCATGCCTGATGGCGTTAGGTACATGTCCGCTAGGGTCGGAATTGGCGTACCCTTGCGCCATGGTGGTGTTTGCGGTTTGGCATGGCGCGCGCGCGCGTGCTTGGTGCAGTTAGCGTTGGCGTTCACTACGGTGTCGCTAATGGCTTCGTACTTTGCGGTGACGGGTCATAGTCGCACCGAGCGCTATTCGATGGCGGTATTGCATTTCCGCCATCGTTTTTCGATTTCCGCCAGGGTCGTAATGAGGGCCTATATGTTGAGCTTAAAATGACATCTATGGCAAACACGCTTTAGTGTTTATTTAGTTTCTGCCGTGCAATGTCAGAAATAAAACCTCGCTCATCCTGAAGACGGGTGGGTGAGTTGTCTCTGCTGTGCTAGCCAATAACGGCTCACACCACATCTTGGTTTTCTTTTCCACCCATGTACACAGACATGCTAGTTTGCTGGAGTTCTATCTACCCTCTGTGTATCTGTTTGCTCTCCTGTGCTCATGCTGCCCGTGGAACGACAGCAGAGTATGTAGGAACAAACCCACTCTGGAAACCTCTACATACTCTGTATGCAATACCTCTGACACCTACTTTGCTTTGTTGTTGCTGCCACCAGAGCCTGATAAAATAAAAGAGTTGCAGCTTGCAAGGGAAATAACTGGGGATTTTGGATGGGAGTTAGTACTCTCTAGGTGAACTATATGGGACACTCCAGCCAGCCTTGGCCATAGGAGGGTCCTCTAAAGGGAGCTGCCACATTGTGGCCCGTCATGGCATGCCATCGCATCCCATACCTGGTTTAGTCGGCCAGAGGTGGATCCTCCCCATTCTGCCCCTGGGCCCAACAACAAGGCAAGAATGGCAAGACCAGGTCCATTTGGAAGCCTCAACCATCAGAGTACTTTGTCAAAACACATGCACATGCATGTGTATGTGTGTGTTGCAAGCATGACACAAACAGGCCTATTGTAACATAAAAGCTTGATGTGACGAATTACTATTGTTTAACAAGTGCACATTAGGTTACAAGCAAGCATTATTTTACCAAAATGTGCTGGATGTAAAAAGCAGGTACGATGTGAAAAGCCTTAAACATGCCACAAGGTGCCTTGATTCCTAGGGTCTGAGTCACAAACGTTTTCCCCGTGGTAAATTGGGAGATGCCCGTGGGCACCTCTGATGCGCCTGCTGACTTTTAACAGATTCGGAAAGCCTTAAACTGGGCAAAATCTGGAGATACTGTGATACTTTTTGAGACACCCTTGCAGACATTTGTGAATTGAAAACACATCAACATCTAAAACATGATCCCGGCCTCTTCCTATTTTCTCTAGTTTTAAACGTTGATGGGATACATTTTGTCAGGTGAAAATACAATATGCTCACAGCTATCTCCTGATTTGCTTCAGCGAAAATATGTATGACTCTGCACTGTCTGTAGCCTGCATCCTGTAACCGAAGAAAAGAAGCACATTAAAATAAAAAGCAGTTTTGTTAACCCAGAATTGTGCCCTATTGTGTACTTCACTGCCACACCAGAACACTGATTCCAACCTGGGCATTTTGTTAATGTATGATGTATGCATTTATCGTTAAATTATAGCGCTTAATAATAGCAGCGACCAAGTGGTTTCTAAGTGCGGCGCGGGATTCGAACCTCTGCTGCTCCATGTTGTTTTGCTTTCAGAACAAACGTATTGCCCGCATTGCCCTGAGCTACTATGGCACTGCCATCAATAAACACATGGTCTTCTCTCTTCTATACCACTCTCGTCTCGTGGGATCTCTGTACAACCTTAGTAGGCGACATGTTCCCTTTTTATGTAGTGGTGTTCCAAAAATATTAGCATGCCTTGTGTAAGTAAGTTTCAAAGGTTTGAAAGGACAAACTGGAAAACATCCACCGGGCCGAACTTGCATAGAGAGTATGTGTAGAGACATTGCGAGAGCCCGCGCTCTCGCAAGATCTCGCTGAAGGCTCAAGCTCCGCCCCCGCGTGCTCCGCGCGCACTACGGGACGAGCGGAGGACGGGATAAGGTGCGTCCTGCTTAGCCCTTCTGCTACGGGGCCCGCTCCTTACACATCTTGGCGAGAGACTCCAGTGCGACATCCTCCCAGCCACCTTAGGCCCGTTGGCCCTTATCTTTAAGGCACGCACGTTGTGTGCACACTGCATAAATCTTGTGAGTGAATAAATACAACGTCACAAGATCAGAGGCTCCTGTCTTGGCGACGAGGATCACCACCAGAACCCACAGAGGAACATGCAAGGAGCAACGCCACCGCCACCATTTCTCCAAACTCCAGGTAGGCCTGCCATTCCATGGCCACAATGGCAGCCCCTATTCACGACATATGTGGAGGCCCTAGGTGGGGTGGGGTTTTCAACGGCGAGGCGCAGGGCCATGCTACTAAATGCCCTGGGAGTGGAAGGACAGAGAATATTCGAGAGTCTCACCCCGATACCGGTGGATGGCGACAATGACGATGTTTTCAAGGAGGCTGTCAGGAGAATCATAAAAAGGTTTGCCAGTAAAGAGAACACCGTGCTCCACCGGATACGGTTTTACACGCGAAGACAAGAAATATCTGAACCAGTTGACGATTACGTCACCAAGCTGAGGGAATTAGCGGCGCTGTGTAATTTCGGCAACAATGCGGAGAGTCTCATATGTGACATGTTGGTCGTCCACACTAACAGCCGGAAAGTCCAAGATAAGTTTATTGTCGAAAAGGAACTGCAGTTGGAGAAAGCGATTGAGAGGGCAGTTGAGGAAACTGCGGGAAGACGAAAGGAGCTTACTGGGCCCCAGAGTTCGGCAGAAATACAAGCTGTGGGTTTCCATGCAAGAAAAGAGAGGCCGGCAGCTGACACGAAAGAAGGGAGAGGGAACAGAAAAGAACCCCTAAAGTGTCACAGGTGCACCAGCACGAAACACCTGGCGTTTGACAGGGAGTGCCCAGCCAGAGACAAGGAGTGCTCCATTTGCAAACGTATTGACCATTTCTCCATTGTGTGTCGGTGGAGGAACAAGAAAGTCTCCAGCCTCAATGCAGATCGCAATACGGAGAAAGAGTCATCCTCAGAAGATGAAGGTAGACCCACTGTCATCATGGTTAACAGCACAAGAGCGAGGAGAGAGAAGCCTCACTGCATGATCAAGATTGACGGCATGGAAACTAGGGTCATGGCAGATTCAGGGTCCAATCTAACGATCATTCCCCTTCGCACGTATAAGGACATGGTGGCAAAGGAAAAGGTGCAAGTGCTAATAACGAAGCACAAACCCACGGTGTTTGGAGGGGCGTCAGTCGAACTGCTAGGATATATCAAAGCCAGAGTTGAATTCAAAGGAAGAGAAACCACGACCAGGGTCTATTTCAGTCACGAAGGCCCAGCAGTGCTAGGGTGGGACGACCAAGACAACCTGAAAATCAGACTGGGTCCCAGCACCGAAGAACAAGTCCTGTCGGTCAGGGTGACGAGCGGACCTGTTGTCAAAAGCGACTACCCAACACTTTTCTCCGAGGAGCCGGGGCACATCAAGGGTTTTCTGCACAAAATAATACTCAAAAGGAATGCGGTCCCTGTAAAGCACCGAGTGAGACCGGTACCAGCCACGGCAAGGGACATCCTTAGAAGTCAGTTGGAAAAGATGAAAATGGAGGGCGTCATAGAAGAAATCGAAGCATCTGAATGGCTGAGACCTGTCATGCTCATAAAGAAACCCCAATCACAGGAACTCAGGGTATGCATTGACCTACGCAGCTTAAACTTGGAAGTCATCACAAATAATTACCCTCTTCCAAGCATAAATGAACTCATTCTGTTAATGAAAGAAGCCAGGATATTTTCAAAACTGGACATGAGGAATGCATATCACCAAATACAGCTACATGACGAGTCGAAACCCCTCACGGCATTCATCACTCCATTTGGCACATACCAATTCACCAAAATGCCATTCGGGTTGTCATCAGCAGCGTCGGCGTTCCAACGCAGGATGGACGTCTTGCTAAAGAAAGTTAAAAACGTAGTATACTTCCAGGATGACATCCTCGTGTATGCGGAGGATGAACAAACGCACGACGCCACGTTAAGAATAGTCCTAAACAAGCTACAAGAAGCAGGGGTGCGGTTACGCTATGAGAAATGCCAGTTGAGAGTGAAAGAAGTTGAATACTTAGGATATAAGATTTCAGAAAAAGGGATCAGTCCCAAACAGAATCTCATGCAAGCAATCATTAAAGCACCGGAACCAATCAGCAAAGAGGAAGTAAGGTCATTTCTGGGGTTGGCCGAGTACTATGCGAAGTTCATACCGAAGTTTTCCGAGACCACGGCACCTCTTCGCGATGTACTCAAAAAGGGCTCGGAATTTGTATGGCAAGAACCCCAAAAGACAGCTATGGCGAAGTTAAAACAGCATATCATAGATGCACCATGCCTGCAACCGTTTAATCCGGCGTGGGTAACAGTCGTCACCACCGATGCCAGTGCTTATGGACTGGGAGCAGTGCTAACACAAAAGAAAGGTGACACTGAACACGTTGTGGCCTTTGCATCGAAGGCATTATCGGAGGCGGAACGGAACTATTCCACCATTGAAAAAGAAATGTTGGCCTGCGCATGGGCGGTGGAACATTTCAGGACATATGTATGGGGCACCAAATTCAAGTTGGTGACTGATCATAAGCCCCTTATCCATATGCTCAGCCCGGGAGGCACAAAAGTTTCCACGCCCAGATTGGCATGCATTGCAGCCAAGCTGCAAGAGTACACGTTTGAGATTCAGCATATCTCAGGCTGGAAAAATTCACAAGCTGACTGCATGTCGAGACTGCCGGAGGGTAAGGATAAAGCCACCACGTTCCTCCATGGAGAATGCATAGTTGCATCCATTTTGGACTTGAGAGCGCCAGATTACCTGGAACTCAGTGAGAGACACTGGGAAGAGGAAGATGGGAAAGACCCCACCATGGCCATGATCCGCAAATGGACCAAGGAAGGTTGGCCTAGTGAAAAGGCGTTACCCGAGGGCATGAGACCCTACTGGAAGGTGTCGGACGAACTATCGGAAACGGAGGGGATAATCATGAAGTCAGACCAGATTATTCCTCCCACAGGAATGAGAAGAATCATCCTAGGTAGAGCCCACGTGGGCCACTTGGGAAACACCATGACCTGTCGCAGAGTGAGAGAGGCCTACTGGTGGCCATCCATGGACCAGGAAATTCGATCCATGATAGAACGTTGCCATGAATGCCTCAACAGCGACAAGAGACTTAAAGTCCGCCAAGCACCCCTAATACCCACGGAAATTCCAGAAGCTGTGTGGTCAAAGGTCGGCATTGACTTCATAGGGCCTTTGGAACACCGGTATGGCATAGTACTGGTCGATTACCTATCCAAGTGGGTGGAGGCCGCGTTCGTCCCGAACATAACCACGGCAACCGTTATAGAAGTACTTACAGAAATTTTTCAGAGGGAAGGCCTCCCCAAGGAGGTAGTCACAGACAACGGGGTGCAACTAGTCTCAAAAGACATGGAGGAATTCTTAAAAAGGAATCACATAAAACAAAAGAAAGCAGCCCTGTATCACCCCCGAGCAAATGGGCTTGTTGAGAGGGCCAACAGGTTCATAAAAGGCACCATCCAATTGGCAACAGCATCGGGCATGGACCCGCTTAAAACCACCAAGGAGGCCATAGCAGCCCACAGACTCACACCAAATGGGATCACCCAAATATCCCCGTTCAAAATGTTGAGAGGGAGGAGTGCGGCATCCACGCTGATCCCACCATGGTTGTCGAAAATACGAGAAGATGAAGCGGTGGACATGGCAGAAGTAGTCTGGAGAATCGAAAGCGATAAGGCACGCATGAAATCATGGAGTGATCGGAGAAGAAGAACCAACCAGACGTATGACATAGGAAAAGGGGACTTGGTTAAAATCCAGTTACCGAAGAAAGATCAAAGCACAGGGTCTCGGTTTAGCCGACCCATCAAAGTGATTCACAAAGGAGCAAATCATGTTCGCACGGAAGACGGGCGAGCGTGGAATCTTGAAAGAGTGGCACTGTACCAGAAGAATCGAGGAAGAGCGAAGGCCCCGTAGAGATCACAAACGGAAACCGAAAGAGACTATGGAGCAGGCGAAGAAAGAGAACCAGAAGGAGACGACAGAGAGAGGGTTGAAACCGAGGTTGAACCGGAAGCGCTGGGTGCAGATCCCTATCAGGAGCAACAAGAGAATTGCACCAGAACTGATGATCGTCCCAGAAGGGAACACAGAAGACCGGTGAGATACAATGACTATGTTTTACAATGATTTCGGTGCGCGTTGAAAAAGGGAGATGTGTAGAGACATTGCGAGAGCCCGCGCTCTCGCGAGATCTCGCTGAAGGCTCAAGCTCCGCCCCTGCGCACTCCGCGTGCACTACGGGACGAGCGGAGGACGCGATAAGGTGCGTCCTGCTTAGCCCTTCTGCTACGGGGCCCGCTCCTTACACATCTTGGCGAGAGACTCCAGTGCGACATCCTCCCAGCCACCTTAGGCCCTTATCTTTAAGGCACGCACGTTGTGTGCACACTGCATAAATCTTGTGAGTGAATAAATACAACGTCACAAGATCAGAGGCTCCTGTCTTTATTGAAAGCATTATACTACAGTATGGTTAAAAAGTGTTGCCTGTGACTTTTTTAAAAGGTATAATTTCCCTGATTTAGGGCGAGCGACCCAGTCCATTAAGTGTGTTCAGTGCGGGTGGCAGTGGGCTCACCTCTTTGAAAAAATGGGTAAAAATAGTGCATTTTAAGATATAAATAAAAATGCAGTGTCATGGCATGGAATAATTTACAGTCGGTTCTGTAAGGAAACACTTTGATTACTGTGATAGATGCCAGGTGTCTCCAGTAACACACACGACCTTCTCTCAATAGCTTCATGCTGGCTATGCACCTACAAACCAATATGCCCCAGCCTCGACAGCAGGGCCCAGGGGAAGGGTACATGCGGATGGATAGGGTCTGCTCACTCGCAGACATGGTCCACCATGGATGTTTGACCGGAGGCGGCAATGCTGTGAAGTCAGACCCACAAGAAAACGAGGTCCAGTCACAAATTTGTAAAATGGCAGACATTCACATTTTGCTATAAAGCTCCCATTTTGACACAGATTCTTAGATTTAAAAGGTGCTCACCTTTTTATTCTAGATGGCAAAGTTATGGAAAATCCGTTCTCTTGACTTATCAAAGGCAAATTCCTATTTGTCATGTGCACTTTCTTCAACTGGGTAACGAAAAATGGAAAGAATTGTTCATATTTTACCTTATAATGTGTTCGCTTCTAGTGATCTCACTTCTCATTGCGTGTGTCAGAGTTGCCCCACTTTTTTAGAGACGTGTGCCCTGCCCGACAGTGCTGTAATACATGATTTTTGCCATGTTGCTCTCGTGGCCCAGTATTTCCCTTGCATCTTCTTGGGGACCACTCCAGGCCCAGTTTTACCCTCACATTGGCCGGTGTCGTTTTCGGGGCTTGGTTCTGCACCCATGAGACTAGCAAGCCCAGTATTACCCCAAGTATTTTCAAAGCTCATGTTGCTCACAGGGCCTGGTGTCTCCTGCCCACCCATGCTTTGCCCAAGTCGCTCTCCAGTTACATTTATGCCCCTGTATTGTGCACCTTCACTGCAGTTGGACCAGATAGCCATTCCTTTGCATATCCACAGTAGGCAGAGGCAATGTTGTGTCCTCTCACTATTGGGCATGGTCTTAATGTCCACCTCCTCCTCTTCATCCTCGTGCTCTGCTCCTCCTGCCTGGCCACCTCCTTGAGGGGGCAGGAGTCATTATCCCCCACGAGTTCATTAACACAACACCGACGGCAGAGAAGCGGGGTCCAAGCGGGACCTCCTCCGAGACGCAGCTGCAGGCGAACAAACTGAAAATGCAAACCTTGGTGAGGGAAGGGGGTCAGAGAGCGGTGATTCCCAGTGACTTCCCTCCCTTCAAGGGCGGGCATCAAGCATGAGCAGTTGCATGATGTTACTTTTTTTTTTACAAAACACTGGGAGTAGCCTGGCCCGCTCCCAGTGTTTTGTAGAAAAGTAGAACTCCCTTCATTAGCAATAGCTCCATGGTGTCTCACTCTTGTGCCTGCAGGCCCTGATCATGCAGAGCAGATCAAAGTAGCCTGCAGGCAGCCCTGAGCCGGCATGAGACCGACCCACGTGGGCTTCAAACTGGCCCCTTGCCACCTCCAAGACGATTTTGGTTCGGCCACAGGCCGATGGGCTGATGAGCCGATCCGACCCTGCAAAGGGGAGCAGTTTATCACAAGTGAGGTTGCACATGTTATGAGCAATTGTGGTGTGGTAAGGGGATGTTGACTTTCAGGGATTTGCTAAGCAATTGCATCATGAAGGAAATGATCTTGTGGTCTGACCAGGGGCAAGGTTGGCTGGCTACCATGGAGCTGTTACAGGTATAGTCCAAAAGCCAATCTAGGTTGCCACCATTGTAATGAGTGGGTTTCAGAATACGCTGGGAGCAGACCAGTGCTGCAGTGGAGCTGGCTAGAGCAGAGGCGTCAGGATCCACAAGGTTGTTAATACCTATGTTGACGGCTCCCATGATGAGGAGTTGGGAGATGTAGATTTGAGGTTAGAGGATATGAGCTGGATGAGCTCTGCTTCAAAGGTGGTGACCGGACCAGGGGGGTCATTAGATTAAGTGGATAGTGATGGTGGAGTTTGGAGAGCAGCACTGCTTAGATGACATGGCTTCACACCATGAGAAGCAGGTGGAGTCTAATAGTGCAAGGGAGTTTTTGTAGAGAAGGTCTATTCCACCACCTTTCCTGTTGGGTCTGTCATTGTGCAGTATTGTGTAGCCAAGAGGTATGGAAATGGATAAGGGGGGCTGGCAGATGGGGTTGCCATGTTTCTGCGAAGGCCCAGATATCGATATTGTTGTTGACAATGAGGTCTTGTATGTCAGTGGCATGCGCTACCATTTAACATGAATAGATTAGGGCACAAAGAATGGCAGTGTGAGTGAGGTTTTTGGGGTAGGGGGCATTTGTGTAGGGGAGGGGAGCTGGCAGAGGTAGTGTGGCTGCAGTGCCTTGAGTAATGTCTAAAAGCTGCTGGGGCGGAGTGTGGGAGCTTGTGGGGGCCCATGTGCGGGATGAGAGGAACTGGCACTGTTTAACGCGTAGGCACAATACTGTATAAGGTGATAATCTTGTTGGTGGTGGGGCAGATGCAGGCATTGTGTTCAGGTCCAGCCTTGTGGGGGTCCAAGTGCAGGATGAGAGGAAGTGGAGTCGTTCAGCACCTAGGTGTAGTTTTGTAAAAGTTGAGCATCTTGTAGGTGGTGGGCAGATGCAGTGAGTCTTGTGCAACTGTTTCAGGAGGTCCAATTCGGGCAGAGGCATCAACCGGTATAGCAATAGGGACCAGCCTAGAGGGTTTTCTTCTGCAGGTGTTGTAAGAAGGACAGTTTGGGCATGGACACCCTCAGCGTTGGGGGTGGTGGGCTCAGGGGCGGACTTTGGGTAGGTAGGTTTTGGCTTGCTGGTGGGGAACAAGAGCGCTGGGGCAGTGGGAGGCAGTCGGTGGAAAAGGGGACTGAGGGGTAGGGTGTGGCAACGGGATATCTTGGGTGCAGGGTGCAATGCGGCATTCTGCAGTGCAGCCAATGCATTAGCAGTATGCAGCAGCTTACCTGAGTGATGTAATGGCTGAAGGCTCTTTGGGCCTTCTGACTGGATAGTGCATTGGTAAGCACTGGCATGGAGTAAGGAGGGGGGCATTGTAGAGCGGGGTTCTCTGCCTGGCACTGTGATTGTATGATGGTAGTTGGCCAGGGGGGTATCTGAAGGAGCTGGCTCATGTTGTGGTGAAGCCAGAGCAGCGCGATCGTGCCTTTTTCCGTTCACAGCCAGACAGGGACAGACAGGGCTATCTTCAATAGTCCTTTAAAGCAGGACATATCACAGGGGGACATGGTGTTTTCTACTGGATGCCGCCAATCAGCTTCAACTGGATGCAGGCATTTCGGGCTGCAGGACTCGGAGAGGCTGGGGATGGCTTGTTGCTGCAGTATAGTAACGCCCAATGGGGCTTACCTTGATGTAGGAACCGATGTTGCAGGGCTGAATAGGACACTCCTGTGTCTCTACGTTGCTGCAGGCCAAGGAAAGGCATTTCACTCCTGTCCAGGTTCAGGGCAATGTGATGTATTGGTCCTCTTGGATACCAGTCCTCAGGTCAGGTGACCGTCTGATGGGAAGTGTTCAACATATTGAGGCATGGGAGGAGCATGAATCATTGCGTTGCTGTTAACCATGTCTTGGGAAATTGCACGAATTTGTTGTAAGTGAAAATATGAAGATTCTGAGGCCTTTCAATCTCTCTCATTTCTGTGATAATTTCTCTCTCATTTCTCTCATGTTCTACTGTGGTCATTTTGGAAAGTGTTGTTTCTTTATTAATTTATGTCAGAGTAATCTGTATTATGTTGCTTTTTTGTCTATTTTGGGGTTGATTTAGATTTAATTTTATACACAGGCCTGGTACTTAGGGTCTATGTTTGAGGAGGCACTTTTTACAGCATAATACATCTTTCTAGCCACACAAAGTTTCACTGCCTTGAAGGTTAGCCTGCTGTGTTGAGCTGCAACGGGTGGCAACACTTTCCCAATCCCTGGCATGAGCCCCCAATTTCACACACCGGACCAGGACCCTTACCCTTAGTGTAGGATCTAGCGCTCAATTAGAATGCTTTTTCTGTATTTCCTAGAATTCAGATTCAGCTGGCACCCAACCCGCCTCACACCCCCTTTTACAAAAACCCTGGGTCACAATGGACCATGAACTAGGCCGATTGGTGGGAATGCAATATTTCTTTAGTTTAGATTCACAGAAAAACACACAATTTTAATATTGAGCAGCAATCACCAAAGGGGTGATAATTACAGTGTAAACTGATGATATACACTTGGTTGACCTTCTATTAGGACCGATCCAAAGCACAGATGAATAGGAGCAATTTTACTGTTCGGGTAGATCACACCTGAGTTAAGTTGTCCCCATGCAATGCTCCCTCAAACCTTATTTAATCGGATTTTGAGTGTATAGTAAGGAGCAGCAAGGAGTCAGGGATACCATAATTTTAATGCAAATTATTTCCTTTTTCATGGGAAGTTTTGGAGCTAGCAGCGAAGCAGCGCTGCTTTTCAACTACTTCTTTGGTGCACATCAGGAAACACACTGGCAGGCTTTCTTGGTGTGTCCCCGGTTCCATCTTGACCTTTATGTGCTTAGCAAAGACAGCACAGTCATTATTTTGGTGATTGCAAAAACGCAGTTTTTAAGGCAAGGCGATAGTGCTCAAAAGAGCCAGCGCAGCCATTTTGCTGGTAAATGCTGAAGTGCAGATTGATGATGGAGGGGAATTCTGCTGGGTGGGTAAATGTACCCCACAACTTCCCCACCCCTCCCGAAAGTGGAGGCAACATCTTCAGCAAATCATTTTTATCCATTAGTGCTCATTGTACATAATGAGGCCTCCCAGCTCACTTGTGAATGAGGGACACTTGCAACTTTATTCTACCTCCTGTCTTACTTACCTTTACCCCTTTCTTCTTACTCAGTGACATGTTTCTCAGCCTGCTGCCTTCCCTGCCACCTTTCCCTTACTATCCCATCCTCTGGAGGTACTTGCAGTGGTAGCGGCATGCCTGCCGCTGCTACTCCTTCTTCTTATGTATCTAGGTAGCTCCAACACTTGTCTATTTCCCTGTCAGAGGCTACACTACCTTGTTCATCACTTGCTTGGCTACCTTCTTGCCCTACTCATACTACTTTTATGGGGGTGTGTTTGAGGTGGAAAAAGAATTCTCCAGACTTCCATTTGTCCTCTGTTAAACTAGATGGATTCTTTGATGGGAGTGGTGATGGCATTTGCCTACCCACTGGAATAGACAGTGGCTCTCCTCCCCCGGGCAACATATGGCCCCTGTCACCCACCGCTCTCAATCGGGTTAATTCCATTTGTGTGGTAGCTAGATGCGCTTCCAAATCGCTAGTTAGGCATGCAATATTTACTGGTGGGGCACATTTGGGACCATATAACACCGCAGGGTCATAGGGAGGCGGGGCTGCTGCTGTTTGTGAGGAAGGGGCACTTGGCTGGGGTACATAGAATGGGTCCCTGTACCCCTCGGCAGGTCTGGTTAGTACTACAGTGGGTACAGTTCTGTGGGCTCCCCTCCGTCCGCTCCCCCCCTCTACTACCGGGGCCAGCGCCATCTCTGGTGGCACTTTTTTTCTATACGGCTTGTAGGAGGTGTTTCTTCAAAACATACTCGTTGCAGCACTTCCCGTCTGTTTTGAAGTTGCTTTCACCGGTATTTGGCCAACAAGTGTGTCGTCACATGATCCAATACCCTTTTATCATATGATCCCCCTTCTGGCCATACCTGGGACTCACCCTCCCCATTGATCGCAGTGAGCCATTGGTCATGATACTTTTTATTTTCTCGCTGTACAGAGGGAGGTGTTGGCAAATGTGCGCTTATGGTGCATCTCCTCCCATGGATCTGTGCCTAGGTCTTGTGTGTGTGGAGGTGTAGTAGTACAATCAAGAGATGCTTCTGCTCACCCTATATCACTTAATATACAATTTATAACATCACAGTTCAAAGAACCTTTCACAACACTTTTCAAAAACATAATCTGAACAAATTCAATACAAAACAATTTTGTGATCACACATAGACATATTACCACACTTCACTGACGACAATTAACAAAAAACATATATTTGTTGCCCTTCTGGTTACACCCATTTCCCTTTATGACATTATATTCTCCCCCACACTCACTCTTCCCATTCACCCCTCCCTGGGCCTCCTTTGGGCCAACCTCTAAGAGAGTTGCTTGCATAAGAAAAATTATTTGCTAATATCTCCCGAGTCTATTCACTACACAAGACTCTTACGTTTTTCTCTTTTATCTCCACTTATTTCCCTGCACTGGTCGAGACAATGCTATGCGGTGCCGCTTTCCGCCCCCTTTCGGAGATAGGTTCCCATACCCTTCCCTTATTTCGTTACCTCCAAACAAACGTCCTAATGGCCACATACAGAAAAGAGAAGAAAAAGCCTACTAGTCAACACTCACACAATCACTTATACTATAGATCTGACTCCCATACCATTCCCACACTGTTATACTTTTACTTATTATCGCCTTTTAACTTTTCCCTCTTTTAATTTTCTTGCAATCAATACTCAAGTGTCCAGGGTGATCCGAGAGCCTCCGTTCATGGTGTATCCACAATCGGGGCCGTCCTCCAACCAAGACGTGGTCCGCTCCGGGAGTAGTCAAGTATTTGCAATGGCCGGGACCCTTGGAACCTCTTTGGTGCGTACGCTCACTGGTCAGCCGTAAGTGGCAATGGTTTTGCTGGGGGCATCCCGGATCTCACCGCATGACACAGGGGCATCTCTCGGTGCACCCACGATCATGTAGCCGGGGTCACCAAGTGAAAGTGCTCACTCCCCAACCATACAATAATAAAATCTTTGTAAAAGGACACACCCCAGTTGGGAATGAGACCAAGAGAATTGGTTGTCAGTAAAACAAAAGTTTATATAAAGTTCAGCATCCAGAGAACTCTGCTGCCTCGAAAGCGCTCTGGCAAACAAAACAGAAACATTGCATTTTAAACTCTTAAAGTGTCATTAGTGACGTTTTCTATAAGGACTACAAGTTACATCGGGATTGGTGAGGGATTTGGGCACAGTATGAAGATGTAGGGGTTGGCTCCACAAGATTGGCTGGCAGCTTGGTGGTCTGGTAGGCATCGAGTGGGTCAGCAAGGCCGGTCCATGTGAGGTGGAGGTCAGTTTGGGTCCAGGAGAGATTAATTTTCTGTTCTATCTAAGCTACACACTATCTCATGACATGCAGTACATAGTAAACCATAAACCATAACCTGGTATGCAGAGAGGCCTATACATTGTATATGCTTATTTACACTTTCCTGCCTCAGGCCTTTGTAGATGGGCAGGGTGTGGGGGTCTTGCCCTCCAGGTGGTTTATCAGTGGACAAGTTATCGTGTTCTGGTAGAGCTGGAGGGGATCACTTGATAGGTGTTGGTTTTAGACAGGATATATGACAACATGAGACCAGTATATTGGGGGCATTGTAGGGTGGTCAGTCACACTTCTGTTATATCAAAGGAAGACTGGAGGGGTACAGGGTAGAACTTTCCAAAGGTGGGCGTGAGAGGAGCAGGAGCAGGTTTGTGGAGACGGATGGGCTACAAGTCATGATTCGGCCCAGTCACACACAGGGCAGTGATCTCAGAGGAAGGATGAAATGAATACACTGTTTACTTGCAACAATTCATGCCGCAGCATGCCACAGCATCCGTGAGAAATGAGCTTGGGGGGCACAGGCACGGGAGGAGGAGGTGTGGGCTGTCAGTGTTCGATGTGCTCGCTGTGTGAGGAGCTGCAGAGGAGAGAGAAGGCTTAACAGATACCAGAATGTGGCCTAGTCCATAAATGGAGCCTGGGTGCACAAAATGGAGTCCAAATGTATCATGCAGCAGCCCCTCTTCCGCTGCTGGTGCCAGGGATTTGTCCACTGTGACCAGGGAAGGGCAAGGAGGGCATCCCCCACTATTGCACAAGCAGGTGGTCCCTTTTATGTTGACTGTATTGGGGGCAAACAACCCCTCCTTCCTTACATCGTTTACAGGTGTCTGACGAGAGTAAAGCAAAGGTAGTAATACGTTGTGATCTCCTATAGATACAGAGATGTTATCAGTAAACGGAACCACTTCTCGAGCCCCAGAGAATCCTTGAGTGTTCATGGCATTACCTGACAACTTAAATGTTCCTTCTTTAATACATGGCCTAGCCACCCCTGTGTCAACAAGAAAGGATAGAGTTTTGTCACCTATTGCCACCCCTATGAGAGGTTACTCCGCAGGGTCGTGTGTGATCGACAGGATGGGAAACATCAAGTTCATCTGTGGGCTGTCCTATTGAGGATACACAGATAATCCTTTCCCTGTAAAGGAGTTGTTCCCCACCATGGCAACCCTCCCACTTGTCTCACTGGTTCCGTCGTCACTGTATCCATGGGCTCTTGTGGGTTATCACCCTGTAGTTGTACGAGCTGCTGTGTAGTTCCCCTGATCTACAGTGACCGCAAGTACCTTGGTAGTGGTGCTGCCATTTGTGGTGCCTGCGTCTGTACCTGTGTTTGTGCTGGTGCCTGTGTTAGTTATTGTGACATCTGCTGATAGGAACCTTGCATCTGTCCTTGCTGGTGCTGACTCTGAGCATAATAATCTTCTTGTCCCGCTTGATAATTCTGCTGCTCTTGATCTCTCCAGTTCTGTTGTGCTCCTCTAAACTGACATGCTCTAGAAATATGCCCCAGCTGCCCAGATTTCCAGCACTGTGGTGGTTCCCTCCCCTGTACTGGGAAGCCTCCCGACACGTCCTCTTGGAGTGGCTGCATCTGCTGTCCATAGTCCCAAAACCCCCCTTGATTGTGGTGCATCTGTCACCTGAAGCTACACCCCCTTAGGGATCCTCTCCTACCTCAAAATCCCTGCTGTGGGCCGCCCCGCCCCATGTATGCTCCTCCCATGGGTGGTGCAAACGGTTGTGGTTGTTGGTACTGCTGCTGAGGTGCTGGTGCTTGTGAGGTGAGGCTGGTTATAACTGCCCCTTCCATTGCAGACTTTGATAGCTTATTTTGCACTAACTTGGCCTCATCTGCCGTTCTCTCGTCCGCCTTTTGTTTAATCTTTTCCTGCCATAGCCTGCAGTGATGTTCTATTGTGAGCTGTATTTATGGCCATCCATTTGCTTCCAACCCCACCAATTTTCTCATACTCTTCTGTACAGGTTCTGTTAACCCCTGCACTAATATGTGGTAAAATATTGCTATAGTTTTGTCCCACAGCTCTCGAGTTTCAAGGCACCAAAGCGGTTGAATCTCCTGAATATACTTCACTAGGTCTTCGTCATCTCTCGTTTTGCGTGACGTAATCGCTCCAATGCCTGACGTGTCCGGGTATTTTGTTTGTAATGGTTGCCACACTGCTGCTCTGCAATTGGCAAATGGTTACCGGTCATGTGCCATGTTCTGTATCATCACATCTGGGAACCCCACTCTCTTCCATATGTCATAAGCTGCGTCACCCAGTATCGAAACCCATTCACGTCACCCACTGGAAACCTGTGACCCGCTGTCAGTTTCTCCATCTGATAAATCCATTTCCCCACTCCCGTGACTAGTGATGGTAACCTGCACTTCACAGTCTCTTTATCTGTGTGTTTCCAAGGCACATACTGTGGTCTCATCCCTTCCCTCTCTAGTAGTGGCATCTGCAAATATGCTTACCTCTCTTCCATTGTCCTCCGGTACTGTCTGATTTGTATAGGCCATCTTTTGTCCTCAATGTCTGTGCATATGTCTACTGGTTCTAGTCTTGGCACTCTCTTGCTTTTGTCATAACCTCTAGACAGTCACCCCCTTGACCAAGCTATCACGGTTTCCTCCCTCCTTCATCCTAGAAGATCTCTGAGTTTATTGACATATGTGTTATGTGTGTTGCACCTATACGGTATACCCATACGGTTGCTGGGTTTGCTTCTCTGCCTCGGCCTGTCTTCCTCCCTGTCCAGGGGACCTACACTCCCATGATGCACAGTCATCTGTCCCCGTGGAGTGGGGTCTGCTCCCCCCTCTCATCCCCATTGTGTCAGCCATCATTGTCAGAGGCCATGTCCATGTTGCTACAAAAGTCATCGGAAAAGTTTAACCTCCTTGATGTTCAATCAGTGTTAGGTTTCATGCTAAGATCAATGTCTACTAGACTGAATTTGCTTATCCCGGCCCAAGCCCCAATGCCTGCTCCACTGCCTCATGAATTTGTGCTGTCTGGTTCTGCTTGCCTTTCCCCCTCACCCTTATTCCTTTCCCACTCCCTGGCTATCTGTGTTTTTACCGCTCTTATTGCTTGCTCATCTTCCTCCTTATGTGCTCATTCTCATGCCAGTATATATATTTTCAACCTCCTCTGTTCCCTGTTGGCTAACCTGCATTGTTCTTGTTGTGCTATCCCCCTTTGTCACTCTGCCTTTTCCATTTATCTCTCTTTTTACTCCCTCATCTCCCTTTCCACTCTCGTCCTCTCCTTCAGCTCCCTCTCTATTCTCCCTTTGTGCTCCCTTTCCATCTGCTCTCTTTCCACTTGCCTCATTCGCTCTCTGTCTTCCCGCTCCAGTTTCTCCTCTCTCCTCATTTCTCTGTCCTCACATTCTAACCTCACTTCCCTCTCCTTCTCCCTTTTATCCTCCTCCTCCATTAGGTCTGCCCAGTTAGTTGTGTAACAATCCTTTTCCAGGCTCTCAATGGCTTTAGTTGCCCTTTTGCCTTCCCCGTGGTATTCCCTTTGAGTTTCAAGAGTATCTGTGCTGCTATCAATTTATCTGTGCTTATGCCCTCAAATTCTTCCTTCACGCTCTGTAGCCCCTCCTCGATCGCTCCTGCACCACTAGCTGGCTATCCAATGCCTGTCTGCTTGTCCTCCTTAGTGTATGGTGTTGGCTTGTATGTCAGACTGGAATACCGTTCTGCTGCTCTCAGTCCCTAATTGGGCACATCCCCTGTTCATCGTCTGTGTCATCAGATATTACACTTGGAGGGGCAGCGGGAGGTGTGGAGGGATGACTCCCTTCCTCCTTTACCTAGTGTTGGTTCAGCATCCACTGATGCCTCGCCGCTTCCCCCTCTCCCTCCTGAAATAGGCGCCAAATATTTTTACAGTATGTGTGTCAATAGTCATTGCTGCGCGTCTTTGGAGAAACTGCCACAAGGCGGTCATAGCTTCGAACAATTTACCTTCGGTACCTTTGGACCATTCTATGCTATACATACAAAGCTTTTCCATGTAAAGTGGTAGTGTTTTACACAAATGATGATGGGGAGTAACACCCCCACTGTTCCCTTAATACATGACAGTACCTCCTTTACCTGACCTCAAATTGAAGATTTTGATGGTCTGCTGTTAAAAAATAAAGGAGTTGCAATACACAATAGTATTTTTCAATTTGTATGAGCCTCTCCGACTCTGCACATTGTCAGGCATGCTCCGTGCACTGCCCCTCCGTCACAATTCCTGCCTCATCTGGCACACCACCACAATCCTGCACATGAGCCTTCCGCGCACTGCCACTGGTACACCTCATCTGCCAATCCCAAGTTCACTACACTAACTCCTAACTGTCACAACTCTTCGTCCTATGCACCAACCTAAGGGTGACGTCACACAACAAAAATCACAATACAAGTAGATGGATCATTGTGCACACACAACAACGACCCCTTACTCCAACCCCACACAAACCCCACATCTGTCTTCCTGCCTCTCCAGGGCAGAGTATACCTCTATTCTCTTGTGATCGAACTGCAACTGTTGCATGGCCTAACGTGTGAAACGCCTCTTTACAGGAGACTTAACCAGGCAACACACCTTCTGCAATCTAGGAAAGCTCCAGCTAGCCTCGCGGGAATACCATCATCTAAAATGCCTAACCCACAGGAACACTTTGTTACAAAAATCTTGTCATCCAAATCCTCTCGGCTACTTATTCCAGGTGACTCATCAGAACTTTTACCTCAAAGACCAAATATGCCCTGCCAAGAACCATAGAAAAGGGACTGCTACCTCCGCTCCTCTTCCTTGCTCACTACACCAACACTAGACAATACTTTGATGCTACACAATAATATTACACATTAACCTCCCAATACTCAACACCCTCCCTTATGCCCACAATTGCTGTCAGTCTGGAACAATACTTATGCTATGTGTTGCACTGATGCTTCTCGGCTGCAAACTCCCCCGTCAAGACGCTCGCCTCCCCGTCCTGGTCAGTCGGGAAAACTTGCCGATCTCGGGCAGGATGATTTCCAAAATGACTCCCGACGGTCTTTGAAAATGGATACATTACATTACATTATTTGTTTTGCGCGCTATGGACCCTGAGGCATAAAGGCGGCGACAATTGAGACAGAAAACCTATAACACTAAGGAAGGCCTCCTTTTTGGCCTGGGCAAGTGTACGTGTTCCATGGTCTTCTTGAAATAACCACAAGGGTCCCACAGCCTCTCAGGTTAAGCGGTCCAGGGGTAGCTTCGTGCCAGGCTGGCGCAGGCAACCATCCTCTGCCTACCACCTTGTTAGGACAAACTCCCAGGCAGGTAGAGGGCTGCTAGGAGTTCGCAGACTCAGAACGCATGGAAGGCCTAACTCCTTCCCTTCCAAAAGGAACACAGGTCCAGGTGGACAGCACGTTCAAACTGTGGTTTATTACATCCAAAACCAACATGGATCAGTACACGGAAAGAAGAAATCCAGGCACTTCTCACAGATTTCTGGCTGGTGTCCAGTCAAAGTATCAAAACAATAGTTTCGAATGACAAAAGTTCCGAAACAAAAGTTTCGAAAAGAAAGTTCCAAATGTATTTCTTTTAATATTAAAGGGTTTATTTGAAGTTTGTATAGTAAAATAAGTGTTTTAAAAAAAAAAAACAGCGGTTTGGGGGGGACCCCCCATAAAAAAAAAGTGAAACTTCTTTTGGACACTTTTGTGTCGGAACTTTTGTCATTCGAAACTGTGACTGTCGAAACAGTCACTATGAACCTTTCTGGTTCACAGGCCAGTTTTGTTATTGTATTGCATCATCATCATCATCACAACTTGGGCCCCTCTCCAGCAAACCTATCGTCGCATGGGATTGGGTGTTGAGGGGTAGTACACCAATAGATGTCCTTTCACATGTTAGTTTACTGGCTCTCACATGTCAGGTGGCTAGTCTGGCCCGTCCCCAATTGCATAATACTCTACATTGTTGCAGGGTGAGGGTTGTGTTATTGTTTCTTGCCCGTTGCTTCCCACCCCTAGGTCCGTGAACTGTGATTGGCTAGAGCTGGTCTCCCAGGCCTGGGATTTGAAATGCTTCTCAGCTTGAGGTGTACCTTCTCAAGGTAATAAGTATAGCTATGTGTCTGCTTTGTAACTCGTGTGCACCACCAAAGACTATGAGAGTGCTTGTTGTCATCATGCAACACTCGTGTAATTTCTTGTTTCAAGCCTTTGCCTGGCTGCATGAGAGTCTTCTTTGTTCCCAGCTGCTGGTTTCCGTTCATCATCTGCTTGGCCGGTCAGATGTCTAGAGACCATATTCTCGAGCTCTGAAGCTCCAAATTAGTCTGAATTTATGAGGAATTATTCCTATTTGCTATGGCTGGTGTAACTGTAGTTCAGGGAATGGAATGTCACTCGTATCTTTGTGACCTTGGCAGCCGTCCCTGTCTCACAAGTTTGCTCCTCTGTGCAGCCTGAATTTGCTTGGCTCAGCTCCTGCCGAGGGACTTGGCATGTGGTGATTTTCCTAAACCATGGCATGACTTCTATATGCTTGTGTTATTCTTTAGTTCTCCATATGTTAGTTATACTTTGAATCTGTCAGGATCTCATAGGTGCTCCTGCAGTTCCTATAGGTTTGTTGCATGTAGGCATCTGCAAGCATATTCAGGATATCTTGCTTCTTGCGGTTTCTGCGTTGCTGCGGTTAAGGTAATGACAAAATGATAAAGCAAAGGCAGTATGTATATGTGTCCGTTCTCTAACTTATAGAACTGTTCTGCATTTGTTCTTCATGTACTTGGACGTGTGAGTGTATCCCGATGTGCGGATGGCACATGTGCTTCGTGTCTAACGCTGCTATGTCATGATGTCTCTAACGACGTTTCAGCACAGCTTCTTGGCACTTTAGTTGAGGCTGTCAATTGCAGTCTCCTTGGTTGCATCCTGAGGCTCCTCGTCCACTCTAGGTAATGTTTGCACAGCTCCTGGGCTGTATGGTTGCCGGTTTCGGCATACTTGTCTGCCATGGGAGAACAAGGAATTGGTCCAAAATGGTATAGGCGATCGTGGTGTTTGCGGTTCTTCTTCCGGGCCATGTGGTGTGGGAGGGGGAGCTGGGGTAGGACTCAACCATCCCTCTTCACGCTGATATTGCTAAGCAGGAGTCCTCACTAGGGATCTTTCTTAACCTGTCCCCTAGATGGGTGTCAAGAGTAGCGGCTCATCTACCTAGTCCCACAGGGAGTGGATACATGATAAGAGAATCATAGAACAATAAAAGTAAGTGAGTAGATTATGCTGAGATCCCTTCTAACTGTAGCCGTGTTCCAGAACCATATGTGCTTCTGGAACACCCTAACAGAACGTAATACATCTTTCCCCTTAACAAGGAATCAACAACAAATGAATAAAACAAAGAATAAATGTTGAGCAATAAACAATGGAAAATTGATTGGGAGAATTAATGAATGCAGTTGCTGTTAGTGGAAAACCGTTGACACTGTGGAAATCAAATTTTAAACACAAAGGAAGTCCTTAAATATAATGGGAATCTTTTTAAATCTTTCATTTGCATGTCCCCATCCAACATCGTTCTCCTCTCACCAACACACTTCACTTCCTCACCACCACCTCTCATTTCCTCACCCCTCTCACTGACCACAACTCATTTTTCTTAAAAGGAACTGACCTCTCCTCACTTAATGCCAACCTACCCTTTGACCACACTTCACCACCATCAACCACCACCACGCTATTCATCACTGCTGCAATCCTTTTTGTTCACAGAAAATTGCTCTCTAAGTATTTGAGACCATACCTAGGATTCTTAATCAAAATTGTGTCTCTTTTCTACATTCACACTGCACCCCAACCCTATCCATCCTGGACACAATTCTGTACCTGGTTGACGCCCCTTCAATGAGACAAAAGGAGACACCTTTGTGGCTGACTGGGGTGAGACACAATAACTCCATGCCATGTGTTTCCAAACATCACTCCACAATTACTCCAAACTCATAACCAGTTGAATGACACCCTTAAGGAATCTATTTACATGTTCTTCCAGCCCATTTGCCATGGGGTGATACCAGGCCGTGCTTGTGCGTTTAATACCAAACTGCATCAAACATGTCCTCATTGTTTGTGATAAAAACTGCACACCATTATCAGTTACAATTTCCATGGGAAATTGCAAGTTTTTGCCAAGGTTCCTCAGGCACTTGTACAGGCCGAAGTGGTGTCTTATGCGCCATTTTACTCTTGTCAATAGCCACACGAATTTCAAATGTCCTTATTTCTCTATCAACTCCGACATACATTGCTGGCCACGAGCAACTCTGTCTCACCATCCTTTTTGTACTATTGACTCCACAAGGCCCTTGATGAGCAATTTTGATCAGTGTGTCCCTAATATCCTGTCAGGAATCTGGGGTGGTGGAGGCGAAAGAGGTGTCTAAATCTAAAAAGAGCTTAAGAAATGTACTTGGGCTAGGAAAAACTATATTTCCCAGCAGCCCCTTTGGTGTTTCGTAGTCCTTGTCATGCACACTTGTGGCCAGCTGTTCTTAATTGGTAACAGCTTATCAAGGGCCAACGGCGCACGGCAGGTGTGGCTTATTGTTTTCCTGAGGCAAAGCCATGCTGGAGGTTCGTGCAATCCCGCGCACACTGGAGGATTCCTAACTTGGTTTGTGGAAACAACGGGGCACTGAGAACTCACGCGGCCCATGGAAGAAAACGAGCGGCGGTGCACGGGAAGTGCAGGGAGGACTCGCACCACCTCATTCAAGCACCACTCTCCGGCCAGTGCGGATACTGTGACGGAGCCTCACGGCTATCACGTCATCATCATTCTTCGTCTGGGAAGGCTTGCGAGTCTTCCAGACGTGCAGATAAGTGTTCTATGAGTTTGTTTGCTGTCTTGCAGAAACGTGGGGCAATGTTTGCAAAAGGATATCTTGGGAAATAGAGAAAGACTTGCAGGAGCAGGGCATATGAGCAGAACTCTATGATTAGTTTGATTAATGCTCCAGCTTACAGTGTAGTATTAGGGTTGCTTTCCCAGTGCATATGTTTGTTGGAATCCATTCTATGTTGGTGTTGAATTCATACCTCTGGTCATACATGTTCAATGTGTGTAAATGCTGTTGCTTATGCCTGCCCAAATGGGCCATATGTTATGTTCTACATATGTGGGATAACCTCCCATGAGTTTGTTTCATTTACGCTTGCATATATGTAATCTATGTCCTAGTAACTACTACATGTGCCTGTATCAAGGGGCTATTAGAGAGCGCACATACACTAGGTTAGGTACTTATTGGCCTGTATCAAGAGGCATTTTTGGTGACCTATGTGTGTGTTATGTTGCATGGTAAATTATCTACATTTTAGACAGTGTAGGTTTTTTTTCCTGTTACTTCCCCTATCCTATCCACTTTAGGTGTTCCCTAACCCTCTATCCAGTTTCCCTTAACATCCTCTTCCCCGTCCACAACCTGTCCCTAACCCTCTTCCCCCCATTGGCTGCCACGTGGTATCCTGTGTTTTGAATATCAGGTATCTGTGCCAACCACGGGTGGAGGGTCGACTTCATTCGGCTTCTGTGGTTCGGGGGAGAGTGTCGACACTTTCCTCCCATATGGTGTTTCAACATATCCTCAGGAGGAACCACTTTATGACCCCTCCTGAGTCTTCCTCCAGAAAACAATAATTTATCCTTCACCTCATAAAAATGATCAAACTTCTTGTCCTCATCATTCCTGCAAGGCCAACCCTCCACTGTCCACTCTGTCACCTTGCTAAGTACTGCATCATCTCCTTCTTCCAACCTCCATTCCTCTTCATTCAAAGCACCCTGCTCAATACTGGCAACAATCATGTCTTCTTCCTTCCCTCTACCTGTTCACCCTCATTACCACAATCCACTGGAAGTCTGCCTACCAGTAACATAGCACATCTGAAAATCATAGTTTTGCAGGCACAATACCCATTTAGAAATTTTGGCTCAAACCATGGACCGGTTCCCACAAGCCACCATCTGTACCAAAGGTCTATGCTCTGTGTTTACTGTAAACAGTAAAGATTGCCCTAGTGCTAATACCATTCCATATTGACACTAGGGCACACTTTGCCATGTTGCTACAATGCAGTGCAAATGTATATTTTTTGCCCAAGGGCAATTTCTGCCCTGGTGCTTAAACCATGCCAAACTGCTCTTATCATGGTGCATTTGTTTTCTAATATTTCCCATTGTCTTTAAAAATAGGTCAAACTTTACCCTTGTACTAATACCGTGCAACTTTGCACTTGCACCTGTGCAAAATGTCTGTAATCTGTCCCCTGGAACGCATCCATACATTCATCTGACCACAAGAAGTTGACTCCCTTCTTTAGTAATGCTCTCAATGGTGTTGAGATGAGGGCAAAATTGTTGAAAAACTTGCGATGAACTCTGCCCTGCCCATGAATGACCTCAAATGATCCTCATACTGTGGTGCTGTGGCCTTACTAATAGCTTCTACTAGACTACGCTTAGGGCTTAGGAGAAATGACCTGCAACGAAATGTTGTTCCCAAGATACTCTACCTCACATACTCTCTTCTTACATTTACTGTGTTGCACTGCTGTTAGGCCAGCTTCACATAACCTTTTCAAAACATTTCTCAATACCATGTCATGTCGTTCGACACAATTAGCAAAATGAGAAAGCCACCCTGAAACACAATCACATTACTAACAACCCCCACAACCTTCCCCATAATGCACTGAAAAACAGCTGCAGCTGATGCCAAGTCGAAGGGCATCCTTCCCCATGACTTCGTCTTTAGCCCTACTGCAAGCGCTGCTCCTCCGCCCTCATGTAGGTGCTTCCAGGTCACCCACCTCTCAACTGAGTCTGGGTGATGGTAGCTTCCTCTGCCTCCTCCAATGACTGCCACTGCATGGAGGGTCCTCCATGCTCTCCTCCTCCCCCTTTTGCGGACTTCTGCCATCTCGTCGCCAATGATAAGAGGATTGCAGCAATCATAGAACACGCAAAATAAGTGGAAGATTATTTATTAAGAGAGAGCGGCAGGCACCTCTGCCGAGCTCCAATCCAACTGAATTTAACAATCCGCCTTTAATATACCCATTTGTACCAGACAATGTACTTTTAAAAATCAGAAAAGGACATACTTTTTCCATTGTAGAACTTTGTATTATTCTAAATAATATTCCCTATAAACAAGGACTCTCACTCTGCACCCTATACCACTAATATATAGTGATAGCAACATGATTTGTATATGGTGGACAATTGCGATCCAAAAAGGATAATTTTGTTCAAAGACACGTATTGTGGCATGCACATTGATGCACAGTACACAGCAAATCCTAATCCTGATCCATCTGGAAATAGTTATGGCATCACTGATGCTATCAGACCTATGAATGACTTCACTGATAAGGTGGGGATTTTCTTGCTGTACTCCCTTTGCCGCTACGTGGTGGAGAATTTTTCCTGCAACACCTAAGAAGATGAAATGGTATTTTGAGTTATAAATAATCGGCTCAATGGCAGGAATGCATTTGTCCAAGTAAACACCATAAGCAGAAATGACTCCATTCAGCTTGAAGATACCTCTGAGATTGTAACCACAGAGATGCTGTTAGCCTTCTTTCAGGTGGTCAAAGAACAGATCAGGAATGCTAATGACTGTGAGATTGATGAACAAAAGCAGCAAAAAAAGCAACACATGCCAGGTGTTTTTGGATTATAGAGCACCTTCTATGTTGATTTGCACCAGTGTGGACATACAATATACATCATTAGTACCCGGCACGCGCAGCGCAAAGGGAATACTGTGTGGTGAGTGGCTCATTTGCGAGCCATACCAAATGGTATTCCCAGTTACGCCGCTCGTGCCGGCTACTCTGTTCCTGACGAGGGGCGTGGCAGCCCCTCAGCCAATGAGGAGGCTCGAAACGGGGCCATCCCCGCTCTGAGCCTCCTCGCGGCTGAGAGGCTGCCTTCGGCCCCCGCCGGGGACTCGGGTAAGTCTTTTTTTTTATTCCCTTCCCTCCCACCACCCCCCCCAACTTACCTTCTTGTTCCTGCGTCCCCAAGGGGGGATGAGGGAAGCCTCCAGCCGTGGAGAGACTCAGAGCGGGGCCATCCCTGCTCTGCGCCTCCACACGGCTGGGGGCTTCCCTCGCCCCCCGCAGGTACGTTTTTTTTTTTCCTCTCCCCCCCTCCCAACCCCACTTACCTTTTTTTTTTAATACTTTTTCGGGAGCGGACGCGCTGGGAACACTTGTGTTCCCAGCGCGTCCGCTCCCGATGGCCGCCATGGAAAGGGAAAACGGACTCCGTTTCCTGGTTGTTTTTTTTTTCTGTTCTGAAACGTTTCAGAACAGAAAAAAAAAGCAATTAGTACCCTGGTCTAACGGGCCGGGGTACTAATGGCAATAAGACCTCCAGCGGTGGGCCAATACCGCCCATGGTAATGCCCGGGGCTTTGTTAACTACGGCCCCGGGCATTACCTGGGGCGGTATTGGCCCGCTGCCTCGGGTCTTATTGCCACAATAACAATGGACCTCCAAATGGATCTCCAAATCCAATGGGATTATTTGTCCCAATCACAGTACCATTAATAATCCAGCCCTGAGAATATTACTGAACTGATCTTCAATGACTTTATAAAAGGCTCCACATTTAAAGGTGGTGTCTTCCTTTTAATGATACAGGACTTGCACATATCTATATCTCTAAAGTGTACTCTTTCCTTGGTTTAACAAACTGATATTGGACTGTCCATATCCTTCGAAAATGCTGATATATACTTGTGTTTACAGTTTGGAGGGGATAGCATTTATGGAACAATACACACATTCAGTAGCGCAACAGCAGGAATTAGTATAACATCTCCCACTTAATTTTATTATTTTTTTATTTTTTATTGAGTTTCAGTCTGTAAGAACTTTTAACAAAAGATAAGAAAACATAAATGACAATATTTACATTTTATACAATATCCAGAGCGTTGATATTGTCTAAATTAGACTACTGTAACACTCTCTACCTAGGCACTACCTCAAAAAACCTGAACAGGCTCCAAATCCTTCAAAATAATGCATTAAGATGTGCCCTTGACCTCCCGCGCAAGGCTCACATATCTACAGCTAGCAAAGAAGCCCATTGGCTCCCTATCTGAGACAGAATTAAGCCAAGAACACTTGTCATCACTCATAAGTGCCTGTCACTCACTGCCCAACGCTACCTTTCATACAAATTCTTCAGACACTGCTCCATTAGACCCACCAGAACTCCCTACCTGCACCAACTAAAGGTTCCCAACTACAACCTAAAAACAGCAGTAGGATCAGGCTTCCCAGTTCTCACAGCACAATGCTGGAGCGCTCTTCCTCTTGCAATTCAATCGGAAGCTTCTTTCTGGCCATTCAGAGCCATGGTGAAATCATGGCTATCAGCCTAAACACCTAGTCTTTCTCCTACATGTACTGCCATGTAGAAATGTTTGCTTTATCTAAATCCTAAACAAGACCACCCTGTGACTCGGTCCTCACTCTCCACTGTAATTATTTTGTACCGTGTATTCTGTACATTCTGTACTCTGTATGCAACTGTTCAGACTCTGGTTTAATGTATGTACCCTGCTTTTATTGTTTTATTAATCTGTTCGTGTAACGATATGTAACTCTGCTGTGCACATGATTATGCGCCCAGCTACCTGAGGGTTCGGATGTGCTTTATAAATATACAAACTAAACTAAACTGAACTAAACTAAACTAAACTAATATCAAAAAGCCCTAAAAATAACAATTCATAATTCATTAACAGCGTCTTGCAATTATTACTGCAGCTTGCTAACTATACAAATATCTATTTACTTAGCCCATGTTTCTATTGCCAGTTGTTTTATATACTTAGCTATTGCCACCTGAACCATGGTTAACTTTGAATGATATAATCTTTCCCATAGATTTTGAGATGTTAAAATAAAGTACTGTTCAAAATAAGCTTTGAAGAATAAGTGTTGCTTAATGAATAAAGTATTGCATTCTGTAAGCAGATGCTATAATGCTCCTTGCATGTTGGAATATAGCAAAATCGGCAGCAGGATAGATCTTCTTTTATCAGGTGACATTGCACCATTATTTGATTTGTTTTGATCACATTGAATCAAAAGCGTAAATAAATTTGACTGTATTCAGGTGTTGGAAATTTCAATAGATATTGCTCTGGGGTTTTAAATGATTCACCTATTTTTGCAATCTCATAGTAGCTTTCATGCTGTTTACATTGTTCAACAGTTCGAATCCAATCCATTTGCCAGAACTTCAACTTTGCTTTGTTAGGATTGGTCATTAGTATTTCTGTCGTGATGTCGGCCATTTCCATTACAGTTGTTACTAGTTGTCACCACTTACAGGGAAAAATGTGATTGGTTGCAAGCATGTATTCAGCCAGCATACTAATCAAATGTCGACTAGGAGATGTCATAATTAATTTCCTATAGAGGCTTAGCACCTTCCAGCAGTACAAAGCACATAAGAACAACAATCCTAATTCATGTTGTATGGCAAACATCAGTACACACTGTGGTAAGCCCAGAATTTACTTCCAGAATTAACTTTCAAAGCGTGACCAAAACTGCTGCGTCTTTGGGTTGCTGGTGTTAGAACCATATAAAAGGATCACAGTTACATTTTGTGAATACAACGTTGTCAATGAATCATAGGAAAATGTGGCATACTTATGTTTTATTACCAGAGCCTGAGATATAGCAGTCTGTATTTTTACCTGTAGATCTCGAATGTAGAAAAGATCCAAGTTGCGATCAGTTATACTAATCGCAAGATATTTATATTGCACTCCAACATCAAGTTCATTGCCATTAAATTTCCATTTATATGTAGATTTACGTTTCACTGGTGTATGAATTAAAACCTTTGTTTTTGTGATATTGATTTCAAGATGATTATAAACGGCATAGTTTTACAATTCTTTCAAAAGCTTTTGTAGGCCAATATGAGTTTTAGATAATAATAGCAAATCATCAACATAGACAAGCCAGGCTATCAAGTTTCTCCCTATGCATGGAGGATCAGAAGTTATGGAGGAAAATGATTTACCCATATCATGAATAAAAAAAGTTACACAATATGGATACAAGGGCGCACCCCTGATACAGCCCTCGCTCAGTACTTATAAAGGTGGAAAGCTTACCATCTGAAGATAGCCGTACCATAATCCAAGTATCTGTGTGAAGTTGAATTAGGAGATTTAACATGTTAGCTGGACATCCCGCCGTCGCCAATTTATGAAACAAAAGCGCCCTGCTGACTGAATTAAACGCTGACTTAAAGTTGATGAAAGCCATATATATTGGTTGCTTAGATGAATCAATATATTGTTGTATAGCCGACACAGTCAGCATGTTGATCGAAGTGCCCATCTCAGGAATGGATCCGGTCTGATAAGGATCGAAAGGATTATTTTGATTGATCCATACAATTAAATCTCTCAACATTACCCTTGAAAACAGTTCCCCTGGGGCATTTAGCAATGCAATAGGACAATAGCTTGCAGGATTTATTCGTACTCCCTTTTTGGATCGCAGGTATAATGATTGACTTCTTCCAACTTGGCGGAATTTGTTGTGTTCACATCATTTGAAATATTAAGAATAGTATGTTGGTCCAGTCATCTAGATTTGCTTTAAAATGGTTGCTGGATAAGCCATCTGGGCCAACAGCTCTGGATTGTGCCAATTTACCTATAAACATCTTAATGTCCTCTTTGTCAAATTCTAGAGGCGAATGCAAAAGAGGGACAGATAGGCAATAAGATTTCATAGAATTCTCGTTTGCATAAAGATGTGTAAAATGCTTAACCCAGGTACTTTCTGGTACGGCATTAACCTGCAATGATGCTTGAGAAGTTAAGATGCAGGAATTAAGAAAATACCATATTGTACCTGAGTTTCTCCATTCGCTGCCACATGGTGTATTGCTTTCCACAATTCAGCTTTCTTTTCCTTAATCTGTTGGTCAAAACTATGCTTGTGCTTAAACATTGGCTTGTTGGATGAGCTGAATGTCTCATGCAGTAAGTACAAGCGTAAAGTTTAATCCTTCTGAAAAGGACAAGAAGACGTTACATTTTCACTATGAACTTGTAGGGAGATTAGCAAATCCTGTAATCTTTTTGGATTACAATTAAGCCGGTTACAACCATTACTGACCATAACAGCCCCATTATAGCAAAACTGCTTGTTTGCAACTTCCACAGAGAGCCAGGACCATGGAACCAGCAATTGTTCATGATCACTCAAACCTTGGTTGTGAACCAAAAAGCTGCTTACATGTGTAAATAAATTGGAGTCCATGTAAATATCATCGATAATGGATTCCTGATGGTCACGCTACCAAGTAGGATTGGCAGGAAAGTCACCTTCGATGTTGCCATTAAGCATTACCATTTGTTGATTATACATCAGATTAATCCATCTCTGTGCTCTAACTGAATTAAGCTATAATGGTAGCTGTAACTTCTTTGTCTATAGCATGAGATCAAGCATTTTGTTAATATCAGCAAAGAATTTTTCATCAGTCATGCTCAAATGATTCCAATAGAGATCGATGACCGCAATACAATGTCATTAAAATTGAATCTTGACTAGTTGGACATAGCAATTCATCATAGTCCAAGCCTTTAAAACTAACCCTGTGGAGTTCTTCGTGGCCACCAGAAGCCCTGCAATGGATCTGCCTTTAGATTTCAGAATGGTCAGATTAATGAGGATAGTATGGTCGTCCCAAACTGGGCAGTCAGTTTTCCTGTAATAATATGATATCAAAATCACTAAGCTTGTTATCATTCTCATTAAATAAATGTGAGTTGCCACTGGTATTCCACGAGATCAATTTCAAAGATGTGTATAAGGTTTGTACTATAGGTCAAGAGTTTATTGGACATCATTGCTGATTTCGCAAGTAGGTGTAAGGGTTGGTTTTTCGCATTGGTTGCATGACTATGTCAGAATACACTCTGTTTTGCCCAGTTTTTGCACCAGCATCAGAACTCAAATTTATATCAGATGGTTTTCTTGTCATTTTGACTGCACTGTATTGCTCATATGACTCACATTCAAGTATGAAACCTAAATCAAAGTTCAAGGAATGGGATTTCCAGATCAAATTCAATATGGAACCTGAACAAATCCATAACCTTACATAGGTTAAATCAGTGTCATGTAAAAATTCTACTTGATCTATGCCAATAGATCACAAGTCTTCTAACACTGGTATCTCTGCAAAAATATTCAGAATAGACAATTGAATTAGGTCATATTTTTCAGATTTGTCAGATCGACAACATATAATTATGGTATGATAATGTGGTTGCAAAGAGGACTTAATACATTGAACAATTTTATTAGAGGTGTCAATATAGGGTTTCTGACTTTGTTGATTTTTAGGAATCACATTGGTGGATACGACCTGCAATTTTCGAATTGATGCTGCAAATTCTACAATGAGGGAACGTTGAATAACTTTCTCAATGCCGGCTAATCTTGTTTCAAGTATTTGTACTACTGCATCAGAGGATTGGCAAGGATGAATTAATGCCAATGCAGGCTTCTCAGTATGCAATTCTATTTGTATTTTCTGTCCCAATTATTTTATATTTTGTAATTCAAGCGCTCCTACTAATTCATCTAAAGGGTTGTACACCATAGACTGACTTCTAGTTAACTTTGCGGAACCTTTCGCCTTTTAGTTCTGCTTTGCTAGTTGTTTATACTTAGTGGTTATTGCATCACTTGCAATTTGTTTTTGTTTACTCGGTTTTGTAAGATTTTTCACAAATTGCTTTGTTCCAGCCGACGTAGCAGTGGGCAAAGTTTTTATATTCTTGGTTTTAATCACTTGTATAGTTGTTTTTCATTTGCCCACTTGCTTTTTTAACACATTAGTGAATATATCAAATTCTGTTATCTATTTTGTCTTACACCGAACTGGTGACCTGATTGTTTCCGCGCCACGTGTAGGTTCATCCACACTCTCAATTATTTGGACAGATTCATCGACCAGTGACCTTTTGACAACCGCGTCACTTGAGCAGTTGGGTATTATCTCCTTCAAACCAGTTGTGATTTTGGTTACTGCATTATTGCAAAGTTGCTCAGACTCGTCTAATAACAGAATTTCTGGGGTCAAACACACTTTCTTGCAATGTAAACAGTTTGCATCTAAAAGTAGTTGTTTGGCATAACAATTTGATCTAACAAAAACGATTGCGAGAGCTGTTTCTGTTCAAGAGTGTCACAAAGTTTGCTCATTTTGGAAAGTGCAAGATTCATAGATGTCAGCGTGGTATTGAACAATGCGTCAGTAGTGGAAAGGTGCAGCAAAGCTTTGTCACCCTCCATTGTTTTATATTGTGTATGCTAAGAAAAAACAATAGATAAAGGAGAGGAGTTTGCAGAGGCAGTGGCAAACAAAATTGGAGATTGTGACAGAGGAATGGGCCGCAAAGTTTCATTCACACTCCCACTGTCCGCTATGTTATAGTTACAATCACCCTGCTGACTATGTTGGCTTTCAGGGAATTCACTAATTTCTGTAATTAGGCCAGGGATATTTGGTAGATTATGTCGAACTTCGGCTTGATTTGTCTCCACATTTGGTAAATTAGTAAAAGTAAAAATGTCCTGTTGCCGACAGCTATGCACAAGCACATTTCCATTCGCCAAATTAGTCACTTGGTACGATTTAGATCCCTAGGAGGACGATTGTATATGTGTTGGTATTTCTGGTGGGACATACACTGGAGTCCCATATTGTTCTATTTCAATTGATGGAGTCAAACACGTAGCTTCTTGTGCTAAAGCGGTCAAACATGCCATCGTGTGGTCACTCACATCTATTAAAGGGGAATCAGCTAAAGGATTCACCACACCAGCTGGAAATTGAGGCACGGCTTTACTCACGCCTGTGCCATTTTTGGAATAGAAAGAGCGTAAATATCAGCAGAAGCTGAATACAACCTTTCTTTACTCTTAGGCATAATGTCCTTTAACAGAGTTGTAGAATCTTGATTTTAACAAGCGGTCCATTTCAATTAGTTTCAGCGTTTCAAGTTTAGAAGCCAATCTTTTTTTAAAAGTATACAGATTAACAGTCATAATTTTTTGCATGCACTACGACAATTGCTTTTGCACAATTACAATAATTGGTATAATTCAACATCAATCAACAAATAAACAGTTTATAAATTAAACTCAAATCGCCTACCAGTCCTGCCCAGCTCTGAACAGCCTCAGAACAGCTGTTGCAAATAGGGCTTACTTATAGGGGCGTGCACACAGGCACAAGCACCATTTCATTTGTGGGCATTGTGGATTGTAGGGATGGGGATTGTGGGAAAAAGGGGTGGGGGCTTCTGGACTTAGCCACAATAGTGCACAAATCCACCCAGGTCTGTTGTAATGGGTAAATGAGCCTGAAACAATGAGAAATACACAGAAATCCACACTTAGAGTGCTAATAAAGACAAGTTGTGATGAATGAATTTCACCTAAAAACAACAGGAAATCCACACTTAGTTTGCTGACAATGACAAAACTAAGTCCAAAAGTTCCCAGCGTGAAAAACGTACCGTGCTCTTTATGTTTTGCAGCAGCAAACGAAACGTCCTGGAAACCACACAAAGGAAAAACACCACAGTCCAGCCACAGTCCAGCCTCAGAACAGCCCTTGCAAACAGGCCTTACTTCCACTTAATACCTGATTTGGCAGAAAATAGGAAACGTGGCCCTTGTTGATTTGTTTACACAAAAATAACACAGTAGAATAACATGATACAGAGATGTACCTTATCCTGGCCGAATTTAAGAAAGCCGCGGCAACATGATGAATCCTGAAAGCCCAATGGTGCAAAACCAAAGTGAATATTGTAGGTCATTGAATCACTGCTAATGGTCTCAGCGCACAAGAATGTTAACAGCATCAGAAAGTTAAAGAAAACCCCACTATATTGCATGAATTCAGAAGCATTTTGGAACTGACAAATCATAGCCACACAGTTATGGAGGATTATGGAGCGATCACTAAACCCTTCGTTTAATAAAGACACGGGTTAGGTGAGAGGGGGTGATGTGATGTTCTGAAACAATTGAAGAGAGACCTTTGCAGAAATGTATCTGAAGTATTACCCGGTCAATTTGGGGAATGGCAGAGGTCACAGCATTTGATCCCGCATCGAAAACCAGATAAGGGGCGAACAAGTGGATATGGTTCACGTTTCAAAGTTGTTGTTGGGTGTTGTGGGGAAAGCAATGCACAACTATCCCAGTCTGTATTATGTACTTATTGATTTAAGCGTAAACTCCTTTTATCACTGACATATTTGTGAAACGATCTCTAGTTATTCATTAGTTTCCAAAATGGTCTTATATGTTGGACAAAACAGTCAGTTGCTCTTTGTCCCACGTAGAATGTTTTAATCAAGCAACAGCCAATTCAGGTGAATTTTCCACCAACCCCAAACCAGCCAGATACATTTTTTATGTATTGAATAAAGTTATTTTTATGAGCTTGGGGACCGCCAATTTAATAATATTGATTCCCAACATTCCCCCTCCCTTTCGGGATAAGAAACAAGCAGGGATGCACAGAAGGTATTTTTAATTAGTACAAAAGAAACACATTGAATCAATTTAAGTATGCACAAATTATGCATCTATAAACTTCCAAAGTAAAATGGTACTATTCTGTGCTACATTTACTTGAATAGACTTTTGTAAACACACATATCACCATATGTACATTTTGTTTACCCATGGCACACACGTACCATGGATTGAAACAAGAATGACGGTTCAGGTTAAGGGTTTCATTTGTAAAAAAAATCAAAAAAATTAAAACATCCCTGCCTAGCTAATCTTCTCTACTTCCCCTTTATTGAAAACAGATACCTCTGTCTCACTCAGTAGACATGTGACTTTCAAACAGCATTCTTAAAAAATCAAAAGCTACTTAGCATTCCAACAAGTGTTCAGTGCTGTTTCTATTGCATCACCATGTGAACATGTTAATTTATCATCTTCAACGAGCTACTTATAGGCAGGAAAATTGGTAGCAGGGCTCTACTGCGTGATGTGACCCAGGAAATAACGTTAATTACATTGTTCTTTTAGGTGTGCACATAGTGGCATCTCCTTTTGATTTCCAAGCAGAGGAGTGAGGGAATCTTCCTGCATATACACCATATAGCCTATTCTATCAAGTAT
This sequence comes from Ambystoma mexicanum, assembly GCF_040938575.1. NCBI lineage: Eukaryota > Metazoa > Chordata > Amphibia > Caudata > Ambystomatidae > Ambystoma > Ambystoma mexicanum. The sequence goes on along the minus strand of NC_090933.1, from coordinate 1,183,647,943 downwards.
ATAATCCCAGAAGCACATACACATCTGAAATATTATCTAGCTTCTCAGGATTTTTATTTGTATTTATTTATTTTGTTGTTCATTTATAACACACGTAATACCTGCGAGTGGCTTCTAAGCATGGGATTGGGGTTCAAACCTGTGTTGCGCCGTGCTGTCTTGCTTACAAGACAAACATGTTGCCCCTGAGCTATCCTTCCTCCCCAATTGTAAAATCAATTATTTTATTCCCCTCTGAATTATTTCCGCTTGACTTCATACTTACACAGGAGATTACTTTGGCTGTCTCTCAGATTTACGAGCCACCGCTTATGCACTAGTACAATTCTCCCCCTCTAGGAATAGTTGGGTATCAGTAAGCAAAATGGGTCAGCTTACTTCCATAGCCTGGTCTCACTATTTGTGTATTGGGACATGACTGCTGTATCATCCACTGAAAAAGACCTGGTATTTTCACTCCAGGTTGGACTTTCATACAGTGTACAGCTAGTAATCCATCAATGGGTCCATTTGGAAAGTAATCCATTCCATTTCCATAATGCAGTTATCAATTCCTCTTTCTGTCCTTCCTCTCCTTCAGTCATTGAGTGAGCAAGTATGTGTCCCCGCCCATTCTGTAGGTGTATGTTATAGAGAAGAAACCACACCACTTAAAGGTGTGCATCATATCTCTAAGTTAATTGGACAATGTAAGTGATTGGACATTGTTCCAAAAGTGAGATAATACTAATCCATCCCCTCCGTGGTCATTGGGTATAGTAATAAGGAGGGCAGTCTGGTGGGTGTACTTCCAAATTTCTCCCCTCCCATTAAAGTGAGGTCATCTTAGAGATGTTTGCATGACACATTTGTAACTTTCTATAACAACATACTGAACACATGTAATCATGTTACCAATTGGTTCATCAGATTGTTCTCACCTAGAACACTCAATTTAAATCTCGGTGAAACACGGGATGTGTGCACATGTTCCCCAATGGGCTAGTTAAGTCTAAACCCCTGAGCAGAAGTGAAAAGGGTCCACCCTAGGCCCCAACAGTGGTGGGAGGAGACCAGCTGTCTTTACACGACTGGCGTGGGTAGCCAGATAAGTAACCTGGGCTGATGAAGAGAAGGCAGTGAGAAAGTGCAGAGAGGCAGGAACAGAGCACAGTGAGGTGGCAGCAAACCACTAATCCTTAGGTCACAGTCAATGTGCTCAGTATGTGCAAGACAAGGGAGTGCCCAGGGTCCTTTTGCACTCTTCTTTCACAGAGAGAGAATACCGCACAGAGAGGTTGGCCAAGGGCATGTAAGACCAGCTCCCAGAATGGAGGAGGTCTGGCATATGAACCGGAGAGCCTGGGGAGTAAGTCCAAGTGGAAAGTCAGGCAAAAGTGAAAGGCGAAAGATGACAGGTGACAGAGGTGAGTTAGAGATGATGGTGCTTCACTCCCTGTTTCACTGAAGCATCAGTGCAGGCCGGAAACTTTGAGGCACTGAAGAGCCAGTGAGGAAGGGATGCGGGCAGGACCCCGACAAAATAGGAGTGGCAGCCATTTGATGGGGGGAGGGCTTCCAGGTACCTGCTCTGGCAACAGAGTAAGGAGTGGCAGATGGTTGGGCTCACTGGTTTTGGGACAAGAGAAGGAGTGAAGGCTGTGAGGAGTGCACCCTGGTAATGGGCAGTGAGCAGCATGGAACATGGGCCGGGTCTGAGTGCTCACTTGTGCTTTAACTGCCTGAAGGTTCAGGGGATATTTACATCATATTTAACTCCTTGGAGCAGGTTATTGGCAGAGGGGCTGCATGGCCAGTGTTCTGGAGTGCGGTTGCAGAGTTTGAACGAGGTTGAGTTGCGATGACAACCCTACTTGCACAAATCAGTGGTGCCCCATACAATGGGAAAGGAGATGATCATAACCCGAGCTTGATGAGAAAAATGCCTGGGATCACCAAATTCCGCAGAATGAAAGCACACTCACCACGTAATAGAAGGGGGATGAGAACACAAAGAGTGATATCCGTCTCATGTGGGGAAGATCAGTGAATGGATATAGACGACCCAAGAAATATGAGGGGACTTTAGGGACACACCTTGTTCTTTTCTGAACTATGAAATATGTTATTTTGGAGGCAATAGTGGAGGGAGCAAAGAGGGAGCAGGTATGTCTTCTGACCCGTGCAAGGAGGGCTTCTCGCTGGAGGGGAATGTCTTTGGAAAGATTTGTATTTTCAAGGTGTTGGAAAAGGGGTTTCGGAGTAGATGTGGGAAGGGGAAAATACCTTGGTCTGAAGTTTATTATTATTATTATTATTATTATTATTATTATTATTATTATTATTATTATTATTGTATTTATTTAGCGTGGACATAGCTTTGAGAAGCAAAGTAGCACTTTACAGAGGTATACAACAATACAGATACAGAACAGACTGGTTTGCAGAGCTATACAACAGTACATATGCCTAACAGAGCACTTTTCAGAGCTAACAACAGAACATATATACAATGGTGGGTGGGATTCAGAGGGGCAGAGAGGAGGGATACAGCTGTACAGGGTGGCGGGGAGCAGAAGGGCTGACAGCATCTGGCGAGTTAGGTTGTGCGTGGTGACGAGATGGCCAAGGCCAACATGGATGTTGAGGGGATTACATGGTTGTTGGGGGACCGGTCTGAGGGGCAGTGGAAGGCCTAAAGACAGTTGAGGACTTGGGGAACAGTGGGATGAAAGTCGGGAATGCAGGAAAGGTCTTGGGTCTGTCAATGTTGTCCACATTAAATGTGAAGTGGTTAACCAGCCCCCCCACATAGATAAACCTGGTGGCTAGTGAGTTTGATCCGAATAATGTACACATCCACTTCCTGAAAGAAGCTAGGTTGCAGAATGTGGAGGAACGCAGGATTCCTGGCAGGGCCATAGAATGGGACTTTGAGGTTAGGGCAATGTAAGAAAGGGTATCTGGGAATCTTGGTTCGTAAGGCGCTGCACCTTGAAGTGATAAACATAGTGAGGAAACATAAGGGGAGGCTTTTGCTGATTACAGGAAGAATGGATGGGTTGAGAGTCACCATAAGATTAGTGTACAGCCTGAACCAGGGACAATATGCTTTTGCAGACTTAGTGATGTGGGAGATTTTAGGAATTGCTGAGGGAATATTACTATTATGGGGCTATTCCAACTTAGTGGCAGACGCAAAAGCATTATTAGGGGGGATGAGGTGGGAACTCTATTAGCATGTCAGCTAAGGGTCCAAAGGATGAAACAACACATTGGTAGAATAAAAAATGTGTAGAGTACCCTAGTGGTATCCCGGAAGGATATTGTGGAGTGTTTCTCATCATGGTATCAGAGATTGTATAAGGAGGTAGGGGTGACAACTGTAAGTGATTTCAATCCGGCACTTTCCCTAAGTCAATCTTTAGCGTGTAAGGCACAACTGAAATCCTTATTTATTTTGTGTCTAAAAGTTCTTTTACTCTGAACGATGTACCACTCATATAACGCCCCTCTCTTGGAACCCCCCAACCCCGGTCACACTGAACCAGGAATCAGACTGGCTTGCAAAGTTAAAATATTTATTTATGTATTCACAATTTTAATGTCACTATGTTTAATAGGTATACAATGATCACCAATGGGGTGATGTAACACTAAGCAATCTCTTTAATCACAAGGAGCAATAGTGAGCAAAACAATTCATCACAGAAATAATACTTTTGTGTGTGTTCAGATCAGATAACAGTATGGTTACTATTTCCCCATGCACGCCCCTCAACCCCCCCCCCAACAGGCAATTTGAAGAGATAGGAGGAGAGAGCAGGTATTCAGGAATGCAGAATTCAAACAAAATATCAATCCCAAATTCCCCTCAGCAAACACAAGAGAGAAACAGAATTGGTTGGCAATCTGTCAACAAAATGGTTTAAAGTGATCTTGAGAATGAATCAGGTAAAACACTAAATATGGCTTAAATTGCCAAGATTGTTTAAATTGTTATGGGAGCCACTTTAGATAGTTGCAGACAAACACTAGCAATGATTTAATACTAATAAGCAATGTGAAATCTTAAAATTGAGGTTGGGTGCATTCTAAAGCTGTTTCACACGTGCAATATTTTGCCAAAATGAAAATTTGCAGAAAATCGTGGGAGAACTATATGGATTTGGAAAGCCGTGGAGGTCGTTTTTCTGAGATAGGTGCAAGAAAGGGAAAACAGAGATGTGCTTTTAAAAGACAAATGGGATTTCTTATACTAGATTATGACTATAGAAAAAGAGAATGCCACACATGAATCTTCACAGTCCTGGCCACAGACCATTCACGTGGTGGATTCTCACTTTCTTTCTGGGATTCAATTTATTTATTCACAATACTAATGATTTATGGTTTTAGAAACCAAATGAGAGAAATTTTGCGCAAGAAAAGCTCTGCCAATTCCAAAATACTCTTAACACTAGCGGTTCTGAATACAAGAGAGGATGGGTTTAAGACAGGGATTACTATGGACAGTACATATGCTAGTGACACAGTTCTATCTAAAGATAGTCACTATATGGGTTTCAAACGGACCGTCTGGGATTCTGGTCAGGGATTCTGGTTCTGGGACAGACTGCTGGGCACACCGGATTGGATTGGGTCTGCAATGGTTCTGGTCACAGCTCGGCACAGGACTGGATCGGGTCTGCAATGGTTCTCTGGTCACAGCACAGCACAACGGGATTGGATCTTTTGGTTCTGAGGAGAATTGTTTTAGCAGGAAAGCAGTTACAGCACAGCCCGGCTGTTTCTTGTGTTCCCCTTAGGTTTTGTGGGATTTTTTCTGGTTCTGGAAATTCAAGGCCTACTTGAAAATGGTTCAACTAATGGAATGGAATGGGCCTTTCTGCTTGCCAAGTTACTGGAGTCAGGAGCAAGGAAAATGGATGGTTTTCTTGCAGGGTGCTTCGCCAGCAATTGGTTAGTGGGTGAATCTGTGTGTGTTTCTAAGTCCTCAGCTGTCTCTATTTATGCTTATGATAAAGCTGGTGTGTGCTGGTTTATCCTAAGAGTGCCCCGTTAGGCAGGCGATTGGCTAGAGTCTCTTCTCTACCTTGATTGGAGAATAAAACAGGGTGTCGCCATGATGATGTGCGTTTATGGGTCAGAGAATCCTCCCATTGTCCCTTTTAACACAAAATCTACTTTTGGTACAATAAATATTTACATGTGTGCAATCTTTATAACAATAACATATATGGATTACATATTTTGGGTAGCAGATACTCCTACAAACCTCGTTGCTGTAGGATCTTGTGTCTGCTTTTGACAGAATTTTGCCCTTTTTGTCCGGAAAACAATATCCAGTTTATCAGAAAATTTGTACAAATGTGCGCGTTGAACATGGGCATACGGGTATAATGTTTCATACTTCTGGCATAAATACATTGGGTGTAAAATCACCTTTTCCACCATTTCCTTCTAGAACATGTCACACGGTTTTGCTGCCTCTTAAAATGTACAGTCGAATTTAGATACACAAATATGTGATTTTTGTAATTTAAACATTTTTAAGTGGTAAGTTATATGTATTTAAACAAAATGTTTCTTTGTCAATGTCCAGCCCCAAATGGCTGTTTGTCTCCACCTCCTTCTGGCTTTCTGCAGTTCAGAAGCAGTCTCCTCCCATTTCCTCCAGAGGCCCAGGCCATTTTACGACTCTTCACACTTAGCCTTCCTTTGACTGGAGGAAGTCCATTGTCTTCTTCCCCTGGCAGACTAAATTCTTCCCCCACCCTATAATCATCACCTAGGTGTGATTTCGTGGTGGAGAGAGAGAGGTCTGGCCTCTGTGGGGGAAGCTGTTCTACTGGTTTAGTGACTGAGTCAAGCTTAAATTCAAATGTCATTCTGCTACATTTTTTTCTTGGTTTAAAACACACTTGCAATTTCAAAACAGAACACTTATTTCAGCTTCTAAACCATGGGATTAAACAGAACAGTTACAACCTAGGTTACTCTCAATAACAGGTCACTTAGTTTTCAGACATTAGATTTCAGTTGTACAAGTTTACATTCTATCATGCAATCTACTGGCAGCTGTCATACAGGCGGCCATGGGTACTGCGCCCAGATTTTGACAGATTTCACAGGCAGGCACATTTTTGCTGTGAATGTTTTTGATGACAAATTCAGCTTTTCAGGACATTGTCTGTTCATAATGATTTCTTGAACTACATGAATTGTAGGACCCAGCAAGAATATTGGATGTCTGATGGTGTTTTGTACCGGCATTCTGCAGTTTCAGAAACCAAGAAAATGATTTAAAAACAAGATGCTGGATTTCTTTCAGCAAAGCTCCGCTTTTCCCTCGGTGCTCCATTTTTATTTGTTGTGAAGTCCAGTTTCAGGAGTGAGATCTCCGTTCCACCACTGACAACATGCATGGTAGATTTGGCAGCCATCTTTTCATGTTACAAAGCCGGATTTCCATAGATTTTGGTGCGCACAGGGGTTTTGCAGCCATTTTGATCATTCTGGCACCACCAGAACACAGTGATGCCGCAGGGCAGAGCATAAGTGGGTTAATACATCCCACACAACCCAGGGTGAGAAGGAGGTCTACCTGGAGGCAGTGCACCTCACAAGGATAGACCCAGAGATTTCCAGAGTGATTGATAGTGTGATCACGAAGGAGGAGATGGTGGAAGCAATCAAGTGGATGAAACCTGGGATAGCCACGGGAGAGGACGGATTCACTGTTGATTTTTATAAGCATTATGTGGAGTCCTTGGCACCCTAATTAGTGAAACTATTATGGAAGTTTGAGACATTCCCCAGCCATGTGGGTGTGGACTCATTATGTTGATCCACAAAGAGAGGAAAGACCCTCCGAATTGCAGGGCTTTCTGACAAACTTTGTTATTCAACGTCGATGCAAAAATGTTTGTGAAGATATTGGTTTTTAGAATGTACCCAATATTTCTGAAATCGATAGAAGCAGGTCAGGTGTGGTTCGTAAGGGTGAGGCAGAGTGGGGCTACAGTGAGGAAAACAATGAACCTCATGGTCAGCTCTGGGGGATACTTTCACTAGATGCTGAAAAGGTGTTGATCCTTCTTGTTTGTGGTACTGGAGCAGCTCCAGTTTGGCTAAAATCTTAGGAGAGCAATCGAGGTCCTGTGTGATGACCGAGGTAGTGATTCATTGGAGAAGGTTGGCGTGGTTTAGCCTAGAAAGGGGAACCAGACATGGGCACCCTCTCTCACCTCTACTGTTCGTTTCAGCCCTCGACCTTTAGCAAGGAGGGTTAGGATGAATCTAAGACTTAATGGAATCCACACAACGGATTGTGTATTAAACCTTTGAATGTTCGCAAATGTCATACTGTTGCATCTGGATGAGGTCCTTAGATCAGTTCCTGAGGCCCTCAGGGAGATAGAGGTCTACGGTTGCCTAGCAGTTCTTAAAATACATAGGTGACATTCTATGCTATTTGCACTGATGAAGGAAAGGGGTAATGAAGTTGGGTTTTTGGAATGATGCTCAATAGGTATTTCTGGACTAAATTTAGTTATCTAGGGGTCTATGGAATTGGAAAGATGGATGACCTTTATGAGGCAAAATCTCCCCCGCTGCTGAGGAATCTATATGAAGACTTGCAGGCGTGGTCGAAACTCACAACGTCCTGATGAGGAGAGTGAAATCCATCCAGAAAGATGAACATGCTACCTATGGTTTTGTTTTTATTTCAAATGGTGTTGATTGAAATCCCAGAGGGTACATTAAGGAAGATCAAGGTGAGGATTCTTCATTTTTTGTAGCAGGGGAAGAAGCTGAGGATTTGAAAATTGATACAATCGAAGGAAGATGGATGGGTGGGTCTTCCAGATATGGAAAGCTATTATAGGGCTGCACAGCTAAAGGAGGGAGGACAAGGAGAAGCAGTGGGTGCACATGGAGAACATGACCTTGGCACTGGCCATGGTGGGAGAGTGGTTATGAGTGCCAGTACAAAGACTCCTAAGGAGAGTGAACGATTGGGTGCCTCTGGACCATATGGAAGAAGGAGAGGGCAACAATGGGGCTCTCCACAGGGCCTTAGCCCCTAAGTTATATATGGGACCCCCTTGATCATAGATGATGCAGTTAAGTCCAGTGCTTTAAGTGGGCCGGGGCCTGCCGGGGCCGGGCCCCGCCAGTCTCCAAAAAGTGGGGCTGAGCCGGGGCCCTGCCGGGGCCCCCCCCGGTCCCACCATGCCATGGCAGGACGCATTATCCCGCCACGGCCGCAGCCGCGACAGGAGATGCGCCTGCCAGTGTAACGTTAGGCAAGTGGACAGAAGTGCCAGCCAGCCACAGCGTCGCTGAGGCTGGCTGGCACTTCTGTCAGTCACTGTAACTTCCCTGATGACCCCCCATCTGAGGGGTCATCAGGGAAGTTACAGTTCCTTTGTTTGCCCTTGCCAGGTCACTGACCCTCTGTGAACCTGCGGGCTCCATGATCTAATATGCAGATTATATCACGGAGCCCGCGGGTTCCCAGAGGGTGAAAGACGCCTCGGGCTCTGTGATCTCTGCTCAGAGCAGCGATCACTGAGCCCGAGGTGCCTGTCTCCTTTGGCAAATCTTTATAAAAGATGCCTTGAAATGTGTACGTTTCAAGCCATCTTTTATAAACGTAGAAATATTTCTACGTTTATAACAGACGGCTTGAAACGTACACAATTCAAGGCATTTTTTATAAAGCTTTGTGGACGGACAAAACCACCTTGGGTTTTGTCTGTCCTCAACGCTTTATAAAAGATGGCTTGTACGTTTCAAGCCGTCTTTTATGAACATAGAAATATGTTACAAATGTCTATGTTTATAAAAGGTGGCTTGAAAAGTACACCAACCATAGTAAGGTACGCACACAAGTGTGCGTAACTTACTATGGTTTGTACACTTTCAAGCCACCTTTTATAAACATAGAAATATGTAACATTGCTATGTTTATAAAAGAAGGCTTGAAAAATACACAAACCATAGTAGTACACATACAAATACATAAATGCTCTACTACATTTATATATTTGTTTGCGCACCCTACTATGATTTGTGCACTTTTAGGCCACGCCCACAGCGGATGCCACGCCCCCAAACGAGGGCCCCCCCTCAATTTCTTACCCCACTTAAAGCACTGGTTAAGTCACTTCGCTATCAGTCTTGTTTCAATTCAGATTTAGAGAGAGTTGGACAACTATGGAAAGGGGGAGACTTCAAGACTATTTAAGAGCTTGAGGAGGACATGGGGGATTATTAGTGTTCTTGTATCTCCGGTTGAAAGGGGTGATGATGGCACCAAAATAGAAGATGGAGTTGCAGTAAGGTCTCAACCATTTGAGGGGGTCTTAGACACTTGATTCGGATCAAAATGGCTTATTTTGCAGCTCTACAGGGAAATAGTGAAGGCAGGGCAGGGATTGGAGGGTCTGTGGGGTAGGTGGGAACGAGACCAGCTATGTGAAATATTGGCTGAGAAGTGGACTTCACTTTTAGGAAATGCACATAGGACTTCTATAGCATGTGAGTACAAGGATCATAGGGTTTAACTACAACATCTATGGCAATACAATCTATTATGTTATCAAAAATGTTTCCTACTGCCAGGCCTTTATGCTGGAGAGGATGTGTGAGTCCTGCCTCTTATTGACCTATGTGGTGGGAATGTGGGAAGACAAAGGCTTACTTGAAGGAGGTGCTGGGGTGGATCAGAGTCATTGAAGAGGTAGACAGGGAGTTAAACTCAATGTTACTTCTTTTTGGTCTGGAGGGAGCAGAAATGGATGGAAGGAGAGCCCCACACATGGTACACTTCCTACTACTGGCAGCAATAGCTTGTCTTGCATTGCATGGGAATAGGGCATCTTTGCAGACTGAATGAGTCTGGGCTAGGAAACTGAAGCGCATTTATTGGAATTAAATGAAATGTCTGATGCCTCTTTTGCTTGAGGGCACAGGGGATATTGAGTTGATGTGGAAACCTTTTAGAAAGAAATACTCAGGCCAACATCCATAAACCCACTGGGAGGTGATGGAGCTTCATGGCTGATGAGGTGAGAGGTATTTGCCAAGGCATTTGTAGGGTGGGAGTTAGAACATTCTGACAGTGGGAAGGTTATGGTTATTGTTGGTATGGTGATTATTTGACATTGCAGTATGGTGATGTTTCTTTGGCAAATCATAATAAAAATATGTTATGTAAAAAAGTTAGATGCAATAAAATGAATCCAAATGTAAAACTAAAAAGGCATGTTTTTCATCCACTTTACTCAATATTAAGTGGAATCCTAACTCCGTATTCATAGCAAAAGAACATCTGGTGTCGCTGCTGTTAGCTCTTATCAAGGGTATGTATGCCCCCCGTCCTTTCACAATTGTAAACATTCTTGTAGTTAAGTTGCTGGGGCCATGTATGCCTTCAGTCTCAACCCCTTTGTGTAATTCCATGACATACTTGCCCTTTGATGCCACAACTTCTTTTCCCAGGCGTGAAGTGCCCTTGCTTCAGAAGAGGTCAGGCTGATTAAAATAACAGATTAGATGAGAGGGGACAACTACTGTTCCAAAATTAATTCATATTTTTATTCAATGTTTGCCTATGCTCAGAAACGGATTGCAGCTGCAAATGGGTTCCTTTGTTTATTTAACACACAGACCTGTATCCTGAGAAAAAACTGCAAGCAGTCGTCAGTGTTCATGGTCGGTCAATGGCTTTAAATGTCATCGGAAGGCAAGGCATTCCCCTTCCTGTAGCATGTTGGGGATGTAAGGCCCAACTGGAAGTTCAGGAAATGTCACTTTGGTTTACAGTCCCCAAAGCTGCTATTTCCCCAGTGAACTCTTGTTAGGTCCTTTATATCGCCATGTTGCAATTGCCACTTTAAAACAGAACACAATGTTCCATTTTATTTGGAATCAGCCTCTTTCCCAAATTTATTTTGACATCCCTCTATGTTTATTTTTTCAAAGATGATGTTCAGTCTTTTAAAGGGAAAAAGACATAATACTGGGCCAAATTTGATTTTTCTTTTCCTGCATAAACTGTGCTTTTCATCTCAGATTGGACAGTTCTCAATTTTAATAAACGTTTGCATGCTTATTTCGTATGACTTAAAAGATTCCTTTGTGTGCCTTGTTATTCACTTTGGGCATATATTCTGATTATAGATAGGCTGCAAACATTGCACACATCCTTGCATGCGTGTTTTTCGGATGCTTTCAGATGTTTCTTTTTAAACTGAGGCTTATATTTTTGTACATAGTTTTCTTCCCATAGATTTCCCTTCCCAATCCCTTTTTTCATAAGGTTATGTTGAAAGAGTATGCTAGGATTTTACCAGACCATCCACCTTAAAATCATAGCCTCTCAAAAATTATTTGATATGGTTACTTCAGGTTTGGAGACTGTGTTCTGCTCAGTATGACAAATCTAACATGGCCATAATGACTGCAATATCTACTTGAAATGATCACTGTGCATTTTTAAAGGGTCAGTTTACTATCATGGTGCAATTAACTTTCCATTTTAACAGCTTCTTTTAGATGAATACACAACATTTTGGGCCTCATTACACGGTAGGCGCTAATAGATTACCGGCACCGGTAAGGTCACCAGTGTCAGTAATCCATTAGCGCCCTACTACGAGGTCCCTCAGCGGGTCCCGTCCTTAATGCCTGGTCTGACCAGGCTTTAAGGACGGGACCCGCTGAGGGACTGCAGAGCTAATAACAGTACCGCAAATTGCGGTACCGTTATTAGCTCGTTCCCCATTCCCATTGAGCCCTATGGGGGCTCAAATGGGAATTGGGAATGGTATTTGGAATGGGGACTTACCGGGTCCTCCAGGGTTGGAATGACCCGGTAAGTCCCCATACCGCCTACCCGGACCCGGTGTGCGGCAAGGGAGTAGCCATGCCTCTAATAGCGGCATGGTTACCTCCTACCGTGTAATGAGGCCCTTTGTCTCTAAAAATGTCCGCTTGCATGCCAAGGGCCATGCCCAGATTAAGACCTATGATTTGTTTCGTCCATGAGTACATTGTGGGCACATGCACGTGGACCATCATCCACTCCATTTAATTATAATTTAATTACTCATGAGGGACACATATGTGGTTGGTAGTGCTGCTGCAATCACATATTTCATACAGTTTGTCCAAAACCTATAATAAACAAAGATAGAACATAATAAAAGCTATTTCACACACTGGTGGATATGTGAGATTCCCATAACCTCATCATCCCCAGCAGAGCTCATAAGCATCCCCCTCATTTCCCCCATATGGTTAATCCAGCCTCATTGTGATGGTCTTTCCTTTAGGTCACGAGCAATGTCAATATATGTATCCTTTTGGATTTTATAATGGGGATTTGCTTCTCCTCATGTTGTTCTGGTTTAGTTGTGTTTGATAAAAGTGTTGTAATAAACGAACTATCAATAGAATAAAAAAGAAATAACAAAACATATGTTTGTTGACATCCTGCAAATCGCCACTGTGGGAATGCCCATGCCTCATTTTCCGTAATTCTACTTTTAGCCATACAACAGCAAAGTGCCCACTACTTTACCATATCTGTGCATTTTCCTACTATGCCTGCTAAGCGTGCCTGGCATGACTACAACACATGCATAACTGACAAGGCAACTTTCGCACCATGACAGAAAGTTAGAGAAACCGAAAGAGAAAATCAAATAAAGAAAGGGGTTCAGGAGAGAGAGAAGGGGTGAGAGAGAAGAAGGGAATCAAAAACGGAGAGAGAGAAATATAGTGGAAGGCAGGTAGAGAGAGAGTGTGAAGGCTGGATCTGCAGTTTACAGATAGTTGCAGCCATTTCACGAAAAAATCTTCTGATCTGTCATTAAAGCAATATTGTATTTGTGAATGTTTGCTCAATTTCAATTAACATGTGTTCTTCCTTTCATATTTTTAAGTGACAGGACTGTCTGAGGATCCAACCTGACTTTGCGCAAACTGTTAAACCTTTTGCTTTTTCTGCATCACATGTTTACCTCAACTACCGTTTGCTTCGGCCCTGCCTGCTCCTCTCACATTAGCAGCCCCATTAGTAAAGTCAGTGAGGCCTGTCTCTAGGTAGGCCTGCTCTGATACATAGAGAGTTTTCTAACATAGTTCGAGCAGTGAGCTTCCTATCCAACTCCCTGGTCGAGTGGACTCTCTCATTTCCTGTACTCCCTTGCCTAACTGGCTGTTCCATTTTGTGTCCAGTTTCAGGACAAAAGCCAGCTCTGCGTACCTGAGTGCAAGCGCTGTCTGCTCCCAGCTCTAGTCCTAAAGTAGTGTTGGAGCTGCGTTAATACTCTGTGGCTGTTACCGAGAAGATGTGCTTATTTTGACTGAGCTCATGAAAGGAAGTCCTGAAGATAACTGGACATTTGGGAATACTTATATTGCTGCCTATGTTTTTATCTGTAGAAGTAATGAGAGGAGAAGTATGAAAACTAGCAGAACACTGGGACAACCCCTCAACACTAGTCTGTTAAATACAGAACCTCCCTGACCTGCAGGACACATCATCCAGGTACATCACAGCATGGATTGATTGACACTCCTTCAGGAGCTTCTGCTATCGAGGTTTTGGTCTGTGTATCCTGGTCATCTTCAACTTATCTTCATCACTCTGTTAAACCAACAAGAAAAAAGCACCACGCACCTTCTAGGGTCATTTTATCTTCAACTATCTGGCACGAACCGGTTGGCCATAACTGTTCTCTTGATCCCAATGAGAGTTGTAAATTCGTACTTTTGCCATTATTGTAAGATTGGATTCTTTTTTCCATAGACTGTGTGCATGCTCATGGGCACTCGTGGAAAGAGGTATCCCATGGTACCCTCCTGGCAGGAGCATCTCCAGGAAACACACATCTGCCATCATGACTGGAAGACGCACTACTGCAAATGCTGCTGACTAAAGAGCCAGAGGTAGAATAAGGTGGCACGTATGCCTTGGGACAATTACTGCAATGATATTCTGAGCATTATAGCAACTGGTCCACCTAAATGAAGTCAGTATCAGGGGCTCTATCATGTGGTAGGTGACTGATGTTCAAGTTGGCGGTCTCGAACTGACTTTGAGGGTGTCTAACAAGGGTGAAGATCGCCTGTCACACAATAAAGTTCGATGGTGAGGGCTCTAGCGCTAATTGAGCTAATACAGGGAGGAAAGACAGCTTCATTGGCTGCGTGTGAGAGCCTGGCTAGGTCTCTTTTTCCAGTGTCCAATACAAACTTGCCATCCAGGCTGCTACATGTGATTAGAGCCTGCTTTGCCAACTTTACTGATTGGACAGAGAGCTGGAGATAGTGAAAAGAGCAAAGGAGGAACATGATATTGAGGTTTCAACTGTGGTTAGAGCTTGCCTTTCCTACTTTCTGATTGCCCAAATGAACGAAAACATGGTCTACTTACAAAAAGACTTTCTTTGATCTAGTAAACCGAAATAGAGTGTAGCAGAAACACTCTAAAGCCAGCTCAAATGCACTCAGCTATATGGCCATGCCCCTCGAGTTCAATCATAGTTTTCATCAGCGGTGGTTTACAGCCGAGGGGGCTTACATTTCTCTTACACAACCACTGAGATGTAAGTCCCAGTAAACCTGCACATTCTGTGTTAAAATGGCATTGCCGCACAAACGAAACAATGAGAATTTGCCTTCGAGTGGTTAACACGATTCAAGTGGTAATTACCCTTCTGATTAATATGCAGCGCTTAAATAACCTTTTCCTTTTAAAAAAAAAATATATATATAAAACGAACATAAGAGCATGATAAGTTCTGAGCAATGTCTTACGCAAACTTAATGATCAGGCCTGAAAGATTACAGGCTTAGAGCGGGGAACAGTCATCAGTGTTTTACTAGTGTTTGCTTTTCTGATTGCAGTTTTTTCCAAAGTCTGACATCCCTGGCTGGCAGTTTAATTATTGGGGTGATGTGAAGGATAAAGGGACCTGCACTGTAGTGACTCCCACTCACTAAACACTAGCTTGCAAACGCAGCTGCAAAAAATAAATCACAAACTTTCTCACACTAAAGACAATAGTATTTGTTATGTACAGGGTCCTAACAGTGTATGAGTGCCACAATGTAAAGGGACTCATGTCATGAATCAAGGCCTCCGTTTATAGGTGCGGTTTAACATTGTGTCTTTCATAAGATTAGCACAGTCTTGGGCAGTGAATGGGGGAGTGAATCACCAAACAACACTAAACAACCCTATGGGTCTGATTCACAGAACTATTTCGTGCTGAAAAGTGACTTTGTGAAAAACTCCATTCACCGATTCATGGATCGGACGTTGTGGACTTTTCAGGACTTTGCGCAGGTCCATCGCGACTTTGTGTATAAGTGCTTTACGCGACACACCCAGATGGGCTTGTGCAAAGAAAGAAATAGGGAGAGGATTATGTATAATCCCAATTCTCCCCGCATAATGAGGAAGAACGAGGAATAACGTGGGTGTGTCCAGGGATGTGCCACGCAAAGATATTGCATGCCCTGTCAAGTGCAATCCTAAACAAATTCATGAATTTCAATGCACAACGTCACGTTGGGAAATTCACACTCAAACCTCGTGATCTTACCACCAAATAATAGGAGACACGGAGTACAACTCGCAAAGGAATCAACACGTATAAAGAATGCAATGCACATCTTTCAAACATCTCTCAGGGAGAATGAATGCAGGAATACTGGTAGCCATTGTACATGGTCATAGAAGGAGGTGGATGATGAGGATAGTGAGGGACAGGATTTTACCACCACGTACCATGCTCTTTGGGCTGCCAGATTACCAGGTGTATTCAAGGTACAGGTTCCATACAAGACCAGCTCAGGGAGTGGGAGGAAGACCTTGCATCACCCACCATCAGGTCCCAAAGCCTTCACCCACCCTGGAGAAGGTGCTGACATCCCTACATTTCATAGCCACAAGCTCCTTTCAGTGCACCACTGCCACTGTTGGGGGCATATCGCATCCACGCAATCCCGGTGTCTACACCAGGTTTTGGGCTGCATCACATCACGTGCAAGTGTGTGTAGGCACATACACATGCCAGGCACACTTCAGGCAAGGCAGAGAATGTGCCAGGAGTTTTATGCTGCAGCACACTTACCATGTGTACTCAAAGCCATTGATTGCACCCATGTTGCACAATGGCTGTCCTGATTGACCGAGAACAAGTACCATAATTGGAAGCTTCGGCATTCCATCAATGTGAAAGTCGTCTGTGATGCAAATGGATTCATCATGAATGTCAATGCCAATTTCCCCGAAGCGCACAAGACAGCTTCATTTATTGCCATTCGCCACTCTACCAGGCCCTGGCATCTGGAATCTTTGGCAACACCTGGCTCATCAGTGAATATCCATTATCACGCACATGCATACAGTCACTTGACCCACTGACCAACAGACCATGACAATCAATGGCAATGACAACCATTTACAGATTTGCAGAGGACAGAGTCTACCTGCTGTCAACATTTCTTCTCATGCCATTCAAGAATCGTGCCATATCAGCTGCGGTAAGGTGCAATGCACATATAGCCACTAGGGGCATAGTGGAGCACACATTCGGGGAGCACACGTCACATTTTTGCTTCCTTGACAACTCTGGCAGGTTATTGCTATATAAGTGTAAAGACTGCAGGGGGTAGCTGTACACCTGCTTTCTATATGGCAGAGTACAAGCACAGAGCACCCCAGCTAAAATGTTCTATATAGTAGAATGGATGAGCAACCAAGGCTTAAGCTCTCAGTAGGTGATGTGGGCTGGCTCTTTAGTGCAGTGCTGTCCCCAAGCACCCCACAAAGGAATGTCCACACACTATGTTATGTGCTAACACAGTTCATTATATATAAATAAGGTTCTAGATATATACATCAATTAATAACACACTTTGTACTTTTACAAATCTAATATGGCAAATTTACACAATGTCTATGCGGTACCACACTTAGCTATTGACTCCTTTAAAATGCATCAACTGCTGACAGTTATAATGGCATACAAATCATATAACAATGTGTATTAGCATAGATCATGGGAAGGAAGACAAGTTGGGTTAAACAATGACAGAATGGTACTTTAGCTACTTAGACACAGTTCTGTGTGAGGATCCCCCCAACTGGGCAACCTGTCTTGTTTCCGGGTTAATATGTTCAACATTCACCAATGCACCTGAGTTAGAAGAGTGTCTTCAAGGTTCATCAATGGATCCCTTTAGAGTCTCCCTTTAAGGCAGGAGCCACAGGGCATCGGGATTCTTCAAAGAAATGTGAACACTGATGTCGAGACTGCTGCTTAGATCTTTGCAGTGCTCATTGACGATTGTTCGAGGATGCCTTTGGAAGATCAGGTGTGCGGTGCACCTTGATGTAAAGAGTTTAGTGCCTCAAAGAAGACTCAGTAAAGGACGCAGGTGTCGACGATCGGGACTCGGCCATGGCTGGTTTTCGGATCTTCACTTGTCGGCATCTTTGTGGACTTCGGGTGGCGGGAAACCTACCGGAGGGTTCTCCTCAGTCGTCGACAACCTTGACTTTCTCCGGTGGGACTAAACAGTTGACGGTGATGGCAAGGGAGCCCTTCATTTAAATGTTTTTAGGCAAGGTGGAGAATTGTAGCTCCGGTCCTCGAGCAGCACAGCGTCAAGCTGTCCCCGCTTCTGGGCAACATGACTCGACAGACTTCTAGCTGTTTCAGAAATCCTCTGAAACCCTGGTTGCCAGCAATGGAATCAATGGCCTCCATGTCCAGGTGCTTTACTTCAAGATTCTCAGTAAGCCCTTTCTCTGGTCGATAACCTTCTGGACTGGCTTCCAGGGTACCGCGATGAAGATCAGCTTCTGCACGATGTTCCCTCGTAGCTCAGGGAGAGGTCTCCTAGCCAGGTCCTCTCTTGAATCAGTCTTCGGCAGACTAGATAGCTTTTAGATTGGGTCAAAGGAAAGCAGCAATAATTATTCTTCTTCCAGCGGGCTTCAAGGATAAGCAGTTTCAAGTGCTTCTGAACAAATTGGGAAATGAGAGGTCCCCATATAGACACATCTGTCCCTCATTCACATCGCTGAGCCAAGCTCAGTCAGCCACTCAGACAGAAGGACATTCATGCAGGCAGGCAGTCAATCAGGCTCACAGTGCATTCATGCCATTCACATCCACCTAGACACCCATAACAAGGAATGTGGATTGGGGCAAGCACTCAGCCTTTCAGCACACCACAATGCATTCATGTCAGTTTCAGGCGGGGCTGTCTCATTCTTCATGTCACACACACAGGCACCAGACACCCATAACATAGAATGCATATTGATCACATACTATATTCACACAGGTCCCACTCCAAGGGTATACCCACAACATACAGTCACTGGGAAGGCTCCAGCCTAGACTTCCTCACAATACCAACATGGTTCTTCCACCCAACAGCCAGTCAGGTGAAGGAACAGAGTCACAGATTCCCAGGACTTTGGGAAAATAAGGTAACAGATAATAGGCCAAAGAGCCCACAGGGGCCATCTTGCCTTCTATCAGGAATCCACTGATTCCTGTGGCAGGGCATGGGTAATCCCAAATGGAGGATACTCACAGAACCTGTCAAATTCAGCATGGAGCTGCCTCCAGCCCATACCCTGCTCTGATGGCCACACACAGATGCCCAAAAACATATACTAGGGGTACAGGGTTGTACCCCCACCCATGGGTTCCATAAAGGTATCCAAAGGGTCTCTGTTTACTACGACCAACAATAGGAAGAGCTGCACTACCAGGAGTCCCAACTGGACTCCTGTGCAGAAATAACACAGAATACACATGATAAGGGAGTACAGGACAAGGACATGGAGGCCCGTCTCTCCAATGTATTTCCAGCATCACGATATGCCCCACCTGTATTATGCAAAATCATCTTGGCAGTTTGTGTACTGCACAATATTGCCACACAATGTGGTATACCAGTAGAGATGAAGGTGGGACATGGCTTCAGCCACAGGTACCACCCATGCCCTTGGTTGGCCAAAGGGAATGGGGAGAGGCTGCCTGCAATCAGCTCATGCAAAAATACTTCACATGAATCACGTGTCTGGGGTTGTTGTTGGTACTCTTGTTCGGAGGAGAATTGCCATAGCATTTTGGTGATGGATTGCCCATGTGGGCAGGACAAAGACTGATATGCAAAGGATATATCCCTTCTGTGAAAGGTACAGTGAGCTAAAGTGTTGCTGCAGACTCTTGAGTGGGTACCATTTCAAAGAACAGGTCACTTAGCCGTGTTTGTTCTCGCAAAGGGGCACCTATGGACTATTTTATGATTGTTTAAGGGACTTAGGTTTAGTAACCTTAAGTTTCCTAGGGTCATACAGACGTGGACCTCTTGCTCACTGTGCTCAGAGAGGCACAGTTCTACCTCAATGATGAGGCCCAACAAGGCTGAAACACGAGTCTATGGTTACTGTTGGTACTCTGGTTCAGAAAATAATTTCAATAGCATTTCTGTGCTGGTCTGCCCCATGTGGGTGGAACAAAGACTGATATGCAAATGGTTATTTCCCTTCTGTGAAAGGGACGGTGAAATAAAGTGTGACTGCAGACTCTCGAGTGGGTACCTTCCCAAAGAACAGGTAATTTAGCCGTGTTCGTTCTCGCAGATGGGTGCCTATGGAATATTTTTTGGTTACTTTGCATGAATAGCAGTTCCTGTGGAGCCCACACAGTGAAGCCACATCCCTGGTGCCATTCACTGATTAATTGGGGCCAATCAGCCGTGCCCATAACAACACCATGAGAATGTGTGTCTGGGAGAGGCAAAATGTGTGTGTCCTTAAGCATCAAGTCATCGGCAACAACCACTGGCAAAGTCATAGCAAGTGAAAACAACTATATCCATGTTGCTCAGACCAAAGCGAACAACGCAATCACCTAAATCCCCTACCACCTTCGCATGCCCCCCACCGACTATTGGACAGATCCCCAACAACACACAGGAGAACATAAGTAGGAAGGCACAGCACAATATGAAAGCAGTAACTAACATTTGTGAGGACTGCACCGGCCAATGTATGCGTGTCTCACAACAATATACAGGTTGAGTGGCCACGCCATTCCCTGACAATAGCGATGCTCACAATACACATCTACGTCTAAATAGACAAATAGACTGCAAGAATTGCAAGCTCACTTCAAGAAATATGCTCATCTCACCTCACATCTTTCCCCTTGCAAACCTGCTACAGCTGTACCCAGGAAGTCCATGCTCCCCTCTGTAGGTGTCCAAAAGAGCCTACACTGGTGAGGTGATGCATGCAGCCATCCCACAGCACTGTTACTTTGAATAGCAGCAACCATCTTCCCTTGCAGAATGTCTCACTATTGAAAAATAACACACAGTCGAGCAGGTAACTGATCCATGCACCCAATGGCATTGCCCCCCCGAGTGGCATGCATAAACCGCAAGGAATGTACCATATATCCCCACACCCATGCAACCGGACCCGCTCGCCTCAGGCCAATGCAATATAAAATGTGCCTATGTTCTTTATTCCTTTGACTTTGCCTAGTTCTGCATTGAAACCTTGATACTTTAGTCACTCCTCGTTTATGGATTTAGTATTTAGTCCCAGTTTGACTTTCCTTAGCTGGCCGGGGGTTGGAGGTTTACCCTTGTAATTTTGTTTTCCCCTGCCCCTGTTCCTTTACTTTCTCTTGGAGTCTGTCCCAGGTTTTCCCCTGCACTTCTCCCTTTGTTACCTATTGATTATTAGGTGTGGTGTGCTGTTTTAGCCAGCTCCTGTGTGAAAACCTATGTTTTCCACACTATTCTGAAATCAATATTCATACTTGTCCCTTGTCAGGAGTCTTATGTTTTAAGTAATCCTCCCTTTGCTGTTGTAGTATTTTGGGTGCCTGTTTGATCAACAGGGTTTGTGCACTTCACTGACATTTCAGGTGGTATTTCTAGTCCTTGTGAGTATTGTTTTTTAGTTACCTTATACAATACCATCAAGGGTGTTCGCTCACAGATCCTGTTGTTGCTTGCCCTACATGTGGGCTTAGGGCTCACATTACCTGTAACAGCAATTGTGGGTAAGGAACTTGACAACATTCTTTCTAATCATAAGGAGCTTTTAAGTGCTTACCCCACAACCCTTCTGATTTATTTTTATTCTTATCAAGATCTACTTGAATATCCTGGGTTACGGTGAATATGTGCCTTGGTTCCTGAGTGCATGTTGTTTGAATCAGAGATATTCACTGAGTGATATTGTGCAGATTTCCCTTGCTATATTCACTAGCTTTGTCCTCTCATGACAC
Organism: Ambystoma mexicanum; assembly: GCF_040938575.1. NCBI lineage: Eukaryota > Metazoa > Chordata > Amphibia > Caudata > Ambystomatidae > Ambystoma > Ambystoma mexicanum. Next base: position 1,183,626,605 of record NC_090933.1, on the reverse strand, counting down.
ATAACACACCAACTGACTGGCCCACAATTCACTTGACACACTCTGCAGAAATGCCCATAACATATGGCCAGGAAACGGAGAAAGAAGGTGGAAAGCACGCCACCAAAGAGTGCACATTAGATGTCGAACATCCAACTCGGACATTACGACTCGTAATGGACGAACATACGCCAGATTTCACATGTATATGTGAACTGCTCTGACAATGTCAACATAGTGATTTACAATGCAAGCTAAATACATGGCATACACTTTACACAGCGACAAAGACACATACCAAGACACAAACATACAGACCGAATACATCGAGCCCACCACACATGTGACACCAGCAAGAACATATGCCTCACACAATCATCAAACAATCTGCACACATAGAAAAAGACTCACTTCTGGTCACATGAAAGAGCCTGTCATGAGGATCTGCATGAAGCCAGCCACCAAGCGCAATAGCTGGTATGATTCTTATCTACCCTTGCTGAAACGCAAGTGCAAAGCTGCAAAACGGAAGTGGTTGGCTTCTAGCACATCCTCTGACAAATTGGTCTGCTGCCTGCTCCAGAGGCAATACTAACTCTCCATCCCCATCTCTGGGGCCTCAAACTACACGTATGAACTTTTCCAAATCTGTAAGGAACTTGCCAATCATTCTGCAGTCTCCACTTCTCCTCTTCCTTCTCAGGCCCTCTGTACGGCGTTGGCCTCCCATTTCAACCAAAAGAATCAGGTCTCTCTCTCCTCTTCTCCTTACCCTCCCCTGCTTGCATGCAGGCCTCCCCTGACCCCTTTTCCTCCCTACTCTCCTCCTTCTCACCCATAGCACATGATGAGGTTACCAAAATAGTCTGCTCTATGAAAGTCTGCTCCACCATCCACTCACCTCTCAAACACTCTCTTGTGCACCCCTTCCTATTAAAGCCATCTGAGGATACTTTCTGCCCAGCTAACTACCACCCTATCTCCACTACCCCCTTCTTGGCCAAACTCCTGGAGAAGTTTGTAAATCACGCTGATATGGGAGGCTGCCTCCATGACCACCAGTCTGGCTTCAGAGCAGCCAGAGGCATGGAAACTGCTCTCCTGAACACCTGTGTTGACTTGCTCTCAAACCTCGAATACAACACTCCTTCCCCCCTTATCCTCCTCAATCTGTTCTCTGCCTTTCACATGGTCAGTCACTCCATCCTCATAAATCGGCTCTGTGATAGCCTGTTTATCACAGACCGGGCACTGCACTGGTTAACCGCTTTCCCCTCAAATTGGCCTTCTCAAGTGCAAATGGGCCCTTTTCTCTGCTCTACATTTGTCTCAACATGTGGTGTCCCTCATGACTCTATCTGCTCCCTGTGGCTTTTCAACATTTACCTTTCTCATCTAGCCAACTTGATCCCAACTGTCTCTCCTCATTTCCAGTGTTATGCTGATGACATACAGCTCTCCTTTAAGCTTCCTTCCTGCCCCTCTCCTTCCTCTCTCATTCCTGACTGTCTGATTGCTATTCAGGCATGGTGCACTACTAATGATCTCTGCCTTTATGCCAGTCAGACTGAGATCCTTCTCATTGGGACTCCTATCCCCTCATTCCCTCCTACACTCTGGCTGCCCTTCTTGGCCCCTCCTCCCAACCTCATGTGAGGCTAAAAACTTGGGTGTCATCTTCAACTCCTCTGTCTCCTTCTCTCCTCATATCACTGACCTTGCCAAGAATCTTCACAATCAGCTTCACCTCCTTAGAGGCATTGTCTCTTTCCTCACCTTCCCCGGAAACTCAATGTCTCTAGAGCTCTGATTCTCTCAAGGCTTGATTAATCTAACAGCCTCTTCCTTAATCTACCTCTCCCCTCCCTTCACCCTCTGCAACTAATCCAGAACAGGTCTGCAAGACATATCCTTATCCTCAAGCCCAGGGACCACATCTCTCCAGCCCTAGAATCTCTCCACTTGCGCCCGGTGGTTGCAAGGATCAAATTCAAGACCATGTGCATCATCCACAAGTCCTAATAGGGCCTGGGACCCCATTACATCCAACTCTCTCTCCTTAAATACCTCCCTACTAGAGCCCTTCGGTTCTCTAATTCCAACTCTCTGCCAATCAGACATTTCTCCAAGCAGAGAGTGGGGGGTAGATCTCACTCTTTGACAGGAGCCTCCATGTGTAATGGCCTCCCTGCCTCTCTCTGACTTGAGATGGATCTCCTTATGTTCAGAAAGCTTCTCAAGACCTTCCATTTCTCCTCCTCCTTTCCTCTCTCCCTTCCCTGCTAATCTCTTCCTGGCATTGCAGCTGGTTGCATGTGTTCCTTTATCAACCTTACTGGGGTCAGGCCCTTCATCGACCAGCTTTCCCTTCCACCCCTTCATACCAGCACTGGCCCTCGGGCACTCTGCCCTGACTAGCCTTCTGAGCCCAGGCCACCCCTGTCCTTGCACTTAGCCCTACCCCTGTATTCGCCCCTGGGCACTCGCCCTCCTGGGCACCCTTTAGCACTTGCCCAGACCTTGACCCCCTTCTTCCAACACTTCCCCCTCTCCACTGCCTCCCTTTCCCATCCCTTCGTCCTGATCTCCCCCCCTTTGCACTTTTTTACACTGAGCTTGCACAATCCGAATGTCACAAGACCTACTAGGGCTTTTATTGTTGTTTTTCTCCCTTCCCTCCCAACACCGCTCTTTGTCTTGTGGTGCCTGAAAACACATTGCTGTATAGGCGGCATACACATCTTGAATAAATAAATAAATAAGACAATGTGAGAAAGTGAAACAATATCTGATTGTCAAATGTACACAATGAGAGAGAGTGGAGAGAAGAGATCGAAGACCAGAGGAAGAGCAAGCAGAGTGTGCGAATAAAAATGGAGCGTAAAGATGCAAGATGATAAAATGGCAAGATGGGAGAGCAATGAGCAAACCAGAGCAACAGTAAAGCCTGCAGAACATCATTGTAGACATAAGAAGCTTACTATGTTGGAAAGAGAGCAAGGGTGGAGCCTTCTGTCTATTGAAAAGTTGATAGCTTCATTATTTAGAAATGGTGGTGACACAAGGTGAAAAAGAAAGAGCTGGATCAAGAATCACCCGCAAATTGCATGCTGCAGGACTGGAAGGGGAAAAGGAATTGCATGTGGAAGGGATGGAGCGAGAACAGCAGAGGATGGGTAAAAAGACTTTGGCCCTCATTACGACCTTGGCGGAGAACCATGGTGCTATTAGCACCATGGTCCATGGCGCTAAGTTGCCAACTCCGCCATGGTGGTTGGCGGACTTACCGCCCCATTCCGACCTTGGCGGGGCGGTAAGTCCCCAATCCCCATTTACCCTTCCCCATTCCCATTTTTGCCCCATAGGGCATAATGGGAGTGGGGAAGGCGTTAATTACGCCACCGTAAATTACGGTGGCGTAATTAACAACAAGGTCCCTTAGCGCCATGGATTTTAACGCCTGCAAAAAGCAGGCGTTAAAATCACCATGGCGCTACGGGAACTCGTACTCAGGCGGTAAGGGTCGGCGAAGTTTACGCCGGCGTAAACCCCTTACCGCCTGGGTCGTAATGAGGGCCTTTCAGTTTTAGAGGCATTTAGTGAACAAATAGGCATACTCGTCCATTATTGGAGGGTAAGAAGACAGGTGTAGATTTAAAGTGAAGGGAATCAGAAAATTAGGAAAAGGAAACAAAGATTTGCAAATTATCTGCATAGAAAAAGGAGGATAGCCCAAAAATGGAAATGAGTGTAGAAACAGAGGTAGTATAAAGTGAGAAGCGGAGGGGACTGAGGACAGAACCATGGGGAACAGCATGAAGAAGCGGGTGAGAGGAGGAAGTGTTACCAGAACAAGAAACTGAAAAGGAGTGGTCATGGAGATAGGAGGAGATTCAGCCTAGAACAAAGCCTGGGAGTCCAAGTGAAGAAAGAATGGAAAGTAAAGTGGGGCGATCTATAGTATGAAACGTGGCAGACCAGTCAAGTAGGATAGATAAGAATGGACAAGAGTTTGGAATGACATGTGGAGAGAAGGGGGTTGGAAATACTTAGCAGCTGTTTCGGTACAGTGATAAGGGCAGAAACCAGATTTGAGAGGAGAAAACAGAGAGTCTGAATTAAGATTGGAGGAAATATGGGAATAGACTACCCGTTCAAGTAGCTTGGAAAGAAAGGGGAGTAGAGAAATGGGATGGAAGTTAGAGGGGGAGGTTACATTGAGATAATGTTTCTTTAGAATAGGGATAAAAGTGGACTTCTTTAATGAGGAAGGACAGATATCAGAAGATAGGGATAGCGTAAAAGGAAACCTAAGAGCAGGGGGTAGATTTTAGGAATGAGAGGAGAAGGTAGAGGATCCAAAAGGGAGGCAGTAGGGTGGGCACGAGCGGGAAACCGAGCAGTATCCTAATATGAGAGAAAGGCAAAGGAGAATAAAGACAAGCCGGGTTGCACAGGGAGAAGGAAGAGTGATGGGAGGAGAGGGAGGAGCAAAGTTTAGATACTTTGTCTGAAATAGCTGTAGCAAAGTCAGATGGTGAGAGGGGCAAAGTAGGGAAGTATCAGTGGGAAGCAATGCAGGTGTGGATACTATGAGAGAAACATTTTGAATAATATGTCTTTTCAGCTAAGAGTAGTGAGGAGTCGTAGGAGGAGTGCAAGGAAGAAAGAAAAGATAGGTTAGCAGTGAAAGGTCTTTTTTCAATTTATGCTCTGCATGACGCAAGGAAGAGCAGAGCGAACAGAGTGTCAAAAAGAGCCTGGGCTGGAGGGCCGGTGAGAAGGGTAAAACAGACTGGATGGGGTGGAATGAGCGAGGGGTGTGTAGAAGAATAGCGTTTAAAGAAGATAATGCCTCATCAGGGGGGATAAGGGAAAAGAGTGTAAGAGGATGAAGTGAGGTTAATAGAGTCTGGAGAACATTGAATGGATTGAAATGTATAAAATTACAACAAGAACAAAGAAGATGAGGAGAAGGGGATTGAGACTGGGCATGGAAGGTGGAATAAGTAGGTGATCAAAAGCTGAAAATGGAATAGGGAAGAGGAATAGAGGTGTATATAAGTTACAACGAAGAACCAAAGATGTGAGAAGGGGGGATGAGCTCAAAGAGAGATCAAAGGGATCCAGAAGAAGAGGAAAGGGTAGGAAGAATGGTGGATGAGAGATGGAGATTGAAGTCCCCTAAGAGAAAGAGAGGACAGAAGAAGGAAGAAGATCAGGAATAAGAGAATCAAACGAAAACAAGAATCCCTGGTGGGCAATAACTTAAGAGAAACCAAAGAGAGTGGGGGTTTAAGAAAGAGAGTGGTTTTCAAAGGAGGTAAACTGAGGCAAGGAAAGAGAGCAAGGTAAAGGAGTATAGAAAGAGTGATATAAAATGTCAGCCTCACCACCTCTGTTGGAGACCCAGCGGGAGTGTGAAAATGAAGTGGAAGAGGAGAAAAAAGATGAAGGTGTAATGGAATCAGATGGGAGGATCCATGTTTCGGTGACAAAGAGAAAGAGAGTGTAAAGATCTAAAAAAAGGTTTAGAATATCGAATGTGATTTGTTGCAAAGAGATCTCACATTTAGAAAACCAACTGGCATTGGTGTTTCAGAAATGGTCAGTTGTGAAGAAGGGCTAAGAGAGGAGAGAACGAATAGAGATGAGATTACCCATATTTCGTTGTTGATGGGAAGTATGCCAAGGTCACTGAGTGGACCAAAGGGATGGACTAGGAGATGGAGTCATATGCGACTAGGACTAATAGCATAAGAGTAGAGCAAAAGGCAAAAGCAAATGGATCAAGGTGGCAGTGACAAATTGCTGCAGTGTAGACATTGGGGCCCTCATCCTGGGCATGACATAGGCAGCAGCAGCTGCACCACAGGTATATCCAGAGGCAAAGCCCAAGCTAGGAAGTCCTTTGTGGTCCTTTGTGGTCATGTGATCCCTCACGTGACTGCTGATGTAGTCCTGGGTGAGAGGGAGCGGGGGAGGTCAGAGAAACAGCAGCCATAGTAGTCTGCGGACCTCAGGTGGCAACCCCTGTCCTGGGCAGATTGCAGGCAACATCAAGGGCCCTACAGGTAGTTCTGGAGACAAAGTCCCAGCAAAGAAGTCCTTTGCTTTCCTTTGCTGTCCTTTGCTGTCCTTATAAATAAGTTCCTACATTCTAGTACACTACAAAGTCATTGTAAGTAATACATATTTATGTTGTCCTAATGATATAAAATCTTACTGGGCATTGTTATCTTAATGGCAATATGATCCATCAAATACTATGTTGCAATGTATACTAGAATCTGTTAACCAGTTATTCCATATGCACTTTCCTTCCTTTTGATCTCACTGCATCCTTCAACTCTTTTTTTACCACCACCACCTTTTGCAACTTCACACATTCTTGTGTTACCACCTCCACCAGAATATTTGTATCCCACCTCTTCCTACTGGTCTTCCTTACTTATTAATGATATATCCTCCTTGTTGACTACCTCCACCACCACTACTTCTTTCTCTGTACCTACAAATGTTACAACCTTCCTTTCCTTCAAGATACTTACCCATCCAGATGCGGGACCTCCTTCTCTACACTGCCACCTACTGTGGGTACGTCCCTTCCAGATATCCCCATCTCCACATTCACTGTCTGCACTGCCGCCACTTTCGCCCGTTTGCCTCCTGGTGTTACCATTGCATCCTTGCCCCTTTCAATTTTTAGACATGCATATTGCTCTTCACTGTCACCACTTCTCCAGCTGCATCTTCTTCAACCACTCTCCAGCCTCCAGCCATCTCAATGTATGGGCCTCCTGCCCCTGAAACCAACATCTCTACCTGGATTTCATTGTATTATTCTGAGTTCACCTGGGGCTGATCTGAGGTAAAGAGTGGAACTAAGCCTACATATGAGGTTCTGGTTATCTTCGATTCAATATGTGTTCCTCTGAGCCTCAAAATGAGGGCCGTAGGGTGTTCAGCATGTGACGTATGCCATTGAAACAAACTAGGTTAGTGTGCTATATATTTAATTTCAGGGTTAACACATTGAGAGTGAGGAGTTAGATAGCAAGTTTCTCTAGCATACAATCAGTTACCAGCAATACTGAAACTGAAACACTATTTTCTGAGCCAATTTCCTCCCTGATAGGAAGCTGTAGGCTTTAAACATTGTTTCTTCTGAACTACCATATTCATTTCAGGTTTCATAGGCTTCCAAAAACAATTATTTTTAATTATCGGGCAAGCTGGGTGTAGTAGCATTATACTCACTAACTTTGCCGGTCAGAGAGAAAGACCTTCACTTACAAGTAATTCTTCCCTTTCAATAGATGAACTGTGGGCACACCCCCTCCCGATATCTCCATCTGGCGGGGGAGTACCCACAAGATTAAAACTCGAATTCTTGGGGAGGAAGGAATTATCTTCTAGCCGAAGGGGCTTTAATGAGGTCACCAACAGGACCTGGGTCCCTACGGATGGTCTGCCCTGATTGGCCAGCCTGGATGGATGTGAGTAGACCCAGGGTAGTGAATGTAACTGTCCACTGCTATGTGCCAGAGGATCCTGCTCATACATCCTCTAGCACGGGGTGGAACTGCATCAGTGTTTCCCAAATGATGCTTGTTAGAGAGGTTGGAGACATAGAGAGGTACAAATTGTATTTTACACCTACCAAGTCATTGGTGGAGGAGGGGTGCTTGCATTGCATTGTGTGGTTGTGTCACCTCTTATTATAGAATTCAGAAGCAAAAGAAAGGGAGGTGCAGCTGAGGAAGAAGGAAATATGGGAGGAGGTAGCACGCAAGGTGTCAGCAGTGGGCACCACCACACGCACAAAGACTGCAAAAAAAGATGGGACGGCCTCCGTCTCAGGGTCTGGAACATCCTGGCCAGCAATCGTAGGGAGGCCATGGCCACAGCGGGGTTGCCCACTCCCCGCTGAAACTCACGCACTGGGAGGAAACCTGCAGCACAACCATCCAGATGGAGTCGATAGAGGGCTTCGGGGAAATGGAGACGGGTGCCGCAACATCTGCAGATGGAGATGAGTGACCCTGCAAACTCCAGTAGGCCAAACCATGACGTAGCACAAGTGACGTGAAATTGAGACTAGGCAAGGCAATGCATGGCCCATCATACACACATTTACAGATCCATGTTCAGATGGAAGGCCAAACCCTGCCACACTGATATGCATGCTGTGTGCCAATCCCATTACCAACAGACACCCAACACACAGGGACCATTTGCATGTCATACATCACACAAACCCCAATACAATGGCATACCACCTGGCACGCATCAGTGCCAAGTTGAGATGCCACGGCTAATGCCAATATGCCCCCCCCTGAAACTACCCGGTGTGACACACCTGTAAGATAGCAATGCATGAGAAATGAAAATCTCCACAGCACCATCTCATGCATCTTGCATATAACACCATCACTGATGCCCTGCATCTCTTCTTCCCACACAGGGAAGAAGAGATGCAGGGCGAACATATCCAGCAGGCAGGCGCATCTAGATAGACGCTGGCCTGCTTCGCATCTGGATAGGATCAATTGAAGGACAACATGCCGGCACCTAGAAAAACATGAATGCTAACATTGGCCACACCTAGAGTTGTGAACACCAGCCTACGTGGCGCTCAGATGGAGTTGTGAATGTTAGCATGCCCACACCTGGACGGGTCTCCAGACACTAGCCTGCGCCGCATCTGGGTGGGAATGTGAGTGTTGGCATGACCACACCTGGATGGAGTCCTGAGCGTTGGCCTGCGCCGCGTCTGGATGGGAATGTGAGGGCCGGCAAGTGCCACACTCCGACAGAACTGTGAATGTTAGCAAGTTAAAGGTCAGGTAACCCACAAACCAATATAAGCTCAAACTCTGCATACTTATCTCACTCAAAAAACTCACACAACCATCTCTCGCACAAAGCCGCACGCACTTCACAACACTGCAACAACACATAATCCGGAACAACGCCACACGCGGACTGACTCCGACCCGATACCCGCACCAAAGCTCAGCACCCAGTGTATACCGAGTTGAAGCTGCCAACAGAACACCACTCCTCTCACTATCCTACTCCCTTCTTCACCTTACTACCCATCCCACCTTTATCGTTTACAGATCCGCCTGAGCGCCTGGGGACCAATTCCGTTGGTGACGGTGCGCGGTACAAATACCTTTAACATTTAACATTTAACATTTAACAGGCACTGATGGAGAAGATGGGAGTCAGGACCCTGCCACAGGCCATCCACGTCCAGGGCCAGATCACCTGGCACTGGCCAAACCAACTCCGGGGCAGCATCGCGTCCCACAGTGCAGGCCAGGGCAAGTGCACAGGCCATGCAGGTACATGAGGACCCCACAGCAGTGGATGACACTGCGACCACAGAGCTGCCAACAACAGAGGAAGGGGAGGCTAGTGGCACCCATTCCGCGGCCACAAGTTCAGCGGGTAAGGCAGCAGCCACAGCCCCACTCAATGACGTGGACGTAGGAGCGGAGGAGTACGTGGACCTAGAAGGAACAATCCATGTGGCATGTCCACACACCCCAAAACCCCCCCGTCTACCCCCCAAAACGCCACTCAGGTCTCACTCTCCAGCCCCATGCTGGATTCTGCAGTTCTACTGCACAGTTTAGACATCACTACCACCCCGGAGGCCAGCCCTGCAATGGCCCACCCTTCCCCAGCACCATCAACCTCAGCAGCCCACAATGACATAGAAGCACGCCTGTCAAGGGTGGAGGCAAGGCAGGAAGCGATGATAGAGCTTGTGTGCCAATATGTGGCTGATGGGGTGGAAACACGCAGGGAGATCCGTCAGGACAATACTGCGATCATTGCGGCAATAAACACCAGTGCTGTCATGATACGGGAGAGTTTGGGGGCCGTCATGCAGGTCCTGACCAGCATTCTACAGCACATGCAGCGCCAAGAACCAGCACTGTCGGTGGCAATACCACCTGCATCAACCCCCTCGTCCACACCTGCATCCCCACCCCCTCCAGTCCTGTGTGAATGACAAGTCGGAGTGCAAGACAGACCGAAATGCTGCCCCCGGACACTAAAAAACCTGCAAATATTGTGGGATAACATTGGGTGGGGGGGTGGGGGTGTAGATGGTATAGAGCGCATTAAGGGGTTGTTTATTGGGGATATGGGGTGTTCATTTGGGATTAAGGGGTTGTTTATTGGGGGTATGGGGTCTTCATTGAGGATTAAGGGGGGAGTGGGGAGGGCGTGTGAGTGGTGGAAGGAGATGGCACTGTTTCATGAATAACCTTAATACACCCGTTGTGTTTGAAATCATTTAATCCCTGGACATTGTTCATTTTGTGTGTGTCCATTCAATTCATGACAGCACACAGTGCCCAAATCCCCACACACCCTGTGTCCATGTCGACACGGTCCCAGTGCTCAATGTAGCACTGGCACATAACCATCAACGTCCCTGTGGTTCAGAAGTAATCGTCAATCAGTGATTGGCGTACAGCACGGCCCTCCTGTCCATCACGTACTGGCAGGGGTGCTGCTTTTCTGCCATAATCATCCTCATCATCCTCACCTGGTGCATGCATGTCAACGTCAGGTGGCAGTGGTACATTTCTTCGGATGCACATGTTGTGCAGCATGACACAGACCATGTTGACCTTTGCCACCTTCTCAGGGCCATAAAGGAGTGCTCCACCAGACCTGCTTAGGCAGAGGAACCATGCCTTCAACTGCCAAAGGTCTGCTCAATCACGACACGGGTATGAACCCGATTGTACTCCTCTTCATGCCTGTTACGTGAGTTCCGCACAGTGCTAAGTAGCCACGGCTTCAAGGGATATCCTTCATCACCTGCATGGGGGCACAAGGAGGTTTCTGTGAGTCAATCTGAGCTGACACCCTTATGAATCAAGGCCATGGCCGCAGTTATGTGGTGTTGACATGTCCCTGTATGTATGCACACAGAGTATTTTGATGCATTGTGTAATGCAATATTGCCTGCTTGTGCGTCTTGCAAGTTGTCAGTGATGTACGGCATTGCTCTTATATATCGCATTGATGTGTCATGTTTGGGTTGGGATGTTCAGGTCAACAGTGTTTAGTTCTGAGTGCATGGTCCACTCACCCCCCCATCCCACCCAGGTGGAGTATGCACACCCCCAATCCCACCTCGGTGGAGTATGCATCTCCCCACCTCACCGCCCCGTTGCACTGCCATGGCCCTGGCAGGCAATTTTACAGAGCAGCCAGGCACGTCATCCAGCATGTCTCTCCATGTACGGGGTAGCGTGGAGTTACACAGCACCATGGCATCATGTGAAGATCCTGGATATTGGGCGCAACAATGTGTGATGATCTTGCTGGAGTCACATACCATTTGCACATTGATGGAGTGGTATTGCTTGCGATTGCGGTACACCGCCTCTATTGCACGAGGGACAACCAATTCAACATGGGGGCAGTCGAGGGCGCCGACGCAATTGGGCATGCCTGCCAGTGCATGGAAGCCTACTTTAGTGTCGGCAAGCTCCTGGGCAGTCCATGGTAGCGATATGTGGGTGCTAGCATGCTTCACAAGGGCATCCAGCACTTGGGTCAGCATACGTGAAAAGAGTGGTTGTGATATACCATGCAGCTGGCCCATTGTGTGCTGGTAGGTGCCTGTGGCCAGGAAGTGGAGCACAGACACCACCTTTAGTAGCGGGGGGGTGGCAGTGCATATTTCTTTGAGGCTGACAATGTCATCATGTATCATGTCCACTATGGTAGTGATGTTGTCCTGGTCCAACCGGTACAGGATGTGGATCTGCTCAGGGGTTAGATTGAATGGACTTGGTCTGATGCGAGGGATTGGTGGCTGCCTACGTGGTACCAATGGCTGCACTGGTGGAAATTGCTGGGCCTGTCTCACCCTCCTTCTCCTCCTGCGTCTCTTCTGTGCTGCCGGTTGTTGTAGCTGTAGTTGTTGTTGTTGTTGCTGCTGCTGTTGCTGTAGTTGTAGCAGTACAGGCATGTCCTCCAGCCTCATGATTGCCACAGCTAGTGGTATTATTTTGGTGTGGGAAGGGGTGTGGTGTGTGGGTGTACTCCTTTTGTACTGGGACAGGCTCCATTGACTCCACATGTGGTGATTGTGTGCACTTGTGGCAGTTGCCTACAGTGCAGGTTGGTATTTACGTGTGGTCCACGATGCCTGTATTGCCGCCATCGTGCAGTCCCTAATTACCGCCTTCAGGATGCAGGTAAGTGCATGCCCGCGTATCTTGTGATGTCCTCTTATTACGGGCATCCCGGTATTTCTTCTGCGAAGGGGCGCGTGTACACGCGCAATGCCTGTATGAAGTGGCACGGTACAGGCGGTGGCAGTATTGGCTGGTTGTCGGGTCGTAATAACCCAGACCGGTTAACGATGCCGTTAATACCATTCTGCCTTCCTATTTCCATTATGTCCATGCTCGTAATGAGGCCCATAGTGTACAGCATACTTTAAGGACTGTTGGTGTTTATAGGACACCTACAGTGTTCCCTACACTAGTCGTTTTTCCTTTCTGCCTGGCAAGGAATGACGAAAAGGAAGTTAGGTGGGCCACCCAGTCTATCCTGGGACCAGTTTCCAAGACACCCACTGAAGAAATGCTACTTTAATTGAGGCAAATGATCTTATAACTGAAATAGAATCATGACTGCAGGATTTTAATAGATGGCATACAACTATTAGATAAGCACCACCAGAAATGGCAATGATGGCACTAATAGGGACAGTATAGGTTGGCACCACTAACGTGAGACAATTCAAACACATGAAAGCCCAAACAATGATTTTTTTTTTTTGTTGTTGAATATTTTACATTTGTGGAGCACACTTAGCCCTTAGGCATCCAGGCGCTTGAATTATGGTTACAGTTACAGAATTAGCTGAGGTTGCTTAGTTACAATTCCAATTACACTTTAGGTTGCGGTTACAAATATTGTGCAAAGGAAAACGCTAATAGGCGTACAATTACAGCAGCATGCAGAGAAAGCATTGTCAGACAAGCCACATCTCGTGTAGCAAAGGGCTACATCTGGTAATGATACATGCAAAAGTTAGATCAGGTATGTGCATTATGTGCATTAGGAGGAGCCATGCTTCATGTTGCTGGGGGCTGCCTCTAGCATGCAGCTATGTGAGAGTCAAATCAGGTAGGTACCGAGTTAGGAGCCAGGACTCATGTTGCGATGGGCTGCAATCAATAGTCACTTATGCCAGAGTCTGGACAGGTGGGTATACAAATTGGAAGAGCTATGCTTCGTGTTGTGGGGGTGCTACATCCAAGATGCATAGAAGCTGGAGACTAATCAGGTTGGAATATCTGTGGCATGAGACACGCCTCGTATAGCAGGGGGCTGCATCCAGGAAACATGGAAGTAGGAGACAAATCAGGTATGTGCATAGATTAGAGGAGCCACACCTGTTGTTGAGGGGGGCTGTAACTGGTATACTCAACTTCACAAGTCAAATCAGGTAGATCTTGAAACTGGAAGCCAAGCACAACTGCTTTGGCATGCAGATAAATAGTCTAATTAGTCTAATAGAATAATTTCTTGATGCTTGCCAATATTCGCTATTCATGTGAGCAGAGCATACGATCTTCCAGTCAGATATAACCTACCGGTATTCTCACCATTCTGCTAGTGTCTGAATGCAGCGAGAAGGATCCAGGTTCCAGAGGAGCAGGTGCGAAGATGCTGTTGATGGTTTTAGTGCATCCCTTAAGCCATGCTGCTTTGCCACATTTTGCTTCAAGGTTAACCCATCTTTTCATGAAGTAGGCAGCCTTACGAGAATTATTTCCTCTTTCACGGTCCACAGGAGAGCGGCTGAGGTGAGCTATTGCACCAGTCAGGGACTCTCTCAAAACAGACGACGGTAGTCGACATCATGCAGGCTCCCTTGGGTTCCCTAAACAGGTTCATGGTGGAGTCCATTGGAGGAAAGAACTCGAACCCTTGTTTTTAAATAGAGCTGTAGAGGAGCAGGTGAACACAAGCTCCCTGGTCTCTGCCCCCTTAGCACCGTCCCATTGGAATGACAGACGAAGAGCCACAATTGGGAATCCATGCATGAATCTTTGCAATATTCCTGTGCCATGTCGAGTACATGAGAGACGATATGCACTCAGGAAACCAGTTAGAGTGTACCCACAAGCTGACATAGTTGAGTAAAGTTACCAACAAGGATGCTCTTTGCAAAGCTGTCGAAATGGAGGCATGAACAGAATGGATGTACGTTAAAACAAAGTCTGACGACAAAAAAATGAGACAATTAAAAGTACATACAGTTTATAGGGGATAGAGAGATCAAGTCTCTAAAAGCCAAGAAGAGCAAAATCACCCACTATAATTGAATCAAATAGTGTGGAATACACTGTCAAAATGGATACATTTGTGGTCTCTTAACACGTGATGAAGAGATTGCAAACAATGGCTTACATTAGGTTTGAAGCTAGGATAATGGTGTGCCTACACTCCCTTGAATGTTCTGAGTTAGTGCAGACTGGCAAGGTCAGTCTTCAAACAGAGGACACTGGCATGAGGCCTACCAATGAGAGAGGGTAGACTAATTGGGAAAACAAGAGGAGAGCTCATTTATCTCCAAGCACCTGGGTTTCGTTTCTATGTATGTGCTACTAGAGAGCTGAATGTCCAAGGTTGGATTTGGTTTGCTAACCATTTAGAAAATCCTGCCATCACCTTCATACAATGTTGCAAGTATTATTCTGCTGTCATATTCTTTGCTGTAATCAATGTGCTACTGTAACGCTCACCTGATTCCCACGGAGGCGCAGGTCGTGGCAGGAAGGTGTCTGTGACTCGAAAGGTGATGTGCAGGACTCGATGGGCTTCCGGGGTCGAACCTCTTCGCACTGTGTGACGAACTCGCAGGGTGAGGTTTCTGCAGGTGAAAGAATATAGGGGTTAATGGTCTGGGTTGTGTAAGGCCTCTCTTCCTCTCACTCCCCAGCTTCTCCGTGGAGCCCCCTGGTCAACGTGCTCACCTCAGATAGGTGAATGCTGGACTCTCCATCTGCGTCTGATGCAGGGCGCTGTTGCCAGTTCCTTCACTGGTGAAACATAGGCCTCTTGGACTCAGAGGACCGTTACCGTCGTTAACAGCACGAGCGGTGAGTTTCCAGACACCTTTTTAGCCTTTATAGTCGTTAGAGTCTTTAGGTGCAAGGCAGGACTTCGTATGATGCTTTTCCCCCTTTTGCTTGCAGGACTCTTGTGGAAGATGAAATAAAGCGCCTGGAAATGCGTGAGTAAATGCAAGCGCTCTAGCTGTCTTTTCCCTTGCAGCGTAGTTCGGGTTGAAGAGGCACCGGAGTATTTGCAGACGTTCTATTGTGAAGAGCGATATGAGCGTAAGTAAATACCTGACTAATGTCTCTTCTTTTGTCTTTCAGAAGTTTGTTTGCAGCGCCGGAGTCCGCGGAATGCCCGTGAGTAATGCAATGCTTTTATCTCCGCAGGCGGCGATGCAGCGTGAAGAATTCCAAAGTTCACGGGGTGCCGGTAAGTAATTTGTCTTCACAGGCGAAAATACAGCGTGCCAAAATGACCGCAGCCGATGGATCAGGTGAGTAAGCACTGCGAGTTAAGACTGCCTTGCTAACCTGCTGTTTCTTGTCTCTGCAGGTGCTGCTGTCGACTGGATACAGGAATGGTGAGTATGATTCTTGCAGATTCAGGATCGAAAGAAGAAAGGCTGGAACAGACTCGGTGAGCGTTCTGCTGCAGATGCAGAATAACGCGAAGCACGTTTCTTCTATCGGGTGTGGTTTAAATAGCCTTGGAGTGATGAGGCATCTTCCTCCACGGCCCCGCCTAGGTAAGAAAAGAGTTCCAGTTCTAGAAGCTTTCCCCATGCTGAATCCAGGGAATGGAGCTGCCCCACCCAGGTAAGAAAGTAGTTCCTGTTCACAGAGGACTTCTAAGAGGCTGATAAGTAAGCAGCATGGTCTGCTGCAGGTAAGTCCACCCAAACATCTGCACACATATTATGAGCCCGGCGCTTCCAGTGCCGGGACCGATGATTTTGATAAGCCTGGTGCCACCGGTGCCAGGACAAGGTCCAAAAGGTCCCCGTGGGGACCGGCTGGTGCCTAGGATTAGGGTTAGGGGCCTGCTTCCAAGGACGTTGGGCTGGTCCTGGCTCCTTGGAAGCAGTGATCATGACAGGTACGTGTGTAGAAGTATCTCAGGGACTGTTCTACGGACAAGTGACCGCCAATGAGAGATTAATATACATGCATTCTATACATAGACATGCTCCCCTAATCCAATCCCACCCCTTTATAGGTTTTTGTAATATGCCACGGTTGATGACGTCATAGATGACACATCTATCATTATTTGAACTAAGTAAAATCCAAAAGACATTGGCCCTGATTACGAGTCCGGTCGTAGCTGTGCTGGTAAAACCGGCAGGCTGCTGCCAGGCCCGTGGGTACTTACCGGCTGCAGACTTGCTGGACTCACCAGGGCATTACAGTCCTGGTGAGCTGGTAATTCTGGCGCAGGCATTCCATTACTCCCCATTCCCGTGGAGTCCCATAGGAATGATCAGAGAGTTTCCTGTGGAGAGCAGAGAGCAAAGAATCACGTGATCAACATATGGTCGACAGGTCCCGCTTTGATGAAATTCCTGTACGAACCCTGCACGTGCACCGCGGACAAAAGGCAAACTAGCCGACTGAGGGAGAGTGGATGCCGAGGAACTTGAGGTGAGCCACGAATGTAAGTAGACCATTACAGCGGGTAAAAATATAGAGGGGAAGGGACTGTAATTGTATTATGTTGTATATATACAAGAGACATTAAGAGTGACTGGATTTTGGGGATTATAAAAGGAAGAGAGATAAGAATTCCTCGAATCCACAGGCCCGAGAGGGACGGAAAGGGCACACGCTACAGCTCCATATCGGAGCATTAAGGATTCCTAAAGTCAGAGTCAATTAGAAGAGCGCCTATCAAATTCCCTGAGGGAGTAACAAAAAGAGAAGAGTTACATTTACTAAGACCGTAAAGGAAGACGTACGTAAGGGGAATAAATATATGAATTGAAAGTGCACATTTGTAAAAGGTATAATATGTTTGTATAAAGGATAACATGTTTTAAAATGAACGACAAAAAATAAGAAATGGAAGCATACATAAATAATTAATTAACCCTTTTTTCCCTTACATTTTTTGGACAAAGCACTGACGTCAATTGAATAGCTAGAAATGGATGAAACCAACATGTAAATAAAGAAGACAGCTTAAAGATACTAAAAAACCAAGAACGATATAAAAGTTATTCACGGAAAGTGTAAATAAAGGAGCAAGAAGGACAGTGTTAATAGATTTTGTTTTTTAAATAATCAATAAAGGTAGGGAAAATATTCTGATGTTCTGGAATACGAGCAGCGATGTATGATACCTCCACAAAAATATAAAAAATGATATATGTAATAAACTTGGAAGGAAGATGAAAAAATCAGGTAAGTATTGGCAGTCTGAATTGACTTGCCATCATGGAAATAACACATCTCACATATTTATGCAGAGCATTACCAAAATACACAGCTAACATTAGGCAG
The DNA here is from genome assembly GCF_040938575.1 of Ambystoma mexicanum. Classification (NCBI taxonomy): domain Eukaryota; kingdom Metazoa; phylum Chordata; class Amphibia; order Caudata; family Ambystomatidae; genus Ambystoma; species Ambystoma mexicanum. Next base: position 1,183,609,002 of record NC_090933.1, on the reverse strand, counting down.
TATCATTCCAAATGTCCTCCAGGAGATTTGTTGTCAAATACAATATTACGTAATCTGGCAACATATTTCCATGCCACACATAAGGGAAAGAAGCTAGAGAAACGATTGGCAGTATTAGAGCTCTGGATAATGTGGAAGAATGAGAAAGAAGACCCACTCTATAAGATGTGAATGCTTAGTCAGCATAAATGGAAAGATGTAACGCCTTCAGCTCCTCGTTTCCCTTCCGAGAATCAAGAGATAGAGGGGGTTGACCACAATACATACCATGGCACAGATGGATAAGGAACATTTAAAATGCACACTGTTTTTCTCCCGATGTGGGGAACATGGATTAAAGAATTGGAGAAAAGGACGTCAGAAATGAGTTTAGCTATAGGCAACATAAGAGGTCTATAATCAGCTATCCTGGGGGAGAGAGCTGATGACATTTGGAGAAAAGCAGGGTATCCAAAAGTAACTGCGTAAAACACTGTGCACGATGGAGCAGCATTCAATAATTGTAGAGCAGACATATGGCTAGCACTTACAGTACAATATCCAGATACACAGGATATTGGAGCTATAATGATTATGATGATGAGGGAAGACCCCATTGCCTTTATTCTGGACATTCAGGACAGATGGAGTTCGGTGATGCTCAAACCATGGGATAAAAATGTGGCGTTATTTTACCACATATTATGCCAGGCACTGCCAGAACCAGTACAGAGGCAGTTGAAGAAACAGGTGAGAATGAGAGCCAAACCATGGCCAGAGATACAATTGGTAATTGTGCATTATTGCAGAATGCTAATAGAAAAAAAGATAAGAAGAAAGCAGGCGGTAGAAAGCAAGAACAGGCGAAGTTGGGAAGCACAGCACAAGTGATTCAGTTCCCACAGCAAAATAATATAGCCAATGCCCAAGATCAGCATGGTTATAATTATCTGCCAAGAGCCAGAGGGAATGGGCCTCGAGGAGGTGGATGAGGAGGATTCCAGAATCCTCAAGGAAGGGGAAGATCTAATGGCGGACAGCCCTTATCATGTTAAAATTGTGGAAAAATAGGACATATGGCTAGAGCATGTAGAAGTAAAGAAGGCATGACACAGCATAATTGGCAATCTCTAAGAGGGGGGACAGGATATGCTCCTCAATGCAATACAGACTCACAAGGATATTATGCCCAAGGTCACAAACAAAATCAGGCATATGTGCCACAACCACAGCAGTTTCAGCAAGTGCCAATACAGAAACAATTGTGACAACCCATGCAATTAAAACAAGCACCAAAGCAGACAGAGTCATTACAAGGCCAACAACAGCAAACACCTATGCAAATGCAACAAGCACCCCCTCAACACATACAATACATCCCAATGCAACAGACAGTCACAACACAATGGCAAATGGACACTGGAGCTACACAAGTAGTAAAACCCAAATTAGGGAGTGTGACTGTGGTGGGGGGGAATCCTTTCAACAGGCACAGGGATGAATTTGTACCCACAAAAGGATAGCCCACAGGATGACCTGATGTGTTCAGTATTATCTGTAACACCAGACCCCCAAGAGGAACCAAGGGTCAAGGTGACGATACAAGGCAAGACATTCTCATTTCTTGTAGACTCTGGAGTGACTCGTTGCTGTGTCTGTGAGGGAGACTATACAATGTCATGCATTAACATGAATACTAAGGGATTTTCTGGGGTAACACATTTACTTCCATTTACCGACAAATTCCCTATTTCTATAGGGGAACACGACATACTATAAACAGACAATGGTGAACATACTAGGACGTGATTTAATGATAAAGCTTAACATGACAATGGGACTCATTACACGGTAGGAGGTGGACCAAGGTGCTATTAGCACCTTGGTACATGCCGGTAAAATACCGGCACCGCCTTGGAGGAAAGGGGAATTACCACCCTATTCCAAGGTTGGCGGGGCGGTAATTCCCCCTTCCCCCATTGCCCTTCCCCATTCCCATTTTTGCCCCATAGGGCATAATGGGAATGGGGAAGGTGCTAATTACGGTACCGCAAATTGCGGTACCGTAATTAGCACCCTGGTCCCTTTGCGGGTTGGTTTTTAACGCCTGCTAAAAAGCAGGCATTAAAGGACCAACCCGTAAAGGGACCTCGTAGTAAGGCGGTAAGTGTTAACGGTCACCGGTACCATTACCGGTGACCGTTAACCCTTACCGCCTTCCGTGTAATGAGGCCAAATATCTTTTACTGACAAATACATATTGGGCCTCATTACACGGAAGGCGGTGAGCCATGGCGCTATTAGCGCCATGGCTCATGCCGGTAAAATACCGGCACCGCCTTGGCGGAAAGGGGATTTACCGCCCCATTCCAAGGTTGGTGGGGCGGTAAATCCCCCTTCCGCCATTGCCCTTCCCCATTCCCATTTCTGCCCCATAGGGCTCTATGGGAATGGGGAAGGCGCTAATTACGGCACCGCAATTTTGCGGTGCCGTAATTAGCTCCGAGGTCCCTTAGCGGGTTGGTTTTTAACGCCTGCAAAAAGCAGGAGTTAAAGCACCTACCCGCTAAGGGACCTCGTAGTAAGGCGGTAATGGTTAACGGTCACCGTTACCATTAACGGTGGCCGTTAACCATTACCGCCTTCCGTGTAATGAGGCCCATTGTGTTCAACCAGAGGGATACATTATATGAATGTGAGGGAATTTATATTAGCCTTTACAGGAAATAAAGCCTTAAGGAGAGTCCTTCTAGACGAGGAAGTGCTTTTAAATGGAGTGACCATTTCATTATCATGGTTACCTAAATAGGCAGATAAAATAGTAAGGATGCCTGATAGATTTTTGTTCAGTCCAGAAAATAATATGGATGATGAGGAAGGGCAAGTTATTCCTTTGGAACTAGAAGCAGCAGTGGTGAGAGAAGAAAGGGTGATGCTTCATGGGACAGATAATGAGGGAAGCGGATGTAGAACAGTGATAGCCCTAAATGAAGGATATAGACTGACAGACTTGACAGATGAAGAATTATTTAGGGATGACTATTCAAAGGATGAGTTAGTATTCTTTATAAGTTTCACTTATTCTTATTGATTTAAAGTTGAGAACATAGAGGTATCAGAGAGAACGGCTTTGGTAAAAATGAAACCGCCATTTTTTTCAGGAAGACGTGGAAAAGTATATTATGGACTACAAGTCCATATGATGTGGGCCTACTGAAAGGAGTGTGAGCAGTGAAAATTAAGCTTAAACCAGGAGCTATTTTGCCACACCGAAAACAGTACCCAATGTCCAGAGAAGCGGAAGAGGGGATATTCAAAACTATATCCACCCTAATGAAACAAGACATGCTAGTACCATCAGATTATCCATGCAACACAACCGTGTACCCTGTCAAAATATCAAATGGTGGGTCGTGGATATTCATACAAGATCTTCGCCGCCTAAATAATATAGTTGAAGCAGGGTTTCCTTTAGTTCCAAACCCAGCAACAATATTGTGCAATATCCCATCAACAACCTGGTATTTTACCGTTGTTGATTTGAAAAATGCATTTTTCAAAATGTCCCTATATGAAGACTCGCAGGATTTTACTTCCTTTTCATATAGAATGATTTGTCTGAAACACTTGTTTGCCTCAAGGGTACTGTGAGTCCCCTTCTATTTTTTAATAGAGACCTTCAGATGGACTTGGGATATGTTCAGTTTAAAAGCTTAATAATTCAATATGTGGATGACATTTTAGTTTGCAGTGAGATAGAAGATAAATGTAGAGAAGATTCTGTCAAACTTATGACGATACTTGGAGAAAAAGGGTACAAAGTAGACAAAGAAAAATTACATTATTGTCAAGATGAAGTATAATTCATTGGACAGACATAAAGAAAGAAAAGTGACACCTGAAAGAGCAGAAGCCATATGAGAACCTTAGAGCCAAAAATGGTGAGACAAATGCAGCAATTTTTAGGTCTATGCAATTATTGCAGGGCCCGGGTTTTTCACTACAGTGCATATATTAAACCACTTTTTAAAGCAATTATAGAGGCACAGGAGGGTAAAACTAAATTTATGTGGACAGAACACTTGACTGAAGGATTTAATAAATTAAAAAACACGATTAATACAGCTCCTGTTTTGGGGATTCCAAATTACAGTGAAGAATTTTACTTATTTTCCCATTCAAATGGAGAAGTCATGTCAGCAGTCTTTACACAGAAAACAACATTAGGACATGGCCATAAACCATTAGCCTTTGCTATAGAAAAAGCTTCATATCTAACTATGGGATGTTCCATAACTCTAATTGTTGAGCATGCATTATTTGCAATTTTAGAAAAACCCAAAAGTACATTGACTACTCAAAGAGCATCGGGGTACAAGGTGATTATAGTAATGATTATCGATACATGTTAGTTGTAGTATGTCCCTTTTCTAGATGATCGAAGCAGGTCCATGCTGGTCCATCCTGATGCTGCATGTGCTGCAAAGTTTCTAGTCCGTAAAGTGTTTCCAAGATGGTGCGTGTGTGAATGTTTGCGATCCAACAATGGACCACACTTTGTGAATGAACTCTTTGAAAATATAGTCTCACTCTTAGGCATCAAGCATATGTTTGCTTTGGCCTGTCACCTGCAAGCCAATGGGATATGTGAGAAAATAAATGGCCTTCTGAAGGAGAGGATACGCAATCAACCTGATTCAGGTCTGGTGACTGGACGCTGAATGAGAACTCCTCTCACCGCCATCCCCCAACAAGGGCAAATACAGATGCTCACAGTGTAGCGAAGGCATTACATTAGGCGATGAGATGCATGATTATTTGAAAACGATGACTCAAAATATTTATTTTATTTCTCAACAGATCAGAAATCAACAGGAGGGGTCAAAAGTGAACAAGGAGTGCAATGTGCCTATTAGTTTGGTAGACTCATTAGAACCTCCAGTACTTTACCCAAGGGACCAGGTGTTAGTAAGAAAATGTATTTGTACATGGAATACCCCTTGTTTTATGGACCATATGAGGTAAAGTAAATAAGCACTACTGCCGCAAAGCTTAAGGGCCAACAGGCTTGGATTCATCTGAACAATATCAAGCCCTATAAAGGTGAAGCATTGACCTCTCCTCCACCCCAGTGAAGCAAGTATCCCCAGTGAAATAAGTGCCCACAGTGAAGCAAGAGAAGAGTGGCAACGAATGACAATGTGCTCTATGGCCAAGAACACAGATAAAGAACACAAAATATGTTTAGATTAGGGTTTCCTTATGAACTGATTAATTAAACTGTCATCGCGGAACACTTTCCATAGATTAAGTCAAAAGAGACAATGAGAGTAGAGTTCGATCTTAGATAGAAAAAAGAAGAAAAACATGTTCTGATCTCCATCTATGATACCTATTATCAATGCACATTTTTTGTTATTCTTTCGTCTTAAATTTCTGAAACATATCCAGCTTTTACCCAAAGGGAAATAAACACTGTCACATTTTTGGAGAACCTCAGGAACAGTTGGATCATTTGGAAAGTGATAATTTAAATGATACTCCAATTTTTGATATAGAATTGATTAAAAGGAGGTAAAACATTTGCATATTTATACAATGGAAAAGCTTTAACAGTTTCGAGATTCATTGCCGTCTAAGACATTGATAGGCTTTCATGCGATATTAACATTGATATCAATCTGTATTATGTGTTGTGTTTCCCTCCTTGTTATAATGGCTTTGAGAATTATTATAAATGATGATAGCTTAATGAATGATACAGACACATCTACTGTTTTCCCCGCCAAAGATATAATGGCCAGATTGTATAATATAACAATGCACCTGTTTCATCATAAAAGAGAGATAGGGGGAGATTGTGAAAATATAAACACATATTTAGATGATGAAGTACATTTAAAAATAATCTAAGTTAGCAATACATGAAAGAAGTGGGAATAAAAACGTTGGACGAAAGCTGCTATGTATGTTCCTTAATACCCTACCCCTTGGGAACATCCAAAATATTCATTGCTACAGAGTTCATCAACATTTCTTTAGTTGACAATGCTAATTGGGAGGCACCTTCCAACGCACAAAGATGTCCCGAAACCACCTCCATGTGTTACACCACTTTGCCTCTCTCTCCTCAACACCCAGTTTCTTATGCATCATGGGGTTGAAATTGAGGACTTTTTGACCAATGCTAGCCCTGACTTTCTTGCTGTAACTGAGTCCTGGCTCAATTAAGCTATTTCATCTGATGCCATGCTTGCCATACAACCTAATTACCTAGGCCCTCATTACGACCCTGGCGGAAAGTGACTGACCGGACCGCCACAGCGTAAATAGCGTTTCCGCCATTGCAAGAAGGAGCAAAGTGCAGCCCATTCCGACCCATCGGGCACGAGCACCACGGCATGGCGGAAGTGCAAAGTCCGCGATGGCGGAAATGACCCCAAAACGGCCCACACCGCCGCCGTACGGCGCCCTAGGTGCAATACCGCCACCCATCACAGCGGACACCGCAGTGTGCGCCTACCGTAAAGTACGGTGACCGAAAATATACGGAAACGGAAGTTAAAACACGGGCCCGGAACGGGAAACAACCCGCCGTACACCTATAAAACCACTAAAACCACACAACCACTAAAATCACCACCCTGAGACACAACCCAACCCGTCATCCACCCTAGCGAAACCAAGAAAAATGGGAAAAGTAGCGAAGAAAGCGTGCGACCGCAAGCGGCAGGTCCACTTCTCCCGTGAGGAACTCACCGTGCTAACAGAGACCCTCCAGGAGAATGCTGCCGTCGTCTTCTCCACGCAAATGACCAGGACGGCACTCGCAAACAAGAAGGCCATATGGGCTCTGGTGGCACAGCGGGTAAGTGCGGTGGGGACCGCACCCCGCACCCCACAGCAATGCCGTAAGCAATGGGACGACCTGCGGATACGCGTCCGCAGCATACTCTCTGCCAACCGCAACATTGCCACAGCCACCGGGGGAGGGTCGGAATCACCAATCAAGCTGACCCCCTGGGAAGAAATCTGTGCCTCCACCATCGGAATGGAGAGCATAGAGGGAGTCGGAGGGATGGAGAAAGGAGTGCAGACATCCGAAGAATCAGGTAGGTGGGCCTAATGAAACAATGCTAAATCCACAAAGTCCATCCATGTGAAGCACCATGTGTCCCCATAGTGCAACAGAAACACATGTCCAGGAGAACGTCCACACACATTGGCCTGATAGCGCACGTTAAAACACACAATAAATACATAAATAATTAAAAACCCCTAAAACACGCACTACACGTGCAGCAGGCACACCCTAACTGCAGGCTGCCAAACAACTGCACCCTCACTCCACACACAAATGGAAGCACCTCCAAGGCCCCGACCCAAATCACCCTCAGGTACCACCCCAATGCATGTGATACAATGCCATTCCAATTCCCACAGACCCACCGATAACCCTCGCCCTCCTTTACTCCACCACAGGGTCCGATCCAAACGACGAGCTGCAGGACACCCCTACCAGCACACCTGCAAAGAGGGCCAAGACCAACGGCCAAAGACCCTCCACCTCAGCTGCACGCATCAAGACACGGCAGCAGCACAAATCAGGTGGCAGCACACAGGAGGGAACATCAACAGGCACCCCATCAGCCAGCATGCCCACAACACCACCACCACAGGTCCCCACAACGGATGCCACAGAAGGCACTGCCTCCGGTGGCAGCAGCACCATAGGTGACACCCCATTGATGGCAGCATGCTCCGACACAGAAGACGGGGATGTCGAAGTCAGATCCATCCATGACCTGTCCCAATCCCCCTGTCTGTTCCATCCCGTACTACATGAGGATACCACGCAGGGGCACCCACAAGACGACGACTGGCCATCCCCCACAAGCCCTGTGGCAGGGCAACATGAGGACAACAGCCCCTCTGTGACACCCCCGCAAATGGCCATGGCCCAGCAGAGGCAACAGTCCCTCGACCAGTTAATCGTGCAACAGCAGCAACTGGCCACGCTCCTCAAGGACCATGCCGATGAATGTGGGGGCACTAAGGCAGACATAGAAACATCAACTGAGACACTTAGGGCAGAAATGGAGAGAGGCACAGAGACACTAAGGGCACAAATGGAGAGTAGCACCGAGAGCCTGAGAGTCCAAATGGAGAGAAGCACCGAGAGCCTGAGGGGGGAACTGCATGCGACGTCCAAAGACGTATGTGGTGAACTTGCCGCAGTGCGCCGTGTGCTCACTGAGCTCTCGCAAACCCTTAGGGACATGCATGGACGTGAGCAGGCAGAGACATCATCCGTTGCAAGTTCCGTCCAGGGCAGCCCCCAACGTAGATCTGGGAGGAACCTGCGCTCCACAGGCAGGGGTGCCCCTGATACCCGCAGAGGGGGCTTGCAGTAGCGACTGCCCACGGACGATGAGCATCTTTGGACACTGGTGTTCGGGGGGGAGGTGGGAGGGTGGAGGGGGTGTGTTGGGCTCACTTGGGTGGCGGGTCGATAGGGTGTACAACATGATATCACATATGCCATAAAAAGTGCACGATCAACCAATGAGATGTGTGGACATTGATCTTTGTGTACTAGGCCATCATAGGCGTACAGTCCATATTGTGCATGTCCCAGACACACACAGTGCCACGAGTCCCGTGTCCATGTATCAGCCACCAGGCGTGAGTGATAGAAGCATGCATCTATGAGATGCTGACGAATGTCACGGGCCTCCGGTGCCTCGCAGACTCCCTGAGGTGCTGCCACATCCCCACCCTCATCATGACCATCTTCAGGTGCTTGCAGTTCTGCGTCAGGGGGCATGGGCACATTTCTACGTACGCACATGTTGTGTAGCATGACACATGCCATCACCATCTTTGCAACCTTCTCATGGCGGTACAGGAGTGCCCCGCCAGACCTGCTGAGGCAGCGGAAACGACCCTTCAGTAGGCCGAATGCCTGTTCAATGACTACACGGGTACGTGAGTGGGCATGGTTGTAGTCCTCCTCATGCTGGTCCCGTGGGTTCCGGACTGGTGTGAGGAGCCATCTCTTCAGTGGATATCCAGCATCACCTGTATGTGGACGATAAACGTATGATGTGGAATGCCATTGCTACGTACGCACACCCCCCCCGCCCCCTTCCTGCCAGGTCATTGCCGAATCACATACCCCACATCATCATGCATGAAATGAGACTCACCGAGTAGCCAGGATCTGTTCCCTGCGTGTCGCTCCATGTAGCGTGGTATTGTTGAGTTCCTCAAGACCATAGAATCATGGGTTGATCCAGGGAATCTGGCACAACAATGTGTAATGATCCTGTTGGAGTCACACACCATTTGTACATTCAGGGAATGAAATTGTTTTCGGTTGCGGTACTGGGCCTCCATGGCATGTGGGACGACCAATTCCACATGGGTGCAGTCGATGTCACCAATGCAACCCGGTATGCCGCCAAGTGCATGGAATCCCACTTTTGTGTTGGTAATTTCCTGCTCCGAGCGTGGTAGAGAGATGTAGTCGTCTGCGTGCTGCAGGAGGGCATCGAGCACTTGCAATAGTGTCCGTGAGAACAGTGGCTGAGAAATGCCATGCAACTGTCCGACTGTGTGCTGGTAGGTGCCTGTGGCCAGGAAGTGGAGTACAGACACCACCTTCAGTAGGGGTGGGATGGCGGTTGGGCTATCTATCATGCTGACAAGGTCAGCCTGTGTCATGTCCACAATGGCGGTTATGGTGTCCCGGTCCAGACGGTAGAGGGTGTGGATCTGCTCATCAGTGAGGTTGAACGGATGTGCTCGGAGGCGTGGGATTGCGGGCTGCCTGCGTGGTGGTAGTGGCTGTGCTGGCGTCCCTTGCTGGCCCTGCCTTGGCCTCCTCCTCCTCCTGCGTCTCCTCCGTGCGGCCGGTTGTAGTTGGTGTTCGTCTTCTTCTTGGAGTTGGAGTACTTGCAGTGCTATCAGGTCCCCCAGGGCCAACATCGCGAGTCCTGCCGGTAGCATTTCGGTGTGGTTGTGGGAGGAGACTGGCTGTGCAATTTATGTGTTTCCAGGCTGAATGGCCTCCACCTGTGGTGATTCATTCCACCTGTGCAAACTGCTCTCCCCTTTGGCCGAGCACGTCCCGCGCACAACGCTGCAATTCGTGGAATGGCATCTTGCTATTGCAATCTTGTATTTGTACCCGATGGCCGTGTAACATTGGTTGATATGTTCATTCTGTTGTGGTCCCATTGTTTCACATACTATCTGTGCAGTCGCGAACAGAGTTGTGAAGGGTCAGTGGAACGTAGTACTCGAGTAACGGTGGGCCCTCATTCATCACTGTACCGAGTTGCAACGACGGGCGGGGCGTCCCATTCGTGGGTGAAGGCAGTTGCCATTTTCACACACAGCCGCACTCGATGGATTAATTAGTGTTTTCAAACGGCCACAGATGCCTCTTCGACGTGATGTTGCAAATGAGGAATTCGAAGGGCGGCGCTTTCGGTTTTCAGCTAGCGGCGAGGAGATGCCCACAGGTCTGACTGCAAATATAACGTTCTATTGTTCAATGTCCTTGGGACAGGGGCCATGGCGAGAATGCTATGATTGATATGAATAGTATGGGATGCGCAATTGCGTAGTGGACGATAAGGCAGGACGTTCCCAAATACGTGTTACTTCACTAGACTAGAATTACGTGCTGGGGCACTGTGGATTTTGCAGGCTGAATAACGCACAGACTCAATGGATATTTCTAATGTTATGTGAGTAAATATTCAGGCGTTTTCATTACGGGATGAGGGAATGATGAATGGATGCATGGGCAGGTGATTTGATACAGTGTTTGCCATGTACAGGGCTTCTTGGGATCTGTCCGCCCCCCCTGCGCTATGTGATGCAGGGCTGCCATAGTGGGACCATCGTCTATCTGGCCTTGTTGAGCCCTCCCTGTCTCGACGCGCCTTCAGACACTTGTGTCCATGCACGATACCAATCCCATCTGAAGGATTCTGTTTTCACAGGCGCATGCACAGGTACACTCGTTTGTGATGGTGTTTTCACCTCGATATAGATAGTTATGATTCGCAAGTGGTTTTGGGGTGGTGATGATCCTTTGGAGTGGGCTTGCATGCATATGGCTGTGGATCTAGTGTGATCATTGAAGTGAGTTGTTCGAATGTAGTTCTGATGGCCATTCTATTCTGTTTCTTTTCTTTTGGTTGACAGGTATCTCCTCCCCTTTTGCCACTGCCATCTGTATGCCACTCCTGCAGATGGATTTTACTCCCGACACCTGCTGCTTCGTGTTAATCAGTGGAGCAGCATTACGATCTTATGGGACGATCGCCAATGGGCCACATGCCCTTACGCAGTACTGGTGGCTCGGAGCAACATTTCGGCCTTTCAGCTGGACTAGTGCCTCCCCATTGGGACGGCCCTGCGGTTCTGTGCGCTTCCATGTTGCCTTTTCGTACGTGTATGTGGCTCTGTGTACCATGAGGGAACAGGGCGTCACACGAGTAGTGGCTGGTCATTTGTTGCGGATGCAGCCCACAATGGTGAAATGTGTTTTGGAGTTCATGGCCTGATGGCTGTATGGGCTTGGTGATATTGATGTGCATTAAAATTCTATTCTGATATGGGCCGTGTAGCATTCTTCTTTGCAAGTGATGTGGCATATTCCTATTTGGGGAGCGATGTATTGTGAGGGGATCTGCATTGGGTTCCAGCTTCGGAGTTTTGTTGCGTGGTCCTGTACTGGGCGCGTTTGCCTACGAAGCCCGTGAGGTCAGGGATGGGGGCTGCCAATATGACAGTTTGAATGTTGTCATGCTCAGGGGCGGGGGATTGGGTTTTGTGTGACAGATGCCGGTCAGCCAGGTGGACTGGTGGAATGTTGTGATTTTCTGAATATTGCTGGTCACAGGTGCCTGTGTTTGCGTGCGTTTCTTGGTGGGGGACTGTGGTCATGTCCATTGGGATGGCTTCTGTATTCGTGCCATCTGTGCCCTGCAGCTCCCATTGGCCCCTCTTGAGGTCCATTTGTTCGTTGGCATGCATGGGTGACTTGTGCATTTCACTGGTTGCATTGTGGCTTCGTTGCACCTACGGGGAGTTGTACTTTGTGGGCAGGGAGCGGTGTACGGGCAGTCAGTGGGGCCGTTTACGGTTGATTCGCGATGCCGTACTTCTCACCATGGCGGAATGGTGCATTCCGCCATGCTTGATGGCGTTAGGTACATGTCCGCTGGGGTCGGAATTGGCGTACCGTTGCGCCATGGTGGTGTTTACGGTTTGGCATGGCGCGCGCGCGCGTGCTTGGTGCAGTTAGCGTTGGCGTTCACTACGGTGTCGCTAATGGCATCGTACTTTGCGGTGACGGGTCATAGTCGCACCGAGCGCTATTCGATGGCGGTATTGCATTTCCGCCATCGTTTTCCGAATTCCGCCAGGGTCGTAATGAGGGCCCTAGTCTTTTGGGCTGACCATGGTAAACAACGAGGTGGGGGGTTGCCCTATTTAAGAACAAACTGCATTGCCATGTCGCACCACACCACACAATCATCCATGAATGTGAGAGTCTAGTGGTGTAACGGCACATCTCAGACAAGGTTTCCCTTACTATCATCGTCATCTATAGACCCCTGAGAGTCCTTAAATGTTCCGAGATAGTGCAGACTGTCAAGATCACACTTCAAACAGAGGACACTGGCAGGAGGCCTACCGATGAGAGAGCGTAGACTAATTGGGACGTAGTGGGAAAACAAGGGGAGAGCTGACGTATCTCCATGTACCTGTTTTCATTTCCAAGTACCTGGGTTTCGTTTTTATATATGTGCCGCTAGAGAGCTTAATGTCCAAGGTTAGATTTGGGTTGCCAATCAATCAGAAAATCCTGCCATGTATTTTTACATACAATGCTGCAACTGTTATTCTGCTGCCACATTCTTTGCTCTAATCAGTGTGCTGTGTGTTTAGAAGTAGCTCAAGGTTTGTCCTACAGACAATGCACCCCCAATGGGATATTAATATTCATGCATTTTATATGTAGCTATGTTCCCCTAATCCAATTCCAGCCCTCGATAGGTTTTTGTAATATGCCACGTAGGATGACGTCATAGATGACACATCTAGCATTATATAAACCAAGTATAATCAAAAAGACATTGTGATCCTGAATGAATCAATGTGATGAATTAGGATTAACCCTGCTTTCTTTGTTTGAGATAAAAAGTAGTATTTTACCATCTTCTTTGAGTCTGTCCAGTTATTTGTTCTGAGACATTTTATTGGTAACTCCATCTAGCATGAAGACACTTTAAGGTGCTAGAGCACAGAGCTCTGACATGTACATCAAATGAGGACCCTATGGGAGGGGGGAGGAGACTTACAGAATAGAATGCCTGTTGAAATTCATAACAGAGCACCATCTAAGCCCACAAACAGATCGACTTTACCAACAGCAGATGAACACCAGATTGGGACCAAGTCAACCATCAGTGTTACTATGATTTCCAATACCGTGTTTGCACTATCTGAAAGATCAACTGAAAAATCTTCTTACTCACTTTTAATAGATTTGAGTCATAAGTAGATGCTACAATTTAGGAGGGGTACGGCACAATTGAAATGCAGGATGTAGTGATGGAATACGAGAAAATAATGCTCTATGTGTCGTCAACTCTAAAAATTTGTTTCAGAGAAATGTACAAAGTATATGATATAAAAACAGTATTGTAAAAGAATAACGAGAAATGTAATAAGATTAACAGGAAGAGGACGAGGATGTTAGAACAGGCCCCAAACCCAGAATCACAGTTTGTGTATTCCAGTCAACCATCTAAACTCAACGCATGCCCTGATCTGGAGTTGAAGATGACAAAGATGTATTACAGGGCATACCACTCTCCTTCATTTTACACCAAAAAGAAAGTATTGCCTTGCAGAGGAGAAACTGTGCCTGGAATTGAAGGTTGATGTCTGACCTACCGGCAAGACCAACTTTTGGGCATGGTTATCATGTCTCAATTGATTTTCCTGTCACCCTCTGTGATGTAGAGACAAGAGCACGCATTTGAGGGTGAAGACAACCCTGTGGACCTGGTGTATTCATTGGGGACCTATGATGAAAATGATAGTAGGAATGATGAGGCATCTTCCATGCACAAGACTGCTTTAACAATCCTATATATTTAGACAGTTTTAGATGTAGAATTACCAAGACTTTACTCAGGCTTATGTCATCTGAAGGGTGATCTGTCAATTATGTTTGGCTCATTTAACAAAATCTGGTGAAAGATTTTGTTGCAACTCCAAGGAAGAAAATTATCAAACTTACTTATACTGCCCATGCAGAGAATGCTACAGTGACTACTCAAGCTTGTAGTGAGTACAACAAGCAGATCATTAGTAAGAAAAGATTACATTTTGAGGACAAATGACATTACAAAATATGGAAGCATTTTAGAAAATGGTATCATAATGTAAAGACTATGGGGACAAACTGTTCCACAGATTATAGAAACAAGTGCCCAAACCACTGAGCTATCTTACTTCGGTGTCCTATCTGACATTACTATAAAATGCCATTGTGAAAACGGAAATGTTCCCTATTTCTTGTTTAAATGCAGATATAGTTCCTATTTTTAAAGATGGATGGTGGCAGACTCTATCTATCTGCAGGCCAATATCCTAGCTGGACTCCCCATACAAAATTGATGGGAAGACACTATTGACCCAGTTAGAAGGATGGATCGAAAACGACTGGGCGGTTTCTGATTTCCATGAGCGATTCCATAGAGTATTAAAAGCTGCAGAACAAGATATCAAGCTCTTCATGGTGGTTGAAAATATGACATTTTGATGAACAGGCCCGTCTATTTAGCCTTTTTAGATCTGAAGGCTGCTTTTGATAGTGTGCAAAGGTAAAATGTGTTCTACACTAGCAAGAATGTGGGTACTAGGACCTATACTTAACCTATACACAAATGATGAGGCAATGGTCAAATGGGAAACTGGAGATGAAAACAAACCTAGCTTTTTAGTCCAAAATGGTTTTAGACAAGGTTGCATTTTAGCTCTGACACATTCATCATTGCATAATAATGATATATGATCCAGTTGTGGAAGTCAAATGCTTACCTACATCTCAAACCCTCCAAGACTGAATTCCTACTGCTGGTCAACAACACTGAACACCCTGACATCCAGACCTGGCTCTCTGCTATGAACCTTGAGGGATTCACACCCCCGCTGACCACCTGCTCCAAGTCCCTTGGGTTTGACATCAACAGACAAATCTCTTTCAAATATCCTAAGGCTAAGCCTTGGTCCTCTCCCACGTGGATCATGGCATTGCCCTTTTGGAAGGCCTTCTGATATGTGTACTGAATGCTGCAGCATGATTCATCAAAGGACTCAGCAAATTCAACCACATCACCCCAACCATCAGTGAACTGCACTGGCTCCCACTGTAAGCCCACATCCTCTTGAAACCCTACTGCATCACATACAAGGCTGTCACCGTGAAGTCCCCAAGCTAACTCACTGATAATCTCAGCGTGTGCGGAGGCATACAATCCTCCAGAATTAAGGACATGTGCAGACTTCAACTCTGCCAGTGCAAGAAGGAAAGACCCATTTGTCTGTCTTTGTCACAAGACTCTGGAACCTCCCCCCATCAACATCAGACTGTCCCCTCACATCTAACATTGAGAGAGGAGTTAAAAGCCCTCCCCTTCAAGGTATGCTCCTCCCTAACGCCTAGGTCTACACACCCTCCACTCCCCACCCTATCTCAGGCTGTGTCATCCGCTCCCCACTAATGCCCTTCCTCCCCTCTTTCTTACCCAGCCCCTGCTGTTAGCTCCCTGAGGTGTAAAGGGCTGTGGATTTGGAGCTGTTTGGCTGTGGCGAGTGGAAGGAGAAAGGAAGAGTTTGAACCCATTCAAGCTCACAGAACACAGAACAGGGAAGAGGTGCGTGTGCCTTTAACAAACCAACTGTTAGCTGGTCAGCTGACTATTTAAGGACGCCTCTGTGACCCTTGCGGCGTGAAGCCCTGAGGTGTAAAGGGCTGTGGATTTGGAGCTGTTTGGCTGTTTGGCGAGTGGGTGGGCAATGGCGGCTGTCTCGTCTCCAGCATTAAGAACAAGAGCACAGAAGCGCCGTGACTGTGCTGGCGGACCAGCTGAAGCCATAGCTCCACAGCGTCCTCAAATATTCTCAAAAGTAAGTCGCTACTATTATTGCACTTCGGACCTGGTTGACTGTATCACGGAGCCTGATTTTGTACCTATTCAACATATACATTGTGATGCTGTGTTCGAAGCTCTTACTGCCTCGAATAAACCTGCACACTTACGAGAGAGAGCCCGCCTGACATCCGGCGATGCTGGGGAGAACTGCACTGTACTAGTCAGTGGCGCTGACTGTGTTAACAATGTAAGTACCGAGCACATCGACTCCTCGTTAATGAGAAATTTCCATACTGTAATTTGTACGGAAAACGAGGCTCCCGAAAATAATGACGACATGCCCCCCGACGCTATATCTGTATTGAACACTCACTCGCACCATGGTTTTGCGGACGCTGTGGTCGCCGTCTCTGAGGGGGCATGGGATGTCGGGGTGGAGACTTTGCTGCAGTACGGCTTGAGTGCCGTTGTGCGTGGGGTGGGGACTGGCGGTTGCGGAGCGGAGGATGCTCCCCTGGTGGAGTATGCGTGGAAGGCTTGGAAACCTTGCCTTTGCACAACGCCAGTCCTGAAGAGTTAATCAAGGCAGCCTTCCAACTAAATGATCTTTCACTCCCTAGGTTGGGTCAAGAGGTCCAGATGCGCACTACAAAGGAGTTAGTTGCTCCGTTTACTGCAAGCTCTCCTGTGAGCAGTAAGAAAATACTGGCCAATGGGTATATTAATGAACTTAATGGTAATGATACCGTTGTTCAGCAACTCAATTTAACCCCAGAGGTACATTTTCGAGAGCCGAGTCGGATTCTTGGCAGCCTGATGGAGCCGCATTTGGTTGAAAAAATTGAGGCTAGAAGAGACTCACTGGGGGTTGTGAACAACGTCTTACATAACTATGGGCTCCTGAATAAGGCATGTTTAAACAAGCAACCTAATGAGCAAAAGACATTTCTAGACACTAAGGCAAAAACAGTCCTAAAACTAAATAATACACAGTTAATGTGGGCCACGGGTGACATATGGCCAAAAGTGTGCTACAAACGGTTGAAAACACACAAACAACTTGTCGGGGGGAAATTCTGCCGGGGTCGGCCGGACCGTCCGCAGACCTCCGGGCAGGGAGGCCCCAACTCCTCCCGTATATCCCAAAAGAGATAGAGTATGAGACACACGCAAGAAGCAAGGTGACTCTGCTGTTTATTAGACAAAACGGCAGGGATGGGTCAAGGAGCGTACGCGTCCGTCCTGACACACACACAATCGTGGGGCTCGCAGGCCCTTTTTACCTTAGTATGACACGCTACTTGCGTCACTTGGAAAGTTTAGCAAAAAACCTATCTCCACTCTGGATAGGTTACTCGAGTGGTAGGGTTAGTATAGCGCACATATAGAGAACGGTGTTAGTGGCTGAGGGTTAGTCAGGTGGTATACCTGGGCTGTCCCTTCAATTTGATACATGAAAATTGTTACATGAAGACCTCTGAGGATTGGTCAATGTGAATGGCGTCAGTGATAAGAACCCCATGTTCTAATTGGTCCGCTCGCGAGCCTCCCAGTCTGGGACTATCGCTGTTCCCAGCTCGCGGTGCACCTGTCATTTGCAACAATGTTTTAATATGAGTAGGTTTAAACAATGTGAGAATTTATTCATATGTTGGATGGTCGAATAGTCCCACTGCTGCCGATGTCCAATGAGTCTTTTAATTGTATCTGCCTGTGTCTTGAAACGTGGGATTCAGGCGTCTCCTTCCTCCTGGGCTTGGCATCTTGTCAGGTTTGACTTTGTCACGTGAGGTGGGACCGTGTTTGAGGCAAAATTCAACACAATTAATATTGTTTTTCCTACTGTGTGCCTGGTTTATCTTGCAGGTGCGACCTTGGCGTTGGCTCGCAGCATGCGAGATTGCAACATCGTGCCCTTGGCGGTGTGCTTTCGCCGGGCTCATTTTGCAGGGTCAGCAACCCAGTTCTTGCTCATTCAATGTTCATGGAAGCTTTTGCCTGCGGCCTACTTGGGCCTGGTGCATAGGTGGAACCGTTTGATGCAGGGCGCTTTAGGTTACGGTATCATATTGCTTTATCCTCAGTATCGTGTCCCCGTTATATTCTTCATTATGGTACATGGCTCTTAGAAGAAGCGTGAGCAAGCCTTTTTATATAAGTTCATGATGCGTCTTGCGTTTCTGCATTTTGAGAGCCTATCTGGAAAATAATAAAGATGTACGTCCGTGAGAATGTCTGTCGCCTACGTCGTAGCACTGAGTATATTCTTCGTGTAGATTGGTGCGGGAGTGTCCGGTGTGTATATTTGCACAGGTATGCTGACCGTTGGCTAGGTCGTCATGGCATCTCTAACGACGTGTAGGTTTAGTCGAGTTGGTCCGTGCCGCAGGTGTCGGCATGGACAGGGCGGGCTGCTGGGCAGGTAGATGGGCACATCCGTATGTTCCTGTACCAGGGTATTTGGTCGTCCGGTAGATAGGCAAATTCCTCTCGTGGCGGGTGTCTGGGCCGTGATCCTCTAGGCCAAGCGCGAGAGGGGAAGGGCGGGAGCCTGTTCTTCCATTCTCCCACTTCAACCTGCCCAATGGAGAGTCGTGGCATGAGTTATCTGACATTCACTTGACCTCCCAAAAAAGACATTCTGCTCCAAATAGGAATGCAAATGAGGTTGGTGAGGAGACGTATTGCAATGAGCCCTCTTTAAACAATGACTCTATGGACTCATCCCTGATGGGACGTCCTTTCCCTAAAATCCGGCTTGACAAGGAGCATCACCCCGGTAGGATGTCGAAGCAATATGCACAAACCTCAGGAAAGGAATTACCCACCATGCTGTCCTCGACGGAATTGCAAACTCTCCTAATGGCATCTTTGGCGATTTCATTGGCACCTTTTATGAGAATATACATGAGGCAACTAAAGATTTAACGACTGTTGTGGCTATGATGAACTCCAAGTTGATTCAACTAGAAAAAATGTGTGATCGCTCGTATGTTGAACAACACGAGGGAATCAAAAGACTGGATGCAGCTTTTAATCTATTAAGTGAGGGCAGAAAAAGCGATTCAACTGACAAAAGGCTGTTCGCTGAAGTTCCCCGAGAGGCACTCGCACTATTTAAATATGACACAAGTCAATTACTACGGACAAGGGCCTCTGAGTGTACCAAAACTAATGGAGGGCTAAAAAGGTCCTCAGTTAACAATTCTGATGCAGCTCCCGTTGGTGGGCGAGTTGGCATCTGTAGAGGTCGAGAAGGGCGCTACGGTCCTAACAGATGTATCAAACAAGGTTTCAGTGTCATCGCGAAAGACCGGTCCTTGCTCGTCAGTAATTTCCTTTAGCCCAAACGTTGCAGACTTGTCGTTCCATATGGCATTTGAACAGGCCAGACACTCCGCCAATCAAGCATGCCACGACACTCAAATGGCATCAACCTCAGGAGCCAGGTTACAATTGGAACCAACATCAAAAGATGGGTCAGTTCCTTCGACAGTGGGGCTGCCTAAGGTATATTCAATCTTCACTGGAGGGCCCCAGAACCTAGGCAAGCCGGTGAAATTGTCATTAAAACCTCAACATGCAGTTAAGACAAACAGTAAGAAATGGAAAAACCAAAAGGCAAGGAAAAATAATACTCTAAATGGAGCCCGGAAGTTCTTGCGGAACATTAAAATGGTCCAGATAGTGTCAAATGACTTGGTCAAACCAACTACGGGCGTTATTCCTTCTAAAAACCAAATTCAAACTCAAGATACAATTGAAAACGTAATACCTGTAGAGCATGTACAAATGAAGATTACCACACCAACAGCGGATATTGCGGCAGAGCTAGTAGACCTGTCAACCTATGATGATCCAGAATACTTGGACCTGGAGGCTTCAGTATCGATAGGCAAAGACTCGACGAACAACATGAGAGAGCAATCAAGTGTGATGCCCATTCAATGCAAGGATAAATTGGCCCAGTCAGCAGCTAAAATAGTCTTAGACAAACCAGTGTCAAGCTTATCAGGAAACACTAAGGAAGTTTGCAGAATTCCCGCCTTAAAATGCGGGTTACATGAAAGGTCATGTCACATTATTGAAGTACCAGACATCAATAAATCACTGTCTCCTCTCTTACTCAGTCCGGTGTTCTTGACAATAGATGAGAAAAGAAAACAAAGTCTAGCTAATCTTCAAGCTTCTAGACTGGGGAGGTCATTGTCAAATTCAGATAGAAGCAATAAACCAGCCAATGAAAAGGGTCTTCATGGGCAGATGATAACAGTCTCTGATACCGAGTCTATGGTCATCAATCGAAGGAAGGTGCAGGGGCTTGTGGCTGAGAGACGTCTGCAAAAATCTAAGGAAAGTCTGCCAAGGCCAGTTCCAAATAAGAGCACTATTTACAAGTTGAAAATTGAGAGCTTGGAGTCTATCTATAATTTGACCTTGAATCGAGGAAACATAATAAAGTTGCTTCATCTCGTGCCAAGTTTATGTGCAATAACCTCAGATGACTTAAAAATCGTGGAGTTTCCAGAAGAAGGCATGAATGACAAGGTGGTGCTCCACCTAACCTCGGCCTTAATTGCTACTTCAATATTGGAGGCTAATGTTGCGTTGTTTTCATTGGGCTTCAATGTTTACAAATGTATTGAGCCTGAGGCGTCTCGACTTGCCTCCAATGGAACTCTGGATGTGCCAAGCGAAGTGTCCATGAAATCGTCCCCGGCACTGGTACCAAGAAGAGGTACCGTGGTGAAGGAATCACAAGGGCACTCGAGTTTGTCACAAGGGATGGATTGCAAACGTATGTTATCACTGTCTGCATTGAGGCTAACTCAAATACCAACGGGCGATGGAGGAGTGGCAGTTGATGGACAAAATGCGCAAATAAGAATTACAATTAAAAGAAAAGGTCCACCTGACGATAACACTAAGGAGGGATTTCAAATTACAACCTCCCCCCTGGCAAACTACGAATGGCAATGGTTGGCATGGGCTTTGAACACAAAAAATAACCAATAATGCCAGGAGTCGGAAACTCTTGAAGAGTGCTGCCTAGCCTCCTGGAACACACGTGAATGTACACATCTGTTTAACACAATTTGGCTAGACAACCTCCATATCATGTGTTTACAAGAGACATGGCTAAGTGAGCTGCCGGTAACTTTGGAGTTTGAGGTTGTAATAAATCCGGCAATAAAATCAAAACAAGGGAGACCAATGGCAGGGCTGTTGACGATGGTGAGAAGAGCATCGGGGTGGCACATTATAAACTCTGTCAACCATTCTCCCTATATTCAAGAGACTTCTATTGAAAGGGCCGGCGCCCATGAGCACACACAAGACAGGATCATAATACTGAATCTGTATTGGAACCATCTACGAGCAGGAAAGACTGATTTTATTGACCAGATATCAGCGTTAATAGATCTTCGTGTGGAAGCCCTAGGGTGGGCGAAGATAATTCTTTGCGGAGATTTAAACATCAATCTCTTTAAGCAGGCAAAACCAGAACTGGGCACACATGCACAAGCATGGTTAAATGAAATGAGCCTACGAAATTTCCAGATGTTGAATGGAAGCACCTGTGGTGATATACCACCTGCACCAATGTGGCATCGCGTGGATTCATCATCAATCATAGACTACATGTTTGTGTCTGAAGCTTTGCACCAGAGGATACATTTGCTGATTATCTGTAAAACAACAAATAGTGATCATGATATGCTACTTATGAAATTTGCAATAACTGAAACAGCTAAAAAGCCATCATGGACACGCAAACTCAAGCTGGAATCAAATAGAGTTTGTTTAAGACTGGAGGAGACTGAAGTTAACTCTGTGAAGAACCAGTACTGTCAATCGAGTGCTGATCTGGAATACAATCAATTATTGACACAATTTAAAACAAAAAAGGTTGGCCTAAAAAACTTAAACATGGTCCGGGCTCATCATTTCGATCTCGAGATCCTTAAACAAAAAAGAAGGATGCGTACGGCACTTAGGAGAGCTCAGTCCCTAGATGTTGCCGCTCGTAATTTGGAAAAAAAGGCTGTGAAACAAAAATATAAGAACTGGTTGAAGATGCATAAATATTCATTAGTACAAAACGATGCGGAGCGATGCTAGCTACATTGAATAACAAAAATACGAGGGACTTTTGGAATCTTATTAATAACTCACAAGCTCCTCAAACTGCACTGCAGTCTTGCATGGTCTCGGAATCTGTTTGGATAGCCAATTTTGAAGCTCTCTATAAAGCTAAGGACCAAGGAAATGTTCCATCGGAATTATCCTTGAAACCGTGGGTCTTGACCTTTTTGAGAGAAGATATTGTGTCCATAATTAAGAACGCAAAAAACTCACGAGCGCCAGGCCCGGACAGCCATACCAACTTTAAACAACATCCAGAGTTATGGGCATCCCTATGTGTAGCTTTATTCGATAGAATAATTAAGTGCTGTAGGACCCCAAAATCTTGGAAGTCTGCTGTCATCGTCCCAATTTTCAAGAAGGGAGACAGAACATGCCCAAACAATTATCGCCCACTTGCACTGTTGGACATACTGGGGAAAATCTACGCCACAATGTTGCAACAAAAACTGATGACATGGGCAGTTACGTCTAATCATGTTGACAAAAGGCAATCTGGATTTGTAAAAAAAGTAGGCTGCTTGCTAAACCTGCTACTGCTGAACCTGATTAAAATGGAGGCAATAAAGTCCAATACAAAGGTCTATGTGGCCTTCATTGACTTTTCATACGCATTCAATACCATCGACAGGTCACTTTTGTGGTCAAAACTAGAAAGTTGGGGATGCCCAGTTGATCTAGTATCAGCAATCCGGGATCTCCACTCTGACACTTCAATAAAATCTGTCTGGATAGCTCTGGAACTTTAACTGCACCAATCAAAACCTATAAAGGAGTAAAACAGGGTTGCCCCTTAGCTGCTGCAATATTCAGCTTATTTATATCAGATATAGGTTTATCAATCGATGCAGTAAGCTCTTTTCCACCAAAAGTAGCCAAGACACATCTAAGCTGGCTCTTGTATGCTGACGATTTGGTCCTGATGGACACAACCCCTGTCGGCCTCCAAAGAAAACTGAATGCAGTTGGCCAAAACGTCGCAGTAAACCAATTGTTGATAAACACAAAGAAGTGTGAAATCTTAGTGTTTAAGAACCTGAATAGCCAAGGAGGAAAAAAACTAAACAACTGAGATGGTTCCTAGGTCTAGAGTTAATTCAGACAGCCCAGAGCGTAAAATATCTTGGCATGCTAATAAATTCATCTGTCAACGATGGCCCTTGGATAGCTGAAACCAAAAGGAAATGCAAGCAATTGGCAAGTCAAGCTGTCATCATGCAAAAGAAATTCGGGAAATTTTCTATAAAACCACTGTTAGCTTTTTATCAGCAAAAAGTAGTCCCAGTCCTGCTATATGGTGCTGAAAACGCTTTGGGTTGTACTTATGAAACATGGTCATCGCTGGAGATTTGTTTCTGGTCCAAGGCATTGGCTTTTCCAAGGGGAATTCTGACAGCATGTGTAAGATATGAATTATCGCTCATATCGCTCCATGCTAGGGTATGCTGGACCCTAGTGAGCCTGTTTTTCGTAAAACTCGCTACCACGAGCAAATACCACAATTTGACATCTTTCACTGTTCAATACCAACGAATAACAGTATGGTGTCATTGTGGGTCAAAATATGCGAATGGATACTGAAAGAATATGGAATCAGCTTAGACATGCTTCATAACAACCCGAATGCACCCAAATAAAAAAATTGGCGTGCGGATTGGGACCAAACTTGTACTCAACGAGCTGCTGCAAAAATGATGAGTGAGGCACCGCTCGAAGTCCGGGCATTTAATTGTCCACAACATTACATTGAATTGTTTCCAGACCCGCAGGCACGGAGAGTGTTTATGATGTTGCGTCTAAACATATTTAAAACCAAAGAACGCCTGGGCTCATGGAAATGTAACAAAATCATAAATCCAAGGTGCAGACGATGTACTAAAGATAAGGAAACCCTTAAGCATTTAGTGCTATTTTGCACGATACTTCGATCTGAAAGGACAATCCACCTGGGATCTTGGAGTCTGAATCACCGCTCCCTTTGTGCTCCTTTGTACCCCTCCGAATGGTGGGCCAATATGTTCCAAGGCTCGGACATGAAATTGCTACTGCCATTGTCACGTTTTCTGATGATAATCGAAAATCGCCTGAATTTACCGTTGGTTGATGAACAATGAGGAAGAGTGACTAGACTGTAAAATAAAGCAGATGGGAGGGGTGTTTCTATAGGAGGGTGGAAACGACAAAAATCTTTTGTCGTTTTGTTTTTCTTTTGATGGGTTGTGTTTTGTTGTAAAAATTTTAAAGGTTTGTGATAAAACAATAAAATAAAAAAAAATAAAAAAAGTTAGCTCCCTGCTCCCTTGTTTCTCTGCTTCCCTTAACACGTTCTTCCCCCTATAATTGTAAAGCACTCAATGGCCTCCGGAAGCTATGTCCACACTTAATAAATACTCAAATAATAATAATACTCCTGGCCTAATTACACAGTTGAGTAGAGAGAGATTGGGCTCTAGATTTGAACACTCCTGTGCTAAGG